>NC_141694.1:81169549-82415382 GCF_964263255.1 Lissotriton vulgaris | reverse complement strand
CTATTTTAAAAAGTATGAATTTTAGACAAGCTCGTCCAGCACTGGTGTATTTACAATTATTGAATACTGCATATTTTTTATCGTGGGGTTTTTAAAAGCTATTGTTAATTCCAGGAAGTACATGGATATGTAAGGAGTGTTTTCCTCTGGTTTTTTATTTTTTTTAAATTTTATTTAATTCTCTTGCGGTCTCAGATGTCATCTTAACACATGTATTGATACTTATACTGCTTTTTCTTTTTTTAATCGGGTGACTTTTATGGTTTGAACTAAAAACCGAATAAAGTTATTTGAATTGAAATAATTGACTCATCAAGCTGGCTTCCGCCCTTCCCATTCCCTAAGGCAGTACTCCTGACCTTACTAGATGAATTGAGGAAAGAAGCAGACAAGGGCACTACCCAGGAACTGATGCTCCTTGATCTATCAGCGGCTTTTGACGCGGTCGACCATGAACTCTTGGTGGACCATGCCAGGGAATCCCGGGTCCAGGAATCTGCCCTTAAATGGCTGACATTTTTCTTAGATAGTCGCTCTCAATCAGTTTAACTCTCCCAGTTCATTGCTCCCAAAGTGTAACTGACCTGTAGTGTGCCGCAGGGATCATCTGTCCCCTCAATTTGTACTTCCTTCCATTAGTTCAGTCTCTGGTGGAAATGAATGTGTGCACTTTTAACTATGCTGATGATATGCAATTAATTATTACTATGGACAATACTCCTAAGTCCATTCTGAATTTCCAGACAACTATGTTACATATACGTAACTGGATGAACAGCAACCACTTAAAACTAAATACAGACAAAACAGAACTTGTCTTAGTCGGTGGCTCCCGAAATCCTTGGAACTCAAATTGTTGGCCCGCTGAGTTGGGGACTTCACCCCTTCCCTCAACTTCAGCAAAGCGCCTCAAAGTCACAAGTGATAGCGATCTCTCTCTGAAGTCCGAGATCGGGAAGTTTCCACAGGTTTTTCCCAGCTCCGGAAGATCAGGAACATTTGTAGATTCCTTACTTTTGAAGCATTTGTTCAGGTTGTTCTTTCTATGGTCTTCTCCCACATTGATTTTGCAAACTTGCTCTACTTCGGCCTTCTGGTACATTTAACAAGAAGACTGCAAATGGTGCAAAACCAGGCAGCTAGACTGATCTACCATCAGTTTAGATGGTGTCACATCACTCCCTTATTTAGGAAGCTGCACAGGCTACCAGTAACACAAAGCAGTGTATTTAAGATTGGATGCCTTATCTTTAAATCCCTGCACAGCACCTGGCTGGAATTTGTCTCTACCATCACCCAGAGGTATATCCCTGCTCAGAATCTGAGGTCATCCCATTTTAACCTCCTGGTTATCACCCCCTTTAAAAGGAAGAGATAGGCGTGTCTAGATTTGCTGTTCTGACCCCTTGTTTGGTGTACATGCGCTCTACAAATATTTTTAACATAACAAGTTCTTGGGACATATCTATCAAATTCAATGCCCGAGTATTTAAACAATTCAGCATTGTAACACTTTTGCCCAACTGCAATATGTGGCGACAAAAAAATATTTCATAATATGGAACCTGTTTAGATACAGAGAGTAGGAATACATTCAAAATCCACTTTTCTCTCACTCACCTCAGACTTGTGCCCACCAAATGATTTCTGGGAACACCCAAAACATGTCAGATAAAACACCAGATGCGGCAGGGTCATTGATTGAAATGACAACCAGATGCCTACTAACAAGTATGATGTGGTCGTTGGCTGGCTTTGGGTTGTTGTTAACAGCACTCTTGCTGAGGCAGCCTGAGCAAAACATTTCAAGCCAACCTGGAGATGCTCTCTAAACTTGATAGAAAAGTTCAGCGCCAGGTGGGCGAAGGCCGGCCTCTGCCACACCACAGGATTGGAGTATGCCCACTTACATCATACTACTTACATTTTTTAGGATGTCCCGGAGTGGAAAAGTTAACTTGTATTTGTGCTTTTTAACTCCACCAGCTTCCTCGATGTCCTGAAAACCAAAGATAACAAAAGTTGACTCTAAACTTCTTGAATCCTGTTGCAGAACATTTTAACAAGTGACTTTAAAAAAATATTATTATTCTTTATTTGGCTTCTGCTTTTACAAAATTCTATAACAATTACAAAACAACTCACCATTATTATTAAAGTAACCTAAAAGAGAAATGCCTAATTTGCAGATAAAAATAAATAATAATTATATAATATTTCATGCTAGTCTCCAACTACCACCCTAACAGTACAATTTCCTTCCTGTAGGCCTTTCTCAGTATTAAAATAGCTGCATCAAAAGTATGTAGCAAATGTCATAAAAAAGTCAATACCATCGGCGGCCCAGAGGGACAGCTGCTGGACTAATGGAACCAGACGGCAGCAGATATCGCCATAGTGCGTGCCAGGGATTTGCTGCAGGTGGGACCATCTCCCCGAAAGACTGCGGCATCAGCAAAGCCGATGGGACCAGACAATAGCATGAAGTTAATCACACAGAGAAACAGCCCACGTGGCCATTAAGGACTGTCGAGAGGAGTCCTCAAACAGGGGTGACTGAGAGGGGGGCGACTGCAACAACTACTGAACGCTTCATAACCCACATTCCCCTTAGGGCCTCACACTATCCACTACAGGTAGATTGGTTGTGCATTGTAAGGATTTGGCTGCTTGGGGTGGGGTCCCCACCTGGGACTGCACCGTGGCTGTGCAGGGGAGCTTGGGCCCAGCCCTTTTAGACTCTGGGAGTCACTAATAGCGCAACCTGCCTACCCCCGGGTGGAAAATTCTGGTCTCCCTTTGTCCTGGCATTCCAAACGTAGATGGGCAAGGAAGCAGCACAAAGGAACACACAACAAACAAAATGGACCAGTTTACAGCCACAGAGACAGGTTGAGTCCCATCGAGCGATCTCACAGCGCAGGTGCTGGGGAGCCCTACAGGCACACAAATCCTGGCAGCAATTGAAACTTCGCGATCAATATTGGAGACAAAAATAACCAATCTCCTAAGATGTCAAGAGTGGACCTATACAAAGACGCTGAGAGATCCTTGGCCACTGAACTTGATTGCCTTGCAGGAAGACGAACAGACATTTGCAGCGACAGTAGGCTTACTAACATAGATTGCTAGAAAGTTTGAGGAGAGGGTCGAAGATGCTGAGGGTCACTCACGCCGCTGCAATCTCCGCTTTGTGGGATTCCCCGAGGAACTCAAGGGAAAGTCCCCAGAACTGCTTCTGGAAAGATGACTTGAACAGCGCTAGACCCCTCTGCACTGTCTGGGGTTTTTTTTGTAGTGAAAAGAGTTCATAGATCTTTGGCCCCCCAGTTCCCCGCCGGCCACAAACATTGATTGCAAAACTCCTCAACTATAAAGACTATGCTACAATCCTTCATGCAGTCGAGAGTCTTTAGATTCCGATCTTTGATAATCAGGTTATACACAAATTCCAGGAATAAACACAACAGGTCCAACACCTTAGACAGTCTTTAACAGCAGTAACACAAATGTTGAAAGCTATAGATGCAAGATATATGCTTCTGTTCCCTGGGAAGCTTAAGGTTCTATGGGCCAGATGTAGGTAGGCGTTTACCGGGTGGTAACGGCCGAATTCGGCCGTTACCGACCGGTAAAAGCAATTTGACATGTAGGTCCATGTATTTTACAGACTCGGTAAATTTACCGATAGGTATATTTACCGAGTCTGTAAAATACCGAGTCGGTATTTTAACGGAATAGGGAAAATTGACATGTAGGTGGGACTCTTCTGAGTCCCACAAGCATTAAAAAAATCGGTATTTTACCATCAAATACTACTTGATGGTAAAATACCGTTTCAGGTGTGCATGCACATGTGTGCATGCACACCTATGCCATATGACAGGCAGACCTGCCCTTAGGGCAGGTATGCCTGCCACATGGCACCCGAGCCTCTTTTGGGGGTGCCAGAGGGTGTCAAAGTGACACCCCCTGCGGCTATCGGTATTTACCGATGTGGTAAATACCGACCGGTAAATGCCCGTTCATTCCTATGGGCTTCAAAGCCCATAGGAATGCATGGGCATTAACTGGTCGGTATTTACCGCATCGGTAAATACCGACTGTTTCCGATTCGGTAATTGCACATCTGCATTTACCTACATCTCGGTACTTTTATTTTCCGACCTCTGAAATACCGAGTCGGTATGACTCGGTATTTAAGAGGTCGGAAAATAAAATTTACCTACATCTGGCCCTTAATGAGGGCAAATCATACATCTCCAAAATTACTAACGAGGCCTGGGAATGGGTACAAGTACACTGTGGAAGTCGCCCCTCAGATTCAATGAGCGGAGACTCTCAATCATGGACCCAGAGGACACACAGGGGCTGACAAACATGTTGCAGACGAGGGAATACACAGTCAGAGCCTTGCATGGTGGTATGTAGAGGTGGAACCCTGGTTACTGAAGGCCGACAGAGAGAAAGACAGGAGGCCAGAGCCTTGCTGGAGGCAATCACAGTGGCACCACCACAGACTAAATGACTGGCAGAAACGGTGGTGGATACACCAAACTCACTTGATGTGACTGACCCATGAACTGACTTTGTGGACACCCCAGGGTGAAGTAGATAGAACTGACTTTTGATCAAGACTCAGAGAACATGGACACGTGGACCCTGCAACCAGAATTGGACCATGAAGAATTGGGTTTGGATTCGGCATATAAATATGGGCAGTGCTGCAAGATGCCTTTCGTCTGTCCTCTCCTTTCCCATCCCCCTTGTGGGGGGTTAAGAAAGAGAGGCCCTTTTATGTGCGAACATTGGGGAATCTATCGCCAACAGATCTGCCACACCCAAAACATCAGTGATTAGATCTGTTTTTCTGTTTTATTACTGAATTACGAACAAGATGTTATTTTTCTTTCAAAATGATAACGTTAAAGTGTATGCAGTACAGAACCCAGGGAGACATCTTCCTTAGGGTCAGGGGGGCAGAATACTTTCCCCTCATGGTGTTGGGACGTTGGATGTAACCCCCGTACTGTAGACCTAAATAAGGAGTAGACAGTACACTAATTAGTTTTTGGGGGAGGGGCATTAAAACACCGGTCAGTTGTGACTCGGGGATTACAGCTGGTAGCAGGAAGTGTTTACCCAAGGGGAGAGAAGTGTGATGGGGAAGTTAAGTTGGCTCAGTGAAATCGCAGTCTTATGCCCGAACAAGAAATCTGGAAATGGGAGGTTGTGGGGACAAAGAGACTGAATGGAGCTGTCACTCGGGGAGAGGCGAGGACATTCCTGGAGGGCATTAGGCAAGATAGGATGACGGCCACAATTAATACCATCACCTGGAATGTTGTGGGCTTAATACTTGTGTAAATATGGGGTAAAATTGTTCTCGCGATGGCAGGGTTTTTGTGCAGCATTCCTCCAAGAGACGCACCAGTTGGTTGGGGAGAAACCAAAGTTGTGGGAAAATGGAGGGGACAGTTATACTCCTCGAATTACTCCAAATATGCGAGGGTGGGTCTCGATCGGGATTGCCCCAGGAGTCTCCTTCCAGATGAGATTCATTAACACGGACACAGAAGGTAGGTACATGCTGCTGTATGTCACACTGGGTGGTAGTGAGCCGTGATGCTTAATGTAACGTATTCTCCCCTTTAAGTGGGATCAAAACTGGGGGGTCTCTCAAAGGGGCATGGCTTAAAAACACATAAGCTAAAGATCTGTGCTTAGCATAGTGTGCGGTCCGACTTGTATTTGGCTGTTTCGGTCATTGCATCCAGATATATGATACAAGAAGTAACATCATATCTAAAACAAGTCAGGACTATTGACTTTGTCACTGGTTGTTAGTTGCATAAGATAAATAAGCAGCAACTTTGGCTTGTATATAATATTGAAAATGCTTCCACTTAAAGCCCTTGTGAAACCAGGACAATGCTGCTGCTCCTGAGTTTCAAACTGTTGGACAGGCCCCAGAAGGGGGCTCGCTCCCTCCCCGCATGACAGAACCAGGACACCGACTCTCCAGAAGCCACCCGTAACCCGTCCCACACGGGACGCCTACCCCCGAACATCTTCATATCACCGGCCTGGGCATCCACCAGCACCATTGCCCGGGCTCAGCCGCCATCTTGGACACTGCACCACGAGGCCGCGTGGCCTCAGCTCGACCCTAACCCTGGGCCTGGCCAGGCCCCGACATCCCGGCACCACCATCCACCCAGGAGGTGAACGGACCACTTGGCAGGTCAATGGGAGAGAGGAGTGTCGATGGCTCTCCCCCGCCAGGTGCCGATCGCCCCCAGCCTCCCCGGGCGCTGGCTCCACCCCCCTGCTGGGTGTCTGGACTCCCTCATCCCGGACCTCCCGACCTCCAAGTGCGAGGGTCCGGACATCAAAGGGTGCCAGACCTATAACTGGGGCAGCCCCAGAGCAGGAAGGCAGTTGTATCCTGGAGTCGAGAGACAACGTGAAGAACTCATCCTTGACGGACTGCTGGCGCTGCCGCAGCCCTGCCTTGTGAACTGTCATCCTGCCCGCTGGCGCTGCCGCGACCCTCTGCAACCTTCATCCTCGTCGGGACCTGCTGGCGCTGCCGCGGCTCGTTGTAACTACCATCTTCGTCGGGACCTGCTGGCGCTGCCGCGGACCGTTGCCACCTTCGATCTCCTCGGGACCTGCTGGCGCTGCCGCGGCCCGTCCTCCTACAACGCCGAGCTCGAGGATTGCGAGCTACCCATCATCTCATCGCAACTACCAGATTGGTAACAAGACTGTCCCGCTACCCCCTTTTCCCTTCCCAGAGACTAGAATCGAGGGGACCCCTGAGTCCTGACCTCCTTGTATCATTCTACCGTACTTCAAGATTGCTTATAAAGAACATTAAATCTTATCTTTGTGTGGTGTCCATCTGTGGGGGGGAAGTTACTTGTCTGTACGATCGCTGGAGACGGCTCTCCCCGGAGACCTCTCCTCTTGTCCTCAGCCGACCCTCCAGGTCCCATCTAACACAAACCGAGAAGGGAAATCCGGAGAGAAAATGACTATCTAAAGGATTTCACTTCCCCTACAATGCTCACATGGCATGACGTCATGCCATAACTTCTCCACTAGTGAGAAGTGAGCAGTGTGAGCACAGGCACACCGATGTGCCTGCTGTTACTGCAGTCCAGAAAAAACATGGACCGCCTGTGCCAGGGCAAGGTGCCGGCCTTAGGCATGTGCAAGCTGTGCACCTGCACAGGGCCGCCAAACCCCAGGGGCCGCCACACCAATATATATCCTTAATATAATAATCCTCTGAGGATGGATATATATTTGCGTGGCGGCCCCAGTGGCAGGGATTTGGCGGCCTCCGGCTCTGTTCCACTTCCAAATACTGTGACCCCCCGCTCTTTACCTCCCTGCCCGGACCCCCTGTTCCGAGGCCCCCTACCTATGCTCCCTGCCCAGGGCCGCCATGAGCCTAGAGCCACCCCTGCAGGGTACAAAACAGAGCCCAATAGAGACCCGTTTCGAGGCCCCCTTTAAAAAACTGCCGTGCTCAGACCCTGTAACACCCGTCCCACTTAAAGCCCTGCCCCTAATGCAGACAACATGTTGTTACAACTGGGCCCCCCTCCCATTCCAAAGCCATGCGTAAACAATCTGGGCATAAAACTTAATCAGTCCCTGTCCATGCATGACCAGGTGGCCGCAATATCAGGGGCATGTTACTACAGACTGAGGCTACTGCAAAAGATCCTGCCTTTTATCCCCACGGAACATCGGAGAACCATAACCCAAGCCTTAGTGATGAGCCGTATGGATTATGGCAACGCTTTGCTGGCTGATGTGGGAGCCACAGCCCTGCAAAAACTGCAGGTCATTCAGAACACGGCAGCAAGGCTGGTCCTGAATATGCCGGCAGGCACCCCCTCTCGACCACTTCTATGTCAGCTACATTGGCTGCCGATTAAACAAAGGGCGTTTTTTAAGATCTGTTGCCTCACTTTCGGCGCGCTTCAGGGTCAAGGCCCTCGGTATCTCCAGGACAGACTAGTAAGATACACTCCATCTCACCTGTTAAGATCTGGCTCATTGCAGCTACTTCAGGTGCCCTGTATCAGATGACAGCAATCAGGAGGCATGGCATTTTCGTACATCGCCCCTAAATACTGGAACAGCCTCCCCCACTCGGTACGAGAAATCCCTTCATATCTTAGTTTCCGGAAACACCTAAAAGCATTTCTATTTTAAACAAGCTCCTGATCCCCGATAACTCTGCCAATGAGGTCCCCTAGAGTAAAGCGCCGAGATGTCCCTCTGTGATTCGTGCCCTATAAAAGAGAGAACATAACATAACATAACATATTATTGGGGAGCAACTGATCCGGCGTAGACAGATACCGCACTCATATGGGCAGGAGAATTTAATGGTGTACTGGACAGGCAGGGAGATCGGCACCTCCTTCTTTGCCCCTAAGAGAGAAGAGAGATGAAGTCCAATATAACTGCTACACTTAGACAAACAAATTCAAACTTTAATTGTGTGGATATTTGGTGGGAAACCGACCCATAGCATGGAAAGGACAAGACCTTGCGTCCCACTGTGGAGATTAGAACCTGAAGCTCTGCAGGACGACTCCAACAGGAAAGGGCTCAGGGTAGTGCTCTCCGGCTATTTTGAACATCACTGGACACCCACAGAAACCAGGGGACCGGAGCGGGAGGCCCTGAAAGTGGTCATTCGGGGGGAGGGGTTGTCTCACTGTAGTCTCCGGTGCTTGAAAACAGCTGGATAGAGAATAAGGGGACTGCGAACAGCAGCTGGCCAACATACAATCACTTTTTCTAAATTTTGGCACAGTAAAGCTAGAGATGGTGAACCTTGATTTTAAGTGTAAATTACAAATACTCACAAAATGGTCTGTATCGCTGTTTGTCTTAACCGAGTGGAACTAGGGACCCTGAAGTTCACCCAGTAGGATCTTTAGCAGGTTTGACCATAATCTAGGCCCTAAACTTTTATGATTGAATCATTTGGATATGGAGATGTTGACCACCTCATTTATTATTTGCACCAAGTCTATCTTGCACCATAGCACCTACATAAAATGTCTCCTGCAAAATCTGAAAAACACAGCAGGTACCGCGAGCTGTGGGCATCAAATAGCCACAAGGGTAGTCTCTGTGACCTGGAGTTGTTTAGAAATCGCAATAGGAGGTTCTTCTGGATACCCCTGAATGTTTTACAGAATGTTTTACAGAACACATGCGCATGTACATACGAGTCTAAAGTTTTACGATTGAATAATTTGGAAATGGGGATTTTGACCACCTCATTTAAGACACGTTTTTCTGGCCCTGTATGTTACAGATACTGTAGGGAGACGTACTGATTGAAGGAAAGGTATTATTTGGAGAACAGTGGGACATTTCACATAAGGATATGCATAATATTTGGTGAATATTTTAATCTATTCCCTTTTGTTAGCTTACACCCAGGGAGTGCTTCAGTTTATTATATATTATACAATATTAGACTCTTTTAGAAACTATTTATGGGCAATGATATTAATTTATGTGCCTCTGTCCTGAAACAGTAATACAAGGGTCAGATGCACCTGAAGTATTGGGGTGCACTCAGAGACTGCAGTTTCCTGTGCAGTGCCCTTCTGGTTCCTCGAAGTTCTGTTACCTTCTTGGTATTTTGTGGCGTTCCCTAGTTCCGGTGCATCTGCCTCTGGTTATGGCTTCTTGAAATGTTTTGTGGGTGGAGGGCAGCACTAAGGTTTATGGCATTTCTTCTCACCACTGCCTTGGCTTTCTCCCAGATGATTCTTTGAGTAATCCCTTCTTTTAAAACCAATTTGTATTTGTTTTTTGACAATGACAATGACAATTTCATGCTTCACAGGTACAAGGCACTGAACAGTATAAAGCACAGAGGCAAGCGACCCTCTGCAGAGGACATGAGGAGAGATGCATAAGCAGTATAGAGGGAGGAATGATGATAAACCAGATATCAGCTTAGTAGGAAAAACAGGGCGGGCGGGCGGTCGGAGTCCAAGGGACTCAGATTATCGAACATTAGTACCTATGTGATAGGGTCTGGGACTGGGCCATCATTAGGGAGATCAAAGAGTTCTCACAGGAAGCTGATGACAGGGAACCCAGAGTATCTGAATAGGTGAGGGGGGGCCCTTCTCTATAAACTGTTGAACAGGGAGTGTGGGTGTAGGGGAGGGAGAGTGCACCACCTTCGTGGAACTATGAGGAGGGTTCCTCTCTGATCACATCCAGCAACTGGTCCCAAGCCTGCGCCATTGGATGCCTACAAAGGTCCCCGGCATCCTCCCTGAGGCAGGGCAGTTCCCCGCAGCACTAGCCCAACGTACCATAGCACTCTCCAGGGCGCACTAATAGGAGAGATTACACTCTTCAACTGCATTGTAACTGTGTATTTAGCTAGCTGCAGGGTCAGATCAGTGAAACGAGCAGCCATTTTGTATTTCTTCTGCTGGCTGCATAACCCCAGCACTCCCACCTCCCACGTGTCCAGGAGTGGTCAGCTTGTGGTATGCAAGTTCTCTCCAGAACTTAGGGTGAGGCAACCCCATAGAACGTTTGAGGTCCTCAGCTGGGGCCTGGGATTGAAGTGCACGTTTAGCAGGCAGTAATAAAGAAATGGTTGATGCGCTGTGGTGAAAGGTAGGCTATACGTAGGACACAAAACGGTATCAACTGTAGGCGAATAGTGCAGGGAATATTGTTGGTGTATTCCAGGACCCTCACCCATTCCGTTTCATGTAATGCCCTGCCAAATTCTGCTTCCCAATTCCCATGAAGGTGTTTAAGAGGGATTTGAGTGTGCCTGATCATAGCCTGCGTAAGCTAGGATAGTAATCGCCTCCTTTTATCTAAACTATGGAGGCTATCTACAAGCGTGGTTGGGACATCACTATGCCCCCTTTTTTCGGTACTAAGCGCCACAAATTCCATTGCACTTACATTCTACAAACATTGGGAGTTTGTCTTCAGTTAAAAAATGTGTATGTCTGCACTTACATCAAACTGACGGATTTTAAACCAACACGATACCTTGCCTAACAAGGAACAGTACCTCCCAGCAACATGTGACAAGATTCTGTAAGGGAGAACCTTATTTCGTCTATTGTGCAGGTGTGCCCTCTAGGGTGAAAAAATAGTACCAGAAAGGGGTCTGACAAATTATTAAGTCCAAGCCTTTCCGTAGCCATATTTACGACATGAGGCAAGCTTACCCAAGAATGCATTCCATCCATTGTTTACCAAAGGCTTTGTGTGTTGTCACTCACCTTAGCCTGCTTTCTGTTTGCTGTTTGTATTTGCTTTAGGCTCTCCAGCATGTTTGTGTACCTCCTTTGGAGTCTGTTTACCACCTAAATAAAATACTCTTGAGTTGCACTTTTTGGGATATACGCTGTTTCTGTGTGTGCTGACCCATGTTCTGTCAAGTTACCCAAGCTGGTTGTAAACAGATTTATTTCAAAAGCTGTTGTCATTAATTTTAATTTGAAGGCTGTTAAATTGTTGCTTTGCATGTGCTTTTTCTGGCTGGCCTGTGTCACTTGTTTGAATACAAGACGCATAACTCTGTCACTTTCACCCTTTTAAATAACAAACACATCATGCTTCCTTCTTTTCTAAGTGCACTGTAGGCTCAACGTTGGCTTGTTAGCTCTATATATAAATGCAGTACACCACAAACAGCCTCAACACTCAGAACAAAAACACATGGGTAAAAGACATTGTCATTTACAAGGCCAATAGCTTTAACTTTTGCAGATGCGAGACCTATTGCATTGCAGATGCTTGTTTTTTATTGGTATCTGCAGCGCGCTATGCGCACTTTCACATTTCACAAAAGGTTGTCTATAGGCAGCTGAATAATTTTATTGAGTCCTCTCAGGCCCTGCACCCGGCTCAATCGGGTTTCAGGGCGGCTTTCAGCACCGAGACGGCTCTGGTGGAAGTTTCGGAGGCCATCAGGGAGTGTCTGGACGGAGGCGGCAGAGCGGTCCTGGTTTTGCTGGACTTATCTGCCGCCTTCGATACGGTTCCCCATGCTCTGCTGCTGAATCGGTTGGCAGAGGTGGGACTGTCAGGCGCGGTTCTGGCTTGGCTGTCCTCATTTCTGTCGGAACGGACGCAGCAAGTTTGGATGCCTCCTTACGCCTCGTCTCCCAAGAAGTTCAGCACAGGGGTCCCCCAGGGGTCGACGTTAAGCCCCCTGTTGTTTAACGTTTATATGACCCCGCTGATCTATCTGGCTGAACAGTGGGGAGCCAAAATAATGGCGTACGCCGACGACACTCAGCTGTTGTTTACCTGGCCTAAGAATTGCCTAGATGCTAGTGTCGTCTGCTCCTGTCTATCCAATGTCTTTCGGTGGCTCTTGTCAGCCCAACTTAAATGCAACGAGGACAAGACAGAGCTGTTGTTTTATGGCAACTTTCCGGCCAATTTTAAGGATCTCATTTGGCCGCCTGATTTTGCTTGTCCCAGCTCTCTTGGAGGCCCGGCCAAAAACTTGGGGGTCTGGTTCGGACAGGATCTTAAGTTTGAAGTACATCTAAAAAAACTTACGGCGACCTGTTTTGCGACCCTCAAGTCACTAAAAAGGTTCCTTCCACTGCTCCATAGGGAAGCAAAAGAGACGGTTCTGCGTGCTCTGATTCTATCAAGGCTGGATTATTCCAATGCCCTCTTTAGCGGTCTTCCTAAATATCTCATCAACCGAATGCAGATTATTCAGAATGCGGCGGTCCGACTTTTATTCCATCTCCCGAGAAGAACTAGCGCTTCTGCTCATCTCCGAAAGCTCCATTGGCTTTCAGTGGCCCATCGTATTGTGTTCAAATCTCTGGTCCTGGCCTTCCGTGCCCTGCATCAACACGGACCACAATATTTGCACAAGAGGTTCACGTTTTATTCCCCTCGCCGTGCACTCCGATCAGCTAATCTCCTTCTGATGTTTACGCCTAAAATCAGATATGTGAGATTGGGTGGTCAATCTATTTCTGTCCAAGCAGCTCGATCCTGGAATGCCCTGCCGCTCTCTTTGCGGGCGTCAGCCACATTGGCAGAATTTAAGAAGGGGTTAAAAACTCACCTTTTTAATCTCAGTATCTAGTTGCTTCCCTTCTTCCTTGGTTCGGCTCTGTTCTAGTTCACATATCGCGCCAGGATACTCTCTAGTAGCAGAGCGCGTAATAAAATCTTTTATACATACATACATATACATACATACATACATACATTTGGTTAAAAGGCGTCAGATCAATTTTTAAATATACCCCTCCCCCACCACTGCATGAACACCGCACGAAGCGGGCGCTGTGTTCATTACAAAAAACCCTGGATGTTTCCTCTATTGTCCCCCCTCCCCCCCCATCCATGTCCTTTGTGTAGCTTATGTTTTTTAGGTCTCGCCTGAGTCAGCACGCATGCGCTACTCTGCGAGGCTTTTAGTAAGGGCTTTTAAATTTGAAACACACGCTTGTGCGTGTGCTCTTTTTAAATCTCCACGCTGTTGGCCTTTGCATGTATCTTTCTAAAAAAAGACAGCACGCAATTAGCCCAAGGCGGGTGCATGTCCAGCCTTCTATTTCCCCTGGCCTAGGGTGCTCAAGAGCCAGCAGCTGCGCCATCTGTTTTCAATTAGCGCACCCGCGTATCGCGGTTGTGTTAATAGGAAACGGATGGCTGTCGCGCTGGCCCTCGTGCACTTTTGCTCTAAACGCAGCGCTTTCACTTTCGCCGCTGATTAGAGCTATTAGTTGCACAGGCACTTTAGCAGCCTGTGCGGTAAGATCGCTGTACACACACTTTGTCTGTGCCCCTAACTCACCTGCACTTTCCACGTGTATGTACACTTGAGCAGCCTGTACACTTAGACAGCAGTACACCTCCGCTGTCCGAACACTTAGCTGCCTGTACTTGACACCCTTGCCACAGTACGTCTTAGATCCTGTTCACTCTAACTCCATGTACGCCTTGGTTAGTTTCCTACTGTGCCCCTCCCGCCCCCTCAGCATTCCAAGCAAGACTCGTGTTCGCTTTTAACATGTATATATTATGTTAAATTCAATATAATTGGAAAACGTCCATAACAACGCTTACGTTTTTTCATTTACCCCACCCCCCAAGCACAGTGTTTTCTCACTTTTACCAACTTTTGGATATCCAGGCTCTGTCTCTGAGGCCCTAGAATCACAGCCCTGACTGACATCCATGAGGAATGACTGTTGACATGAAACCAGTAGCTACAATGTAACAGCACTGTTACAGTTTGCAAGTACCGTGCTGAGTTTCAGGGCCTCTCTCTGTCCCATGTCAGCATGAAACAGATCAACCTGTGGGCTTGTGCAAGCAAAATGCACTAATCCCAGAATGCAACGGGAACATAAGAACCCCCAACGTGTAATGACGTGGATCTCCCTGCTTGCAACTGATATTCAGATTCAGTCACGTGTAAACAATTCTCAGAGCCAACTACATGCGTTCAAAACTGTGATCGTCAAAGTGAAAATGAAGCACGCATAAGCGTCCAGATGCAAACACGAGATTCAGACCTACGGGCATATAAACATAATATACAGCTTCCTTTAGATATAAACAAAGTCTACACCTCACTGTACGTATACACGCAATATACACATCCCTCCACATATGCGCATAGAGGACAGAAAATCCACATGTATATGCTGTGATCTTCAGTTGCACACCCAGTGTACAGATCCATTGGCCACATGTAGATAATGCACACAAACTCCCACATGCCCACTTACATATCTCTGCATGCATTATTAATATATAGATTTCTCCTGGTGTATACACAATATACAGAGATGCCTTGAGACCACAAGTAAACACAAATTTGGTATAAGGAAACCTCCACTATAGGCATATACACAGAAAACTTCACACATACACAAAATAGAATATACAGATCCCTAGGTGTTGAACGTGAGACACAAGCCTACATGCATAGACACGTAAGAGACACCAAGACCACACGTAAACATAATTTACAGTAACTTTCACATGTGCACACACTGATCGCAGGGCATGTAATCATAATGTGCAAATTCTGACACAATCAGACACAATATACAGATCTCTCAGACCACAAGTAAAACAAGCATTAGCATAGCCAATAGGTCTCGCCTTTGGGACCTTATAAGTATTTAGTTATGCAGCAGGTCCCAAAGGCGAGACCTATTGGCTATGACAATGCTTGTTTAGGTCTTGCCTAGGCAGCGCTTGTGCTGTCTCTTCGAGACGAACAAGTTACTTACCTTCGGTAACGCTTTTTCTGGTGGATACAGTATCTGCCTGTGGATTCCTCACCTTGTGAATATCCCCTGCGCCAGCAGCATTCAGAAATGTTTGTGGCTCTCTACGCCGGCGAAGACGAGGACAACGTCACAGAGGCACGGCTCCACTTGCGACCTCGCTAACGTCACCGGAGCCATAAGAGAGCCTCGTCGGCGTGATGACGTCAGTTCCGCCCTTTTTTCCGTGCCCCCGAGGCACACGGACGGACCAACATAAATAGGTACAGTATACACTGTACACAGTATTGAAACCAACGCACATAGTGTGATATCAATGCAAAAAGCAAGAACAATTAAACATTTCCATTGAAAGATACAATCATAAAATAATCACTTTGCAGGTATAGAAGAGAGGACAATGGGGAGGCGGGTGGGTCAGTGAGGAATCCACAGGCAAATACTGTATCCACCAGAAAAAGCATTACCGAAGGTAAGTAACTTGTTCTTCAGACGGATACATCTGCCAGTGGATTCCTCACCTTGTGAATAGAATCCCACAGCAGTATGACTCCCGGAGGAGGGTGTCCACTCTTTTATACCAAGAAATCCTTTAGGTCCGAGCGCGCAAAGTGACCATCCCTCCTCACTTCGGAATCTTAGCAGTAATGTTTCGCGAAAGTGTGGAGGGAGGCCCAAGTTGCCGCTCTACAAATGTCCTCTACAGGAACACCTCTAGACAAAGCAGATGTAGAAGACTTTGCTTTAGTAGAGTGAGCTCTTATACCCTCTGGAGGTTCCTTACCAGCCAAGGTGTAACAGATCTTGATGTACATGATAATCCATCTAGAAAGTGTGTGCTTGTGCACCGCTCTTCCTCTCCTGAAGCCAGCAAAACCCACAAAGAACTGGTCGTCAACACAATAGTCTTTAGTCCTATCAAGGTAAAAACTGACCACCCTCTTAGGGTCCAGGCAGTGAAGCCGCTCCTCCTCCTTGGAAGGGTGAGGGGGAGGATAGAAGGTAGGAAGGGTAATAGACTGCCCCAGATGGAAGGGAGTTACCACCTTAGGCAGAAAAGCAGCCCTGGTCCCGAGACCATTCTTTCAGCATGGATATTCAAGAACGGGGGTCTCGAACTCAGAGCTTGAAGCTCACTTACCCTCCTTGCCGAGGTAATTTCAACAAGAAAAAAAGTCTTGAAAGACAGCAGTCTCAAAGGACACTTGTGTAAAGGCTCAAACGGAGAACCCATCAAGTAGGTTAAGACAAGATTTAAGTCCCATTGAGGCACAATAAATGGAGTTGGCAGAAATTTGTTGATAAGGCCCTTAATGAAACGTAACACAATAGGTGACTTAAACAAAGACGGCTGATCCGGCAAGCAAAGGAATGCCGATAAATAACCTTTCACAGTAGCCACAGCAAAACCAAGCTGGGCCAAAGAAAGAGCAAACTGAAGAATGTTGGATAAACGAGCCCTTAAAGGGTCAATAGATTTCTGCTCACACCAATGGACACATTTAGACCACCTGTAAGAATAGATAGACTTGGTGGATAGACGTCTGGCACATAGAATAACGTCCACCACGTCAGAAGGAGAAAAAGAATTCAGGTTGCCCCGTTCAATCTCCAGACATGAAGGTGTAAGCTCTGGAGGTGGGGGTGTAGAACCTGCCCCTGCGACAGAGAGGAGATCTGCCCTGAGAGGGAGACGGAGCGGGGGCACGTGGAGAGGTGGAGAAGATCTGTGTACCACACCCTTCTTGGCCAATCCGGGGCGATCAATATGACTTGGGCCCGGTCTTGGCAAATCTTCCTCAGAACCCGAGGAATCAAGGGTATGGGAGGAAACGTGTAACGGAGATGTGCACCCCAACTCAACTGAAACACGTCCCCCAAAGCCCCCTGCATCGGAAACTGGAGACTGCAGAATGACGGGCAGTGAGCATTCTCGTGAGTGGCAAACAGGTCCACCCGAGGAATTCCCCACGTCCGAAAGACGTGACGAACCACCTCCGGGTGAAGCCTCCACTCGTGGTCAGCAGAGAACTGCCAACTGAGCCTGTCTGCATGTACGTTCAGAACTCCGGCCAGGTGATTTAACATCAGACAAATCTGATGGTCCTGAACCCAGGACCAGAGACGCAGAGCCTCTCTGCAGAGGCAATGCGACCCCACTCCTCCCCGCATGTTGACATACCACATCGCGGTAGTGTTGTCCATCAGGACTTGAACCGACTGCCCGCGAAGGGAAGGGAGGAAGGCCTTGAGCGCCAGAAGTACTGCCCGTAACTCTAGAAGGTTGATGTGAAGCAACCTTTCCTCTGGAGACCACATACCTTTGATCTCCAGGTCCCCCAGATGAGCACTCCACCCTAAAGTGGATGCATCCGTAATCACTGTGGCCACAGATGCAGGAAGATGAAAGGGCTTTCCTTGAGACAGATTGCCCTCCATGCTCCACCAAGACCGACCCGCAGCAGCTTCTCTGGAGATCCTGATCGAGTCCCTGAGATCTCGGTTGTGTTGATACCACTGCCTGCGGAGGCACCACTGGAGCGCCCTCATGTGCCAGCGTGCATGGCTGACCAACAGAATACAGGAAGCAAACAGACCAAGCAGACAAAGGACCTTCAGGACTGGAATGACTGCTCCATTGTAAAACAAGGGAATAATTTCCTGAACGTCGAGAATCCTTTGAGGAGGAGGGAATGCTCGACAGACAGTAGTGTCCAGTACCGCCCCTATGAACAGGTTGCGCTGAGAGGGCACCAGGTGAGACTTGGGCACGTTTATCGAAAAACTGAAGTCCAAATGGCAGAACTGCAAACTGACAATGTTGCAACCCCACCGTGAAACGGAGATACTTCCTGTGCGACTTCAGGATCGGGATATGAAAACATGCGTCCTGCAAGTCGATCGACATCATCCAGTCCTCTTGCTGCAGCGCTTGAAGAACCGGCACTAGGGTGAGCATCTTGAACTTTTCTTGCTTCAGAAAAAGATTCAAGATCCTGAGATCCAGGATTGGACGTAACCTGCCATCCTTCTTGGATATCAGGAAATACCGGGAGTAGCATCCCTGACCCCTTTCCCGCTCTGGCACCACCTCTAATTTATCTTTTTTTAGTAAAGCTAGGACTTCCTCCTGTAGGAGAAGAAGGTGGTCCTCCGAGCAAGCCCCTTGGCAAGGAGGGTAATTTGGAGGGAATTCCCGAAAGATAAGGGCATACCCATTCTCCACAAGATTGAGAAACCAAAGGTCTGTAGTGACCAATTTCCAATCTTGCAGAAAATGAGTAAGCCGACCCCCCCACAGGACCAACAAGATCCAGAATGGTGGATCTAGATCTGCTTTGCTGTGCTAAGAGGGGGAGAGGTGGAGGAGGAGGAGGGTTGACGACCTTGTGGGCGACCTCTGTTCCTGCCCCTATAGGACTTATATAGGGTGTTCTGCTGCTGCTGAGGCTGCTTGTTGGTCCGAAAGGACGACCTCCCAAAGCCTCTATACTTTCTATAAGAGAAACCCCTAGGCTGTGTCTGGAGACCCAGGGACTTGGCTGTAGCCTTGCAGTACTTAAATCTTTCTAAAGCTGCATCTGCCTTCTTCCCAAAAAGTCCAGAGCCATCAAAAGGAAGGTGCAAAAGAGTTGCCTGGACATCCTGGGAGAACTCCGATGACTTAAGCCAGGCACTCCTTCTAGATGCAACTGAAGACCCCATTATCCTGGCTACAGAGTCCGCAGTATCAAGACCACTCTGGATCACCTGTCGTGCAGCAGCCTGCGTGTCAGACAAGACCACATCAAAATTCTTCCGATCCTCCTCCGATAACTTTGGGGCCAGCAGTTTAGCAGAATCCATTAAGGCATGAATGTACCGGCCCAAAAGACAGGTAGCATTAGTGGACTTTAGGGCCATAGACGCTGAAGAAAACACCTTTTTAGCAGACTGATCCAGTCTTTTCGACTCTCTGTCACCAGAACTTGCGGAAAAGCACCAGCCGATTTCTTTGAACAGGCAGCTTGGATAACTTGGCTCTCAGGTGTAGGATGTGAAGTAAGAAACTCCGGATCTCCTGGAGCCGCCCTGTATCTCCTGGCAACAGATCTTGAGACTGCCGGAGCCGAAAAGGGCTTATGCCAAACCTCCATAACCGGTTCAGTGATGGCGTCATTGAATGACAAGAAAGGTTCCATTATAGCAGAAGGAGAATGGAGAACCTCTGTTAGAATATTGGATTTGAATTCCGCTGTCGGGAGTTGAAGACCTAAAAGATCAGCTGCCTTCCTTATCACAGTGTGGTAGGGAGCCACATCCTTAGAGGGAACCTCCGAAGAAGGAGAGAGTTCCAATTCTGGTGACATATCCAGTCGACTTGCCACTCTTTAGTCTTCAAAGAAGTCCTCTGACTCCTGAAGCTCACCTTCCTCCTTCTCATCCTCCCTATATCGTTGTTCTTCCAATAACCTTTGTGTATCCCGCCTGGACCTTATCCTCGGGACCGGCGCCGAAGGAGTCATACACGGCTCCGATGGATTCGGAGCCGGCGTCGAACATGGATCCGAGGGCACAACCAAAGTCGAACGAGGTCGAGCAGACGGCGCCGGAGATGGTGGTATCGGCGTCGACGTACTCGGCGCCGGGAAATGCCAGGACGGAGTTGCAGGAAGAAAAGGCATAAAGGGAGCCTGAGCATAGTCTTGAGGAACCCCCGAATTGAACGCCATAGGACCCATGGGACCCGAAGGTGCACCAGAGGGAACCTTGCCCTTGCAAAGACACCATATATAGCATTAAGATAATGCAATGGGTCTTGCCCTGGACCAGGAAAAGGAGGGTACTCGCCTGGAATATGCTCAGGCGTAGGCATCACCAGATTCTGGCCTGCGAGCGCCAACGGTGGATCCATTGGAGTTGACAGTTCTTCAGGTACTGGTACCTCTTCAACCGGAGCCGGAGAATTTCCCAGAGATGGAGAAGGAATCTGCATTGGCGACTGCGAAGCCACAGGAGAAGTCACTCTTTCTGGAGAAGGAGAAGGAGACACACAGTCCTTACGATGTCGATGAACTGTCGAGGTCGACTTCTGAGCCTTTACCTTATCCGAACAGCGTTGAGAGCCTCGTCTCTTCTTCTTCTTGTGCTTCTTGGGTTTTGAAGCATGACCAGACATCGACTTCGAGCCCGACCTCGACCTGGATCTCGACCTGGATCTCCTCCGGACACTCTTCCCTTTTCGCATCTTCGCCATGAACAGCTTGGCTTCCCTTTCTTTCAAAGCCTTCAGGTTCATTTTCCTGCAGCAAGCGCATCCCTCGACGTCATGATCCGATGACAAACACCAAACACAATCGTCGTGAGAATCTGTTATGGACATATGTCCACCGCACTCCCTGCAGGGCTTGATTACTGACTTCCTCAACGACACCTTTCAAAAAGAGAAACAAAAGAGAGCAGGAAACAAGCCAGAATACACAAAGTAGCAATACAATTACGGAGAGCCACCAAAAAAACGTTCGCATCGACGGCGCAGATAAAAGGGAACTGATGTCATCACGCCGACGAGGCTCTCTTATGGCTCCGGTGACGTCAGCGAGGTCGCGAGTGGAGCCGTGCCTCTGTGACGTCATCCTCGTCGGCGTAGAGAGCTACAAAAATGTCCGAATGCTGCTGGTGCAGGGGATATTCACAAGGTGAGGAATCCACTGGCAGATGTATCCATCAGAAATGCTGTGTTCAGGATATGGAGATAAAGCTTTGTCCACTTTCCACCCATCATTTTATTTGGCTCCTGTTCTTTGTAAATGGTGGCTTTTCCTTGGTCAATAGGCTTAGTAGTCACTCCTTAGTACCACCTTGTCTATTCTTGTAACCTCCCATGAGGACACCCCCTGTTACATGTGTTGTTACTCCCTAGGTTTTAATTATAGCCTCAAGGCACTATTTTCTTTAAAAGCTTCAGGGAGGACACACACTTGGTCCTAAGCTAGGCTGGCAGTGGTTACTTCACTCACTAGAACATCTCACATTTATATGAGACCGGTCTACAAATTTCCCTTCATCAGCTCCACACAGAGTACAACCTAATCTGAAATTAATGTAATAATTATTTTGTCACATTTCAATGCTACTAATTGTATTTATGGACATGGCTATTTGAATGAATGTACTCGTAGTACTCTCTTGCATGCAATGTATTACTAGTAGGGTGGTTTTACCATATCTACTGCAGGGTGCAGTACCATATGTGACCAAAAGAGGTAAATATTTGGCCACATATGGTACTGAACCCTGCAAAATGGCTCGGTAAAAATCATTGCCATTTATAATGCCAATAACTCCAACTGTTTAGACATGCAGTGCTGGTGCCTTGCTCAATAGGGACCCCTAGGAGCAGCTTGCGGTACTGCACCTAGACATTCCCTGCTGGTGCCTTGCTCACTAGGGGCCTCCAGGCGCAGTTTGCAGTACTGCACCAAGACATGCAGTGCTGGTGCCTTGCTCACTAGGGACTTCTAGGAGCTGCTTGCGGTACTGCACTGAGACATACAATGCTGGTTCCTGGCTCACTACGCAAGCATTTGCAATGCACTAGGTCTCACATCACTGAAAGTATGAGCTATTGGCGTTGCAATATTATTTGCAATGCCAATACCTCAAACTATCAGTAATGCAAGACCTACTGCATTGCAAATGCTTGTTTGTAACGTACTGGGTGTCCACTTCACGGTGTTTGCATTTCTTTGCCATATTGGGGAAGCCCCCACACTCTGTTAAACTGTCCTCTGCAGCACACACATGGCGCTGCATCTCCTCTGGTTTCAGCCAGTGCTTCTGCAGCTGCTCAACACCCGCCTTCACCACTTTCATGCCGAGGAGGAGGAGGAAGAGGAAGGATCAGTGAACCTCCCTGAAACTATGGTCACAACGTGATTAAACTAAAGAGTACACACAGAAGACTTTTGCATGCATAGCATGTATTTTTTACTTACATTGAATTAATTAACTTTGATGTTCAAAAATATTTGGTTACTTTGAGCCTGTTTCATATGGTAAACAACGTCCTCTCAGTTATTCCCAAAGGTCTCAATTAACAAGGTATAGATTACGTCTGCGAGGCTCAAACTTCAATCCTGCGATTGAACTGATGTATTTATTTTTTGTGGATTCTCAGCAATATTCAGAACTATGCCCAGAAATCTCCAAACTGATTAGATTTGCTGGTATAGTGTCCCCAGATCCTACACTTGCGTAGTGTCAGTGGCTTTAAGTGTCAGTGGCTTTGAGAACTTGTGACTAGTGAGTTGTGCCCTTTTTGTGTTTTTGAAACACATTTTATTGAGCTTTTCTTCCAGATCTGCTTACAATTTAGATTATACAGTGGAGCCTTGCAAGATTTTCATAAATACAGTGTATACAGGGTATCAATAGCTGAGGACGATCATAGTGTCATACAATTAGGCCTGTCTAAATCTCAATCTATTTTTTTGTCATTATATCCTCAGAGCTACCTGGTATGCAAGTCCCGTCCATTTCTCGGAAGTATGGTGTTACAACGCATGCTTTTACCACGCATGCCTTTACAACGTGGTTTTTACAACGCATGCCTTTACAACGCATAGTGCTTTGGGGCGCTGGATAGTGAATAGTTTAATTTACTATTGCAACTCCAGTCCCCGTGGATAGAAGGGAAGGTGTTGGATAGTAAATTAAACCTATTCCCTATCCTAGAGCGCCCCCCAGCGCAATGCGTTGTAATGGTTTGCGTTGTAAAAGTTGCGTCGTAAAGGCACTGCGTGGTAAAAGTTGCGTTGTAAAGGTGGTTTACCATTTCTCCTATATAACCATTCGTTTTGCTAGCTCCGTCTTTCTGAATCATAGCTTCTTGTTCAATCAAGTCAACTACCCAACTCCCTCTCGTTCCCCCTTCATCCCCCTAGTGCCTTTCTCACCCCTTTTCTATCCACTCTGCAAACAAGCATGGCCCTTTTGGTTCCATGTTTTTACCCTAGTCCACGCCATCAGAAATAAGTGAAGCTGGGTTTGGCGGCTTAGAGGACTATTTTTTGCAAACCTTTTTATTAAAGTTTTCTGATGCAGACTATACGAGCATAAACAACAGCATTTGCAGTTTTTCATCAAACAGTTACATTAAAATGCCAGTTTGGTGAAAAAGTGGGTATATTGAGTGTTTGGGCGCATTTATTGTCCTCCATACATGGATTGCGTGTGGATGGATGCACTAGATCGGTAGTGATGCGCTTGGGTGTTAGGATCTCGTCAGAGTAACTCCGCCGCAGTTGTGGAAGTATGCAATTGTCGCTTTGAGCACATCAACTAGGGGGGTAACTTGGGATGGTGGAATCAGGGGTGCGGCTTAGTGGACTAATACATTGCTCGCGAAAAGGATCCCTGGGAGTACTTGAAATATTAGAATGCATGCATGATTCTTTTCTAATGGATGTATGTGCATGAGATCAAAGGATGGGCCAGTGTTCACCAGTCCTTATCCATACAATTTCATGCTTAAACATACACTACAGTATGTCACCCACTGGCAATAATGTAGACCGTTCTGGTGCCTGCCCGCTTGGAGCAACCTGGCACCCGTACTTACAGGAGCAACACGTTTTTTCTTTTTGTTAATATTAACCTTTGAAGGGGTTTACCTATTCATACCTGGAGCTCTTTTAGGAACCCTTATTGTTGGAACAAATCATATTAAACAACAAGCATTTGCAAAGCAATAGGTCTCGCATTTTCAAAACTTTGACCTGTTGGTATTGTAAATGAAATGCCTTTTATAATTGCAGGTTTTTTAAACACAAATATAAGGCATTCTCATTTACAATGCCAATAGCTCCAAATCTCGCAAATGCAAGACCTATGAAATTGCCAATGCTTGTTTTATATGCTAGAACTGGGGACAAAGGGTGGAGTCGGTGCTATTGTTGATGCCAGTGTTTTATTGAAATATTTCTGAATTGGCATTTCTTCAAACACAAAGGCAGGTCAGGGCAGGCATGCCCCATTATAGATGTGCAAAAATCAATAGCTGTCAAGTAGTCATATGATATTTCCTCTCCCATGAAGATTTAACAAGCATTTGCAATGCAATCGGTCTCCCCTTTGGGACCTTATAAGTGTTTCAGCTATGCAGCACAACATGCTGGATGTTTTGCAACCAGGAATTGAACATCTATACAATTACTACACACTGGCTAATGCAGTGTGATGTACAACTGCAATATTTAAGAAAACATTCCCATTCTCATCTTTGGCCCTCCATTAAGATGAATGTGCACCTAACAAACTGCTAAATTACTGGTGCTGTTTTATGCGGTGGTCACAGATCGAGCTAATAAGGTAAACAAAGCGGTTTTTACCCTCACACCCTAAAAGCAAGCTGAACACAAGAAAAACATTTTTTTTGTTTAATATCTGTTTATTGAATTCAAACAAATAGAAAGTACATGTCGCAGTGAAGGGAAAACAAGGGTGGGAGGGCATCACAGACTGGGCTACATAGTAAGTTATCAGTTCCGGGTCGACTCAACAGAGCAACCCCGTCCCCACAAACCCCGAAACACAAATGCATTGAAGGTACGGGGACCTCCCAAATCATAAGTAGCAGCGCCAAAAGGAAACCCTCACCAGGACCAAGGGAGGGGCTATGGGAGGAACTAAAATGCAGAAGCCAAACCAGGATTCCATTGTCCAGTAGAGGGATGACACAGCATCTCAGCAAGAGAGTCAAAAGGGGATCCAAGTAAACATGGCCCAAACAGATATGAAACACCCACCCCACATAAAGGAGGCATTCCGCACTGCGACAATATTAATATACTTTGCAATACACAAAATCAAGGGTATCATCTATACTCTATACTAATATAATAGAGAGCCCAAACCTTTGAGGCGGGTAATCTCCGGAACCACAGCACCAATCACAACCCCCAATACAGCGTTGGAAAGGGCAGTTGCAGCAGAAGGACATAGGCTATGCAGACGCCCACCATATACATTTAAAAGGTAAAAGAACCATACCAGCAAAGTAGTCCGTTGTGGGCGTGTGCTGTGGGAGTGACAAACGCTGGGGCGTGTGGTACGTTCCGCCCTTCATGCCAGGTCTCATATCGTGTGCTAATCTTACCCTGCTCCCTTTAAATACCCCTGCCCCCAAATCATAACCCACCCTTACTCCTTAAAATACCCCAACACCCTTAAACACTAACCCATCTTAACCCTATAAATATACCCTATACCCCAAAACCCAAACCGATCCCTAAAAATACCCCTGTACCCCAAAACCCAAACCTAGCCCTGAACCCTATAAATACCCCTGTACCTCAAAACCCAAACCTACCCCTGAACCCTAAAAATAGCCTGTACCCCAAAACCCAAACCTAGCCCTGAACCCTAAAAAAAACACTGTACCCCAAAACCCAAACCTACCCCTGTGCCCTAAAATACCCCTGTACCCCCAAAACCCAAACCTACCCCTGTGCCCTAAAATACCCCTGTACCCCCAAACCTACCCCTGAACCCTAAAAATAACCCTGTACCCCAAAACCCATACTTATCCCTAAAGCCTAAAACTACCCCTGTACCCCATAACCCAAAACTATATCTGAACCCTTAAAATACCCAAACACCCCAAAACATATACCTCAGTAGCCCAAAACATATAACCCTATACTCCTACTTACCTTATCCAAACATAAAAAACATGCTTTGACCATTCATGCATTTACAACGAATTTTGTTGTAAATGTATGCGTGATAAAAGCATATAAAATGTAATGCCATGCGTTATAATGGCATTGCGGAGACATGGTACTTTCATAATGAAAGTATGCGGAGTGCTGGTATGCAGAAAGAAAATTGCGGAATAATGGGTGTTTCCCTCCCCCGGTAAGTACATTGGTGGCACGGCGGCCCACATCTCCAGCAACATACTCATATTTTTTCACCACCCATTTGAAAAATGCACAGATCTCTCTCATTGATGGTCTGCACCGACATACACTTTTAGACACACCTCCTGCCACAAGTTCTAGAATTGCGAACTTTAGAGCTGGGAAGCTACGTTCGAATCTCGGCATCAGCTCAACATCCTGTGAATCCAGGTAAATCGCTTTGTCTCCCCGTGCCTACCACAAATGAATGTGTTCTGTAATGTAAATTGTGCTCATGCCATGTTGTCGAGCTCGCGCTATATAATATTGCAAGGAAAAATAAAGTAGGGAAACTCGAGTTCACACACTACTGAACGCGCACTCTTAAGTGCATCAGCAGTGCACTGTGAATCGGAGCGTTTCACAGGCCTGTCACAGATAAGAAATGCTATCAAAACGAAATCCTACGAAACCATATACTACTGGCCGGCAGCAATTCATACCCGGACAACGTCGGGACGGGCTGCTAGTACAACAATAGAGAGGGAAAGAAAAGTCAGAAGAGAGGTGAGGACAGAGAGAAAGAAATCAGCTAAGGGTGCGTCCCCCTACAGGGGGGAGGGAGACAAGGGGGACCACAGGAGGATGCGCCATTGGGATAGGGGGTAGGGGGAGGAGCCAGGGCCTAAAGTGGGGACCAGTGACCTCAAGGTCAAAGGGACCCATAGGGCAGTTCAAGCATGTCGCTTCGGGGAGTACGGTCTCTGATCTCGAGAGAAGGGCTCCAGGGGGTCTTCGAACAACTGCAGGGCACGCAGTCTGGGGGGCATCAAACAGGAGTGCTCAGTTTTAGTGAAATAGCGTATAAGTGGCTCTGCCAGATGCGGTCAAATCGAGTGTCTGTGTGATTGAGGCGAGCCAGAGTAGCTCCAAGGACATGACATCCCACAGCCAAAGAAACCAAGCGACAATAGGAGGAGGGTGGGGACCCTACCAACAGGAGGCAATGGACTGTCATGCCGCTCCCAATAGATGAAGAATTAGGTGCCAGTCTGCCGAAGTGATGGTCTTCAGCGTGCCGGGCTGAATGCCCAGAATCGCTAGGGACGGGAAAGAGGGAATCGGGAAATCCACCACCTCTTTAATGTGAATGAGGACCTCCTTCCAAAACAAAGAAAGACCGCCAAATGTGTAAAACGTCCTATCATTCTAGCATCTCCAGCAAAGCAGAGGGGTGTTCGGGAACATCTGATGGAGACGGGTAGGTGTATAATACCATTGAGTTATCAGTTTGCATGCCGATTCGCGCTGAGGGGTGCTACGGTACACCTCGAAGATGTCCCGCCACAAACGAGCCAACTTCTGGGGATATGTCAGCGGCCAAATCAGAGGCACAGCCCGTCTGGTAGCCATGAGGTGGGAGCTATTTGGAGTGCTGAAGGACAGAATAGGTTTTAGAGATCAGGCCCCTTGACCCCTCATACCTACGAACCAAGGACTCAAAGGGGGTGAGCCGCTGAGTCACCTCCTGGGAATATGTCTGGGAACTAAGCCAGTGACGCAACTGACAGTATTGCAGATGGTACAAAAGGGGGTGGTGATGGACGGAGCATCTGAATCAATCAAACACTCACACCCAGTCAAAAGATCTGGGTTTAATCCATCACCGTTCTTTAGCCCACTCCGCCACCCCCGTTCAGACATGGCTATATGCCAATCAGTCTGACCCTATGCCTCATGGGAACAGTCCAGCCCGAACTGCCATGCCATGTCTTCCCTGGACCAGAAACAAGCTTCTGAGGACCGGATTCTGGCATTCCAGCCGTCTTCAGCCCAGCTTGCTTGAATCCAGTGGCATAGTGAGCAAGGGACACACGTCTGAGCATACCCTGCCACACTTATGACGGACAAAAGCGGTAAAAAAAAAACGATGGATTTAGGCCCAGATCTCTGTACTGGGGTGAATGTATGACATTGTTCTGCATTCTGTCCATCAACTGTGGTTTTTGCATTTGTCACCCCGAGTGGGATGGGCATGCTCAGACGTGAGTCCCATGCACTCCACACCACTGGATTCAAGCAAGCCGGGCTGAAGACGGCTAGAATGCCAGAAACCGGTCCTCGGAAGCTTGTTTCCGGTCCAGGGAAGGCATGGCTTGGCAGTTCGGGCTGGACTGTTCCCATTAGGCACAGGGTCAGACTGATTTGCATATGGCCATGTCTAAACTGGGGTGGTGTGCGCAAAAAAGGATGGATTTAGGCCCAGATCTCTGTACTGGGGTGAATGTGTGACATTGTTCTGCATTCTGTCCATCAACTGTGGTTTTTGCATTTTTTTTAGTATTGCAGATGAAAGAATTGTTTGCACTGGTCGAACGTAATCTTGGAGAACTTACCAACCCTCTACGGTCCAAGCAGCAAAAGCCTGAGGCATCAAGGCAGGAGGGAATGTAGGATTACGCGTTAGAGGGGTGTTGGGGTGAGGAAATGTCATAAGGCCCCAGGGCACCGCCAGTCTATCCAAGATTTCCAGGACCGTTCTCTTTGGAGCCGCTTTGTAGGCACTGCGAGGGCAGGCCTCTCGCCGGAGCCTGGCTAAGTCCCACAAGGGTCCACAAGCTACCGCCCGGTCCATAAGGAAACAGTGTTTCTCGCTTCCAGGGACAATCCATTCAGATATAACCCGGAGGTGACAAGCCCAATAATATTCCAACAAATTGGGGCAGGCAAGGCCACCCCGAGATCTGGAAAGCATGAGTATTTTATGAGAGAAGCGGGGCGGGATTTCACCCAGATAAATTTGGTAAAATTGCGTTGCATTGCCAGAATATCAGCGTGTGGTATGGGAGTAGGGAGAGACTAGAACAGGTAAAGGATTTTAGGAAGGAGGGACATTTTAATGGCATTAAGGCGCCCCAGCCACTCCAGGGGGAGGCCCACCCATCAACGTATTTCCTCCCAAATAGTCTCCCCACTTATTTTTATAGGACTTGTGCCCTGCCACTAACCCATAATACAGTGATTGAGACATCCTAGATGTGAAATATGCCCTGGACCTTGCTGCTTCTGTCAGTCGGGACGGGTGATGAATGAGGAACTGGAGCCAATTACGCTCCAGTGTTCCTTTTGTAATTAAAGTGCGAGTGTCGAGTCCCACATTCTGCAGATTTACAAGTTAGTTACAGCCTAGAATGGAACCATCCGTCTCCACCAGGGTCCAGGCAATGCGATCCCACCGCACCCGTCTGCAGACCCCCACTGCGGTCCTGAGTCACAGGTTTGAGAAACGTGCAATCTCTTCTGACGTCACAAGACCTCAAACAGTTGTGGAAGAAGTTATGGTGTTCCGCTAGGATATTAAACTGAAAGAAGCATAAAACACTGGCTTCCAAGAGCCTTTATCGCAGATATTTGTGGTCTACTGTTTACAAGCAAGGACATGTGTCAAATTCTCAGCCCTCACTTCAACATCCCTAGTCTCCCTCCATGCAGACTCTTTACTTTCTCTAAGGTACATCACCGCAAGCATCCACCACCTAGTATGCCCACTGTGCAGTGTACCTCTGGCCTGGCTTTCCCTCCCAGCCCTGCAAGCTCTCCACTGATGGCCGTTTTTCCCACCCTCAGCACAGACTCAGGTGTTCTGCATCCCTGCCCCATGCATCATATGCCATGTCCCTAATACTGCATACCCTCAGCTATGTCCTAAATGCATATTAAACATGCACACCTTCCCACTACCCTGCATTCCTACAGTCTGCCACACATACCCCCAAACGCTGACGTCACATACTCTTGCAGCCGTTCATGCCTCTCATCCCTGTGCACAGCGGTAAAGTGGCCTTCACATGAATGATACCCAGGGCACGAGTCGGGGTACCACGCGGGTGGACGGCATCCCCCCACTTATTTCCGAGGGTTTTTCAGGGTGGACGCCGTCCACCCTGCTGAACAGCTGGACTTCACTCTCAGGCCACTGGGACGAGATCGGAGCGCACCTTCCGTGACGTCACTTCCTGTTGTGACGTCACTTCCGGTGACAGCGTCCCCCACTTCTCTTTTTAGGACTCTTGCCCTGATGATAACGCGGTTTCCGACACTCCATCCAGACAATTGAATGTGCGCGTTGAACCAGCATTTCAACGGCGCAGGTACTGTGGCGAGCAAAACAAGTTAAGAGCTGGGTCCAAGCATATATACCCACCCCGCCAGCGTAATCTCACCCCATCCCCTCTTACTCGACCTGTCGGTCCCGCAGGTGCCCGTCTCCAGCAACACCGCAGCGGCAGTAAAAAAGAAAAATGTAGATTCAGTACTTGTATAGCGCACAAATCACCCCCGAAGGGTATCTCGGCTCTGGGGGCCGTTGGGAAGATTAAGCAAGCTTTTGCTCAGAGTCGCATGGTGCTGGGCAGACCCCTGACGCCGGTGCCGGGGATCAAACTGTGATGTCCAGCGTCAGTCGCCCTGGCCGCGGCACCACACCTCTCCCCTAGCGCAGAGGACGGGGTGGGAGGGTGCTTCGGCTGCGCCTTGGGACTGTTGCTCTAGTCAAACGTTGATTGTAAGGGGTTCCCGATCAATCTCTGGCCTGTGAGGCGAGGGGGGGCTGCAGTGAAGGGGCGAACAAATGCGGACCTGCAGTGACCTTACGAGCATCCGCTACTGGAAAAGCCTCAGAATCCCTCAATACAGAACCATCATAGTTTGTGCATATTAAATCAGAATAAGCAAAATCACGGGTTAAACTGACATGGAGACAAGCATCAATGCCGCGGAATCATGGGAGATAAATTGATTATTTAAAACACATGGAACATCTGCACTCTATAAGACGAAAAAACAGAAGAACAGAAAGAAACAGCAAAAAAACAAGCATTGGAAATGCAATCGGGCTCGGATTTGAGTTTGAGCTAATGGCATTGTAAATGGGAATGTCTTTTCGCCATGTGTTATGGAGTGTGTGCATGTGGTGTGTAGTGGAATTATGTGGGTTAGATTGGAATTGTAGCAATGGTGGCATGCTGTGCTTTACATGAATATGTTTAAAAGTAAAGTGTACCATACTGAGATTGCTACAATAGTTAATTGTGGATGCGTTAACAATTGATGCGTGCACTGATGGCTGGTGGTGTGTGTGACTACCTATAGAAATTGTGCACTGATGGCTGGTGGTGTGTGTGCTTGATAAAAGAGTGCACTGCCGGCTGGAGGTGTGTGTGCCTGGTGGAAGGGTGCACTGACAGCTGGTGGGTGTGTGGTTGGTAAAAGCGTGCACAGATGGCTGATGGTGTGTGTGTTTGGTGAAAGCATGCACTGACGGTTGCTGGTGAGTGCGCCTTGTAAAAGCATGCACTGATGGCTGGTGTTGTACGCCTGGTGGTGTTTGTGGTTCGTGAAAGCGTGCATTGATGGCTGGTGGTGTTTGGCCCTGGTGAAAGCGTGCACGGACGGCTGGTGGTGTGTTGTTGTGTGTGTGGTTGTGTGTGTAGTGGTGAGTGTGTGTAGTGGTGAGTGTGTGGGGGTGAGTATTTGGGGGTGAGTCTTTGGTAGTGAGTGTGTTACACCAATGTGGCGCACTGGTGCCACTGCACCTGCTGCAGCAATGGTAGCTACGCCACACTGGTGCCACTGTACCTGCTGCAACAATGATAGCTACACCACACTGGTGCCACTGCACCTGCTGCAGCAATGGTACCTACGCCACACTGGTGCCACTGCACCTGCTGAACAATGATACCTACACCGCACTGTTGCCACTGCACCTGCTACGCCACACTGGTGCCACTGCACCTGCTGCACTAATGATAGCTATACCACACTGGTGCCACTGCACCTGCTCCACTAATGATAACTATACCACACTAGTGCCACTGCACCTGCTGCACAATGGTAGCTACGCTACACTGGTGCCACTGCACCTGCTCCAGTAATGATAGCTATACCACACTGGTGCCAGTGCTGGTACCACTCCACCTGCTCCACCAAAGATACTTACACCACACTGGTGTCACTGCACCTGCTGTACAATTGTTGCTATGCCACACTGGTGCCACTGCACCTGCTGCACAATGGTAGCTACGCCACACTGGTGGTACTACACCTGCTGCGCAATCATAGCTAAGTAACACTGATAACACCTCACCTGCTCCACGAATGGTAACTACACCACACACTGGTGCCACTGCACCTGCTGCACAATCATAGCTAAGCAACACTACCACTGCACCTGCTCCACCAATGGTAGCTACCACTCACCGGTACCACTGCACATGCTGCACCAATGATAGCTACGCCACACTGATGCCACTGCACCTGCTGCACAATCATAGCTAAGTAACATTGATAACACTGCACCTGCTACACAACGCCATCTACCACACACTGGTGCCACTGCACCTGCTGCATAATCATAGCTAAGCAACACTACCACTGCAACTGCTCCACTTATGGTAGCTACCACACACTGGTACCACTGCACCTGCTGCACTAAACTGGTACCACAGCACCTGCTCCACCAATAGTAGCTATGCCTACGCCACACTGGGACCACTGCACCTGCTCCACCAAATATACTTACACCACACTGGTGCCAATGCACCTGCTGCACAATGGTAGCTATGCCACAGTGGTGCCACTGCACCTCCTGCACAAGGGTAGCTATGCTACACTGGTGCCACTGCACCTGCTGCGCAATCATAGCTAAGTAACACTGATAACACTGCACCTGCTACACGAATGGTAACTACGCCACACACTGGTGCCACTGCACCTGCTGCACAATCATAGCTAAGCAACACTACCACTGCGCCTGCTCCACCAATGGTAGCTACCACTCACCGGTACCACTGCACATGCTGCACCAATGATAGCTACGCCACACTGGTGCCACTGCACCTACTGCACAATCATAGCTAAGTAACACTGATAACACTGTACCTGCTACACAACGGCAGCTACCACACACTGATGCCACTGCACCTGCTGCACAATCATAGCTAAGCAACACTACCACTGCACCTGCTCCACCAATGCTAGCTACCACACACTGGTACCACTGCACCTGCTGCACTAATAATAGCTACACCACACTGGCGCCACTGCCCCTGCTCCACTAATGATAGCTACACCACACTGGTGCTACTGCACCTGCTGCACAATGGTAGCTATCACACACTGGTACCACTGCACCTGCTTCACTAATGATAGCTACACCACACTGGTGCCACCGCACCTGCTGCACTAATAATAGCTACACCACACTGGTGCCACTGCCCCTGCTCCACTAATGATAGCTACACCACACTGGTGCCACTGCACCTGCTACACAACTGAAGCCACCGTCTATATAAACACAGCTGTAGTCAGTAAAGAAAACCAATCTGCATGAAAAGAGGAAACGCAAGTAATGTCTTTGGTAGAAGGAGAACACAGAACACGCGTGCCACTCACTGCAGACTGGTGAACTCGCCCAGAACATCTGGATTCCATTACCGCGGCCCCCTGACAGCTGTAATTGATAATTAATTGCGCTCCCCTGCACGTAACCGCACACAATATGCAGGAAGTCTACATTGAAAAATTCCTACGGCCTATGGCGTGCTGCCTTACTATAACACAGCCGTGCCAGCATATGCCACAAAAACACCATGAAAATTCTTGCGCATAATGGAATGTCTGGCATTTTTCAACTGCTTTTCTGCAAGCCCTTACAAGAGGGCTTCGAAACTCTGCCCACTTCTGACGAAGTTGTGCAGGCCTAGTAATAAACGCCGTGGGCTTAAAATAAACTATTTTGTTTGAGAGAAAATCTGGGGCAAAGAGGATAGTCTCTGAAGTCAGGCTACATTTGTTGAAAATAGCAGTGATCGGACAGTGATGATGAAACGTGAAATGGCGTTAAACTAGCACAGTGACCGATGCCGGGCACAGTAGATCACTTTCATTGGGATGCACACAAGACGCAAAACAAAAAAGTCCATGTTTGGATCAATCGGAATAAATACGGGTTTAATGCACATTTACTCAGAGGATGAGATTTTAAAAGCCACGAGATTCTAGAGCCCAATGTCACTTTTTCGTCAACATATTTTTTTAAATGCAAGAAGAGAAAGCTGTAAACACTATTCTGAAATAGAAAATGTAGATAGTTACATGGGGGATTTTGGACTGGACATTTGTGTTCCATGATTTTTTACAAAAAGATACATGGTCACTGCAGTTCCACATACCGATATCCCTCTAAAATCTATACTACTATTATAAAGAGAGAACTTGCACCTTTTGGCAAGGTAAACTCGGGAACCACAGCGCCAATCCACACACCCAATACATTGTTGTAAACCACAGGGTGTGTAGATGGACATAGGCTGCAAAAAATAAAAAATAAACGTAAATTAAAAAAATAAAGTTTAAAAAAAAAGTAGTCCCCTAAAACAAGCGCCGGCCGCGACGTAGCGTTGACCGCGACCTACACCTGCGTGATGACGCGCGGGGAGGAGCGGGGACGAGGGCCAACGTGAGGCGAGGAGTGACGAGTTGTGCCATTCCCGCTGGAGGCGTAGGCTTTCCCCTGTGTGGCTCCTTTGTGTAAACTTCACACTATCTGAGAGCTGCTTCCAACACACCCAACAGCTAGTAGTTAGCCGTCGATAAAGACATGGTAATGATTATGTACCCCACAGAAACATTTGTCAATAAAAGAAGGCACCACGGACAATTAAAGAAGCCTGGGGCAACGGAAGGAAGGACAGGGGTGGGGGGCGGGTAAAGAAGGCGCAGACAAATGGAGGGGGGCAAAGAAGGCACGGACAATGAGAGGGGGCAAAGAAGGCACGGACAACGAGAGGGAGGGCAAGGGTACAGAAGGCACGGATAACGGGAGGGGGGGGTAAAAAAGCCAGGGGCAACGGAAGGAAGGACGGGGGCGGAGGGGGGGGGTAAAGAAGACACGGACAAACGGAGGGGGGCAAAGAAGGCACGGACAATGAGAGATGGGCAAAGAAGGCACAGGGGGCAAAGAAGGCACGGACAACGGGAGGGATGGCAAGGGTACAGAAGGCACGGATAACGGGAGGGGGGTAAAAAAGCCAGGGGCAACGGAAGGAAGGACGGGGGTTGGGGGTGGGGAAAAGAAGGCACGGACAAACGGAGGGGGGCAAAGAAGGCACGGACAATGAGAGGGGGGCAAAGGAGGCACGGACAACGGGAGGGAGGGCAAGGATAACGGGAGGGAGGGGGGGTAAAGAAGGCACGGACAACGGGAGGGAGGGCAGTGTTGTAAAGAAGGTACCACGGACTGAATGTATGCAAAGCATGTCCTGTCTGAAACTCAATAAAGTAAATTGTGCCTATAAGACTAGATCACAATAACAACCGAAGTAAAGGGGCCAGTCGTCATGGGAGGTGACAAATGAAGAGGCGGTACTAAGGAGGGACTAACAAGCCTATTAACGAATCAGAGGCCAACATTTAGGAAAGACAATGACACAAGCCCATGAAAAATATGGGAGGAGGGTGGGCGCGGCTTCTCTCCCATACTCTACTACAGCAGTCTCGCAGAGCGAGCAGCGCATGTGTGCTGCCTCTAGACTCGACCAAAAAATGACTTGGGGGCAGTCGCTCAACACATCAGAAACAATCATCTTTGCCCCTCCACCACCCCAGATGAGTGTCAATGTTGCAGCCCGATCACACATACGAGGGAACACCCATAGGGACAAAAAATATGAATAAAGACAAGAATCCAAAACCATGACTCAAAAAGTGTCAGACAAGCACAACTACATATAACCATCCGGCACTAGTTCTGGCAGAAAGGGTGTACAGTCATTAGAAAAACCAACTTCTCAATTAAGCAGGGAGATTGCCTGGTCAGTGTCATCTAATGATGTGCATAAGGTGATATTGTCCTGACATTGCGGGAAAAGGTGGTGGTGCTTTACTCAAAATGTGTCCCGCGGAGGCCCTCACATGCCTTCATGTTCAGGGGCTAGGATCTCTTCATCATCACGAGCAAGAAAGGCACCTAACACTTCCACCCGCGATATCTCGCCTACAGCATGGGAAAACCACATAAAAGTCCTCTATGTGGAGACATCCAGTAATAATGGTGTCCTCCCTTTTATGAGGAACATTAACAACGTACATAGGATCACAGTCACAAAACCTTTCCCATGACCTAAAGAAATAACACCCAACAAAGTTATGTACCTTATTAAAAAAATGCGTTCTGGGGGGGCGCCGGCCAGGTCCCAATGGTATCCCACCCATGGTCCATAAAAGGACGGCACATAAATGGGCAACAATCATGGCGCCTTTTTCTGGGAGTAGTATCCCTGAGTCATGGCGGGGATTGCTTGTTGTCCCAAAACACAAAAAAGGCTCAAGACCCATCCCTGAAAATTATCGAATGAAGGCACTCCTACATGTAGATGGGAAAAGCTACGCTAGCATATTGCGACAAGAACTGATGGCTTGGGCTGAAGCGCATAAACAGGGTTCCAAAAGGGATCGCACATCGAAGACAACTTGATCTGCATGTACAACCAGATAGAGACAACACTGGCTAGAAAAGGAAGGGCTCTGTATCTTGCATACATCGATTTCCAAACTGCATTCGACAGTGTGTCCCGCCCGAGATTGTGGGTGAAATTGAAAAACTGGGGCTTTGACAATACTCTCTTAAAAGCATTGGTTGGTCCATACTCGGAAACTTGGGTCAAGACAGCCTGGTCTACCACCAAAAAAACATACAAACTAATAAAGATTTGAAGCACGGATGCTTATTGGCCCCAATGCTTTTTAATCTGTACCTGGCCGATTTACCAGACTATTTTGCTGAAGCCCGAGCTTTCCCTCCCAAATTAGCCAAAACCAAAATCCAATCGCTCCAATATGGGGATGACGCAATATTGCTCGATCAAACTCCGATTGGATTACAGCAGCTGCTAACTGCATTGTCTTTATATTGCAGAGAAAACAATCTAAAAATAAACATGGCAGAAAAAAAGGCAATGATAATTTCTTGACAAATAAGAAGGAAAGGCGCATGGTACATTGAAGGTAAATCTATCGAGATAGTTACTACAAGTATCTAGGAGTGTTGATTGATCACAAACGACTTCCGTTTGCTCACATCACTGCAATGCAAGATACAGTTCAATCTTTAGAGGGCGTTTTTTGTAGAGCAAGGAAAGCCATAAGCTCACCAGATCTTACCTCCTTAATCTGAGTAATGGGGCAACATTTCTACCGTCAGTAGCCTATGGTGCAATAGCCTACAAAGATAAAATGACAACATGGTTGGACAGAGTTCAGTCAGCCTGTTTCCGTGGAATTTTCTTTTTACCAAATGCTACCTCACATGTGCAAATACGTAGGCAATTCAACCTTTAATCTCAAACGTGGATCCTAAAAGCTAGATTCAGAGTCTATTGTCTAAAAAAAAATCAAGCACGGGATAACACACTCAAGAAAAACATCTGAACAATGATAAACAGCTGAGGGTCTACATGGTGTGAATTTCTAGCTCACTGTGTTGAGGTATTGGAAGAAAAGGAAATATGGTCAGCCCCTATACCAACATCGGTAGCAGCAAGACTCTTAACAAAACAGGCGAAGATAATGTCGGCTGATAGTGACTCACAAACTCTGAAAAACTTGTCATGGAAGCTGGGCATCAACTTCTAATAAAACTCGTTGAAATAAAAAAAAACTTGACAACAGTGGGACCTTGCCATATTACCTGTCTTCCCCCCTAAAACCAATAATGAAGCGTCAACTAATGAAATTACGGTTCGGGTTGATTCCACTGTTGGCATACAACTATGGACGAGGGTATAAAGAGACTGTAGCTACTCAGTGCGGACCATGTGGGGGAGTAGATGAATCTCTAAGCCACATAGTGTGCACCTGCGAGAAACTACGCATTTTGAGAATATACTGGCTTCGCCCTATTTGGTATATTTTAAATATAGGGACATGTCAAGCTGCCCTGGTCGAGTGCATGAAAGGTGAATCAGTGCAGCTGGCGGATGCTTCATGAAATATCTGTCCACAGTAAAAGCAGTTTTGGATTCCAACAATCATATTGAACTATAATCCATAATGCTGTGCCAATTGTTTTTGCCTTAATGGAGTCTAAACTTTTTAAACTTCAGAACAACAGGGTGATAAATTCTCATATACACTTTTAAAATATTGAAATATATGTGCTTTAAATTGTTTTTATATGGCTCGTTTGAAATGATTTTAATTAATTGTGCAATAAAATTATCTATCTTATCTATCTACCCACCCACGATAGGCTGTCTTCAAACCCCTCTTCTCTCCTCACTCCGCAGCCTCTGCCCTGGCGTGCAACTCCAGAGAGAAATGCCACAGAGTGTGCAGGGGACCTTTCCGCGACCTCCAGTCCAGGGCAATATCCTGTTTTTCTAAGACCATGGATAGATCAAGATATCCGTCACCCACTCTACGCTGTTGTTTCAGCCAGACCGGAACAGTAGAACATAGCGAACATATGTCCCGCTGAGCACCCTTATCTCTTCAGTGAAAAAGGCTCTGCGCTGCTGCACCTCCAAGGTGTAGTCCAGGAAAATAGCCACCGGTTCATTGTCCACCTGAAAACTGCCCATCCCTCAGGATAATTGCATGATGAGATCCCAGTCACGGTAGGGCAGCAGGCATGCCACCACTGGAGGCGTAATATCCCCCAGGGGTGACGACAGAGCCGGGACGCAGTGAGAACTCTCCAAGTCAAAGAATTTCGACAATCCCCAGGGGACCACCGTCGCCTCAAAACAGGCTTTTAGGTAGCGAATCAGGTCTTGGCCCTCAACCTATTCTTGGAGCCCAATGATCTGTACATTATTTTGCCGACTGCAGCCTTCGGCGTCCTCCGCTTGTGTCTCGAGAGTATCCACCCTCTGAGTGAGGTTATGGACTTGCGTCTCTAGAGAATCCAGGCACGGCGAGACCGCTACGAAAGCCGCTTTAATCTCCACTATTCTGTCACACAGCTTGTAATGATCATCACAGAGGATCCCAAGGTCCACCACAAGTGATTCAATCTTTTGCTCCAGGAAGTCTCGATTTGTGGATGGCTTCCATGACCTGCACTAGTGTGATGCCTGCCGTAATCCCAACAACGGCCCCCCCAGTTTCTTCACCACCCCTTCTGGCAGTTCATCCTTTAGCAGGGTGGACTCCTGGTCAGACCCCGAGCCATTGTGACAGACGGCCGCAACATAGAGGAGTCACCTATAATTATAGGTTGTGTGCACTTGTCAAGATTATTCCTCATAGCACATCCCCCTTCATCCCCCTTCCTGATTTTCAACATCAGGGTTACCTTGGAACAGGTCTAATTCAGTCTTTTAAAGTCTACGTTAGATGGTGATATGCTCTGCTTATTTGAGCTAAATTATGCGGCATACTGTGCCACATTTTGTAATAGTATATATACATTTTAAACTTGGTAACACCTTCTGGGTCTTGGTTGCATTACATTAGTACTAATTTAACACTCAAATATAGCATTAAGCAACAGAAAGGTGACCATACAGCTTTGCAAACGTCCTTTTACTGCGCTGCAACACATTTCGTCGCATTTTTTGTAACTTTTAAACAGCTTGAGCTAGAAACAAAATGATTTTTTGTTCAAATATGCAGATAATGAGGCAGATGATAGATTATGCGGCACATCTATAACTATGCGAAGATCGCCGAGGATGCACAATCGCATAATTCCAGTGGCCCTGAATATAAATAACATGTGTCAGAATTGAGACAAAATTTGCATTATGGGACTTTATAGTAGAATGTTGGTTTGGGGCCTCAGTATTTCACATTAAAAAGCAAAACAATGATTCCTTCAATCCTTCCTCAGCCATCAGTATGCTCCTAAATGCATCTTTCACCAGCTGTCAATTGATATTAAAAACCATCAACAAGGTATTATCACCACACAAAAGTAACTGTGAAGAACCTGACTGACCTTTCATGTGATATTATGGGAACGCATGAGGACCGTAACAATATTTTCAAATTATAATTTGCATTATTGTTATAAAATCACAAAGACCTGCTTCAATGGATGAGCCATTATTAGTGTTTTTTACAGTGGCCTATAGGGGAGGTACGCCCACGATGCCCCCTTACGCCCAGACAGCACCTTCTCCTTGGCAACCAGGCAATAAACAGGATAGATTGATTAGAAAACATTGCCCATTGGCAAGTTAACCTCTTGCAACCGATTCATGCAAGTCAAAGTATGGGACCTCTTTCCCAGCATCCAATGAGCAAGCCCTTAACCTAAAGTGTCACGAAAATGGTGACATTTTGGTTTTTAGAAAATGCTACATAAACAATTACACCACCCAGTTAATATTGTTGAACTCTGCATCACTCACTCATTCATTCATACATTCACCCTCCCAACTACTCATCCAACATCTGTGTCAATGTATTTACTCACCTAGGAATCCATCCATGCACTCACTTTTCCATGCATTCACTCAAATTCATCTCTTGACAAATTCTTGCATTCATCCACTTGTGTAGCAAGAAAGACCTATTGGCTTTGTCAATACTAAGTTGTCCTGGGTATTTCATGAGTCTCCAAAGCTCACAAAAGGTTATTGTGCTGATCAGGCCTTGTGTTTCTAAGCAATGTAGGAGAGCGTTCCAGCATGCTGAAACAAATGTACAGTGCAACATAAAATGGGTCAAATATTTCGGCTTTTGGATCTCGTTTAGCAATGCTCTGGATTCTGGGGACTGGTGCCGTTGTACATCCTTCCCAAACCTGCTGACTGGTCCTGCTGTGCTTCTTTAGGCACCAAGAGATAGGCAGCTAAGAGCTGTAACGCATTCCACAGCAGCGGCCAAGGGAGCGCTGTCCCCAAATATATCTTCATGGTGAGCATGAATGTCGGATGCTAGGAGGGGGGACCTTGTAAAACCATGAAGCTTTGTGTTGGCCACAGGCATAAGGGGCAAGTGTGTCAGCCTCAGCCGGGAGAATGAACAGTGATTCTCGGGCACCATATGATGCAAACCATACCGCTTATTAAGGAAGTCAGCAATGGACTCCATTCATGCAGATCTGGGCAGTGAAGCGCGGGGATCTGCTCCGTGGTCAGTTTTGAATCGGTGGGAAGCTGTGGACCTGAATGGGTCAAATGTGTAAACGTTCGTTTTTGTGCCAACAGCTCCTTAACTCCTGCCCCCAATTCTTAGCCCTACCTTCAATCCAACATCTGTACACATCTAGTTCTGGGAAGAATTGCCAGTGCACCTGGTCGTTGTTCTTCCACCGAGAATTTCTTCTCCATCTTGTGCTTCGACCTGTTTATCGTCCTTGAACTTGGCCTCCATTTTGGGTCTGCACCCGCCTTCATTGAGCAGACAAAAGGGATACCAAAGCAGAGATGTAACCACTTGGTGGTTCAACATGCATAGTGGGTGTCAGTCTCCTTCGCCGAAGGCACTTGATCCAATGAGTTGAAAGGATACTTGGAAGAACGGTGGGCAGTTGAAGGGATCCCAAGGCAGATGTATTACCCATCTTACATCTGCTCAACATGCAGAGGCGAAGGCCCTAGATAGCCTGCTCATGTGACCAGCCACTTCAGATGGGTAGGACACCTTGACTGCTCTTGTGCGCTTTGGTGAGGTGAGTTTCTATTATTATAAAATAATTATTTTTATCATAATTTTTTCTATAACTCAGGATTGTTAAGAAAGTGCCCTGGTTCTCAAACTGGAACAGAACTGTCAAGGCCTTAACCACCAGCCAGGAGTAATCAATACCTGAATCAGATATGGCCGGGTATTTCTTTTTGATGTACTGAAGCGTAATCCGGTTACACTCACATAAGATATATCTGCTACAGACCTTCTCCATCACCACATGCTGTACCAGCCAATAAACCAACCATCACCAACTGAAGAGGCATCAAATATTTGACGAGATCTGACAAACTGTTGGCCAATCAGAAGACTTTAATCTAGTCTCCCACTGCAGGTCCCAACTAGCTACACACTACGACAGCTTATTTGCATCCCACAATGACATTCAGATATGAGAGGATAGTAACAAAGCCATCTCAGCAGATATCCCCACCACTTCTCTCTCCAACCATACCTGCTCAGGACCAAAATCTTCAAAGAAAATATCAGGTTACACAGCCCAGTACAGAAACCAGCCAAGCAGGATCTAATCATAAATAACACCTTAAAAGGACCTGCAGAGCTGCTAAAAGCTGCCCGCTTATTACAAATCTTAAACTGCATGGCTATCTATAACGACTCTTCATCCACTACATTGCTAAGCGCTGCCACCCATAACAGGAAAACCGCACTTTGGTTTTCATTACTCATGACCTGGAAAACATTTGCACATAGGATTTAAAAACAAAGACAACACACAGGATTAAAAACAAAGACCATACCCTCCCAACCACACACCCTAGATAATGTAGCTTGTTCCTCTGGTTGGCAATCACTTTCGTTGCCCGCACAGCACAGCACTAAGCGCTATATACATTCTGCAACTCTATACAATGTATAAAGCACATGGATTTAGATAGGATGAACATCATTCCCCTCTCTCTCGCTCTATGTAGAGGTCAGAGTCCACTCAGTGCTCCATTCCTGTGCCTTTATCTCTAGTAGTTTGCGTTATATTTCCTGAAACGTAAAAGGAAACTCAGATGTTTGCATGATCTGCCCTTTGACCCTGGGGGAAGTTGCAAAAGTGCAATTGTTAATCGCTGGTGGATGCCTGCTCCAAAGGTGCACGTGTTTGTTTGCTTAAATTTCATCTATGTGACAAAGGTATATGCTTAATCTGCATTCATACAATAAATATGAAGAAATTCCTGCAAAGCATTTTAAACAGGACAAGAACTGATAAGCGTAGAGTATTCTTTGCACGAGTGGGTGTAATTACAGAGCTGGCACTGTTGAGAAAGCAATCTAATCACGTGATCCAGGAGTGGCCCTACTCAGGTCAGGGGGGTCTGGCTGTCCTGACTTGACACGATAACTCTCAGATTGGCCAGCTTTAATTGATCAACGAGTTTGAACTTTGAGGCGGATGTTCAGTTCCATCTACTCTTCCACCCTCCCCCAGGCTGAGGGGTGTAAACCAGCAGAGCAGTTTACTCGGTACAAATCAGAATGCTGGCTAGGACTGTGTTTTTGACAACTCCAACCCAGTGCATTGTGGGTAATAGCAGTTAGGCATAAGTGGCGTGGAAGGAGATGGAGGCAGGTCCACTGAAATTATGTGACAGGGGAGGATCAAATTATGCAGCAGGGTTCCATTGAACCTCTAGTAAAGGAGAAATGAAATGAAATGAAATGAAAAGAAAATTCTTAATAAAGTGCACTGCAACCAAGCGGCTTCCTGGCGCTGGGGAAGGAAGCTAAGAGAGGGGTAACAGCTGCCAGGAGGCGATCAGCCGGAGTACGCTATGGAAAACAAGTGTGTCTTGAGGGTTTTACGAAATTGAAGAAAGGTTGGAATAGATCTGATTGACAGGGGGAGGCTGTTCCAGAAAAGGAGGGTAAACCATCCAGCGATTGTTCCTCCTGTAGCCCTAACTTATTCCTCAACACAGAAAGTAATATAATTCTAAAAGTGTTGGCAACCAGGCTCAGAGGAGTACTAATAGAACTGATTCATCTGGACCAAACGGGATTCATGCCAACTACTGGGAAGCGGATATAAAAATTGAAATGCGAGACTGGAGATAGATTTTTATATATGGGGGGTATATTGGTAAAAGGTAGGATTAGGCCCAAACTGTATTGGATGAACTAAATTATTGTACCAACAGCCGCTGGTCAGAGTCGGACTTAATGCCTCATGGTCAGACCCCTTCCATCTTAATTTGGTTCCAGGCTTGGATGCCCATTTTTCACCATGCTCTTTGCCCTGGCACTTGAGCCCCTCGCTTGTTGGATCCATGAGGAACGCATGGTGCATAGACTGCAGTCCGTAGTGGCATGGGGCGAGCATATCTCGTTGTAGGTGAACAACAACCATCTGTATATTGCACAGAGGGACGGATGGCACCATTCCCAGACTTCAGCAGATCTTCCAGCTATTTGGTAACTATTCGGGCTACAGAATACATTTGGGGAAATCACTCTTATATCCATTACAGCAATATGCCAGATGGCTCGTTCAAAAAGACACAATTACAATTTCACTGATGGGCTCTACATATCTGAGTATCTACATTACAAGGGAGCCCAAAACATTTCTTGCTGCAAAATTGTATACAGTGTTGAAAAGTATTGAAAATGACATAAAGCAATGGGGGGGCCATAACATTATGGGCACTGCTCTCCAGGTGTCACAGGTGGATGGTGTGGATACCTCACAGGACGTCTTTGATGTCCCTGAGACCTCAACCAGAGAACATGGGTGTAGGAAACGGGCCGTTTTGCAGGGGTACCCCCCACTTTTTGCTTGACACATGATGCACTTTTGACTTGTGCCCTGGGTTCCTGCCAATCACGTTCCCAGGGCCGGTGTTTTTTCCCAAAGCTGTACCTTTTTACCCCAACTGGTATCTCTGGCCACAGAAAAGCCATTGTAAAAGGTACCATGGGTACCAAAGGCACGGTGACCAGAGAAGGCTCGAAGTGCTGCAGTACCTAATGTGCCATCCTTAGAGGTCCTGTACCTTAACACCCATGCAATACTATTGCAAGCTGCATGTTTTGGTGCAGAGAAAAATGAAGAGTCGACATGGCACGCAGGGATGTGTGCTATGTCTACAATTCACTGCCTGTGGCCTAGGTAAGTCGCCCCTCTCGCAAGGTGTACAAAACCACAGGTGAGGGAACAGTGACAGGAACCCTGTACCCATACATCATTCTTTTAGATCTAAGTGCAGCGTTCAACACGGTTAATCATACCATCTTGACCGACCGACTCAAGAGTGTCGGGGTGACGGGCGCTGCCCTAGCATGGCTCTCTTCCTTAATAATCGCCGCTTCCAGGTCTTTGAGGGGAATGTGGCCTCTCTTTGTCTCTGGAATGCGGGGTGCCACAGGGCTCGGCCATAAGCCCAACGCTCTTTAATGTGTACATGAGGCCACTGGCGAGGATCATCCTTCCTTTTGGCATTAAGATCGTCAGCTACGCAGATGACACCCAGTTAGTGGTATCTCTCTGCCACGACAAAGTATCGTCGTGCACGCTGGCCGCCTGCCTTGAAGCAGTAGCCAAGTGGATGGAGTGTTCCTATCTCCGTCTTAATGGAGACAAGATGGAGATCATGTTATTGGGTAACTCTTCCCCTTCCATCTTAGTTCCCACGTGGCCTTTGTGTTTAGGCCCGGTTCCATCTCCAAAGCCTCACATCAAGAGCCTAGGCGTCTGGCTTAACAGCTCCCTGAATTTCGGCCACCACCCTCACATCAACCTGCTATGGGCTGCTAAGAATGCTCCGTAAAATCATGCTGCTTCTCCCCTTTGAAGCGAGAAGAATAATAGTCCAGGCCCTAATATTGTCCAGGCTGGACTATGGAAATGTTTTGTACCTGGGAGCCCCACTGGCCACAATAAACAAGTTGCAGGTGGTTCAGAACAGTGCAGCAAGAATGCTACTGCAGGTCCCAAGGCGACAATCAGCATGGCCAGCTCTTCGACAGCTCCACTGGCTACCCATAGCTGCCAGGATACAATTTAAGGCCATGTGCACGGCTCATAGAGCCATGTGGAAAACCGGCCCGGTCATCCTTCAGTCATTGCTAACACCCTATCTGCCGCCCAGACCCTTACGGTCTAGTGCCCTACATCTCGCCACTATTAAGAAAATAAGGAAGGCCCGATGGGGAGGACGTTCCTTTTCATACACTGCGGCTAAATTGTGGAACTCTCTTCCTCTAGCTATGCGAGAGAATCACAGTTTGTCGTTTTTCCGTAAGCTTCTGGAAACGCACCCGTTTGGACGGTCTTTTTAAGTGGTGAATCCGTTGTGCTCTCTATCTTTTTATAAGCACTACGAGGCCTCCGGGTAGTCAGGCGCTATATAAATACTCTTTCATTTCATACAGTGTCTACGCCCATTCTACGACACTGTAAGTGCAGTGAATTCATAAAGAGTTTATGGTCTGGGAGTTGGTCATAACGAACTCCACAGTTTCATAACGGCTTCCCTGAAACCTGGAAAGTTTGGTAGCAAACTTCTCAGCACATTAAACCCACACGGATACCATGTGGGATTTAATGTAAAATGCATGGCATGGTTCCTGAATGGCTGCACACCATTTGCCACCCTGAGACAGGTTTTTGGACCCCTAGGTAGAGAGACTCTGCTCCCTAGGGCCAGAAACAAAGCCTATTCTCGGCAGAGGGGTCACACCTCCTTCCCCCAGGATGGGTTGGGTCCACTAAAGAGGAAGCTTCAAAGGCCTGCCGCCTTTGGAAGCTGTCCCTGCCCTTTGCAGGCCCCAGCAACTGTCCCCCACTGGTTCTACCCCCACTTTGGGTGGGAGAATCGGTGGGAAAACCAAGTTAGGAGGAGAGGTGTGCCCACCTTTGCCAACCCCACCCCTCAGGTGGGGGAGGCGAGGTGAAGCACACATCTCACTCCCCTCCATCTTGAAGATGAGAAGACCCAACCAATCAGGAAGAGGCTCATGCCCCCTCCCATCCGATTCGAGAGTGGCTATTAGGGGGTGTACCCATCACAAGGAAGGGACCCATTGGTCCCGACCTGCACACCCCTTTAACCGCACCTATTAGGAGTATTCTGGGGGCAAACCTGAACCTTGCCTCCTCAGATTCGAGGAAGAAAGAAGGAGGACCGAAGAGCCGTGCTGACCCAGGAAGAAGAGGAAACCAACTGCTTTGGCCCCAGTCCTACAGGCCTGTCCTATCTACGACCTGCCTACAGCAAGAAACCCGGCGAGTCCAGCAGCCAGCGACCACCAGAGTCAGGAGGACCTGCCATGCACTCATCCAACAGATTCTGTCTCCTGTGAGCACCGATCTCCATTGAAAATCACAGGGTCCCCGACGTCCTCTTTGCACCCTGCACCCGGCCGCCCCTGTGTCGCTGGTGGTGCAGCTCCTGTGCTTATCGTTGGCCCCTGCAGTGCCGACCTTAACCCCAGGAGCTTTGCTCCCATACCCGAGTGGCCTGCTCGTAAGTAGCCCCTAACTAAAGGCTCACTCAGCCCCACTGACTAACATTGGGCCCCTCCATTCTGCACCCGGTTGCCCCAGTGATACTGGTAGTGCGATTTGAGTGCCCACCTAGACCTTGGGGAACCTTGGTCCTAACCCCTAAAACTCCCACTTGTAAGACGTGTACTTACCTGTGAAACTGTCAACCCTTTTTTCCAATACAAACCTATGTGATGAGATTTTGGGCCTGAAATGTTCTATCGAGCTATTGTATGACAAGAAAGTAACTTTGCATTACCCTAAGAATTGACTTACCAGCAAGTGGCCAATCCTGGTGTATGTTATCTTGGCATATTACCTCAAGTATGGGAAGTAACTAAAAAGTAATCCAAGAGTAATCGAAAGTAATCTACCTACTTTTTTAACTGTTAAAAAAGTAATACAAGCCTGTAAATGATCCAATTCATCCACAATTGCATTCCTGCGTACAGCCTTGCATTTTGAAAGCATTTCTAGTTACCTGTGCCAAGTCCTGCTTGGTTCTATAAATAAAAATTAAGTATATACGTTTTTACTTATCTAATTAGTCTGGATTCCATCTCTAAGTGTGTGCCCTCAGGCTTGATTGTGTGATTACATAAATGATTAAAACCTTATGAATAAGCCTAACTGCTCGCCCACACTACCACAAAGAGAGCTATTAGTATTTGCCTAATTTAGCCACTGCTATACCTCGGAGGACTCCCTGGACTCTGCCCACTATACCTTACTTTGGTATAGTATATACAGAGCCAGCTTCCGGCAAGCCAACAAGCCCTTGGAGAGCACACTTCAGGCTGCCACACAGCAGCTGGTAGTCAGCCCCGGCCAACCACTATTCAGGAAGGGTGCACGGTCCTTACCAATGGCAGTAATCTCCTTGTGCACAACAGATTCCTCTGGCAGAGTGCACCTTGCAGTCTCAGGATCTCCGGTCCCACGTCCCCACAAGTGTGCTTCTACCCAGGTGAAGTATGGCACCAGTAGTTATACTGGGGTGTGCCTTTGAAGTAGGGGGTGGTTCAGGGGGTTTCCCTTTGAATCACAGTTGTCTCCCCAAAATTTCAGTCCTGTCTGCCATTCAGCCGGGAATGTAGAACTTAATTTTGAGTGGTGCCATGACCTGGCTACCAAAGCCTACTTTCTAGGAGAGGCATTTCTAAGCTACTAATGACAAATCCTCCTTTACCACAGGTGAAGGTTTGTCACTGCGAATCCAATAATAGGAAACATTATGAGGCTGCTGCACTATAAGCCACAATTGCAGCTTGAAGTAATTTCAAACATTCCTGCGTATTAACCTATGGGAAGAGCAAGCCTCATAGGTACCAACGGTATTCTCAAGGAACTCCGTTTTAAGTGAGCGTGGACTGTATTTTGAAAATGAAAACGTAATAAAATGTTGAAAAAAAATATTTCACTAACTTTTGTGTGAAGAAAAGGCAAAATCTCCTGGCTCAATGTGGAACATGTTGTGATAGTATTATTGCATTCTTTTGCTCTTTTTACACGTTGACGCTGCCTGGTTAAAGATTCCACTACATTAGTAACACTCAACTACAGCAATATGCAAATGAAAGGTGACTACTTGACTTTTGCAAAGTCTTCCACTGTGCAGCAACAAGCGCCGCCGTGTTTTCGTAACTTTGATCCTTCTGAGGTACAAACAATTTTTGGGGTAAAATCTGCGTATTATGCCCAAGATAAGGATTATGTGGCAAAAGCTGGAAACACTGCTGCCGCAGAATCGCACATATCCAGCTGTTAACTATCACTGGCAGCCAGGGCAAAAGATACCGAGCCGAACGATTTCAGGGGACCTTTATTAAGTTTTTCCACCTTGCCCAATCTACGAGCAACTTTGCAGACTCGAGCTTAAGGGGACATATGCTTTTGAAAAGTCAATCACTCTAACAGATACTTGAGAAACAATAACCACTTTACCAGTGCCTTAATGAATGTAAATGCATCAACTAAGGTCAGAACGGAGAGCAAGCCAAACAAACCCGCAAAATTACATCATTGTGCATTTTTGTGTCACTATACCCGTTGAGGACCCAGAGAAACCTTTACATTAAGAAGAAAAACTCACGAGATTTCTGGCAATTAGTGAAGGGCTTAAATCGTGCTCCATGCCGAGTAACAAGCCCCAATCTGACGGAAGAGATTTGGGTAAATTTATTGATGGATCAGTTCAAACCCTCCAGCAACTTAGCCACAATACATCTAAACTCACAGAGCTATCCTACAAGAAATAAACTACCAGTTCCCAGAACATCCAACGGGCAAAGCAATACAAAGAGGCAGGAAGAATAGGACCCCATGTCCGAATATATTTCTGCAATACAGTGTTTTGGGTCAGTATATTAACATCTGCATACAATAGCTCACTCCAGCAACAGATGATACCCGACTCATGGAGGGGGATCAATAATCAATCCAATTTTCAAGGACAGGAATAGCCACAACCCGAAAATTATCACCTGATAACCCGCCAAGATGTTGAGGCAAAATACTTGGCCAGTTTGATTCTTAGTTAGCTGCTGGAATGGGCAAAGAAAAACAAAATTATACCCCTCAACCAAACAGGATTCTCTCAAGGAACTGGCACAGAAAGAAACTTACTGGTGGTATCGAAGGGAGAGGTGTGGCGCCGCAGCCAGGGTGACTGACGCTGGTATCTGGGGATCACGGTTCAATCCCCGGCTCCGGTGGCAGGTTAGCCCAGCACCATGTGACTCTAGGCAATAGCTTGCTTAATCTTCCCGACGGCCCACAGCGCCTAGAGACCCTTACAAATGTGGATTATCATTACTAGATCTCCCTTCTTTCAAGAAAGCTCTAAAAACACACCTTTTTCCTAGAACAATGTAAGCTGGGTAGTAGCTGGAAACACCGGGTATGGATTACAAAAGTCTAAAGCGCCAGGATACCCGTTGGGTGACAGCCATTGCGCTGTACAAGTATGCCAATACATACATACATACATACATACTAATGGATAAATACAAGAAACAGGCACTATATTTGTGTATGGGTGATTCTAAATCTGCTTTTGATTGTGTAAGTCGGAACCTTTTGTGGCAAAAGCTATCTTTCTGGGGTATCCTTGAACCACTCTCAAAGGCCATCCAATTGTTATATACGCACACCTGGACGAGGGTGCGAATTGGCGACGGATCCTTGCCATCAAGGAAAATAATGGTAAATAAGGGCCTCAAGCAAGGTTGCGTTTTGGCACCATATTTATTTAACTTGTTTTTTAGCCAACCTGTCGATGGTGTAAATTCCCATGCTCCAAAATCAGGATCTATGTTCATATCGGACTTAATATATTCTGACGACTTTATATTGACCAGTCAAACAAAGATCGGTCTGCAAACAACTCAAACCAGCTCTATATATAATCATAACAAATGGCATGGCAATTAATTTAAAGAAAACAAAAAGACTATGGAAGTAAGTGGTGGAATAAACATAAGGCATAAATGGTATCTGAGTGGTAACCTACTTGAACAGACAACAACGTACAGATACCCGGGAGTTTCGTTTGACGATAGGGCTACATTCAAACAGCATAGATAGGACTTGAAGAGGAAAGATGTTTCCTTGACCCTGGTAATCCGTACATTACAAAGAACTTTAGACAGCCCAAGTTACGGACCACTATTGAAAGTCATTTCAGCGAGACTTCTACCAACAGTTGCATATGGCAGTGAAGCACTCTGGGGCAGAGACGCAGGACTATTACATTTAATTTCCACAAAAGTATTTAGAATACTGTTTCACCTTCCTATGGAAGTATCACCTGCCCAGATAAGACTGGAATTCAGACTCCAAAACCAATTAGTAGCAAGATTAGAAGCCTATGTTAAAACCAGGAAACGAATAACGTCAGTCTTTGGAAGCCAATTATGCCAAGCTTTGAGGCAGGAGATTCAGAGGAACAAACTAGCACCAGCACGCCTTTATGTGGATTAAGCCATTAAAGACCTGGAAATCCAAACAATATGGGTAAATTCTTGACAACACAACAAGTGGAATAGTGCACCCGGAAACAAGCTAATCAAAAAGTCCTTAAGTTAATTTGGTAAGTTCCAGCTTTATTCACAATTATTGAGTTCCGAGGAACGAAGCGCTGTTTTTTCGATTCACAATATGGATTCAGGGATTGGATTAGGGGAAGGATAACTATTCCCTTGGAACATTTTCAGTAACTTTGGCATTAATGCACGACGCTGAAATGAAAAATATAAAAAATATACATAACTGATGGACGAAATATAATTCAAGAGGGATACTCAACAATATACAAATACAAGCCCTAACGAAGGTCAAAACTGCTTGAACGAAATGCGTTGGCTGGATGCTTTGTAAAGATTTTACGATTGTGAACAAAGCTGGAACTTTCCAAATAGACTTAAGGACTCTTTGATTAGCTTGTTTCCGGGTTCACCATTCCACTTTTTAAGACTTGTCAAGACTTTGCCTGCTCCTGCAGTAAAACCATACAACAGCATAAACCGAAGGAGCAAAAAACGCTAAAAACCATCCATTACGCCACATCAGTCAACTAACCAATTACAAACCTTAACACCTCAAACGTCTCGAGGTAAATCCCGAGACATTAGAATACCAGAATGAAGTGAGCCTCTCCTTCAAGAAAGTAACTATAACCCTAACGGCGATATGTCCTTTTTAGCATCCAAGAATGGGAGGAATTAGTTGCGTCGTACAGTCACGACCAAAAAATACTAACAAATTGTGCAAACCAAGAAACAAAGGAAAAAAACAATAAGACCCAGGACTCTATTTGGGCGGCGCTATTGAGCACAATGAAATACTCAACTGCAGCATTGCAATACCAATCTCATAAAATGAACCTTCAGTTAACAGTACTCCAAACATTAGCTGACTTTACGTCAGGGATTGACCGGAAATTAGCCGACTTGAACGGGCAAATAAAACGAGGGCAAGAGGAAGCACTCAAGGATAGGTTACAGCAACAAGAATGCACTTGCGCTCCAATAGTGGACAAACTACTCATGCTACCATTAATACTGGGTGATTTACTATCTATTATGAAACCAAAAAATGAAACCCAGATCATAGTGAGTGACGAACCGCCCACCTTCAGGGGAAAAGAAATTGAACCTGAAGTCTTGGAGACAATGAAAACATCTAGAGATCCTTTCCCACTAGGGAGAGAGATTGTCAAATGATTCATTTTTGTTGTTCTGTTCAAAGACTCCTTGCCAACGAACACCTGGCGAAAGAAAAAAAGGAAAGGAAGAACAAGAAAACAATTTACCAGATCAAGCACCAAGGAAACAGCTTCTTCGGTTCACAGGCTCTTCAGAACATGCAGTGGAAGAAGGATCTAGGGAGCCATCGACGACACCGCTAGGAGATTCCTCCCCTTCACACAAAACCCAAAGAAGGGAGAGTGGCACTAATGAGGCATCGAGTATAACCCCTGGTAGAGAACATACAATAAACAATAACCTCCCGAGTAACCAGGTGACTGATCGCAAGAAAAGCGCGTCTAGCAAGGACTTACTAACTAGAAAAGCATCAAAGCCGCACAACACACAATAATGAAGCAGGGTAGCCACACACAGGACGAATTAAAGGAGCCCCACTCACCAAACACAAACACCCAACATGGCGCAGAATATCACCGGGAAACCTAAGGAGACAACGCTTCCGCTGCAACATAGCACCGACCGTAGGATATGCAGCACCAACATCATAAGGCCAGAAGAGCACACTACAACTAATCGGGAGCTCCCTCAGTATTCAAACTACAAATTCAATAATGAAGAAGAAATAGACACCATCATCTTTTCCCCCCATTATAAATCAAGGGGCAGAGGAGACATTTTAAATAGAGGAAATGTACTAAGACTTCTGCAATCAATCCCCAACCTCGCGAATATTAACACCCTGGACCTACTGTCAATTGAATTACAGTCAAACAGCACTCAGGCCAGTCTATAGGTTACAAAAACCAGATGGAAAACACCAGAGATAGCAACGAGAATAATACAGGAACTAAATACCTTCCAAAGTTGGGGGATAGTCCTGAAACCAGTGCCAAAACCACCTTACCCAGCCCCCTTTTTAAGATCAGCTACCAACTACGAAAACAATAAGTCTTCCTTAATTCTAAAAGGAGCAAGGAGCAGCTCTCCAACCTCAGGTCAATCGGCATTAACCCGTTTCTCGCCTACGAGCAACTGGCAGAGCATACAACGAACAATAACACCGGCTCACCCAAATTGACATGGGAAGTCTAATTTTCAAAATCCACAACTAGCAAATAACGAGATTAACATGTGTATTTGGAACATAAACGGTTTAGCATCCAAATTAAATGACGAAGAAGTCCTAAATTATTTAAAGCGCTTCAATATCATCTTTATTCAGGAAACCTGGGAAGAAAAAAAAAACCCGAGCTACAAGGTTATACTTCTAGCTCTATTCCAGCAATAAAGAGGAAGGACTTTGAACGTCGACCCGGGGGCCTACAGTCCCTATTTGCATTAACCTGAATAAACGAAACCTTTCCTATAAAGATCAGTATGAGTCCTCCAAGTTGCATTCAGGCATCAATAGTAAAACTGTTCCTGGATCAAATGGCACAAAAGGTAATAATGATAAACATATGTGTACATCCAAAACACAAATTAAAAACAGCTAAAGAACTGAGTAAAGAACTAAAAAGAGTAATGGAGGAAGAGGACACCGAACACATCATCATGGCCGGTGACTTTAACACGCATCTCCTGAGGGGAGATTATGATGACGACACGACTCAGGAACTTACAGATGCATGGGGAATTCCAGCCCAAGGCCCTGTAAAAAAAGTGAAGCAAACACTGTGCTCCAAATTTCTTATTCAGGAACTGGAACACTTAAATTTAAGATCAGTAAACGGTTGCTTCAAGGAGGATAATCCACCAGCTCCCACATATCACTCAGCAAAAACATCGTCCCATCTGGGTTTTACTTTTATGTCCTTATCCCTGTTCAAAATAATAGCCACTTTCAAAATAGTTAACAATGTAGCGGGTGACCATATGCCACAGGAGTTGATGCTAAAAACAAAGACAGACCTACTACTGGAGGCTGACAAAAATATAGATTCAGTTGAAGCAATAAATCTCAAGCGACTAAGATGCAACTCAACCAACATGGAGTTAGTATCAAGCACAGCAAAAATATACTAATCCGTGCTAAGGAAAATTCAGAACATCCGATGGACAGTTGGGATACATTCACCACGTCACTGGGAGACAAAACTCCAACTGGGACCAATCAGAAACAGAGGAGCAAGGCAGTCAACTTAACAAAAAAGGCTATGAGCTCTGTCTAAAAAAATCGAAACAGATCATAAACAACACCTTAAGGCAACTTCGTAAATCACCGACAGATCAAAAATTGCAGCAATCTCTCCATGAATCTAAGGCTCTCCTAAAGCGAAGGAGATGGGACAGGAAAAGATCACTGAACAACTACCTATGGGCTAAATTACTTTATGAATCGACATAAAAAATAGCGCCAGGTTTTGGTGATCAATTAACAGATTACAACGCCCAACGCATCCTGGAATAAACTCTAGCGGCCTGGGTAGACTTTCTTTATAAACATTTTAATGAAACCAATTTTATACTTGCTCAAAGCACCACTTCGTCACTTCGCCACTTCGTCTTTTCGCCACTTCGGCGAGAGAGTGATCAGTTCGACGAAGGAGATGCTAAACCAAAACCACGTCCATTTAGATGGAAAATTCTCCCAAGCTTCCACCCAACTACCAAGGGGAACGGACTTAACACTGACCCAAAGTAATGTTACAAGTACAAAAGAGAAGCCCAATAGCCTGGAAACAACGTTGATTCAGAAACAAATAGCAAAGGGAAGATCGGCAGGGGCCCCAGGCCCCAATGGAATTCCGCCAAAGCTGTACAAACATGATCCTGAATTTTGGAGCAATGCACTAGAACCTGTCTTCAAATACGCATTTGAAACATCTACAATCCCACAGTCGTGGGGAGGCTCAATCATAAGCCCGATCTACAAATAAGGGAAGAGGTTTGAGCCAAAAAACTATCGATTGATAGCCCTCATAGACACAGAGGCCAAATATTTTGCAGGGCTTCATTTTAAACTAGCAGCCCGTCCCGACGTTGTCCGGGTATGAATTGCTGCCGGCATGTAGTATATTGTTTTGTAGGATTTCGTTTTTTTTTTTTCAAATCTTTTTTTATTTGAGAATACAAATAACACAAAGGATACCAAGAGATACAGAAATAGCTCACAGAAAGGATGACCGAAAACAATGCATGAATAAAAACATACGGATCTGTCATGAAATAATATGACTTGAGATACATAATACATAAGTAATACACGTAGCAAATCACTAAACAAGTAATTACAGTTGGAAGCATCGACCAAACAGCCATGCATAGTAAAGTGGTCTCGTGGAGCAGAAACGAAGAGAGAAAGAGGGGAAAGGAGAGAGTGGAGAGAAGCGGGGGGAGTAGAGGGGGGGGGTCTAGGCAGAAGCACCAGTACGTAAAACAGTAAGCTTAATTCAGGACAGCAAGTTCACAGTTCCGTATTTCAGTTTAATTGTTTTAACAATGGTGCGTTATTTTTATGGACTCTGTAGTGACCACTGTGGTTTTCTTTGACAGTACTCAAGCCTGGCTTAATACTGATGGACTACTTGTACCAGAAAGACACGGGAGAAATCGAAAACGCCCGCATGGGCGGGGCTTGTGATTATAATAAAATGGAGATCCTGAAAACAATCTACTGTGTCCGTGCACTATTGCTGACAAATTGCCTGCCAGTGATCAAGGGTTTTGATAACTCGAAGTGTTTGGCTTTGACAACGAAGTACGGCAGGAGCGCTGTGATGCAACCGCCTATGGCAGCTGTGTAGCGAACCCCCTTGTGTGGGACTGCTTCAGTGGGGCAACTTTTGGTGTTTTATATATATACTAGCAGCCAGTCCCTACGTTGTCCGGGTATGAATTGCTGCCGGCCAGTAGTATATTGTTTTGTAGGGTTTCGTTTTGATAGCATTTCTTATCTGTGACAGGCCTGTGAAACGCTCCGATTCACAGTGCACTGCTGATGCACTTAAGAGTGCGCGTTCAGTAGTGTGTGAACTCGAGTTTCCCTACTTTATTTTTCCTTGCAATATTATATAGCGCAACATGGCATGAGCACAATTTACATTACATTCATTCATTGTGAACACAGAAGAACACATTCATTTGTGATAGGCACGGGGAGACAAAGCGATTTGCCTGGAATCACAGGATGTTGAGCTGATGCCGAGATTCGAACGTAGCTCCCCAGCTCTAAAGTTCGCAATTCTAGAACTTGTGGCGGGAGGTGTGTCTGAAAGTGTATGTCGGTGCTGGCCATCAATGAGAGAGACCTGTGCATTTTTCAAATCGGTGGTGAAAAAATATGGAGTATGTTGCTGTAGAAGTGGGCCGTCGTGCCACCAATGTACTTACCGGGGGAGGATAAAGACCCATTATTCCGCATCTTTCTTTCTGCATACCATCACTCCGCATACTTTCATTACGAAAGTACCATGACTCCGCAATGCCATTATAACGCATGGCATTACATTTTATATGCTCTTACCACGCATACATTTACAGCGAAATTCGTTGTAAATGCATGAATGGTAAAAGCATGGTTTTTTAAATGTTTGTTTAAGGTAAGTATGGGTATAGCGGTATATGTTTTGGGGTACTGAGGTATGTTTTGGGGTGTTTGGGAATTTTAAGGGTTCAGATATAGTTTTGGGGTATAGGAGTATTTTTAGGGTTCAGGGGTAGGTTTGGTTTTGGGGTACAGGGGTATTTTAAGGGTTATGGGGTAGGTTTGGGTTTTGGGGTACAGGGGTAATATTATGGTTCAGGGCAAGGTTTGGGTTTTGGGGTACAGGGGTATTTTAGGGTTCATGGGTAGGTTTGGGTTTTGGGGTACAGGGTATTTTTAGGGTTCAGGGCTAGGTTTGGGTTTTGGGGTACAGGGGTATTTTTATGGTTCAGTGTTAGGTTTGGGTTTTGGGGTACATGTGTATTTTAGGGTTCAGGGGTAGGTTTGGGTTTTGGGGTACAGGGGTATTTTTAGGGTTCCGGGCTAGGTTTGGGTTACAGGTTTATTTTTATGGTTTAGGGGTAGGTTTGTGTTTTGAGGTACAGGGTTATTTATAGGGTTCAGGGCTAGGTTTGGGTTTTTGGGTACAGGGGTATTTTTAGGGTTTAGGGATAGGTTTGGGTTTTGGGGTACAGGGTATATTTATAGGATTACAATGGGTTAGCGTTTAAGAGTGTTGGGGTATTTTAAGGAGTAAGGGTGGGTTATGATTATGGGGTGCAGGGGTATTTAAAGGGAGCAGGGTTGACACCCGGAGCTGGAATGTACAGAACCTGGGAAGAAAAAACAATGAAAAATTGGGGACAACGCTCGTTTTTTTTCCCCGTAATCCCACGCCCCGCACACGCCCACGCCCCCAGCACACGCCCACATCACACGATATGAGACATGGCATGAAGGGCGGAACGTACCATGCGCCCCCAGCGTTTGTCACGCCCCCCAGCACACCGCAGACACGCCCACAAGGGATTACTTTGCTGGCACGGTTCTTTTACCTTTTAAATGTATATGGTGGGCGTCTGCATAGCCTATGTCCTTCTGCTGCAACTGCCCTTTCCAACGCTGTATTGGGTGTTGCGATTGGTGCTGTGGTTCCTGAGATTACCCGCCTCAAAAGTTTGGGCTCTCTCTTTATTAGTATGGATATGGATGACCTAACAACTTGGGCTTCAGCCAACCACATTATTTCACCAACATAAACCGGGTTCCGATAAGGTCAGGGAACAATAACAAATATAATGGCCTTAACTTTACTAATGGATGCAGCAAAACAGGGGAAATACCCCCCGTTTCTCTGCTTCATAGACTTTACAGCCGCCTTTGACCATTTGGACAGAACAAAGCTCTGGCAAAAACTACAAGTAATGGGAATACCACCTCCGCTTCTGGACCAGTTAAGGAACCTGCATACAAACACCTGGATAAGGATAAAGCTAGGTGCAGGAACTCACGTATCAAAAGAAATCCCTACATCAAAAGGGTTAAAACAAGGGTGCGTCCTAGCTCCCGTAGCTTTTTAACCTTTATCTTGCGGACTTACCAGGGGAATTGGACAAGTGTAAAAATCATGCACCAAAACTAGGAAATATAACCTTATCAATTCTGTTATATGCCGACTATTTGGTTCTAATAAGTCGAACTCCCATTGGATTACAACATCTACTGAATGTGACTCACAGCTTCTCAGAACGGAACGCCCTGAAAATAAATTATAGCAAGACAAGAATAATGGCAGTAAATCATCATAGGAAGAAAAGTTTAAATTGCTTAGATCAAGTACCCAGCTACAAATACCTAGGAATAATATTAGACCAAAACAACTCATTCAAACCACAGATAGAATCCGTGCGGAGGAAAGGGGTAATGGTATATTTGGCAATAAAACCTCTAAAGAAGCAACTGCCGGACCTAACACTCGATCCTTTAATAAAAGTCCTGCAAGCAAAACTTCATCCTACAATAATATACGGTAGCTCAGCAATGAAGGGCAAAGATGCAATAGCTGTAGAAATCCCAACAACTACGCATATCGATCCATCTTTCACCTCCCTAGGTATGCTTCACTGCCCCAAATACGGTTGGAGTTTGGGCTACAAAAACAATCAATCGACAGAGGGGGAGCATACGTAAAATGCTGGCATAAAATCAAAGAAGCAGCAGAAGGATCCCTGAACAGCCAAATTTGGACAGTTTTTCCGCCCTACAAAATCACCAGCTAGAGAGTACCTGCAGGACTCAAACTGTTAGGACTAACAGACCTCTGGAGCATTACAGTGTCACACTCTGTATTTAAAAAAACTGTAACAAAGGTATCCCGACAATTATCTCACGGTTGGGTAGTACTCAATACGTACAAAGCTTTAAAACCGCAATCTTACTTGAAAATTGGAATAAAAACAACTACAAAAGGAAAAATTCTTAACACCTTAGCAGCTATGGAACGTCCAGCTCCAGTGCTGAACGTTCCATTGCGCAGGTGAGATTCGAACGTCCAACGGCCGACGGCAGCACTCCTGAGGTAGTGGTGCCGTTGGACTAGGCGCAGCACTTATGAGGTTAAAACTCCGCTTGGGGATTGGTGCAATTAATCAGTTTCTTCCCCCTTGGGAGAAAAAAGGCGGTGATCAGCCTTGTCGCCTCTGTGGCTGCGGAGTGGAGGACCTATTACACGTTATTTGCACCTGCAATAACCTAAGGGACATAAGAATAAGCCTATTAAAACCTGTGTTCAACCAGTACGGAGTTAGGACCTGTAGACAAGCGGCTCTGCTGTGTTTCAACCCAGAGAGAGTGCAGCTAAATTGTCGACTAACAAAGTTTTTCGACATAACAGCTAAGCGACTGGAAAATTTACGTAAGTTGCCCTTGGAACATTCAACAACAGAAGCTCGGCCGAACGGTTAAACCCATTGAATAGAACAATAGGGAGAAGAGTCACTAACGGAGCCAACGTTCTAAAAGATCTTCCTATTTTCGTTACACTTAAAACAGTAACAAGTGGTAAAAAAGGCTTTCCACAGTGATCTACATTATAATCATTCCGTAGGGGTTCCTCCTAATGAAGCGTTGCAAGTTGTCGACGGAAAACAAGAGTTAAGGAAATGACATTGAGGAGTCTCCCTACATCTGCCACGGCCCTCTTTACAACAACACTGCGACCCACTGGAAAAAGGCTAAATGGCACATTGGAAGAAGTCAAATTATTGTGGCATCCGCCCTCCTCCACCTCTTTATTTCGCCTTTTTCAATGAGTAACTGAAATTGAATATGTGGACTTTATAACAGTATTTTTAAATATATATGAACAGATGTTTTATAATAAGTTTTAATGTATGCAACGGTTTTAATTAATCACGCATACATAATTTAAAAAAATCCTTCCATACAACGGCTTATATTGGAAGAGGAGTGCACTGTCATCTACTATTTTGCACTGTACGTGAGGTGCAGTTGAGTGGGCCGCCGTTGCTTACTGTTTTTTCCTGTAAATATGGGTAAATTCCCCTTCTACAGCGGCATTAAAAAAATAGTTAATACTACAGTAAATAAACTATTGTTACTTAAAGACAAAGAGAAGCTATCCAGTAGATCGCATGCCTGGACCATGATCAATGAATATAAAATATTGAAGTATCAATCAACCCAGGATGGTCAAGAAATTTGAAAATAGATTTTATGCATCTCTGTTTTGGCAGTATCCTCGGAGAAATAAAGGGGAAAAAATTAAGAAACTAACTGAACTGCCCTGTAGGTTGTGCAATAAAAGGGAAGGAAACATAATGCACATCACATGTGTATGTCCAGGACTGGTACAAGAAAGAAGACTTTGGCTGAAAGTTCCATTTAATGAGCGGGGAATACGTACCTGCAGACAAGCTGGTATTGCAAGTTTTAGATCTACTGACTATAATGAATTGTCTCTTTACTACGTTTTTAATAATTGCAGGGAAAAACCAGCAAGAGACTCCTGAACATTAATTGTAAACTGAGAAAATTGTAGAAAGTTAAAATAACGCAATATAACTTGTTTTATTATAAATCTGCTTTTGCTCATATTATGCCTAAAATCTATGCATTTTATGAAGAAAAATAGTACGACACATTTGCACTATAGGAATCATGTAGGAATCAAGGGTTCTTGATAGGTAGCAATGGTTTCGGACAGAAGGGTATACACATTAAATGTCGTTTTAACTTCTGTATAATAAAACCAAAAGAATTAGATAGATGTGGATATATATTTATATTTTTATTGTTTAGAAGTTAATATTTATATGACAATGTAATCTAATGCTATGGTTACTTACTTAACGATAAATTACTGACAGACACAAAATAGGGTCGCGAAATTAAACTCCACCGGCAAAACTGTACAAAGCAAGCAACCTTTGCTCTTTGCAAAGTCTCTGCACTTCTGCACAATTTGGTACTGACCCAAACTTTCCAGCTTTCCAACTTTCCAGCTAAAATGTTCCCTTGCACAAACATTTTTTGCAGCAAAAAGTTTCTGTCATAGTAGATTGTGCTGGGTTTTTCTCTTGGAAAAACGTACTTTACAATTTTTTTTTTTTTTTAAAACACACAACTTGAAATGTTTAAATTAAAAAACAAACATTTCATTGAGTAATATACCCAACACAAGACTGGTGGGTGGAAAAACTCTGTAATTGTAAAGGTTTGACATCAGTTCAAGTGTAAAGATTAAGTGCTAACCTTGAGACACAGGAAAGAGTGTGATGGGGAGACTGGATTATATGATGATTTGTCAGATCTGTGTCAGTCAATGGAATGATTCTTATGTACTTGGACCAAGTGATGCCCGCTGCAGGTCGTAGAGATCACAGGGTACTTATTTCACAGTGATCAAGGCTGAAAGCAGATCTTTAGAAGGTAGGTGTCTCAATACTGGGGTGGTAGCGCTTAAAATGACTAGAATAACAGGGGAGCACAGTGGGTATTAAGAAGGTAAGATGATGCCATATACACGGGCGAGACAAGCAAGCCAAACAAAAAGGAGACAGTCTGGGCAAGGTAAGGGCATGCAAGGCCAATGATGGAATTGAAAAAAAAGACAATCAGATAGAGAGGGTCTAGCTGTACACTGAAAACTAGCAACTGGTGCATCGCCACTCTAGGTATAGGTTTATCTGGGAAAATGATATCCCATTAGCTGAGGACAAGACGAGTATTCAAGGATGGCTAAAGAGGAGAGGGATGTTTGTGAACAGGTGGTAGAAGGCAAAGTTGGCGGATTAGGTATATAAGCTATATTAAAGTTGCACAACTTTCCAATTGTATACAGTCAAATCAATTTATATCCAGTCCGTTTTGAAAAGGTGAATGAAATTCCTTCTGTATTGCTTTTTTCCTTTTTAAATGAGCCACAGCCAACGCGTTTCGTTCTGCGAACAGAACTTCTTCAGTGCTGTAAGATTCTGAGCCAGCCGGAATAGAATCTGAAACTGCTCGTCCTTGCTCTCAAAACAGCAACAACTGAAAGAGGACTAATGACGCTATCCCCCTACTTGGCAGCCATGTTAGTCTATTCTTTCTCTTTGGCGGCCATCATGGACTAGTCTTTCTGACTATTTTGGACTATTTTTAAGGCACAGATTGCTAGAATATCTGCCTATTATTGCAGGATTTTACCTCTACCTATATTTTGAACATTTTTATTGCACAGATTGCTACCTCATATACCTGGGTGGCTAACTATTGTCACTCTTTTTCTTTGATTTTTGATTTTTTAATTCAGGTACACTATTGTTTGCATCTGTATTCTGCTCTTTTATTCGTTCAGTAGTATACTTGTACTTGTATTCTGCGCTATTCTGCACATCTCCGCAACCTGCACCCAATCCCACTTTCTCTCCGGCTATGTACCGACTACCACCTCACATATCATACAAGTCTTCTGTATTCTGCACAGTTCTGCAACCAGCATCCATTCTCAATCTTTTCTCCAGCTCTACACAGTTCCGCAACCTGCACCCATTCCCCTTTTCTCCCCTGTGATGCACCGACTACTACCTCATATAGCATCATACACTTCTTCTGTATTCTGTACTATTTTACACAGTTCTGCAACCCGCATCCATTCTCACTCTTCTCTCCTATAAAACGCCGACTGCGACCTCATATATTTCTGGTTGCTCACTAGTGTCACCTCTTCTCTCCTATAACACACCGACTGCGACCTCATATATTTCTGGTTGCTCACTAGTGTCACCTCTAACTGTATTTTGAACACTATTAATGCAAAGAGTGCTACCTCATATATTGTGGCGGCTAACTAATGGCACTTTTGATTCTTGATTTCTGATTCACGTAAATTGTTGTTTGCACCTGTATACTGTTCTTATATGCTTATGCTGGTTGATCACTAGTACCACTTGTGTACTGTGTAACTCACTGTATGTATTTGTATTTGTATGTATCTGCTTTTCCGCACATGTGTACCACTATAGTGCAGTCACCCATACCCACCTAAACCACCATCCCAACATGGACCCTATCGGCAATCACACTTATAAAATCAACTATCCACCAACACTCACCAAAAAAGCCGCTAAAAGCTTTAAACACAACTTCCTTAGATCGCACCCTGAAACGCCCTTTGCTGACACCTACTTCTCATCGGTTAATGGACCCTTGAACACCGATATCATCTTCCACACCACACGCAGAGCTCAGTGGAAAAAAGCGTTCCTCCCCCTACTCAACGTCTCCACCACCAGGAAATCCACCCAGGGCCTAACACTCTCCATCACACCATCCCAACTCTTCCCAGGCAGAACCACCATCACTATTTACAATAATGGGATTGTCCTAATTCAATCGACAGACAGGAACCTGGTATTTCTTGACAACCTGTTTCCCACTTTCAAAGAGCACCTATCCAATCCTCGGGCTTACATTCAGATCACCCCCAGTCCTACCTCCCCTGAAGGCACAGCACCCACCCTCAACACAGTTCAGCAGCAGAACGACACTCGCCTCACCTCCACACCCAGCATCCTAATCAATTACCCACCTGCTGCAGCTACCCCTCCCCACCCCTCAATCTCAGACAGAGATCTCGCCCCCTCATTCACCACCCGCTCCCCCATCCCCCCTACCAACCCTCGTACCTCCGCTCATCTTCCCTTATCCCCCCCCACACTTTGCACTCCCATCCCGTCCCCCACACCAATCTTTTCAGAGCACCCTTCCTCCCCCAACGGCACCCCACACAACATGACTCTCTCTCCGCCTATCTCCCCCCCTCACTTAGCACTCCCGTCCCGTCCTCCGCACCAATCTTCACAGAACACCCCTCCTCCCCCAACTGCACCCCACACATGACTCTCCCCCCGTCTATCTCCCCCCCCACTCTGAGCACTCCCGTCACGCCTAGCCTTCACCCCTCCTTCAACCTCTCACCCCCCACTCTCACTCCCCACTATTCCACCTCCTCCCCCGCAACCGCCAGCCTCCACACCGCCCTCATCTACCCTTCCCCCACTAGCACTGATGCCCTTCCCAATAACGCCAACACCATCCCTAACACCTATCCTCTCTTTAACACTCCCAACCCCTTCACCAGCTCCACCTCCTCACCCCGATTCCCCCCCGTCTCCAGCAACCTATTCGCCTGTTCACCGCCTGTACCACTCCCCAACTCCGCGCCCAACACCTCGCTGGACATGATTATGTCCACCCTCCTCCAATTGAAAGAAGAACAACACTCCATCAAAGAGTTGCTCATCGCACACCCCAGACACGCCCCTCCCACCACCACCTTTACACCTGATAACACTTCCCCCGCGCCTCCTACTCGCCTTAACACAAAACACTCCCCACACCGGACCTCTATCCCCTCTCGCAATACCAACAATCACAATACCAATCGCATTCGCATTACCACCAATCGGAATACTCCCTCTACACCTAACAACACTTTCTCCTCACCTCCTACCCGCCTCATCACACAACTCCCCCCACACTGGACCTCTATCCCCTCTCGCAATATCACCAATCGCCCCAGACGCACTACCAATACGATCTCAGACCATGACACACTCGCCCTTCTCCACTCCTACGCCTCGGCTCCCCAAAAGCGCCTAGCCACCAACCACCTGTCCATCCCAACGATTATCTCTAACCCTCTCAGGCACCAAAAGGAAAACTACAGAGGCGCCGTCCCCAACAACCTCACTAATGTGCCCATCACTATAGAACCCTCCTCCACCCTCTGCGCCCCTAGCCTCAAATGCATACTTCTAAATTGCAGATCGGCCCAAAGACATGCCGCGGAGGTCGCCGACCTCATCATGTCTCATGAACCGGATCTAGCCATTCTGACTGAAACATGGCTGTCTGATTCTTCTACACCTATCTTGGATATCTTAGTCCCCCCCAACTATTATATCACTAAACTTGACAGGACCAAAAAGACAGGCGGTGGAATTGACAGGACCAAAAAGACAGGCGGTGGAATTGCCTGTATTTACAGAAGCAACCTCTCAGTTTCTAATGCGCCCGCCCCTTCTCTTGCTTCCTGTGAATACCTCTGCCTTGATGTCATCAGCGAAAGCAAACCGGTTTGCACACTACACATAATATACCACCCACCTGGGGACAAGCTCTCCTTCTGCCAACAACTCATGGACACAATATCAACCAATTCAGGACGGCAAAACACCCAAATTTTCCTTGGCGACTACAATCTCCATTGGAATGACAGCAGTGACACAGTGGTAAATAGCCTCAAAAGCTTCCTCAACGCCCTTGATCTCACCCAAATATGCAATAGCCCGACCCATGAGAAAGGTTCTATTCTCGACCTTATCATCTCCAAAGAGGACGCTATTCAACTTGAGTCAATCCAACCTTGTGACTGGTCAGATCATCATATTGTCTCCTTCCTTATCAATGAAAAAATTAAATTTAACACAGTACAACTTTCTAAGCCCAAAGTCTGGAAAAGGGACATGAAGAAACTCAACCCAAACTCCTTACCGCCTAACAGCTGCAATCTCCTACTTCCCCCGTCCGGCGCTACGGACGTTCAACTCCTGACTGACCACTATCTAAATGCTATGTCCACAATAATCAATGAGGCTGCACCCATGCAACTGAAAAGAGTCTCGTCCAAGATCTCCAACCCTTGGTATGACGGGAGCCTCAGTGAGGCTAGACGGGCCATGCGAATGGCAGAGCGCACTTGGAGGTCAGCCCCCTCTGCACTGCACCTAAAAAACCTGAAGAAACAGAGAAACGCCTACTTCAGGAAAATAAAACGCTCAAAAAGAGATTTCTTCAGCCTCCAGCTCGCCCAAGCAAAAAACCGCCCAAGGAAATTGTGTGAGTTAATCAGAACACAATCCAAAGAACAACCCCAGACACTCAGCACCATGGGCGCTACACCTTCCTGTGAAGACTTCTCTGCTTTCTTTAGCCAAAAAACCGACAACATAAGAAGCGATCTCCTCAATGACGCAATCCTTTACTCCAACCCCCAACACACAGCAGCGCCTGAACCAAAGAACAAGGCTACATGGTCATCCTTTGGCACCTACTCCGAAGAAGAAATTGGCAGATTGCTCAGCACCCTGAAACCATCCAATCACCTCACTGACCCCCTTCCTGCAAACGCTGTAAAAGACTTTACCCCTTTGCTCCTCCCACTCTGGACTAAAATTATCAATAGCTCTCTTCAACAAGGATCCATCCCTGACGCCCTCAAAGTCGGACAAGTCACACCTCTACTAAAAATAACAACAGCAGACCCCACTGATTTAAACAATTACCGCCCGATTACAAATATTCCCACCCTCGCTAAACTGTTGGAAAAATGCGTACAGCTAGAACTGACTAAACACATAGACAAGTTTGATCTCCTCAACGCTCATCAATCAGGCTTCCGTGCAGGGCACAGTACCGAAACTGCCATGACTCACACAGTGGACGACGCCCTCCAAATACTAGACCAAAACGATACCTGCCTCCTCATCCTTCTGGATCTCTCCTCAGCATTCGACACAGTTAAACATGAGAACTTACTCGATCTGTTAAACACAAGAATGGGCATATCAGGGACTGTTCTCAAGTGGTTCACCTCCTTTCTACACAACCGGTCACAAAGATTCAAAAGCAACAACGCGATGTCCTCTCCGGTACCTGTATCGCTAGGCGTCCCTCAAGGATCCTCCCTCTCCCCAACACTGTTCAACCTAGTTATGGAACCTCTCACTACTTTGCTACAGACATCCAATGTTCATTTTCATATGTATGCCGACAACACCCAACTTTATCTCAAAATACAATCCCCCAAGGACATCATGGTTCTGAACACCACGATCAGAAACACCCAATCCTGGCTTGCCGAGAATCACCTCAAACTCAATGCCCTGAAAACTGAGTTCCTCCTGATCTCACCTCCCGCAAAAATCTCTACGGCGCAAACATGGCTTAAGCACTTAACGGCTCTAAATGTACAACCTACCGTCGTAGACTCAGCAAAATCTTTAGGCATAACACTTGACGCCAATCTCAACATGCAGCAGCACATCAGCAAGGCAACCAAAGGAGCGAACTTACAATTCAACACCTTGAGAAAACTCAAACCCTTCCTCCCAGCCAAAGACTTCCAAACTGCAGTACAATCTACAGTCATCCCGCACATAGAGTACGGAAGCACCGCCCTCTGCGGGCTCCCCCTAACTACAACGGCTCCCCTAAGAGCGTCCCTTAACGCTGCAGCGAGACTCATCACTGGCTCAAAAAAGCACTCGCATATTTCCCCTGACTTTAAATCCTTGAACTGGCTACCTTTTGAAGCCAGAATACATCTGAAAATCGCCTGCATGACTCACAAGGCTGTACACATGAACTCACCCGCCTACCTCACTCAAAAGCTGACAATCTCGGGTGGCTCTAGAATTACTAGAAGCACAAGCAATCTTCTGCTGAAACCTCGAAGATTCCGGAAGGAAAAAACTTATAAACGCTCCTTTTCAGGAATGGCACCCAGGATCTGGAATTCACTCCCTCCTGAAACCAGGCTCATCTCCTCCAACAAACTGTTTAAGAAAGAAGTAAAAGCGATCCTCATGGCTAAATACACATGATCTATTACTCGGTATTTTCTCATGAATCCGCTCAGTAATTACCTGCCTTGGACCCCTCGGTCTACTTGTACTACTTGTATTATGATTTATTTGATTGTATACGTTCCCTCTCTGTATATTGTTATGTTGTTGACGCACCTGTCTGACTTTGCACACTGTACCTACACCACCTCAACTATCCCTACTTTTGTACTACTGATGCACCTGTGTGACTATACATCCTGTACTCACCTACCTCAACTATGCACACCTTTATGTTATCTCCTAAAACACGTTAAGCACGCTTAAACAAGTATATGCTCACTTTTGTACTTTTATATTATTGGCGCAACTGTTTGACTATGCACCTTGTACAGACATTACCTCACCTTCGACCTACCTCCTGTTTGTTTTTTTTGACCTACCTATGTAACTATGCACCTTGTACCTATCTACCTCAACTATGTAACTATGCACATGTACCTTGACTATCACCCCCGTGCCATTGTAAAGCGCTCTGATATCTGCAAAGATCTTGTTCGCGCTATATAAAACGTTCAAAATAAATAAATTAAATAAAATAAATAAAACACATATAAAAAAACTACATGTAAAAATAAGGATGAACACAGACATTATATACCACATTTAACATGACACATGTAAAAAAAATTGGGTACATAGAGAACAGCACATGTTTCATGTTTAATACAACCTCATGAATCATTAGGTATGCCTTAGGATTAAACATAAAGTTACCCTATATATGACCATACACCAGATATACCGACAAATGATGACAAAAACGAGGGATTATACAATAACATCAGAAAGAGCAAAAACAACAACACCAATGATTGAGTGATGTTGGACCTGGCATCCTTGGTGGGGTTTCCCCCGATCTCTGCTGATCAGTGTCAAAGGGCAAGTGCTCCCTGTGTAAATTGTTATTGTCATTGGTTATCCATGATTGGCATATTTGTCTCACCAAGATGTCCCTAGTAAAGTACACAGAGTGTGCCAGGGCTGGTGATACAAATGCTACTAGTGGGCCTGCAGCACTGATTGTGCCACCCACATGAGTAGCCCTAAAATGGTGTCTCATGCCTGCCACCGCAGTGCATGTGTGCAGTCTGTGAACTGCCATGTCCACCTGGTCAGTGTCCCCACTGACCAGGCCTAACCCTTCCCTCTCTGTGCACATTGGTAGGCCCAAGTTACCCCCTTGGGCAGGGTGCAGTGTATGTGACAGGCAGAGCATGTACTTGTGCAGGTGACATGCTCTGGTAGTGAATGCCAGACATTTTCGTTTTTCAATACTGTGAGGCTACCTTGCCCATAGGCTATCATGGGAAATACTGGCTATAATGGCTATCAGCATCTCTTCTCATAGGAGCAAGGTAGGACATAAAAGTCTGGTATCCCTGAACTCAGAATTTAATAACGCATCTTTTAGGAAAGGTTTTTTTTTTTTAAATCCCGTTTGAGAACAGCACTTTTAGAAAATAGCTATTCTCTTGTCTGACCTTTCTGTGTGCCTTAGCCTGTTTGTGAATTGACTGTCTGGTTTGAGAGTGACAGGGGCTGGGGAGCCCCCAGGAGGCTGGCTGGGTCAGCCCTAGGCTGAATGACTGCATCTGCACCTTGAGTGGTGGGAGGGGGTAGCACCTGGGCCTGAATAGGGCTGTGCCTGCCTTCCACAACGCTGGCTCCACCTCCTGCTGGGCGGCTGACGACCCTGTCCCTCACTCTGAAAGGAAAGGAGAAGCCGGGAAAACAAAGTGCTCAAGGAACACCCAGAACTGGTTCAGACCGGGCTCAGAGCCCTCCTGCACAAAGGGAACAAAGACTTTTACGGGTATAAGTACAGGACCCCTGACTACAGAAAATTAGATCATCCTGGAATCAAGAAGGAACCTCTGTCAAGGAGAAAGCTGAAACTGAAGAAGTAAGACTGTCCTGCTGTTGCTTTGCTGGACTGACCTGCTGTTGCTTTGCTGCCAAGGAGAGGGGAAGGACTTTGCTTTGTGCTGTGTCCCCTTGCTTGAAGGAATGTACAAGGGCCTGAGAAGAGCTGGCTCCCTGTTATGAAGTCCCAGGAACAAAAGGACTTCACCCCCAGCTTTCCTGAACTCGATTGAGAGAGTTCTGTCCTTCCTGGAGTGCTTGGCCCATGTGTGGTGCCTCTGGAAGTTGTACCTGTGTTGGGAAGCTGGAAACCAAGATTTGAGAGACTTTGCTACAGAAAATGTATTGCAATCCAGGCCGAGCGAGAAAATTCCCACCGCAACGAAGACCGAGAATGTCGCAGCGCCTGAAGACGTTGCATCCTTCGTTAGCGGGAAGATTTCCGTCTCTGCGAATATCGTCGCAGAGCCTGTCGCCGCTGGGTGAGATCACTGCATCACGTCACTGTGAGAATTGTCGCAGAGCCATCGCATCGAGGAGCTGCAGGAGGAAGATCGTCGCTGGACCGCGCATCGTCGCCCCGGAGATTGTCGCAGCCCCCCAAGATCTTTGCATCGTGCCTTTGCGAGAGAAAACTTCCTTCGGAACCTATGCACCGGAATCCATACAAGTCATCGTATTCCTCCCCATACAGACCGGATTCGTCGCAAAACGTCCGCTCTGCAGCGGGGCTGTCGCTATCGCCTACCCAGGGTCTCAGGAGTTACGCATCACTTGTTTTTTAACACTACAGCTTCTGTGCTTGGAACTTTTTATTGCAAACAAAGGTACTGTGGCTAAAACGTGACGCAACTGTGGATCATTTTATCGCTAACCTTAAGAACACTTTTACAACCATATTCTTGAACTGTGTATGTTGGATTTTTGTCGTTTTGGTCTTGTGTAGTTTAGATTAAATACCTTTATTTGTCTAAACTGTTGTGGAGTCAGTTTGTGGTGTTTTCACTGTGTTACTTGAGTTTTGGTACAAATACTATACACATTGCCTTTGATAAGCCTGACTGCTCGTGCCAAGCTACCAAGGGGGTAAGCACGGGTTATCTCAGAGGGTTTCCTCCTTACCCTGACTAGAAGCAAGGGTCCCTATTTGGACAGTGGTACCTACCTCTGCGAACTAGAGACCCCCTGTTCTAACATTGTTGGTCAGCGGAGGGATTTGAACTTCTATTTGTACTAGACCCCCAGTGATTGGTGTACATCACTAGTGAGTGCAGACCGAGGTTGAGTTTTTTTTGGTTCTATTTTTGAGTAACTCTTCAAAGCATCATGTCTGTGAGTGGAAAGGCACCAAGTGTGGAGGCAGAATTGGAGTTTGTCATTGAGGATTTGTATTCCTACAAAGTTGCACAGCTTAGACAATTCTGCAATGAGTTTGAGTGCCCCATAAAAAGCGGCTCCAGGAAAGAGGAGCTGCAGATAATCTTGAAGGCCCATTGGGAGGCCGAGGAAGGAAATGATGCAAATGGAAGGAATGGTTTTCAAACCACAGATCTGCCTGTGAGCAGACCAGGCTCAAGGCCTGGCAGCAACCATTCCAGTAGGGGCTTCACTCAAGAAGAGTTACAGGAAAATCAGAGAGCAAGGGACCATGACTTGGAGGTGCTAAAGTTAAAAATGGAAATGCAAAAAGAAAGAGCCGCGGAGGAGAGAATAAGAGCGGCGGAGGAGAGAGAAAGGGCGGCGAAGGAGAGTAAAAATGCCCGTGCCCTGGAGGAAAAGAAATTGATTTTGGCTCATGAGTTGAGCATGAGGGAACTGGATATCAAGGCCAAGCAGGTGGATTCCAGTTCAAATGGTGGCAGCGCACAGTCAGTGCAGGGGGTAAAGTATATATTCCCAAGGATCTGGTACAAAATTACAATAGGAGTGAGGATATTTATGCCTGGTTTACTTCTTATGAAATTGCTTTGAGAATGAATGGTGTGCCTGAACAACATTGGGGGCGGGCCTGTGGAAACATTTTGAGTCTTCTGGGAGGAGTGCTCTAGAGCCCTTAGAATTAGCAGGTGCCATGACCTACCCCTATATGAAGGAGGCCCTATGTCTCAGGTATGGACTTACTCCAGAGCTTTACAGACAGCAGTTTAGAAACTCTAAGAACAAGCATTGGAAATGCAATAGGTCTCGCATCATTAGAGTTAGTGCTTTTTGAATTGTTGATGGGTTTTTTTGTAAATCTTTAGCATTTTTGTTTCCTGTAGCCAATGCTAAAGAATTACAAATAAAAAAAGCCATAAACATTTCTAAAAGCTCTAACTCAAATGCTGCGAGACCTATTGCACTGTCGGCTGGCGTTTTTTGATGGTGCTGTGCTGGGAGAGAGAGTGGGGAGGGGTTGGAGAAGGGAGGGGGCGAAGAGCAGGGGGCGGAGCTATTGTATTAGTGCTCAACCCGTACCTCTGGGTTTTTCAAATGCATTGTGGGTGAGGCTACATAGTAGGTGATGGGTAGAGTCTTGAATGCGTTTAAGCAAAAAAATTCCACGCAGGGCAGTGATAAAATAAATGTACTAAAGTTTAATGGGGGGCTAAATAAAAAAAAAATCTTCAATAACAAGTCATGGTTTAGTTATACATAGTGTAGCTCACACACTCGGGCTGTGCATTTGTCCAGTCTTACTACAGATCGCAAACACGACAAGAAATAGTGTCACCTCGGAGACCTAAATGATGTATCTTTTCCTAGATCAGCCCTTGGAGACCTGTGGTGCCTGCAGCCCTGAACAGGGGCTTTGCATTCGTCTGAGTATATATATTTTTTTGGGGGGGGGGGAGAGAGGGGGAACGATGCAACAAACCCTTAGAAAACACAAGTTGATGCCTGGCGCCAGGCAGGTCTGACAAGCACCGAGCACAGCGAGCTGCAGCTGTTTGTGCGACCCTTCTTTCAAGGAAGAGCAGGTATGTGTGATGTGAGTCCGGTTGACCTCGGTTGAGGAACAGGAAGGGGTGTGCATCGTTGTAGCGGTGAGTGCAGTGCCTGTGGCTGTGTGCTTGTCAGCAGGCTGCAGAGGGCAGGGTCCCGCCGCTGCAGCTTGAGACCAGCTCAAGTGCACCACAGACGGGGCAGGGCTGGCAGCGGTGACCCAAGCTACAGCCAAGGGTCCCAGCAGCAAGGCTCGCAAATAATAAACAAGAGAAATTGTAAAAATGGAAGATGACGCCACAACAAACGTATGATATTCACATTTTCCATCAGTTGCACACACCATGACATTATGAACATGGCAATTAATCCATTCATTAAGGTGGGTTTCCTCCCAATCCTACCGGTGTTATTTGTTACTATAGTCAGATATCTCGAAATGACGGCCCCTCACTATGCACAGGAAAGTGTGTTTATTACTGGGTAATGTTTCTCCATATAGACGTTTACTTTTATTGTATATTTGTTGGAAGGTTAGCACGCGTGCACACAATGTTGAACTGCTCTGTGGGAAGTCTGTTTTCTAAACAGTTCAACGGTGACAGAATACAGATTTTTGCACAAAAAAAACAAGCGAGAGCTATTGGCTATGCCAATGCTTGTTCATTTGAGCATACAGTGTCCTCCATAATGACAGCCATCAAAGCAGCTGACTATCTGCTGACCGGGTGAGGCAGATGGTAGAGCTTGGGAGCCAAGAGTTAGGAGGGCTGCTTGGAGCATGGACAGACCACTGGAGCAGTGTTTTTGCTGCGTTTGTGGTGGGGGGGAGTTTATAACGCGAATGGGAGCAAAGTTCCAGAAGGCCTGTGCGGAGTATTGCGAGACCACGGAGGACTGTTTCTGCTGCATTACAGGCATTTCTTTGGTGGTGGGAGGGAAGGCACCCCACTGTGAGATGCAGTGTTGAAGCTGCAAGTTAAAGATAAAGCATGCCGCTCGTGAACCGACGTACAACACACAGCAGTATTGTGGCTCTTTACAAATCAAGTGCGTACCTTAATCTCGTACCAAACGTGAGCAGTGTTTCTAATCTAGTCAGGTCCGCTTCATTTCGCTATAAATCATCACTGAACAGAAATATCCAAAGCATTCGAGGGTTGTTATGGGACGTCACTGCTTGCACTTCTCTCACAAACACTAAAACATGATGTCACATTATCCGGTGGGTAAAGTTAACAAATAGGGAAGGCAGAGAAGGGGAGGGGGGAGGAGAAATGCGACACAAACAAGACGGAGGGAAGGAAGATAAGGGGAGGGGGGAGGAGAAATGCGACACGGCGGGCAGGGGAGGGGGCGGAGCGGGGAAAGGTGCGACACGGCAGGCAGGGGAGGAGAGTAGGAGGAGGAGGGGGAGTGGGGAGGAGAGTAGGGGAGGCACGGCCTAGCGGCCGTGCAATCAAGAAGTGAGGGGGGGAGCTGGGGGAGTGTGAGAGAGAGAGTAGGCAAGGCAGGCGGCTGGGGGCATGTGCACGCGCTTTTAAGCTCAATGCGCATGCGCATTGAGCTTAAATTTCTCGTGCACTGCAAGGAATCGCCACGATTCCTTGCAAGTTGGGTTAAAGAGTGGATAAGCCCCCATAGTCTCGCAAGCTCGATGCGCATGCGCATCGACAGGCGAGACCTAAAAAGGAGTCTGTTAGACCTGACATCATTGGCCTGAGTCTCTCCTCCATTTTTTCTGTTTGCCTCCTCCGTTTACGATGTTTTGCTGGTATATCGCTCTGGGCACTGTGCCACTGCTGATCAGTGCCGCGGTGCAAGTGCTCCCTATGTTAAATTACTGTATTGATTGAATTCCATGTTTGGCTTATTTGGTTTACTGTCAGTCCCTAGTCTAGTGCACGAGGAGTGCCAGGGCTTGTAAATACAAATTCTGCTAGTTGGCTTGCAGCACGTGTTGTGCCACCCACACGAGCGTCCTAGTAAAAGTATGTCTAAAGGTCTGCCATTGTTAGACCTACGTGCAGGCTGGTACTGTCACGCGGACTGCGCAAGTACACTTACTTGCCAGTCCCCAGACCTTCCCTTCACTTCATGTTAGTCACCCCTATGGTAGGCCCGAGGGCAGGGTGCATTGTAAGCGTAAGGTAGGACAAGCCTGACGAAGTTGGCATGTCCTAATAGTGAATTACAGCCATATTCGTTCTTCACTATTGTAAGGTTGCCTGCTCTCCATTAGTTAGAATGGGCTGCTGGGGTTATTAATGGTATAATCCTAGCGGGCTCGGGGAGCATGGCACAATGTCGAGTTTGGTATCCCTGAACTCAGGGTTTAATAACGCATCCGTTTGGGTGGATGGTTTTTGGACTCTGGGTTTGAAAATAGCACTTTTAGAAAGTAGCTATTTTCTTGTCTAACTATTTCTGGTTTCTGCTGGTTTGGTGTGTGTGTGTGACAGGGGCTGGGTGGCTCCAGAGTTCTGAATGAGTCAGTGTGGGGTGAGTGGTACATCTGCATCGAGAGTAGGGGAAGAGTAGCTCCTGATAGCCGGCCCTGCCCGATACAATGCTGGCTCCACCTCCTGTCGAGCGACGGATAGCTCTGCTCCTGCCAGTGACAATACTGGCTCCACCTCCTGCTGGGCGTCTGAGGACCCAGCCCTACACCGTGAATAGGCCAGGTGCCTCTACCTGGCTACACCCACAACAAACCCGGGATGGGGGGAGTTCCCCTGCATGGACAAAGGGATCAAAGCCAAAAAGGGGTATAAGAGAAGGACCCCTGAACCAAGACTTTAGATCAATTCTGACAAGGAACCCTGAACCAAGGACAAGAAGCCTGCTGATCCAAGGACTTGCCTACCCCTTCTGCCAGAGTGCTGTTTGCTGGGGGAATCCTGCAGTCACTTCTTTATTTTTGCCAAGGAACCAAGAGAGAGGAACGGAGTGTGTACTCTCGAACTTTGCCGAGGAAATCTCCAAGGGCTAGAAGAGTGCCAGCCTGCTGTTGAAGTCACAGGGCTAAAGGACTTCACCATTTGCTAAAAGTGCTTGTTGCTGGAACCTGAAAGTCCAGCACCTCTGAAAAAATCCAGCAATCTCGACGCCGCCGGACGCCGCCGAATCCAGCTCGACATCGTGAGTGCAGCTCCCGTGTCCTGCATCTTCGATGCCGGCCGCTGGGCCCGATCGACTCTAGTAGCAAAGCAGCTGCCGACGCCTCGACCCCGAGCCCTCTCGACGCCGTGAGCGCTGCTCACTCTTGCAACATCATCATCGACATCGACGACGACGACGTATCCTGCTTCACCTAGTGAGCGCTGCTCCTGCCTGACATCTGTCGGCGCCGCTGCAGATCGCCCCGACTCCGAGGCCTGATCGACGCCGAAGACGCGACGCCAGACATCTCGACGCCGCTGATCATCGTGTGCTTCGCTTTTCCAAGGTACTGTGTTGTTGGGGGTCCGTGTGACTCCGGGCTCGACATAGCGCTCCTCGCGGTCGACGCCGAACCTTTGGATTAACTTTGCCTCGATGTCGTGTGACTCCCGTGTGGGTTACATTGTTGCCAATAACTGTGATCTAAAGAAGAAGAGTTGCTTTTGTTACTAAAGACTTTGTGCTAAGAAGAAACTACGCTTGAACTATTATTTTTCCTTCCAAGAGTATTTATTTAGATTGTGGTATATTTTTGTCGTAATTTGGTCTTGTGCTAAACCTTATATAAACATTCGTATTTTTAGAATACTCCTGTGTCGTGTCCATTTGTAGTATCTTCACTTTATTACTGTATGTGGTCATAAATGCTTAACGCACTGCCTCTGAGATAAGCCTATCTGCTTTGCCAAGCTACCGAGGGGGTGAGCAGGGGTTATCTAAGTGTGTGATCCCCTTGCCCTGACTAGAGGAGGTGAGTCCCTATTTGTCAGAAGTGTATGCCTCTACCAACTAGAGACCGCCGAGTCTAACATTGGTGGGTCAGCGGTGAGGATTTGAACTTTGCTTTTATGACCCATGTGCAGTGATTAGTGTGCGCTACATAGTGAATGCAGACCATAGCGCAGCCACAATCTATTTTTTGGTAGGATATTCTATTTTTGTCCTCCGCTTTTCTGAAACTTGTTCGAACACTGCCAGTTTTGACCATGAGTGATGCCGGAACCACTACCCCTGTTGTTGTGGAGGAGTTTGATAGAGCAAAGATAAACGACTACAAGAAAAAACAGCTGCAGCGCTTTTGCAGGCAGTTGAAAGTTCCGACAACAGGCCTCACATTGAAGGAAGAATTTGTCAAAGCATTGGAGGCCTGGTTAGCGGCCAGAGATCCCGCTGATGCGGTGGTGGTACCGCCAGTGGAAGGGGAGGAGGAGGTGCCAGTGAATGGGCCCATGTCTCCTCCCGGTAGCAGTGTTTCCTCCAAAGGTCTTTCTCCTGAAGAAAGAGAAGAAAGGGCGAAGGAACGAGCATACAACATGGAAATGGCAAAACTTAAGATAGATGGTCAGTTGGAGATAGTAAATGCAAGAGGAAGGAGAGAAGCTGATATGGAGATTAAAAGGTTGGAGTTCGAGAGAGAAAAGTTAGCTTTTGAACATGAGAAAATGGCGAGGGAGATGGAGCTTAAAGCAAAGAGCTTAGAATTGAATCCCTCTGGTGGCAGCATCCCATCTGTGCCTGCAGAAAGTAGGTTTTATTTTCCCAAAGATGTGACCAAAGATTATCATAAGAATGAAGATATTGGCCAATGGTTTAAAGCGTATGAGTTAGCATTGTTGGCCCACCGGGTCCCTGAGAAAGATTGGGGAGCGGGGTTGTGGGGTCGCTTTGTGAATGAGGGAAGAGATACCCTGTTAGATATTCCTATGGACGATAGGATGTCGTATACTCATATGAAAGATGCTTTAATGTTGAGGTATGGCTTAACCCCAGAAAAGTACAGACAAGCCTTTAGAGAATGTAAGAAATTGCCTGGTACGACGTGGGTTGAATAGGTGTCACTTTTTTGCAGAGCCATGGAAGGTTGGGTAAAGGGCAGCAAAGTGGAACGTTATGAAGCTCTTTATGATTTGTTTGCTTGGGAGCACTTGTCGAATAACTGTTTTCCAGAGCTGCGCCAGCCCTAGAAAACCTGCGGAGGAGGCGGACCGCTGGGTCAGTACCAGGGTTCACAAGGGTCCAGTGGGAGACTCAGCCAAAGGTGGGCAGGGTCCCCAGCAGAAGAGTGGGGGGGACAAGGGTAAACAGAAGGAGTCCCAGAAAGGGCCCCAAAGTAATCCCCAAGGGAACCAGGGAAAGGTTCCCAGCCTCCCCCTGTAAAGAAGTCAGGGGCCCGACAGGTAAACCTGTTCATAGGGGCCCAATGACCTGCTACGTCTGTAAGCAGGTGGGACATCATTATTATGATCCCCAGTGTCCCATGAGGGACTCTAATGCACCACCACGTGCACCCCCCGTCAGTTGGCGAGTGTAGCCCTGGGAGGGGAGGAGATGGTTGCCCCTGGTGGGAGGGGTCCCACAGAGATGTCCCTGGTCTCGCTAGGAGACATGGAAATGGTCCCTCCACCCCCTCAGCCTAGTAACACTAATAAATATAGGCATTGGGTGACCATTATTGGCCATAGAGTGGAAGCTCTCAGAGACACCGGAGCGAGTGTGACAGCTGTCAAGTGTCTCTTGGTGTCCAGAGAGCAGGTGGTTCCCCACGCATTCTACCCTGTGATAGCTGCCGACAACTCCCAGAAAGAATGTGAGGTAGCTCAGGTTTCCTTTGAATGGGGGGGGGGGGGGGGGGGGGGGAGTTTCAGGTACTCTTCAAGTTGCTGTGAGGCCCGCCATGCCTGTTGATTGTCTCCTGGGCAATGATTTGGAAGACTCCCCTTGGGCTAATGTGGAGCGATCGACACATTTGAAAATGTTGGGTGTGCCAGAGTGGGTGTGTGCGACCACTCGATCGATGACAGCGAGTAAGGGTGTTGATGGGGTCCCGGAGCCTGAAAGTAGGGCCCAGGACCCAGCTGTGAAGAGAAGAGGCAGGAGGCGCGGGAAACCGGCCCCACCGTTCCCGTGGTCCAGGAGGAGGTAGACCCTGAGGGGGATGCCCTAGAGCCCACAGGGGAACAAGTTGCTGAACTGGGAGACCTGCCCGAGCTGACCCACTGGCAGCAGGATGGTGGTCCCTCCAGGGAAGAATTTTTTGCTGAACAGAAAGTGTGCCCTTCTCTTGTGGGCATGAGGCAGCAGGCCTCAGCCCAGACTGCAGGTGATCAGTCAGGATCACATTTTGTCTACTGGGAGAACGACCCCCTGTATAGCGAGCCTAAGGCTGCTGAGCCTGGGTCAGCCCGTGTGCTGGTGGTACCCCAGCGCTTCAGAGCCTTCCTACTGGGTTTGGCTCATGACGTTCCGTTAGCTGGACATCTGGGGCAGGACAAGACCTATGACAGGCTTGTCACCCATTTTTATTGGCCTCAGATGAGAAGAGATATAGACATCCATTGTAAAACCTGTCAGACTTGCCAGGCAAGTGGGAAAAGTGGAAGGAAGCAGAAGGCTCCCCTCCAACCTTTTCCCGTCGTCAGTACCCCCTTTGACCGGCTGGGGATTGACATTGTTGGGCCCCTGGACCCCAAGACAGCCCTGGGCAACAGGTTCATCCTGGTCTTGGTGGACCATGCCACACGGTACCCGGAAGCCATCCCTCTCCGAACAGTGACGGCCCCCGTGGTGAGACGGGCGCTGATGGGTGTTTTCTCCCGCATGGGGTTCCCCAGAGAGGTGGTGTCAGACCGGGGCACTAACTTCATTTCCAATTATATGAAGTCTCTGTGGAAGGAGTGTGGGGTAACCTACAAGTTCACCACTCCTTACCACCCTCAAGGTAATGGGCTGGTTGAGAGATTCAACCGGACCCTTAAAGGCATTATCATGGGTCTTGAAGAACCAATGAGGCGAAAATGGGACGTCCTCTTGCCATGCCTGCTGTTTGCTTACCGAGAGGTGCCGCAGAAGTCTCTAGGGTTCAGCCCCTTTGAGCTTTTGTATGGTCACCCGGTAAGAGGACCTTTGAGTCTGGTCAAAGAAGGCTGGGAGCAATCTCCCAGGAAACCTCTCCAGGATGTATACAGTTACATGCTGGCCTTTAGGAACCAGACTCGGCGCTTCAGAGATCTTGCTTAGGCAAATCTGGAGGCCAGCCAGGAAGAGATGAAGCGGTGGTACGACCGGAATGCCACTCTGGTCGAACTTCAACCTGGTCAGAAGGTTTGGGTCATGTCACCTGTGGAACCTTGTGCGCTCAAGGAAAGGTGGACTGGACCGTTTAAGGCTGTGGAGAAGAAGAGCGATGTCACCTACTTGGTGGACTTGAAATCTCCCAGGAACCCCTTGAGGGTCCTGCATGTGAACCGGTTAAAGCCCCACTTAGAAAGGTCCGAAGTGGGCATGCTCCTAGCTACAGATGCTGGAATGGAGGAGGAGAGCGAGCCTCTTCCTGACCTCCTGTATGCAAAAGAGCAAGACGGGTCGGTGGATGGTGTTGTCCTCTCTGACACACTGACCCTTGAGCAGCAGCAAGATTGTCGCCAACTGTTGGGACAATACCCTGATCTGTTTTCCTTGATTCCTGGTGTCACTCACTGGTGTGTCCGTGATGTGGACACCGGGGACAGCATTCCTGTGAATCACAAGGCTTACAGGGTGACTGACAAGGTAAGAGCATACATTAAGGAGGAGGTCTCAAAAATGTTTGCCATAGGGGTGGTTGAGTCCTCTAGCAGTCCTTGGGCCAGCCCAGTGGTCTTGGTCCCGAAGGCTGCGGCGCCTGGTGCTTCACCAGAACTTCGGTTGTGTGTGGATTACCGAGGGCTCAATTCAGTCACCAAGACTGACGCGCACCCCATCCCCAGAGCTGATGAGCTCATAGATCGGTTAGGGGCTGCCCGGTGCCTCAGTACGTTTGATCTAACGTCTGGGTACTGGCAGATCGCCTTAACTGATGGGGCCAAGGAGAGGTCAGCATTCTCCACACCAGATGGGCTCTACCAGTTCCGGGTTATGCCCTTTGGGATGAAGAATGCCCCTGCCACCTTCCAGAGGTTGGTCAACCAGGTCTTGGCTGGACTGGAGGATTTCAGTGCCGCCTACCTGGACGACATCGCAGTGTTCAGCGCCAGCTGGGAGGAACACTTGCGCCACCTCCAGGAAGTGTTGTTTGCCCTGCGCAGAGCAGGCCTCACAATAAAAGCCAGTAAGTGCCAGATTGGGCAGGGTTCGGTGGTGTACTTGGGGCACCAAGTAGGGAGCGGCAAGTTGGCCCCCGTGCAACCCAAGATAGATACCATCCTGGCTTGGGCACCACCCAAAACCAAAACTCAGGTGAGAGCCTTCTTAGGACTCACGGGTTACTACAGGAGGTTCGTCAAGGACTATGGTAACATTGTGCACCCCTTGACTTCGCTGACTTCCAGGAAGCAGCCGCGAAATGTGATTTGGACTGACGCCTGTCAGACGGCCTTTGACACCCTGAAAACTGCAATGTGTACAGCACCCATACTCCAGGCACCCGACTTTTCTAAAGAATTTGATGTCCAGACGGACGCTTCAGAGCATGGCGTGGGGGCTGTTCTAGCTCCGGTGAATGAAGAGGGTCGAGACTTACCCGTAGCCTTCATCAGTAGGAGGTTACTTCCCAGGGAACAGAGGTGGAGTGCGATAGAGCAAGAAGCATTTGCTGTGGTCTGGGCGCTGAAGAAGCTAAGACCCTACCTGTTTGGGACTCACTTCCGAGTTCAGACAGACCACAGGTTCCTCAGATGGTTGATGCAGATGAGGGGTGAGAATCCAAAGCTGTTGAGGTGGTCCATTTCCCTACAGGGGATGGACTTCATGGTGGAACACCGCCCTGGTACAGATCACGCCAATGCTGATGGTCTGTCCAGATTTTTCCGCCTTAGTGATGAGGACTCCCTAGGTCAAGGGTAGTTCTCCCCACATTTCAGCTGGAGGGGACACGTGTTAGACCGGACATCATTGGCCTGAGTCTCTCCTCCATTTTTTCTGTTTGCCTCCTCTGTTTACGATGTTTTGCTGGTATATCGCTCTGGGCACTGTGCCACTGCTGATCAGTGCCGCGGTGCAAGGACTCCCTATGTTAAATTACTGTATTGATTGAATTCCATGTTTGGCTTATTTGGTTTACTGTCAGTCCCTAGTCTAGTGCACGAGGAGTGCCAGGGCTTGTAAATACAAATGCTGCTAGTGGGCTTGCAGCACGTGTTGTGCCACCCACACGAGCGGCCTAGTAAAAGTATGTCTAAAGGTCTGCCATTGCTAGACCTACGTGCAGTCTGGTACTGTCACGCGGACTGCGCAAGTACACTTACTTGCCAGTCCCCAGACCTTCCCTTCACTTCATGTTAGTCACCCCTATGGTAGGCCAGAGGGCAGGGTGCATTGTAAGCGTAAAATAGGACAAGCCTGACGAAGTTGGCATGTCCTAATAGTGAATTACAGCCATATTCGTTCTTCACTATTGTAAGGTTGCCTGCTCTCCATTAGTTAGAATGGGCTGCCGGGGTTATTAATGGTATAATCCTAGCGGGCTCGGGGAGCATGGCACAATGTCGAGTTTGGTATCCCTGAACTCAGGGTTTAATAACGCATCCGTTTGGGTGGATGGTTTTTGGACTCTGGGTTTGAAAATAGCACTTTTAGAAAGTAGCTATTTTCTTTCTTGTCTAACTATTTCTGGTTTCTGCTGGTTTGGTGTGTGTGTGACAGGGGCTGGGTGGCTCCAGAGTTCTGAATGAGTCAGTGTGGGGTGAGTGGTACATCTGCATTGAGAGTAGGGGAAGAGTAGCTCCTGATAGCCGGCCCTGCCCGATACAATGCTGGCTCCACCTCCTGCCGAGCGACGGATAGCTCTGCTCCTGCCAGTGGCAATACTGGCTCCACCTCCTGCTGGGCGTCTGAGGACCCAGCCCTACACCGTGAATAGGCCAGGTGCCTCTGCCTGGCTACACCCACAACAAACCCGGGATGAGGGGGAGTTCCCCTGAATGGACAAAGGGATCAAAGCCAAAAAGTGGTATAAGAGAAGTACCCCTGAACCAAGACTTTAGATCAATTCTGACAAGGAACTCTGAACCAAGGACAAGAAGCCTGCTGATCCAAGGACTTGCCTACCCCTTCTGCCAGAGTGCTGTTTGCTGGGGGGAATCCTGCAGTCACTTCTTTATTTTTGCCAAGGAACCAGGAGAGAGGAACGGAGTGTGTACTCTCGAACTTTGCCGAGGAAATCTCCAAGGGCTGGAAGAGTGCCAGCCTCCTGTTGAAGTCACAGGGCTAAAGGACTTCACCATTTGCTAAAAGTGCTTGTTGCTGGAACCTGAGAGTCCAGCACCTCTGAAGAAATCCAGCAATCTCGACGCCGACGGACGCCGCCGAGCCAGCTCGACATCGTGAGCGCAGCTCCCGTGTCCTGCATCTTCGACGCCGGCCGCTGGGCCCGATCGACGCTAGTAGCGAAGCCACTGCCGACGCCTCGACCCCGAGCCCTCTCGACGCCGTGAGCGCTGCTCACTCTTGCAACATCATCATCGACATCGACGCCAACGCCGTATCCTGCTTCACCTCGTGAGCGCTGCTCCTGCCTGACATCTGTCGGCGCCGCTGCAGATCGCCCCGACTCCGAGGCCTGATCGACGCCGAAGACGCGACGCCGGACATCTCGACGCCGCTGATCATCGTGTGCTTCGCTTTTCCAAGGTACTGTGTTGTTGGGGGTCCGTGTGACTCCGGGCTCGACGTAGCGCTCCTCGCGGTCGACGCCGAACTTTTGGATTAACTTTGCCTCGACGTCGTGTGACTCCCGTGTGGGTTACATTGTTGCCAAGAACTGTGATCTAAAGAAGAAGAGTTGCTTTTGTTACTAAAGACTTTGTGCTAAGAAGAAACTACGCTTGAACTATTATTTTTCCTTCCAAGAGTATTTATTTAGATTGTGGTATATTTTTGTTGTTATTTGGTCTTGTGCTAAGCCTTATATAAACATTCGTATTTTTATAATACTCCTGTGTCGTGTCCATTTGTAGTATCTTCACTTTATTACTGTATGTGGTCATAAATGCTTAACGCACTGCCTCTGAGATAAGCCTATCTGCTTTGCCAAGCTACCGAGGGGGTGAGCAGTGGTTTTCTAAGTGTGTGATCCCCTTGCCCTGACTAGAGGAGGTGAGTCCCTATTTGTCAGAAGTGTATGCCTCTGCCAACTATAGACCGCCGAGTCTAACAGAGTCTGAGACTTGGATGGAGTTTGTGAATTTGTACTCACGTGCACTGGAAGGTTGGATGAAGGGCAGCAAAGTAACTGATTTTAAGGGGTTATTACATTTAATCAGGTGGGAGCACTTGAGTAGTCTTTGTGTTCCAGAGCTGCGCCAGCATCTTTTAGACAGCAAGCTGACAGACCCCATTGAGCTTGCTAAGGAGGCGGACCGCTGGACCAGTACCAGGGTCCATAGAGGAATTGTGGGTACCACAGCCAAAGGTGGGCAGGGTCCCCAGCAGAAGAGTGGGGGGGACAAGGGTAACCAAAAGGAGTTCTCTCAAGGGCCCCAAAATAGTTCCCAGAGAAAGGAGTCCCAACCCCCCAAACCCAAGCAGCCATGGCCCCCTAGGGGTAGATGGGAAAACAGAGGTCCCCCTACCTGCTATCACTGCAATGAGGTGAGACATGTTATCAACAGGTGCCCCAAGAAACCCCCAGCACCCGCTGGTGCTCCAGCCCCAGGGTTAGCAAGTGTAGCTTTGGGAGGGGATTTGATTTCTAGTGGGGATGGGGAACTAGCAATGATGACTCTTGTCTTTTTAAGAGACCAAGAGATGGTCCAGGAAACCTTCCTGCCCACTAACACTAAGAAATACAGGCAGAAGGTGATCATCAATGGGAGGGAGATAGAGGCTCTGAGAGACACCGGAGCCAGCGTGACATCCGTGAGGTGTCAGAGGGTGTCTGAAAAGCAGTGTATCCCCAATGTACTCCGCCCGGTAGTTGCAACTGATAGCTCAGTGTGCCTCTGCAAACTGGCGCGTGTTCCCTTTGAATCGGGAGGGGTCTCTGGTCTCTTGGAAGTTGTGGTCAGTGATGCCTTGCCTGTAGACTCTCTGCTAGGTAATAACCTGGAGAGTTATCCATGGAAGGATGTGGAGCACCGAACTCATTTGGAGATGTTGGGTTTGCCTGCGTGGATCTGTGTGACCACGGGGGCTATTGCAGCCAGTAAGGGTGATTCAGCGGAACTGGAGCCTGAAACAGTGGCCCAGAGACCAGCCAGGAGAGGAAGAAGCAGGGGGCGCGGGAAACCCGCCCGGCTGTTCCCACTGCCCAGGAAGGAATAGAACCGGAGGGGGATGCCCTGGAGCCTATCAGGGAGCAGGTGGCCGAACTGGGGGAACTACCTGAGCTGACCCATTGGCAGCAAGAGGGTGGGCCCTCCAGCGAGGAATTCTGCAAGGCGCAGAAAGAGTGCCCTTCCCTCATTGGTGTGCAGCAACAGGCTGCAGACCAGGCAGCAGGTGGAGCGTCCAAAGATCATTTCAAAGATTAACTACCTTTATTTTTCTAAACTGTTGTGGAGTCAGTTTGTGGTGTTTTCACTGTGTTACTGTGAGTTTTGGTACAAATACTATACACATTGCCTTTGATAAGCCTGACTGCTCGTGCCAAGCTACCAAGGGGGTCATTAGGGGTTATCTCAGAGGGTTTCCTCCTTACCCTGACTAGAAGCAAGGGTCCCTATTTGGACAGTGATACCTACCTCTGCCAACTAGAGACCCCCAGTTCTAACAAGTGAGAAAACAAATTATATGTCGGGTTTAACCAAAAAATGGCTAAGTTCCTTTGCAGATAACGGGGCGCCCGAAAATAGTTCTTAATATGGTCTAATTCCAAAGAAGCACTAGAGCATGCCTATGTTCCAAAGCGCCTCCTCACAAGTAACCCACAATCTAAGGATGGTCAACCGTAGGCAAAGGGGCTCATTGCTACAAAGTCCACTAGTGAGAACAAACGAGAGGGGAAAAGTGTACCGGATCTCATGAAAAAATATAAATAAATATATGTGGTGTATAATATCTGTGCTCATCATTATTTTTACATGTAGTTTTTTATATGTGTTTTAACTTACAGCCCTGAAGAAGTTCTGCTTGCAGAACGAAAGGCGTTGGCTGTGGCTCACTATAAAAGGGAAAAAAAGCAATAAAGAAGGCATTTCAATCACCTTTTCAAAACGGACTGGATATAAATTAATTTGACTGTATACAATTGGGAAGTGGTGCAACTTTAATATAGCTTATATTTACGATTGACCCTGAGGCAAAGGGTGGTGCATTTTGGACAGAGGGCACTGTTGAAGTTTGCACACAGAATTACTCTGTTTCTTATAAAATATTGGCATATTTTCTTAGGTTGGTGCCTACCACAGGCAAGTTGGTCCACTGTCCAGTTTAGGTGTTTATTTGGCGGATTAGGTGTCAATGGCGAAGAGTTTCATTAAAAACATTTACAAGGGCTCAAACAGTAAATCGATCCGTTCTGGGATCCAGGAGAATTTGATCCAAGAGGAGTGGAGCGGATAGTCTTGGTCTTACCACAGACCATCTTATAGTCCGGAGTGGAGGTGCCTCCCACCTTGCAGCATTCCAAAGGTTACATGGGGGATGCATGTCTCCAGAGAGGTCTGCAGAATGGATTGTGGTAGTGTATGCTGAAAGTCTAGAGGATGTTTCAGTATCAAACACAAAATCATTATGAGGAGGCACTGAAGTAAAGGGTTTTACCCTCTGTCGCTGACCTAATGTGGTAATAGTGTGAGGTAGAAAAGTTGCCTAAGTATACTGGGGCAACTGGGGCAGGTGCAGTCCTGACCTCGGCGGTCCTGTGCCTCTGTACTAGGTGACTGAGTCTGAAAGACTAGCGCAGTTTTTGAGCACATTTGATCTTCCATTGTTAATCTACGAATTGTATATTTCCATCGATGGGGTGGGGTATGCTGTTTGTGCTTCAAACTAGCTAACACTACACCTCCCAAGGTGTACAAATCTGGGTTATTAGTCGAGGGAAGTGAGCACCCACCTCAGATAGTAATCACAATCCTTGTTAAGGTGAACCACTGAAGTAAACCTGAGCTCAATCACCAGATAAAACAGGGTTAACTTAGAAGCAATGTGCAAAGTATTTATGTAGTTATAAAGTTGAAATGCAAAACAATAAATATCCCAAAGAACATGGAAAAAACGTGAGTGTATTTTTTGTAAACAAAATGACACCGAAATGACAAACGAGGTATGTATTTTTCAATTTTTAAGTGGAAATGGCACCAAGAAGCACAAAATGCCAATGATAGTCAATGATCGCAGTAGAACAGGTCCTAGGAACATTGGAGCTTGGGTTGGATACACTAATCAGGTTCGTCCTGGTCAAAGATTTTACTTTCTGATTTTAGTCCTTTAAGTCCCAATTCACCACAGGAGTACGACCCAAAGAGCTTAGGGGAGGTATGTAGAGACTCACAGGGTGTCAAGCATAGGTCAAACAGCAGGGTCCAACTCAGGTCTAGTTGTCATTGTACCTGGTTGTGTCCCTGCAGCTTTAACAGGAGGTCAGCCATGGAGTCCTCTTCTTTGTCCTGGGTATATGAAAGAGAGCAGCTCCTCTCTTCTCAGCTCCTCGCAGATAGTAGGTTCAGTCCTCTTCTAATCTTTCACAGGTCAAGGAGGGTTCTGAAGTGGTGCCTGGAGATGCCAAATTTGTATCTGGCATAGGTTAGTGAATAGGGATTACCTCTACGCACCTGGCCCAAACTCAGTTCATCAGCGACACGATTCCTGGCTTAAGAAGGTCACAGAGCCCGTTGCAGGGTTGCGCTGCAGGTGCTCCAGAACGGTATGAGGAGGGTGACCTTGGAGTAGCCAGATTTAACCTTTATTATTATGGGGCGCACCTTCAGTATGCAGTGCAGGGGTTGGATGAGGGCGATCACTGGGAAAAGCGTTTATTAACCGGGCGAGTTCAGTCAGTGGATCTCCCTACGCTCTTGATGGAGGGTGCAAGGGTGAGCGCGGAGTTGCCATATATTGTCAGACAAACGGCCTATATATGGCAAAAAGTTGTGGAACGAGTGCTGGGGCGGGCTCCCTTCCACCCGGAGTTGTCAGTTTGGCAGTTGGTCCCTGTGCGCAGGATGGCGGAAAACATGTCTTTCAAGGCATGGGCCGAAGGTGGCTGCAGGGTGCCCTTTGATCTATATAGAAATGACACCGATCTTACATTTGAGCAGGTATGTGAAGGGTTCGGCTTGGGACAGGGGCAATACTTACAATATGCTGGTCTAATGGAAGTGGCCAAGATGACATGGCCCACACACCCGGTACCTTGGATATTTTGTTAACGTGTGGAGGAGGGCGTAGTTTGGTGTCTTTATTGTATAAGGCTTTGAGGGTGGACTCGGGGTCTTTGGTGCTTAGGGCATGGGATGCTTGGAATGAAGATTTGCAGACACCGTTACTGGAGAGGGAGTGGGTCAGAGTATATATACTAACATGTAAGGTGGTGTGTAATGCCCGGCTGAAGTTGCTCCACTATAACTTCTTGCAGCAGGTGTACATTGTTGGATCCCAACCAGCCCGAGCACTGCAGGAACGTAGCAAACACCAATCCCCTTTCCCTGACCACTGACCACTCACAGGATGACCACTATGAGTAAGGCAATGGCCCTGAAAAGAGGGTGGTTTAATGAGACACCAAGTCTACCACCCTTGTGAGTCACTAGGACACTGCTCCCTTCTTCCTTCACGCTTCTGCACCTGTAGGAAAGACAACCTTTCATGTAAACATTGTCCACAGGGCAGGTCCCTGTCCCTTTAGACCATGCCCCTGTATACACATAAACAAACCCTCTTACCGGTTATATGCGCAGGCTTTGCTTCGTAAAGGCACTCTTGAACACTTAATGCATGAGCGCTAGAACGCTAAGAAATGGCAGTGTTCATTAACAGAACGGGAGAACTTTAGCTGTGTCCTTCGTGAATAGGGGAAAAAAGGATTTAACAAGTTCCATAAAAAAAAACCTTCGTAATTATGAAGAGCGAAAGGGAACCGGGACGTTTCTTATCCAGGAGCGGAGTCCCAAAACAATCCCAGCGTCGGTAGAATAGCCTTCGCGGAGTGACCCAAAACGTCACTTCCGCGACTAACGACGTGAACAGGCGTCTAACTAAGCGCGCTGTACACAAATCCGTTAATAACAAACGGTGGCAAAAGCCTTCACACACCGCGTAACCCGTAAACAAGGAAAGGGAACGGGAACCTCCACAACCGCTGGGAAAGTAAACACAGGGAAATTTGGGGGAAACACCAACCCGGGACCTACGCTAACGTGCACAAGAAGGGGGCCAGAGGACGGGAGAAGGAAACAGACAAAAAGGGGCAAGGCAACAGGGTTTCTTCTCACGAGCCCGTGAGAAGACCAGACAAAAAGGGTATCGATCAGCAGTTCAGCGTTCTCGACAGCAGCCAGCAACCGGAATCCAAAATAGGCGATTTCAAGCAACGAGTAAAAGGTAGGACTACCCTTTTATCCTACAGGTCATTGATCATGTGATACCGGGGCATGGTCACTAACAAAGGACTAGCTGCTCTAAACCCTAACAGTACCCCCCCCCCCAATGATCCTCCCAACCGGGCGGGGTTTTGATGGGTGATGTCTATGAAACAACAGCACCAAACGTGGTGCGTGCACTCCCCCAGCTGGTTCCCATGTCCTGTCCTCCTGTGTATAACCCTTCCAATCCACCAAGTAAAAGAGGCGACCCGAACCCGCTTAGAATCCAGGATAGCCTGAACCTCGAATTCTTCCTGGCCATCCACCTCAACAGGAGGAGGGGGTAGCAAAACCTGAGCCGAGGGTAGATAGGGCTTCAGTAGTGATGTATGGAATACAGGATGGACTCCATACTCAGGAGGCAATTCAAGCTTCATCGCCACGGGGTTGATGACCTGGATGATAGGGAATGGACCCACAAACCGGGGTTGCAACTTACGTGACCCTCCCAATCTCAGGTTGCGTGATGCCAACCACACTAAATCCCCACCCTTGTAGGTGGGAGCGGGGACACGATGCTTATCTGCCTGTGCCTTCATTGTCACCTTAGCCTCCCTCAACCTGTCCCTAGCCATTCCCCAAATCTCATTCAGTCTCTCACACACAACATCAATAGCTGGCATGCGGCCCGTGGGTTGAATAGCGACTGCTCTGGGATGATATCCTAGGGAACAAAAGAAGGGAGTCATACCCAATGCGGAGTGCAGACTGTTATTATACGCAAATTCCGCAATGGGTAGAGCCGTCACCCAGTCACAAGATAGAGAAGTAACCAGACATCTCAAGTATTGTTCCATCGTCTGGTTAGTTCGTTCCGTCTGGCCGTCCGACTGAGGGTGGTAAGCCGAGGACAAACGGATCTCAGTCTTGAGCACTGAACATAATTCCGTCCAGAAATGGGAGACGAACTGTGCTCCCCTATCAGAAATGATAACCTCGGGTAACCCATGCAACCGTACCACCGAAGACATAAAGACCACCGCCATCTCTTTGGCCGTAGGGAGTTTGGACAGGGGAATAAAATGCGCCATTTTTGTGAACAGGTCCACTACCACCAAAATGGTGGTAAAACCAGAAACAGAGGGTAGCTCCGTCACAAAATCCATGCTTAGAGTATGCCAGGGGGAGGGAGGAACTTCCAAGGGTTGCAAAAGGCCTGAGGGCATATTGTGTGATGGTTTACTGGTGGCACAAACAGGACAAGCACTCACATAGTCCTGCACGTCACCCATCATGGCCTCCCACCAAAACCACCTCTTGCACAGATCATTGGTCTTTCTCATACCTGGATGTGCCACCAAGGCAGAGGAATGACACCATTCCAGTACCTCGTTCCTCAAACTGGGGGCTATAAACAACCTATCCTCGTAATACAAAAACCCATCCTTCTCTTGAACCATAGGTCTAGACGACCAAGGGGTCAGATCTATCTGCCTCATGTGTTCCTTGACTATTGATGCGAAATCCTCCGCACACAGAGCCCCTATGACCCTTTCGTCAGCAATCATAGCTCTACCGGAACCCAACGAACCCTCCTCCTTGGGATCCACATGGATCCGAGAAAGCACATCGGATTTAACCTGTTGGGCCGCAGGTCTATATGTTATCACAAAATCATATTCATTAAAGAATAGAACCCACCTCATCTGGCGAGGAGTCAACGCCCTGGCTGAACGGAAAAACTCCAGATTTTTGTGGTCGGTGTAAATGGTGATTACATGCCTAGCGCCCCATAAATAATGGCGCCACTCCTCAAAGGCCAGTTTCACAGCAAGCAATTCGCGCTCCGCCACAGTGTAATTGCGTTCCGCTGGCAACAGTGTCTTGGAAAAGAACGCTATAGGGTGCAGATGGCCAGAGGCTTCATCACGTTGTGACAGCACCCCACCCACGGCACACAGAGAAGCATCGGTCTCTACAAAAAACGGCAGGGCAGGATCAGGGTGCACCAATACAGGCGCAGAAGTAAAACATGTCAACAGTGTTTGAAAGGCATCCTGGGTCACACTGGTCCACTCAAAAGGGACTCCCTTCCTTAACAGACGGGTCATGGGTGCCACTATGTCCGAGAAATGCGTAATAAAACGCCGATAAAAGTTAGCGAACCCCAGCAACACCTGTATCTGCTTTGCCGTAGTCGGAACCGGCCAGGTAGCAATGGCCTGGATCTTCTTTGGGTCCATTCGAATACCTCTAGCCGAGATAACAAACCCCAAAAATTCAACCTCAGGGGTACTAAATTGGCACTTCTCCAGCTTAGCATATAGATGATGCTCCTGCAAGGTTTGAAGCACCTGTTTTACATGCTCAACATGCTCGGCCCCTTTTTCTGAATGGACAAGTATATCATCCAGATACACAATGACCGTTTGGTGCAAATATCTACTGAGGACCTCATCGATAAAAAACTGGAACGCTGCCGGCGCATTGCAGAGTCCAAACGGCATCACCATATATTCGAAGAGGCCGTACTTTGTTCTAAAGGCCGTCTTCCACTCATCTCCGGGTCTGACCCTAATAAGATGGTACGCGCCCCGCAAGTCCAATTTGGTGAACACCGTCGCCTTGCGGAGCTGGTCCAACAACACGGAGATGAGCGGAAGAGGGTACCTGTTCTTTACAGTGGCGGTATTTAACACTCTATAGTCAACACAGGCCCTCAAGGTCCCTTCTTTCTTAGGTATGAAAAATATCGCCGATGACACCGGTGAGGAAGAGGGACGGATGAAGCCAAGCTGTAACATCTCATCTAAGTACTCTTTCAGATGTTTCTCTTCGGGTTCTGATAGAGCATATACCCGACTGCAGGGCAGTGGAACTCCAGGCACCAGATCTATTTTGCAATCGTATGTACGATGCGGGGGAAGCACTTGAGCACAGCCTTTGTCAAAGACATCCTGAAATGCTGCATACTGGGGCGGGACAGTGCTCACCTCCGCTACCGCACAAGTTAAGGGATTAACCTGCTCCCCTGCCATCGCATAGCAATTTCCCAGACAATGCACGGAGTCCAGAGTCACCAGCCTCTGCACCCAATCGATCCGAGGGTTGTGCTTCTGTAGCCACGGAACCCCCAACACCAACCCAAAGGAAGGTGCATCGATCAAATCGAAAACCACCGTTTCCGAATGCCCGTTCTCACACAACAAGCGTAAGGGTATGGTCTGTCGAGTAATGTTTCCAGAAGACAATTCTGACCCATCGATTGCCCTCACCGGCTCAGGTTGTTCTTTCAGATGACAAGGAACCATCAACTTCTCGGCCATTGAAATGTCCATGAAATTCCCGGTAGCACCGGAGTCCAGCAATATCGACACCGGAACATGGTTCTGTGCTGTAAGCAGCAATTGGGCATTGACTACAAAGTGTCTGGGAACTAGATCCAGGGCCCCTACTACCTCATACTGTTCATGCCGTTCTTCACCCGTACCCCGATCCACCTTTATACAGGCTACTTTTTTTCCAAACCCTATCCCCGACGGCTTCACTGGACAGTCTTTTGCAAAATGACCCCCTTGTCCACAATACAAGCACAGATTCTTTTCTCTCCTTCTCTTCTTTTCCTCAGGAGTCAGAGGTCCCCGGACCCCTCCTATTTCCATAGGTTCGGGTGCTGTCTTGCTCTCCCCTACTGTCTTTACTTCAGCCCTCACATAGCTTCCCCGAGATGACTGAAACCGGTTCCTCTCTCCCCGTCTTTCCGTTACTCTATGGTTCAGCTTAACCACTAGGTCAATAAACGCAGCACAATCCTCCGGCGGATCCACTACCTGTGACACTATGTCCTTCAGTTCCTCACAAAGGCCTTGATAGAAAAGTGACGTCCGTTTCTCAATGGGCCAGTGGGTCTCAGATATCAGCCGATTAAAGGTAGCTATGTACACCAATAGATCCTGTTTGCCCTTCCGCAGTTTCAGGAGCTCTGCATCGCTTGCCTGCATAAATGCGTGTTTCGCGAACAGACCCCGCATCAATTCCTTAAACGCGGTTTAATTATATAACACACGGTCATCGCTTTCAACCAAGGGTATTGCCCATTGGACCGCATTGCCAGCCAGATATGAGAGCGCGAATGCGACTTTGGCAGAGTCGTCGGGAAACGCACTCGGTCTACACATAAAGTGTAGTTGGCACTGATTTACAAACATCCCGAATTTATCGCTATCCCCATTAAACCTTTCCGGGGGAGCCAAAGGCACTGCCACAGGAGTTGTCACAGTAACAGCTATAGGATTACTCCCGCCCGCCGTACTTTGTCCTGCTCCGCCCTCATACTGGAAGGTAGCAGGTTGAATAACAGGACCTGTCACTCTGGGGGGAAGTGTCTGTTCTCTAGCCCTCACCGCTACTAACTCCTGTTTCAGACCTACATTTTCCTGTTGTAGCTCCTGGACCTGTGCCTGTAGTGTGTGAACTGCCCCCATAATATCCTGCAACGTGAGGGCCCCTGTACCCCCAGTCTCATCCATACTAGTCCGGGCAGTGCTGTTTATCGTGGGCTTGAAATTCTGTTGGATCCCAACCAGCCCGAGCACTGCAGGAACGTAGCAAACCCCAATCCCCTTTCCCTGACCACTGACCACTCACAGGATGACCACTATGAGTAAGGCAATGGCCCTGAAAAGAGGGTGGTTTAATGAGACACCAAGTCTACCACCCTTGTGAGTCACTAGGACACTGCTCCCTTCTTCCTTCACGCTTCTGCACCTGTAGGAAAGACAACCTTTCATGTAAACATTGTCCACAGGGCAGGTCCCTGTCCCTTTAGACCATGCCCCTGTATACACATAAACAAACCCTCTTACCGGTTATATGCGCAGGCTTTGCTTCGTGAAGGCACTCTTGAACACTTAATGCATGAGCGCTAGAACGCTAAGAAATGGCAGTGTTCATTAACAGAACGGGAGAACTTTAGCTGTGTCCTTCGTGAATAGGGGAAAAAAGGATTTAACAAGTTCCATTAAAAAAACCCTTCGTAATTATGAAGAGCGAAAGGGAACCGGGACGTTTCTTATCCAGGAGCGGAGTCCCAAAACAATCCCAGGATCGGTAGAATAGCTTTCGCGGAGTGACCCAAAACGTCACTTCCGCGACTAACGACGTGAACAGGCGTCTAACTAAGCGCGCTGTACACAAATCCGTTAATAACAAACGGTGGCAAAAGCCTTCACACACCGCGTAACCCGTAAACAAGGAAAGGGAACGGGAACCTCCACAACCGCTGGGAAAGTAAACAAAGGGAAATTTGGGGGAAACACCAACCCGGGACCTACGCTAACGTGCACAAGAAGGGGGCCAGAGGACGGGAGAAGGAAACAGACAAAAAGGGGCAGGGTTTCTTCTCACGAGCCCGTGAGAAGACCAGACAAAAAGGGTATCGATCAGCAGTTCAGCGTTCTCGACAGCAGCCAGCAACCGGAATCCAAAATAGGCGATTTCAAGCAACGAGTAAAAGGTAGGACTACCCTTTTATCCTACAGGTCATTGATCATGTGATACCGGGGAATGGTCACTAACAAAGGACTAGCTGCTCTAAACCCTAACATACATGACTCCAGCGAGGCTCCATCGTATTGATGCCACTCGTCCGCATGACTGTCCTAGATGTCATGGAACCCATGCTGGGTTCATGCATTTGGCCTGGGAACGCCCAGAAGTACATCAGTATTGGGTTGAGGTAGTAGCACGGCTCCGTGGAAGGGTGGTATTTGCTTTGGAGGCTAAGCCTGAGCAGTGCCTCCTAGGGCTAGCACCACACCCCAAGAAGAAGAAAATGGCCAACAAGCTATTGCAGCTAACATTGTTATTAGCTAAACGGAGGGTTGCCATTTGCTGGATGGGCGAGCGGGCTCCCTCTATTGTAAATTGAGTGAGAGGTGTAGGGGAGTGGTCCCTGGCGAAGGACCTACACATGAAAGCCGCCGCAGGGATGAAAGGTTGGATGAGGACATAGCAACCTGGAGAGACCTATGTAAAGAATTGTTGAACTCAACAGGAACAGAAAGTGATCAGACTGCCGAGACTGATGGCGACAATAGTATGTAAATGCGGGTGCTTGTGCCTATCTAACTGTGTATGATGCTGTGACGCATGTTAAGCCATGAAAAATGTAAAAGTGTATCCTGCAGTGCTATGTGTTCGGGGCTCTAATGTGTGTAGCGTAAATAAGTCATTAGCTATTGTCTCGAAGGATTCTGTATATGACTGCTCAGTTTGTGCAGAAAATGTACAAATATAGTTTATAAAAAACAATGTTTAAAACAAGGTCGCAGAGTCAGGGTGGGTGGCCAAGATGGTGGCCAAATCAGACGCACGGTGAAGAGTTCAGGCCCTCTGAGTAGCCTTCTTATTCTCATGAACGTTGCTGGTTCCTGCACACCTACAGTGAACCTGGAGCTGCACGGACTCTGAGGACAATGCCTGGCAAAGATTAGGTCACGGCCATGTCACAGCGGTATGGGACCCAAAGCCCAGCGAGCTGCACCCAACCAGCAGCCTTGATTGCTTTTGGGCAGTGGAGCTGGACACCGCACTGCGCCCAACAGTATGCCTGGAACTGCAACAGAGATCGGGAGCAGCCCAGCAGCAAGTGTCCCAACACAGGACCACATCACCATCAGGGCAATTGGTGGGCACCCCCCTGAAGCCCCTCCCGGCTCCTCACTTAAAGAGTCCCAGCGCAGTTTTCTGGAGTGACCGCTTGAGCCTGCCCAGGCGAGGTCGCCCCACCTACGACGCTCCTGCCCGCTACTGCCAGCACGCTGCCCTTCTGCCGGCTGCCCTGCTGACGGCTGCGCTCTTCCTGCCACCTCCGTCTTCACCGCTGCCTGCCTGCCTTCCACTGCGTGCCTGGTTCCCCTGTCGCCTGTTGCTTCCCCGTTTTATTTTTCTGTACCCCTGCTGTGTGCCTGTCGCCTGTTGCTTCCCAGTTTTACTTTCTGTACCCCTGCTGTGTGCCTGTCGCCTGTTGCTTCCCAGTTTTATTTTATGTACCCTTGCTGTGTGCCTGTTGCCTCCCCCGCCCACCGCCTGGCCACCCTTCCTTCCGTTTCCCTCTCCCCCGCTTCGGCTGCCCTCCGGGGTGCTCTTGCTGCCTTCTTCCCACCACTGCCCTCTGGCGCTCCGCCCCCCCCTCCTGCCCATTGGCCGCCCCGCTCCCGCCACCCAGCTGAACCGCCCTCCCGGCTCCTCACTTATGACGCCCCCAGAGCGACCGCGCAGCGGACGCGCGCAGCGGGAGCACCGACTGAGCGCCGAAGGTGCGCCAAAGGTAAGCCCGTCTGCGCCCGTCCGCGCCTGGACCGCGCCCAGTGCCAGGACCCCTGGACCCCGCAGACCCTAGCCCACCCGCCAGAAGGACGACGCCGCCGCCCTCAACGCACTCAACACCGGCCTGTATCCCGGGATGCTACCGAGCCACCCCGAGACGAACCCACGGACCCTTCAGCTGCCACGCCTGCAAGTTCACCTGCATCCGGACCTACACTACACCAGCACCCACCAAGCCGAACAACAGCAGCAACCACCTGAAGTGCATCCTCCTCAACACCCGCTCCGTCCACAGACACGCCATCGAACTCTGGAACCTCCTCGACACCACAGCTCCTGACGTCGCCTTCCTCACGGAAACCTGGATGAACGACTCCTCAGCACCCGACATCGCCATCGCCATCCCAGAGGGCTACAAGATCACCCGAAGAGACCGCGACAACCACACTGGAGGAGGCATCGCCATCATCTACAGGGACACCATCCGCATCAAGACCAACACCGACGACACCCTGACAACCGCCGAACACCTGCACTTCCAGATCCACACGGACCCCAAAACCACCCTCAGAGGCACCCTGATCTACCGACCCCCGGGACCACGCACACAATTCAGCGAGGACATCGCCAACTTCATCAGCCCGCATGCCCTCCCCTCCGCCGACTACATCCTCCTGGGGGACATCAACTTCCACCTGGAGAACAACAACGACCGCAACACCATCACCCTGCTCGACAACCTCGCCACCCTCGGTCTCAAGCAGCTGGTGTCCACCCCCACCCACCTCGCCGGACACACACTCGACGCAGTCTTCTCATCCTGCAAAGGCATTGTCTTCAGCTACGCCACCGGACTCCACTGGACGGACCACAGCTGCGTCCACTTCACCTTCAAAAGAACGACGATCCACCACCACCAGCAACAGGTTGCTCGAAGAAGCTGGAACAAGATCACAGCCGACCAGCTCGCCGCTTCCCTGAGCCAGCACCCTCCCGCCAGCTCAGCGAACCCCAGCCAGGCCGTCGACAACCTCACGAAGTGGATCAGCAACTGCGCAGACGAACTCGCCCCACTAAGGACCCCGCCCAGCAGACCCGGCAGCAAGAAGGCCCCATGGTTCACCGACGAACTCAAGAGCTCCAAGAAGAACTGCCGAGCCCTCGAGAAAGCCTGGAGAAGGGAACCAACACCGGACAACATGACCACCCTCAAGCTTGCCACCCGGAAGCACCACCAACTGATCCGCGCCACCAAGAAAACTGCATTCAAGGACCGGCTGGACAACAACGCACACAACTGCAAGGAACTCTTCAACATCGTGAAAGAGCTCTCCAACCCCAACGCCGGCAACAACAACATCACCCCATCGCAAGACCTCTGCAACTCCCTCGCCTCCTACTTCGACAACAAGATCGCGGACATACACAACAGCTTCAGCACTCAACCGACGCACGCCACGACCGAACCTCCGCCCCCCACCACCACCCTCCGCGCCTGGACTCTGATCAGCACCGAAGACACCGTCCGCATGATGAACTCCATCCACTCCGGATCTCCAACCGACCCCTGCCCTCACCACGTCTTCAACAAGGCCGACGCTGTCATCGCACCCCACCTGCGGGACATCATCAACACCTCCTTCGACACCGCCACCTTCCCGGAGAGCTGGAAGCATGCCGAACTTAGCGCCCTACTCAAGAAACCTACAGCGGACCCCACCGAACTCAAGAACTACCGCCCCATCTCGCTGCTCCCGTTTCCAGCCAAAGTCATCGAGAAGACCGTCAACAAGCAGCTGGCCGCCTTCTTCGAGACGAACGGATCCCTCGACCCCTCACAGTCTGGCTTCCGAGCCAACCACAGCACCGAGACCGCCCTCATCGCGGCCACCGATGACATCCGAGCCCTGATGGACAACGGAGAAACAGCGGCCCTCATCCTCCTAGACCTCTCCGCGGCCTTCGACACTGTCTGCCACCGCACCCTAGTGCAGCGCCTCAGCAACGTCGGAATCCAGGAGAGAGCACTGGAGTGGATCATCTCCTTCCTCGACGGAAGAACACAGAGAGTCCGACTACCACCGTACAAGTCAGAGGCCACTGAAGTCATCTGCGGCGTCCCTCAAGGATCCTCGCTGAGCCCCACCCTCTTCAACGTCTACATGAGCCCCCTCGCGGCCATCGCACGCCAGCACAACCTCAACATCATCTCCTACGCCGACGACACCCAGCTGATCCTCTCCCTGACCAACGACCCCGCCAGAGCCGACCTTCACGAAGGGATGAAACACGTAGCCGAGTGGATGACGACCAGCCGCCTGAAACTGAACTCAGACAAGACGGAGGTCCTCATCCTGGGCTCCTCGCCCTCCGCCTTGGACGACTCCTGGTGGCCCCCCGCCCTGGGCACCGCACCCAAACCGACGGACCACGCACGCAACCTGGGCGTCATCCTGGACTCCTCCCTCTCCATGACCAGACAAGTCAATGCCGTCTCCTCGTCGTGCTTCAACATCCTGCGCATGTTACGGAAGATCTTCCGGTGGATCCCCACCGAGACTAGGAAGACTGTCACCCAGGCCCTCGTCACCAGCCGACTGGACTACGGCAACGCCCTCTACGCCGGAACCACCGCCAAGCTCCAGAAAAGACTCCAGCAGATCCAGAACGCCTCAGCCAGACTCATCCTCGACATCCCACGACACAGCCACATCTCCGGACACCTGAGAGACCTGCATTGGCTCCCCGTCAACAAAAGAATCACCTTCCGTCTCCTCACCCACGCACACAAAGCCCTACACGATCAAGGCCTGAGCTACCTCAACAACCGCATCAACTTCTACGCTCCCAAACGCCATCTCCGATCAGCCAGTCACGCCCTCGCCGCCGTTCCCCGCATCCGAAGAACGACAACAGGAGGAAGGTCCTTCTCCTACCTGGCCGCCAAGACCTGGAACTCCCTCCCTCCCGACCCGCGCCTGACCCAAGACCACCTCTCCTTCAGGAAGAACCTCAAGACCTGGCTGTTCGAGCAGTAGCAGCCCCCCCCCCCCCCTCAAGCGCCTTGAAACCCTCCGGGTAAGTAGTGCGCTCTATAAATGTCTTTGATTGATTGATTGATTGAAGTGTACACTCGCCAAGTCGGCGATCCGGAGCTAGTGCTGATCTCCTCACACACTGATAACGTGGTGAAAGAGACCACACAGCCTGCCACTAATTAACTTGATCTTTGTCTCAAGGTGGTGTGACTCCCTCCAAAGGGATCTGGAAACCCTCTCCCTCTCCCACAACTCCTCATGGGCATGGCAGTGGTACAGTTATACCCCAATAGAAGTCCCAAATCCGGCGCTGCCCTGCTCTCTTTAAAGTTAAGGGTTGTGGACACGGGAGCAGACTTATTGGAGAGGAGTGGCACAGGGGCCCGCCGCGATGCATGGATCGCAGTGCAGTGCATGAGTCACCACTACCACCATTGTAATTACAATGCGCCCAGCACAAGATCCTAATGAACTGTGTTGCTCCCCTACGACTGCTCCACGCAATGCCTTGTCCCCTTCAATAGTTCACTGCTTTGGACCTGGGGTGTCACACTGCACTACCTAAACCCAAGTTACCCTCCACTGGTGGCGGGACGACAGAGGGACCCCCATGGCTACTCTCTTTACGTTAACAATACCGATACAGCAAGGGTCCTAGGGTATATTTATAGACCTCATGCAAACACAACCCCCAGCCTGATACTAATACAACAACAAGTGTTCGTGGGTCTCATATATGAAATCTTCAAACTGTGTGTGGCTACAAAAATAACTAATACTAATTAAAGTAAAGAAAAAGGATAACCCTCAATTATGAAAGATGCCCATCAGTTGCTGTCCGTTACCGCCCTTGTCATCCTCACACCAAGGGTATAAGGGTTGTAGCTATCCTCATAAGATGTAAGGTGCTACATACATAGTGATGTAATATGCAGTATCGACAGTCAGGTGGTATAAACTGATTTGCAGTGCGTGAAATAAAGTAAAATATGTGGTATAAAATTGGAGAGGTTAGAGGCAAAGCATCTTTAATAGTGCCTCTCGCACTTCCAATTGTTAAAAACAGTGCAGAAAAAGGGGAAGCAGTTTAAACATATAGCTGCTCCCAAATTATTTGGGTCAACATGTTTCAGCAGAAAATCGGATGTGATCGTTCTCTGCTTTCATCAGGACCTAGTTTTCGCTACTGCAACAAGTGAAAGAATGAAAAAGCAGGGACAAAGTAAAATAAGATAAACTTGTCACCATGTCACCTGGTATTACGGGACATCTGTTATGCTCCTCCTGTTTACTATTTAGCAGGGGTATATGGCATTGCCTCACCTGGCAGCGGCTCAGGTAAGTGAAGCACCGCTCTGACCGTCGGTACTCTGGTCCGTCCCCAGATCCGTCTGGGGAGGTCCTCCCCAGACGCCTCTGAGGACGGAAAGATTTTCTGTCCGATTTTCTGCTGAAACATGTCGACCCAAATAATATGGGAGCAGCTATATGTTTAAACTACTGACGGAGGGATGCTTGGGGGCCCGAGGCTTGTGTGTCCCAAATTAAAAATATTATTACGTGGCCGCACAGTTGCAATGGGCAATACGCTGGATAGCAGGTCAAAATTTAACAGAGGAGGTAGGGAGGACCTGGCTCGGCAGTTCGGGTTGGACTGTTCCCATGGGGCACAGGGTCAAGACTGATTTGCATATGGCTGGGATTAAACAGGAATGGCATGGTGAGCCAAAAAACGATGGATTTAGGCCCAGATCTCTGTACTGGGGTGAATGTATGACATTGTTCTGCATTCTGTCCATCAACTGTTGTTTTAGCATTTGTCACCCCGAGTGGGACGGGTATGCTCAGACGTGAGTCCCGTGCTCTCCATGCCACTGGAATCAAGCTATCCTGGCTGATGAGGGCTGATAGCCCGAAACCGGTCCTAGGATGCTTGTTTCCAGTCCAGGGAGGACCTGGCTTGGCAGTTCCGGCTGGACTGTTCCCATGGGGCACAGGGTCAAGACTGATTTGCATATGACTGGGTTCAAACTGGAATGTCTGGGATCAAACAGGAATGGCATGGTGAGCAAAAACAACTATGGATTTAGGCCCAGATATCTGTACTGGGGTGAATGTATGATATTGAGTGAGTGAGTGAGTGAGGAGGGATTTGTAAAGCGCAATTTGACCCAAGGGCGTCAAGGCGCATACAAGATGCTACTGCTGTTTGAGGTTTAAAGATGTGCCAACTACAGGTAGGCTGGTAAGAAGAGCCAGGTCTTTACTGCTTTGCGGAAAGATGCAAGCGAAGTGTGCCCTTTGAGCTCGGCAGGAAGAGTGTTCCACAATCTGGGAGCGAGGGCGAAAAAGGCCCTCCCTCCCCATCTGGCCTTATGAACTCGAGGGACGGACAGAAGGTGCTTATTGGCGGAGCGTAGGGCCCTACCCGGAGCATAAAAGGCACAAGGGACCTGATATCTTCAGCTCCAGACCAATGCAGAGCACTATAGGTGATGCATAGGACCTTGAAATGTATCCTGGCATGAATAGGTAACCAGTGCAGATCTTTCCTAATAAGGGAGCCTGATGCGTGTCTAGGGGCATCGACAACGAACCTGGCTGCCGCATTCTGCACTATTTGTAGGCGTTGACCCAGTCTTTTATTTATGCCGAGATACAGTGCTTTGCAGTAATCCAGCCTAGGGGAAATGAGAGCAACCGTAACCTGTTTTTGTGCTTCAGGGGTAAAGTAGTGTGCAATCTTTTTAAAGATTCTTAGAACACCACAGCAGGTTGAAACAGTCCTGCTAACTTGTTTGTCAAAAGATAACGTGGTGTCCAGAATAACACCCAAGTTGCAGGCAGATTGGGAGGGCAAGGGGCAGGCACCAAGAGCAGGAGGCCACCAGTCCATTGACCAGATCTCCTGTTTGCCACCAAAGATAAGAACTTCGTTTTTTCCCCCAATTAATTTCAGGAAGTTCTTAATCATCCAGCCCGCAATTGCTTCCATGCAGTTCCTGAAGTTAAGGGCTGTGGCGTTCACCGATTGAGAAAGGGAGACCATAATCTGGGTGTCATCAGCATATGATAGGACTTCCAGCCCGAACGATCTTACAAGCCTGGCAAGTGGGGCCACATAGATATTAAAAAGTGTGGGGCTCAAAGATGAGCCCTGAGGGACCCCACACTGCACAGGCTTAACGGGCGAGAGGAAGTTACCCAGCTTAACCCTTTGAGTTCGCTGGTTGAGAAAGGATGTTAGGAGGTTCAGTGCTGATCTGTCCACTCCCATCTCACTAAGGCGGGTAGCCATAATGGAGGGGGACAGCCTCAGGGTATCAAATGCAGCTGTCAGGTCGAGCAGGATCAGAATGGTAGTCTGACCACTGTCGACCTTAGCCCGGATGTTATTGATAGCCACTCTAAGGGCGGACTCAGTGCTGTGTGCCCTCCGGAAGCCATGCTGAGAAGAATCCAGCAGGCTAGAGTTATCCAGGAAGGCACTCAGATGATGGTTGAGATGAGCCTCGAGCATTTTGGCGGGGGCAGGAAGCAGGGATATGGGGCGAAAGTTCTTCAAGATTCCATTATCTTAGGTGGCTTTCTTTAGGAGGGGCTTGACAATCGCCATTTTCCACGAAGTAGGGAAGGCCCCTTCAGAGATTGACAGATTCATCACTTTCAAGAGTGAAGGCAGCACTACCTGCCTACACTCTTTGAGAATCTTCAGGGGACAGGGGTCCAAAGGGGTCCCAGATTTAAGATTATCCAGAAGGCTGCCCAGTTGGTCCAATGTGAGGGAGGGGAAGTTTGAAAAATTGCAACAGGGTCCAGTCACCAGATCTTCCAGTGGGGAAGCCTCTAAATCTAAATTGGAGGACTTCTAAGGCTGTGTGGATGTCCACTATCTGAGAATGAAAGAAAGTGGCGATCTGATCACACAGTTCCTGGGATGCCACTATGGGATCGGGTGACTGGAGGATGGACAGGGAATCTATGATTTTGAACAAATCCCTAGGGGAGCTAAGTGAGGCAGTCAGCTTGGCGAAGTGGGCCTTCTTTTCCGTCAATACCGCGGTTTTGGCCATGCTATTCCGAGGTGTACGTCAGCGCCTGTTCATCCTCTTCTTAGCCCCTACCATTGCGCCTGTAAGAGATGGGCGCTTGAGCCTCCATCGTCTATCGGCAAGTTGAACACTTTATCTGCCCCCAGGAGTAAGGGCTCTGTACGCACCCTTAGGGTATTGAACGTGAATGCCAGATCCATGGTAAAGCACCATCAGGCCATCCACGATCTTATTAAGGATGAGTCCCCGGACATATTTGCCATCACAGAAACTTGGCTACAGGATGCTGATGTGGCCATTATCAACTTAGCCTGCCCTCCTGAGTATTCTATTTACACTCTGAACCGGCCAACTAGAGGAGGTGGTATTGCTCTTATAGTTAGGTCCTGTTTTACCTGCAACTGGAATGGTCTCAACATCGATGGCTGTGAAAGTGCCTCATTTAAGATCCAAATCAGCCCCCAGTTTACCTTCTCTGGGACGGTGGTTTACCGCCCTCCGGGTAGTGATGTAGTGTTCAGAGACGCCTTTCCTGACGCGGTCAGCGCATTAGCTATGGGCTGTGCTAACTTTTCTATTATGGGCGACCTGAACCTCCACTTCGACAGTCACACCATCCCGGCAGTGAAAAGTATCTTAGCTGATTTAGAGGCTCTCCAGCTTGTCCAACAGGTATCACAACCCACCCATGTAGGAGGCCATATTTTGGACCCCTTTTTTACCAATCTGATCGAGGCCAGTATTGTATCCGTCTCCCCATTAGGGTGGTCGGACCATTTTCTTGTGTCCATCCGGTATTCTTTGCCGGAGACCCCTTCTAGTCCATCATTCAGGCGGGTTGTCAAGCGTCATTGGAATAAGCTCAGGATGGAAGACCTGCACCGGCTTCTGCAGGAAGTACCGTTGAGCCCACTGGATGACGTGATCAGTTTTGTAGATGGACTGCTAGGGCGCTGGATTCTCCGATTCCCATCGTCTCGTGTAAACTGAGCACCAGAGATCCGAGCCCCTGGTATGACGGGGCATTACGTGCCCTGAAGGGGATATGCAAATGGGCGGAGAGAGTCTGGCGGAAGACGTATGATGCTGACATGAATGCTGCATACGTTGCTTCCGTCAAGACCTATCATCGAGCTATTTGTAAAGCTCGTGCGGCGTTCTATGCACGGGAATTCCGCAACAGCTCGAACCCGTCTAAGACCATATTTAAAGCCGTCAAAGATCTCTTGGCGAAAAGGCCCACCTCTGTGGCAGCTGGTTCCATCTCCCACTGTGAGGCACTGGCTTCCTTCTTTTTGGAGAAGGTTTGAGCTATTTACCAAGCTTTTCCGGGTATGGGGCCCGATCTGGGATTTCATGATGGTACTCAAGGACACATTACATTGCACTCCTTTCCCCCGCTACTTTCGGAGGGATTTAATACACTTGCCTTGCAAGTTAAGTCTGGCTCTCCCTCGGATCCGGTAAGATCAGCTCTCTTTAGAGACCAGTCTTTTCTGGGTCGATCCGCGGTGTGTTCCTTGATTAACCTTTCGCTGACCTCGGGTGTGGTTCCTATCAAATGGAAGCAGGCGGTGGTATCCCCAATTTTGAAGAAACCCTCGATGGATCCCGTGAAACCCGAGAGCTATCGCCCGATTTCATTACTCCCTTGGCCGGCGAAGGTGGCAGAGGCTCACGTCAACTTGGCCCTGTCAGAACATCTCGCTCGGGCCGATGTCCTAGATCCCACGCAGAATGGCTTCCGTGCTGGGCACAGCACGGAAACGGCCCTTCTTGCGATGGTGGAACACCTGCGTACGGTGCTGGATGCTGGTCAGACGGCGGCGCTGGTATTATTAGACCTCAGCGCCGCCTTTGACACCGTCTCTCACAGCATTCTGTTGCACCGGCTGGAGGAGATTGGTGTTGGGGGACAGGCCCTGCAGTGGTTCCGCTCCTTCCTCGACGACCGTTCCTTCTGCGTGGCCATTCCTCCCTTTCAGTCCAAACTCCATCCTCTTGCCATGGGGGTTCCGCAGGGTTCCTCACTGAGTCCCACGTTATTTAATCTATACGTGAGACCGCTGGCTGAGGGCCTAATCATGGTCTCGTATGCCGACGACACTCAGCTGGCGGTTACTCTCAGTGGGGATGCGGAGGTTGATGCCCCCAGGTTTCGGAATGGACTGAAGGCGGTGGCCAGCTGGATGACGGCGCACTGTCTCCAGCTTAACGCATCAACAACCGAGGTTATGATTGTCGGAAAGAGAGCGGAGCTTTGGGGGGGACAGTTGGTGGCCCCCGGAACTGGGACCATTGCCTGCTCCGGTCTCAGAATTAAAAAACTTGGGAGTATGGCTGGACAGTAGCCTTAACTTTGTTGCCCACACCAAAAAAACTGCGGCCTGCTGTTTCGGCGTTCTCCGGGGCCTTAGACCGGTCCTAAAATTTTTCGATGCAGGCAACGGTAGTTTCCCGGCTTGACTACGCTAGTTCTCTCCTGGTGGGGGCAAATCAGGCAGAAATTACCCGTTTGCAGCGGGTTCAAAACGCTTCAGCTAGAGCAATAGTAGGCTTGCCTAGATGTTGCTCCGTTTCCAATGTTCTTCGCTCCCTGCACTGGTTGCCGGTGAAGACGAGGATTCATTTTAAGGTTTTATGTCTGGCTTTTAAAATCCTGAAAGGTACCTCCCCTCAGATCCTCTCTGATCTCCTGTCTTTTTATGTTCCGGCACGCTCTCTTCGATCTTCGGGCCAGGCTCTTGCCGTGGTCCCTCGGTTTAAGTTGTGTCGTGCCGGGGGCCGATCCTTTCGTGTGAAGGCTGCAGCCATTTGGAATTCTCTTCCGGTTGAGATTCGTAAGCTGGAGGATCTTTTACAATTTCGGAAAGCCATCAAAACTTTTTTATTTTAATTCCCCTTTAGCTGTTCCTTCTCTGCTTTTCTGTTAGTAGTGTTATGTTTCACCTTGTCGGGCGCCAGGACGCTCCTTCGCTGGAGCAGCTGTGCGCCTAATAAAAAATATTAACATAACATAACATAACATAACATTTTGTACCCCTTAAACAAATTTTTTTGTTTTTCTCTTTCCTTCGGATCAAGGTGAGATCTCCAAAGTCTCTCTTGTTTCCTGCAGCCCGGTCTCAGAAGTCTGAGGGAGTCCCAGTACCAGGGAGTCGAAGCTCGCTTTCTGGCAGAATAGCGCTGCTTAGCCGGAGCCAGAGTATCCACGGCACTTGCAATAGTGTTATAAAGGTCAAGGGCAGCTATGTCAGTGTCCATCATCGCAAGGGGCCTAAGACTAGGCATCAAAGGGGCTAGCGTCTCATTGTTCATTCTCCTATAGTTCCTTTTCATTACCCACTTACTGGGGTCCAATAAGGACACAGAAGGATATTGAAGAGTAACTTCAAGTGGGATGGCCATATGATCTGACCAGGACAAGGGAAGGGGGGAAACTGTTTCGAGCCTCGGGTCATTGGTAAAAACCCCGTCCAAGATATGTCCAGCTAAATGGGTGGGACTGCTTACTTCTTGCAGCAGTCCACAAGAGGCCAGGGAGTCTAGCAGGAAAGAGGTGTCGCCAGAGGTTGAATTTTCCAAATTGAAATTGAAGTCTCCCAAAATGGTCATATTAGGTCTGTCAATGTAAGGTTCTAAAATTGTCAGTAGCTCATGGCTAAAAGTAGAACTAGGACCTGGGGGCCTATATATCAGAATACCAGAAAAGGACACAGTGGGGGAGGAGCTGAGAGAGAAATACATGGCCTGGAAAGAATCCAGAGGGGAGGGGAGGGGCTCGGTCCGGCATCTTGCTGAGCTTTTGTACAGTATGCCCAGACCCCCCCCACCTACGACCCATTCTATCCATTCTTGACATGGCGTATCCCTCAGGAATGGTGTTTATGAGCTCAGGCCCTGTGAACTCAGAGGCACAGGTTTCAGTAATAAAGGCCCATGAAGGTTTTCTGTCCGAAATAAAGTCCCTGAACGCAATGTTGTTCCTACACTAGGGACCGTGCATTATTAAGAAATCCAGTTTCCTTACTCAGAGAAGAGAGTTCTTGCTTCTTGGGCGTGGGCGGCTTATTAGTGGAGTCAGGGGAATTGGGGTCACTTCCTTCCTCAGTACATCCGCACTCAAGAGCATCTGATAGCCTCTCGGGGGGGGGGGGGGGGACATATGATGGCAGGGTTGCCAGGGAGGTTTTAGTGCTCGCAATGCAGATAAGGAGTAACTTACTGAGGCAAGGATATATGAAGTACCAGACTCCCTGGCCCCTGGCGCTCCCCTGGTGCTGACTGGCGCAGACGGGCTGAACTCAGGTGCAACTCCAGCGCCAATACCGCACATCCGCTGATCGCGTCCGCTGCGCGGAAGTATGTCCGTCTCCTTAACCCCTTCCATGCTCATGACGAGCTCAGCTCGTCATGAGGCACGGTTGAGCTATGCTGATGACGAGCTGAGCTCGTCATAGTACAATGATAATCAAAAAAAGTCAGCACAGGAGGGGAAAACACCTAGCAGCCAAGGTGTTAAATGCTGGCGAATAGACTGCTAAAGGTGAATGTCCTCCTACCAAAGATGGCCGCTGCAAATTTACACCGCCCGGGTCTCAGCACCTAACTCGGCTGATGCGGAATGCGGGGAAGCGATTTTAAAATCTGGCGAATTTTAAGTAAAGTGCAAGGTGAGTATTAAAATACAGGATTAAGAAAACGAGAAGCACAACAGAGAAGTCACACACACAGTATTAGCAGGGCACACAGCACACCTCCCGGCTTCCGCCTCAGGAGGAAAACAATCAGCAAGGTCCAGGTCAACATTGTTCTGCATTCTGTCCATCAACTGTTGATTTGGAAAAAGAACTTTAACAAGGGGAGGTTGAGTCCCCAAAATGTTGTCATCTGCCAAGCAGCCAAACGGGTGGTGTGAGAATAGAAAGCTCTGCAAGACTTCTGCCTGTGACCAGGACACGGGGCCAGTCCTTTTTCCAGACACCAAATGTGATTTAATGTCTGGATTATTGGAGGTTTTATGTTGCATGACTCCAAAGCTGAATGACCCACAACACAATTCATTGGAGTGACCAGGGTTCACACCTGGATGTCAGCCTCGGTGATATGTGCATCAAAAGGTTAATCCCGGGCTCCCAGCCTCACTCTTTACAATTCTCTTATCAGCCCCAGTTCCATTCCCGAGATGTGTCCAAGCCCTTTCCTTCTGATATTTCTCTGAATCAAAGAATAGCAATGGACATCTCTCCCTTCCCTCCAGTGTATGTCCCTCATACCTCACAGGAATGCAGCAATCCATAATTCTGTCTCTACTCCTCATGTTTTCACCAGGCAGGCCTGGCCTTCCCAAAATGGAACCCAGGGTCCTCCATGTAATGTATTGCAGGCACATTCACTCAGTATAGATTCACAGCACACTTTCCATCCAGTACTGTTACCTCTATGCACTGTACCATTACAGGTAAACTGTATTCAGCACACACCCTCAGTCTGAGTGCACTGTTCAGCACTGAACGTTTTCTAGGTTTATCCAGGGTGTGCTATTTACACACACACTGCCAGCACACACACTCACCATGTGCGCGCTGCACAACACTTCACCCTTCATGTACAGTACTTCACGCAAGCATACATACATCCAGAACATGCTTTCATTGCACATGCAGCACTAAATCTCTCATGTAATGCATTCCTATCAGGCACATATACACCCAGTGCATGTACTATCCACACATGCAATACACTGTGCTGATCTATCCCTATACTGTACCTTTCCCAGGCACTCATACACCCAGTGCAGAGTCACTCACTAGTCCTGCACTTTGCAGTGCTACACATCTACCTGATTAAGGCCAAGGGCGAGTTAAGCACACAGGAAAGGATTTTTTTTAAAAAGGTGAGTGATAGACCTCACTTGAGTAAAACAGGGTAAAAAGATCCAGCTTGCTACTACTGTTCACTAAATTGTATGTACCCCTGCAGCACTTGTGCTGCTTAACTCCTGGTGGAGGCGGTAGCCTTCCACCACCATGAGCATAGCGCTTTGGGCACACCTTTTGGTCCAACAAGACCGCAATTCGCGAGAAAGGCCTATGTGATGGTGCATGATGTAATGTAAGTCGAAATGTCACTCGAGCGCACTTCCACCATTAAAATGTCACATATAAGCACATGCCAACCATTGAAATGTCACACAAAGCACACTAGAAACTTACCAGCTATGTAAGGGCCATTCCAGCTTTCATAATGTGTATATGGTTGATGAAAGAATGTAATGCCCTGGTAAGCCAACCAGAGGAGTCGGGGCGTACCACATGCGCAGCCATGCCAGGTGCTATGCATCTTGTGTTAGAATAACGTATTATAAGTTAGGTCACTGCATCCCCACCAGCCTGTCATACTGTCACACAAATGTATGACACTTGGCAGGGCTGCAATTAACCGAGCAAATAAAAATGGTCACAGGATTATGTCATGTTTACATTAACACATTATTCTAGCACTATTGTCATGGTGATTTGGCCAACGCCACTGCTCTTCCTTTTGTGCTAATAACCTAGCAGATAACAATTCTTTAGCAGATAATAAATGTGCCGCTTAGACCTTTTGCAGTAACAAAACTAAACAAAACAATTTGCACTAAGTGAATTTGTGTTTGTCTTGAGCGTATATCACTGTGAGCGCCCATGGGTAGGTGCTGGGAGAAAGGAAAGCCCATGACACAGCTGGCCAGCAGTCTCAATTTGTGTGACTTACACCTTAATGCTGTCCTGGCTTTTTAATTGGAGATCACTTGCACTCAAGGTTGTTTTACTACGATCTTTAAAGCATTACACTGCGCTGATTTGTTAATTTGTGATATTTATTTTGTTTAATAGACATACTTTGTTCAATTCGCGATAAAGGGAAAGTGGTAGGCATGCACGCGCAGGGTCATCATGGGTGTACTGTCTTCAGGATTGGGAGCGTTTGGTAGGACCCGGATATGACGCAATAAACCGCTGGAGTTCCACTTCCAGCGCGAGACAGTCAATACCGGCTATTGGTGTGCCTGCCTCGTGACTTGCCGCGCCGACTTCGCACAGGCCTGAGGACATACACAGCACCCGGGTCACTGACTTTCTACAGTACCGTCCAGCACTCACCTCTCTGCTGGCCGCCGTTACCCAGTCTGGCTGGTAAACGCAGTGCGGCGCCCCCTGTCGGTAGTTGATGTAGTTTGCCACGAGGGATGCTGCACGAGTGGCCGGGTAGTGAGATGGGGGGATTTCCATCTTTGCGGCCAGCAGTGTGTGAGCCAGAAGCAGCCAGGCCAGGTGCAGGAGCGGCCCAACCCCTCGGGGCCCAGCCCTGCTCGCGGCAGCTCCGCCCGGTCCGGTGCAGCCCCGCCCGCCCACAGGCCGGGCCCCGAGTCTGTTTACACACGGACGGAGCTCGCGCCAGACGCTCCCCTCACACGTCACTTACTGCAGAAGCGTCATCGACAATTCGACTGAGGAGTATTTTTATACTTCTCCGTTTATCATTAGTTTAATATAATGCGGATTGCATTGCACGCGTTCTAGGCAAAAGTATCTCGAGTTGTTGTGAATTACGATACTCAGTAAAGCAGGAAACGTAATGTACAAAAGTAAAGTACTTTATTTAACAAACGAGCTCACGTAAGGTAATGGAACATGTGTGCAGGAAAAGCCGACTCCGTAACAGGGGCGTGGCTATCCTATAAATATTTACTCAACATTCCTATATACGTCATAACGATGATCAATGGGGACGGAGGGGAACAAGGGTGGAGGATGACAACTAGACCTGCAACATCTCCCTTTTACCAAAATGAATAAACAACAGTCACAATAATTCGTAATCTTTGAGGCCAGTGGGTAATTTGGATATTCTTCCATACCTGTACAGGTACCTTCCCAACCTCCATGACATTCACCTTTTCCCTCGCTGGATGTACCTGAAGTACTGGGATTCTGATCAGACATTTTTTTACTTATGTCTACCACTTCTGTGGTAGCCTCCTCATCTACACTCCCATCAATCTCATCACCAGAATTCCTCAAATCATTTCTATGACTTTCCTCTTTGTTGTATACATCATACTGTCTTACGTACTCTTTGTGAGGCGTTGACACCTGTTGATCCTCATAACCAGCATACATAAACCATGACAAATCATTAACAAGCAATTCTTTGTTTACTTTTCCTTTGAACCATAAATCTACCTGCTCTTTGTTCAAACATATTGCATCACTTTTGTTCCGCCAACCCAGGAATCTCAAACAAATGGCACTGTCGGTGACTTCTACAACCTCTTCAGGGTCATAGTACTTGGACTCTCCTTTGACTTGGTTATCATGTCTTCTGATAAGCACCCAATCCCCTTTGCAAAATTTTTTGTAAACTGCTTTGTGCACCCTGTCATGATAATTAGTGGAGATTAGTGGAGTGGTGTGGCTCACTGGTTAGAGGCGGCAGACCCGGAAGCAGAGAACTGCCTGGGACCAGGGTTCAATTCTCGACGCGGCAGGCTCGTGGACCAGGGTCAGCGGACTCGATAATTCTCGCCTCGGTGCCTACTCTAACCAGGGATCACACTCGGCAACTCTGGGCATTAGCTTGCCTCATCTCTACAACGGCCCCCCACATTCACCGGGGATGCCTGGTTTCACCTTGGAGATACCCAGTAGGGACCATCTCACAGGGATAGCCAGGACGGGTTCCCCAGTGGTCTACAGCGCCACGACGCCTCAGGGCAGCAGTGCGCTTTACAAGACACATTACATTACATTACATAATCTTTAGCTCTGGCTTGGCTATCACACATTTTTTGCTTGACTTGAATTTGTTCATCACTTAAAGCTACTGGCTCAGGTAAACATAACTCAAACTCTTCTATTTTTGGCACCATCTCATTATCGCATCTCCTCCCCCTCATTAAAAAGAATGGGGAAAACCCTGTTACACTGTTAGGGGTAGTATTGTACGCAAACACTCTGTCTTGTATGAATCGTTCGACTGGAATGTTAGAAGACAAGGCCAGTTGGATTCCGTCCTTAATGAAACGATTCACCCTTTCAATCTGTCCATTTGATTTTGGGTAGTAAAATGGAGTTTTCTCCTGTCTAATGCCATGGAATTTCAGGAATTCAGTCATTTTACTGGACGTAAGTTGCTTCCCGTTGTCCGATACTAGTATGCGTGGGCTACCTTCCAAAGAGAAACAATTGTCCAAAAAGTTTATGACTGTGTCCGAGTCAATGGTATTAACGAACCTATGGTAAATCCATTTACTGTAATAGTCACTCATCACGATGAGAAATCTGGATCCCTAGTTCAACAATTGGAAAGGTCCTGCCATGTCGATGGCCACCTTGTACCACGAAGAATTTGGAATGGACACCAACTGCATCTCCTGGATTCTGGGTTTCCAGTGCTTGTCGGATCTGATACACTCAATACATTTTTCAACAAATAAATTAACGTCCAAGTCCATTTGGGGCCACCAATACTGTTCTTTTAGTCTCTTTTTTGTCATGGTGGCACTTAAGTGAGTACTGTGAGCTATTTCTATTATTTTTTTTCTTAGTTTACATGGGGGAACCACCAAATCACCCCTCAAAATGTACCCATCAACACAACTTAATTCTTCTGAAACTTGGAAAAACGTTTTGAATTCATGGGACAAATTTCAAACAGGGGGCCACTTGTGGGACATGTATTGTTTGACCTTCAATAACACAGCATCATATTTCATGGCTTCTAACCAGTCATTTTCTGACAAGGCATTACCTGTTGCTCGGCACCTGGAAATGGCTGAGACTACAAATTCAGTGTCATCCTCATTCTGACCTTCGATATTATCGGTAGGTAACCTTGAAAGGAAAGCTGCTAGAATATTGTCTTTTCCTGATATATGCTTAATGGAAAAATTATATTCTTGCAATTTTGCTAGAAGTCTTCCCAACCTAGCCGAGGCCTTACCGTTACCTCTTCCGCACCGATCGAACATGTATGTGAGCGGCTTGTGGTCAGTAACTAATTCAAATTCTCTTCCCCATATGTACATTTTCAATTTGTCCACAGCCCACACACAAGCTAGAGCTTCGCGCTCAATGGTACTGTAATTTTTTTCAGCTTCTGTTAGTCTGCGTGAAATTAATGCTACAGAATGCATCTGTTTGTTAACTTTCTGGGTGAATACTGCGCCTATACCTACAGAACTGGCGTCTACCGTAATTATATTGGTTCCCTTCGAGTCGAATGATTTCAATGTAGGAGCCTCTACTATACATTTTTTAATCTCTGAAAAGGATACATCATGCTGTACATCCCACTTAAACTGCTCACCCTTGCGTAATAGTGCTCTCAAGGGTTCCACTAACTCTGCATAGTTTTCTATGAACCTAGAGTAGTACTCGCTAAGCCCTAAAAAGGATCTTAGCTCGTCCCTGTCTTCAGGTTTGGGGGCCTGCGCAATAGCTTTGATTAAATTCATTTTAGGTTTGATACCTTCCTGGCTGATCACATGGCCTAAGTATTCCAATTCAGTTTTTAAAAACTCACATTTTTTTTGAAACTGTCATGCCACTTTCTTGTAACTTACCAAGAACCTTTTCCAGAATGTCATTATGTTCTTCAATTGTTTCAGCATGGATAAGAATGTCATCCTGGAATTTCTGTACTCCTGTCATCTGTCCAAACATATTTTCCATCAGCTTTTGGAAGACACTAGTTGAGGACGCCAACCCAAATGGCAATCATACATATCTGTAAGCTCCGAGGGGTGTGATAGACGTGGTCAATTCTTTTGATTCCTCGTCAAGTCTGACCTGGTGGTACGCTGATCTGAGATCAATTAAGGAAAACTATTTTGAACCTGCCGTGGCTGCAAGGATTTCTTGTATTCTAGGGAGAGAAAAACAATCTACTAGAATATTCTTATTAAGTGACCTCAGATCCGCACACAGGCAGAATTCACCATTTTTTTTCTTTATCATCACTATTCCCGAAACCCATTCAGCAGAATCTGCTGGTTCAATGATTCCTTCATTCACCAATTTTTCTAGAACCAGCTTTAAATCGTTCTTAACAGATAGTGGGAGCGACCTCACTCTATGTCTTACCGGTACCGCGTCCTTCTTAAGAACTATCTTGTGTATGAAACCTTTGACGCAGCCTATTCTATCCTCAAATAGTGATTCATACTTACTAAGTATGTTACTTACACTTTCATTCTTACATGTTATAGTAGAAAAATTTATGTTGGGAATAAATCCTTCATCTAGTACAATGGGGTCCTCTGCCCCTGGCTTCAAGATTATTTTTAATTTAGCTAAGTCTCTCCAACCCACAATGTCCCTACCTCGCTCTGCAACATATATTTTAGTATTGATACATCTGCCCTTGATGTTTAAGATGTCTACAAAATACCCAAATATATTGATGTCTGATTCGCCGAAGGCTTTAGGATTTACATCCGACTCAACCAAATCAATCTGTGGCCAATACTGCAGGAATTTCTTGTCAGACACTATTGTAATAGGCGAATGCCATGATGTTCAGTTGAACTTCCCCCACAGTGGCTACACCTAAAGGGCCTTTTATGTTCTTGTAATCTTCTTCTATTGTAAGTACAATGTTAGAACACATGCTCTCATCAAATTCTTCTACACAATTTTCTTTAGTAGGTGTAAAACGCTTTTGGCCAAAGGTGCCACATACCCCCGCAAAATGCCCTACCTTTAAATATCTCGTGCACTTCTTTCCCAAAGCCGGGCAATTTGAGGAATCAGCCTTGTGGTTGTGAGAACCACATCTATAACATACACATTGTAACACGTTAGTATTAGCATGTGGCTTACTTTTGTTGCTATACATATTTTCTCTTCTTTTTTTCTCATTCACCAAATATACATTTGCATTTTTGTTTGTGGTTCCCGTTATTTCCCTTGACCCTTCCAATGATCTTTCGATACCCTTGGCAATGTCAATAGCTTCAGATAGAGTGGGTCTCTTACATGCCAATAGTCTCTCTTGAATTTTCCTTTTATAACAATGAAAGACTAACTGGTCGCGTATATATTCATCCACTCTATCATTATAATCACATTTCGCTGCTAAAACTCTCAACGCTGCTATGTATTCCTCCACATTCTCATTCTCAGTTTGTTTTCTCATAGTAAAACGGTGTCTGCCCACCATTATATTTTCCTCCTCATCGAATTGTCTTTCCAATCTTTTAACCGCCTCCTGGAATTCATCTAATGGAATAAATTGACCTGATGGTGGCTCATATTCAGGCAGAGTATAAAACATTTCTTGCCCTGCTACACCTAACAACCCCACTAAAATAGCTGTTTTCCTTTCTGCGTCGAATTTCTTACCATTTATGGCAATCAAATAGTTTTCAAAAGCCCTGTACCAACTGCGCCATTTCATAACTGGTTTGCCAGGTTCGTTTAAAAATACTGCAGGAGCATTGAAGTTCGACTCACTTGCCATGTTATCCAGATCTGCAATCTCTTTCTTAATAAATAGATCAATTTTGTCTGGCTAATATAACAGAGCACTTGAAAATATATACATTTACTGTCTGTAGTATTTTAGAAAAGCAGAACAAAATGCACTATTTTTTTTTTTTATAAGGTCGGTGTAAAATCACGTGAGAAAGTCAATCAATATATTAGCACTTGAAATTACACTCGTTTTCAGTCTGTAATATTTTCGAGAAATTAGAACAAAAATGCTTTAGAGCAGCGTGTAAATTCGTGAGACAGTCAATCCGTTTTAATTTACCTTTCTCTTCCGACGCTCTGCCTCTCTGACAAGAGACAAAATGGCGTCGCGTAGTTCACGTCGATGACGTCGCTACGTGAACAGCTGACGTTTCCACTCAGTTGTGTGGATCGGAATGACAGTTTGCGTGATGAAAATGACAGTTGAACTGTCGGCTCTCATAGACTCTACGATCTCCTCAGAAACTGCTCTCTGAAGCAGAAAACACGCACAACTTTACTTGTGGTAACGATATATGAAAGAAAAATACATCGTAACTTGCCTCTTTAATTCTTGTAATCCGTCGTCTGCATAACTCGCAGTCTTCACGTCTTCTTCGGTACTTGCCCTGACGTGAGATTTCCGATCAGCAAATGCGAACCATCTTGAGGTTGCGGTAATGACGCTCCTACGAAAATCCTTGCGCAAGCTCGCTTCACGAAAACACGTATCCCGAACTCGTCGCCAAATATGTTGTGAATTACGGTACTCAGTAAAGCAGGAAACGTAATGTACAAAAGTGAAGTACTTTATTTATCAAACGAGCTCACGTAAGGTAATGGAACAGCTGTGCAGGAAGTAGCCGACTCCGTAACAGGGGCGTGGCTATCCATTAAATATTTACTCAACGTTCCTATATATGTCATAACGATGACCAATGGGGACGGAGGGGAACAAGGGTGGAGGATGACTACTAGACCTGCAACAGTTGTGTTCTAGTTTATGGCTTGGGTTCTACAGAAAGTAACAAAAGTGGGTGGTCTGCACACCGATATTCAAAATGTTATCATCGTTCTTTCACCTTGTGCTTTTAGCGTGCAGCCTAGGTAGTGCTTGCCCTAATGCACTCATTTAAATACATCATTATGGGGAGCATAAACATTATGCTCCACTCCCAGACGCAACAGCATAACAGGATATTATATCCACAGTTTTTTTACTCCTTCCTATTTATCAACTTTAGTCCATATTTTTTCTCAATATTCACTCTTCTTCGTGATTTCCACATCATATCCCATTTGCCTCTGTGGAAGCTTCACATATTTTCACGTGTCCATCCAGACGTTCGTCAAAAATACGCTCCAAGTGCAACCAAAAGTTCCGAGCAGCATGATTTTATTAAAAGCCCAATGCATTTCGGGCTGCATCACCAGCCCTTCGTCAGGGGTCGCTACAAGATAACCAATTAAAAACAACTATCAGTTATGGGTACTACATCAAATTCATATCAGCATTCATTTCGTGCGCATTAACATACAATTGGAGATAACAATACTAACAAGTGAGTTGAAGTCCAGTGCAAAAATTATGTGAGTTAATTTCCTCTTTACACACCAGTTCTTGCCCATATTTAACAGATCCCTTCTATCAAACAAATCACGCTGACTTCTCTTTAAACATCTCTCTGCTTAATCACGTTAGTATCTCTAAGCTCTCACCACCCTCCCAGATAACATCATCGTTTAACCAAGTTGTTACATGCTAACAAACGTTACAAAAGATATCCGTGCTCTCAGCCTTCTAAATAACCGGAAAGATCTACCTCGTTATTGCAAACTGACAGGTATCTAGAAACGCTCCTGTTTAACCTCTAAGGTTCAATTTTTATCGTACCTGCTCATTGTGTTTTCTGTGTGCCGCGCGGCTACCGCCGTCAACGGCCGAAGTGATCTCGTGTGTCAAGGCCCTTTCTATCAACCCTCATTTAAAACTAGCGTGCTCCGCCCCCTGGTGCGTCCTATTCACTCTTCTCAATTACTTGTCTATGCACTGCAATTCCCAGCATTCAATTGTAAATACCATAACTTTCAACATTTCGCAACTTTCTGATGTTTTATCATAAAATCTTTTTAACATGCGATGTTATCCACGCTGAAGCGTTGTTCGGAACTGAAAATGTGGAGTATATTACTCGATTCATTGTACAATTATTTGTTTGTCCAGGGTGCAAGAACCAACGGGGGGCATTCTACATTCAGTAACAAAAGTGGGTGGTCTGCACACCGATATTCAAAATGTTATCATCGTTCTTTCACCTTGTGCTTTTAGCGTGCAGCCTAGGTAGTGCTTGCCCTAATGCACTCATTTAGATACATCATTATGGGGAGCATAAACATTATGCTCCACTCCCAGACGCAACAGCATAACAGGATATTATATCCACAGTTTTTTTACTCCTTCCTATTTATCAACTTTAGTCCATATTTTTTCTCAATATTCGCTCTTCTTCGTGATTTCCACATCATATCCCATTTGCCTCTGTGGAAGCTTCACATATTTTCACGTGTCCATCCAGACGTTCGTCAAAAATACGCTCCAAGTGCAACCAAAAGTTCCGAGCAGCATGATTTTATTAAAAGCCCAATGCATTTCGGGCTGCATCACCAGCCCTTCGTCAGGGGTCGCTACAAGATAACCAATTAAAAACAACTATCAGTTATGGGTACTACATCAAATTCATATCAGCATTCATTTCGTGCGCATTAACATACAATTGGAGATAACAATACTAACAAGTGAGTTGAAGTCCAGTGCAAAAATTATGTGAGTTAATTTCCTCTTTACACACCAGTTCTTGCCCATATTTAACAGATCCCTTCTATCAAACAAATCACGCTGACTTCTCTTTAAACATCTCTCTGCTTAATCACGTTAGTATCTCTAAGCTCTCACCACCCTCCCAGATAACATCATCGTTTAACCAAGTTGTTACATGCTAACAAACGTTACAAAAGATATCCGTGCTCTCAGCCTTCTAAATAACCGGAAAGATCTACCTCGTTATTGCAAACTGACAGGTATCTAGAAACGCTCCTGTTTAACCTCTAGGGTTCAATTTTTATCGTACCTGCTCATTGTGTTTTCTGTGTGCCGCGCGGCTACCGCCGTCAACGGCCGAAGTGATCTCGTGTGTCAAGGCCCTTTCTATCAACCCTCATTTAAAACTAGCGTGCTCCGCCCCCTGGTGCGTCCTATTCACTCTTCTCAATTACTTGTCTATGCATTGCAATTCCCAGCATTCAATTGTAAATACCATAACTTTCAACATTTCGCAACTTTCTGATGTTTTATCATAAAATCTTTTTAACATGCGATGTTATCTACAGAAACATTTAAACACCATTTTTTACAATGAATAGTAGCTATGAGCAGCCTACCCATTCCTTTTACCAGCTTAACAACTGAATAACAGACAAACAACGTTCACACAAAAAAATCACATTGCCAACTACTTCAGTGGTCCTTAACCCTTTGACTTCCGTGGACCCCCACTACATTATTGGAATGCAGGTCCCCCCCATCGAATCATTATTTGAAGCCTGGGACACCGGCCTAAGCAATTTTAATAATTTAAACTGCAAAAATATAATAAACGAGTATTCATCAAACAGATATGCAAATAATGACATTTGATTTAAAACTCAAAGAAATATAAAAAATCTATCAATGGTTGGAGCTTTTCTAAATTGAGGACACCCATACTTCATACTATAGTCTGTTATTTTGCACTGGTCCCCATAATCAATACCAGTTACATTTTTAGTCTTCAGTTTCAAACTTCTTAACCATTACAGATTTTTATTTTTTAAATCTGTTAAAAATGTTGCTTTATTAATTATATACATGTAACATAGTGCTTATTTTCTTTCTTAGTATTAGCCTTTAAACTGTATGTATATATATGCTGTGAGCTTGTGTTATCTTTTAATTAGCACCATGGCAATCGAATTCTGAGAACCTGCTGAGAGTCAGCTCCAGCTAGCTGGTGGATGGGACTTTTCCTTACTCTGGCATAAACTTATTTCTGCAGCATCTTTCTTCTCTCATGAATGTTTATTACCAATATTACACTGGCGACGATGGCCAGAAACTTACCCTGCATTTCCAGCTTTTGATTAAGAAGGATTGGTCTCAACACCAACATCAATAAAAGAGAAGAATAAGGAACATCTAATCAAAGCAAACCAAGAACATCCTTGCCTTTCGTTTTGCTGAAAAGGGACCTCTACAGATTCTCATCTTCAAACGTGAGTGTTGCTACCAAGAGTGAGGCCACATGCTTCACTCTTATTTTTCATCTCTAATCTGACGTTAAAAAGGGTTGAGAGGCTTCGATGTGGGCTCTGGGAATCACAAGATTTTGATCTTTAGTTAACTTGGTGTATCTCTGACCTCACGTCAAGACTTGTCTGTTAGCAATCATTATTAAGGTGATCTAAGGTTATGCTTATTTTCCACCTCTCTATCTAACCTCATGTTTCTCAAATTTTTGTGGATTTGACTGTGGAAGAAACATACGCTACTTTACTTGTTTATTCTTCGATTGCTGTTAAGCTTGCCGGTGAGAAACCTTGTGTTCCACTCCTTTCTAACCTCTTGTTTCTCAAATTTTTGTGGATTTGAGCGTGGAGGAAACATACCATACATTTTTTGTTTTTTTTATTTCTGTTAAAGCTCGCCAGTGAGGAACCGAATGCTCAGTTTGTTTTTAAACCTAAACAAAGCTGTTGACATATGGGCCGGGATGCCCGCCACCCCTCCCAACACCAATTCCCCATGGGAGGAGACAGACACAGATTTGAACTTTTGGAAGGCAGGGGGGCCTCACGACCCCCCCGGCCGTATTTATTAAAATATGAAACAAAATTTAAAACTTTAAATTAAAACGTTTCATGAATCATGTACAAATTCAACTTCAATTACATCTTGATGAAGACAGGTTTTTCAGGCTAACCTTAACAAATCTCTAATACAAAGGTTTCCTAGCCGAGTCTAGCATCCTGATAAATGCATTACATTTGAATTTGTACAACCTAACATTAAGGGCCAACGGCAAGGTCTTAACCAGTGTCAGATCCCTATCACCAACTTCCCGCCCTCACGGTGTGAGTGGCGCAGGCGCAGAGGACTTTACCCTCGCCGCCAATTGTAACTTCCCTTGTCGTGGGGGCCCCCTTTCACTCTACGCCATCTTAAGGTCGTCTGAGTTCGTGTGCGAGGTATCCGTAAGAAGGACAGCGTGGACTTCCCCCCCCCCTTCCCCACACTCTCTTCCGCCGGAGCGGATATCCGGCCCCCGGGAAATTTGTGGGAGCGGCATATAGCCGTCTCCCCCTGGGAGGGGCCTATGGCCGTCTCCCCCTGGGCGACCCATCTGTAGTGGGTGCCGCCCCCCGTGGGAGGGGCCAATGGCCGCCTCCCCCAAGGTGCTCCCATCCATAATGGGTGGCGCCCCCCCTACGGACCTTGAAATCACTGCTCACCGATCATGACCTTACCGCCACAGGCCAGATAGTTGACCGACTATCTGGCCCCCCCACACTCCTATAGGTCATGTCTCCTCAAACCCACTAGCCAAGCTACGATGTCTCCTATCAGTAAGTCATTACCAGTCCTGGACAGGTGCACCCCATCATTCGAATAACAGTGATCGCCCCTGATACACCCATGAGAAATGCTTTGGAGATGAGCAGAGCGAAACAGTTTCTCAATTTTATTGTTGACCCTCTTTACCGAGTGGTTCAACGCTGTCATAGACAAACCTCCCCGCCATATCCTCCTGGGAATCATGTGGGACCAGGCAATCGTACATCCCGGGAGCCTTTTGGCTAACCAGCTAACTACAGACAATATGTGCTCAACTAACACCCGCCTTCCCAGTCTTACCAAGTCATTGCCCCCTACGTGCACTATGACTACAGATGGCGGTGACCTGTGCCGCCCTAATAGTTCCTCCACAAAACTTTGCAATCAGTCAATACAGAGGCCGCCCTTCCCATGGAAGGTCACTCTGAACCCATATTCCTCAGATGTGTGGATCGCATCACCTGCTTTGAATATGTCACCGGCACGCCTCACGTATGAGTGGCCCACGACCCAGACCACTTGATCTCCTTTCCCGCTGGTCAGCTGATGCTGGGCCGATCCCAATTTCCGCCCGCGTCACAGGCTCGCAAACCTGTAATCCAAACAAAAGACAACAAGCGTGAGTGCATTTCATCAGTCTTTTACAACATGTGCAGTCGCACATATCTCTTGAAACAATTCGAGGACCAACGGCCTAATTGTTTCACCTCGTCTGCCTGCAGACCCCGAGCCGTAGCTTCTGTAGCGGTCCCTATTCTAAATGAATGGGTCCCAAAATCACACGGGTTCAAGCCCGCTGCTGCAATCGTAATTGCCAGCACCCTCTGAAATTGAAATTTTGTCAATGGGGTGCCGTCCATATGTCTAAGCAGGGCCCCCCCATGTTGTCAACCTTTGTTTCAGGTAGGCCTCCACATGCTTCACTGGACAACCGGGATTCCCCAGAGCGCGCTGCAACACCACACTATTCCCCAGGGCCTCCTGGTCCGTTTTTGACCTGGCTATCGAGATCAGCCGAGAATACCCCCTTACTTGGATGGGATCCCTGCGTAGACCTCCTTCCACATCTTTCTTATTCCCTGCAACCAGTTCACTCACCCGCAGGGCCCCATAGAATGCCAATGTGAAAGCTGCTCGGAATAGTATTACCTCGCTGGGCGAGGAGCATGTCTCGTCCAGTTTCGCCAGTAAGGTGGTCAATTTATCAAACCCAATCGGGTGCCTGTTATCCTGTCTGCGACCCTCCAGGCGCCGCCAGCCGCGGAGAGCCTTCCTGACTAAGAAAGAGTCCGTCGGGTCCCTTATCCCCTGAAGCTGTGCCATAAATGATATGGCGTCCTTATACCTATTGGCGGTTGCCGCTGACAGGCCTTCCTTATGAAGTGCCACCAAAAATTGGAGCAAGGACTCCTCCTGCCCCCACCTATGCTCCCCCACCGGCCCCAGAAAGGCGCAGTATGAACGGAATGCCCCTTCATAAGCGCTCCTCGTCCTGGGCGCTAAACTGGCTGCCACGAGGTTTTGTAGTCCGGGGCACCGATCTGCCATAGTGCTTGGGGGAAAGGTGCCGCCACTAGCTATGCTGAGGGTAGACAATCCCTGAAAGCCTGCATTTTGGAACGAGAGAGCGCATCAGCTGCGTTATTTAGTACACCCGGCACATGTTTTGCCCTGAACTGTATGTTCAATCTCATGCATTGCAGTACAATCTCTTTCAACAGTCGTAGGATCCATTTGCATCGTGCTGCCTGCTGGTTAATGCACTCAACCACTGTCATGTTATCTGACCAAAACATCACCGAGCGATCTCTAAAGTCTTCCGGCCATGTCACCAGAGCCACCCAGATGGGGAATAGTTCCAGGAAACCAATATTACTCGTCAGGCCGCTTGTTAGCCACCACGCCGGCCATGTTTGTGCCGACCACCGGTTTCCGAAGATTGCACCAAACCCCACGCTGCCCGCCGAGTCGGTCCATAAGCCGAGTTCCACTGACGAGGCTGGGGGTTTGCTCCATACTACTCGGCCGTTGAAGTCCACCAGAAATGCCAGCTAAATGAGCATGTCCTGGCGAACCTCTGCCGACAGTCTAGTGCGGTGGTGCCCTTCCCTAAGGCCCGCCATGGCTTGCGCAATGGACCGAGAGAAAGGGCGAGCCATCGGTATCACTCTTAATGCAAAGTTAAGCTGACCCACTGTCTGTTGTAACTGGTGCAGGGTCACCTTCTCCGTCCGGAGACACTGTAACAGGGAAGCACTAAACTTGGCAACCTTCTCCGTCGGCAAACGGAAGCACCCCTCCTCCGAGTCTAGTTCTATACCCAGAAACTCGAGGGAGGTAGTCGGCCCTACCGTCTTACCTGGCGCCAACGGAACCCCGAAACCCCGCATGAGCACGCAGAAGTCGTGCAATGCCCGCGCGCAGTCCCGAGTGCCCGCTGGGCCAAGAAAGAGGAAATCATCAAGATAATGCATCACATGCTTGTGCCCTGTGGTCTTCGTGAACACCCATTCCAGAAACAAGCTAAACATTTCAAAATAGGCACACGAAATTGAACAACCCATTGGCATGCACATATCCATGTAGTATTTCCCCTGAAAAGTGAAACCCAGCAGGCGCTGGTCTTGAGGATGTACTGGGAGCAACCTGAATGCAGATTCAATGTCTGATTTAGCTAACAATGCACCGGGGCCCAGGCGATTCAACAGTACTACTGCGTCATCGAACGATGCATACTTTACCGAGCATACCTCGGGGTCAATCGCCTCATTTACTGAAGCCCCCCTCGGGGCCGATAGATTGTGAATGAGTCTATACTCCCCCAGGTCCTTCTTCGGAACAACTCCTAATGGGGAACACACAAAATCAGCCACTGGTGGGTTCCAAATGGTTCTGCCACTCGCCCCAAGCTAACCTCTTTCGCTATCTTTTTGGCGGCAACTGTTGGGTTGTGTTGAATGGACAGCTGGTTTTTACAGGAAGTGTTCCCACGAAAATTGCCCGCTGGGATCCTGAAGCCATATGAGAAGCCATCCCTCAGAGTCCCGGCGGACGCATGATCAGGGTATCTGTTAAGCCAAGGGGTCAAAGCCAAGATATCTACAGGCGAAGATGTTTTCTTCCGAGGCACCGTATCAATCCTGCTTGGGCCCCCTCTTCCCTCCTGTGCCATTGGCCTTAGATCGGCAACTGGTTTCCGGGTGTGAGGGGTTTCCACAGCCCGAGCACGCGTGCCGGAACCTACACGTTCCTTAGGGCCTGTTACATGTGCCTTTATTGAAGCCCCAACACACCCCTCGCCTGCTTCCGTTCCCGCCCGATCTAGGCTGGGACTCCCCCCCGGCATTCGCACGAAAGGGCTGTGACTGCCTCTGAGGGAATACCCCGGAGCCGTTCGTGCTCGACCCTGAACCACTCGCTGATCCTGGCAAGAGCTGTGCATGCCATGATACTGTATCCAGACAATCCCATGTCAAGGCCTCGTTAAACTCCTTCGCTTTTCTAAACGCCATATCATAGCCTTTCCATTCATCACCTCCATACTTCGCATGGAAGTTCGTGATCCTGCTCTGATAACATGCCAAGTCACTCAACACATCTGGTGTCCGTTCTGCGATAATCGCCACAAAGATAGAAAAGGCCCTGATCCAGTTCATCATTGTCTCCTCGACCCTGAATTCCGCCATCTTGGCCCGCCATACACTGGGGTGCCATAAATCCTTCTGGATCTTTGCATACTCTAACTCTCGATGATCAGTCAACAGTGAAAACATGTTAATGTACTTGTTGGCCCACACCATCTCTTTCGTAACCATGGGAACATGTTGAGCCAAACTTTCCCGCCTTGAGGGTACCGCGCCCTCCCCCACCATTGGTAACGATCTCTTACCGGCTTCCGGCGAGCTTCCAGCCGCGTCCGTTGCTTTCTCTTGGTTGACAGCCGTGACCACCTTCGCCACCTGCGGAGAAATAGAAGGCACATTCGCTGTCCCGGCATCCCTTGCCTGCCGCAACTGCTCGATAATTATTCTGGCCTCTTCGGCTGGGTCTCCCACAGCCGCAGATCCCCCCGCTCCCTTTTTTAGCCACGGTAACACTGCCGCTAACTGAAGCGCTAATTCCGGGGGCATCTGGTCATCCACCAGCGGTGTGATAACCACGGGAATAGGCAACCCCCCATCCGGTCCCGGTACCGGGCTGGCCGCTGGCGCTACTGGAATTGGTGGAGTCTCTACCGGAACTGGGGCCTCGCTAGGACCCGTTTTCCCCTTCCTCTTCTTATCCTTCTCCCCTGGGGTGACGTTCGGCAAAGCCGGTCCTATGATCCTCTTAGGTCGTCCCGAGGGGGCATTCTGGGCCTCTACCTGTTTCCTGAGGGCCGCCAAGCCGCGATCTAGCCGGTCTACTTTACCGAACTTTCGGTCCATCACCGCCACTTGGTTCACCAATGTGCGCAGCATTCTTTCCATCTCGGAGCTCTTTCCGGACTTCCTGCCAGGCATGTCTGTGTTCGATCCGCACGACCTGTCTCACGGAAGCGACTCGGTTTCCAGCTACGCCTTGATGACTGAAAGAGAAAAACAACGATTACAAGTTCTCAAAAAAGTGCTGCTTGTTCCCTTGAGGGCTCACGAGCGACGCGTGGTGCAGCCTTCAGAGCGCAAGAACAAGAGGAAGCTTCGTTGGATTCCCGCACCTTTTATCCAGCTGCGGGAGGGCGGGACCCCGCCTTGAGCACGCCCATCAGTGCACGGACTTCCGGGCGGGTGTTTAGGACAACCTCTTTTGGGCGGGAGGAGCGTGTTCCGGCCACGCCGCTTCGAGCATACCAGCCGGGACACGCCCCCCCGCCCACAATGGTTTCCCGGGGGATCGGGGCACCCATCCATACGGTCTCCCCTTTCCACTCCTACCTGGAACGGTCGTCTTGTTTCTCAAGTCAGCTCCTCAAGTTCCGTGACTTTGCCTTCATTTTTTTCTTCTTCTCTGGCCTGTCATCACGTTACGTTGTGCGCGACGCACGTAACTTAGCTGCAATTTGTTTAAAAAAATGTTTTCTTTGTTGGTTAGGGTTACAGTGCGCTTTATTTTTAGCTATGAACGAATCCTTGTGGTGAATATACTTACAACGCTCATCGGAACTTCCACTTTAAATCTTAATGCTTTCTGCATTTTACATTCCCGCTGAGGACGTCATGATGATCTTCTAAAGCCGAGGCCGAGGACATGACTCTCCGTGGGATTAAGTGTGTATTCTTCAAGAATTTCAGTTGACTGCGGTATTAAGTTTATGTTAAACCTTATTAACAATTTATTTTTGCTTCATTTTATTTCATTTAGTTGATTATTAATTTGTCAACATTTGTGAAGAAAGCAGTTTTTAGACTTTGTAACTGGGACATTTTCTTATTTTCTCAAACGCTAACTGTCATTTTGACAGGGAATCTTCACATGTTGTTGTTAGATTTATGCACATTCGCATAATTGTGGTTTCTCTCAAAATCTACTTTCACATATACAATTTTAGAATAAGTAAATTGTAACTATTATTTATAATTCAAAATGCAAAACGTGGCTACTCCACCTTTCTTTCAACACCGGGTGACCCTCCCATTAGGTGGCAAAAGTGGAAGAAAGTGTTTGAAAGATACGCAAAAGTGTATGGCACAAATTTAAGTGCTGAAAGAAGAACAGCTCTTCTTCTTCATTGCCTAGTGTCTGAAGGGCAAGAAGTGTTTGATCACTTTCCAAATATTGATGACGCTACCTTAAACGAATATGAAATTTGTATTTGTCGCAGGAATCAAAATGAGGGTGAAACTGTCAAAAATTATATTACAGCCTTAAGGAAATTGGGGGCATATTGTAAATTTGGTGCATTACTAGAAGAGAGAATTAGAGACCAGTTTATCTTGGGGTGTAATGTGCAAACAGTTAGAGACGACATTTGGCAGAAGGATGATCCTTCCTTCGAAGAAGTGATCAACATTGCAAAACAAATGGAGCATTCTCAAAAATGCATAGAAATCATCACAAAACATGAAAATAATGGTGAAATTGTGCAAGAAGTTAAGAACTCTACAAAGGGTAATCTAGTTAAAAAAGGTTTTAAATCAGAAACATATGGTGCAAGCATCTCTCAGAAATCTAATTTTCAACCCAAATGTTTTCGATGTGGAAATCTTGGTCACTTAATGAACGACAAGAAGTGTCCTGCTTTGAGAGCCTACATGTAACAACTGTAAAAAAGAATTGGTCACTTCACTTCTGCCTGCCGTGCAAAGAAATATAATGTGAAAGTGAGTACAGTTTCTCATGGGTTTTCTTCAGAAAGTGATAGCGATCCAGAGCTTGACTGTGGGCAAATTGTTTCTCAGGTCTCTGACAAGGGACAAGAAGGGTCCCATTGATGAGGTTTTGGTCGATGGGAAGTGCACCCGTGTACTGTTTGACTCTGGGGCAAAAATTACAATTATGTCAAGACATTTTTTTACTCACCACTTAGAAGGGAAGGTCAAACTTTTTAAAACTGATATCAAGCCTTTCGCTTATGGAGGTGAACCAATTAAACTTGTAGGTAACTTTCAAGGACTGATTGAATACAAAGTAAGGTTTATCTCCGGGAAAGTTTATATTTACCATAAAGGGGATAGTATTTTAAGTTGGTTTCACCAAAAAGATCTAGTTGTTATGTTGGATCCTAACAGTAATCCCCCCCATTTTGTTAAAGGAATATTTTCATGTGAACCAAATCAGTAGGGATAGTAGTGACACAGTGTACACCTCTAATCTCAAAGCCTCTTTTCCCAATGTTTTCAATGATAATTTGGGTTGTCTCCGAGAAATTAGTGTCAGGAGCAGTACCTGTTGACAGCAAGGTTTGTGGACAGGAGATGAAGTACCAACTAGACGAATTAAAGAAGGAAGGTATCATTGAAGAGGTGGAAGGAACACAATGGTTGGTCGGGTTGTTGCAGCACGCAAGTCAGATGGCAGTCTGCGCTTCTGCATAGACTTGCACACGCTCAATAAACAAGTCATTGTTGACAGGTACCCTCTTCCAAAGATTTGCCAATATGCATATTTTATTGAAGGATGCCAAGGTTTTTTCGACAGTTGATCTCAAATCTGCTTACTATCAGATTAGATTTGATAATGATTGTAAAGACTACACTGCATTTATCACACCCTTTGGTACTTTCAGTGTATCAAAGGGCACTTAAGAAAGTTTTGAAAGGGCCAACCTGGTGTTAAAATGTACCAAGATGATGTTTTAATTTTTGGATGTGATAGTGAAGAATATGATCTAAGACTTAGACAAGTGTTAGAGAAGTTTAGCCAGCATAAACGTACTGTCAGATTACAGAAGTGTAAATTCAGAAGATCTTCTATTGACTAGCTTGGACACACTATTTCTGGGAATGGGGTTGAACCAAAGCTAGAGTTAGTTGAGTCTATACAAAATCTAGTATCTCCCATAAATAAAGAAGAAGTAATGAAATTTCTAGGTATGACAGAGTACTATAGTAAATTGTTAAAGGTTTTGCAGAGAAAACTGTTAACATGAGAACATTATTGTGCAAAAGGGTTGACTTCAAATGGTCTGAACTATGTGAAAAAGAATTTGTTGATTTGAAAAACTCCCTTAAGAAAACTCCTGAGTTTTGATCCTGCTTTAAATTCTGTTTTGATTACCGATGCCAGTATGAAGGGTCTAGGTGCTGTACTACAACGGCAGAAAGGTGATACTGTTAATATGATTTTGTTTCTCTCCTGTAGTTTAACCCCTTCCATGCGGCGGCGATTCCCCTCGTGTGCTGTAAACAACACGAACAGGGGCGGGCCATGACGAACCCCAGCCGTCATCAGCACACGAGCACCGTAGTGCATGATGGCTGGGGTTCGTCATCAGCATGGAATGGGTTAAAGGGGGCGGAGCTGAGGTTTTTTCAGTAATAGAGAGGGAGGCTTTGGCTGTTCACTGGGCCACCCAAAAACTCAAAAATCTTCTTTGGGGCTCAAAATTCACAGTGAGAACGAATCATAAACATTTGTGTGAGGTTTTTAACAAAAAAGGATTTGATGCTATATCGAACAGAATATCTAAATGGGTGGTAGCTCTTCAAGCATATGATTTTAATGTTGAATATCTATCTGGTGCTCGAAATTGTATTGCTGATACCCTCTCAAGACTAGTTCAGTATAATGAGGATAACATGAACTATGAGGATGAAGAGATGAATGAATGGGCGTGCAATATTGACCATGATGGAATTAAACAAGACAAATGGCGTGAAGAGAGCAAATCTGATGAAGAGCTTACAGAACTGTGTTCCCTGATTAAAAAGGGGTTGTCAAAAAAGGTTCATAGCAAATTAGAGAAATTTTGGAATGTTAGGCATGAGCTATCGGAAAGCAGTGGCCTAATTTTCAGAGGTTCAAGATTAATTCCTCCGTTGGTATTTCGTGACGATTTGATCAAGTTAGCACATGAAGTACACCAGGGCATGTCTAAGACAAAAGAAAGAATTGGAATGAATTACTGGTGGCCAGGGATGGATTTTCAAATTGAGAGGATGGTTAGAGATTGTATACCTTGTACTTTAAGTGAGAAATGTCTTAAACCTAGAGTTCAACCCTTGTTATGTGCTTGTGCCGCTGATCACATAAAGAGCTCAGAAGGGTTATTTAGAAATAAATACATATATATTTTATATATATCCTGTGTGGTGTCCTTTCATTTGGTATTCAAGGGGTTACATATGGTAAAACAGCTGGCTTTACATGCCCTCTGAACTTTTAGCCTAAGACTGCTTTGTCCATGCTACCACTAGGATAGCTGGTCTATAAGGTTGACTTTACAACCATCACCATAAGGGTTGTTTGGACTGATACAGGGTGCCCACTAGAATAGTGGACATCACATATCAGGCCAACTACTCATACTTATGTTTTTATTCTTATCGACATGTACTCCAGGCTGCCTGAGATCAAGTTGACTAAAAGTGTTGACACTAAACGTGTAATTGCTTTTCTAAAAGAGGTTTTCACACGTGAAGGATTGCCTGGATTTTTATTGAACGGCAATGGTGTACCGTTTGTATCAGGTGAAATGGAAGAATTCCTACAACGGTGTTCCATTGGCCATAAACGTTGTGTACTTTACCATCCAGAAACGAATAGTATGGTGGAACGCTTTATTCGTGTTCTTAAAGAAACCATCTCTATGGCTAAACAGAATGGGTGTGATTGGAAAGATGAACTTAACAAAAAGGTTGAAGTATGTAGGTTCACACCTCCTGCAACCACTGGTTGTACATCTTTCGATCTGGTAAAAAATAGTCACCCAAATACACGATAGCACCATTCTGGGTAAATGATGCTCAATCTAAAAGGAAAAGCTGTGCTTCACATGTTACGTGGAAGTCAAGAGATGAACAAAAAGTTATTGCAAGGAAGGTACATTTTGATGCTAGGAAATCCGTTAAGACCACTGTTGTTAAGGTGGGAGATCTGGTCATGATCAGAGCTCCTTTGGGGCGCAAAGCTTCTGGTTTGTTTATTAGGCCCCACAAGGTTATTAAAGTTTTAATGAATGCGATTAAAACGGAAGATTTTCGTATCTGGAATCTTAATAGGGTTGTAGTTGTTAAAAAAAATTATGTTGGATGGGATAAAGACAAATCTCATTGTTTAAATACATCCAATGATACTTCCAATTCTTTTCTGAGGGAGAGGAGTACGAGAACTAGATCTAAATCTTCAAAGTTTGAGGACTTTGAGATGAATTATTAAAAGTTTAGTATTTTGTATTTGTTGAGATTTTCACATTCTCTGTTTTTTTTGTTTTCTTATTTTTGTATAGAAGGAAGATGTTTAACATAGTGCTTATTTTCTTTCTTAGTATTAGCCTTTAAACTATATGTATATATATGCTGTGAGCTTGTGTTATCTTTTAATTAGCACCATGGCAATGGAATCCTGAGAACCTGCTGAAAGGTAGTTGTACCTGGCTCCAGCTAGCTGGTGGATGGGACTTTTCTTTACTCTGGAATAAACTTATTTCTGCAGCATCTTTCTTCTCTCATGAATGATTATTACCAATATTACAATACACTTTATTAATATATTAATATTTAATTTTCTAAGAAGTTGCAGACCTCGTGAGTATGTGCTGCGAACCTCCAAGAGTCCTTGGACCACAGGTTAAGAACTGCTAATCTAGACCATCAGAGCGGAATGCATCCATGATCATGTGCATATGACAGACAGGATGTCATCCAGCACAGTTAGCAGAGGACGCTGCCCTGAGGAAAATTAACTAGCAGAGGCATACATGTGAAGGGCCAAGCCAAGGGTTCAAGTTGGCTCTAAGAGTCAAAGGATGAACTGAGCAGCAAAAAACTATTGTGATTCCTGAAAAACATTTTTTTGTACAAAAATTACGAACATTGTACTAAATAGACAGATAATCAAGCCAAGACTTCGTACAAAAGATACAATGCAATGGTTATTTACTATACAGCTTTCATTGTCAAGATTGTATGGTGCTTTTATTAATGCACTTCAACAAGTGAAAGCTTTGGGACTGGTGAGCAGTTGTTCTCAAGGTGCGTATGAAAAATTTGTACTAACACTTACGCTAGGATGGCCAACTTTCCTGATTTCTACATGACAAGCAAACACCATTAGTGGTGTGTTGAAGGTGGTGCGGGACACCAAATGTCATGCATACTGCCTGCCACAGGACTGTGTGGTGCTGGCGCATTGAAGTTACCTGCCTTCTGAGAAGGCAGGTGAATCTGCGCAGGATTGAGGATAAGGAAGGAAATACACTAGGAATTTTTCATTTGACTGAAATGGCAGCATGTGTTATGATCACTTGCAGTGCCCAGTTGAGGTCAAAACCCCCACTACGCGGCAAGTCGTCCCGCTCCCTTCACTGTTGCCACCAACTGCGCGCTAAGAACGTAGTATGGCAGGTATGTGCAGATTCGTTAGGCAGAGGTTGTGTTTTGAGGGGTCGAAAAGCAGTGTATGATTGAGTCAGTTCCTTTATAAAAATGGGGAGTATAGGAGCCAAGCCAGCGACCGTGATGGCCGCCTGACTCCTCGGCTCCGCTGACCTGCCCGCTTCCTATCTGAAGCGCAGCGGATCCTGATCTCTATCCTGCTTGAAAACCGGCGCTTCGGAGCCGCGCTGGGCTTCCGCCTCGAATGGTGTGCTCCCCGCCGATCAGCTCGCTGTGGAACCGGAGATTTGCCTTGGTCCTGCCCTACCGCGGCGTGTGAGGGATCGGATCCTTTGTTCTCCGGCGAGGCTGCCCCCTGACTCGGCAGCCCCGGACGCCTGTAGCGGGAGGGGCCGGAGGCTGTTGTGCTACTGTTGCAAACGATTGCTACAGTGTGCCGTCCGGCCCGCTCTTCCCTGTTTGCTTCGATACTGCTTCAGGAGCTGCATTGTATCCCTCACCAGTCCCAGGATCGGCGCTGGGTGATTCCACTATCCTTTGGCGCTGCAGTAGACGCCATTTTACCGGGCGCCCTTCATCTCTGCTGGTAGCCCCCGGGGGATCCACGAGACGCTTTCCTTAAGGCAAGTTGCTTACGGCAGGACCCTGGACGGCGGGAGATAAACTTTCATCGTGGCTTAGTGGTGATTGCGCCCACTGCCTACACTATCGGCTTCGCCTTTGAGATGGGCTCCGGCAGCCACTACAGTGGACGACAACATGGCGACGCCCTTTGGGTGCGAGACCTGGCTGCTGTGGAGTCCATCGCCTTTGCAGATGTTTACATTGCCCTGCACGATCTGCGGTCATCTATGCGGGCTTGCGCCCGTGATCTGAGAGACCGTCTAAATGGAGTGATGCCCGGTGGGCTCCCGAACGACTGTGCTGCTGGCAGTTCCCCGCCGGACCTGCGATACCCGGTGACCGGCGGGTGGGACCCGTGTACCCCGCCGTGTGTTGTGACACGTTACACCCCGGATGACTCGGCTGCTGGGCCCCCTACTCTGGAGATGCTGGGGAGGGCGACGCTGGACCCTGCCTACCGGCTGGAGAGCGCTTGCTGGTCGACTTGCCCCGTGTCCACCTTGGGGTCTCCCGGAGGGCCCCCCTGCTCTGCCAAGATGTTGCTGCAACGGCCCTGGCCATTCGGCCTTCAGGTACTGCTGCTGGGTTTCCACCTTTGCTGGGTAGCTACTGAGTGTTCTGCACTACGTGGGACGGATTTCTGCGAGGGGCTTTTGAACTGGTGGTGGTCTTTACATCTGCACCTCATGTCCAAGATGGCCGCTGCCCGCCTGGACTTCGTTGCTGGGCTGGATCGACGGGGACAAGGCTGACACTATATATGTTTTAAACGTGGTCGGATGCTACATGGTTGACGGGAAAGTGGAACTGTTGGGATGGTATATGCTATTACGGTGTCGGGTCGGGAACCGAGGAGGGATGGCCGAGGGTGGTTTTATTGACTGTATGTGCTGGAGGGCGCCACGTTCTCCTGTTCTATTGTTATCATCATGGCTGTGTGTTGGATGGACGTTTACGGACACCCCCCCGCTCTGATGTGGACACTTTGCTCGCTCGCCTCTTCCAAGATGTCTACCATGAGGCTGGACTATGCTGCTGCTTCGCATCGCGGGGGGCGGGGCTGAGGTTGTCTCCTGTTGTGCACGGTCTGTTTCTGCTCGCACTGCTGGGATACTGATGGACTGCCGGGGATAGTAATATGTGTATTGTATTGGTCGCGGGGCCCGGGATCGGGCGGCTGGGGATATGTGATGGTGGTCTTGGGAATTTCTACTGGTCCTCGGTGATTTCTTAAGGGTAATGGATGCATTGACGGGTGGGGACTATGATGTGACTGTTCTTTGTCTGATTTATTCGTTTGCTTGAGATGATTCTCCCCACCTGCATTTCTGATTGCTACTACTCTTAAGCTGATGGTAATTTGCGTGAGGGATGTTTATAGGACCGGTGGTGACCGAGATTACGTTGAATCTAGCTCCTCCCTGCCTTCTCTGAGAGTTGGAGGGTGGGATGGCTCTTCTCACTCTATATACTCTCTTTTCCACTTGTGGGTTTCCTGGGGCGACAGGCATGCCTATGGGGGGGGGGTGGGCCGTGGCCTTCCGCTGGTATGCAGGGTGGGGGGATGGGATGTGTTCTATGTTTTCTCTTTGTTTCTATGGCCCTCTTTCTTTTTCTTTTCTTCTTCTGTTTCCTTTTTCTGTATCTCTTCGCTTCCTTTGTGGTCGGGGTCCAGTCTTATTAGGGAGTCTATTATATCGTCTCTTCATGTGACATAGTGGTTGATCCTGTTCCTAGATGGTGGTCATTTGTTTTCTGTCACATGCCTTCCACTATCACGCCTCCTCCCGGATGCTCCCTGGATGATAATAGCTATCCTGGTCAGTGATTGGCTTTGACTCTTTTTGTAGTTTTAGACTCGCACTCGACAAAATTATAAAATTAAACCTTTTTATATCCTTATGCTATTGTTTTATGTTACATACAATACTCTTCGCTCATAGACAGCTCTGATGGCGTTCTGTTCCATTGATACTGTTTTATCCTTTTCCTATATGTCATAGCGGCTGGCCCCGAGGGGTTGTAGGCAGACGCTGTGTATTGTGCATTTTACAAATAAAGGTTTAAAAAAAAAAAAAAAAAAAAAAAAAAATGGGGAGTAGATGAGTGTTAATGTGGTGATTTATTGAGGGTTAAGAACATAATCAGAACAGAATAAAAATGGGGACAGCATCAAGCAAGGTTGTTTGTATTTGAAGGGTGAAAAGCAAATGCATTATTTAAACAGGGCTAAATGCTAACAGATAAACGTGTACACATTGATGAAGCGTAGCTTGTAATTATAATGTGAAAAATAAACGAGAAGTAGAGATTGATGAAGGGAAGTCTGTTATTATAATGTGGATAGTAAACGAGGAGTAGAGGTTACGGAAATTCATGTTACATATTGATCGTTACTTGAGAAAAGAAAGTGGGTGAAGACAGGGAAGGATGGGAACTAATGAGGAAATGCATTTTGCGTATAATGATAAAAAGTGGGAAGGTTTGAGGACTATAAAAGGATTAAATTAATCTGGGATGTAATTAGGGGAGAGCTCGAGTTTGAGACAGTGGCACGCTATGCGCACCCAGGGAACACATTTGGCTAGTGGAAAAGAGGGGCTCATGGTGTAAATTGGGTTGGGATGGAATGCAATACAGTTTTACAGTTTTTTTGTAAATCGCAAAGTAAACTGAGATGGTAAATGTCATACAAGAATTGGTGACTGTTGTATATGATTATTTACAGTGACCCCTGAAGAAGGGCACTGTGCCCGAAATGCATAAAAAAATCAAATCAGGTGTTTGTTAAGTGCGACTACTCACCTGTAAGGGTCTCAAGGCGCTGAGGGTGTGGGGGGGTCGCAGGTTCCAGTCCATCAAGAAAGGTGTCTGTCGAAGAGCCGGGTGTTGAAGTTTCTTGCGAAGATGGGGAGCTATGTTATCTGTCTGAGGTGGAGCGGAAGGTCGTTCCAAACACTGGCCGCGTGGAAGGAGAAGGAGCGACCTCCCGATGTGGTCTTTCTGGTGCAGGGGACCATGGCGTTGGAGAGCTGGGCTGATCGCAGGGTCCTTTGGGGTGCGTGGAATTTGAATCGGCTGTTCAGGTATGCTGGTCCGGTGTCGTGGACAGCCTTGTGAGTGTGGGTTAGCATCTTGAAGGCGACTCTAGCTTCGATGGGGAGCCAGTGGAGTGTGCGCAGATGCTGGGAGATGTGGCAATGGCTTGGCAGGTTGAGGACCAGTCTTCAGGCGGCGTTGTGGATGTTTTTGTTTATTCCGACATACGGTGTGTTGCCGTAGTCTAATGTTATAGTCTTTCATAAGAAAGGTAAACCAGCTGAGAAACCGGGGTCATATCGGCCTATATCCTTAATAAATGCAGATACCAAACTATACTCAAAGATCTGGGCGAAGAGGTTGGGCCGGATCATAGGCGGTCTCGTCTCTCCATGGCAACATGGTTTTGTTCCTGGGCGTGGTACGACAGATCATACCTGTAGAGCGATAACTTTGTTTGATGCCCAGGAAGCCGCGGGGGGAGAGATGGCCATGATCCTGCTCGACGCAGAAAAAGCTTTTGATCGGGTGGGGTGGAGCTTCCTCTGGAGCATTTTGGCCAGGAGAGGTTTTGGTCCGAATGTCATCAGGGCTATCAAGGCTATGTATATAGATCCAGTGGCAAAAATTACGGTTATGGGGGAGAAGTCAGATAAGTTTAAGATAAGTAGAGGGACACGGCAGGGCTGCCCCTGCTCCCCCATATTATTCGCTCTGTTCATAGATCCTCTTATTCAGAAAATTTTAGAGTGCCCTAGAATATCTCCAGTAATCTATAATGGCTACGAAAATAAGATCTTAGCCTACGCTGATGACCTGGCGGTTATCACAACAAATCCGCAGCAGGCACTCCCGGAATTGGTACAGATGGCTAAAGTTTTCGGTCAAGGCTCTGAATATCTTTTGAATGAATCCAAAACCCAGATAATTTGCTCTAGGAATATACCAAGACCCGATTTACGGTATGTTGATTCTGCTATATATTATGGGTTAAAGATTAATGGTTCAGTGGGTAAGATAGTGGAAGAGAAGTACCCCCCTTATAAAATCCATAGAGATAGAACTGAAAAGGATCAATGTTCTTCATCTTTCTCTGGTTGGGAGGGTAAGTGTCTTAAAAATGGTGATGTTTCCCAGGGCGCTGTATCTATTTAGAGCCAATCCCCTATATATTGAGGAGAAAATTCTGAAAAAATTAGAGTCTACCCTTATGTCCCTTCCGTGGGAAAGGGGTGGGACGGCACTCCCAAACCTGAGACTGTTTCACTGGTCTTGTCTCCTGATCCAGATGTCACTTCTATTCCAATGTGACACTGGCGCGACTAATGTAGACAGTCAGGGTCCCCCTCCAATCTTCAAACTGCTGATGGGGGGGAAAGCAACGGGCCTATTGCTGACGGAACTGGAATATAGGTTCTATAGGAAGGCACGATTTAAGACCCTACTGGGGGCATGGCAAGTATGGAAATCAATCTTAAAATTCTTTCATGTTCCTCAAATTAACCCTTCTCTTCTTTTGGAAAATTGAAGTCTTTTTCCTCAGTTAAGTAATGATGGGAACCTACAAATATGGAAGGGCTTAGGGGTTAAGACTATTGGAGACCTAATGGTAGGAGACAAGATAAGTGGGTTTGAGGACATGCAAAGGAGATATGGCCTCCCTGTAAATCAGTGGCTTATATATGGCCAAAGCTCAGGTGTCATAGAGGCTTTTAGGCCAAAACTTAAACCCCTGGTAGACTTCTCTGTGGTTGAGGGCATTGGAAGAGGACGTAGGAAGATAAAAGAGGTTTATAATATGCTGGCGCCCAGATTACAGGATGATGTAGGAAAAGTAGAAAGTGACGGGGCAATCAAATTGGGAAACCCGGATGTAGATTTGGACCTAGCATTATGGTTAAATAAAAAGATCTTTCGGGCGTCCAACTTACGGGCACAACATTTTCAAACAGTTTTTAATCTGTATCATACACCGGCCAAACTATTTGCCTGGGGTGTCAGGAATGATGATTGCTGCCCGAGATGCAATAAGGGGCAAGCAGACTTATTACATATGTTTTTTACTTGTGAGCGACTGGCCCCTGTCCTGGATGGAATAACAACATTTTGGGAGGGGCTGCTAGGTCATAAGATCGATCTATCCCCAACACTGATGTTATTTGGCTCAGATTCTAAACTGGTTTTAACAGAGGATGAGGCTGCTTTGGTTTTTATGTCAGTCGCTGTGCTTAGAATCTTAATCTCGGCCGCATGGAAGGATGTTACAGCCCCCTCTTTTCAGATGTGAGGCTCCAGATTTATGGGTATTTATAATATTGATTCTTGTCTCTATGAACTTAAAGGTGTTAAAAAACGAGAGATGGGAAGACGATTATGGGCCCCGGTTAAGAAATGGCTGGAGGACAGAATAAAAACTTGAAATGTACTGTATTGTTATATTTATTGATAGATCTTCTGCATCTTTTTTTTTTATCCCCACGTCAAATAATGTGTTTTTAGCTGCTTATATTCGAGTGATCATGTAATTGTATCAGATGTTCCTATACCTTGCTTGTGGTTAATTATGTATTTTGTCAATGCACCATGAACTCCAATAAAATAAAATAAATAAATAAAAATGGTGTGTTGCCGTAGTCGAGCCTCCTGGTGACCAGGGCGTGAGTGAAGGTCTTTGTGTTCGAGGGGGATCCATTTGAAGGTCTTACGTAGGAGGCCGAGGGTGTGGAAGTAGGAGGACGAGACAGAGTTGATCTGGCGGTCCATTTTGAGCTCTGAGTCCAGGATAATTCCCAGGTTGCGTGCGTGGTCTGTGGGGGTGGGCGGGCTTCCGAGGCCGAGCGGCCACCAGGTGTCGTTCCAGGCATCTGGGTTTGGGCCCATGAGGAGTACTTCCATTTTGTTTGTATTTAGTTGTAGGCAGCTGTTTTTCATCCATTTGGCGACAGCTTCCAAGCCTTCTTGAAAGTTGTGTCTGGCGGTGTTGGGTTCGTTGGATAAAAAGAGGATGAGTTGGGTGTCGTCTGTGTAGGAGAGTAGGGTCTGCTTCCTATGGTCACCCCCACTTTTTGCTGTGATTCTCTGCTTTTTGGACTTTAGACTGGCTGTGGCCCTGTTAATCAGGACCACAGCCTAGCTGTTCTCTCTCTAAATTGATACCATGTACTTTAGGTACATACCAGATTGGGTATTGGGTCACCTTTGTGAGTCCCTTTATAGTGTACCATAGGTACCCAGGGCATAGGTGCATCCAAGGCCTACCAGGGGCTGCAGCATGTATTATGCCACCCCTGGCTGGCCCTCCAAACTGACACCACAGGTAGGTTCACACAGCCTGGGTAAGGTGGTGTAATCACCCCTTATTTAGATATAGTATACCTATATCTACCTTATATATAGACACATAGTAACCTATAAGTCACTCCTATGGCAGGCCTTAACAATCCTGGATGCAGAGTGCTTGGTTTTATGTGAGAGGGTGCCCTAGCATGAGCTGAGCACCTCTGCATCTTTCGGAACCATCTCCTTATAGCTGTTTTATGATATAGCCATACCATATACTCTTAAGTGCATTATAATCCTCGCTGTTAATGCTAACTTTGATTTGGCTTTATCAAAACATGTTGTGTAAGGTGTCAAACACTTTGGAATACTACCCCCCCCCTGCCAGTCCTGGCGGCGGGGATAGCATGTAGTTACTGGTAAACCCGGTTAAACAGAGCCTCAGCATCACAAATTGGATGCTGCTGCCACAGACCCAAGTCTGACCTCCTATGGCTGGATGAAACTCCGGCAGGGGAGGCCTGGACAATAGGGTTCCTGTCCAGGGAGATGCTGGCACCTCCCCAGACAGGCTGTAGTGTATTGGGGCAGGGAGGGCTGCATTCAGTGAATGCATTTCAGACACTGCCTGGGGCACACAAAGTGCTCCATGCATAGCCCGGTGCAAACCAGTTGCTGGGGCACTCCAGCCTCGCTCTGGCACAAAACTGGACAAAGGGAAAGGGGTGTAACCATCCCATTCTCAGGTCCACCCATAGGAGGGGCCTGCCAGGTAGTCCAACCCCTAATCTGAGTATAAGTATAGAAGCTGTGTCCCTAGGACTTTAGATTACCCTGGACGAATCTTTGAAAGACATATCCTGGACCTTCGACGTTCCATTTCGACTGGAAAACATCTCCCTTGTTGTCAAGGAATGACCACCCTGTGCAAACAGGCACCACCAGTAACTTGCCTGTCTGTTATGTCGAGGCTTCCGCCGGAACTCGAAGATTCTGCGACTCAGGACACGGACTTCCAGACATCTCTGTAAATGTAAATGTAAATGTATTGGCATTTATATAGTGCACTACTTACCCATAGGGTCCCAAGGCGCTTCGACCGCTGCGAAAGTCTTCCTGGCTTCCCTGAGAGATGGTCCCTTAATGGGTATCTCCAGGGTGAGACCAGGCATCCCCGGCGGTCTGGTGGGGCCGTTAGTGAAGATGAGGCAAGCTAATGCCCAGAGTTGCTGAGTGTGATCGCTGATCAGAGTGGGCACCGAGGCGAGAGAATTATCGAGTCCGCTGACCCTGGTCCAGAAACCTGCCGCGCCGGGAATCGAACCCTGGTCCCGGGCCGTCCTCTGCTCACGGGTCTGCCGCCTCTAACCAGTGAGCCACACTACTTCACTACTTCACTCTGACACTGCTCGACGATCCCAGTAAAGCTGAGACCCGTGGCGGACACGAGAGACGTGGGACCGTAACTCCTGGACATCCTGCATTTTGCTAACTGCATCGACTCCTGAGGTATCTTGCAGTTGTGCATTGGGGTAGGAGAAGCCCCAGACCCGAGCACCATTTGCACAGAAGCTCAGCCCTCCACAGTCCACGAGTGTCCCGTGGGGCCCACCCTTGCATTTCAGCTCGATACGTCTTCCCGGTTCTTAGTCCGTTGGCCAGTGAGCCCGCGGAGGACTCCATTTTGAATCTAACTTGCATTCCTAGTTGCTTCAGTCTAGCTCCAGCTTCCCGGGAAAGGAGAAGCGCCACAGACCTTGCTGGTCTGCACCGAAGCCAATCTTCATCTCCTGCGTGGATTGCGTTTGCCAAAGCTTGTTAGGTCCAATCCGGATACCGACACCGCAGTCAACTAGATCCTTCGTGGGACAGCTCGAATCCAGCTCCTGGTCGTCGTCGACACCTCCTGGACCTCCTGGCTGCAGAGACAAGCTTCACCTCTTCACCTGAGATCAACGCGACATCGCCTGGTTCCTTCCTGGTCACTTCCTGGTCACTGGCTAGTGACCCAGACTCTGTCCCTTCTGCTTTCAGGTTCTTCAGATCTTATATCCACCTTTGGATCCACCCGGACACTTTCCCTCTGGTCGCCTGCAGCACTTCTTTGCAGATCTCCATTGAAAACGACGATGAAACTCGACACCAAAAGGCACCTATGCGCCCGTCTTCCCTGGGTGAGGTAACACGAGTACTCTGGTGCTCCCATGGGTATTGAATCTCGAAGTTTCCTAGTCTATATGGGTTTTGTCGTAGTCCATCTGGCAGTGCCCTAAAAACAGTAACTTTGTAACTTCTACATTTCCCATAGAAAGTCAATGGTAACTCACGGCTGTGTATAGACACTGCACGCGTCTACCGTGGGCCTCCTACTTCCTAACCTTTGGTTATTTAGTGTAGGCCCAGCGATTCCCTAGGCCTACTTTCGATTCCAGACATGGTTCTTATACCAGTATTTTAGTATATGGTTTGTGAGGCCCCTAGGGCAAAACGTATACTATGCAACTTATCGTATGCTAATTGAGTAACTTGTATTGTGCTTTTACCTCTGACCTCATAAAGAGTGCAGAGGGGTTGTGTTTAGAATAAATACATGTATATTTGATATATACCTTGTGTGGTGTCCTTTCATTTGGTATACAAGGGATTATAATTGGTAAAACAACTTGCTTTGCATGCTCTCTGAAGTCTTAGCCTGATGACTGCTGCTCCATGCTACCACTAAAATAGGTTTCTATAAGGTTGACTTTACAACCACCATCAATAAGGGTCGATTAGACTGGTGCAATGTGCCCACTAGAAGTAGCTGCTTGCATTCACCGCCAGCCGCATGAATTGCCTGAGCCCTCATCGCCGCCGGCCGCCTAGATTTATTCAGGTGCTGCCACGTTATTACTGCCCTCGGCGACGCCATACCAGTGCAGACGCCGCTGCCTCCGCCAGGGTATCCAGATACCACGCAAATGGTCTTGCGTGCACAACACTGCTCGTAACTCGACAGCCCTGTCCTGATGACGATCCCGACTCAAGGGGATCGAAACATCGTCGACATCACAGCGCAATTTCATGGAGCATTTAACGTTTTTGGCTCCTGTAAAATTGTTTATTCCATGTTTTAAGTGACTAATACTTAATCCTGCGGAGCCTTCACTGTATAATTTCATTGTCACTCTGCACCATTCACGCTGTACACGTTCAGCACTTGCCACTTCACCTTTCACAAATTGTATATATCACCATTCACCAAGTGCCCTCGGGTTGTCACATGATTCCTTCTGTACAGTGCTGTTTTAACTGTATTTCCATGTGAAACACCCTTCTTCGAAATTGGTGAATGACAAGCTTCTAAAACCATAGGAGCCTCCTTGTTTCTTGTTCATGTAATGCCGAATGCATACATCACTTAACTGCCTTTAACTGATACCTGCTGGGAATTGTTTTTCTTTCCACTAGAACTAGTGGACATCATATGCCAGGCTAACTTCTCACATTGGTGTGCAGCGGATGGGATAAGAGCTTGCATTTGTTTTACCAAATAATCTTGAGATATCATTTCAAAGATCACATTAAGGTACCTGTAGGTACATATAAATCAAGTTCTTATAATACATAAGTTCTACTGAACTTAGCAGTTGTAGATGGTAAGGGCTTAGCACACCCTGACTACAACTCCTAGAGAGGTTCTAGTAGGAAACAAGTAGTGTAGGTAGGTGCACACACCACACTAGCAATGGATTTGAGAGCAGGGACTAGTAAGCCCCTGGAGGAGGACAGCCCAAGGCTGTCTACTAAGTATGACTCATTCACTTTTCAGGAATTGAGAAGCTTGTGTGTAGTCAGAAAGCTCAGACAAGGACAGAGTCCAACCTTTCAGCACCTGGTAGACATCTTAGTATTAGATGACTTTAAAAAATACATCAGATCCAGATAACCAGGGTAGTAGAGAGGGGGGCCAACCCTCTACTGAAGAGGATCTTACTGGGCCAGCCCCACTGGAGTCTGAAGATGGTGAGGATTTGAACCAGGTAGAAGTTAATGAACTGAGCCTGGGAAACATAGGACTACCTGGGACTGGAGGAGGAAGGATCCAATCCAGACCCCCAAGTAGGCCTAATGGAGAGCACAGAAGACCCAGGTCACTTTCCAGTGGATCCAAACATTCTTACTCATCAGTAGGGTCCAATGCCTCTGCTCTAAGGAGAATGCCTTCACCTCAGAAAAGAGAGCATACCGTTAGGATGAAAGAGGCCAATCTTAGGATCAGGAGGCAAGAAGTTGCCCTTGCAAAAGAGACCCTAGCTCTTGAGGGAGAGAAGAAATTGTGTGGGCTAGAGCCCACTGGTGGCAGCAACAACCCTGAAGGTAGGGAAAAGTCTCATGACCATAGAAACCTGAACAACATTGTCCTTCCCCATCAGATTGGATATTGCATCCAGAAGTGGATAACTGCTTTAGAGAAAGCCTGCAAAGTACAGCAGGTACCCCAGAGTCAGTGGACAGCAATTTTGTGGCTCTCCTTTGCAGACAAAGGCAGATATAAGCTCCTCACTGTTAAAGAAAAGGATGCTGACAACTACACTGTCCTGAAGAGTGCTCTGATAGATGGGTTTGGCTTAACCACTGAACAGTACAGGTTGCTGTTCAGAGACACCCAGAAGACACAGATTCAGGACTGGACTAACTTTGTAGATTGTGCTACTAAGGCTCTGGAAGGCTGGTTACTGGGAAGTAAAGTAAGTGACTATACAGGATTGTATAACCTTATAATGAGAGAACAGATTCTTAATAATTGTCAGAACCAGTTATTGCATCAGCACTTGGTTGACTATGATTTGACCCCTCCCCAAGAATTGGGTTAGAAGGCAGACAAATGGGTCAGAACCAGGGTGAAGTAGAAGGTACAGAACCTTTGTGGTGATCAGAAGAAGCAACACCAAAAAGGTGGGGAGAAAGCAAAATACCACAAGCCTTCTCAAGGTCCCCAAAAAGCTTCTAATGGTGGGGGTTCCCAACAAGCCAAAAAGAAAGAAGGTCCTAAGAAACCATGGTGCAAAGTATGTAAGGTAAATACTCACTTTACCAGTGAATGCACCAAGAAGGAGTTAGCTCTAGCCACCATTGCCCCTAAGGCAACTGTTCCCCCTAGTTCAGCTAATAGTGGTGGTTCTCAACAGAAGGGTGTAGTAGGGTTAACCCTGGGAACTGGGTGGATTTTGGCCTAGTCAGAATACCAACTCAAGCTGTTCTAGTCTGTGATGTGGACATAGCTATGTCCTCTACTGTGAATCCCAGTAACTTGGGCAAGTACAGACAGACTCCTTTAATTAATTATAAAGTGGCTCAGGCCTACAGGGACACATGTGCTAGTGTCACAATGGCGACGCCCAGCTTTGTGAACCCTGGACAGATCAGACTAGGTGAGAATTATCTAGTGACCAATGCTAGCAGTGTCACTACCACACACAGTATGGCAGTTGTTAATTTCTCCCGGGGAGGGGTAACTGGCCTAAAGAAGGTTGTTGTTAGCTCAGACCTCCCTGTAGAATGTTTGCTTGGCAATGACCTGGAATCTTCAGCATGGGCTGAAGTGGAGCATAGGACACATGCAGACACGTTAGGCATTTCAGCACATGTGCTAGCTGTGACCAGTTCGCAGGTCAAAACTTGCAACACTGAACAGGCACTGGATTCTGGAATAATGGACCAGTTGCCTAATACGAGGAGAAGCAGTAGGGTTAAGGCAGTGCCTTCCCACTTGCCTCAGAATGAGGATCAGCCTTCTGAGGAAGCTGATTGTGAGTCCCAAGAAAGAACTGTCCTAGAAGAGCTTTAACCTGATCAGGTTGAGTTTCTTGGGACAGGGGGACCTTCCAGGGCAGATCTGAGGCAGGCGCAGTTGGACTGCCCTTCTCTTGAACCCCTCAGACAGCAAGCTGCTGCTGAGGCTGCAGGGAATGCTAGTAGAACCCATAGAGTCTATTGGGAAGAAGGGCTCCTGTAGTCAGAGGCTAGAGACCACAAGCCTGGTGCTTGCAGGAGGTAGGTCATACCTTTAGCGGTCAGGGGCTTCCTTTTGACACTAGCCCATGATATTCCCCGTGCAGGACATCTTGGCCAGAACCAGACTTGGGACAGGCTTGTCCCTCACTTTCACTGGCCTCACATGTCTGAAGACACAAAGGAGTTTTGTCGCTCCTGTGTCACCTGCCAAGCCAGTGCCACTACTAAGGCCCCCCTTATACCACTACCTGTGGTGGGGGTTCCCTTTGAACGTGTAGGGATTGACATTGTTGGACCAATGGATCCCCAAACAGCATCTGGGTACAGGTTTATTCTGGTGGTAGTGGATCATGCCACCAGATACCCAGAAGCCATCCCACTTAGGACCACAACAGCAGCTGTTGTGGCAAGAGCCCTTTTGGGAGGTTTCTCAAGAGTGGGCTTCCCTACAGAGGTTGTATCAAACAGGTGCAAACTTCATGTCTAGTTACCTGACTGCAATGTGGAAGGAGTGTGGAGTGAACTACAAGTTCACCAACCCCTATCACCCACAATGCAATGGTCTAGTTGAAAGGTTCAACAAGACCTTAAAGGTCATGATTAAGGGTCTCCCTGAAAAGCTCAGGCAGAGATGGGAAATCCTACTGCCCTACCTTTTGTTTGCTTATGGAGCGGTCCCACAAAAGGGGGTTGGCTACAGCCCTTTTGAACTTTTGTTTGGGCATCCTGTAAGAGGACCACTTTGCCTGGTGAAGGAAGGATGGGAGTTACCTCTCAAAGTTCCCAAACAAGACATTGTGGACTATGTACTTGGTCTCCCCTCCCGGATAGCTGAGTACATGAAGAAGGCATCCAAAAACCTTGAGGCCAGTCAGGCATTTCAAAAAGCCTGGCATGACCAAAAGGCTGTGCTGACTGTTTACCAGCCAGGTAGAAAGTGTGGGTGTTGGAGCCAGTGGCCCCAGCAGCTCTCCAAGACAAGTGGAGTGGACCCCACACTGTTGTTGAACAGAAGGGAGGGATAACCTGTTTGGTTGATCTTGGAACTCCCAGGAGCCCCCACAGGGTGCTTCATGTCAACAGACTGAAACCACATGTTGACAGGGCTGACATGGGCTTGCCCATGGCTACTGATGAAGGAGAGGAAGAAGAGAGTTACCCTCTCCCAGACCTGCTCTCTCAGAACCCTGACGATGGGTCAGTTATGTAAATGTAAATGTGGGTGTACTTGCAAAGCACACTGCGACTCCATGGAGTATCCTGGCGCTGAAGACCGCTGGGGAACCCGTCCTGGTTTTCCCTGTGAGATGGTCCCTTTCTGGGTATCTCCAAGGTGAAACCAGGCATCCCCGGCGTCTGTGGGGGGCCGTTGTAGAGATGAGGCAAGCTTAATGCCCAGAGTTGCCGAGTGTGTTCCCTGGTTAGACTAGGCACCGAGGCGAGAATTATCAAGTCCGTTTTGACCCTGGTCCACGACCCTGCTGCGTCGGGAATTGAACCCTGGTCCCGGGCCGTTCTCTGCTTACGGGTCTGCCGCCTCTAAACAGTGAGCCACACCACTCCACTCTCAGTTGATGGTGTAGACTTGGCAGGCAGCCTCACTGATCAGCAGCAGAGGGACTGCAGACAAGTTCTGCAGGCCTACAGATATATGTTTTCACTGACTCCAAGTCAGACTACCTGGTGCACTCATGAAGTGGACACTGGGGACAGTCTGCCTGTTAAAAGTAAGATTTACAGTCAACGTGATCATGTCAGGGACTGTATCAGGACAGAGGTACAAAAGATGTTGGAATTGGGAGTCATTGAGCCCTCAGAGAGCCCTTGGGCCGTCCATTAGTCCTGGTGCCTAAACCTCACACCCAAGATGGTTAGAGAGAGATGAGGTTTTGTGTGGATTACAGAGGCCTCAATGCTGTCACTAGGACAGATGCCCATCCAATACCCAGGGAAGATGAGCTCATAGACAGATTATTTATCAAGCGGAGAGAGGGGGGACCAAGGAGATTATTAAGGTCCAGTGTCCGTGTTCCTAATATTAATATTTAACAAAAGAGGACAAAGTTCCTATGCCAGGGTGCAAAAAGTCACCCATGCATCGTGGTGCAAAAAGTCACCCATACTTGAAAAAGATAGAAGAAAAAGAAAAAGTGATCCCTAGGAATAGAAAACCCAAAACTGTGAGAGGGAAAGACACTTTGTTTCCTCTGTTGCCCTCACACACCCCGAAGAGTGTCATGCTTCATCATCGGGCATTTGCTCCTCGTAGGGCCGGCGCTGCAATTCCCTATGTGTCCCCCGAAGGGTCACTTTGTCGGAGATCTTTTTAGAGGAATGCCGGATGGTGCATGCGGGTGTGCGGGGAGTGGGTCAAAAGGAGGGTAATAAAAATTTGTGCCAGTGTTATAATTTAAAAATAATGCAAGGGTAAACATGCAGCGATAAGATTAAAAAATATACCCTTGGCAGTCAATACTGCTAGAAATTATTGACCCAAGAGGCCTATTCTGCCTAGGTGTCAATTGTCAAGGTCAACATGTTTCACGCTTCCATTGCCAATAAGTCGTTAGCGCTTCGTCAGGACCATCAAGTAAAAATAAAGTGCACGTGAAATAGTGAGTGTAAAAATTACCCTCTTATCTCAATCAGGGCGGAGTAGAAACCTGTATACCCTTATAATGGTCGCAGCTATTCGGTGGAAGCCACTCCTGAATGATACCTAGGAAATTGAAAATAAAAGAAAGACAAAGTAATAGGTCAGCATCAGTACCAACTTGATGCCGCAGCATGTACCACTTCTGTGTGTACATCAATTACACAAAACAATTGAGTAGATAGGCACACAAGACAGGTCAATCGTAACTAGGCAGAAAAAGGGGGGGAGGGAGGGTCCCTACCCTACATAGCGCATTATGTGCCCCATAAAACAAAACATCCTGTCATAGTTTATTTACTTAGAACAAGCGTCCAAACTGTAGAATTACCAGTACTCAAAGAACATGCTCACCAAGCACTGCGTGTAGTGATCCTACGTGGTCAGAATAATGGACGCCCGCGAGTAGCCGGGCTGTGGAAACAATAAGCACATAAATAGGAGCATAGAGGCACATTAGCCAATCGTCAAAAGTTGGGAGCATGTTCTTTGAGTACTGGTAATTCTACAGTTTGGACGCTTGTTCTAAGTAAATAAACTATGACAGGATGTTTTGTTTTATGGGGCACATAATGCGTCCCGAACCAGATTGAGGCCCACGTAATCCCTCCTCTCCTCGCTACTGCTATGTAGGGTAGGGCTCCCCCCACCCCTTTTCTGCCTAGTTACGATTGACCTGTCTTGTGTGCCTATCTACTCAATTGTTTATGTGTAATTGATGTACACACAGAAGTGGTACATGCTGCGGCATCAGGTTGGTACTGATGCTGACCTATTACTTTGTCTTTCTTTTATTTTCAATTTCCTAGGTATCATTCAGGAGTGGCTTCCACCGAGTAGCTGCGACCATTATAAGGGTATACAGGTTTCTACTCCGCCCTGATTGAGATAAGAGGGTCATTTTTTTTAAATTGTTTTTATTGAAAATAATTAACATTTACAACAAACAAGACCATTATGCAACGGACATCTGCAAAACAGTTTCGGCGAATCTGTGTTCCAGCGATACAGAATCATGCAGGAGTATCACAGTTGGGCTTATGGTGCCTCAATGTCCTCACTTACTGGATCAGTTTCTGGTGGTGTGCAAATATCTCCTCGGTAAGCATTCCAGACATCCCATATCAAGAGGGTCATTTTTACACTCACTATTTCACGTGCACTTTATTTTTACTTGATGGTCCTGACGAAGCGCTAAGATTTATTGGCAACGGAAGCGCGAAACATGTTGACCTTGACAATTGACACCTAGGCAGAATAGGCCTCTTGGGTCAATAATTTCTAGCAGTATTGACTGCCAAGGGTATACTTTTGAATCTTATCGCTGCATGTTTACCCTTGCATTATTTTTAAATTATAACACTGGCATGAATTTTTATTACCCTCCTTTTGACCCACTCCCGGCACACCCGCATGCACCATCCGGCATTCCTCTAAAAAGATCTCCGACAAAGTGACCCTTCGGGGAGCCCGTAGGGAATTGCAGCACCGGCCCTACGAGGACCAAACACCCGATGATGAAGCATGACACTCTTCGGGGTGTGTGAGGGCAACAGAGGAAACAAAGTGTCTTTCCCTCTCACAGTTTTGGGTCTTCTATTCCTAGGAATCACTTTTTCTTTTTCTTCTATCTTTTTCAAGTATGGGGGACTTTTTGCACACCGATGCATGGGTGACTTTTTGCACCCTGGCATAGGAACTTTGTCCTCTTTTGTTAAATACTCATAGACAGATTGGCATTTGCCAAGTTTTTGAGCACATTTGACCTGACAGCTGGCTACTGGCTGATCAGACTAGCTGATGATGCAAAGCCAAAGACAGCATTTTCAACCCCAGGAGGACATTATCAATTTGTTGTAATGCCCTTTGGTCTGGAAAATGCACCTGCCACATTTCAGAGGTTGGTGAACCAAGTCCTCACAGGCCTGGATGACTACTGTGCAGCGTATCTAGATTATATTGCTGTCTTTAGCTCCACCTGGAAAGATCACCTGATCCACCTGAAAATTTTTTTTGCAGGCCCTGCAAAAGGCAGGCCTAATTATCAAGGCTACCAAGTGCCAGATAGGGCAGAGTCAAGTTGTATACCTGGGCCACCTTGTAGGAGGAGGTCAGGTTCAACCATTGAAGAGCAAGATCCAGACCATAAAGGACTGGACTGCTCCCACCACCCAGACACAGGTCAGAGCTTTCTTGGGCCTGACTGGGTACTACAGGACATTTTTCAAGAGGTATGGTTCCATAGTGACACCCCTTAATGACTTAACTTCCAAGAAAATGCCAAAGAAAGTTCAGTAGACAGTAAGCTGTCAAAAGGCATTTGATGACCTGAAGCAGGCCATGTGCACTGCACCACTTCTGCAAAGTCCAGACTACTCCAAAGAATTCATTGTTCAAACAGATGCTTCTGAGTTGGGAGTGGGGGCTGTGCTATCACAATTGAATAAAGATGGTCAAGACCAGCCAGTAGCTTTTATTAGCAGAAGGCTGACCCCTAGAGAGAAACGTTGGTCAGCTATTGAGAGGGAGGCCTTTGCTGTGGTTTGGACACTGAAGAAGCTGAGGCCATACTTGTTTGGCACTCACTTCAAGATTCAGACAGACCATAGGCCCCTCTTGTGGCTACATCAGATGAAGGGTGAAAATCCCAAACTGCTTAGGTGGTCCATTTCCCTACAGGGGATGGACTTTACAGTGGAACATAAACCTGGGACTGACCATGACAATGCAGATGGACTCCCCAGATATTTCCACTTAGAACATGAAGAATCAACTGGTCAAGGTTAGTTTAATGTCCCTGTGTTTGTGGGGGTTGTGTAGGAGAGTAGGGTCTGCTTCCTATGGTCACCCCAACTTTTTGCTGTGATTCTCTGTTTTTTTTACTTTAGACTGGCTGTGGCCCTGCTAATCAGGACCACAGCCTAGCTGTTCTCTCTCTAATTGATACCATGTACTTTAGGTACATACCCGATTGGGTATTGAGTCCCCTTTGTGAGTCCCTGTATAGTGTACCATAGGTACCCAGGGCATAGGTGCATCCAAGGCCTACCAGGGGCTGCAGCATGTGTTATGACACCCCTGGCTGGCCCTCCAAACTAACACCACAGGTCTGTTCACACAGCCTGGGTAAGGTGGTGTAATTACCCCTTACTTAGATATAGTATACCTATATCTACCTTATATATAGACACTAGGTGCCAGATGTAGGTAATCCGATTTTACAGATTCAAAAATACCGAATTTTACCGAATCGGTATTTTAGAATCAGTAAATGGTATGTATAAAAAAAATTGGTAAAAAATACTGAATCGGTAAAATTCGGAATCGGACATTCGGAAATTACCGAATCGGTATTTACCGAATCGGTATTTACCGAATCCGTATTCCCCATTCATACCGAATCGGTAATTTCCGAATCGGAAAGCAAACAAAAGTGAAACATAAGTAGGCAGCCAATCAGGTGCTACCACCCTCCCTACCAGGAAGTGGCTACACAGGCAGCTGCAACTAATTAGAAGCTTCTGGAAAGGCAGTTGGAGCTGAGCTGAGTCTCTGAGCAGCAGAAAAAGTGTTGAGCACTTTTAAAACTGCAAAATGCCAAGCAGCAAAGAAAAAGAGCAGACAGAGAGGAGGAGGAAACTCAAATTCAGCAGCATGGAGCTGCAGGTCCTTGTTGAGGAGGTGGTGAAGGTGCACCAAAAACTGTTTGGCAGGCAGTCCCTCACTGTGGCAGAATCTGCCAAAAGGAAACTCTGGCTGGACATACTGGATAAAGTTAATGCAGTTGGGGTGACTACCAGAGACGCAGAGGACCTGAAAAAGCGATTCTACGACCTCAGGAGCCAAACTAAGAAAAAATTGGCTGAACACCACAAGCAGGCAACACAAACTGGCGGAGGCAAGAACTCAGCACCCCACCTTACTGACCTGGAGGAGATGGTGGCCTCAACCATTGAACCAGACAGCGTCTGCGGACTGGGAGAAGTAGACAGCTCTGCCAGAGCTGCAAGCAGAAAATGTAAGAAACATGCACAGCATTCCCCCCCCTACCATCATCCTTACCTGTACCCTTTGTGGCCAAGTGAACCCCATTCTAGTACTGCTAGCACTATACAGGAGCAATGCATCATGGTACATGTAGTCAGGAAATGTAAGAACATGTCATACAGCACAGCAACCACCAAGTTAGGGAAATGATTGCACAGAGAATACAGCTAAAGTGTTAAATATTTAATTGTAGTGACTGTGAGACAGTAGCGCTTAGCTAATGTATGCTCATATGTCCACAGGTGAAACGTCTCGCAGGCGTTCGCAGGAGACTGAAGGCACACCACCTGAGAGGGAGGAGAGTCAGGAGCCAGGTCCAACTACCCAGAACGTACCACAGGACACGGGTGCACCAAGTAGCCATCCTCCTGCACAAGACACAGAAATGGCTCCAGAGTTGCAGGCGTCCCCTCTAAGATCTCAATCCCCTCTGTTGCTGTCATCCCCAGAAATGCCAGCATCACAGCATGAAACAACACCTGCATCACAACCAAGCAGGAGGCATGTTGTGGCCCCACTTCTAGAAATGGAGTCAGCAGCAGCTGACCTGGTAGGTCTACATTGTTCATTATATTTAAAAAAAATGTTGTTCACTAGTGGTATCATTTAACCCACTGTTGCAGTAGTATCTTCTTGAGGTCCTGATGAAAGCCTGTTGAGGCTGAAACATGTTGACCATTTAACATCTCCAAATGATAGTAATTCCTTCCATACTATCATCACTCTGCTTTTAACCATGCCGTTGTGATATTCACCCTTAATAAAGTTGTTCTTTGGCATCACAACAGGCATTTTTAATTTCTTCACGTTCTGAGCATTGCAACCCTTCACTACTTTCTTCCCTCAGCCCTTTAACACTTCCTGTTGGCTGTCCGTCTCACTGGTGGATCCTTGTACTAGTATCCCTTGAAGAAACATTCAAGCAAGGATCTAGTGGATACCAGTTTACATCTTTAAAAACCCAGATGATGAGGTTCCGCCCACGGGTGGGCTGATGGGTATTCTTCCTCGTGCTTTCCCTCTCTCCTTTGGGTTGGTTTATTTACCTTTTGACTTTACATTACTTTTGAGTGTTTCGTTTTTTCCACAGTACTGTTAGAGACCCTTAGCATCCCCTTTAGTGTTGTATGATTGTTCAGTTGGGGGACAGGGTGCAAGTTGGTCTATAAATTGAGTTTCCCCTCAGACCCTCTCCACATTTTTGTATTTGTTAAGTTGAAGAAACGCACAACTTGCCTGTGGATGATAGCCCTGGCACACTGCACTCTAGTGCAGAGGTGGGCAATACTGGTGGAAGACGCCTCAGAGTCCTTGAAAGGCGTGCAGATGCACCTGTGGAGGGTCAAAGTGTGTTCCGTGGCCTGGAGGGGTCCATGATGAGAATCCAGAGGATGCAGGGAAGAGCCATCCAGTCATGCCAACGCCAAATGAGGTCCCTGAACAATAACATAGGAGACATAGGAAAGGGCATCAGGGAGCTTGTAGAAGTGAACAAAGAGATGGCAGCAGGGATGCGAGAAATGAGCCAATCGGTGCAGTTGCTATGCACCAAACTAGACACTGATTTTGAGTCAAGGCGCAAGGAAAGGCAGCGTGCTCATGGCCAAAATAAAGCAATCAACCGCCTGGCCACTGTCACATCCCTGCAATGCAGGAGAAGCAGTAACATGCAGGAGGCAATGACCCAAAACAGCAATGAGGTCACTAGGGGCATGGGCAGGATGACCAGTGCTCTTGAGGCGCTGTTAAATGCCCAAACTGCACAAACAGCTGCTCTGGATGTGCCTGTGAGTGAGGAGAGCACAAGCAGGAGCAGCATGGCAAGTTCTCTTGTCCCAGAGACAAGGAGGAGCAGCAGGCACCACGCTGAGGCCACAGGCCAGCAAGAAAGTGAGCACAGTGAGCACCATACAAGTGGCCCTGGGAAGCGAGGACGAAAATGACTATGACAGTTCATGGTGAAGTGAACCAGGAATGACATCATTTAAGTTAAAAATGTTTGTTGCACATTTGTTTTTTAGAAACCTAAGTCATGACACAATTAAACTACATTGGGTGCATACTCCACCTGTCTGTGTCTCTTTACTTACTTAAAAGAAGTTGTGTGTGATCTCTTCCCGTCTGTGTCTGCAATCAGTTGGTGTTGCAACTCCAGATGTGTGTGGTTCAGGCAGTGCCTGCTCGTCATCATGGTCCTCATAATCAGAGATATCCACTTCGGTGCCCTTCTTAACCGCAAGGTTGTGCAGCATTGCACAGGCTGCAATCATCTTGCAGCAGGTGATCGGTGTGTACTGGCGGGCCCCTCCACTCTTATGTAGGCAGCGAAACCTGCTCTTCCACATACCAAAGGTGCGCTCCACAATGTTTCGGGTTGTTTTGTGTGCCCTGTTGTATCTCCTCTGGCTTGGTGTTGTAGGGTTGAGGTAGGGTGTGAGGATGAAGGACCGGAGGGCATATGCACTGTCCCCTAATTGCAAGAAGAAAAAACATTACTCACATGCACACACACATACATCTGCTATACGTTTCACGGACGTTTCACACAGTGTGTTACCTAGCAAGTATCCTTCGCCAAATTCCCCCGCTGTCAGGCGTGCGTAGATCCCACTGTTTTGGAAGATGTAAGAGTCACGGGTACTCCCAGGAAATTTGGCTACTATGTCAGTGATCATGTACTTGGAATCACAGATCACCTGTACATTTATGGTGTGGGTGGACTTCCTGTTCCGAGAAATGTACTCTGTGGCAGCAGGTGGGTATTTTGGTATGTGGGTACCATAAACACAGCCAATGATGTTTGGGAAATGCACCATCTGATAAAAGTCTGTCTTTGTCCTGAGCAGTTCTGCATGCGTTACAGGGAAGCTGATGTAGTAAAGCATTCTCTGCAACATGGCGTCAATGAATTTTTTGAAGAAACGGGACAGACAGCTCTGGGACACCCCACCTACCGCAACAATCACACTCTGGTAACTCCCAGATGCAAGCAGGTGTAGGCTGCACAGCACCTGCACATGGGGTGGGATTGCGTGCGCCCTTGGGGTTGCATGGTCCAACAGTGGATGGAGGTCTCTGATAAGGTCCATGATAGTTTGGGGGGCTAGCCTGTACCTTTGTAGGATCTCAGGCTCAGTTAGCTGGAATAGAGTGATCCGTTGCCTGTACACCTGCTCCTCCCTCCTCCAGACCCTCTCTCCTGCCTGTAGCCGTAGCCGCCTCGCAATGACATAGAATGCAGCCATTCTGGTGAAACTGGTGCATTTTGGGGCCCTTTTTTATAGCCTGCACCTGATTACCACCGGATTTCAATCCATGGTAAATACCGACTCTTAAATACTGAATTTCATGTAAATTCGGTATTTAAAAGGGTACCTACATCTCAAAATTCATTTTTTCCATTTCTTAATTTCCGAATCGGTAAATTTACCGAATTGGAAGTTTTTGGGTCCCCTACATCCCAAATGCCCAATACCGGTCGGTAACGGCCGAAATTCGGGAATTTCTGCCGTTTCTGACCGGTATTGGGCCACCTACATCTGGCCCATAGTAACCTATTAGTCACTCCTATGGCAGGCCCTAACAATCCTGGAGGCAGAGTGCTTGGTTTTATGTGAGAGAGTGCCCTAGCATGAGCAGAGCCCCTTTGCAGCTTTCGGAACCATCTCCTTATAGCTGTTCTATGATATAGCCATACCATATACTCTTAAGTGCCTTATAACCCTCGCTGTTAATGCTAACTTTGGTTTGGCTTTATCAAAACATATTGTGTAAGGTGTCAAACACTTTGGAATACTACCCCCCTGCCAGTGCTGGTGGCGGGGGTAGCATTCCGCCCTCCTAAAGGGAGAAGACATGTAGTTACTGGTAAACCCGGTTAAAGTTAAACAGAGCCTCAGCATCACAAAATGGATGCTGCTGCCACAGACACAAGTCTGACCTCCTGCTGCTGGACGAAACTCCGGCAGGGGAGGACTGGAAAATAGGTTTCCTGTCCAGGGAGGTGCTGGCACCTCCCCAGACAAGCTGTAGTGTATTGGGCAGGGAGGGCTGCATTCAGTGAATGCATTTCAGACACTGCCTGGGGCACAACAGGTGCTCCATGCAAAGCCCGGTTCAAACCAGTTGCTGGGGCACTCCAGCCCCGCACTGGTGTGAAACTGGACAAAGGGAAAGGGGTGTAACCACCCCCTTTTCAGGTCCACCCATAGCAGGGACCTGCCAGGTAGTCCAACCCCTAAACTGAGTATAAGTATAGGAGCTGTGTCCCTAGGACTTTAGATTACCCTGAACGAATCTTTGAAAGACATATCCTGGACCTTCGATGTTCCATTTCGACTGGAAGACAGAAGACATCTCCCTTGTGGTCAAGGAGTGACCACCCTGTGCAAACAGGCACCACCAGTAACTTGCCGGTCTGCATTGTCGAGGCTCCCACCGGAACTCGAAGACTCTGTGACTCAGGACATGCACTTCCAGACATCTCTGACCCTGCTCGACGATCCCAGCAAAGCTGAGACCCGTGGCGGACACGAGAGACGTGGGACTGGAACTCCTGGACATCCTGCATTTTGCTAACTGCATCGACTCCCGAGGTATCTCGCAATTGTGCATTGGAGTACGAGAAGCCCCAGACCCAAGCCCCATTTGCACCGAAGCCCAGCCCTCCACACTCCACGAGTGTCCAGTGGGACCCGCCCTTGCATTTCAGCTCGACTCGTCTTCCCGGTTCCTAGGCCATTAGCTAGTGAGCCCCCGGAGGACTCCATCTTGAATCTAACTTGCTTTCCTAGTTGCTGCAGGCTTGCTCCAGCTTCCCTGCAAAGGAGAAGCGCCACAGACCTTGCTGGTCTGCACCGAAGCCAATCTTCATCTCCTGCATGGATTGCGTTTGCCAAGGCTTGTTGGGTCCAATCCTGATACTGACACCGCAGTCAACTAGATCCTTTGTGGGACAGCTCGAATCCAGCTCCTGGTTGTCGTAGACACCTCCTGGACCTCGTGGCTGCAGAGACAAACATCACCCCTTCACCTGAGATCAACGCGACATCGCCTGGTTCCTTCCTGGTACCTTCCTGGTCACTGGCTAGTGAACCAGACTCTGTCACTTCTGCTTTCAGGTTCTTCAGATCTTCGATCCACCCTTGGATCCACCCGGACACTTTTCCTCTGGTCGCCTGCAGCACTTCTTTGCAGATCTCCATTGAAAACGACGACAAAACCCGACACCAAAAGGCACCTATGCACCCGGCTTCACTGGTTGAGGTAACACAAGTACTCCGGTACTCCCGTGGGTCTTGACTCTCGAAGTGTCCTAGTCTAAAGCGGTTTTGTCGTAGTCCATCCGAGAGTGCCCTAAAAACAATAACTTTGTAACATTTATTCTTTTTCCATAGAAAGTCAATGGTAACTCGCGGCTGTGTATAGACACTGCACGCGTCTACCGTGGGCCTCCTACTTCCTAACCTTTGGTTGCTTAGTGTAGCCCCAGCGATTCCCTAGCCCTACTTTCTATTCCAGACGTGGTTCTTATACCACTATTTTAGTATATGGTTTGTGAGGCCCTTAGGGCAAAACGTATACTGTGCAACTTATCGTATGCTAATTGAGTAACTTGTATTGTGCTTTTACCTCTGACCTCATAAAGAGTGCAGAGGGGTTGTGTTTAGAATAAATACATATATATTTGATATATACCTTGTGTAGTGTCCTTTCATTTGGTATTCAAGGGATTATAATTGGTAAAACAACTTGCTTCACATGCTCTCTGAAGTCTTAGCCTGATGACTGCTGGTCCATGCTACCACTAGGAGAGCTTTCTATAAGGTTGACTTTACAACCACCATCAATAAGGGTCGATTAGACTGGTGCAAGGTGCCCACTAGAACTAGTGGACATCAATGCCAGGCTAACTTCTCACAGTCTGCGTATGACACAATGTTGGGTCCGTAGGTTCTGTCGATGGGGGCGAGCGGAGCCATGTAGACGTTGAAGAGCGTAGGGCTGAGGGAGGACCCCTGGGGGACTCCGCAGGTGGTAGCTGTAGGGTCTGAGAGGAAAGGGAGGAGTCTGACCTGCTGCGTTCTGCCGGTGAGGAATTAGCGGATCCAGTCGAGGGCCTTGTCTTGGATTCGTGCGTCGTGGAGTCTGCGTATTAGGGTACGGTGAGAGACTATGTCGAACGCCGCTGAGTGGTCGAGGAGGATTAGGGCTGCTGTTTCTCCTTTGTCCAGTAAGGTACAGATGTCATCTGTTGCGGCAAGGAGAGCGGTTTCCCTACTATGGTTTGACTGAAGCCGGATTGGGAGTAGTCGAGGATGTTGTGCTCTTCGATGAATGTGGAGAGTTGGCTGTTGATGGCTTGCTCAATGACTTTCGCTGGGAACGGGAGCAGGGAGATGGGCCTGAAGTTTTTGAGGTCAGTGGGATCCATTGAGGGTTTCTTCAGGAGGGGGTTGATCTCAGCGTGGGTACTTCATTGAATAAACACTGCCTTTTATGAATATTTCTCTATTTGTGTTCTTTCAAGAGGTCCGGATGGATGCAGTTGGAATATTAGAAGTTTGGGAAATTGCATTGACATTCCTAGTGTGGATTCAGATAAACAGTTGAAGAAAAATAGAAATAAAAATGTTGTAAAACAAGAAATATTTGGATTACTAAGTATGATTATATTATCGCCAAGGTGGCGCAACTTAGCTGTGCGAGATGACGCCCCATTAGTAATGTTGTTAATGTTAGATCCCTGCCAAGGCAAGCAATTGAGATATTGGACCTGCTTACCTCAGAGACCCGGATCTAGGATTTATGACAGAAAATTGGCTTAAACCTAGTTCCACTACTTGTATCCCAATAGCTATCCCGGGTAGCTACCAGATTCAAAGATTAGATAGACGGTCTTAAGTGGGGGGAGGGATAGCCATAGTACACAAAGATAGTATTAAAGTCACCATACTTTTTTTTTTCTTTTTAAATATTTTTATTTGCATTTTCAAACCACGTAAACATAACAAGCATGTCACATAAGATTGTCCATCATACCATGCTCTCTCCCCACCCACCTCCCACCACTTCCAGTGCTGCACAAAACATATCACTTCATCTGCATATAATAACATGTCATCTACTTTCAGAACATATAGCTGCATCCAAGTCCAAGTCCCTCCCCTGAACGCCAGGGCTGCTAGTAGAACAGTCATCCCCTCCTCAAAGCCCCCCATCCAGGCCATAATAACTTCGCCATTTCCCCCATACCCTATTAAACTTCCTTGGACGACCTCTATATTTTGGCTGCCATATAAATATTCATATTCCTCCTTCAGTCGTCAAGTCTCGTGGGGTTCGGGGCTCTCCAGACCCTAGCCACATCTCTCTTGGCCACCACCAATGCCAGAGTCAGAAAAATTACATGAGGTCGGGGCAAATCCACTTCACTCGTTATCCCCAATAGAATCAGTTTAGGCTCCAACGGTAAGGTCGTTTCCAGTATTTCACCAAGCTCCCTCAGTACCTTGACCCAGTAGCTCCGGATGACCCCACACTCCCAGATGGTATGATAAAAGTTTCCCTCGGCATGTCCACACCGCAGACAATTAGGCTCACTGGCTCTCCCCATCCTATGCAGGCGATATCTATCATAGTAAACTCTGTGAAAAATTTTGAATTGGATGAGTCGGAGTCGGTATTTTATTGCCACTTCCCTAGGGTGCATCAGGGCAGTCTCCCAGTCAAGCATATCCATCTCCCCCAGATTTGATTCCCATGCACTTCTCAGTTTCACCAGTCTGCCTGGCATATTGTTAAGCAGGGTTTTGTAAGTCAAGGAAACTACCTTAGCCGGAACCTGGTCCTGCAGCAGGCGACCCTCTAGCGGAGCATACTCCGGCAATGGGCCCGAAAGCGCCTCTTCTGCCTGCCAGGTGTGGCATACCTGCGCATACTTCAGAAACTGAGTGTGATGCAAGCCATATTCCGCCCTCAACACCTAGAAGGACTTCATAGCGCCCTGCTTCCGGGGGTCGCCCAGTACTGAAATGCCTATGTCGTCCCACCTTTTGAACCCTCTCAGTTTATGGAGTTCCCATAGCCATGTACAATGCCATATTGGGGTTTGTCTTGACGGTTTGTGCTGCCAGCAAATCCTTCTTGTCGCCCTGTCCCATAACTCTACAGTCACCTCTGTCGCGGATAGTAGCGCTTCTTTCCCTCTACCACCATATATGTAGTGTAGACATGTGCGACGTTCCAATTTTCCCCTTTCCAGTCTGTATGTTGGGTGATCAACCAGGGCATGTAGCCAATCATTTATCTGCGCCAAATGTTCTGCCCAATAGTATGCCTCAATATTGGGTAGGGAGACCCCCCCATTATTTGGATCCTCTGTAGGGTCTCCGGGGCTATCCTCTACTGTTTACCCAACCAAAGCAACGCTCTAAGCCCCTCGTTTATCTCTTTAAACGCCTGTCGAGGTAGGGGGAAGTGCCCATTTTGCAGTGCATACAAGAACCGCTGCAGGCTGATCAATTTAAACATTGCCGTCCGTCCTAGTATTGTGAGGGGGAGAGTCTTTCATCTGAGCACATCTTCCTTAAAATTTGTTAGAAATCGTTGAATATTTTTCGTATATGAGATGAGCGGTCGTTCGTCATATAGATCCCTAAATATGTAAACCCTTCAGACGTCACCCGTAGCGCCGCAGGTATGGCCGGCCCCAAGCTTTCACCCCTGGGGCTGTACAGGACCGACTTATGGCAATTTATAGTATAGCCTGAGCGTGACCCATAGTGGCTCAACAATGCGAACAAGCGTGGTATCGATACCTCTGGAGTTGTAATATATAACAAGATGTCATCCGCGTAGAGCGAATTTTTCTCTTCATAACCGTCATCTCGGGCAATTTTAAAGCCCGTTATCTGTCTATCTTGCTGTATTTCGCATGCCACCACCTCTATGGTGAGGGCGAACAGTAACGGTGACAGGGGGAATCCCTGACGGGTCCCTCTCCTTATAGGGAAGTCCCCAGATAACACTCCATTAACCTTGACCCCCGCTCTGGGATCCGTATATAGAAGGTTCACCCATTTCCGAAACTTCGGGCCGAATCCAAACTTTAGCAGCACTCCATCTAAAAAGGGCCAGTGCACCGCGTCAACCGCCTTTTCAGCGTCTAGGGAGAGAAATACATGGGGCTCCTTACGGTCACATACCTCCATCATCCAGTTATGTGTCCTCCTCAAGTTCAATTCAATTCAATTAATTTATATAGCGCGCTACATACCCAAAGGGTCTCAAGGCGCTTGCAGAAGGGTGGGGAGTTACTTATCGAATATCCAGGTTTGTGCCTAGTTGCCCTGTCTGGCAGGAAGCCCGTCTGATCCAGGTGAATCAGGTCTGTTATCACCTTTCTCAGTCGCAATGCCAGAATCGTCGCTAGGAGTTTTACCTCCACGTTCAACAGTGATATGGGGCGGTATGATGCACACTCCTCTGGTGGTTTACCCTGCTTATATATAGGTACTAATGTGGCTATGCGGATGTCTGATGGGAGCGTTCCCTCCTCCATCGCCCTGTTGAACAAAGCTAGTGTATGCGTAGTGAGGAGGTCTGCCGTTTTTTTAAAGAATTCCGCGGGGAAACCATTAGGACCAGGAGATTTCCCCGGGGATAGTTTAGCTATCGCCTCCCGCACCTCAGCGACTGTGATCTCTGCCTCCAGGCTCTCCCGAGCTTTCATCTCTAATCTGGGGGTCTCAACCACGTCTAGGCATTGAGCAATCTCTGTCGTCGAGCCTAGGTCTCTAGCCTCATAGAACTTCTCATAATAAGCTGCAAATGTCTGCGCTATCTGTATATCCGTTCTTCGGGGTCGGCCCTCCGCGTCCACCACCTGGTCTACCCACCTTGCCTCCTGCTCCCTACGACTGAGCCACGCCAAGAGTTTCCCGGATTTGTCCCCCACATCGTATAGCCTATGCAAGGTCGCCTGCGCCTGTGTCTTGGCCTCGTCGCTCGTCAGGGCTTTATATTGCTGCTGGGCATTCAGCACTTGTCGTAATGAACATACTCCCCCGTCCGCGACATGTCGCTGTTCGAGCTCCAAAATGCCAGCCTCAAGGTCACAGAGGTCCCCCTACAGTCTCCTCTTGTCCTCCGCCAACCTATTCTGTACTTTATCGCGCATGACGGCCTTCAGAGCTTCCCAGATCGTCACCCCTGACTGTACCGAGCCCAGATTGTCTGCTAGGAACACCTTCACATCCGCCCTAAATCCCTGCAACAAATCCTTATTCTGGAGATCCCAGGCAGCCAGTCTCCAGCTCTTACCCTTCGTTCCTAGTCTCGTCCCCATTGTCAACAACATTGGCGAGTGGTCCGATATTCCTCGTGCCAGGTATTCTGCCCGGCTAGCAACATCCAGCGCACAGCGGGGTAGGAAGACATAGTCCAGTCTAGAATACACCTTGTGCGCCCCAGAGAAATAGGAGTACATCCTAGCCTCCTGATGAAGCCATCTCCAGGGGTACGTCAGTCCCACCGTGTCAAGAAACCGGGCCAGAGGGGACTGCACCGAGGGGTCCCTTCTCACCCCTGACCTGTACAACGGGGGATGTACAACATCATTAAAATCTCCTCCCACCATGTGTAGAGTGTCCGGCGTGTTCAGAATAATATCAGCTATCCCTGCAAGGGTTCTAGCCTGTAGCCTAGGGGGCGCGTACACTGACAGGACCGTAATCTTCTGGCGTCTCCATGTCCCTGTTACCCCAATGTATGTACCCTGTGGGTCCGTCCAAGTGTCTGTGACTATGAAAGGGGGGGATTTCCTAACCAGAATGGACACCCCCCTGGAGCCCGATGTGTACCCCGCATGGGCCAATACCTTGTACGACCCTCTAGCCAAAAAACCACACTGTGTCCCATGCAAATGCGTTTCTTGGAGTAGTACCATGTCTGGGGTCATCCTCTTAACAAAGGCCATCACCAATCCCTTTTTTATCTTAGTGCCCAAGCCGTTCGCATTCCATGTAAGGATTTTGACAGTTCCAGTGCCTTGCGCCTCCTCCCCGAGTCCACCTGCTACTTCTGGGGACATCGAACTGGGTCAGGACATGCCCTGGTAGGGCCCCGGTGTAGGGTGTACAGGTGTAGTGAACATTTCCCTCTGCAACATGCTTAAAAAAGATAACCAGAACCATGAACCCCCCCCCAACCCACCACCCACTGGGCCCCTCTTCCCTCCCCAACCCTTTACTGGTTCACCCTAGAAACTCCCCCCTCCCCACCCCTCTCCCCCGTCCAGACCCATCGCCATCGTAAAGATAGAGATACAGCTGTCCAGGTGAAGGAGGTCTTTCGCCCTCCCGTCACCACCCCAACTACTAACGTGCCCGCTTTACGCCTCTGCGTTGGTCAAAAACTTGTAACTAAGATAACAAAACGAGAAGAAAATCAGTCTAGTACAATCAAAGCAAACAAATATAGGGGGGGAAGGTGTTCAACTTGCGTGCTCTCGGCTTCAGTGTCCATAGTTGGCTGACCCGTGCTGTCCCTTCAGCACGAGTTAGAGTCCTGTGGGCCCCCCTGCGAGATCTCGGTGTCCTGGGTATTTGCCTGCTCCATGTCTTTTATGGCTGCCACCAGGGAGTGCAACGAGCGCCCTTGTAGATCTTCCCCCGCCGATGTGGTATCACCAGGCTCAGCCTCCTCCTCCGACCGCGCCTTTTCTGCCAGGCATTGAAAGCGGTAGCCCGTCATGCGAATCAAATCCATGGAGGCTGTACTCTTCCGTCTCCTCCGCCGGGATCCAGATACGGGGTATGGGGTCGCCGCCACATCGCGACTGTCACTTCTCATCCTCAGTCTCTGCGGCTTCGGTGATCCCTGAGGGTTCCCCCCAGGGCGGTCCCGCTCTGGTGGCCTCTGCCCCCCCATCAGCTGCCGCCCCACAGGAGGGCGTTCCTCAGCCATTGCCATGCCTCCTCTGGCGATTGAAAAAAATGGTTTTCTCCTTATATATCACCTTCAGCTTTGCAGGGAATAACAGCATGTATTGTATTTGGAGGGCTCTCAACTTAGCTTTAACCGAATCAAAAGATCGCCAATGCTGCTGCACCTCTTGACTGTAATCCGGGAAAATCATTATGTGTGCATTTTCATGTCGGATGTCCCCGAGTTTCCTAGCCTACCGGAGGATCATGTCCCGATCCAAAAAGTTTAAGAAACGGGCAATGACTGGCCGTGGTCGCGCTCCAGCCAGAGGTCTCGCCAGTAATGCTCTAAGCGCCCTCTCAATGACGAAACAAGTGGAGAATGTGTCTTTTGGGAATGTGCTAAGCATCTAGGAGTGAAGGAACTCAGCCATGTTTGCACCCTCAAGGCCTTCCCTAAAGCCCACAAAGCGGACGTTATTGCGTCTCGCTCTATTTTCTGCGTCATCCACCTTCCACAGAAGCTGTTTATGTGAGGCTTGTAGATCCACCAGGACCTTTTTCAAGCCCTGCACGTTGGATGTCCTGCCGCAGGAGTGTCACCTCCGTTCCTACCTCCCTGATTTTATTTTCAAGGGCCTCACGAGATGCTTGTATGGCGTTCATCAGGAGGGCCATGTCCGATCTCATTCCATTTGGATCACTCTCCGCCACAGGAGGGGCCACGGCGTATATGTCCAGGGTGCCCTGCTTAGGGAGTTTGGGGTCCTAATTCTTCTTGCCCATCATAGGCTGTGGTACTGTCTCTCTCCCCCAGGGACCGCTTTGCCCTGGGCCGGGGTCGTACAAGGGTCCCAATAGCGCGTGCCACAGACCTCCGTCCTCAATGCCCCCGGTCGGCACCAACGGCTGCGCAGGCACCACAGGTGGCGCAAGGGTACTCTTCACCTTCAGGCCCCTGCGTTAGGCGCCAACCCCCTCACCGTGTCCATGTCCAAGGGGTCTCACATCCCAGGTTGCAGATTTGTGCCCCCTATAATCACAGTCAGCCAAGCCCCCCTTTCTAGTGTCCGCCAGATCCCCTGCCACGGAGGGGGGTCGCAGTAGTCCTCCGATCCAGTCCCTGCTCCTGACCAGCACTCCCACTCTCCGACTCTCTCACCTTCTCCACTCTGCTCCGCTGGTCAATTCAGGTACCTCCAGTGAAGCAGGGCTCCGCAGCCCCTCAGAGGTCCTCGCCTGCTGTGTGCACAGGAAACTGCTCTCTGTAGGACCGGGCTCTGACCTAACCCTCTCTAGGCGTCAGCCATGGAGGCCTCTGGCTCCAGGGTCGCCTCTTCTCCCCCTTCCAGCCCACATCGGGAAATGGTGGGCGTGGCCATCTCCCGAAACCTCTTCCGTGCCTACTGCCCGTTGTAGTGCAAGGGTGGGGGGGGCCCTCAGTGCATGCTCCGCGGCGGCCCAGAAACCGGTGATCAGGCAGGGGGAGAAAGGAGGCAGGAAGGGGCCTGCCCCACAGAGTCCTCCACTGCAGCGCGGGGGCAGCCCCTCTCCAATCCCGGCCGCCGCAGCTCCCGGGTCCCCCCCTCGTAGCGGATGGTAGTCCGGGGTGGCTGGACAACAGCGCCCAGGGCCTCAACACTTGTCTCTCTTTCCCCGCCTACCTTCCTGTGCGGCGGTCGCGGCCCGGCTTCCTCAGCACTCGGAGCGCTCAACCTCATGCCAGAAGTCGGTGGCCCAGCAGCCTCACACCTAGGTGTGAGCGGGAAATCCGTTACGCTCGCGGATTTTGCGGATTTTTGGGTAATCCGCAATCCGCGAATTTTGCGGATTTCCCGCAAAATCCGCAAAAAAAATCCGCGAACGTAACGGGTTCAAAAGTTGAACCCCCACTCATGCAACTATTTTACAATGGCGCCAGCAAGCTGCCAGCGCCGTTGTAAAATAGTTACAAAGTTAGCTTGCACAGGAACCACTAGATAAAACGAAGCAGGTGCTGCTTTATTTTATCTAAGTGCTTCCTGTGCAAGCTAACTTTGTAACTATTTTACAACGGCGCTGGCAGCTTGCTGGCGCCATTGTAAAATAGTTACAGCTCACAGCTCACTCAAGGGACCCCTGCGCCCTTCAGGACGATTGCATAGTAACACACACATGGACGCTCGAACTAGTTGATGCTCAAATTCAGTGACTCATTCATTAGCCCAAAAACAATTGTGAGCATCGTCGAGGCTGGACAGGTGTGCCTTCTTCCCAAATCTACAGTGGAAAATCAGCTGTGATGCTGGATAGGCTTTGCATCCTTGACTTTCACGAGCGCAATACCCGTGCTGTTCCTGTGACCAGGAGCTTCTTTCTCTTCATCTGCTGAACTGATCTTTCTCTGACCTTTTATTCACACAAGACGAGGCACATACCCTACTGGGCACATTATGTTCGCACGGGTTTCTGCAAGTTCGCACGCGTTTTGTACAATTTCGCAATTTGCGACATTGTACAAAACCCTTGCGAACTTGCAGAAACCCGTGCGAACATAAAAAAAAAAATCCGCAAAATTCGCGGGAATTCGCGGATTTTGCGGATTGCGAGTTCGCAAATCCGCAAAATTCCCGAACGCGAGATTCGCAAAATTTGCCCATACCTACTCACACCCAGCAAGGCTCGCGGGCAGCCCCAGCCCCCCGAACCAACAGAGCAGGGAGCGCCACGAAAGGCACGAAGTATCCCGGGGCCCACAAAGCCTCCAACGGTGCCGCGGTCTCTGTCGTCACAGAGCCAGCGCCATCTTAGCGCACTCCCCCTGCCTCCGGCCCGCTCTCCGTTGTCTCCGGGGAACAGGACTTTCACTTTTCCGAGTGCGCCCACCAGCAACCAGGAGGCACAGGGATCGCCAAATATCTGAAATGTTTATTCATCGGGACTCAGGGTCGCCTATATGCGTGTCGGATCGTTGATGGCCGCCGGAGCTAGCAGGCTCACGTCCTACCCGGCCATGTTGTTAGCCACGCCCCCTAAAGTCACCATACTTGAACAAAGGTGCAGGGACAAGATTGAAATCTTAGTCTTCCGGTTAGACCTACTTCCCCAATATAGTTGGAAGGGTGCCTCAGTCTCTCGGCCTCTCAGTCCACTTGCTGACTTTTCACTTCAGCTTACGGAACTGATAGCACCTCACGTTATTTCTACTAAAAACTTTCTATTGCTGGGAGACTTTATTGTACATAGCGAATGTTTGGACAACTCAGAGGCGGAGTCACCCCTGGCCGATCTCGCCTCTCTAGACTTAGCTAAAATCAATGAAGGCCCAACACATGATGCAGGACACACATTGGACATTATTTTTACCAATTCGTCCTATATTCTATCCGAATCCCCCCGGCCACTTAGCTGGTCTGATCAAGCACTTATTGATTCCCACATCACACGGTGGCTGATCATTGTGGTGGCAGCACTTTGAAACGCTGCTGGAGAAAGACGGGCAGACTGTGAGATTCACTCTTCTGCCCACTCGCTTTTCTGCACTGTAGCTGTAGCGCAATTTTTAAAATTTAATAGGACATTTTACATGCAATTGAAATCACAAATTGTAATGTATGCTTTTTAAATAATTGCACCCGTTTTTAACTTCTGTGCTGTTTTCCCGGTTCCCCTGCGCCCTGTTCCACCGCGGCTGCTCTGTGCCGATTGTAGTGGAGGGCCAGGTCGGGCGGCGCCATCTTTAGTGAGGCCCGGTCCCTGGCTGGTCGGGAGGTAGCGGTCCAGCTCGGGGAGGGGCTTGGGCATTAAATAATGGTATCCCACAGGGCGCGCAGCGGTCGCGCGCAGCGGGCGCGCCGTCTGCGCGCCGAAGGAGCGCCAAAGGAGGGCCCGTCTGTGCCCATCCGTGCCCCGGACGGGCCCAGGGCCAGCCACTCTGCTCGGCGACCTTTGGGAATGACCATTCCAGAGAAACGCAAGTACTCGCACCACGATCTTTGGAGACTTGCTCCCCCCGTCAAGGGTTTACCTTGCCCACGTGCGGTTCCAGACTGTGTTCTGGCCAAATGCCCCAATTGTGGTTTTTACCCCCAACCCTCCCTTCCCCCACGTTCAGTCAATAACGCCACTGTCACCAATATTAGGGCGGGACTGATCAATGCCAGATCTGTGGTGAGGCATGCCGCTGATGTTTATGAACTACTGGTGGACGGCCAGTTGGAGGTACTGTTCCTCACGGAGACGTGGATGACCAGTACTTCCGCTCCCAGCGTGGAACTTGCTGTCCCCAGGGGTTTTAAGATAGCTAGGGTAGATCGACCCCTGGGCAGAGGGGGTGGATTAGCAGTTGTTTTTAGGGAGGGGTGGAGCTTCGCTTCTGAGCCTCCGATTGCGGGTGTAGGGGGTGAGGTTCTTCACTTTTCTATAAAAACTTCCCCCCACTTCACCTTAGGTGGATCTCTGATCTACAGGCCCCCGGGCCAGGCTAATCACTTTCTGGACTCCCTAGAGGAATAGAAAGTGATTAGCCGAAGGCGCGCCAAAGGCAAGCCCGTCTGCGCCCGTCCGCGCCGGGACCGGGCCAAGGGCCACAACCCCTGTCCTCCCACTCTCGTATAATCGTAGTGCACTATTGGAGCTCTGTCCCACCTACGCCCCTCTCTGCACTAAATCCGATCTATCACATAGGCCCTTGGAGGAACAAATACAATGCTCGCACTGTAATATCGCGCTCGCTATTAACTATTCTACCATCGCAGCTAAAGCTCTACCTTCTGAGAGAGAGAAGCACGTTACCATGGCACTCATTAATGCGCGATCCTTGAGCAAACATTGCCAAGAAATAGCTGACCTTATTAGCGACTTTAATTTAGATGCTCTCTATATTACAGAGACATGGACGGATGAGGCATCTGCCCCCGACTATGTCACGGCAGCTCCTCCAGGCTATAATGCCTATCAGCAAGATAGGGTCATAGGGAAAGGAGGTGGGCTAGCCATCATAGTAAGAGACCAATTTGAGGTCCGCTTCTCTCCCATTCCCATCACATCATGTGAAGCTATACATTTTAATATAAAATTTACTCCAACTTATAACTTTAAGGGAGTGCTCCTTTATAGACCCCCTGGGACCAGATCAGCTTTCCTTGCTAACCTAAGCACTATCACTGAGTCCATGGTTACAGAAGAGTCCACTACAATTATGGGCGACTTCAATTTTTATTTGGAGCAAATCAGTGATAGGGATATTATTGCCCTTATATCAGACTTAGAAATAATGGACCTCAGACAATTGGTCACGACTCCTACCCATCAGGCAGGCCACACGTTGTATGGAATTTTTACAAATGCGGAAGGTTTATGCATAAATACAGTTCTTCCCATGACCTGGAAAGACCACTCAGTCATACTTAGCAGCCTAACTATTAAAGGCTCGCTGAGGAAGAAGGCTGTTTATTCGAAAATAGGCACGTTTAAAGCATGGAAGGACATTAACCCTAACGACCTAACGGTGCTTTTAAACAACACCAGCTCTGATCTATCCAGTGATCCCAACATTGCAACTAACCAATTCCAGAAATGGCTGGGCGATGCCACGACTCAGTTGGCACCTACCAAATCCCTCTCAAGAAATAGAAGTTTGCCAACGGCCCAGTGGTATACAGAAGAACTAAAAATCCAAAAACAACTAACTAGGAACAGAGAAAGGCACTGGCGTAGAACCTACGACAGCGAAAACAAGGAAAAATATAAAAAAGCTCTCGCCTCTTACAAAGCAATGATAATAGCAGCAAAAAAACATTTTTTCTCACTTCATATAGAGAATGCGAAAAACTCAAGTAAACAACTATATAACATTGCTAAAACCCTTTCTGGAAATATACAGGATCTTAATCCGCCCCCATCACAAGCATTATGTGACGCCTTATCCAAGTTCTTCTTCGCGGAGGTAAATGACATATATCAAGCCTTCAACTCAGATCCTGGCAGCAGTAGTGTTACCACCTCCATGATCATATTAAAAAATACCATGACCAGCTTTAAACCCCTAACAACTGACCAAATCAAGGGCATAGTTAAATCAATTAAAGCTGGGTCAGCCCTGGATCCATGTCCAACTTCTGTGATTGCTATGGTGCCAGATACAATCATCCCTATCATTACTCATGTTTGTAATACAATACTGACATCTGGAATCTATCCTGATTCTCTAAAAAATACGCTGATCAAACCCCTGCTTAAAAAGCCTAGTCTAGATAAGGGAGAACTAAAAAACTATCGGCCGATCGCGAGTCTCCCTTTTCTAGCTAAAGTTACAGAAAAGGCTATGAATCAGCAGTTGTCGGAATACATAGAAAGCAACAACTTGTTGGATGACACCCAGTTCGGTTTCCGTAAATACCATGGTACGGAAACCGCTCTCATCAAAGCAGCTGATGATATCCGAGTCATCCGCGATCAAGGAGGAACAGCACTGCTGGTCCTTCTGGATCTCTCAGCAGCCTTCGACATGGTCGACCACAAGATCTTGGTCGACCGTGTCGAAAGGATGGGTATTCAGCTCACTGCGAGGGACCTACTTGCTTCCTTCTTAGCTAATAGAACCCAGGCGGTCACACTGGGTACTTTTCAATCGGCCAATCTGTCGTTACCGTGTGGTGTTCCTCAAGGCTCATCCCTAAGTCCGACACTATTCAACATATATGTGTCGGACCTTGCTAGTGTCATCAAAGCACATGGGATGAGCCTAACCTCATACGCCGACGACACTCAATTGGTGCTGGCCATAAAGGGAGACGGGCAGGAGGTGGCAGTACGGTTCCAAAATGGGATGATCGCTATCGGTGAGTGGATGGCAAGAAATTGCCTGAAGCTCAATTCCGATAAAACGGAGGTGGTTATCTTTGGCACCCTTTCGCCAGCCTGGTCTGTAGCCTGGTGACCATCGGCTTTAGGCACTCCTCCCTGCCCCACCGCTAAGATTAGAAACTTAGGAGTAACTTTCGATGACCAGCTTAATTTTATGGCTCACGCAAATAAGGTGGCAGCTAACGCCCATTTCAAGCTCAGAATAATAAGGAAAATTATACCTTATCTACCAGACACTGCCGCCAAGACGTTAGTCACCTCCCTGGTCCTGACATCATTAGACTATTGTAATGGTCTCTTTCTTAATGCACAAAACAGAGTGACAAAAAAACTACAGACCGTTCAGAACGCGGCTGCACGTGTGCTGTCGAAAAAACCTAAATTTGCACCCATCTCGGATACCCTGAAAAGCTATCATTGGCTAACCATCCAAAACAGGATTAAGTTCAAATCATTGTGCACAGTTTATAAAATACTGCAGGATCAAGGACCGCGTTTCCTTAAAGAACAACTAATTCCCTATAATCCAGTCAGAACACTCCGATCCACTTCACTTAACCAACTAGTGGTCCAACGCAGCAGAACAGTCACGTGGAGGGACCGCCGCTTTCTAGTTGCGGCCCCTAAAATTTGGAACACTCTGCCACACCATATAAAAACAAGCCCCTCACTCCTTCAGTTTAGGAAAAAACTGAAAACATGGTTATTTAATCAGTAAATTTAGCTTCTGGGTTTACTTCCTCATCTGTTCAGGGAGAGACATTATTGCAGTTCAGCGCCGAGACGCCCACGGGTAATTGTATGCGCTTTATAAATGTCATTAAATAATTAAATAAATAAATAAATATAGTGCCGCGGGCCTTAGGTTTCCCCAAGTTTATTTTGGTCGGCGACCTAAATATTCATATGGATGTTCCTGACTCCCCTGAAGCCCGTAGGCTTGGGGAAATTCTCGAGCTTGCTCAGCTCAAACAATGGGTGACCGCTCCGACGCATGCGGGTGGTCATCTGCTCGATCTGGTTTGCTCCAACTTCCCCATTCAGTCAGTGATCGTTGAAAAAACAACCTGGTCCGACCATGATCTGGTCAGGTTTACGTGGGAAATGGCAGAACCCAGTCTCCCACCTCCCATCTGTCATCCTCAAAAAATTACCCTGCCCACGTTCAGACAGGCCTTGTCCAGAACCCGCCCAAAATCTAAGACGCTTCTGGACGATGCGGTCTATGAGTTCAATGAGTGGGTACGGCAGGCGGTGACTGCCTCTACTAAGCAAACCACGATGACTAGAGCCAGACGCTCTCCCTCTCAACCCTGGTTCTCCCCTGAACTGAGGGAGATGAAACTGGGGTGCAAAAAACTAGAACGAGCGTGGAGATGTGGATATAGCTCTAAGGCTAAATCCGCTCTACGGCTCGCCCAAAAAGACTATTATGCAGCCATCAAGGTAGCTAAGGGGAACTATTATGCAGGGCGCATCGCTAAAGCAGATAACAACAGCAGAGAGATCTTCGCTATTGTCAATAGCTTTGTGTCACCTGTTGCTGATGCTGTTTCCCTGCCGTCCTCTGCGCATTGGTGTGAGGAGCTGTCCACCTTTTTTATTACTAAAATAGCGAGGATTCAGCAGGACCTTCTAGCGGCTCTTCCCGCCGACTGCTTAGCAACTGACTTGTGTCCTTCATTAGGTCCATGTCCGGGACAGCAGCTTATGAACTTCGCACAAATTGCGGAGTGTGCTGTTCTCCCTCTCCTCCAGTCCCTGAAATCCGGCTCCCCAGCCGATCCGTGCCCAGCCCGAGTGCTTGCGGAGGTGGCGGAAACAGTCTGCGCTGAGATCACGCAGATAGTGAATCTCTCCCTGGCCGCAGGCGAGGTGCCTCTAGTTTTGAAGCAGGCCAAACTTCTGCCGCTCCTGAAAAAACCGGGACTGGATGTGACGGTTCCCGGGAACTACCGTCCCATTTCCCTTTTACCCGCACTCATGAAAATTTGTGAGAAGGTGGTTTTTCAACAACTGGAGAGCTTTGTTGAAACCTCCAATGCCCTCCACCCTGCTCAATCGGGCTTCAGGGCTGCATACAGCACCGAGACGGCGCTGGCGGAGATGACCGAGGCAATTCGGGACTGCCTAGACGGAGGTGGCAGAGCGGTCCTAATTTTATTGGACCTCTCTGCCGCGTTCGATACCGTCCCTTATGAGCTCCTCCTCGGCCGGCTGTCTGCCATTGGTATTGGGGGGGTTGTTCTAGACTGGCTGTCCTCTTTTCTGTCTGACAGGACCCAGCAGGTCTGGATGCCTCCCCATCGCCTCTGAGCCTAAACCATTACTTACAGGGGTCCCGCAGGGGTCCACTCTTAGCCCCTTACTGTTCAATGTTTACATCACCCCCCTGGTTTATCTAGCGGAACAGTTTGGGGCTAAGATCATAGGGTACGCAGATGACACCCAACTGCTGTTCACCTGGCCAGACGATAATCTGGATACGTCGGCATTCCATCTGTGTTTGTCCTCTGTATTTCGCTGGCTAACGCAGGCCCAGCTGAAGTGCAACGAGGACAAATCTGAAGTGCTTTTTTATGGTTCCTTCCCCACCTCGTTCAAGAACACACTGTGGCCTCCCAACATTGCCAGCCCGAAAGAGATGGGGAGACCTGCCAAAAACCTTGGCATCTGGTTCTCAGAGGATCTCAGATTCGAGGACCATATTAAAAAGCTTACAGGCACCTGCTTTGCCACTCTGAGAATGCTCCGCAAATTTTTCCCCTTGCTCCCTAGGGATGCTAAGGAGACGGCTGCTCGGGCGCTCATACTGGCAAGGCTGGATTATGCGAATGCACTGTTCTGTGGCATTCCGGCCTATTTGGTGAAACGCCTGCAAATTATCCAGAATGCGGCTGTCCGTCTATTATTTAACATCCCTAGATGGAAGAGCGTGCGCGCTGAATTGCGCACGCTCCACTGGCTTCCGGTTGCACAGCGCATCCTGTTTAAATCTCTGGTACTTGCGTTTCGTGCAACTCACAATCAAGGCCCCCTGTATTTGAGAAAGAGATTTACCTGTTATGCCCCTGCACGCACCCTCAGATCTTCCACTCTGTTCAAATTGTCCCTTCCCCGTTTCAAACGAGCTAGACTCTGTGGCCAATCGATCTCCGTGATCGCGGCTCGGGCCTGGAACGCTCTCCCCCTCCATCTGCGCTCTATGTCAACAGTGGCTGCATTCAAAAAACACCTGAAAACACATTTGTTCAAGAGTGCAATCTAAGATGCCTTCTCGCTGTTTTGCTGTCTACCTCTCCCGTACCCGCGCCAGGATACTCTCAAGTAACGGAGCGCGCTATAAAATGGTTTATACATACATACATACATACATACATTCAGGGCCCCATAATGCATGTAATACCTTGCCCAGGTTCTATGCGCCTCCACAGACAATGTCAAAAAATCACTCCTGCTTCCTTTCCAGCTGCTTTCCTTTCGCCTTGGGATGTAGAACCCAAGTCAGTTGAGGATGCTCTTGCCTGTTTCAATGCCTCAGACCAATCAGCGATTGATCAGCTTGCCCCTTTGAAAGCCTCACCCAACAAGACCAGGCACCCTCAGGCAGCTTGGTTTACACCGAACGTTCTAAATGAAAAATCGCAATGTAAAAATTTGGAGAGGTGCTGGCGTCGAACCCACATGGAGAATGGTAAAGAGAGATGTAAGATCTCTCACGCCCAACACCACAACATTTTTAAAATTGCACGGAAAGCCTTTATTGCCCAACAATTAAATCAGGATGGGAACGCTCCCAAAGGTCTATTTCAGATTTTAAAATCTTTTACCAACCCTAAAGCTTGTGATCTGGAGGAGGCCCCGTCTCAAGCCCTTTGTGATGCCATAGCACAGCACTTCACACAGAAAATTGAACTTATCTATGACAACATCATTTCAGCGGGAAGCCTGCAGCAGGCCGTTTTGACTTTCAACCCTCCTATTTGTACAAAGAGCCAGTCGTTGGTGAGCTTCCCTTATTTGACCCCTATGAGCATGTGGATGCTCTACTAAGCCAGTGAAGTCAGGCTCCCCTCTTTAAATCATCCCAGCCAAAATCTTCTCCTCACTTTCTAAACAACTGTCTGCACCCATCTGTTCTCTTCTCAATCTCTACTTGAGGGAGGGTGGAATAGAAGGTGGCACAGGTCATTCCTATTTGTAAAAACATGAAAGTTCTCATGGAAGTTCTCTCCAACCTTCGGTCAATTTCCTTACTGCCTCTCCTGAGCAAACGTCTGGAAAAGTACATCAATAAACTTCTGTCAGACTATGTCCAACTCTCCAGGAGCCTTGACTCTTCGCAATCAAGCTTTAGGCCTAAGTACAGCACGGAGACAGCCCTGCTGGCTGTCACAGATAACATCAGGTTGGCCTTAGATAGTGGCCAACCTACACTTCTTGTGCTGTTAGATCTCTCGGCTGCATTCAACACGGTCGACCACCAGATTTTGCTTAAGAGACTGGAGAAAATCGGAATTGGAGGTTTAGCCCTGCGGTGGATGACAAGCTTTCTCTCCAACCGCTCGCAGACTGTTAACCTTGGGCCTTATTTGTCCAAAACCATGAAATTGACCAAAGGAGTGCCTCAGGGCTGATGTTTAAGCCCTACGTTGTTTAATATTTATGTCGCTTCCTTGGCCAACCTCTTGAGGTCTCCGGTTTTACTCGAGTCTCATATGCTTATTTTCTCATTCAATAAATCTACTCTCTCTGCCCAGTCCTCAAGCATGATAGCAATAGTCAATTGGATGAGGAGTAACTTCCTCCAACTCAACGTAGGGAAGACCGATATCATGATCTTCGGAGAGGCACCGCTGTTGTGGTCACCGGATTAGTGGACCGGGGATCTCGGTGACTCTTCTGCGCCTAAGGCTATCGTAAAAAAATCTAGGTATTCGTCTAGATCAGGCACTGACTATGAAGGGACATGTGGCCCACACTGTCTGTACCTGTTTCCATGTGCTCAGTTTATTGAGGCAAGTCTTCCCTTCTATCCCAGACTCTACATGGAAAACCCTTATCCAGACTTTGGTACTAAGCAGACTGGATTACTGCAACGCTCTGCTGGTATCAGCTAATGAGTGTTCGTTGGGCCATCTGCAGTTAGTACAGAATACCGCAGCACATCTGGTCCTAAATGTCCCCTCAAGAACTACCTCTCTTCCTCTTCTCCAACAGCTTCACTGGCTGCCGGTGCGTAAACGCATTAAGTTTCAAATCTGCTGTCCATAAGGCGGTGTATGGAATGGGCCCTGCCTATCTTGCCGAGAAATGTCATCATTACACTCCCACTAGGGATCTACACTCCAGAACAAAATCCCTTCTTGTGGTTCCCCGAGTTAAGAAGTCAAGGATGGGTGGGAGAGCTTTTTCGCACCTTGCTCCTCTGTATTGGAATCAGCTTTCCACTTTGCTAAGGCAATGTCCGGATCATCTCCAATTCAGAAGGCTTCTTAAAACTGTTTTGTTTTAGTTGCTTCCGTGTCAGCTTACTCCCGCATTTCTGCATCGCAGAGATACACCTCCGGGGTGATTCAGGCGCTATACAAAACTCATAAATCAGATACCTGGGATCCCAACTTACCATGCCTCGCATGACAGTGGGGAAAGCACACAAGCACAATGCCAGAATGATGTTTGACAAAAAGTGACTTTCCTGATAGCTGATGAAGGTGCCGGCGGAGGGCATTCCACTCATAGAGGTCGAAGCAACTCTGCTGAGAATGTGGCCGTATGGATATAACCTACTTGCAGATGTGCCTTAAAACTATTGACTCAGATTGATACGCCAACTAATTGGCGGACTGCATGAGCATTGGTTTCCACAAACTCAATGACAGGCTACCCAACAGGAGCAACAGGTGTCTGCTTCGGAAGATTGGGCCACAGTGAGTAATGAACGTCTCCTGCAGATTGAGAAAGTCCTTGCAAGTTATTAAAGACAGGCACAAGGATTTGGAGACACGCTCCAGAAGGAAGCACAGAGCCTTGGGCCTCCCAGTATCCACTGCTATGACACTGTTGAAGACTAAATGGAAACCTCCCGCACGGCCCTCTTTGGAGACCACCTGACCATCTTGTTCTCAATGCAGCAAGCACATCGGTCTCTGTGCCCCTACCCGATCCATCAGTGCCTGTCTGCTACACTGCAGAGACTGGGACACGATCTTGCACCTCACATGCGAAAAAAGGAAGATCCGCTACCTAAGTAAAAGAATCTCAATATAGTGTTTCTTCACTTTAGCAGTGCAAGCCCCCTGCAGAGAAGTCCTCCCCACTAAGCAATTGCTGATTAAACTGAGCCTCCGTTATGCTCCCATCTACCTGGCTAAGCTTCAAGGCACAATCAACAGAAAAGCCCACTACTTTACAGATTCCAAATGAGCTGTTAACTTTTGCTGCAAACATCCTCACAAGCCGCCTGGCCCAAACTCCCAGGCCAAGAACACTTTAGACAGCCACCTAAGCATCAGTGACTGATATCCTCCCTCATAGAGCTTAATTCACTCATGCTGGGCCACCTGTCCCTATCTTGGCATAGGGAGACCACACGCCTCACTGTGTCGCCCTTGGGATGATTCCTTTTTGATGTATTTGTGGTGGTAGGGGAGTGGGCATGGTCTTCAATGGGTTGAGGTTGCTGAAGTGGGAGGGGAAAGGCTAGTTAGGGTTCTGTTACTGAGTAAGTCCCATATATTTTTGTTTTGCGCACTGCCAGGCTGCCATATGTGCATACTACGATCTGGCCCCACTATTGAAGCTCCTGGGGGTCAACAGGCTCCGTGGGTCTGGTGGCCCAAACATGACATTCAACCAGTGGCGGTTTTACCATATGGGCGGTGGGGGCGTTGTCTCACTAATAATTATTGGGGGCAATTTAGCTCGCACAGTTGAAGTGACAAGTTTCTATAATAATATTAAAATAATCTAAACTGCGCTCCATCGCGCTGCGGCGCCAACGTCATCAAATCACGTGACACTGACAGCCTGAATTCACTCTGTGTCTGACTCACTGTCGCACCACTGCGCATGTGGTGTTTGACCGGCTGCCTTTCTTGAGCTACTGAAGCGTCAGGATTGGTTTGAGCATGAAAAAAACGTTGCACCTTTTTCAACTACTGAAGCCTGTGGCCTTTGAAAAGCAAGCACCGCTGAGTACGGTGTTTGCTTACTGCCACAGACCCCAGTAGTTGAAAAAGGAGCAACGTTTTTTTCATGCTCAAACCAATCCTGACGCTGCTCTCTTTAGAGAGCAGCTCTCCTCTGAAGAGAGCAGCGTCAGGATTGGCTAGTCAGTGCAGCCTCATGTAGTGCTTCTAGTCACTTGTGGTTGCCAGCAGCAGTCTAGTGTTGCAACGCGGGGGTGGGAGCGTCCAGCGTGGCAATGCCCAATCACTTTAATGGCTTAGTGTTAAGCCATTCAGTGATTGGACATTCTCAGTTGCTGGGCAAATCGGGCCGGCCCCAGGACGGACGGAGTGTAATCGTTTGAGTCTACTCTGGAGATCAATCAGACATCAAGAGTCTGACTGTGTGACCACAGACCACTACACTGTGAGTGACGACGCATCAGGTAGGTGTGTCACACGTCTTGCGACATCCACATCAGCCTGTCTTCCCGCAAGCCACCTTGATGTATATTGGCAGCTTTTAGGGGCTTGGTGTGTTTGTTATTATATGCACTTATGCGACGTTTTTCATATCACCTAAGTCTCTTCAAAGCCTTAGCATCTGATCTAACCCATTAGAAGCACAGAATACAACTCGATGTCCATTAAACTGCGCTAGAGCGCCCTTGCATGGGTTCAAGGTGCACCTGTTCTGACGGGCCTGTGGAATTTCCTACTGCCAGGGACTGGGAACAAGGCCATGCCATTTACATATAATGTTATCGCTCTGCTGGTTTACCATCTGTAGAGCTGGAGAAGGGACGGGGCACGTAGAGCGGCCCTGGGTTTTCAAAACCACCTTTCAAGGTCTCCAGCCTGCTGGTAAAATGCCAGGTGAAATAAAAGTCCTGTCGGGCCCTGCCACGGCGTGCCTTCTGCATTGTAACTCTGCCTTTACGTAGCTGCGTCGTGTGGGTTTGTGCATAATGCGCCTATGGAAATAACGCTTCCTTGGCAGTGCCCCGGCCTCGTGACCCCGGCCGTGCCATGTTGGTATCTAGTAGTGCGCGTGTTATTGAGGCCGCAGCAGGGGTTACCATCTCGTCCTGCTTTTATCAGAAAAGCACACAGCTCTTTTACAATGGGATCAAAGACGCCTACTCCACTCAGGTGACCCGTGTTTGCTCGGCAATACATGTACATAAACTAATACACAACGAATAGATGCATTTTGGCAGAATCGCGTCGTGGGATTAAGGGGCCTGCCTGCTATGTTCTATAAATATCTGGATCTAAGCTTTGACGTCCGCTGACTTAAGAGGGAGTTTTGGTTGGGCAGTGTTTCTTCGCGGGGTGGAAAACACAAATCTGTCCTGCCGCTGTTTTTGGATAGCGGGATGTGGGAAGAATTGGGCGAGCATGGTTGCATGTAATGACTCGAGGCAGACATGTCCTGTGACTATTGCATGCATCGGATTCTAAAACAGCCAAGCAAAGAGGGTCAATTGTATTGCGATCCTTTATTTTTGTTATTTCCTATGTCCCTGTCAGACCGACTATTACCTTCAAAAGAACTGCCGTCTAATTTCATAAAGATTGAAAAACGATTTTGCTTCGAAGGCTGACATACCAGTATTTGTCAATCGTGCACAGGTGAACATAAACTGAGTCTGTGTGTGTAACATTCCATATTACGCTATCAAATACATTTAGCATCAGTGCTCACATAGGGGATGAAGCCTGCAAAATATCTATATCAAAAAATGTGTAATGTAGAACGTGGTAACCTGCAATCCATTTATAACATGTCCCTGATTTCCTTATTACAGGCGACTTGGGTTTTTATGGGGGGGGCCTCCGCTGAGGCAGTGGGACGTGCTTTGTCAAGAGACCATGTTGCTCACCTTCTCCTTCTTGGCCGGGTTGCTCTCCTCTGGGATGCTTTGCTTCTTGCAACCTGCGGTAGTGCTCCACGTGCTGCAGTTGGTGGACACTACTCCAATGGTGGGCTCTGTACCTAATCCAGCACAGGTCTCAATAAAACCCCTTACAAATCCTGTTGTTCTTTCAAGTCATAGTCAACATCACCTCAGATCTTCACAACTGTTCTCTCGCATCTTCCCTGGCTTGTGCCCCTGCCACCACTGTTCCATTCTAAGATTTTGTTGACCTGCAATCTGTTTTCTCTTAAGGCTAGATTTTTCCGTCGCATGTCCTTATCTGCCCCAAGCTTCCTGAATTGTGCCTCGACAGACCAGAAGTAATTGCTGAACTTAGTTAAACTGTCACCTCATACTTGCCAGATCAGCTGCCTTACAAACTGTGAGCAAAACATCTATTAGAAGGGTGGGGGATTGCCTAATTTGCTGTAAAATATTTTAATTCATTATGAGTTTTGTGACTCAATATCAACTATAAAGGAACAATGTCATTGAGAAGTTTGCTTCCATTAAAAACAGACATGCTGATTTTAATTACAAAAAGTGAACACTCTGTTTGAATGCTGCTAGTTTGCGTCCTGTTTATTCGTTTGTTATTAAAATACATCTGTGAGGTACTCAGCAATGCATTGTGTTTCAAAGTCTGTTATGAAGCTCTGTGGTTATGTTGAATAAGCAGCTACCTATGTTATATGACACCACTTTATTAATGTAATAACTGTACTTTCACAATTGCTTTATTAACCTTCCTGCTTTCTCAAATTTGCTTGAAAATGCACCATTTGTCCACTCTTTTTTCAAAATTTTCAAAAAGTTTGTAAAGTGCTCGATTGCTGTGGCGTCTTGGAGCTGATGTGTGTGCATACAAAATCCAGAAACCATAGCTTATACCCGCCTAAATGGCAAAAAGAAGCGTCTTCAGGCTCTTCCTAAACAGCTTCCTGTCAGGTTGGAATCTCATATCCAACGGTAATCTATTCCACAGGTGCGCTGCCCCGTTGGATAGTGTCCTACCTCCCCATCTGGCCTGCTTAACCCTAGACGTCTTAAGTAGACCTAGATTAGTCGATCTCAGAAGACGTGAGGGTCTATAGGGCGTGAATAGTTTGGAAACTTCGTCGGCGCCACCTCCATAAAGCGCCTTATGAACCAGGCACAAGGCCTTAAAATCAACACGCCGCTGCACTGGAAGCCAATGCAATGATTTAATGCCCGCTGAGGTTGAATAGCCCCTGGGGATGTTTAGGAGCAACCTTGCTGCTGCATTCTGAAGGGACTGGAGCTTTCCCATCTGTTCTTTATCTATACCCTTAAAAAGGGCATTACAGGGGGCGTGGCCAAGATGGCGTCGGAGTAGGACGCTTCTTAGAGCCTCGCCGACGCCGGACCAACATAGCACCGGATAGCGGGGTCCCGGGAGTGCTGCCCGGATTCACTTTGACGGCAGGGGCTGCTGATTCCTGGTGGAGTGCTCCGGTGCCGTCTGCGAGGGGAATCGGAGCCTGTAGCGACCGGCAGCGAGGAGCCGAGTCGCGGCCTGCGCAGCAGCGGACTTGCGTGTCCGAGGGGCCGGCCCGGGGCGGAGCGGTCCCTGGTCTCAGAGGAGGACGCCGGTACCTGGTGAACCCGCGTCGATCCTAGCGGGAGCGGAGTGCGGGCTTTGCCGGCGGAAATACTGCCAAAGGGAGTGATCCTGAAGAGGAATCGGCTGTACCGGTCGGGGGTGCCTGGGAGCCCGCCGGAGCCGGCAGGAGTGGAGCCGGGCTGAGGCCTGGGCGGCAGCGGCCTTGAGTGATCGGGTGCCGGGGCCGAGCTAGACGGCGCTTGGACGGCGGGGGACCGCTGAGAGCTGATTGCCCACACTGCGGCCAGTGGGGACAGTAGGAGTGCCTGGCCTGCAGGGGAACGGACCGCGGGGCGGTTCAAAGGACGGAGTCGGCGATTCTGGCCGAGGCTGCAGGGTGAAGCGGAGCCCACGTGGGCCGGGCCCAGCGGTGACATACTGGCTGGGAGTCCTTGGGGGCGCTGCTCCCGTGCCGCGATACGCAGGGTGAGTGGGGCCAGACGGAGTCGGCGATTCTGGCCGAGGCTGCAGGGTGAAGCGGAGCCCACGTGGGCCGGGCCCAGCGGAGACATACTGGCTGGGAGTCCTTGGGGACGCTGCTCCCGTGCCGCGATACGCAGGGTGAGTGGGGCCAGACGGAGGGTGAGCAGTGCCTGCGGTGGCGGTAGGGCGGGACGCTACCTCTGCAGGACTGTACTGGTGGTGGGCCCTGCCCTCGGATTTGCTGCAGATCTGACCTGCTGCTCCCAGGGGACTTTGTTAGCAATCCTGCATTTTTGGACTTGAGCATTGGCTCCATTGAGAGGCGGTGGAACTGGTACGGGGGAGGCACGGAGGCCGGACCGAGTGAACTGAACACTGCCGCCCGCCGGGGAGGGGGACGCCATCACCGGACGCACCTGTGGCGCCATTTTGGAGGGGCCTTGCTCCGCAGCAATCGGCGGACCGGCCCTGCCTGCCCCTGGAATTGGCTGCTAGTTGGGGAACTGGCCCTAAAGCCCTCACGAGCATCCTGCGGGCTGGGCGCCGATTTCATGGAGGGGGCCTTGCCGACCCTTGTGTGCTTCTGGGTTTGGTGAGGTCCTCGGGTGCTCGCTGCGCTGGCCTGTGACCGCCTTCCTCCGGGAACGCGGGGTCTCCTACTCATGGGGCCATCCTTTCCGGATTATATTTCGTTGGGACAATAGGCTGAGGCAGATCAACTCCCTGCAGGTGGCGAAGGATCTTCTGGGCATCGAGGACGCGGACCCTTCTCAGGAGCCCCGCGGCTCGCCATCAAGGAGGCGGCGTCGGTCTTCTTCCTGGCACAGAGTGGGCCCTTCACCAGAACGGCGGCGACCAGATCCTACGACTAGGGAGCAGGATAGAGGGGCCGCGGTGGCTTCGGTGGCCTCGGTCACTATGGCGGATTCCCAGACGAGCTCTGGGGCGGCATGACCCCGGTTCCATTGCCTGGCGTCGGAGGGGCTCTTGCCCTGAGGTCCCCGGGGTTCGATTGTACTTTTGGAGGAGACACCCCGGACTTTGGACCTGGGGGTCACCGGGTTGACACCCCGGCCCCGATTCCAGTCCAGTGAGGGACTTCCGAACTGTGGCCTGCTGGAACTGATGACTACGAGGTTCAGGTTCAGTGCCTTGAGTTGTGTTTTGTTGTTTCTCTGTTTTTTGGGGGGGTCTGGAGGGGGGTTCTGGGGCTGGGGAACGCGATGGGGGTGTTGGGGCTTCAGGGGGGACGGGGGTCCGGTGGTGGCGACCGTTGGATGTGTGTCTGGGATGCTGCGAGGGGGGGTGGGGTTCTGATCTGCATCTTACTCCTATGGCTCAGTTTTCAGGGGTTGTGCTTGGTGTGCTCTTAATTGAGGAAGGCGTGCTAGTAGTGTGGGGAGGGGTGCGAGGGGTGGTTGGGGACGGGGGTGGGGGTGACGGAGGGGGGTTGGCTGGGTCCGCGGGAGGGGAGGTAGGAGATCCCCGTCCCTGGCTGTCCCTATCATGGAGCGGGGGCTGTTTCCTGATTGGTCATGATCATTAGTATAGGCACCTGGAACGTGAAGGGGCTTAATTCCCCACAGAAGCGGCAGAAGGTGTGGAAGTATCTAGCGGACCATCACCTAGATGTGGTGGGTCTTCAGGAGACTCACCTGGCCAGGAAAGACAAGCTCAGGCTTAAGCACCGACACTTTCCTCTTATATACAGGGCGTCCGCTTCCACTAAGCACAGGGGGGTGGCCCTTTTGTTTCGGGCGTCCCTCCACTTTCAACCGATGGGGGTGAATGGTGATAAGGAGGGGCATTGGCTGATGGTGAAGGGGTTGCTGTCTGGACGTATGTGCACCTTTGTGGTGGTGTATGGGCCCAATGCTTCACAGAACGGCTTCCTGCAGACACTGTTGGAGAAGGTGGGGGGGTTCACGGAGGGCCAGCTGTTCCTATTGGGGGACTTCAATATGGTGTGGGACAAAGCGCTGGATAGCTCGTGCATGCAAAGGTCGGGGCTGGGGTCTTTTCCTCTGAGACGCAGCGGCGGGTGGGGGAACTGGGGCTGATAGATAGTTGGCGTTTCATGTATCCTCAGTCTAGGGACTACACCTATTTCTCCCATGTTCATTTGACTTACTCCCGAATTGATCATATTTTTATAAGCCAGGCTCTGCGGGGGGACACCCAGGTTTCCAGCATCTTCCCACTTTCAGTGTCGGACCACAGCTTGGTTGTGCTGGGGTTGCAGTGGTCGATGGGGGGTGACGGATGGAAGAAATGGTATTTCCCTGAGGCACTGACTCAGGATGATGTTGCGTGTAGGGATCTGAGAAAGGCTATCCGGGACTTCCTGGAGCTGAACCCGCCTTCGGACACCTCGGTGTATACCACTTGGGATGCCTGTAAGGCCTCGCTGCGGGGTACCTGCCTGAGCCTTAATGCCAATCTTAATAGGCAAAGGAGGAAAGAACGTAAGGCTCTAGAGTCTGAACTAGCAGGGTTGGAACAGGCTCATAAAGCTAACCCATCCTGGGTGACCCTGCGGCCTTTGACTGCGGTCCGGGGGAAGCTCCGGGCTCACTATAATAACAGGGCTAAATTCACACTCCTGCGGCTGCGGAGGACTTCTTACTCGATGGGGAACAAGGTGGGGAAACACTTAGCGAGACAGCTTCGAGATAAACGGGAGCGTGAGTATGTAGGGGGGATTAAGGATGGGGCAGGACAGGACCAACATAGGGATGTGGACAAGGCTGCTATCTTTGGCCGCTTCTATGCTGATCTGTATAGAGGAGAGGCCCTCGATCGAGCTGCTCAATCTGCTTTCCTGGTCTCGAGGGAGGAGGTGCTGGACGCTATCAAAGCTCTGAAACTCCACAAGGCCCCAGGCCCTGACGGGTACACGGTCTCGTTTTACAAGTCGTTTGCGGGAGACCTCTGTGATTTTTTGTTCATCCTCTTCAACGCCATGGCGGTTGAGGGGCGGACCTCGGGATCGATGGCCGAGGCTTTGGTCACCATCCTCCCCAAACCGGGGAAGGATCCCACACAGTGCACCTCCTACCGTCCGATTGCACTCCTTAACCTGGATGCCAAACTGTACTCTTCGATTCTTGCAAAACGGCTCCAGGATCTGATGCCGGCCATTATCCACCCGGACCAATCTGGGTTTATTAAGGGGCGGCAAACCCATGACAATCTGCGCCGGGTGATGCATTTGATCGAAAAGGCCGACCGGTTCCGCATTCCTGCCGTACTGGTAGGTCTGGACGCGGAGAAGGCCTTTGATCGGGTGGATTGGGGGTTCTTGAACTTAACGCTGGAGGCTTTTGGGTTCTCCCCTCAATTCATGACGATGATCCGGGCTAATTATGATCGACCTGTGTCTAGGGTAATGGTCAACGGGCATAGATCTGCCTGCTTTCCCCATTCTCGCGGCACGCGGCAGGGGTGCCCTCTTTCCCCGCTTCTCTTCGCTCTCAGCATAGAACCCCTGGCCCTTGCTATTAGGGAGAGGGAACAGATCGTCGGCCTTCCTTTCACCGGTGAACAACATAAGATTTCACTGTTCGCAGATGATGTTCTCCTGTCGTTAGGAGACCCGGCCCGCTCGCTACCTCATGTTCACGCGGTCCTCTCTGAGTACGAGGAGGTTGCGGGGTTTAAAGTTAACATGGACAAGTCGTACATTTTGAATCTGACTCTTCCGCCGGCCGAAGTAGACCATGTGCGAACACTTACGTCCCTCTCGTGGTCCTCTTCCTCTTTGCTGTATCTTGGTATTATATTAACCCCCACCCTGGGTGGGCTGTTCGCAGCTAACTTCCCCCCTGCGTTGGCGGCGGTCCGTGGGGAGCTAGAAAAATGGAAACCGAAATTCATTTCTTGGCTCGGCTGTATTAACGCGATCAAGATGGTGCTGCTGCCCAAATTCCTGTACCTTTTCCAAGCTCTGCCCATACCTGTGGATCTGGATTTCTTCCGACGCTTAAAGACATTGATATTAAAATTTGTGTGGCAGGGAGGCCGGGCGCGGCTTTCATATGCTGTACTTCGACGGCCGCGGGGGGAGGGGGGAGTGGGTTTCCCCGACATGCAATTATATTATAAGGCTGCGCAATTGAGGGTACTGGTAGAATGGTCGCAGCCTCTCTCGGAGAAGCATTGGCTACATATGGAACGTAGTGTGGCTGGAAGGTCCATTTGGGACTTGGCATGGAAGCCTAAAGCTGATCGGCCTAAGAATGCCTATATATGCACTCCCACTAGCACTGTCATGAAAGTCTGGGACACGGTCAGTAGCGATGACCGCTGGACCACCTTTCCGTCACCGTTTACCCCAATACACAGGAATCCGTCCTTTCCGCCTGTGGTGCGAGATGGACCGTTTACAATTTGGAGCGAAGGGGGCTCTAGAGTGCTCACTCATCTGTTCCATGGGGCGGAGCCCCTTACCTTCCACATCTGCATGAGGGACTATGGTGTCCCACCCACTGAACGATTCCATCATATTCAGCTCATGCACTGGGCTACCTCGCCGGAGGTGAGGGAGGCGGCCACGAGGCAGCTGACGCCCTTCGAGGCATTTATCGTTCGTACTTCTGGTATGAAGGGGACGATCTCCTTCTTGTATAGATTACTCCTGGACACTGTCATATTCCCAAGGCCCCGTTATATGGAGCACTGGGAGACTTGCCTTGGAAGGGACATCTCGAACAGCGAATGGGCGGGGTTATGGCGAGATATCAATGCCCATAACCATTCGGTGGATCTTAGGGAGGCCCATCTGAAACTTATGTATGACTGGTACCTCTATCCGTCCAAGTTACATCGCATATTCCCATCGTCCTCGGACAGGTGCTGGCGGGGCTGCGGCCTCTTGGGAGATTTCCGCCATATATGGTGGGACTGTCCAGCCATTAAGCCTTTCTGGGCGGAGATACTAGCCCACATTAAAGAGGTAGTGGGGTATCCGATTCCGGAGTCCATGGACTGTTGGGACTTCGTGATCCGATGTTGGAGCACCAAACTAGAGCTGACAAACTGATTATTTGGCTTTGTCTGGGGGCGGCTAAATTGACACTGGCGGCGGCGTGGAAGAAACCGGAGGCGCTGGCGACCTCCTTGTGGCATGCGCGGTTGTGGCGCTTACTGAGTCTGGAGAGGGTGTCTGATATATTTCTAGGTAACTTTAAGAACTTCTTGTTTAAATGGGGGCCCTTGGTCCGGTTTCTTTCACGAGGCCTTCCGTCGGCAGTATGTCCTTCAGCGTTGAGAGCGCTACATCTATTTCAGATCTGATTGGCGAGGTGTGTGCATCCTGGTACGATTGTGTGGTTGGTCGCCTACACGGGGAGGGGTGGGGCGGAGGGGGGGTCTAGTTGGGGACTGTTGACTTTTTTTTTTCCCTGTGTGACACTATTCAGCTGCTGGAGGCGGACTATGGGGGACTCCGGGGCGGATGCTTACCGGGCTGGGAGCTCGGTATGATGGACTACTGCTTCTTGTAGCGATTTGGCAACTGATGGGACCGGGAATTGGCCTCGATTGATCCACTGTTACGAAGGGACTTTGATCTTGCATTGACTTTGCAGCTTTTGCATATTGTATTCCCGTGGGCTTTTGGGAGGGCGTCCTTGGAGTCCCCTGGGTGGGACTGATTGATATCTGTCGCTTGTGTCTTCTTATTGTTATTATCTCTGATTCTGAAATCAATAAATACACTTTTGACAAAAAAAAAAGGGCATTACAGTAATCCAATTTGGATAGGAAAAGGCTCACCATCACGGTCTTCTGGAGGTCACGTGAGATGAATGGGAAATTCTTTCTTAGTGTTTTTAAAAGAAAGAAAAAGGAAGATGTCAGACTATTGACCTGGGCGGAGAAATTTAACTTATCATCAAAGATGACCCCTAGATTCCTAACCTTAGAGACAGGAGCCAGACACTTCCCCGCCTCAACTGGCCACCATGAGTCATTCCATACGGGGGATCCCCCTCCGAATTCTATCACCCCCGTTTTATCTGTATTGATCTTCAAAAAATTATGGTTCATCCAGGTAATGATCTCGGATAGGCAGGCATGAAATTTAACGGCTGTGACCTCAGGCTGCTTGCAGATGGAAATAACAAGCTGTGAGTCATCAGCGTAAGATACCAACGCAAAACCATACCTTCTGATGAGCCTAGCTAATGGGGTGACATAAATATTAAACAATGTGGGGGGTAAAGATGATCCCTGCGGGACCCCGCATGGAAGATGAAAACTCTTAGATTCCAGTCCATCCCAAACCAAATTTTGTCCCCTGTCCTCCAGAAAGGAGGAGAGCAGGGCCAGGGCGGTATCCTCAACCCCTAGATCCTTCAGCCGCTGCACTAACACTGTGTGGTTCACGGTGTCAAATGCTGCCGATAGGTCTACGAGTATAAGGACCGCCCTGCCCCCATCATCGACCACCCTCCGAATTTCCTCAGTTGCAACTAACAAGGCCGATTCGGTAGAATGACAGGCGCGGGCGTCATTCTGGATTCCTCACTCTCGATGAACAGACAAGTCAACGCCGTTTCTTCATCTTGCTTCAACATTCTTCGCATGCTCAAAAAAACATTTCGCTGGATCCCCACCGAAACTAGAAAAACAGTCACCCACGCTCTGGTCACGAGCCGACTGGACTACGGAAACACCCTCTACGCCGGTACCACCGCCAAACTCCAGAAAAAACTCCAACGCATCCAGAACGCGTCAGCCAGGCTCATTTTAGACATCCCGCGTAAAGAACACATCTCTGGTCACCTGAAAAACCTCCACTGGCTCCCCGTCAATAAGAGGATTACTTTCCGGCTCCTAACCCACGCACACAAAGCACTCTACGAAATCGGACCCGAATGCCTCAACACACGACTGTCCTTCTACACCCCCTCCCGCCAGCTACGATCCTCCAACCAAGCCCTTGCCACTGTACCTCGCATCAACAAAACCACCATGGGAGGTAGATCCTTCTCCTACCTGGCAGCTAAAACCTGGAACTCACTTCCCACTCACCTTCGCCTTACTCAGAACCACCTAGCATTCAGAAAGCAACTTAAAACATGGATATTCGACAAGTAATTCCCCACCCTTCTTCAAGCGCCTTGAGACCCTCTGGGTATGTAGCGCGCTATATAAATTTACTGACTTGACTTGACTTGACTTGACTTATTCAGCGATTTCTCGATGACCTTCGCCATCATAGGTAGTCCTGCAATCGGACTGTAGTTCTTTAACACCTGAGGATCCAGGTTGGGTTTTTTAAGCAAGGGCCTAATGGCCACTTGTTTCCACAAAGCCGGATATAATCCAGTTTTCAGCACTTGATTAATGAGGGGTGTCAGCCTCTCACAAATCTTCTTGGAGGTCAGATGCATAATGGCAGGGGGACGAGGGTCCCTAGGAGAGCCTGACTTTATAGAAAGGAGCAGTTTTTGAACCTCCTTGTTTGCCATTTCTGGAAAACAAGACAACCTGCATTGCTGCAGCGGCAAATCATTCTCTTCTTTAATACCATTGGCACAGTGGGATCCCTGTGCGTTTAAAAGGTCCTCATATATTACTTGGACCTTATTTTTTTTTTAAAGGGCCAGATTGTTGCACATCTCCTGATCTGCCTTAAAAGCATTTACTTGCTGTGGTTTTGCCAATAGGTTAACCACTCTAAAAAGTTATTTATTAGAGTTAGCCGCATCTCTGATTTTGGAAGTAAAATAGTGCTCCTTAGCAATGTTCCCTCTCATTTTTTTCCCCTGTGTGCGGCAGATTAAGGTCTCTGTGCACTGCAGCAGAGGCTATGTGTGCCAAGAGCCCGACCGTGCTTGTGGAACAGGGCTGATATCCTCCGGGATCAAGTTTGTGCTCTATAAAACTATATAAATAAATAAGTAGGATGAAAAATCTGGGTGTCTCTCAAAGAGGCGTGACCAATTCAATTAATGGCGAGGCTTAAAAAGCAATTAAGCTAAAAATCTGTGCTTAGCATAGTGTGCTACCAGACTGATATTTAGCTTCTTCTGTCATTGCATCCAGATATATAATACAAGTAACATTACACCTACCAGAAGCCAGGACTATTGGCTTTGTCAGTGGTTGTTTGTGGCATAAAGCTGTATAGACTATTGAAAATGCTTGTGCTCTTGTGGTAGAGGTTGTGGCTTAATACTCGAGCTGCCGTCTTAAGAGATGGGTTTTGAGTCTAAGGGCCAAATAAATATAAAAAATCATGTAAATCGCTCCAATGCCTTTGGGTTGAGTTCGCCCTATATAAAACTTGCTGCATTTCTTTTCTAAATGCAGGGCTGTCTTTTGAAAGCACTTATGTTAAATGCAGCCCATGACGGATGCTGTGATCAGGGGGACCAACTAAACCCGAACTTCAGGAGGGGCTAACACTCCCAGCCAAGGCTGGCCCAAGCACTGATCCACACTATGCAACAGTGGCGCCCCCTCCCCCATTTCCTCCTCTTACATGAATTCCCTCACCACCACTCACCAACAATGCACCTCATCTGTCTACGCTGTTTATGGAAACAATGGTTCTGATGATGCCTAAAGGTCCATTCAGGAGTGACCCTCTGGGGGGGCACTAACAATTGAATGTGGGAAATTAATTATTGGAAAGGGAGTGATAAGTAATATACAAAGGAAATCGAAGGGTCAAGTATATACAATGGGCCTTATTTATGAAGGCCTTGCGCCACCGGTGCATCATTTTTTCCCATGTTAAAAGTGGCGCACCGGCGGCGCAAGGCCTTCATAAATAAGGCCCAGGATTTTTTTCAAAAAGAATAGTATTCAGGAGCTCACATAATAAGTGACAAGCAGCGTGGTGTGAAAAGTGAAGGTGAAATTAAAATAAAACTTCGCATTGACAACAGTAGTGCGAACTCCTTCGAAAAGTTATACAAAGTAAAAGGAGTTCATGTTGTTGGGGGTCGACAGTGTTTTGAACTCATTTATTTGAGTTCATCATCAGGACAAACATTGGTGAGCAAGCTGAATCTAAAATCATTGGAGGGGGGGGGGAAAAGGAAAAAATAATAAATATAACATAGTCTGATCCCTGGATATATTTATCACAGTTAAGTCACTATTTAATTTTAAAGGCTCCCTATTGAGTAAATATGCATATTTAGCTCATGCATACAATGCATATCATAGAGTAAATCGTCATTAAAAAAAATAGGTAATTAAGAAAACGAAAAAGTGTCAGAGGGTCATAATTAGTAGTCGGAAAAACAGAGTAAACCAGACCTGACAGTTAAGAATGCACTTGCGAACTGGGCAACATTCGGAGTTCATAATTAATTAGATACAGTCAGGGAAGGGAGTGGCGCTGTTGTGAAGAATGACAGGAAAATTCTGAACGCAGCTGCGCTGATATGGAAGCCGTTATGAACTCTAATCAAGAAATGAGAGCATGTAAGGCGCGAGGACAAAGCACGACGACAAGTGATAAAGGTACACTTACTGGGTATGAACACAGTTAATTGCATGTATTTGGTGGAATGCGCCTGTGAGACACTGCAGTCCTTAAAGTGAGCGCGTGGAAACCTGGGAGGGAACGGATGGTCAATTAATTACCAGGTTCAAGGAGTGATGCGAATGGGTGTGAGAAGCTTGTAGAACAACAGTAAGAGATTTCTGCTGAACATGCGCCTTTTGAAAGTATTTATGTTTATCACAGCGCCCATCAAGGGCTGCATTTAACGGAAATACTTACAAAAGGCAAACAATCAGCCCCACAGCTTCGCTCTATTTAGAAAAGAAATGCAGCAAGTTTGAAAGCACGAACGTGTGCTGTCAGATGATTGATTGTAAACTTGCTGCATTTCTTTTCTAAATAGAGTGCAGCTGTGGGGCTGATTGTTTGCTTTTTGAAAGTATTTCTGTTAAATGCAGCCCTTGATGGGCGCTGTGATAAACATAAATACTTTCAAAAGGCCCACAATCAGCATTACAACTGCGCACTATTTAAAATAGAAAGGCAGCCAGTGCAGTAGCATTTTATTCCTTACGGCGCAGGAACGCTCTATCGGGATGTGCTGTGTGTGCGCGCTTCACACACAGCACTGCGCGCTCAGGAGAACTGAGGTGCGCGCGAGCGCAGCCGCGCAGGTTACAGGGAACAGTACTCCTTAGCGACAATTATCTCAAAGCCATATCTCTCCAGGGCCGCGAAAAGGAACGGCCACTCAATCATGTCAAACGCCATTTTGGCGTTCAAAGACATGATAACTGCGTCTTCTTGTATCGTGCTGATCCGCCCCAGCACCCCAAATCGGCGACGCAAGTTACGTGCCATATTTTTCCTATGCATAAAGACATTTTGATCCTGATGAACCACGTTTTGAAGATGGGGGAAATTCGACAAGCCAGGATTTTTGCCAAAATCTTTACCTCCAGGTCCAATAGTGAAATGGGTCGATATGAGGAGCTCCCTCAGGGGGCTTTCCTTGCTTGTAGATAACCACAATAGGTTCCAGCCGCTGCGTAGCCGGAAGGACGCCCTCGCTCACACTCTCATTGTACATACGCAGGAGGAAAGGTGTAGCGATTGTGGTGCCCGGGGGTCGAGGGATGGTACTACTATCAAGATCCCGAAGATGGTATGCGTGTGGGGACGTTTGTAGAAGAGGCAGAGTGAACTACAGTGACCAGCATTCCAAGGGGCAAGCAGGAAGAGCCATGAGACCTAAGGCATATTAGCCCCTCCCCTCCTCATGGATGGTGCTTGTCAATTTTTGTTTGTTGAGAGGATAGGAGTGGCGGAAGGTGTTCCCCGCCGGATTCCAGCGAGAAGCTAGAAGATTCCTGGATTTGAGAAGCCGTGATTACCCAGCGTTTGGAACTTTCAGCGCTTTTCTGATAAGTACTCAAAAAACGGAAACAGGCTCGTTTTCGTTTTCTGCTTTGTTGTTTAAAAGTCCCTAGCTAGTTAGATTAGGGCACTCTTGGGACGTATTGCTTGTTCTTGCAACTCATATTAGGCAGCGTTCTGCCTGAAGACGCGCTGCGCTAATATTCCTTGTACTTTCTCTCCAGAGAGGGTTTCTGGGAGATGTAGTCTCAGAACTGTTTTTGTTTTGTTTGTTTTGTTCACGGACAGTTCTTGCCACACAGAGACAGAGACACTATTCCACGGACGTTTCTTGTGGGTTCCCTGAAGCAAACTTGTGGCTGACTCTGAGAGCGGTTTGTGCCATTTTAAACAACCGCTATTTTTCCATATCCTTTTTTGACTACCTCATGCCACAGTTCTGAACTCATTACAGAACGAGTCATAGTCCTTGCAGGCTTGCTGTGGTGTCCTTTATTCACTGCCAGGGTTTTGTATGATTCCGGTGAGTGATGTGCCTACGAATTGCTTAAGATACTGTCCGAGAAACCTGAAGTGTAGTGTTGACTGTGTTCCTTACTTTTCCCTAATCAGGTGGGTCCTCTCCTGCTGTCCTACGTATCTTGGTGACCAGACTCCCGGGGGATCCCAAGGAATCATCGCTACCCATTTATTATTTTATCCACTTCCCCTTTCCCGGCTAGGTACGTGTGCGCACAGTGTGTTTCGCTTCCACTGTGGGTTCCGTGTCTGGTGGGGGAAGGAGAGCTTAGCATCCGAAGTCGTTTCTGCCGGACACCCTGAGCTAAGGTTAGTGGCGTGTGTGAGCCTGCGCTGCTGCCAATCCATGACAAAAGGGGCAATTTGCGAAGTCACCACTTTGTATAACTCGATTGGGAGTCCACTGGGTCCCATAGCCTTACCTTATTGTAACAAGGAAATAGCCTTTGAGATTTCTTCCACTGTAATCGCCCCCTCAAGATCTGCCGTCTCTTGCATGTCCAAGCTCGGCAATGGCAGCGTCGCCAATAATTCCGCAGCTTCCTCCTGAGTGGAGGTGGCCACTGGAGAATATATCCTGCTGTAATAAGAGGCAAAAGCGTCTGCGATACCAACTCTATCATGACGTGAGGTCTCCTCTTCATCCACAATTCCGGCTACCCATCTACTAGCCAATTCCCTTCTATCCAGCCAAGCCAACTACTTGCTGGCGTTATCACCAATTTCGTAGACCCTGTGTTGAGAGGCCCTATAGTAGTTTTTAGCCGATATGTCCCTGTACTCTTTTTGTTTAATCGTCAACTTATGTGGGGTCTCCGGAGACCCACCCAACACTAAATCGCGTTCAAGGGCCACAATTTCTGACTCAATTGTCTCCAGCTGTCGACGCTTTTCTTTCTTATGTCCTGCTACGGCCACCACCCCGCACCCATGGACCACAGTTTTAAAGGCCTCCCATAGTATCACATCGGACTGCACCGACCCATAATTTTCTGCGAAATACTGTTTGGTAACCTCTATCAATTTAGAGCGAATCTCGGGGATTTGGAGATACCATGGATTGAGGACCATATCGCGATGGATAGTGGCAGGAGTACCGCCATAGTAGGCAACAATAGGCGAGTGGTCCGAAATACCTCGGGGAAGGAAGGACAATGTAGAGAACAGGGGAAGTTGCTCTGCCTTACAAAAAATATAGTCAATTCGAGACAGGCTCCCATGCACACCAGAGTGGAAGGTGAACTGTTTATCAGTCGGGTGATAGACTCGCCAGATATCAACAATCCCAAGGGCCCTCAGGAACTCAGACAGACCCTTCCCAGCCGATTCGAGGAGGATTCCGATCCAATGATCCATCCAACTCAGTATTACAATCGCCACCCAGAAGCATATCCACATCAGGCAAACCTAACGGTTGCTACCCAAATCACTCAGTGTGGTGGAATGCAGCCTTGGGGGATATATATGGAGGTAACATTGAGTGATCTCCTTTCCCAGATCCCAGAAACGGAAACAAAGCGGCCCAATGAATCACGTACTACGTTGTGGACCTGGAAGGGAAGGGTGCGACGGATCAGGATACCAACCCCTCTGGAACCCCTCATATACCCAGCAGGGGGGACAAGTTTATATCCCCATCTGTTAAGCACACAATAACTATCGCCTTGAATGTGAGTCTCTTGAAGCAACATCAGATCAGGGGAATGGCATTTCAAATTTTGCAGTACAACACCCCTCTTTATCCGATCTCCCAAACCATGAACGTTCCAGGAAAGGAGCTTAAGGCGACTAGATGGTAGATCTGCTTGATCATCCCCACTTATACTGGAAAATTGATTGGAGCCAACCAACCCCAACGGCTTGGATGACAGTACAAACCACATAAAAGTTCCCCCCGGCGGAGAACTCAAAATAGTTATTAACCAATCGAGATAAGAGGAACTACAGTTTCCACCACCACTGAACATCGTGCCCAAGAAACACCCCCTCCATTGTATACATGAAAATAGGCCACTAAGACAAAACTGCAACAACTGCACTCATTCGATTCAGCAAGAAACGTGGCCCTCCCATCACCACAGCAGAGGAATATTATTCCGAAAAGAACCCAGAGACGCCCCAGAGGGTACCACCCCTAGGTGACGGGCATTTAAAGGAAAAGTGTTTGTTTACCCCCACTTCAGAATGCCACAAAAAGAGACAAATTTCCACACTCACGGAATTTTGAAAATCAACCACTTGAAATAAACTACACAAAAAATTAAAAAAAATACACACAATAAACACCCCTTAAACTAATCGGACAACCCCCCCACCCTGCCTCCCTGCAATGTGGACTTAAAACTGCTCACACCCCCCCCAACTTGCAGAGCGCCTGTAACCCCAAACACACAAAGACTATATATAGGGGAACTCTACAAAGAGGTCCGCCGCCTGTCCCTCTGCCTTTTCCGGAACTCCAAGAATTTGCACGTTATTCCGGCACGCTCTCCCCTCGAGATCAGCGGTCTGTGTTTGTAAGCATCACTTTCGTGGACTGCTGGAGGGTGGAGATGGAACCCTCATTCGTTTTAACCCTGTCCCCCATATTGCACAGATCAGCGTGAATCAGGGTGATCTCAGTGGGCACAGTGTCAATCTTCCCCACCAATGCTGGCCGAACCCCCTGAATCTCAGCCATTACGTCCACGAAGGTCTGAGTCACGTCATTCACTCATTGCTTGGTCTCTGGTGAACCACCCATCCCCCCGCACCATCCGATCTGGTGTGTGCAAATTTAGCAAGAGGCGCCGCCGGAGGCGGCTTGGGACCTTTTGCAGTCGCCATTCCTACCTCAGTCTGCTTGTTGTGGGGTGCAAGGACACGTGGCGCCACCACATGCAGGGCGCAAAAAATACAGCAGGTATGGCAAGACCCTCTAATCGGGTTACTTAGGCAGCACACCGTCTCATGGGGCCTCAGTACTCGTCCTCACTGCGACAACAGAGACTTTATGGGCAAGAATTTTGTCCAAGAGGCAGTTGCTGGTGCCCAGAACATGCGGTCTCCGTCTCTCCCAAAAAGACAAGAAGGGGTGGGGGAGAGGGGACGTCAGCAGGAAAGTCCACGTCAAGCGCTGTATGCCAAGAAGCAGCACCTGCACCCCAGGGGCCCCTGTAGAGCTGCACAATGTGACGCTCTGGACCCCAGGGAGCTATGGACAAAAAGGCCAATCTCACTTGTGACCGGGATAAAAGGTACAAAATGGCGGCTGTATCAAAACATCCTCTGTCCCTTTTGTAAAGATGCACCTTGGGGGGAGGAAGGGATACAGTTCAGCCCCCCTACTCACCCCCACACAGACGATATTCCCAGAATCGGTAGGCAGCGCGAGGGACCCCGGACCTCGATGACCCTGTTGGTTTCTCTGTTAGCTACTCAGCGCTCCACGGCCACCACAGGCACTGCACCGATTATCTGCTGGCAGTACTGGGTCCACGGGGTGTTTAACTAACAGCCCCTTCTTGGGACAGCTGAGGTCTGTTTCAGTGCTGCTATGGCTGGCACAACAGAACAATGCCCCCGATTCAGAGAGCGCCACACGTCTCTGCTGCTGATGCCCCAGCTCCATCGTGATGCGGATCATCGGGATCAATACTCCGGTTTCCGGACGCCAATTACTGTCGCTCGATCGCCAACAAGCGCCGATTGCCAAGAAGGCGCCAAGCTTGCCTAGTAGAGCATTTCCACGGATAATAGTGTCGGATGTAGGGAATTATTGTTGCTGCAGTTACCGGAGCTCTACAGTAAGGCGGCCATCTCGGGCTCCGGTCAAGCCACGCCCTCTGAGTTCTGACAACTTTTGGGTCTGGTGCCACTGCACCTTTGAAATCATGCACCTTGTGCCTTCAAAGATAACTGCATTTGTGACTTCCTGTTTAGTTGTAAAATATTGCAATATTTTGTGTTTAGAGAGATTGCTAGAGGTGTGGGCCGGTGTCACTGCACCTGCTGCACCATTGAAAACATGTCGCTAGTGCTGCAAGGTAAATGCACTTGTGACTGCTAATTAAGTAGTTAAATATAGCATTATTTGGTGTTTAGAGTAGTTCTGACAACTTTTTGCCCCGGTGCCACTGCACATGCAGCACCATTGAAATCATGGCCCTAGTGCCTGCTAGATAACTGACCTTGTGGCTGCCTGTTTAGTAGTAACATTTTGCAATATTAGATGTTTAATGAAGTTATGACAACTTTTTGGCCCGGAGTCACTGCACCTGCTGTGCCATTCAATCATGACCCTGATGGCTGAAAGATAACTGCACTTGTGCCTGCCTTGTTAATTGTAAAATATAGCAATAATCAGTGTTTACCTGGATGCCTGGAGCTTTTGGTCCCGGTGCCACTGCACCTGCTGCACTATTGAAATCATAACCCTGTTGCCTGCAAGATAACTGCACTTGTGGCTGCCTGTTTATTAGTAACATATAGCAATATTTGGTGTTTATTGAAGTCGACAACTTTTGGCCCCGGGCCACTGCACCTGCTGCACCATTCAAATCAAGCCCATTTTAACAGCAATTGTGACTGCCTGTATAATAGTAACTTATAGCAATATTAGGTGTTTAGAGGGGTTCTGAAAACTTCTGGGCACCTGTGCCACTGCACCATTCAAATCATGACCCTGTTTTCTGTGAGGTAACTGCACTTGTGACTGCCTGTTTAGTAGTAAAATATAGCACTTTTAGGTGTTTAGTGGGGTGCCTAGAACTTTTGGTCCTGGTGTCTCTTCACCTGCTGCACCATTGAGCTCTTGACCCTGTTGACTGCCTGTTTAGTTTGACATTTTAGCAATAATCTGGGTTTAGTGGGGTCCCTAGGGCTTTTTGGCCCGGGTGCCACTGCACTGCACCTGCTGCACCTTTCAAATCAAGTCCCTTTTAACTGCAAGCTAAATGAAAACGTGACTGCCTTTTTAGTAATCAAATATATCAATATATATATATATTTTTAATTGGCATTTTATTAGGACAACATACAATGGATTGAAATAAAAAGAAACAAACAAAAGAAAAACACTCAATCAGTACAGTACAGTTTCCCATATCAGTGAGCGCAAGTCATATCTCCCAATTATCAACAAAGGCAGACAATAGAAGATCCAGCTCAGAGTTGCAACTCCATGCGTCTATCCCATCCAACATGTTAGGGTATGTCTGCTAAACAACACCTTACAACCTTCTCCATGCAGCCCACTGTGCAAGATGCTCCCCACCTTCAGGCACATCTAATTTAAAACAAGTTTTACATAGTTATTACAGCATTGAATTAGGACCATCCACCGCCACTTTAGAAGCTTGTCTCCTTTCTGGTGAAGAATTGGCTTGGTAGTTTGGTCTGCCCTGTTCCCATGATGCACTGGACCAGGGACAGACTAATTTGCATATAGCCAGGTTCTGAGCTGGGATGGTGCAGTGAGCTAAATAACGGTGATGGATCAAGCCCTGATCTTTGGACTGGGTAAGAGTGGTCTGCTTAATTCAGACACTTTGTTCATCACCACCCCCTTTTCTGAATCGCCACTGTCCCCAGCCATGTCACGAAAGGCCCCCAAATGTCAATCGGTCTAGGGCGCATCGGCTGAAGCTCCCAATAGTTCCTAAATTGTGTTCTACAATATGTCACGCTCCCAACCCACTTTTGGCCATGAGTAGTAGCATTTCCTGCAGTTTTCGCACCTTTGGCGGAATATTTGGTATGATTTCCAATGAAGCGGCTTGGGGTGTACACAGGACCTCCCAACCCGTAATGTGTTTTATGTGATGCAGTATTAGTGTCCAATAGTTCGCTATGGATCTACATTGCCATGCCATGTGCAGAAATGTGGCCCTCAGTGTCCCACATCTCCAGCAACTATCATCCGGTCGTAGACCCATTTTATGTATTTGTGGAGGTGTTTGATAAAGGCAGTGCAGATATTTAAAATGTATAAGTCTTAAGCGGTAATTTGGGGACAATTTTTTTAGTAATTTACAGCTCTGATCCTACTGTTCGTCTGTGAGTACCTCCCCTAGGTCTTCGTCCCACGCTTTTCGGGCCACTGGTGTCATTATTGGAGCCGAGCTCTGGGTTGTGCGATAGATCCGCAATATTGATTTCTTACCAAAATCACTCCTTATTATGGCGGCGGGCTATCGCCAGTAGTCACGGGAGCTCCGGGAACAGCATAGCGCTTGCAATGGAGACAAGCATACCGCAATGAAGGTCACTGGTAAGGACGTGCTGTGGTCTGCGTGTGGGCACTGTTTTTGATGTATTTTTTTCCGTTTTTCGAGCTTTCCCTGTTTGATTGGAGGCGTCTTGAGGCACGGAGGCACGGAGGTATACGGCTGACTGCGGTGGGTGGGGGCTGGGGGGCAGCCGACCGCAGGGAGGTACCCCCCCAGGCGGTTTGGGAGGGTTTGTGGGGTGGGTTTGCAGCCCAATTGGGCTGTTTTTTTTATATTTTGGGCTTCTCTTTTCCTCCCAAATGGAGCCCAGGCATAAATACCTCAGGCTCCTCCTCCCGGCCACCATTTTAGGTTTGGTGACCTGGTGGACGGGAGGTTATTGTAGTCAGATTTTTTTTTCTCTGTTGTGGTATTTACTAGTAGTTATGGCAGCTGAAGATTATAGAGTTTTTTGAAAGCGATAAGGCTTCTCAGTGAGGCTGGTAGGTTGGACCTCAGCTTGGGGGATGTCGCGGGCCAGTCGCGTCCTCAGCGTCAGGCCTCGGCAGGAGTGCCGGCAGTGGTGGTAGCGTGTCTGACCCCTAAGCCGGCTCGTGCATACCTGGTAAGTGAGCGGGGGCGCTCGCGGGTTCGTAAGGCGGCTCTGGGTGTGAAAGCGCGGCGGCTGGAGGTTGTTGAGAGTGCGCGAGACGTTGCTGTTTCTGAGGTGTCTATGCAGTCGGTTGATATGGCGGATGACGTCATGGAGCCGCCTGAGTCCTTGGCGGTTCAGTTACCCGCTGCGCGTGCTGTTTCGGCCCCCACCCAGCGGGGGAAGTGCGGAGGCAAGCGCGGTGGCAAGAAGCGCTCTTCTTCGACCTCCGCACTGGGATCGGGTGAGTCGCGGCTGGGGGAGGGGTTAGAAGCGGAGCGTGTGTTCCGCTCACAGGCCCCTTCCCGGTCTGAGGCAGTGTTTTTTGTAGGGGATAGGCCGGTGACTTCTTCAGGTAATGTCACGTTGAGGGAAGAGGAGGGGGTTGGTTTTCTCTCGTCGGCTCGCACTTCTCACTTGCTCCCTGTGGGCACCAGGTCGAATTTGGAGTTGCAGGGGGTGGGGGGGGGGGGGGGGGGGATTCCGGTCGGGAGGCACCTTTTCTTGGTAGCCCGCTTTTATTCTCTCCTCGTAGCTCACATGGGGGTGATGTGGTGTCTGTGCACAGTGGTTCTTTGGGTGAGGGTGAGTGGGCTCAGGTGGAGGGGTGGGGGGTTTATCTTTGGAAGTCAAGGATTGTGAAGCAGTTTTTCTGCCCCCCCCCCTCCCCCCCTTATTATTCTGTGGCACCTGGTGGGGTGGTACAGGGGGATGTTGTCAGGGATTTGTCAGTTTCTTCTTCTAAGGGGGGCATGATGAAACAGGGGGTGCCTGCTAGGTCTTGGGAGGGATTGGATGTATTTCCTTCCTGGTCTGAGGGGATTCGTGAGGCTGTGCCTAATAGGGATGCTGTTGCATTTGGTTCTCAGGGTGGCCTTCAGAGTACATTGGGTTTTCCAGGTTTGAAAGTTGGGAGTTTACATAAAGGTTTGGGGGCACAGGGTGTGACTCCTACAAAGTGTGGGGAAGGGGAAGGGGAAGGTCAGGCTTCTGGTCCGGTGTGGGCTATTGTACAAGCTATGTTGGATTGGAGTAGTGTTGAGGAGCTGGTTGAGCCCTCCCCCCCTCCTCGCAGTGTTTCTTTTAAGGCAAATGTTTCAGGTTCTCAGAGGGTTTTGCAGGGCAGGGGTACTTGGTCTGGTGATAGGTTGTCCGGCAGGAGTGAGCATTATGAGATTCCTGGTAGTAAGGGTCCCGGCACATCAGTTTAGCCTTTCTGTTTTCAGGTACAGGGTCACACTGGAGCAGCTGACTCGGTAGGGCGAAGTGCTGCCCATTGGCGCCGAGGTGAAGGGAGGGTGGAGCCGTACCGTCCGTACCATCGGGGGATCCCGGCGCGGTCAGCAAATGGAGGTCTGGCGCGACCTCGCTGGCCCCAATGTATCTTCAACATCAATGGCAGGATGGGTCATCTCAACATTTACAATTGAGTGGTCAGCAGTTTGGGGACTACCGACAGGTACAGTCGGCTCCTCCGTCAAGTGGTGCAAAAAGGGTTGGTAAGGCCCATGTAGGTCGTGATGGTTCTGTACAGGCTCATGGGAAGTTGCCGGTTTCTAGCCCTCCCCGGTTGGAAGAGTCTTTGATTTTGGATTATGACGATGATAGCCCAGAGGAAAGGGAGCTACGTGACACTGAGAGTGGGGGGGGGGGCAATTTCATGCTTCTTCTAGTCTTTTTCAGGCACCAGTGGTGGTGCGCCCAAAGAAGGTGGTGGTGTCTGGACCGGGTCGAGAGCGCGGCCCCTCAGGAAGGGTTCCTCGGACGGTCGATAATGTTGAACAAATGGCATGGAGATCGAGGCCACAGCAACCCCCTTTGTTACAACTAGGTGAGCTTTCTGAACCACGGGCCAGACCAAAAATGGTGTCTGTGGGGACGGGGGGAGAGGTACTGGTTGAGGGAGCTGAAGGCAAATTATACAAAGGACGTTATGTTAAAGACCAAGGGGTAGGCACAGGGGATGGGGATGTCACGTTGGGCACCAAGGTGGAGAGTGGCATGAACACTGATTCAGTTGAATTAGTCCACCAAAGCGAGAATTTGGGAGGGTGAGTATGTGGAAATTTTAAAACTATTGTACAGGGAGGTGCGTTCTAAGGAGGGTTCGAAGGAGGAAGAGTATGAGCTGGCTAAGCGCCCAAAAGTTCCTCTCACAATCGAGAATTGGACGGCAGCCTTTTTAATATACGCTAGCGTATATTGCGAAAAGTTCCCAGAGCGCTGCGTTGCTATATTTAAGTATAGGGATGTTATCAGAAAGGCGCAGATAACAGGTAGGGGTTTTGCGTGGGCACCATATGACGAGGACTTCAGGGCTCGGATGGCTTGGGATCCTGAGGCCAAGTGGGGGGAATTGGACACGGATTTATGGCAACACACGATGGGTGCATCTGCTGGTGGTAAGACAATCTTTACTTGCTAGTGGACTAACGTTAGTTTACCGGCCCGTTCAGGTAAAGCCCACCAGTGGAGGGGTGGGCAATGTATCAGCCACACAGACTGGGGTGGGTGCCTGCTGGGACTTTAACAAAGGATTGTGTACCAGGGAATTCTGTAAATATCATCATGACTGCTCACAATGTGGCAGAAGACACCCATTGGCTAAGTGTTGGGGGCCCAGGCTTTCAGGGGGCCAGCAGTGGTCACAGCAGAGTACTAGCGCTTCAGGCACACCACAGCAGTCACAGGCCAATAGGGGAGGGAAACACAATTCAGGGGTTGGGCCCAAAGTCTCATACTCCAGTTAAGTTGGATCAATTGTTGGAAGGTCTGCTGGATTATGAGGATACTAGAGCTCAACAAATTTTGAGGATTGGTTTTTCAGGAAGGTTTCCGTCTTGGTTATTCAGGGCCGCGGCTGCGGCGTTGGTCCAAGAATTTAAAATCGGCTGATGAACATAAGACAATAGTACAGGATAAATTGGACAAAGAGGTACGGGAGGGCAGGATGGCCGGTCCTTTTGATGACTGGCCTCTGGATAATTTGATCATTTCCCCAATTGGTGTTGTCCCTAAAAAGGAAGCAGGACAGTATAGATTAATACAACACTTGTCATGGCCGGAGGGGTCCTCAGTTAATGACTTTATTGATGAGGAGGCAGCCTCTGTGTCTTACTCTTCCGTTGATGTTGCTATGTCATTAGTGGTGACCACTGGCGTTTCAGCTGAAATGGCAAAGTGCGACATAAAATCCGCATTTAGATTGCTTCCAGTCCATCCTGAAGATTGGAATCTTCTGGGCATCCATTTCAATGGAAAATGGTACGTGGACAAAGCACTGCCAATGGGCTGTTCCATATCCTGCTCTCTTTTTGAAACTTTCAGTACTTTTCTTCAATGTTTTTTTACACACAATTCTGGACATCAGTTAGTGACACACTATTTAGATTACTTCTTTTTTGTTGGATCTCAGGGCTCCTCAGAATGTCAGGCAGCTCTGGATACATTTCAGAACCTTATGGACCTTTTAGGAGTACCATTGGCACCTGAAAAGACAATGGATCCTTGCGCGACCATTTCCTTTTTGCGTATTGAGATTGATTCTCAGGCAATGCAGGCTCGCTTGCCAGAGGATAAGAAGAGGAAAATGCTGGAGCTGTTACAATCAATGTTGGCAAAAACAAAACTCACAGTCAAGGAAGTGCAAGTTTTGTCGGACCATCTGAATTTTGCTTGTAGGGTGGTCAGAGCGGGCAGAACTTTTTGCAGGCGCTTAGGCTGGTCCTTGTCTGGTTTTCACTTGCCCCATCATCATGTGCGTTTGTCAGCAGGGGTCAAAGAAGACCTGCGTATGTGGGAAGCATTTTTGCATTCCTTCAATGGTGTTCCTTTACTCAGAGAGGAAGATTGGGTTTGGGATGTTCAGATTTTCTCGGATGCAGCTGGCAGTGAAGGTTTTGGTCTGTACTGGCAGGGTAAGTGGTGTGCGGACAAGTGGCCTGCAAGGTGGAGAGATGGCGGTAGGAGCATTGCCTTCCTAGAGCTGTTTCCGGTGGTAGTGGCTTTGACATTGTGGGAACAGGAGTTGGCGCACAAAAAAGTTCTCTTTCGGATTGACAATCTGGCTGTGGTGGACATCATCAATAGGCAGTTGGCTAGGGATACGCAGATTTTGAAATTGCTCCGAGTCTTTGTGTTGGGCTGCCTTAAGTATGACATTAGTTTCAGGGCTTTGCACATTCCTGGTGTGGACAATGACATTGCGGATGCGTTGTCTCGTTCGCAGTGGGAGAGATTCCATGGGCTGGCCTCGGAGGTGGACAGGACACCAACCCTCATGCCGCAACACCTCTGGGTTGTAGGAGACACAGGGTCATACAGCTGGTGGTAGGTTCATTGTCCTTATCTACTCGGTCTGCATATGAATTGGCTTGGAGAGAATTTTTGGCGTCAGGGGCCTGCAGGCGTGATCCGGGCTGGAGACGGGTAGAAGATGTTGTGCAGTTTATTCTTGATTTGATGGACAGGCAGTTATCCAGGGTTACCATTGCTGGCAAGTTGGCTGGCATTTCCTTTATGGGCAAACTTTTGTGGGGTTACTCTCCTTCTGCTGGTGAGGTGGGGAAAAGAATGTTGGAGGGTTAGTCCCGGGAGCGGGGAGTTGAGCAGTCAGCTCTGAGCCCATTGTCTTCGCAAAATTTAGCTAGAGTTGTGGAGGTGTTGCCCCGGATTTGCAGGGATGATTTTGAAGCGTGTCTGATTTCCACTCTTATGGTGTGGATGTTTTTTAGTGCTTTCAGAGTTTCGGAGATGTTAGGTTCTAAGTTACGTGGGGGGGTTGTTTGGGGGCACGTTCATTTGTCAGACAGAGGGGTTAATTTGTGGTTCTCTCGATCAAAAACGGACCAGAGAGCAAAAGGTAAAGGTGTTTGGTTGGAAGCGTCTTCTCCGTTAGGTACCTGCCTTCTACACTGGGCGCGACGTTGGTTGTCTGTTTCTGGGGGGCAATTGGATGCTTTAGTTTTTCAGCATGCTGACAGATCCAGGGTTACGGACTTTCAATTGCGCATGGTGCTCCGTAAGGCTTTGCGGGTCCTTGGTTTGGATGACAAAGAAATTTGGATATTCACTCTTTTAGGATTGGAGCGGCTACTGAAGCGCATAACAGGGGTTGGTCCGGTCAGGACATCATACATTTGGGTCGTTGGTCTTCAACATGCTTTAAGCGCTATGTGTGAAGTGAATCTGGAAAGGCGCTGGCGTCATCATCTTCTTAAATTTGATACTGCCTTTTTCGTTTCAGGTTCCGTGGCTGGCCCCCGTTCTGCAGTTCTGACCATTTGGATTGTGGGGCACTCCTTCGTGAAGAGAGCAGCTGTACAAGCTTGTGATAGATATCTTGGTTCTATGTTGCGTTTCAAAGAGCGTTATTTTTCTGTAATTTGGAAAGGAAGGGGGGGCATGCTTTGGAAGGATTTAATTCCTGCTCTTAATGCTTGGTTAGTCGGGGGCCATTGCCCGGATGTCCTGGTTATTCACTTAGGAGAAAATGATTTGTGCACTGTTAAGGGCGTGGTTTTGTTGAGAGCTATGAAAAAAGATCTTTCCTTGTTGAAGCAGCAGTGGTCGGGTGCCATGTTTTTTGGACTGAATTGGTTCCGCAGAGGTCCTGGAGAGGTGCAATCAAGCCCAAGGCAATTGATAGAGCACTTAAGAAGATCAACCTTGAGGTTTCCAGATTTTGTAGAGGTTTGGGTTTCAGTCGTGTGACACATGGTGACATCAGGTATGACGCGGTGGAGTTTTTTTCGTGGTGACGGTGTCCATCTTTCCAGGATTGGTATGGATCTTTATCTCCTTGAATTGAGAGAAGTTTTGTCTCGTTGTTTGAAGATTCAGCAGTGTGCGACATAGGTTTATTCCTTCTGGCTTCATTTTTTCCGCGATTTGGGGGGCAGAAAGGGGGGGTGTATTTCAACGCCCCCCCCCCCCCCCTTCCCCCCCTCTCCGCTTTCTGGGTGGCGGGGATTTTGGTGGTTTTGTCAGGATTGGCAAGATGTCATTTTGGTACGTGTTTAAGTTGGGGCATTGTCAGGGGGATTTGGGCAGGATAATTTTTGGGTAGGTTACATAGGTTGGGGGACCTAGATTGGTTGGGGGACAAATTGGGGAGTTGTGTTATGGTTTGGGGGATTTGATAAATTGAAATGATTATGCAGGGTCTTTGCATTGTTTGAATTGTAATTATGTAATGTACGGGTGGAGACAGGTTTGATGGCGTGTTAGGGGTGGGGGTGGTGATTGGGGGTTGAGGAGATATCATATTTAGTGAGGACTAGTTTTGTAAGGCTTGGCCGAGGTTTTAATTTGTTAATGTGCACCTGTTTCAATAAAGCGGCCTTTTTCACACACAACAGTTGTCTTGGTCTGCTCACCCCCCTCCCACCCCTCCCTCCCAATGAGAACGGTGGACGGCGGCGCTAGGACCTTGACGCCCAGATGGTTTGTGAGGTAGAGGCGGAGCCTGCAGCACAGCCGACGATCTACTGCGGGCTTGGACGCCGAGCAAGACTCTGGACAAGGGGACAGGGGGCATTTGCACAGGTTTGTTTTCGAGAGTCTTCTTGCAGAGACACCCCATGGCGCCTAACTCCCAACGCCCCCTTCCAGCGAGCTTACACCTTTACCCTCGGCGTATATTTGGTAAGAGAGTTACCAGGTGAGTTATTTGGTGGTTCCGTGCAGACGTGTGTGGCTCTTGTCCCCTTGGACTCTCTTTTAGACTTGATCCCACTGTTAAATCAGGTGAACCATCAGAATACGCTCTCGAGAGGTGGAGGTGGAAGGGGGGGAGTGTCTGCTCAGAGTGTGGAGGAGAGAGGTGATTTTCCCAGAGTACTGCGCCCCTTAGAGAAAGCCCACAAGAGAAAGGCGTGGGTGTCTTGGTCTCTGTTTCTCGTGGGGAAGCTACCTCTTGTGAGACTCGTCCGGTGAAGAACAGGTACCAGCTACGGTCTCAGTCTCAGCTCGAGTTCAAGAGCAAGGGTGCCCTGGATTACTCTGAGGGCTCAAAGGGAGTAGTGCCTATAACCCCCTGTAAAAGAAAAGGCGCTAAATCAGGGGAAATTAGAAAAACTAAAGCACCTAAGGCCATCGGTCCTCCCATTAAACTGACCCCATCGCTACAAACCTACTTTAAGATCATGGAGCAAGTCGTTAAATCTAAAGAACCAACCCCTGCCCCGCGAAGAAGTCCTCCCTCAGTCCTCCTTGAAAATTGTTTCACCCCCCTTATGTCTATTCAGGAATCTGAAAGGGACACAGGAAAGGCAGGAAATATAGGGGACCAATTAGATGTCCTTTCTCCTGAGATCACCCCTTTACCCAGTCTCCATCCTGAGTCGCTCGCCAATACTTACATCTTAAATGCCTCTACCCCCGATACCACCCATGGTACGATCAACACCACTATTATTTCTGCCACTACCAATATTACTTCTATTGCCCCAGTATTCGTCCTGCCAGGAACACAAGAAGCAGGACCTATCGAAAGCAGTACCTCCGTTCTTGAGTCATTGGGTCCGGAGTCAATGCATGCTGGCTCCAGCGTCGGATTGGCAACACGGGCATTCGGGCAATGCCTGAGGGGCCGGTGTCCGAGTTCTGCTGTGGGCTGTTTTTTTTTAGCAGTCTGGGGGCCCATTTGGGCGCTGTGTCTATTGTTCGAATACAGGCTGAGCCAGCGGCCCAGTGGGTGTCTGAGTGGCCTTTCTAGAGGCAGATGGGGGATCATTACCTCCGTTTAGCAACAGGCAGAGGTGTCACTTTCTTTCTCTCGCTGGCCGACCCATTAATGTGTGCACATACTGAGCGGCCTCACTTGTTTCACCAGTGTAAACTAACGCATGCATTTTTTTTACCCCTCCACCTAAAGTTTTTTTTAATAAGATTATGCCAAAGCAGTGATTTGAGGAGTGACTGTGCAAATGTGGGCTGATTTTTGTTTTGGTGTGCCCGGGCCGATTTTCAATCCCAATCCAACCCTGGCTGGCTCTGTAGTAGTGGCTTGGGGGGGGGGGGGGGGGAGGGGGGGGTTGAAATAGGTGGAGAAGAAGTACAGCTTGGATCCTTCCTCCAGGCTCTAAGGGGAGATCTGCTTTCTAAATTCGCCATATCGGAGGCGAACCAGAAGGGGATTCACGATAAATGCGAGGCATTAGAGTTAAAGTTGGACGACATCTGCCTACGCACTGGATTTCTCAAACTTGAGTTTAAGACCTTATCGGAATCTGTTCAGTGGAATAAGGAAGAAATCAAGGCCTTAAAAACACAGAATAAAGCACTACAGATGGACATGGAGAGGTTAGAGATGCAGGCCCGGAGAAATATCCTGATGTTCCTTAAAATCCTGGAGGGGGTCGAGAAGGGCGATATCAAGAGCTTAATATGTAAATTCTTAAGAGAGGGAGTCCTGAAAGACCGAGAGGATATTAACCTTGAATCAGAGATTCAAAGAGTGCATAGAGACCCTTTCAAGATACACCCAGACAGGAAAGCTCCTAGGAAAATCCTAGTTAATTTCCAGACCTACGCAGTAAAGGAGTTGATCTTGGGGAGGTCCCTGCATGGGCCAACATCACATCCTGAGTTCGGGGCCTACCAAATTCGCTCAGATATAGGAGGCAGAACGGCGCAAAGGCAGTGGGAGCTAGGGTCCAGAATGCCAGAACTCAGAAGCCTGGGGGCACACGTTCAAATGAAATTCCCCGCTCTACTAAAGGTAATGTGGAACAATAAGATGTACACTTTTAGTTCCCCTGATGATGTAGATGTGTTTTTGCTTCAGGCACAGGGGTAGGTATTTAAAGCTATATATATATATATATATATATATATATATATATATATATATATATATATATATATATATATATATATATATATATATATATATATATATATAACAGCAATTCCATTAGTAATCTGTCAGTATTAACTACAGCTGGAGAACAACTTTTATCACTCGGACTCAACTATTGTCCTAAGCAATCTTTCATTTATGCCTCCACACGTATAGATGTTTTTTGTTTTATTCGCAAATTTAAATAAAAAAAATTCTTTACTTTGCAGAACATCAAAAAAACTACGGAGGGGGATTCTCATCTTCAAGATTCCTGTTCAGCCCTGCCTAGCCTTGTATCCTCGGATGTTTCTACCCTTTTATCGTTGCATGATCTTGAAGCTGCCACGGATTCCGAACCTATGCAGCATGATTCAGATATCAACACTCAATCTACACTATCCAAGCTCAATTGTGCACAGAAAGGAGCAGGTATTACACCCTTCAAAGCAAAATCCACCTTTATTCCAATGATGGCAAAGGATGCTGTTGATACTTTTCACGACTGTGTTACCAATGACATTAAGGTACTATACAAAAAATCCAGACAAAAGAAAAATAGCCACAAACAAATAGAGTACAACAGACTCATGAAGAAATTAAATGAACTCTGATAAGGGCGGGAATTTGGTCATCTGGCCCAAGAAAGAATATATCATGGAAGCAAAAAGACAATTGGCTGACTCTAATTGTTATGAAAGAACTTGTCAAAAAAACTATGTTAAAGCTAAAGATACTTTATTGAAACTTTTGTCTCAATGGCGGAGGGAAAGTCTAATTTCATTTGAAGAATATAAATTTATGCATAATGAATCTCCTATCCTTCCTGTGCTTTACCTTATTTCTAAAGTTCACAAATGCATTATCCCTACTCCAGGGAGACAGATCATTTCAGCTATAAATAGTATGAGTGAACAGGTCAGCCAATACATTGACTTCTTTCTATAAGATCTAGTTAAATTGCCTAGCTATGTCAAGAATACAAGTGATTTTTTTACACAAAATTGACAATCTAGAATGGAATGAAGATATGCGTCTAATAACTCTAGATGTAGAATCTTTATATACCAGTATCAATCACAATCAGGGTATAGCGTCTGTGGAACACTTCCTTGGCAAGCGGTCTATTGAGTTTTATCAACACAATAAGGTTTTATTGAGTCTAATAGAGTGGTGTCTGTACAATAATTACTTTTTGTTTGGAAATGATCTCTTTAATCCCTTGTGTTGCGCTGTGCTGCTGACCATTTTGCTGGGCTGCTCTGTGTGCCATCGGAGCTGTGACTCTTGTCTTTGGCGCTACAACTCGCGGTACCCGCTTCGCGGGTCCCGCTTCGAGGAAGAGGTGTTTGGTGGAACTAGAGGACCTTGCCGGGGTGTTTAGGGGCAGGGCAGGGCTGCGAGCGACAGCGCGGGGACTCCATCACCCAGGAGTCCCTGCTTGGCCAATCGGAATCACCTGGCCCGCTCTCCCTGCTAGCCCCGCCCCTTGAGTATCGGACATCAGTAAAACCAACCCCTAATCTACAACAGGCGGGATCCCTTGTGTTGCGCTGTGCTGCTGACCATTTTGCTGGGCTGCTCTGTGTGCCATCGGAGCTGTGACTCTTGTCTTTGGCGCTACAACTCGCCGTACCCGCTTCGCGGGTCCCGCTTCGAGGAAGAGGTGTTTGGTGGAACTAGAGGACCTTGCCGGGGTGTTTAGGGGCAGGGTAGGGCTGCGAGCGACAGCGCGGGGACTCCATCACCCAGGAGTCCCTGCTTGGCCAATCAGAATCACCTGGCCCGCTCTCCCTGCTAGCCCCGCCACTTGAGTATCGGACATCAGTAAAACCAACCCCTAATCTACAACAGGCGGGATCCCTTGTGTTGCGCTGTGCTGCTGACCATTTTGCTGGGCTGCTCTGTGTGCCGTCGGAGCTGTGACTCTTGTCTTTGGCGCTACAACTCGCCGTACCCGCTTCGCGGGTCCCGCTTCGAGGAAGAGGTGTTTGGTGGAACTAGAGGACCTTGCCGGGGTGTTTAGGGGCAGGGCAGGGCTGCGAGCAACAGCGCGGGGACTCCATCACCCAGGAGTCCCTGCTTGGCCAATCGGAATCACCCGGCCTGCTCTCCCTGCTAGCCCCGCCCCTTGAGTATCGGACATCAGTAAAACCAACCCCTAATCTACAACAGGCGGGATCCCTTGTGTTGCGCTGTGCTGCTGACCATTTTGCTGGGCTGCTCTGTGTGCTGTCGGAGCTGTGACTCTTGTCTTTGGCGCTACATCTCGCGGTACCCGCTTCGCGGGTCCCGCTTCGAGGAAGAGGTGTTTGGTGGAACTAGAGGACCTTGCCGGAGTGTTTAGGGGCAGGGTAGGGCTGCGAGCGACAGCGCGGGGACTCCATCACCCAGGAGTCCCTGCTTGGCCAATCGGAATCACCTGGCCCGCTCTCCCTGCTAGCCCCCCCCATGAGTATCGGACATCAGTAAAACCAACCCCTAATCTACAACAGGCGGGATCCCTTGTGTTGTGCTGTGCTGCTGACCATTTTGCTGGGCTGCTCTGTGTGCCGTCGGAGCTGTGACTCTTGTCTTTGGCGCTACAACTCGCAGTACCCACTTTGTGGGTCCCGCTTCGAGGAAGAGGTGTTTGGTGGAACTAGAGGACCTTGCCGGGGTGTTTAGGGGCAGGGCAGGGCTGCGAGCGACAGCGCGGGGACTCCATCACCCAGGAGTCCCTGCTTGGCCAATCGGAATCACCTGGCCCGCTCTCCCTGCTAGCCCCGCCCCTCGAGTATCGGACATCAGTAAAACCAACCCCTAATCTACAACAGGCGGGATCCCTTGTGTTGCGCTGTGCTGCTGACCTTTTTGCTGGGCTGCTCTGTGTGCGGTCGGAGCTGTGACTCTTGTCTTTGGCGCTACAACTCGCGGTACCCGCTTTGCGGGTCCCGCTTCGAGGAAGAGGTGTTTGGTGGAACTAGAGGACCTTGCCGGGGTGTTTAGGGGCAGGGCAGGGCTGCGAGCGACAGCGCGGGGACTCCATCACGCAGGAGTCCCTGCTTGGCCAATCGGAATCACCTGGCCCGCTCTCCCTGCTAGCCCCGCCCCCTTAGTGGACCAAACCCAATAATACTAAACACAACTACCGCTGCGCGGGAGCGTCCCGGGAGAAGCCCGGGACAATGGCGGGACCGTCTGTGGCCGTCAGGGGCTGAAGGAGGCTGGGCTGGGCCCGGTCCCTAACAATTAAAATTGTTTATTGCTGTTTTAAAGGTTTGTTGTATTCTGGGATACTTTAAGTGTCTGGGATGCCATTAGACATGCCTGGTTCTCTACCTTCTAGTGTCAGGGCCTCTATCCTTGGCCCCCTTGACAAATATTTTGCAAGGGGAACTAAAGAAATTGACAAAGAACTTCTGTTAGCGAAGAGATGTGCAGAGCGCCGCCGTTCTATTGAATTACTTAAAAATAAACCATTGATTATCCCCCAAAAATCACCCATCACCCAAGAACTGGGTAGTACTTGTAGGTTGGAAACAGACGCCGAATTATTTAGCACCGACCATATCCCTATCATTTTTCAAGATCATAGTACAACCCCTGTACATTCTGATATCACCAATAATGGTAATCTAAATAGCTCTCCTATTGCTTCCAATAGTCTCACTGATCTAAATTCTCCAGTTGCCCTGAATCTTGTTTCGCAACTTCATTCAACTCTTTCTAACCATTCAATCGACATTGTAGTACCTACTGAGACAATTCCATCACATACTGTTAGCAAGACCAAAGATAATCCTAAGAACCCACGGAGGGTATTTCACTCTCCTCCAAGGAAAAAAAAGAGAAAAGGTGGGGTAAAAAGGAAAAAAGGGGAAAAATCTTTGAGTACTACATCTCCCTTAGTTGGCCTCAAAGTTAAACCATCTGACCCACCAGCGAGAGATGTTTTACCAGGTACTCAATTATCACCACCATTCCCAGGAGAATGAACAATGTTCAATAAAGAGTCAATGGAACTGTTCAAACAACTTTTAAAATCCTATATGCTCCCACTTATAGAGAGAGTTAGAATCTTAGGGGAAAAAATGGATTGCCTCATGGCAGCTGCTCGCCCGAGCACAAATCCTGACCCTGTGAAACCCAAGGATCAACATCGACCAAAACGCCAGTTAAGCTAAAAAATACCGAACCTAAGTAGACAACAGAAAGAGAACGAACACTTAACCTCTAATAGTAAAAGTACTCCCCCAATCACTACCAAGACGACGGGTGTTCATAACCCAGTTAAAGAGAAGGAATTGCTGGCCCCTAACCCCCTCCCCCCTTCTACAAATAAGCCAACTATGATTCCGGGGGTTGCCAAAACCAAAAGAGTAAATCCAAATTATAGGACTACAGTGGACTTACCCCCAGAGTCAGCTAACTTTGTAATCCTTCTAACAGGTGTCCCACCTACGTCTAATGGAATCCCTGAACACAATGACAATCTTAAAAATAAAGTTATTTTCTGGTTGCGAACCAACAGACCCCTCCCCTCTCATTTAAACAGTGATATAATCTCCGTAAAACGATGCAATTGGGTGGGTCCCAGACCGAAAGATAATGAGGTGGACGTTGTGATCGTAAACTTTAAGGATCACAGAGTAGTCACATATATTAGTGATTGGTTTCCAGGAAAAAATGAAGGGGGAGTTTCAACCCGAAACCTGAGCTATTTTTATCCAGAGGCCCTGTTTAGACCCCCTATTTATCCCAGATCTTGTAGAAACCCTAATCCTCTGAATTTGGCTTATTGTACACCACCTTTTTCTTGTCCTGTCAAAAACCTAAATAACTTATCCCCCCTTCCCCTACGCCAACGCCCCCCCAGACATTTCTCCTTACATAATAATTTCACAAACTCAACCAATTTTAATGAGTACTGGAACATTCCGTTATATAATCTGTATTAACCTCTTTCGGGGCTGGACTTAAATGAATGACTTGACCTGCCACATTCTGACACGGAGGCCATTCAAGAATGCATGGGGATTTTTGATACTCTAGCCATAGTACCCTCTTATGATGAAGCACAGAATGTAATGACACATCAGATAGGGAATGCGAATCCTGAACTTTTTGGAGGGGACTGGGGCATGAGTTTGGAAGTAGATATGGTAGAGGTCCAGGATGCGTTGGCATCGCAGGTTGGAAAAGAGGAGTTTAGCACACCTAGAGGGATACAAGATAGAAGTCAGGAACCCGAGATGGCTGCCCGTGGAGATGATGAAATTAATAACATCTGTCCCCATCTTAGGAGGGATGATGCACCTCTTGAGGTTATTCTAAGTCAGAAGGAGGGAGACCCATTATCATCTAGCATGAATGTCTCCGCAGGGCTGAGCTTGGCTAACCACTCATCACTGTTGAGACTTATTTTGTGGAACATAGCTGGTCTGAGTAGTAAGCTTCAAATTGAGGAGTGGATGGAGCTGGTGAATAATCAGGATATTTTAATTTTCCAAGAGACCTGGGCAACTGACCCTATTTTCCTCCCTGGGTTTCTAAATTTTTATAAACCAGCTCGTAGGACAGGAGTGGGTAGACCGTCAGGGGGTCTATGTGACAGTCATTGGATTATCATATCTCAGAGGTGCCCACTACTAATCTTGATATCCTTGTGCTCAAGCTTTCAAATCCAGGTTCCCAGGTGATGGTTATTATAATTGTTTATGCTCGGGGTATTCCGGGTGGACGTAGCCCTACTGGTATTTTCAACGATCTGGAGTCTATATTTAACCAAATTGGAAGGGAATCTTTTGTTATTTTGGCAGGTGATCTAAACTGCACCTTTGAGCCGTATTCTGGAAGAGAGTTGGACTTCCAGGTAGAAGAGGACAAACTTTGGAAGATTCCATCCTTAGAATTATTACCTATTAAGAAAGGGACAGAAGCAGCACTCCACTGGTTGGGGTTCTGCCTTGAATGGGGATTGAGAGCTGTGAATGGGCGAACCCCCTCAGACAAACAAGGGAAGCACACCTTTGATAATGGCCATAGGACGAGCAGGATTGACTATATCCTTATTAGGGCAGAGTGCTGGTCCTCTCTGGTCGATATGATGGTGGTGGATCGCCCTGAGAGTGACCACAATCCCTTGGCACTCAGCTTAGCTCTAGAAAGTAATTATCGGTTGGGAGCCCCTCATAAATGTACCACGGCAGATGTGTTCTTGGAGAACGATAGAAGAAGGGTACAGTGGTGTAGAGTAGCAGAGGAGCCCGCCACCCTAAGTACAATCTCACGGAAAGTCGTGGAGGCTTCGGCCGCTATGGAGAAAGCGACCGGCCCAGTTGATATTTGTGGGTTACACAATAATCTTTTTAACTTTTTGAAATCGCTTTTCTCAACTTCAAAAAAAAAATCTGGAAAAAAAACCCGAACATCAGTGGGTGGGGGCAAGTGGTATAATCAACTATGTCGTAAAGCCCATACAGACTTACTTGTAGCACTTAAGTCGCGTGATAGCACCGCCATACGGAAGTGTAGGCAGGATTATAAAAAGTGCCAGAAAGAGGCCAAATTAGCCTGGGATGATAAATACTGGCAGGATCTCTATGAGGCGAGTTTATCCTCTAATCAATCGAGGTTCTGGCATGTTCTTAAGTGGGGGAATTCCTATGAATCTCAACTCCCCTCCAATCATGTAGCCAAATATGGATGGGTTGCACACTTTAGGGCACAATTTAGTAACTCCGGTTCCCTAGTAGCCCTCGACATAAGTATACGGGTGGGCCCCTTAAGAACCCTGAGGCCAGATCCCCTCTTTGTTCGTTCAGAAGTAGAGCTGGCGTTAAGTCAGACCAAAGGGGGGAAAGCTCCCGGTATAGACTGCATTCCCTCAGACCTTTTTAAATCTGATCAGGCAGCTTGGGTCCCCTATATATTGAAGGTTGCTAATGCTGTGGCAGAAGGTGCCCCGATACCAGACTCTTGGCAGGGGGCGGAAATACTTACAATATTCAAAAAGGGGGATCGCTCCCTGCCCGCTAACTACCGTCTAATCAGTCTTATTGACGCCATCCAAAAGATCATCTCTCGGATGGTGCTATTTAAGATCACAGCATGGATTGACGAAATGTCAATACTATCACCACTGCAGGCCGGCTTCAGGCCTTACGTAAGTACAATAGATCAGATTCTAAGATTTCTATTAATCTATTGGAAGGTGGTGGTCTTAAGCGAAGGTGTGATCTATGCGGCTTTTGTGGATCTTAAGTCCGCCTACGACTTGGTCCCAAGAACCAAACTGTGGGAGGCTTTGACACAAATGGGATTGCCGAAGGACCTGTTGGACATAATCATGAGACTACACGAGAAGAAATATGCTCAGGTTCGATGGGGTATGCAGGGCCAAGTCACCAAAAAGTTCCCAGTGACTCGAGGTGTCTGACAAGGATGTGTCCTTGCCCCCACTCTTTTTCTTCTATTTATTAATAGAGTTGTTGCATACTTCTCGGATACTCCTACAGACGCTCCTAGTTTGGGCGGCATGAAGGTTCCACTTCTAATTTTTGCTGATGATACGCTTTTACTCTCAAAAACTCAAAAGGGGCTACAACTGGCACTCAGTAAATTCGTAGAATTTTGTGACGCCAACGATTTGCAGGTCAACACAAGTAAAACCAAGTTTATGTTTTTTTAACAAAAATAGACCAATATTGGGACAAGTTAATCTTAATGGTGTAAATTTAGAACAGGTAAACATGATGACTTACCTGGGGGTGGTTCTAGACCATAGATTAAGATGGACTGCTCAGTTGGATGCACTGTCTTTAAAATGTTCTCAGTTGAGTGGGACACTGGTAAAGGAGCAGAGATCCTCTCTAATTAAGAGAGTGAGCCCAGCACTAAAAATATATAATATTAAGATCAGAACGGCCATTGTCTATGGAGCGGACCTCTGGGGCTATGTTAACTTGTCCCAACTTGAGAAAATACAAAATAAGTTTTTACGAAACTTGGTGGGTATCCCCCAATCGACCCCTATGCTTCCTTTAATGTTGGACCTGGGTTGTTATCCAATTGAGGAACTGGCAAAATTGAGAATTATACTCCTATGGAGGAGAATATGGGTAACCCCCGAATTGGCTTCATTTGCTGTGGGAATAGAAGATCTTAGACGAATAGTGGGTAGTGGCAACCTCCACTGTTTTAAAGCGGTCAAATCCATCTTGTTGGATATGGGCCTTATCCAGCTTTGGTCCAACCCCAGGACTAGCGTGTTCCCTGCAAAAAAGGATCTTAAGGATCAGTTTTTGGACAGCTTATAGAAATAGACTGATTATGGAACATAGCTCATCAACCCTTGCTGGTAGATTTTTGAACCATAAGGTGGACACAGTTTTTGGAAGCTACTGGGATGCCATAACATTGAGTATTGATAGAAAACTCTTTCATCAATTTAGAACAGGAACGCTACCCTTGAGATCGTTCACACACAAATGGAGGGGTGGGGTAGGGAACTCATGTCCATGGTGTAAAGGCCCCCCGGAAAAAATGGCTGAAACCTATTTGTCGAAAGCTTAACACCAGAGGGGCCAACGAGGCTTTAAGGTTGTTAGGGATGGTAACATCTCTTCCAGTGGCCATGTAGGTAGCTAATTTTTTTAGGCTGGTCTTGGCTAGTTAGAATTAGATATCCACAGTGATAGCCAGCCTATTATTATTGTACACCCTGTGCAGCACCATGTACTATGTAACTTATGTATAATGTTGGTTTTTAATGTTTTACTGTGTTTTATTCTGTGATGTCTTTTATGGTCAATTTTACCGAAATAAAGACGTTTGAAACTGAAACTGATCTCTTTAAACAACTCAGAGGGGTGGCGATGGGATCCTGTTTCTCTCCCACCTAAACAAACAACATCAAGTATGGGTTGATGAGAAGATAGTTAGATATCTTCGTTATATCAATGATGTCTTTATTCTCTGGCAGGGCGATGAGGTTGAGGCTTCCTTGTTTGTGCAAGAAATTAACAATAACAACCTCAATCTTTAATTTTACGTCTCATGTACACAAGAAAGAAATTGAATTTCTGGACGTTAAAGTTTGTATCAAGAATGTCCGGATAGAAACTATTTTGTTCAGGAAACCCACGGCGGGAAACACGACTCTACATGCCACTAGTTTACACCCCAAGCATACAATCAATAGCATTCCGTATGGAGAAGCACTGAGATTAAAAAGAATATGCAGCACCACCAGTGACTTTGATTTGTGTGTTCATGACATGAAGAAGAGACTGAAAAAGAGAGGCCACTTGGATAGCACTTTAAATCAGGCTATAGCAAAAGCTAATTTGCAAACAAGAGAGAGTCTACTATTTCTAAATTTTTCTGATGTTGAAGTTTCTGAAAACAGTGGGGATAGTGATAATCCCTCGGGTAATCTTCAATGTCCTAGACTAGTTACCACGTTCAGGAATGAGGAGAACAAGATTAGAACTATCATTAAGAAAAATTGGCCCATATTCTTAACGGATACAGTTATTGGGTCAAACCTGCCTAGTTCCCCTCCTATCGCTTTCAGAAGGGCTAAAATTATGGGATCACTTTTAGATAAATCCAGTCCCGAAGTGAGTCTGAACTCAGACACATCGCTGTTATCACCTGGCGTGGAACGCTTCTCCAGCGCCTCGATCAGCCCGCAGGCCACGCCCCCATCGGAGGCCACGCCCACCGCCTATTGCTACAAAGGGACGCTGAATACAAGCGCCGCCATTTGTCATACCTTACTCCTGAGGCGGAAAGCCGGGAGGTAGTTCATTTAAAACTGTGTGTTCCCTAACCTCTGTGTTTTTAGCTCACTCACCTCCTCACTTATTACGCTTTTGAAAAGCGGACACATCGCTGTTATCACCTGGCGTGGAACGCTACTCCAGCGCCTCGATCAGCCCGCAGGCCACGCCCCCTTCGGAGGCCACGCCCACCACCTTTCCTCCTATAAATCATGGGCTTCCCTCGGAAGCGCAGCGGACGAGAGCAGCGGGCGCGACTTTTGCGCGCCGAAGGCGCGCCAAAGGAAAGCCCGTCTGCGCCCGTACGCGCCCAGGACGCGACAAGCGCGGACCACTCTGCTCAGTTTCTCACAATCTCCTGTCTCTCTAAACATCTGGAGCAGAATCACATCCTGGACAAAACACAATTTGGTTTTCATCCAGCCCATGGCACCGAAACAGCTGTCCTCACGGCCATGGAGGATCTTCGTATGCGTACAGACAGGGGCCAGGCAGTAGCTTTGATCCTGCTGGACCTGTCTGCCGCATTTAATACGGTCAATCATGTGCTTCTGCTGAAGAGACTAAGGGAGGCTGGGGTTGACGGCACTGCCCTGCTTTGGTTTCAGTCCTACCTGTGGGATAGGAAGCAGGCTGTGTCCCTTCCCCCGTTTCAATCTGCCTTCTCCTCAGTACCCCATGGGGTGCCTCAAGGCTCGTCCATCAGCCCCATTCTTTTAACGTTTACCTTAAACCTTTAGTCACGTTAATAAAATCCCATGGGCTAAGAGCTGTAAACTATGCGGATGACACCCAGCTCATCCTCTCTTGGGAGGGTGAAGAATCGATCCCTCTGGAATCGTTCCAAGATTGTCTGAGAGATACAGCTGGTTGGTGCATAAAAACTCTTTGCAATTTAACTCCTCTAAAACAGAGGTTCTGTTTTGTGCTGGAAGCCGGATTACTCGCCTGCTCCCAGCTGAATTTTGGCCCTCGGAAGCCCCGGAAAAGCCACAGCCGGTCACCACTGTGCGCAACCTGGGTGTCATGATGGACAACAAGCTTAGCATGGAAACTCAGGTTGCGAAAACAGTGTCCACTTGCTCGGCCTTATTGCGCTCCTTACGCAAGATCATGCCACTCCTCCCCTCACAGGCCCGAGCGATGGTAGTCAGGTGTACTATTCTTAGTCGCCTTGACTACTGCAACGCTTTGCTGCTCGAGGCCCCAGCTGTACTGTTAGACAGACTCCAAAGAGTTCAGACGGCCGCTGCCAAACTGGCCCTTGGCTGGACCAGGAGATCCTCGGCCACAGCGGCCTTGGCCGAACTGCACTGGCTCCCTTTGAAGCAACGAGTGGCCTTCAAATCACTCTGTCTTGTTTTTAAAGCACTGCACGGAGTCGGGCCTAGACCCTTGAGAGCCATGTTCACCTGGTACATTCCAACCAGAGCTCTTCGCTCAGCCTCAGCCTGCCTTGTCACAGTACCAAGATTCAACAAGGTCAGGACTGGGGGAAGATCCTTCAGAGTTGCAGCTGCAAAACTGTGGAATAGCCTGCCCCTTGACATTCGCCAAATAACGCAACTTCTTCCTTTCAGAAAGCGGATCAAAACCTGGCTCTTTCCCTAATTGTTTACTCTAGCTACCGCTCATCAGCTTTTCCCCACCGTTTTCCACCCCAGGAGTAATTACCAGCGCCAGGATACCTGTTAGGTGACAGCCGCGCTATACAAGTGTTTTAAATAAATAAATAAATAAATGTGGTTACAGCCTGCAGGTGGTTTTTACAAATGCTCTACGTGCAGAGCTTGTAAATTTGGAGAAAATAAAACACATTATCAAACTCTATTTAGCTCTCAGGAAATTGCTATAGCTGGCAACTTCAACTGGAAGACTGATCATGCTGTGTATGTCTTGACATGCACCTGTGGCTTGAATTACATTGGAAGTACTAAGCTACAGGTGCATGTCAGGATTTTACAACATCTTAGGGAAATTTTGCACAGCGATCAAGTATATCCAGTAGCACGCCATTTCAAGAGATTTCACGACAACAATTTGGCATGTTTAAAATACTATGTGGTAGGGGCCATTTCAAAATCACGCAGAGGTGGAAACAGAGAGCGAAGACTTGGGCAACTTGAAACCACCATGATTTTGGAGTTCGATAGTAAATGGCCCAACGGTTTGAATAATTCAGAGGATATGTATAATTTCTTATGAATATCATCTCCCCGTTTTTAATTCCATAGTGATTTCAGATTAGGGTGCCTAGTATTTTATATTGTCGTGATCTCTATTTTCTCTCTCTATTCTGGTATTTCTGCATTTTTGTATTTTTGTATGGTTGTATTTTTGTGTTTTTGTATTTTTGTACTTTTGCAACTTTGTATTTTTATATTCTATTTATTAGCAACTTTGCACATAGCATTTTTGCCCATGGATCAGAATATGAAAATAATCTCTCGCAGTCTTTGCATTGTATGATTCGCCTAACAGATTTACTGGTATTTTCAAGCTAGGATATTTTGAAAGGCTCTCGTTCAAACTGCTGGGTTACTATTAGCTTTTCCTCTTTGTATCCAGTAAAGTAGTGGAATATGAGTAAGTTTTTGAAAACATAGAGAATTAACTATTTCCTATGTTTCTCCACTATTTCTTACTGCCTCCTTCTTCACATTTTTTTATATTAGAGTTCTTTGCACTTTTTTTAACTGTGATGACGATACTATGTTATTTAAATTATTTTTAACATTTAGACAGGTGTCATATCTGATGCTAATGTTATTTATAGACATATATAATAGTTATCACACAGTTAGTCTTTATAGCACTTTTTGCACAATTCTTTCTATTTTGCACTTTTTGGCACAGTTTTGCACATTGACCATTCCTTGCTGCTAGCCTAACTAAGAGAATGTGTAGCATATGCCCACATAGTCTGTTATCAAGTTCCACTATCAATGATTAGTCCTTACATTAAATGATTGTCTTTGATATAACAATACATATATTTATATGTATAGTGATTTTTAGGATTTATCCTTTGATTTCATTATTTATTGTATTTATACAGTTATATAGTTTTTCAACTTGCATTCATGCTTTTAAATGTTTGCCAATACTGCTAAAACGTTTTTATATCGGACTGCAGTAGTATGTTATATCATTTTGCCTGGATAGTGGTATTTTTTGTGTGTGGGGGGATAACTCTTTAAATACTCCAACTTGACGTTCGGTCAGTGTTCTCCGCTTGTGAACAAGGGCTCTTGAGCCCGAAATGCATCATTGCTGTAACTTAAAATAAAAAATCTTCACTTACCTGATCCTGTGGTCTGTCTTCCTGCTTCGCCGTTCTACGGGATCGGAGGTTGCTGTGGAGCTGTCCCTGTAAATACTTTATATAGACATTTTAACGGTTTTTTCTATAAGGATTTATCCTGTTATTAATTATGTGATATCGTATTATGCAAATCTGCAATTTTTTCCTATGATCCTGTTTTTATAAAAAAAAAACGTGATATCTCATTTTATTCATATCAATTTGTATGCAAATGATATATAGCATTGAAATGGGGTTTTTTTGAGAAAAAGGAAAAAGTGTATTTTGCAGTACTTCTCTCCTTAAATGCAGGAGAAAAATGTCGTTTATGTCTATGCAGATTTATACCATGTGACAGGGAGGGCCAATTGGGTGTGCACAGCAGTATAAAATTAAAAAGTTGAAACTGGCTCATTTGCATGTGAACAAGGGCTTTCCCAGCCCGAAACGCGTAGTGCCCTCTGGCTTACCGGCTTCTCTGCAAATAAAGATCCTGTGCAGCGCATTCTGTGGTCCGTCTCCTATGTTCCCTCGCCGGTCTGACGCTGGTTGACCTGGAAGTGGTGTTTGGAGTCTTTGCGGATATATATATATATATATATATATATATATATATACTTTCCACACTCCTACTGATCGGCACTGGACTCCGATTCCACAAATGTAGGTACAGACCACAAAACAGCGCTTAGATTACTTCAAAGGTGGTTTATTGTTCTTCTGTCTCCAGCATGACGCGTTTCGGCTGCGACACGGCAGCCATGATATATATACATATCCCCTGGAAACTCGAACCACTTCCTGATTCCACCGCGGCGGACAGGCGAGGAAAGAGACACAGACCTCCGAGGTTTTCTAGTGGGAAAAGATGTTTATTTATTCAATATGACCCAACACAACGCGTTTCAAGCCCGTAAGCCCTTGTTCACGTGTCAAAAGTGAAAAAACACCATCTACTATTTAAAGTGAATAATACCACTCCCAGTTTCTGACATCACAGGTCACATGATCATGGGCATTAACAACAGACTGTAGTTGCTATAATGATAGTTTTGTAGTTCTGAACTACTAAGGCAGATTAATATAATATGACACACTTAATTTATATTCACATGTTTAAAAAACATCTAAAAACATGTAAAGTGCTAAATGTCATAGTATTCATAAAATAATAAATACAGATCATTTTAAAATTCTCATTGGATAAATCCAAGACTGCCTACGTTGTTACTGCGTCCATACAGTGATATTACCGGATAAATCCGCTTGTTATCATTTCAACAAATATGGCCTATGAGTCCTGCGTACATAACAACATGTACATATTTTTACCATAATTTTGGACCAATTTTCTTTGTATTTCTTTTTTATGCAGTGTAAACACAAGTGGGAGAAAATCTGTGCAAAGGTGCATATATAAATATAAAGTGCTAGTGTAGATAGTATTGATTTCTCAATCGATCAAATGCTGATATAAGGCTAAACCATCTGTTTCCAGAATATAGATAAATCTAATTTCTAAAATTCATACACAATTGATAACAGCCACCTTTATCCTAAAAACATTTGATTCTGTATATAATAAATACATTTTGAGAAATCAAAAAGAGAAAGAGGAAATATAATGAAATAATTTGTAAAATCAGAGAGTTAATATATCTACATGCAGGACGTACTTCATTTTTTTTTTTTGTAAGACGTTTATTAGTGTTCAATAGAGCAGTACATATAGCGAAGCCTACAACCCTGCGGGCCGGCTGCAACTGTGCGAGGTATCATGAGGGTAAGGGAGCATAGAGAAAGGTATTCCATTCCTTCAATCTCAACCTCAGTGAGCGAGTCTTTAAGTACAACTTTCGCATCTCGTGCTCTCTTTGTTCGGTTATGCCTGCAAATGACGTCTTGTTTTTTCTTTTTTATTATAAGTAAACATTTTAACTCTGCAAACAAAACAGATCTCATCGGCATGTCCCAATCAGTAGCTGTGCCATTGCGTATCCCATCGGCATCCACAACACTGAAACCCATAGGTCGGGACGTCAGGCCTTGGAGGCATGTCAATGGGGTATGGGTTAGCAGCGCATGTGTGCGATCTATTTATGTCGTGGTGTGCGACAGCCATGCAGGGCGGTGGAGCCCCACAGGTGGTCGATGGAGTGTGCGATGTGCCTTATGGATAAATGGTGTAGTCCTGCTGTGAATTTGGGATACGCCACCTGCGTCCGGGTCCGTGGCTGGACATGTGTCCAGGCGCACCTTCCGGGCACGACGTGTGAGGACGATGTGACTACATTTGGGAAACAATAATCCGAGACAAGGAACATAGGGATGTGTGTGGGATGGGGGGCGGGGGGGAGAGTGTACTTGCGGGGGCGATGCCACGGGAAGGGGCCGATAGGATATTTCAATCCGTCGTGTATTAGTGGTTCTTCGTGTGGGTGGCCGGCCGTGTCCACAGCCAGCGTGTCGGACGTGTGGTGCAGCTGTTGCTCAGGGCATCTGGGGGAGAGGCAGGCTTCCTACGGGTCTCAAGTACCGCGTCTCGAGCGCTTCCAGCGGGCGAGTGTCGTGAGGGGGGGATACAACCTGCGTCCCTGTCTTCGCCACCGCTACCCCAGCAGTGCTTTCCTGTTTGTGGCGGTCCCTATGTGAGCCCCCTGGCCGTGCCCTCCCCCTGGAGGGAACTCAGTATGTCGTCCCAGAGTTGTGCTATCGGAAACTGCCTTAGGCCCGCTATCTCCTCCCGGTGTAGTGCCGTGCTTTCTGCTCTAGCCCAGTTGGTAAAGGATGCATACCAGGGGATTGGCGGTTCTCTCCGTTTCCAATGTTTGGTGAGCAGCCTTTTGGCTGTGATAAGGCCTAGATCCCAGAACCTAGCTTGCGTCTTATTGAGTTTGGTTCTTTTGTATAGCCCAAGAATACAAGCCTCCCATTTGTGTGGCAGCCCCGGGCCCGTACTGTGCGTCAGGAGAGATGTCACCTCCCCCCAGTATGTGGCGAGAGATGGGCAGTGCCAAAGCATGTGTAGGATGTCCGCGCCTAACAGGTCTCATCTGGGACAAGTGGCAGTGGTGATCATGAAGTATCTGTTGATACTGTCAGGTGATAAATATGCCTGGTGCAGTATGTATAACTGAATGGTCCGGAAGCGGGAGTTGCGCGGGATATTCACGGGGCTGGCCAGAACCAGGTTCCATTCCTTATCCGTCCAATCCCTCCCTCGGTGGGCCGCCCACTTGTCCCGAATCGGTTGTGTGGATCTTTGCGTGTGCATGAGGAGCGCCTGCACCAGCCAGCGAATGATGTGGGAGCCGTTGCCCATGACGTGCAGGTATTGCATTAGGTGGTGTATCGGTGGCTCTCCCTGGATATCACCCCAGGACTCTGTGTATGCTCGCAGTATAGACGCGTGGAGTAGGAATTGCCCCGCCGGAAGGCCGGTGCCCTCCGACAGTTCCGCAAATGGAAGCATGGCCCCATCCGCGTAGAGATCGCCCATGGTCTCCACCCCAGCCGCGGGCCAGCTCTCCAGAATGCGTGGTGTCACCGTTCCACCCCTCCGGGGGGTGCCCATCAGGGGGAGCGCAGGGGCATATGGCCTGACTTCCTGGGTCAGTTTTAGGCTATGGAGGAAGCATTTACGGGCCACGGCCACATGTAGGGGTAGAGGGCGTTGTCCTTTAGTCAGTTAGTCAGGGGATGAAACAAGGCGCATACCTGCGCGTGTGTCCATTGGCAGGCAGCGGTGGCCGTGTCGTCGAGGTGCGAACCGCTGAGCCAGTGTGTCACCCACTGCAGCTGCGCAGCCAGGTAATACAGCTCCATATTAGGGACCGCCAGCCCTCCCTCAGCAGTCGGGGAGTACAGTTTCGCCAGGGCCACACGGGGGCGCCCAGTGTTCCAAATCAGATTACGGAGCATGGATTCCAGGTCACGGAATATCTTTGTGGGTACATACAGCGGAATATTTGCAAAGTGATATAGTAGCCTGGGCAGGGCTATCATCTTGGATAGTGCAATCCTGCTGGGCACATTCAGTGGCAGAGTCTTCCAGAAGGCCATCTGGGCTCGCAACGAGGAGATAGCGCGCACCAGATTGCCCTCCAGTATGTTTGGCGTGTCCCTGTATATATACATCCCAAGGTACTTAAAGGTGGTAGGATACCATGTGAGCCGAGCGCCTCCGAGGTGCACGTCACACTCCTGCAGGTCTGGACTGAACGAATACACTCCGGACTTCGTCCAATTGACCTTAAGACCCGATACTTCACTGAACGTCTGGAAAATGTCCGACAGAGCGCCCGGCACTGCGGTGAGGTCCCGTACATACAGCAGCAGGTCATCCGCATAAACCGAAACTATATGTACCCCTTCGGTCAGCGGGATCCCCCATTCTGCTCCCCTAGCCCGCAGCAGCGCCGCCAAGGGCTCAATAGCCAGAGAGAAGAGAAGGGGTGACAGGGGGCAGCCCTGTCGGGTGCCTCTACGCACCCGCACCGCCTCCGAGAGCAGCCTGCCCATCCGCACTCGCACGCTGGGCCGCTGGTAAAGTAATCCGACCATGTCCGCGAAGGCATCGCCCACGCCGAATCTGTCCAGCACCGCCCCCAGATAGGGCCACTCTACGGAGTCAAAGGCCTTCTCAAGTCTAAGACTAGGCACCCCGATCTCGGCCAATGCAACGTGGCGGCTTCCTGTACTCGGAATAGGCGGCGTATGTTGCGGGAAGTGCTCCTTGCTGGCATAAAACCATTCTGGTCATCATGTACTAAGTCTGAGACCTCCGAGGCTAAGCGTCGGGCCAACAAGGAGGTGAAAATGTTATAGTCAGTGTTCAACATGGCTAATTGTCTGTAGGACCCCATGCTTGTTCCCTCCCTGCCGGGCTTCAAAAGCGAGACCAGATTGGCCTCATTAAGCGTGTCCGGGAGCGCCGAGTCCTCAATTGCGGTGTTATAAACCTTGAGCAACTCCGGGACCAGAGCGTCTGAACATGCTTTAAAAAATTCGGCAGGTAGGCCATCCGGGCCAGGGGATTTGCCATTGGATAGGGCAAAAATGGTCTCGCGCATTTCCTCCTGGGTGAATGGTGCCCCTAGGTCCCCCCGCTGCGCTTCCGTAAGGGAGGGCAGTTGTATGTCCGCTAGGTAGTCCGTTATGGACGCCAAGGAGACCCTCAGCTGGGACCTATATAGGGCCTGGTAGTGACGCACAAAGGTTTGGTGTATCTTACTCTGTGTGTACACTATCTCTCCCTCAGCTGTTCGGATGGCGGACACCGGCTCCGTGCGGTTCTCCTGCCGGACTAGCCAGGCCAGCAGCCTCCCAGGCTTGTCGCTGTGTTGGTGTACGCGCGCCGAGTGAGCCGCATAATTAATGTGTCGCAGTCGTTCCAGTAATGTCGTGTGCTCCGCTCGGGCCTCGTTCAATTGGTCGCCCGACCCCGCCATCGCTTCCTGCTCCCGGCGGAGCAGGTCCGCCTCCACCCTTCGCAGGTCAGCTTCTAGTGTTTTCTGCATGTTCCCCTGCGTGCCCAAACAGTGTCCCCGTATTACCACCTTGAAGGCGTCCCATTCGACCTGTATGGAGGACGCTGTGCCCGAGTTGTCTGCGAAGTATTGTGCTACGCAAGCCTGCAGGGAGTCTCGAAAGGGGGCATCTAGCAATAGGGCGGGTTGTAAACGCCATGTGGGGATGGGGGTGTGTGGGCGTTCCCAGGCCATTTGCAGCGTGTGTGGGTTATGATCTGAGTGTGTTCGGCCTAGGTATTGGGAATCTGTGATGTGTGGCAGCAGGTCCGAGGACACCATGTACCTGTCGAGGTGGACATGTAACGCGTACGCCCCTGAGTAATAAGAGTATATTTTGGTGTTAGGGTTGTGCGCGCGCCATGCATCCTTCAAATCCCACTGTGCCGCCCACTGTGTGAGTGCTCTCGTGGCTCCTAGTGATGTTGCATCTAGCCTGGGCGGGACCGAGCGGTCCAGCACTGGGTCCAGCACTGTATTGTAATCCCCCCCAGTATCCAGGGGACACCATGCCAGGGTGCCAGTTTCTCCGAAATTCGTGCCAGAAAGCTTCCCTGGTCCGTGTTCGGAGAGTAAACGGATGCCAGAACTACTGGTTGCCCATCCATGCGGCCTCTCACCAACACGTACCTCCCCTCCGGGTCTGTGAAGACATCTGTCATTGTGAAGGGGGTGCCCGGTTTCACCCACAGTAGTGCCCCACGGGCAAACGAGGAGTTGTCCCCTCCATCTACGACGCAGCACGGCCACCTCCGCCCCATTCAAATGTGTTTCCTGCAGGAGTGCGACCTGCACCCGCTGCCTTTTCAGGTAGGAATATATTTGATAACGGCGCGCTGGTGTGTGCATGCCTCTAATATTCCAGGTGCATATCGTTATCGCAGACATTCTAGCCGCGTGAACTCCCCCCCACCATGTCTACGAACAGCAGCCCAACGAAGGTCCATTGCAACCCCTATTCCAGCTCTCCCACGACCACCCCCCTCAGTTCACTCGGCAATGTTCAGGAAGACATTAGGGAGGGGAAAAACAAAAAACAACAGTAACCAACTGTGGGTGAACCCCACCAAAATACCAAAAGGGCAGTGGCGAAACGGGCCACCGTCCATACTCTCGATTGAGAGGGACAGCCGTTCAAGTCTAGGGGGTAACGTGCGCTAAGCACAGTCTTGGCAGTTCAGATGAACAGTCAAGGAGGGAGATCAAGATCCTTCCCTGAGCCATATGGGATGAGCAACTGGCAGCCAATATCAGTGTTCCGGGACTCGGCGCCATTTAGCCCAAGGGGGGCCCCGCTCCAGCCGGCCCCGGCAGTGGAAGAGCATAAGGAGGTGTGGTGTATTTCCCGGGCCCCTGGCAGGAAGGGCTCCCCACTGACTGTGGCTCGCGGTCAGAGGTGGGATAGGAGGAGTACGAGCCTAGTAACAACCCCGCCGCCACCACACCCTGTTTCCAACAGCACCATTGGTGCAGTACTCACTGTTCCAGCTGTCCAATCAATCAATGACACTTGTAAAGCGCGCTACCTACCCGTAGGGTCTCAACGCCCTGGGGGGTGGGGGGGGGGGTGCCGCTACTGCTCGAACAGCCAGGTCTTCAGCTTCTTCCTGAAGGAGAGGTGGTCTTGGGTCAGGCGCAGGTCGGTCGGAAGGGAGTTCCAGGTCTTGGCGGCCAGGTAGGAGAAGGACCTTCCTCCTGTAGTCGCTCTTCGGATGCGGGGGATGGCGGCGAGGGCCTGGTTGGCTGATCGGAGGTGGCGTTTGGGAGCGTAGAAGTTGACTCGGCTGTTGAGGTAGCTCGGGCCTTGGTCGTGTAGGGCTTTGTGTGCGTGGGTGAGGAGGCGGAAGGTGATTCTTTTGTTGACGGGGAGCCAGTGAAGGTCTCTCAGATGTCCGGAGATGTGGCTGGTTCGTGGGATGTCGAGGATGAGTCTGGCTGAGGCGTTCTGGATCCGCTGGAGTCTCTTCTGGAGCTTGGCGGTGGTACCGGCGTAGAGGGCGTTGCCGTAGTCCAGTCGGCTGGTGACGAGGGCCTGGGTGACGGTCTTCCTGGTCTCGGTGGGGATCCACCAGAAGATCTTCCGTAGCATGCGTAGGGTGTTGAAGCACGCCGAGGAGACGTTGTTGACTTGCCTGGTCATGGAGAGGGAGGAGTCCAGGATGAAGCCCAGGTTGCGTGCATGGTCTGTCGGTTTGGGTGCGGTGCCCAGGGCGGGAGGCCACCAGGAGTCGTCCCAGGCGGAGGGTGAGGGGCCCAGGATGAGGACCTCCGTCTTGTCCGAGTTCAGTTTCAGGCGGCTGGTCGTCATCCACTCGGCTACCTCTTTCATCCCTTCGTGCAGGTTGGCTCTGGCGGCGGTGGGGTCGTTGGTCAGGGAGAGGATCAGCTGGGTGTCGTCGGCGTAGGAGATTATGCTGAGGTTGTGTTTGCGTACGATGGCCGTGAGGGGGCTCATGTAGACGTTGAAGAGGGTGGGGCTCAGAGATGATCCTTGAGGGACGCCGCAGGTGACTTCGGAGGCCTCTGACTTGTACGGTGGTAGGCGGACTCTCTGAGTTCTTCCGTCGAGGAAGGAGATGATCCATTCCAGCGCCTTGTCCTGGATTCCGATGTTGCTGAGGCGCCGTACTAGGGTGCGGTGGCAGACCGTGTCGAATGCCGCGGAGAGGTCTAGGAGGATGAGGGCCGCTGTTTCTCCATTGTCCATCAGGGCTCGGATGTCATCGGTGGCGGCGATGAGGGCGGTCTCGGTGCTGTGATTGGCTCGGAAGCCGGACTGTGAGGGGTCGAGGGATCCGTTCGTCTCGAGGAAGGTGGCCATCTGCTTGTTGACGGTCTTCTCGATGACTTTGGCTGGAAACGGGAGGAGCGAGATGGGGCGGTAGTTCTTGAGGTCGGTGGGGTCCGCTGTTGGTTTCTTGAGTAGAGCGCTGAGTTCGGCGTGTTTCCAGCTCTCAGGGAAGATGGTGGTGTCGAAGGATGTGTTGATGATGTCTCGCAGGTGGGGTGCGATGACAGCGTCGGCCTTGTTGAAGACGTGGTGAGGGCAGGGGTCGGTCGGTGATCCGGAGTGGATGGAGTTCATCGTGCGGATGGTGTCTTCGGTGCTGATCGGGGTCCAGGCGTGGAGGGTGGTGGAGGGGTGTGGTTGTTCGGTCATGGTGTGCGTTGGTTGGTTGTAGAAGCTGTTGTGTATGTCCGCGATCTTGTTGTGGAAGTATGAAGCGAGGGAGTTGCAGAGGTCTTGCGATGGGGTGATGTCGTTGTTTCCTGCGCTGGGGTTGGAAAGCTCTTTCACGATGTTGAAGAGTTCCTTGCAGTTGTGTGCGTTGTTGTCCAACCGGTCCTTGAATGCTGTTTTCTTGGCGGCGCGGATCAGCTGGTGGTGTTTCCGGGTGGCAAGTTTGAAGGAGGTCCTGTTGTCCGGTGTCGGTTCCTTTCTCCAGACTTTCTCGAGGGCTCGGCAGTTCTTCTTGGAGCTCTTGAGTTCGTCGGTGAACCATGGAGCCTTCTTGCTGCCGGGTCTGCTAGGCGGGGTCCTCAGTGGGGCGAGTTCGTCCGCGCAGTTGCTGATCCACTTCGTGAGGTTGTCGGCGGCCTGGCTGGGGTTCGCTGAGCTGGCAGGAGGGTGCTGGCTCAGGGAGGTGGCGAGCTGGTCTGCTGTGATCTTGTTCCAGCTTCTGTGGGCGGCCTGTTGCTGGTGTTGGTGGGTCATTGTTCTCTTGAAGGTGAAGTGGACGCAGCTGTGGTCCGTCCATTGAAGCTCTGTGGCGTGGCTGAAGTCGATGTCTGTGCTGGAAGAGAAGACTGCGTCGAGTGTGTGTCCGGCGAGGTGGGTGGGGGTGGACACCAGTTGCTTGAGTCCCAGGTTGGCGAGGTTGTCGAGCAGGGTGCTGGTGTTGCGGTCGTTGTTGTTCTCTAGATGGAAGTTGAGGTCTCCCAGGAGGATGTAGTCAGCGGAGGGGAGGGCATGCGGGCTGACGAAGTCGGTGATGTCCTCGCTGAATTGTGTGCGTGGTCCAGGGGGTCGGTAGATCAGGGTGCCTCTGAGGGTGGTGTTCGGGTTGGTGTGGATCTGGAAATGCAGGTGTTCGGCGCTGGTCAGGGTGTTGTCGGTGCTGGTCGTGAGACGGATGGTGTTCCTGTGGATGATGGCGATGCCTCCTCCCATCTGGTTGGCGTCTCGGTCCCTCCGGACGATCTTGTAGCCCTCTGGGATAGCGATGGCGATGTCGGGAGCTGAGGAGGCGTTCATCCAGGTCTCCGTCCTTGAGGAAGGCAACGTCAGGGGCTGTGGCGTCTAGAAGGTTCCAGAGTTCGATGGCGTGTCTGTGGACGGAGCGGGTGTTGAGCAGGATGCACTTGAGGTGGGTGCTGCTGGTGTTCGACTTGGCGGGTGCTGGTGCGAGGCTGGTCCGGATGCAGGAGAACTTGCAGGCGTGGCAGCTGAAAGGTCCGTGGGTACGTCGTGGAGTGGCTTGATGGCATTCTGGGAGTCGGCCGGTGTTGAGTGCGGTGAGGGTGGCGGCGGAGTACGTCAGGCGGGTCGGTCGGGGTCTTCGGGGTCCAGGGGTCCTGGCGCTGGGCGCGATCCGGTCGCGCGCAGACGGGCTTACCTTTGGTGCGCCTTCGGCGCACAATCGGCGCGCCCGCTGCGCGTGACCGCTGCGCGTTCGCACGGTCGCCATTTAAAGGCGAAGTGCGCGGGTGGGCGGAGTAGCTGGGAGGCGGGAGCGGGGAGGGAACAGAAGAGAAAGGGGCGGGGCTAATGGCGGTGGCGGGAAGCGGGAGCGGGGAGGGAGAGGGGAGGGCGGCGAGGTAGGCGGGCAAACAGGAAGGAGACAAGCACAAATGCCCAAATGGAGGGCAACACGAAGGAGAAACGGTACAAAAATAAACAGGCAACAATTACGGTCAAAACGGAGGCAAAACAGTTAACAAACTATCATACGGCATACAAAGAAAAACAAGCACAAATTACGGTCAAAACGGAGGCAAACAGTTAACAAACTATCATACGGCATACAAAGAAAAACAAGCACAAATTACGGTAAAAAACCGGCGAAAAACCAAGGGGAGCGCTCAAGGCGGCAGCGAGGCCGGCGCTGAGGCAGAAGGCAGGCACTGGGGCACACGCAGCAGCTGGTGGCCGTGCGGCGCGGGGGTGTCCCACAAGTGGGTCACACTCACCTGCGTCGCACGGTCGCCATTTAAAGGCCAAGTGCGCGGGTGGGCGGAGTAGCTGGGAGGCGGGAGCGGGGAGGGAACAGAAGAGAAGGGGCGGGGCTAATGGCGGTGGCGGGAAGCGGGAGCGGGGAGGGAGAGCGGAGGGCGGCGAGGTAGGCGGGCAAACAGGAAGGAGACAAGCACAAATGCCCAAATGGAGGGCAACACGAAGGAGAAACGGTACAAAAATAAACAGGCAACAATTACGGTCAAAACGGAGGCAAAACAGTTAACAAACTATCATACGGCATACAAAGAAAAACAAGCACAAATTACGGTCAAAACGGAGGCAAAACAGTTAACAAACTATCATACGGCATACAAAGAAAAACAAGCACAAATTACGGTCAAAAACCGGCGAAAAACCAAGGGGAGCGCTCAAGGCGGCAGCGAGGCCGGCGCTAAGGCAGAAGGCAGGCACTGGGGCACACGCAGCAGCTGGTGGCCGTGCGGCGCGGGGGTGTCCCACAAGTGGGTCACACTCACCTGCGTCACACGGTCGCCATTTAAAGGCCAAGTGCGCGGGTGGGCGGAGTAGCTGGGAGGCGGGAGCGGGGAGGGAACAGAAGAGAGCGGGGAGGGAACAGAAGAGTCCACTGTCCATTCGGCTGGCAGGGGGTCAGCCGCGCCTCATCGTCCAGTCGGCTCCTGCCGCCACCCCCCCCGCCATGGAGGAAACCTCATAGACGACTCGTACGGAGTCAATGAAACAGGTCAGCAGTTTGTGGCGTGATGTCCGGCAGATCCACCGAATTCTGAGAGTTCGGAATCCCATATATAGCTTCATCTTCATCGCTAGGGACTGTTTGTTGGCCTTCCTCCAGACCCGCCTCCTGGGGCAGCGAATTACTCAACTGGGAGACTCTCCGGAGCGCATCCTGTTGTTCCTGAAGCATTTGGTCCATCGGAGGAGAGTGTTGTGTCCCCTCCTCCGGGCGCTGGGACTGCTGCGCTTTGTTCCTGCGGCGGCGCCGGGGCCCGCGTGATTGCGGCCTCGCCTCGCCACCCCGTGCCTGTCTGGGTGTCGTGTCTGTGCCCTCGTCCAGCCACTCACTGACCTCCTCTGGGGTGTAAAAGAAATGGGTTTTGTCTCCTGCCACCACTCTCAGTTTCACTGGGAAAAGCAGGGAATATTTAAGGCCTGCGGTGCGGAGTCTCCGCTTCACCTCCATGAAGTTGTGCCTTTGGCGTTGCACTTGGACAGTGTAGTCCGGGAAGAACATTATCGTCGCGTTGTCTATGCGGATTTCGCCGTGGCGTCTGGTTTCCCGCAGCACCGTGTCCCGGTCCCTATAATTCAGTATCCTGAAGAGCAGCGGCCTAGGATTAGCGCCGGTGGTGTGGGGCCTCGTCGGCACTCGGTGTGCCCGCTCCACTACGAAGTAGGGTGAGAGCGTGCCTTCGGGTAGCAGGTCCCTGAGCCAGTCTTCAACATGTTTGGCTGGGTGGTTCCCTTCCCATTTTTACGGGACCCCCACAAGTCTGATGCTGTTGCGTCTCGCCCTCCCTTCTGCGTCCTCGGCCCGGACCTCCAGGAACTCCACCCTGTTCAGGAGATCTTGCACTTGCTTGTCCGTCTGGGTGACCTTGGGCTCGATCTCCTTCACCGCGCCCTCCAGGGTCTTGGTCCGATCGGACAGTTTCCTATGATCATCCCGCAGGTGTGTCAGGTCCACAGCGACGCTGTCTATTTTGGACTCTAAGGAAGTTCTGGTCAGTTGTAGCGACTGTTCCATGCGCTCCATAGCCGCTAGCACGCTGTCTAGCCTCGCAGTCACTTGGTCGGCGGCCATTTTATTGAGCAACTTATCTGTTTTTCCCTTCGGTGGGGCCCCTCCAGTCCCGGTGCGGGTCCGCACCCCTCCGGACCTGGGCAAGATCGCCCGGCCAACAGCTCCCCCACCTGGGTCACTCCAGCAGCTCCACCGGGGTCACACCACCGCCAGGCGAAGGGTCCGTCGGCCAACAACCGCCTCCCCGGCCGGGGCCGTCACTGTTTTGGCAGGGGGGGGCCCCTCAGGCGGGTCCTCGCCTTCCCCCAACGCGGCTTCACCGCACCGTCCCAGAGTCAGCGTCGGGCCGGGTGGCGCCTGGGTCCGCTGTGTCCGATATCTGTGGGCAGATCCGGCCTCCAGGCTCAGGTCGCGGCCCCTCGTGTGTCACCCCGCCCTTCAGGTGGCCGTTATCCCCGCGGGGGGCCCGCAAGCAAGGCCGGCGCGAGGCGCGCCACTATGGGCCTCCGTCCAAAGAAGGCGGCCAGGCCGTCGCAGATCTCGGTGTGGCGGTCAAGAGGAGGGGCCGGGAAGCTTCTCCACCAGCAGTGTGTGCACCGCAAGCCCCAGGCGGCGTTCCAGCACGGGTCCCGCTATGCAGGCAGGCGCGGGAGGGACTCACCGGGTGGCTCCAGTCTCAGCGCAGCATCCCGGAGGGGGGGCCTCGTCAGCCAGGTCTGTCAGTGCGCCAGCGTCCTGCCGGCTGTACCCTTCTTGTCGCGTCCACTCCGAGCATACCGCCAGAAAGCCAGGCGAGTCCGCGCCACACACGGGGCACCGGGTGCACGGCGGCCGCAATGCGGCAGACGGCCAGGGGGCTGTAGTCGGTGGGGCGGGGATCGCCGGCCGGGGCCTGTTCGCTGGGCCCGAGCCGCGCCCTCTCCTGATTTCCCCGCCGGCCGGGAAGCAGCAGGTCCCGCAGGAGGGCCGTAGGACAGGCCGGTGCTGACCTCGTCGGGGCTCCAATTTGAAAGTCGGCCAGAATGCCGAGAAGGGTCCGGGGGGGGGGTCCGCCTGCAGGTTTCGGGCGGCTAAGGTGAATTTTGGCAGAGAATTGGCTCAGGGAAGGGGAGCTTATCACAGAGCTCTACCCTAGTGCGACCTCCGCCATTGCGTGCTTAGCCACGCCCCCCATGCAGGACGTACTTCATTTAGCTATTAACATAAATAAAAACTCCATTTATGATTGAGAACCCCAACATTGCAGCTAAAGTATGTTATTACAAAAAGCTGCGCGTATCCTCAGTAGCATTCAAACCATTGGGCCATTTACAATCAAGCTTGATAATGTATTTAGTTTCAAGCTGACGGAGTTGGCGCTCCCTATTGCCACCTCTTCTTTTCTTCGCTAAGGCATCTATTACAAAGTAAGACAAGCAATTGATGTTATTTGCATGCACCTTCTTAAAATGTCTTGCAACAGGATATGTTGCGTCACTGTGGAGAATGGCCCTTATATGCTGCAAGATCCTGACGTGCACCTGTAGCTTCGTGCTACCAACGTAGCTAAGCCCACAGGTGCACGTCAGGACATATACAGCATATTCGGTTTTACAATTGTAGTTTCCCGATATCAATGTAGGAGTAGAACTGAAAGGTGTGGAGTATTTTGACATGTTGCATCCAAATTTGCAAGCACGACATGACGTGCACTTTATGAAACCCTTCTTTGGTGCCAGCAAGTAGTGACTTTTTTGACCTCAGGTGATACTCGGTCCAGTACTGTGCCCATGGTGCTACTTCTTCTAAATGTAACAACAGGTTTAACTGCAATTCTATTTCGAAGAATATTATCTGTTAGCACTACTGGCCAATGTTTGTTCAATATAGTTCTTATCTGCCGCTCCTCCCTATTGTAGGTGGTGATCAGTCTTGGAGTATTGATACTCCTGGAGATAACAGCAGTGTTAGAGACCAATGAGGTATCTGTATCAGGAACGAATAGGCTCATTCTAGATTTAGTTTTGGCCTTATCTATCGCATCCTGCAAGATTTTTTGTGAATATCCCCTTACTTTAAGTCTGTCAACCAGCTCCTGTTGACATTTATTGAACTCATCCTCATTGCTGCAAATACGTTTTATCCTTAGGATTTCTCCATACAGAATGCTAGCAATGAGGTGTTTAGGATGAGAGCTGGTTGCGTGTAAGGTGATATTGGCAGAAGTCACTTTCCTGTGAAGGGTACTTACAAATTTTTCATTGTTCACAAAGACCTAACATCAAGAAATTCAATTTCATGTTTGTGAATGTGGGAGGTGAATTTAAGATTATAGATGTTATTATTAATCTTATTTATAAAGCGAACAGCTTCTTCTTCACTCCCCGCCACAGTATGAACACATCGTCTATGTACCGAAGGTATGATCTTATGTGTGTCTGATATTCCACCTGAAAGGCGGTTTTGAGGACCTGCTCCTCCCACCAGCCCACATGTAAACATGCATAGCTGGGGGAGAAGCAGGCCCCCATCGCCACTCCTCAAACCTGTTTGTATATATCTTTGTCAAACAGGAATTATTTATTATTAAGACACCATTTGATGAGTTCCAGCACAACTTTGTTATGCTCATACAGTGTGCTAGACCGTGTTTCCAAAAAATGTTTGATCGAGGCCAACCCCTGCTCATGATCTATACTCGTATATAACGCCTCTATATCTAGAGTGATAAGAAGCAAATCCTCTGACCATGACAATTTGTTAAGTTTTTGTAGGAAATCTCCAGTATCTTTTACATAGCTTGGTAATGCCATTACCAAGCTCTGCAGAAAAAAATCTATATACTGGCCTACATGCTCTCCCAAGCTGTTTATGGCCGATATGATCGGTCTACCTGGGATTGGGGAAACATTTTTGTGTATTTTTGGAATTAGGTAAAGAACCGGAAGTACCGGAAACTCATTAAACATGAACTTGTGTTCTTCCATTGAGATAAGGCCTTGTCTTTTCCATAATGCTAACAATTTGTGCAGTACATGTTTCGCTTTTTCATACTCTTTAGCATTGGATTTTAAATAGCATTTTACATCATTTAGCTGTCGATGTGCTTCCGCTACATAATCTTTCCTAGGCCACAATACAAGGTTCCCACCCTTGTCAGACTTTTTAACAATCACCTCCTTATTGCTTTCCAGTTTTTTGACTAGATCATTGTATGCTTTTCTCTTAAAAAACAGATTTCTTTCTTTTCTATTTTTATGAACAGTATGATTTAATTGCTTTAGGTCATTCTCAATAAGATCATGAAACACATCAATACTGTCCTTTGGCATAAATGGGACAAAACTGGATTTGGGTTTAAAGGGGCTGATCCCAGCACCCTCTTGCGCATGATTAATTTTTCTTAACCGTTCTTGTGTAGCCAGGTTAGCATTTTGTTCCAGATCAGAGGATATATCCGACTCGTCAGCCAAATCATGTACCATAAGTAGGTTGGGAATGTCGGACGCTGCTAAATTGGTCATAGTGTCATCATCTTCTATGTCATTGCTGCCACCTGCATCTTTTAGGGCTTTGAGTGCAAAGAACTTTTTCAGTTTCAATTTTCTGATGTAACAATATACATCAATGCGTGTTCTTGCATAATTGAGACTGTCTCCTGGACAAAGGTTGAGACCTAAGGCCAACAGTTATTCTTCAGCCTTTGAAAGTGTGATATTTGATAGATTTATCACACTATTGTCCCTTACTGCTGTTTTTTCTTTTGCCATTTCCCTTTTGTTTTTTCTTTGTGCTTTTCTTTGCCTCTTTTGCGTTGGTCACGTCTTCTTTTTGTTCGCTTACATTTTTTGCTAATTTCTGCCGAGTCCTCAAGGTTTGCAGTCTCGCCTCGACTAAAAAATCAATTTCTTGTCCTACATTCAGAATGGTCTTTCTTCCTACTATGGGTACCGATTCTGTGCATATGTTTTTACGGTTGAAGCTTTTATTCGATATGCAAGATATCTTGTAAGCGTACACAAAATACAGCAATTTACAAAACTAGAAAAAGCATTATTTAAAAAGCAATGTTAAATGCACATTTTAAAAAAAAGATAAAAGGACATATAATGCCAGATTAAATTAGCTAAAAATGAATTAAACCGCTATTGACAATCTCTTGCATCGGATCAACCAAAACTGCTTTAAAAATTTGGCTACACCACAAACAATGGGGGGAGAAGTGTCCGTCATTAGGATGCGCAGGGCTACTAGATAACTACGCGTGCCCATATTGCGACACAGGGGTTTAAGCCAAAAACTCCTGGGTTTAGCATAGTCCGGACATTCGAACAGGATGTGCGTAATGGACTCTATCCTAGTGGAACAACATGCACAAAACGGGGACGTGTGAGCACCTGATTTCCACTTTGACACCAGAGCCCCAACTGGAAGGGAGCCCACTCTAAATTTAAAATACAATGCTCGATCAACTGGAAGGGTAATTAGGTCCAGATAAGGCTCGTAAACTACTGCATCTTTTACTGTTAAAAAGGCAACTGTAGATTTACAATGTCCAGAGTTTGTAACGAACTGAACCGCGACCCAATTCCAGTATAGTCTTTTCAGAACCTCTTTTGGTGGAGCCGATCTTGATAACCAACAGTCCCCCAGTCCAAGTTCCTCCAAAAGTTTTTGGGTATCTCTCAACCACTTAATCTTTGTCCAACCGCCCAGGCTCATTATCTCAGCCAACCCTTCAGCATACGATTTTAACTCTTCACCCCTCCAGATACGTGTCCATAAGAGGAGTGGGCGAAGCCGGGCTTGATCTTTAATATTCTTACATCCTGTGTCCAGCAACACAGGCACTGTTGGAGTGCTCGGCGGGATGGCGATTAAGGATTTCAGGAGCTTACTTTCTGCTGTTGCCAAGGAGTCCAGACAGCAATGCCCCCACAGTTCAGCCCCATACAAGGCTGATGTTACTACCTTAGCATTGTAGATGTCAATTACTGGGGCAAGCGACCTCCTCTGTGATGCCCGGAATTCCCTCAGGAGGGCACCTCCTACTCTCTTATGGTTCAGGACCATCTTGGTAATGTGAGGTGACCAGTTCATGCTATCCGTGATCCGAATTCCTAGGTAATCAAATTCGGATACTTTCTCCAAGGCAACAGAATTGTGAATAGGAGGGCGGCCCAGTTTCCTTGGAGGGTTTAGGACTAGAAACTTAGTTTTATCCACATTGATTACTAAGCCCTTTGCAACACAGAAGTTCTGGAAACGGGTTAGCAATTTCTGGAGGCCTTGCGGAGTCTTAGAAATCAAGAGCGTGTCGTCCGCAAAAAGCAAGGTGGGGATCCTCACTCCTCCGAGACAGGGGGCGTCGGCTGGTTCTTGCTGGAGATATTCCACCACCCCATTCACATATAGTGAGAAAAGGGTGGGCGCCAAAACGCATCCCTGTCTCACACCCCTAGACACTGGGATTTTCTCTGTTAACTCTCCATTTCTTCCCCATCGGACCTGAGCAAAGGTGTGGGCGTGAAGGCTAATAAGGAGGGACAAGATGTAAGGAGGCAATCCCAGCCCATAAAGCACCCTCCATAACTCCTCCCGGGGAACTAGGTCAAAGGCAGTCCTCAGGTCTATAAAAGCCAGGTATAGACTGCCCTTGCCTAGCTCCACCACCTTCCACCCAAGAAGTGCCAACCTAAACACCTGCTCTATCGTCCCCATTCCTGCCCGAAAACCTGCCTGGAAGTCTGATAATATTTTATTTTCCTCCACCCAATGGAGAATCCTGCCAAGTATAGCTTTTCCTGCTATCTTTTGGGTGGAGTCTATCAGGCTTATGGGGCGGTAGTTCCCCGGGATTTCTCTGCATCCTTTTTTATAAATCGGGACCACCACCGCCCCCTTCCAGGAATCGGGCACTGGCCCTCCCATCATAATGTCATTAAGGAGAGCTGCAATAACCCTTCCCCACGCCGCTGGATGTGCCCGCATGAGATCCTCCGGTAGGCCATCTGGACCTGCTGCCTTGCGGGGGGCTACCCACCCAATTACCTTTTCGATCTCTAAAGGTGTAAAGAGATTATAGGTATGGGGTTCGGATACCAGTGGTGAAGTTACCCTGACATTTAGTTCCCCATCCGCCGGGAGGTATAAAGCCCCAAAGTGTTTTACCCAGCTTTGTGGGGGAATATTACAGGGTCTCATAGTTTCCTCGGGCCTGTTCCGGGAGCCTACAAGGTTCCAAAAGCCCCTTGAGTCTTTACTTTTGCTAGCAAGGAGTAGGTCCTCCCAGAATTTCTCTTCCCACTCCATCCTAGCAATTTTAAGGGATCTATTGTAAGCCTTCCTTGCTTCCAGTATATCACTGTGGGATTTGTGTTTCACTGCCTCTACGAGACTTGTTTTGTGTGCCCTACATATTTGTGTGTACCAACCATTACCTTGCTTTTTACTTCTTTTATTTCCTGGCTTACTAGCAGGGATGGTAAACACGTTAGTCAAAGCCTCTACTAAAGAGACAAAGACCCCACTAGCCCTGCCCACCCCTTCCGGGAGAGACCCCAGATTTGACACTGCTTGATTTAAAAGGGTTGAGATTTCTCCAACCCTTTCCTCTGAGAGGACCAATATAGCCCATTTTAGGCGCCTTCCACAGAGAGAGACTACCGACTCATCGGGGGGAGCTACTGTGGAGTTAATGGGACCCTTTTTAGGAAAACACCACCACTGGGCCATGGTTAAGGAAAGTGGGTTGTGGTCACTTTCAATCGTCGGGACCACAACCATATCCCTCACTTGACTCCAGAGACATACATCTAGTAGGATATAGTCGATTCTAGAGGTGTGTCCTGGTCTATTATATGTATGAGCCCCCCCCCCTATCTGAAGTTGTCCTTCCGTTCACTGCCCTAAGGTTTAATTCAAGGCTCAGGGAGTATAGCTGTAACACCACCTCTGACCATCTCCTAATGGGCGGAATCTCCAGAACTGGGATCCCTATCCTAGCATCCTCCTCATCCTGGTCTAGGGCAACATCCGAGCCCAAGGGCTCGAACGTACAGTTCATGTCACCCGCGACCAGGATACACGACTTGTATGGAGTTGTGTTCAAAAGGGTCTCCAGGAGAGATAATACAGAGGACTTCCTCCCGCCCTTAGTCCCTCTGGCGTACACATTATAGACATTCAGTATTGTTCGTCCCCTGGGGTCTCTTAAAATAATATTTTGGATATCCGGACAGCCTGTCTGTGGCTCCTCTATTCTGCAGTCTAGGGAAGCTGCTACCCATATGAGCAGGCCACCCGAGGGGCGTCCTCTCCCTGATTCCGAGGTTAGCGCAGGCACAAAGTAGGAGGAGAATCCCACCCTATGTACCGACTCCAAACTCCAGGTCTCTTGGAAGATCCATATGGAGTGCTCATCAACCAAGGCATTCCAGCCTGGGAGGGCCAACTTTCTTGCGATCCCTGCGACATTCCAGCTGAAAACCTTAAAGACTCGGTCCGTCACAGCTGATGTGTCGCTGGTCGCGAGAACACTACTGTCCGCAGACCTCACCGAAGGAACATGCAAGTTACAGTCTAGAGGAATGGGCAGAGAGCCTACCAACCCACTGTCGCTTGCAGTTGAGGGTGAAGCTGTTCGGGGTGATGATGCTACCATTGAGCCTATTCTATTGACAGTTCCCATATCTGTAACGGCAATTTCCCTCGTGTCGCCCCCCTCCAGTCAGCAACTCCCTGGTCCCCACGGGGGGTTCAGCCCGTTGAGCCCAAGACCCCCAACCCAGCGTGGGTCCCAGTTTTGACAAAAACTAACAGTACTAGGACCCTCCCAAGGCGGCATAGCGATTTGCCTGGGGTAAAAAAAGGTTAAGTCCACTACTTTAACCCCTACTGAATCCATGCTTTTTATAGGGCCACAGATGGAGCTCACTACTCTGGGATCTTGGAAGTTTATTATTACACAGTCCCCCTCCTGTGTTTTTTTCCCTTGCCCTACCCACCCTACTCTGCGGACACTTAAAATAAGCCCATCCACACCAGTCGGAATTGGCTTATTTGTCTTTAGCCAGTGGATGCACTTATTCTTAAGAGACTGGTGGTTCTCCAACTGGCCTTCCTTCAGTGGGGGAACGTTTACTAATACGACGACAAAAGGTTGGCAATCTGGTGGGAGGTTTACAGGGGGGATCCGCCGTGGGAAATTACGGGGGGTCACTGTGGTAACAGCTGGGGTTATAGGTTGAGGGGCAGTTTTGGCGACCATTCCTGTCGCTGTTCCCTTCGCTTTGTCTTGTGTACCAGGTGTTTGGCTAACTTTAGCTTTACCTCTGCTTGCCAGGGGCTGCACTTGTGGAATTGGCTTAGGTGTAGTTTTGGCAACCTCTGTGGTTGTTGTCGTTCCCTTAGGTTGGGGCCCTACTTTGGGTGGGGTAGGAATTTTAGGTACTGGAGCTTGGACTCTGCTAGTTTCAGCCTTATTTGTCCTGTTTGGAGGATTAGAGTCTGCCTGTGATGATACGGAAGCTACTGGGGGCACACTCCCCTTTGGTCCCATGTCCTGGTTGTCGCTCACTCTTTTTAGCTGTTTAAATGTAGTTTTAAGTGAGTAGAAACCATCGAGGGTAGATTGCTCTAATTTATCTATTCTAGCCCCCAGGCCCTTAACCTGAGTCAGCAAGGGCATCAGGAGACTATTTACCCTCTCCAAAATGGTGTCTATAGTCATGGGGTCGATAAATGTGGGGACATTATCAGTACTATTACTAGGGGGCGGGCAGTTATTTAAACCCATGTGTGAGACCACAGCATCCCCCTCCACCTCAGCCTTATCCTCTGGGACCAGCCCCTTTTCGTCTTTCCCGCCCTGGCCAAAAGACTTTCTTGTTCGTTTATAGAGCGCGGCCTGTCTCACCAGCCTGTCCTTTTTAGGGTTAGCTGCCTTTTTGCTTTTGGCCCTTTTATTCTGCCTACTTGAGTCATGTACAGAAGGCGCCCCATCTAGGTTTACTGTGATGGGAACGGGCGATATGTATATGTATATTGGAAATTTAAGAAAAATATAGTCTCTTAAGAAGATTAGGCGCCATGTTTGCCGGTTACCGTTTGTTATTTAATTTGTATTTTTCTCCAATTTTGGTACATAGCAAGACGCTTTATTGCTCCTGGAGGGTCCCATCTGGCGGTGGAAGGTGGGTTCCTCAGTGTGGGTGACTCTGTTCCTGAGGAATGGAAACTGTGCATTCTTGACACCGGAGCTCCGTGCTGAGAGGAAGCCCTGACGTCACTGGGCAGCCTTCCTTTTCATTTATTGAAACTTACTTCTATCCACAACACAGTTTAAACAACTGTGCTCTCCGAGGTGAGAATTACAGGACACTGCATAGATATGTGGCTGTTTTACCTTTTTGCTCCAATATTTCAGCCTCTGACAGGAACCAGCTGCCCCTGCTCGTGCCCTGTGAAAAGCAATTCTGAAGGAAAATAAGCTGAATGGATTCTGCCTTGAGAAAAAAGCACCGGAGCCTTCATTATGACTCATGACTTCAGCTGACTTCAGTCAAGGTCTGTAAAGTTCATTTGGAGTTCATATGCTTGCTCTTTGAAATAATTACCTCAAGAAGTGCGGGAGGGGCTTTAGCTGTGAGGGGCTTCAGCTGTAATCACTGTGTGAAGCCTGCCTACTTCTGAGGAATTAAATGTGGCTGTTTTGTGGTGCTGAATTACCTAATTATAGTAAAGGAAGGCTTTAACCTTTTGTGAGGAAAATCTGAGTATTCTGCACACAGTCTGCAACATTGTATACCAAGGCTTGCTTTTTTACACGGTGGAGTGCCTGGTATGTCGACAGAGGTTCTTTGGTGGAAGAGATGGGGATGAACAACCCCAGCTGAAATATAATTGACATAGGAGCAGTTCATGTGCTATTTTTGGAAAATATCCTCTTAAGTCTTAACTAAATTACAACAAGGTTTTGTGAAGTTTATGTGTTGCTTGTACGGCTGCCCTATGAAATTAAGCTGTAGTGTTGCTCAGCACACAGTTTAACTGAACAAATGCCCAGACTGCCTTTGAGATTCTTTGGTGGATATATGGGCAGTACTTAACTTTCTCTAATACATCTTGCTTGTTAATTTATATGCTGAGAGACTGGTCCTGTCAGCCTGCCTACAAAATTGAGCCTGGAGTTCCACAGCTTCCCACTTGCAAAGTGCCACTGGTCACATCTGAACTTACTGGTTTTTTCTCATGCACCTCAGTCTGCTCACCACACTCACTTATTTGCTGACTGCTGTGAGGTGCTTTAAGAACACACTTTAATCCGACATTTTGAAAAATAATAGCTTTACAGTGGTGATACTTCTGAGGGATTCTGAGAGACTACGCAGAAACAAAAATGTCTACTGCCAAACATGGAAATAAACCGTCTAAGCAGCCTCTTTTCTCGAATGTACTTAAGCAGTCACAAAATACAACTGCCAACAGCTCTTCCTCGACAATAGACAATTCTATACAAACTAACCTCACCATGCAAGGGCAAACCATGGATCGCATCCTACAAGAAATATCAGCGGTCAGTCGCAGACTTGTAGGCATGGATTCAAATATTTCCTCATTAACAGCAGAGACTAAAACAATACGAGCAGACATTGCAGGATTTCAAGCCAAGACAGAGGAGCTTGATCACAGGCTAATGAATGCAGAAACTCGCCTAAATTCAATACAAAACAGAGATCAGGAGCTTTTATTTTTACGAAGTAAGTTAATAGATTTGGAAGACCAAAGCAGGAGGGATAATGTTCGCTTTTTTTGGTTTTCCGGAAAAGATTGAAGGTTCAAACGCTAGAACATTTCTACAAAATATCCTTCCAAAAATTATGGACATTGCTTTTGACCCTCCACTGGAGATACAACACGCACATCGAATTGGTCCATTACGTAAAGAATCTGCAACAAACTCGCGTCCCCTAATCGCTTGTTTTCTAAGGCATGAACAGACCAGGCAAATATTAATATCAGCACGTACTCATGCTCCATTCTCATATAATGGGTATGAAATTCTTATTGCAGCTGATTTTTCCAGAGATACTAACGAGAGACGCAAGGCCTTCCTCTCTTTTAGACCTCAATTACGTCAGCTATACATTAAATATGGTCTATTTGATCCTGCTCGTCTCCGAATTTCTAAGGATGGAATATCTAAAGACTTCTATGACCCTGAGCACCTCCGTATCTTTTTAGACAATTGGAAACCGCAACAAATGGAAACTCAGCAGTCCACTCCAGATCTGTCACATCATGGTTCTTTTCCTCGGTCATCGAGCAATCCACAACGTAATGTCAGCAGTCCTAGACAGAGAGGCAGAGATTTTGAAAGGACTATTCGTGGTCATGAGGACAAGAATGCTGCTCTTCAAACCGTATCTGCCTTCACTAAGGAACAGCATAGGGATAAATCCCGATCGCCACTAAAATCCATTTTGAATGCAGAATATGGATGACTCAATACTTCTCTACAATTTTGATCAAATTAACCTATGCTCACAATTGTATCTTTAAATGACTAACCACTCTTAATGATCTCATAACATACAAGAACTGAAGCTGTTATCTTACCTGCGGACAGATGAGTATTAACATCTAATTTGAATCAGAATGTGGATGATTTAGTGTTTTATTATACTTTTGTTCAGATTTAGCTCTGTCTTCACACCCATTTTCTTCTAGGTGTTAGATCAAACTTAATGAACTCATGATATAAATGGGGAGAAGAAGATATATTGTCATCAGTTTGCTGAGTAATATAGTTATTGCACTGTTCTTTATTGCTCTTCCTTTCTTTTTTCTCTTTTTTCTTTTCTTTTTGTTTCATCACATCTATTATATTAACTATATTGCCGTCAAATACTGGGTCTATCCCGCTCACTGTTTTTACACGTATCTGATTGATATTCTTGGTATTTATCTATTCACTCTAGTATTGTGGTTATTGCAACTCTTCATGCTGATACTCCCAATCTTTTAATTCTTCAGATATTATTTAATTATCTACAGGGTTACAACTCCGCCTCTCTCCTTACCTTATCTTTATTCTATTCTTTATTTTCAATATAATACTCTAATGGTTTAACAATGTGTTTCGCAATTATATTATAATGATATGGTCTTTAATATTACTACGATACGTCTTCATATGAATTATAATAATTCTCCTGCTTCTGCATCTATCATTCTATGCAAGAGCCTTATGATTACTGATAGGTATACACTAATTTGTTTTTTTGTTTTGTTTGTTTATCCTTTTATTGATTACGTAATGTTAGTAATACTGTTTTTTACTACCAAATTTACTGTTTATCTTCTCCCATTCATATGGTAAATATTCTCTGTATAAATCAGTCATAGGTTTCAATGTTACAGTAGTACAATTTATTGTTATATTTCTTAATAGTTGTAGAAATACCTGCTATTATAAACATTTTAAAGACATCTTTGGATTTATATTTCTCAACCACTGATTCACTCTCCTGGTGGGGCCCCTCCTCGTGGCGGAGGTCCATTAGTGTTTAGACGCGTGGTTAAAAGTCCTGAGATCCCTTGTGCCATTTTATACTTGGCACTCTTTCCTCCCTACCTTTCCCTTTGTCATTTATACTATATATTACTCCATCTGTTGCATACACCTCTACTTATCTCCACACATATATTCTTTCATCATCAAATAGCAATACCATTTGATCCATTTATTATTTACCTGATCTTTGTTACGGTCCAAGGTCCCTTTTTATCCTCTTTATCCTCTTAATTTGATTTATTTATTATTATTATTATTATTATTTTTTATTTTTTTATTTATTTATTTATTTATTTATTTCCTTTCTTTCCTATTCTTATCTGACATGGCCACTTCACACAATCTTCGAGTAATAACATGGAATGTTCACGGATTGACACATTATATTAAAAGAAAAAAGACACTCTCTTATTTACAGTCCAAGCATGTGGACATTGCTCTCCTCCAAGAAACCCAGCCTTGATGCTAAAGAGTCTGAAAAGTTACGTAGAGACTGGGTAGGTCGGGTTATACACATCAGCGTGCAGAAGAGAACGGACCCAGATGCAACACCAACCCGCAAATGTGGAGTTGCGATTCTTATCCGTAAATCCTTACCAGTGACAGTCTTGAACACCTGGATAGATCCGGATGGCCGATATGTCTTTGCCAAACTTCGCATCGGTGAAACACACCTGTGCGTTGGCTCCATTTACGCTCCCACTGGAGCAAAACGATCATTCCTCCTTCAACTAAACCGCCTTTTAACTGAAATAGGTGCTTCCCAGTTTCTTATCGGTGGAGATTGGAACCTAGTGCGTGACCCTGTCCTAGACAAAACTGTCCCTCTAGATAAGGCAAATGCAGCAGATAGGGCTCTAATGGATGATGTGGTGACATAGAATGGTTTGGTAGACCATTGGCGACTTTCTCACCCGATGGATAAGGACTACACCTTCACTTCCCCTACGCATGGCACACTCTCTCGTTTGGACTTTTTTTTAATCTCCCAAAATGTAGTTCAAATAACACAGGACTCTCAGATACTGGAGGCAGCGATCTCTGATCATTCTCCAGTTCTACTTTCCGTACAAACTGGTTTATCTAAGCCTGGTCGCAAATCCTGGTGTTTAAACATTCAACGTTACAGGGCACCCAAAAACAAAATTTTATTACAATCCCATTTTCAAGACTTTATGTCTGTCAATCAAGGGTCCGTTGACTCCAACAGAACTCTCTGGGCGGCGGCAAAAGCCACTATCCGTGGGCAGCTTATGAGAGATGCAGCTCAATTTAATAAACAAAATGCTAAAAAGCAAAAAATTGGAGCAAGATATTGTGTCTTACACTTGCTTATACACACTTAATCCAACGAGCTCGTATGGCTTTAAACAACCTTTTTACCTCTAAGGCAGAATACGCCCTACCTAGAATGAAAGGGAGACATTATGAACAGGGGGAAAAAGCGGGAAGATAATTCGCAGCCCAACTACGTCAGCAGCAGCCAGCTATGGCTATACCGGCCATTAAGGCAATGAATGGTGTTACCCTAACTATACCCCAAGATATTGTAAACGAATTTGCCCAGTATTATCAGTCTCTTTACACTGCTGAAACTCAACTTGACACTGACAAATTGAATTCTTTCCTTACAAACTTAACCTTACCCTGTTTGTCAGATGACGGTAGAAACTTATTGGAAGGTGAAATTACCAGGGACGAAATATTGTGTGCAGTTGCTGGCTTGCATACCATAAGGCCCCAGGAGAAGATGGCTTTCCTACAGAGTTTTATCGTTGGGCAGGAGTTGATGTGCTTGACTCTCTTTTACTCGCATTCCAAGAGGCAGAGCATGAGGCCTCCTTGGGTCTCATATCTAATAAAGCTATTATTGCTGTGTTACCTAAACTGGGTAAAGATCCTCTATTATGTAGCAGTTATCGGCCCATATCTTTATTGAATTGCGACATTAAAATTCTGGCTAGCATTCTGGCCTCTCGCTTGCGTAAGGTTATCCCATCTCTCATACACTGTACCCAAGTAGGATGTGTTCCGGGGCGTTCCTCTAGGAACCATCTTCGCACTCTTGCCCACACACTATGGTATACCAAGAATCTTCCTGATGACGCTTTGGCCTTGTCGCTGGATGAGGAAAAGGCGTTGGATCGGATTGAATGGGACTATCTTTTTAGGGTGTTACAAAAATTCAGCCTGGGAGACCAATTCATAAACAAAATACACTTGTTATACAAAAATCCCCCTGCACAGGTAAATTGTGGGGGCTTTATCTCAGATCCGTTCCCTATCAATCGAGGTACACGTCAGGGTTGCCCCCTCTCCCCGTTACTCCTTCTTCTAGCCATGGACCGTTAGCTGCCTCCTTAAGACAATCTACTTATATTAAGGGCATTTCCCTTCCGACAGGTGAATCCAAAATGTATCTCTACGCAGATGATATTCTTCTTACACTCACAGATCTCTGCACCTCTTTACCATCTGTGTTAAAAATAATAGATGACTTCTCCTCCCTTTCTGGGTACAAAATTAATTGGAACAAAAGCGAAGCGCTACCCATCTCAAACGGGACCACAATAGCGGCCATTCAAGGTTTTTCCTTTCAATGGAAATCTTCTCATCTCAAATATTTGGGCATACTAGTGAACAAAGGTCTAGAGGGCATGGTTGTGGATAATCTCAATCCCCTCATTGCTCAAATGCAACGTGATTTTGAAAAGTGGAAGGCATTAGGTCTCTCAATTTGGGGCAGGGTTCAAGCCGTGAAAATGGTTACTCTTTCTCGTTTTCTTTATGTCCTCGGCATGCTCCCTATTTAGGTCCCTTTAACTACGTTACGTTCAATTGATTCTAAGATAAAATCTTTTATATGGAACTCTGCCAAACCCCGTCTCTCAGCTTCAAAACTAAAGGCTCATCTATCCTACGGAGGAATAGGTCTACCTTCAGTGGAACATTATGCTTTGGCATTACAACTTTCTCAAATGTTATATATGCTGCCACAGTCATCGGATGCGCAATAGTGGGTACATCTTGAACACTACCTTTCATTAACAAAAGCAGGTCTTTCTGTGGAGAAGCGTGGCTCAGTGGTTAGAGGCGGCAGACCCGGAAGCTGAGATCGGCCGTGGACCAGGGTTCGATTCCCCACCTCAGCGGGTCTCGTGCTCAAAAATTCCATGGACTTGACAATTCTCGCTCCGGTGCCTACTCGACTCACGAGGTCACACTCTGCGACTCTGGGCAATAGCTTGCTTAATCTCCACTACGGCCCCTCGCGGCGGGATGCCTGGCTTTCACCTTGTGGATACCCGGCCGGGATATCTCACAGGGGAATACCAGGACGGGTTCCCTGAGCAAGCGCTTTGGGACCCCTGGGTTAAAGTGCGCTATATAAATCGAAACACATTTACATTCACATTTACATTTATATGGCTCTGAATCTCGTCCCCGAAACTCCACTAATCCTATTTTGTCGGCTATGCGCGCCGCTTGGCAAAGGGCACACTACTTACTGGGCTCATATCCTCGTCTCCATAGGAAAGCACCAGTATGGAATAATTCTGCAATTCGTATTAATAGAAAATCAATTTTTTGGCCTATTTGGGAATCAGCAGGTGTTTCCACCCTAGATCAACTTTTTTCAAATGGTGATATTAAATCATTTGTCCAACTGCAGGAAGAATTTCATTTACCTGATATTCAACTTTCAAAATATAACCAGTTACGGCAATCCTTACGAAGAAGTCTAGGACCCCCACCATGGCTCTTGCCTGACTCACCAATTGTGACTTATCTCCACACTTGGGGTAAGTTGAAAGGAGCTAATCTGGATTCTACCAAACTCTTACTTCGTGTCTTTTTTCTCAACCCTTATCGCAAACTCTACGTACTAAATGGCAAACCTCATTATCGGTCTCTTATACCGATGATGAATGGTCTGACATTCTTAACAATCTCAATAAGGGTGCTCGTGAAGCACGATTGAAATTTTGTTTATTCAAAATTTTACATGATTGGCACTGGTCTCCAACAAAACTGCATAAAGCTGGCTTGCTTCCCCATTCTAACTGCTGGAGATGTGATAGTACGTCTTGTAACATTTCTCATATCATCTGTGGATGTCCTGTGATCCAACCCTTTTGGAATTATGTAGGTAAAACCTTGCGTTCCACTATGCCTCTACAAATTCCACTTTCGCATGCTACCATTCTTCTGCATGATACACGTCAATAACAATCACTTTCTAAGCCTCAAGCCCGACTTTTACACACAGCCTTAGCTACAGCCAAAATTTGTATATTACGGCAATGGAAATCGCCTCAACCACCATCACAAGAAACATGGATGGTGGCCATGATCCAAACAGCTTCCTACGAACGTATGATATACAACATACAGGATCAAGATGATCTCTTTCTTCGAATATGGTCACCCTTTCTAGCTTCAAATACTGATGCTAACGCTATTGGCCCTTCTACGCAGTAATTTACCTTTATTTCCTTTTATACTCATTCATTATTCATTATTGGTGGTTATAAATCTCAACACATTGTATTTATGCCGTCCTGAGCACAGAAGAGGTTATGTACTATTTGATGTTGTTTTTAATAGCTATTCACCAGAACTTTTACATGTAATTCTATATCTTTTAATATGAATATTTATACATGTGTGTCTCTGCTTACACTTACATTCTCCACGATATGCCTATTGTTTTCATTTATTGTTCGTACATTTCTCTATATTATCCATTTCACTCTCTTTTTCCATCTTCATCTCGTATTTCATTTTTCTACCTCATCTCCCTTGGTTCCGTAACAAAATATTCATATACCTGTAATATAATGTAATTTATTTAATTTTGTTTAAGTCACAGAATATTATTAAATATATTTTTTTCTCTTTCTTTGAATCAGCATAATTAATCTATGTTATCGTAAGTATTTATTGTATCGTATCGTATTTTATCTTACTTTATCTTATCTTATCTATCTTTTAGAATGTTCTCTCATACATTTATATATATATACCTTAAATGAAATTACTTAACCCGTATATTCACCTCCTACCTATTCGGACTGTCTTTTGTCTATTGTCTTTTTCTCCTTGGAACATACTCATATTGTATTATGCTTCATATTTGTACATTTTTCACTTACCGATTTCTTTTGAGATCCCTCCGTTCCTTAACTCACCTCTCTCTTCCCCACTTCCATTAATTCCATTTTTTATGGCCTCAATATAAATCCAAATATTTGTCCTTGCGCTTATATGTTTATGTATTTATTACATTATATAATATGATTAATCCTTTTTTTTTACTATATGCTTATATATAACAATGTTCTTATATATTTATTGTTTGATAATACATAGAGGTATCATAATATATGTATTTTTTCTATTTATAAATTTCAATAAAAAATTGAAACACAAAAATATATTCACCATTTGCGGAGCACCAATAGTATGCGCCGTTTACTATGGCTCCAATGAGGATAACACTGGTCCACTTTTGAGTCTCCAGGCCAGCCTACTGAATACATCTGCCCCAGTGATCTTGGGAGGGGACTACAATTTAGTATTCAATGCACAATTGGATAGAACATCTAAGGTAAAATATAATGTCCTGCCTAGAACTTTTTCCATTCTTAAGACTTTGGTTAAGGAGTTTAGGCTGTTGGCTATTTAGAGGGTGGACATAGGGAATGCCAGAGAGTACTCTTTCTATAGTAAAAAATACAAACAATTCTCAAGAATTGATTTCTTTCTGGTCGATCAGAGTTTGCTCTTAGATCTTAAATCCATTGCCTACACTCCGGCGCCTATATCAGATCACATTGCTGTTGAGTTGGCATTTAATTTTAAGTTTAAAGAATGTCAGAGGAGATGGACCTTATATAGAAGCCTCTTATTAGATGAGAACGTCGGGGCTGAGCTGGATGTAAAGACAGAAGAGTTCCTTAGGCTTAATGCAACTTCCACTAGCGACCAGATAATTTGCGAGACTCTCAAAGCATATTTGAGGGGTCTCTTGAGCTCCTTAATGATCAATAAAAAGAAATCCGCTAGAAAGGCTGATTTAGACAGCCTCTGAAAAATTAAGGAGAAAGAGATTGAGTTGCAAAAGGCAACCTTGATCTCCCGTAGTCTGATGTTACAGCTGGAAAGGGAGTTGGTGTCCTTACAAGCTGATTTCTAAGCCAAGATTGACAAAACTATTAAGGACAGATGGGAGGCCGGTAAATTACTCATACAAGTGATTCCAGTGGTTCACTGGAACCATCCCTGAGGGAACACTCAATTCTCCTCTCTGTTCACAAGAGGATTCCCACACAGTTTTGTCATTTTCAAAAAAGATTTCAAATGTTTATTCCTTTGGTATTTTCAAAGATAGTCATTCGATTCATTACATTTTCAACAAATGAGGCATTATCAATTTAACTTCATATCCAATGTGTTTCGGGCATTTGTGATGCCCTTCATCAGGGAATGATACTGTCAACAAAGAAAGCACAAAACTTAATTACAATTGTAATGTATGATGTTTGATCATTGTATCACGTTGTGATTCTATCTGATACATGCTAAGGTTTTATACAGATGCCATTATATTCACTAGCAAGTATCCCTTTTGAGAAAAGAAATACAAAAGTAATAACCAATGTGTGAAACAAAACATAGTTGCAATTGTGTCACATTGTGATTCTGTCTAATTCGCGCAGTGATTTTGTACAAATGTCATAATGTACACCAGCTAGTATCCCTCGTGAGAAAAGTAATGAAAATGTTTAGAACTCACATGCCTGTTTTTGATCGTGGGTGTTATATGCTGAAAAAAAACGTAAGAAACGGGAAAATAAACTCTTGTGAGTTCGCATTTTTAGCCAGTTTGTAACATAGCTTTTCCGATTGTTGCATTGTTTCCTAACCTTATGTGAATGTTAGAGCAGCCTCGCGGCAGCTTCTGTGCGTATACTGCATACGGACGCCACTCCTGAGGGTGTTCGCCATTACTATTGCCGGTTTAAAGTCTATTCCGGTCACATGGTGCGGGGTGCGTTGTAACTGACGAAAGACTATCTGTGTGTGGTAGGTTGCGAGACGGTGGTGATATTCTGTAAGAGTAAGTACTGTTAAATCAAATGTGAGGGGTTCCTATGAACATGTTCGGGGCTAGAGAAAATTACGGGGGAGTTAAAAGAAAAAACTGATATTTACGGCCATGGTCATTAAAAACGGGGAAGCTGGAATCGAACCCTGACGTTGTTGTGTTGTGTCTGTAGTTGTTCAAATGCAGTGAGCTACATGGTGATGTGTGACCCAATGTGGAGAATTGCTATGGTTTAACAACAAATAATAAGATAAACCCATATTAACAGCAATCACAGTTGTACCAGTTTGCACCTGGGGAGCATTATTAAAGATAACATGAAAATTCAATTCTCTCATTAAGTCCATTTGTTTTTTGGGTGGATAGTTTGTATATCCAGAAATTTTCCCTCTGTAGGAGGAATTTTGTGTTGTCTCTTCCTTCTGTTTTTTTAACACATTCCAAAATCATGAATTTGAGCTGTGAGATGTTGTGTTTTTCTTCCATAAAATGTGTAGCCTCTGAAGATTTGATATTTTTTAATCGAATGTTAGATTTGTGTTCTGTAAGTCTGATTTTGATGCGACGTTCTGTCTTTCCGATATACAGTTTTCCACAAGGGCATTTTAGTGCATATATAACGTCTGACGTGTCGCATGTTGCATTCACTTTCAGTTTAACTTCATGACCCCTCATGGGGTGGTTGATTTTCCTTCCCTTTATGATGTTGTTACAATGGCCACAGTTTAGACATGCTTTTGTGCCCTTGAAGATTTCTGATGTTTTTACTTGAGGTTGGATCATTTCACCCATATTTCTTGCCCTGGTTAAGGCGAATAGTGGGGGATGTTCAAAGATGTTATTTAAATCCGGGTCCAAAGTTAACATTCGCCAGTGTTTTAATATTATTTTCTTGAATTTGTTGCTGGATGTTGAAAATTTTGATACTGCCACTATTCTAGTTTGCTCTTTTTTGTTGCTGGGTTGTAGAAGTGTTTTCCTGTCCACTTGTGTTATTCTGTTTCTCGATTCCTCTATGATCTGTGTAGGGTAACCTCTTTGTTTGAATTTGATGCCTATTTCTTGAATACTCTGTGCCATCTTGGTGTGTCCCGATGTAATCCTTTTAACTCTTGCCATTTGTGAGAATGGTAGATATTTCTTGAGATTTTGTTCATGAAAACTAGTGTAATGCAGCATGTTGTTCCTGTCGGTGCTTTTGACAAAAAGGTCAGTTTCAAACCCTTCATTTGTGAGATTAACTCTGACGTCCAGAAATGTGACTGATGTGTAGGATATTTCCCATGTTATTTGAATTCTTTCGTCCACGTTGTTGAATTCAGTCAGAGCTGCTTGTAAATCTTCCTTTGAGCTTTTCCAGAGGATGAATATGTCGTCGATGTACCTTATAAATAGTTTAAGGTTCTCTTGCCACTTGGCTTTGGATATTATGTGTGTCTCTTCATAATGCTTCATGAATACATTCGCGTATACTGGTGCTGCCGAATTGCCCATGGCAGTACCCACGAGTTGCTGGTACCATGTGTCCTTGTACCTGAAATAACTTTGGTATAAAGAAAAAAAAATTAATTCCATCAGGAATGTCTGAAATGCGATATCCAAATCTGTGTTGGTTAGAGATTCTTCAATAGCCTCAATTCCTAGAGAGTGTGGTATGGCCGTGTATAGAGAGCGAACATCTGCAGTACACAGAACCAGTCGTTCATCTGGTTCAATGTTGATTGTTTCCAGTTTAAGGAGAAAGTCAGTTGTGTCCTTTATATAGGTCTTCATGCCTCTAACCGACGGTTGCAGATATTTGTCCAATAGTTGTCCTATTGGTTCATGCAGGCTACCCCGAGTAGATACTATGGGTCGTAGAGGAGGGTCGGTTAGATTTTTGTGGATCTTAGGTATCATCCGTAGTGTTGGACTTTTCGGGTTGTCTTTGATGAGAAACTTTTTTGTTCTGTCGTTGATGACGCCCATTTCATATGCTTTCTCAACGATTGTTTTAAGGTTTTGCATGAATTCCATGGTTGGATTGTTATCTAATCTCATGTACGTGTTGGTGTCCGTGATATGTTCAAATACCTTATCTTCGTACATGGTCCGGTTCATTATGACTATGGCGCCTCCTTTGTCGGCTTTGGTACAGATGATTTCTTCTTAGTTGACAATTTCCTCAAGGTGTCTAGGTCCTTTTGTGTAGTATTCCGTGTGCCACGTTGGTAATGTTTGATACTTGTAAGATCCTGTTTCACCATTTTCTCGAAAATATCTAGAGTCTTATGACTGATGGGTGCCTGAAAGGAACTCGGTGGTCTTAGTCCCTGTAATTGGTCCGTTTCTTGTGTAGTAGGTCTTGGTAACACATTGTCGAAAAATTGACGTAGACGTACTTTTCTCATTAGTTTGAAAAAGCTGACTTCCAGCTCTAGGTTATCCGTATTGGAAGTTGGCACAAAAGATGTTCCTTTTTATAGTAGTTGTTTCTCATGGGTGTTTAATGGATAATTGCTGATGTTTATAACTTGTTGTTCTGTGGTTTCTTCTTCTTGTCCTTGTTCACCCCTGTTGTGCTCCTCGTGGTTGGTGGTTCTTTTTACTTCTCTTTTTCTTTTGTTTTGTCCTCACCTGGGTCGCCTTTTTGCGACTGTCCTTGTTCTAAAAAAGGATTCAGCTCTGTTTGAGCACTTGCGGTCGGTTCGTCCGCTGTTCAGAGTCTGGTCTTGTTATTGGTTGAGGTCCACTGTTGGTTGGTCGTTCCGTTTGTTTGGTTAGTTGTGATGCTCGTCTAGCTCTTTGTGAGGTATCACTGTCTGATGAGGAAGTTTCCGTGTTGGATGTATATGGTTTATTCGCTCGTTTACGAGCGAATACACCTCTGCCCAGGTGTATACTTCTCCGAGACGATAGTCGAGGGTGTCCCTCTTGTATTTACGGATTTTCTTTTCGTTAATGTCCCTGGTGTGTTTATCCATTTGAATTTATATTTCTTCCAAGGTTTTAGTGAGTTCCTCTTTGGACATTAGGCCGGATAATTCAGTTGATACTTCCGATATTTCCATTGAGAGTTCATCTAGAATTTCCGATAACTCTTCTATAATCAGAAGGATGAGGTCCAGTGAGCACTTATTTAGAATTTCGTACCATTTTTCCTGGAACTTTTTTGAATTTTTGCATAGAGAAGGTTTGAGGGCTATCCTTAGGCCCCGTGGTATGCGCAAATTCCGGTGATATTTAATTAGTGTGCTTGCGTGCATTTGTTGGTTAATTTTTCTTTTAAATAAGTAAATTAGTTGTCTTACACTTTGCTCCTTGGTGAGAGTGTTGGACTTCTGTGAGAGTTCATCCCTAATCAGAGCGTATATTCGGTCTGCCTCGTCAGGTTTGAATGCAAACGTGGAGGCCCTGGCTTCAGTGCTTCATGAAATTTCATCATAGTTACTCATGCTGATTGGTTTGGATTGCTATCCGTCCTTTTTGGGGGTTTACAAGATTTACAGTGAACTTGGATTGGAAGGGTGCACAGCTTTTATCTTTCCTTTTTTTGATTAATTTTTAGGTTCTCCACAGGTGGCGTCATAACCACTTAGGCGCCCATAAATCAGTCATACAAGTGATTCCAGTGGTTCACTGGAACCATCCCTGAGGGAACACTCAATTCTCCTCTCTGTTCACAAGAGGATTCCCACACAGTTTTGTCATTTTCAAAAAAGATTTCAAATGTTTATTCCTTTGGTATTTTCAAAGATAGTCATTCGATTCATTAAATTTTCAACACATGAGGGATTATCAATTTAACTTCATATCCAATGCATTTCGGGCATTTGTGATGCCCTTCATCAGGGAATGATACTGCCAACAAAGAAAGCTCAAAACTTAATTACAATTGTAATGTACTGATGTTTGATCATTGTATCACATTGTGATTCTATCTGATACATGCCAAGGTTTTATACAGATGTCATTATATTCACTAGCAAGTATCCCTTTTGAGAAAAGAAATACAAAAGTAATAACCAATGTGTGAAACAAAACATAGTTGCAATTGTGTCACATTGTGATTCTGTCTAATTTGTGCGGTGATTTTGTACAAATGTCATAATGTTCACCAGCTAGTATCCCTTGTGAGAAAAGTAATGAAAATGTTTAGAACTCACATGCCTGTTTTTGATCGTGGTTGTTATATGCTGAAAAAAACGTAAGAAACTGGAAACAAACTCTTGTGGGTTCGCATTTTTAGCCAGTTTGTAACATAGCTTTTCTGATTGTTGCATTGTTTACTAACCTTATGTGAATGTTAGAGCGGCCTCGCGGCAGCTTCTGTGCATCTACTGCATACGGATGCCACTCCTGAGAGTGTTCGCCATTACTATTGCCGGTTTAAAGTCTATTCTGGTCACTTGGTGCGGGGTGCGTTGTAACTGACGAAAGACTATCTGTGTGCGGTAGGTTGCGAGACGGTGGTGATAGTCTGTAAGAGTAAGTACTGTTAAATCAAATGTGAGGGGTTTTCCTATGAACATGTTCGGGGCTAGAGAAAATTACGGGGGAGTTAAAAGAAAAAAATGATATTTACGGCCGTGGTCATTAAAAACGGGGAAGCTGGAATCGAACCCTGACGTTGTTGTGTTGTGTCTGTAGTTGTTCAAATGCAGTGAGCTACATGGTGATGTGTGACCCAATGTGGAGAATTGCTATGGTTTAACAACAAATAATAAGATAAACCCATATTAACAGCAATCACAGTTGTACCAGTTTGCACCTGGGGAGCATTATTAAAGATAACATGAAAATTCAATTCTCTCATTAAGTCCATTTGGTTTTTGGGCGGATAGTTTGTATATCCAGAAACTTTCACTCTGTAGGAGGTATTTTGTGTTGTCTCTTCCTTCTGTTTTTTTAACACATTCCAAAATCATGAATTTGAGTTGTGAGATGTTGTGTTTTTCTTCCATAAAATGTGTAGCCACTGAAGATTTGATATTTTTGTAATCGAATGTTAGATTTGTGTTCTGTAAGTCTGATTTTGATGCGACGTTCTGTCTTTCCGATATGCAGTTTTCCACATGGGCATTTTAGTGCATATATAACGTTTGACGTGTTGTATTCACTTTCAGTTTAACTTCATGACCCCTCATGGGGTGGTTGATTTTGCTTCCCATTATGATGTTGTTACAATGGCCACAGTTTAGACACGCTTTTGTGCCCTTGAAGATTTCTGATGTTTTTACTTGAGGTTGGATCATTTCACCCATATTTCTTGCCCTGGTTAAGGCGAATAGTGGGGGATGTTCAAAGATGTTATTTAAATCCGGTTCCAAAGTTAACATTCGCCAGTGTTTTAATATAATTTTCTTGAATTTGTTGCTGAATGTTGAAAATTTTGATTCTGCCACTATTCTAGTTTGCTCTTTTTTGTTGCTGGGTTGTAGAAGTGTTTTTCTGTCCACTTGTGTTATTCTGTTTCTCGATTCCTATATGATCTGTGCAGGGTAACCTCTTTGTTTGAATTTGATGCCTATTTCTTGTGTCAAAACTGTGGCCATTGTAACAACATCATAAAGGGAAGCAAAATCAACCACCCCATGAGGGGTCATGAAGTTAAACTGAAAGTGAATGCAACATGTGACACGTCAAACGTTATATATGCACTAAAATGCCCATGTGGAAAACTGTATATCGGAAAGACAGAACGTCGCATCAAAATCAGACTTACAGAACACAAATCTAACATTCGATTAAAAAATATCAAATCTTCAGTGGCTACACATTTTATGGAAGAAAAACACAACATCTCACAACTCAAATTCATGATTTTGGAATGTGTTAAAAAAACAGAAGGAAGCGACAACACAAAATACCTCCTACAGAGGGAACATTTCTGGATATACAAACTATCCACCCAAAAACCAAATGGACTTAATGAGAGAATTGAATTTTCATGTTATCTTTAATAATGCTCCCCAGGTGCAAACTGGTACAACTGTGATTGCTGTTAATATGGGTTTATCTTATTTTTTGTTGTTAAACCATAGCAATTCTCCACATTGGGTCACACATCACCATGTAGCTCACTGCATTTGAACAACTACAGACACAACACAACAACGTCAGGGTCCGATTCCAGCTTCCCCGTTTTTAATGACCACGGCCGTAAATATCAGTTTTTTCTTTTAACTCCCCCGTAATTTTCTCTAGCCCCGAACATGTTCATAGGAAGTAGGAACCCCTCACATTTGATATAACAGTACTTACTCTTACAGACTATCACCACCGTCTCGCAACCTACCACACACAGATAGTCTTTCGTCAGTTACAACGCACCCCGCACCATATGACCGGAATAGACTTTAAACCGGCAATAGTAATGGCGAACACTCTCAGGAGTGGCGTCCGTATGCAGTAGACGCACAGAAGCTGCCGCGAGGCCGCTCTAACATTCACATAAGGTTAGGAAACAATGCAACAATCGGAAAAGCTATGTTACAAACTGGCTAAAAATGCGAACCCAGGAGAGTTTATTTTCCCGTTTCTTACGTTTTTTTCAGCATATAACAACCACGATCAAAAACAGGCATGTGAGTTCTAAACATTTTCATTACTTTTCTCACGAGGGATACTAGCTGGTGAACATTATGACATTTGTACAAAATCACCGCGCGAATTAGACAGAATCACAATGTGACACAATTGCAACTATGTTTTGTTTCACACATTGGTTATTACTTTTGTATTTCTTTTCTCAAAAGGGATACTTGCTAGTGAATATAATGACATCTGTATGAAACCTTGGCATGTATCAGATAGAATCACAATGTGATACAATGATCAAACATCATACATAACAATTGTAATAAAGTTTTGTGCTTTCTTTGTTGACAGTATCATTCCCTGATGAAGGGCATCACAAATGCCCGAAATGCATTGGATATGAAGTTAAATTGATAATGCCTCATTTGTTCAAAATTTAATGAATCGAATGACTATCTTTGAAAATACCAAAGGAATAAACATTTGAAATCTTTTTTGAAAATGACAAAACTGTGTGGGAATCCTCTTGTGAACAGAGAGGAGAATTGAGTGTTCCCTCAGGGATGGTTCCAGTGAACCACTGGAATCACTTGTATGACTGATTTATGGGCGCCTAAGTGGTTATGACGCCACCTGTGGAGAACCTAAAAATTAATCCAAAAAAAGGAAACATAAAAGCTGTGCACCCTTCCAATCCAAGGCCGGTAAATTACAGCACTTCGGAGTGGAGTGGTGTGGCTCACTGGTTAGAGGCGGCAGACCCGGAAGCAGAGGTCGGCCCGGGACCAGGGTTCCATTCCCGACGCGGCAGGGTCTTGAGCCATGGTCAGGGGACTCGATAATTCTCGCCTCGGTGCCTACTCTAACCATGGGTCCCACTCAGAAACTCTGGGCAATAGCTTGCTTAATCTCCACTAACGGCCCCATCAGCGCCGGGGATGCTTGTCTTCACCTTGGAGATGTCCAGGAGGGACCGTCTCACAGGGAAAGCCAGGATGGGTTCCCCAGCGGTATACAGCTCCGGGACGCCCCTTTGCTGGGGCAGCTGTGCGCTTTACAATTATACTACATTTAACATTCACATATGGAGAAAAATGCGCTCCCTGTTGGCCTGGAAATCTAGAGCAGATAGGGCAAGGAACCACATTAAGAGCTTGGTCCAAAGAGGGTCAGGGGCCCTGTTGCAGAAAGATGAAGAGATTAGGGAGGAAGCCAGATCCTTCATGCTTGAGCTATACCAGGAGGACACTGATTATAGACTAGATGCGATTAAGGCATGGCTAAATCTGAGAGACATATCCCAACTGTCCGAAGCTGACAGGTTGTACCTTTCTACCAGTATCTCGGAAGGTGAGATTAAAGAGCAACTCAAAAAAATGAGTAGGGGTAAAGCTGCTGGTCCAGACGGGCTCCCTGTCGAGTTATACCGGGGTCTATCAGATAGGGTAGTGCCGGCCTTAAAAAACCCTTTTAATAAAATATATTTAGACAGGGAGGATATTCCTCCATCATGGTCCGAGGCGACGGTGTCCCTGATCCTCAAGCAAGATAAAGATCCTCAAACAATCGCGGCATATAGGCCCATCTCAATATTAAATTCTGATCTCAAGATCTTCTCTGGGATTCTGGACACCAGGATGGCTAAAATTATTAAAACCATTATACATCCTGACCACAGAGGGTTTATACCCAGAAGACAGCTTAATGAGCTTACTTTCCTAGCCTTGGGGGCGAAAGACGTTGCAACTGAAAAGAAGCTACCGCTTACTATTGTTGCAATCGATGCCGCTAAGGTTTTTGACCAAGTCAGCTGGAGCTATCTTTGGGAGGCACTGCAGAGTTTTGGCTTCCCTATTAACTTTATTGAGGCTGTCAAATCCCTGTATTTACATCCACGGGCGAAAGTGCTAGTTAATGGGTCCCTAACCGAATGGTTTAGTATCTCAAGAGGCACCAGACAGGGGTGTTCCCTGTCACCCTTATTGTTTAATATATACATTGAGCCTTTCGTTTGCTCTCTTAGAAAGGATCCCCTCATACGGCCATTTAAGATTGTCAACCTAGAATTGAAGTTTGCCCTATATGCGGACGACCTTCTTATGTACACGTCGGACCATGTAAAAGCTATACCTAGGCTGTTTGAATTAGCTGGGGAATTTGGTAAGATCTCTGGTTATAAAATCAATAAAGAGAAAAACGAAATAATGAGTTGGAACTGCACTAATGTAATAGGGGCGAAGGGCCGGATGAGGTATCTGGCGATCTACCTAGCACAGAAGCTGTTAGATACACCTAAAATCAGCTAGGAGAAGGTCTCCAAGGAGGTAGGCAGTTTGTTGTCACGCTGGGCGAATCTACCACTGAACATATATGGAAGGGTCAACTTCGTTAAAATGATAATTTTGCCTAAGTTAACATTTCTGTGTAATTCAATTCCACTTTCTTTTAATAACAAAGATCTAGCTACTCTTCCAGGTAAAATCGGCTCATTTATATGGGCCACGAAAACCCTGAGGATAGCATGGAAAAAGCACAGGAGAGGGTTAAAGATAGGAGGACTGGCCTTACCTGACCTACTTTCTTATTGTCATGCCTTTCATTTTAAAATTTTTAGAATGTTAGCTAATAAGGTAGATTCATCCTCTATGGGCCTTTTGTTTCAGGCAATGCTACAGGATGTTCCGCAGGGACAGGAGTTTTTCCTTTATAAATTTGGCAATTCTAAGTTCTACAAAAAGGTCTGTCTTAAGATCCTATTGGCTGCACTAAAAACCTGGGGGTACATTAGGAAAAGTCTTGGAATACCGTATTATACGGCACAGGCCCCAATATGGGATTCCCCAGGCACCCCTGAATTCCTCCAGGACCAATTATCGCAACCACTTAGACTAGCAGGTATTATGGTGTGGGGAGATCTTCAGGATGATTTACAACTTATTAGCTGGGACTTAATCTCGAGTATAACCAGTGGGACACAGACGAGATTTAAGTTTTATCAACTGACCGCATGGTGGATAGCACAGTCATGGAGCAACGAGGATCCGGATATAAGTATTGACTCCATCTCTAGACTAGGAATTATCAGTCATTACCTCCACGGGAGATGTTTTGATGGTTCTTTGATAACTGGCGTTATAAGCATCTGTAAACGTCTGTAGAACATCCACATATCGGTTGGTGTTGTAGGCTGTGAAATATCTCCACATCTTAGATTTTAAAGTTCTGTTAAAACACTCTATAACAGCAGCTTTTAGCTCCTTGTGTATGCTACAAAATGATGAAAATTGTGCTGTTTAAACAAGTTCTGAAGCAAATTGTTTAAAACTTATTTTCAGGAGCCTGTTTGCAGTTTTTGAGGTGGTTCTTCCTTTCCTGAAGAGGGCTTTAAAGGCTGTGGTGATGTTAGTACCACTTTTATCGCTTAGCGCTTCTGCAAAGGCATACTTGGATGATACATCTATTACCGTTAATATATATTGAGCTCCGTTATTATCCTTAGCGAGATCTTGAGGACTGATAATGTCCGCTTGCCACTGATAATCTAGCTGCGCATTAAACTTGGTTGGTCTCCTCTTAAAATGCCTCCTGGCTGGCTTGTGGAGTGAATACAGTAAACAGTTCTTCACCTGCGCTCTGTTTACCGATTCATTTTTAACTAGAGCCTTTCTAAACAGAGCTTCAACGTTTCCGAAGCTTCAGACCCCGCATGTATCGTAATAAAGCTTCCTTAACCCGTCCCCCTACATGTTATCAGCCCCTGCATCACATGAAATGAAAGACAATGGTTTTGTGTAAGGGCATGTTATTAAAAATAAAGAATGTTAGCAACACGTGCACATTCAGGATACTGACGGCATTCAAAAGATCGTACAATTCTCTGTCGTATAATACAAAACTTTTATTTTTTAAATAATCTTCTGTCAGAAGCTCCAAGGGGATATGTAAGCTGGTCGTCTGTGATAGTATTAACTCCCTCATTCGGCATTTGTACGCACTCCAGTATTTATCCGTTGTAGGTAGCCACACATTGCTACACCAGTTTGCTAGGACTGTCACACTGCATCGCCATGGGCGGCTCATTAAGCTTCAGATCGTGCAGAGTTACAGGTTGCATTTTAGCTATTCTTTCTTTAAGCAACACATATACCAATCTGGCAAACCTCTGCATCCTGGACGTAACTCAGTAGTGTCTAGCGCACCAACATTCTGCTGCTTGTCCTAGAAGCAAGTAAGTATGTAACATTAAATAAAAATATAATGACACACTACCGGGGGACTTGTCATTTTCTAAAACAGTTTTTGTAGGGCTAAAGAGACGACTCTTCTGTTTTTCAAATAAATATCGCACATCCTTCTAAAACAAATACGTACACAAATATTGCATACAACAGAGTTTTGAGCTTGGATCACTCAAGCATTGGATCTCTTTAAGCGTGGTCAACAAGACCTTAATCAAATCACGGTAGACATTTTTCTTTTCCTCGGATAAACAATACACCAACCTTAAAAGAAACTATAGCATTTACCTGTTTGGAAAACTTCCAGGCTCCATCTGAGGACCGGTTTAATGAGTTGGCCCTGAGCATTACATCTGGCTCTCCCCGGGAGCTCTTGCTCCATAGAATCTGGAAAACATCTGGTAAGGAGACCCTCCCTTGGTTGCGTTTAATTTGCATCCAATCCTTAGAAGAGGGAGTGGTCCCGGAAATATGGAAGAAGGCAATAAACACGCCTCTGCTCAAGAAACCCTCCCTTGATCCCCTGGTTTCAGCCAATTTTAGACCAATATCTCTCCTACCCTACCCGATTAAAATCTTGGAAAAAATAGTCAGTAAAAGCTTGTCTGGATACCTGGAGGACAACCTCCTACTAGACAAGGATCAATTTGGCTTCCGCCCGGGCCACAGTACTGAGACTGCCTTGGTCACCGTTATGGACAATCTTCGGATGCGAGCAGACAAGGGAGAACCTTCCGTTTTAGTATTACTGGGGGATGGTTTAATGTGAAAAGCAATGATATTGATTAAAAAATCCTGTCTCTATCAATTTGTTTAAATGGTTCTTTTATGTGTAATTCACCTTAGGCAATCAGCGTCTTACACTGAGGGTTTCTACTTCACCCACGTTGCAGAGTGCGGCATGTATACATCTGTTAAAACCATTGAGCCATTAAGCTTGTGAGTGGGATGTCTGTCGAAATGTAAATCTACTGAAGCTGAAGGGTCCGAAAGCTGTCACTGAATGCGGGCCCTGCTGTGCACCGCTGGAAAACTGGAGCTGGCTTCTGCTAACTAGTGACTAATTCTAAAGGCCATGCTAATGATCGATAAAGTTTTGATATCCTCCTTCAAGCCAAGCTGGATTCGAGTGTTGTCTTAATTGGCGACCTGTAAATATGGAGCATTGATAGTTTGGGTAGAGGCGATGTTTGAAAAGGTGTTAAATGGCTTAGCCCTACAGAAAAAACATTTTAATGTTGATATGGATTTCAAAGCAGGAGGGACAAGAAAGTGTAATCAATTTAGTGTTGTACATTTAATGCCATCATCCTAAAGGGGTAGAAGCGGGAGCAAATGGTCGTTTGTGTTGACAGTGGTAATCAGATCTAGACATACCACTGCCCCATCAGCTTACATTTGGGATGTCTTTACAGCCTGCCTTTTTGATCGTACACACGTCTCTAGTCTGTAGACTTGTTGAATCGACAGATAAGGCCATGGAATGTCTCCAGGGCAGACCCTGTTTAGTTTCACCACAGAACCCCCCCCCCCCCTCCCACCCCGCCTTAGGCTAGTTCTAGGCAGTCAGACGAGGTGTTTGTAAGAGGCGGCGTCTCCTATGATACGTTTATAATGCATATGTGTTGTTTGGGTTCACGAAAGCAAACAAAAGCCGCAGCACTCCAGGCAGTGCCACTGTAGCCATACAGGGGTTTTATTTGAAGTGGTGTTTGCCGGGATGCTTTGCAGCAAAAGGCATTCACACATGCCTTATACCATGCAATAGGGCAGTTTATAAATGGGCTTTTAAACTCGAGGTTTTTTGGGGGTTTGCTTTTTGTAGTGTGTGTTCTTCTCTCTCAGCCCTACCTTTGACTGTCTTCTTTTACGCGCCTTCCTGTTAGGGTTGGTCTGGGCTAAAATACAGATGTAAGTAGGCCTATTGAAAGGTAAGGGAAACATTGTTGGTGGCACACGTGAGCACTTGCCTCTCACACGCATATGAGTGCGTTTCAACTGTGTACCATTAGTAGCGTGATGTGCGTTGTCTTTTCCAAAGTTGTCTTGGGTGTACATTTTTATAAAAACGGCCATCTTTATAACACAAATCAAGTTGCCCCGTGCCTCCGTTGTACTTCTTCTGTCTATTGCACCTGTGGCATGCTTGTCCTCCTCTAAACCTGCCTGCCTTCCCTAGCTGCCTCTTCTCTTCTCTCCCACTCTTATACCCCCACATAATTACACTCTACTCAATACAATATAAATACACTCCACATAACACCACTCAAAACCACATAATTACATCACATAATTACACTCTCCTCAATGCAACACAAAATAACACTAAATGCAACATACACTCCACATAATACCACTCACTGCCACATAAGTACATGTCACATAATTACACTCTACTCAATGCAACATAAATACACTCCACATAATACCACTCAGTGCCACATAATTACACTCCACATATTTACACTCTCCTCAATGCAACACAAAATAACACTCACTGCCACATAATTACAAGCCACATAATTACACTCTACTAAATGCAACATAAATACAATCCATATAATATCACTCAGTGCCACGTAATAACAGGCCACATAATTACACTCTACTCAATACAATATAAATACACTCCACATAACAACACTCAAAACCACATAATTACACCACGTAATTAAACTCTACTAAATGCAACATTCACTCCACATAATACCACTTAGTGCCACATATTTACATGCCACATAATTACACTCTACTCAATGCAACATAAATGCACTCCACATAATATCACTCAGTGCCACATAATTACACTCCACATATTTACACTCTCCTCAATGCAACACAAAAACACTACACATAATACAACTCAGTGACACATAATTATATGCTATATAATTATTCTGCACTCAATGCAACATTCACAAAATAATAACACTCACTGCCACATAATTGCATGCCATATAATTACACTCTATTAAATGCAACATACACCGCATATACCATTCTGTGCCACATAATTACACTAAACTCAATACAACATAAATACAATCCACATAATATCACTCAGTGCCACGTAATAACACGCCATATAATTACGCAATACTCAATGCAATATAAATACACTCCAAATAACAACACTCAGTCCCACATACTTACACACCACATAATTACACTATACTAAATGCACCATAAATACACTCCACATAATACCACTAAGTACCACATAATCTACGACTACAGGTTTTGCAGAATACAGCGGCTAGACTGCTGTTAGGCATCTCATCTAGGATCAATGTTCTACATCATTTGCATTCTCTTCACTGGCTTCCTGTGGTGAACAGAGTCAAGTTTAAAGCTCTGGTTTTGGCCCACCGTGCCCTCCATAAGCTTGGCCCTGTATACCTGCAGAGACGCTTCTCTTTTTATCTTCCTGCACGTGCTCTTCGCTCCAAGTCCCTTCGCCTGGCCCGAGTTCCTCGCTATAAGCTTCAGGGGCTTGGAGGTAGCTCTTTTACTGTGAAGGCTAGCTCGGCTTGGAACGCACTCCCTCTTGAACTTCGCTCCATCCAGGACACAGCACTGTTTAACCAGAAACTGAAGACCCACCTGTTTGTCTAATTTGGCTTTTTTGTCCTTCCTCCTTTAGGTCACATAACATAACATAACATAACATAACATAACATAACATAACATAACATGACATAACATAATCACACGTCACAATTACACTCTATTCAATGCAACATAAATACACTCCACATAATACCACTCAGTGCCACATAATTACACTCTCCTCAATGCAACACAAAAACTCTCCGCATAATACAACACAGTGCCACATAATTATATGCTACATAATTATACTGCATTCAATGCAACATACACTCCAAATGATGCCACATAATTACATGCGACATACTTACACTCTACTAAATGCAACATACACCTCACATAATACCATTCATTGCCACATAATCACATGCCACATAATTACACTACAATCAATACAATATAAATACAAAACACATAATATCACTCAGTGCCACGTAATAACATGCCACATAATTACACTATACTCAATGCAATATAAATACACTCCACATAATACCACATAGTCACACATCACAATTACACTCTATTAAATGCAACATAAATACACTCCACATACCACTCAGTGCCATATAATTACACACCACATAAATAAACTCTACTCAATGCAACATAAATACACTCTACATAACACCACTTAGTAACATATTTACACGTCACATAATTACACTCACTCAATTCAATAAAACATAAAGACACTCCACATAGTACCACTCACTGATACATAATTAAACACAACATAATTACACTATACTCATTGCAACATAAATACTATCCACAAAATACCACTCAAAACCACATAATTACACGTCACATAATTACACTCTTTTTAATACAGCATGAATACACTACACAAAATACACTACACAAAATACTACACAAAATACTCTGTAAAACATATTTACACACCACATAATTACACTACATTCAATGCAAAATAAATACATTCCACGCACCACTCAGGCCACATACTTACACGCCACATAATTACACTCTACTCAATGCAACATAAATACACTTAATATAATAACACTTATTGCCACATAAGTACACGTCACATAATTACATTATATTCAATGCAACAAATGCACTCCACATAATACCACTATACCACATTAGTACGAATAAAAACATTTGTTATATTAAATCTGTTTTTAATCAGGTAATTCAGTTGTATATAATATTGCCTTGGTTTTTATAAAAGTAACAAAAATGTTTAACACTTTTCATGATAACTTTTAACATAATGCACAATAGCCACAATGCTCTACAACATTGTCAAAACTTCAGGATAAACACATACGGTTCTAAAAGCGAGACCTATTGGCTATGCCAATGCTTGTTTAATAGGACGTTGGTGGACCCCTACACCCCTAAGACCTTCACTTACTTTCAATAATTGTGCTTGGCCTTCACACAAATCCCCCTCCTTCTTGGGGTTGTTTGTTCATGCTTTCGGTGGCAGCAAAAGTCAGAGATCCCACCACATCCTGGGCAATACTCGGGTATCCACATTTACATGGGCTTTTGCAATTTCATAGCCCCTTTTCAAGAAAGGAATAGCTATTCTAAACAAACTTTAGAAAAAAAACTCCAAGTCCCACCCCGTACATAAGATTGGCCCCTTGAATGAATGGTGGCTCTCTATATCTGGCCTGGTGTCTGTAATAGCCCCTGCCCAGAGTGGGTTCCCTGTATGTTTTCATGGAGTCTTAATATTCGCTGTTGCGTCGTGGTCTTAAATGAAGATTAACAATAACTTTCCCAGCTCAGACTGATCGGCGGAGATCATGACCGACATAGTGTCCAAATGGTTTTCGAAGTTGATAAGTAGTCAGGTTTGTCTTATTGAATATTAATTACAGTATTATGTTCCTCCTTCACCTGGACCCATCTTAACAATGGTGAATAACTATCGCCGATCCTGTGCGACTCTTTAATGTCATTATACTTGTAGAGTGTATAGATGCCTACATTAACGTCTGGGGACGTATGGTCCGACTTTTAATGGCTTTTTATATGTTGTGCTGTTCCTAAAACTCTTCTTAATTTGCCCGTACAGGTAAACTCTGTATCGTGATTTGGAGCTTTAAGAAACACCTTCCTTCTAACATTATCTAATACTCGCTAAATATTCAAATACGTTTCCAGCATGGATACTCAAGGGTTCCTGGTCACGACTTATAATAAATTTGGCCTCAAACATTGTAAATGTATTCCGTGTTCTTGGCTATTGGTATTCTGTTAGGTCTATCTCCCAGTCCCCTTTAAGTTCTACAAGTTAGCCAGGTTCACAGTATAATTAGTAATTTGATTGTCGGTGTAGGAAGGTAGGATCCTTCTAGGATGGTAACCCCCACTTTTTACTTTGTGTCAGTATGTTTTTTGACAAGTCTGATTAAACTCCTGCTAATCAGGACCCCAGTCCCAGGGCTTCCTCCCTAAATTGACATGGTAAGTATTTCTGTACCTCCACTTTTGGCTAGTGGTTTACCCCTACAAGTCCTACTATATGGTACTAAGGTACCCAGGGCATAGGTACACCAGGGGTCTCCCATGGGCTGCAACATGTATTGTGCCACCCACAAGAGACCACTCAAACTGTGACTACAGGCCTGCCATTGCAGCCTGTATGAGTTGGTGCTAGCACCTCTCACAACAGATATGTTTCCTTATATCTGAAGCACTACACTTAGAACCTATAAGTCCCCCCTAAGAAAGGCCTTTCAATCCTGAAGATCGTCTGCTTGGTTATACGTGTGAGGGTGTCCCTGCATGAGTGGGACACCAGTACAAAACCCCGGAGTCGATTCTCCATTGTTTGTAAATGCAGTCAGCCATTTTAATACAAATAGCGGACATCAGTCATTATGAGATGTCTAACTATATAGTGGCTGCACTGAACCTGGTCATGTTTGGGATCATACATGTTGGAATCATACCCCAACACCGATTCCAGTGTTCGAAGTCCGATCCCATGTACTTGGGACTCCCTTAGGGTATCCTCCCCTACTCCTTGTTACAGACTTTCAGGGTCTGACAGCAAGCTAGTGCTGCTGCCAAGCAAAGACATGATTCTGCACTCCTGCTACTGAGCCAACATCAAGCAGGGGAAGGTATAGCAATACATTTCCAGTCGCTAGATGGTGTGATCCCAGACAGGACTTAGTGTATTGAGCTGCAGTCGGCGTGCTTTCCAGCACCACCAGACTGCTTTGAAGGGCACATTTGGTGCCCTCCTTGCATATTCCAGTTGGAACCTGTACTGGGAACCCTTGGCGCCCAAAACTGGACGAAGGACATGGGACCCCTCTGTCCAACTCTTCCTCTGGGTGGGACCCCTGAGTCGTTCCAACCATTTCCCTAAGGTACGTAAGGGCTTAGCAGTGGGTGGCTCTTCAGATTCCTTGTGAGACAAGACTCAAGCCTGAAACAACATCACTCTTTGACCGTCAGGACACATGGACTTTGTTAGACTTTGCCTGGAACCGAAACTGCATCAAGGAAGACTCCTGCTGCTCCTGTTTTCGCTGGTCTGCAAGTCTTCTTTGTTGTCTGTTTCTGTGCTTCTTCCAGGATCTTCAACAGACCTGTGGGCATCAAGGACACCCAGGAGTAAAAAATCAAATCAAAAATACTTTATTCGGTAGTTCGTTTGATAGGAACACCATAAAAGTTCATGAAATACAGTTTTCAAAGTTAATCATATAATAAAATAACAATTTTAAAATGCTAAAAACAATTTAAAAAAGAATTAGTTTAAAAAGACAATTCAGTTAAAAAACAGCAAAATGTGACATACAATTTATCATTCGTCTGAGAACCTGAGGTTTTGTACGCCTTCTTAATGTCGCTCATGGTCAAGACAATTCATAGGTTGCGACGATGTTGAATACAAAATTTGAGAAAACGTACAGTTGCTTTGGCGTATTTTTCATTTTCTAAATATTGGAGTGCCAAAAATGCAGGGCGGCATTGACGAAGCCCCCAAAATTTTAGAATGGGGAGTAACCAACGTCTACGGGGTTCTACAAAGAATTTGCAAAATAGAATAGTGTGTATGGTTGATTGTGTAGATACCAAATCACACGGACAACGTGACCGTGTTGACGCCCAGTCATTCTGGATTGGGAAGGAGACTAACAAATGGAACATGTCAAACCTTAAGCGAGTTAACAGCATTTTTTCGTATTGGGTTAAACTAAAAGACAAATAGGGTTCCGATGCAAAGACAGTCTGCACTAGTATGGCTTGTTGTACAGATTTTTTGTGGATCTCTGTTACTAAACGTAGCTGTCTCAGTTGTGCAAGACATTCCTTTTTTAGGTCCACCTTAGAAATTTAATTTATCCTAGAAGGATAGTCAAAGTATTTCTTATAGCCCAAGTCCTCTAGTGTTGCTTTGACAAAGGCTAACCATTTGATTTTTTTACATTGGTCAAGGCTCAGAGTGTCTTCAATTATGGATCTCGTTAGATGGCATTGATCGGTGACCCATATTCTACGCCACAACATTACTGGCTGTAGTTTTATAATGTCTGTTATATTCTAATCCCAGTTCTGTGTGACATGCGTATGTGGAGCTACTCCTTGGGACCGCGAGTAGGTATCTTAAAAAGGAATTTTCAATCTTTTGAATAGCATCCACGTTTACAAAACCCCATAGTCCCGCCCCATATATTGCCGTAGATATGCATTTTGCGTTGTATATTTTTATCATTTCTTGTATTGGACGTTGGCCCAGCCTTTGTGAGAATGCTTTTAGTGAGACAATTTCCCTCAGAAAAGTAAGTTTCCTGGCATTGACCGCTGGGTTCCACTTGAACTTCTCATCTATTACTACCCCCAGGTATGTGTAGGTTGTTGTTCTATCTAATGGTTCACCTTTTACAAACAACCTTTGATGTTTCCCGATCCCCTTCCCGGCTTGCATGGTGTAAGTTTTCTTAGCGTTTAGTTTCAGGTTCAGAGTGGCCATAAAAGCACAATATCTGTCTAATGCACACTGGAGCTCATTTGGGGTTCTTGCTAAAATAACGGCATCATCGGCATATAGCAATGCAGGTATTTGCCGACGAGCTATTGTAGGTAGATCTTTACTGCCTCGAAGCATAGCTGCCTCCAAGCCATTAGTATAGACAGTGAATAGAAAGGGGGCCAGCACACAACCCTGTCTGACCCCCTTTTCCACCCTGAAACTTCCAGTAAGTTCCCCTTTGGCCCCAAATCTTACCCTACCTGTGGTTCCTGTATACATTTCACGGAGGAAATCAACAATCGCGGGGTCAACACCCATTTTCAGCACTATATTCCATAATGCTGAGTGTGCGACACAATCAAACGCCGCTGATAAGTCGACGTAGACCATGTAAAGTGTGGACCCCTTAGCCTCCATGTATTTACCCGCTAGGAGGGAGAGATTAAGTGCTTGGTCCACTGTTCCTAGGCCTTCACGAAAGCCATATTGTATGTCTGATATTGCTCCTTGGTCGGTTGCCCACTCCTGGAGTCGATTGAGAAGGATCCGCCCTGCCATTTTCCCAAGCGAGTCCAAAAGGGAGATAGGCCTGTAACAGGACGGGGTATTTCGGTCCCCTTTCTTATAAATCGGGACCAATATCGATGACTTCCAGGAATCTAATAGCCCTACCTTTAGTGTGGCATTTAGAACATTGGTCAATATGGGGGACCAGAGGTCCGGTAGATGTTTAAAAACATCAGCTGGAACCCCATCTGGACCAGGGGCTTTACCGGTTTTTGAGTTTTTTAATGCCAGTTGGACCTCCTCATGGGAAAATTGTAAGTTTATTGGGTATATAACCTGTGTTAGGGGGACTGGGTGGTCAATATCTACAGAGGTGTCTTTACTAAAAACTTTCGAAAAATGGGTTACCCATTCATCTTCGCTTATAGCGACGTCGATGAAGGGTGATTGTTAAAAACGGTGATCTTATTATATGCCAAAACATAGCGCTATCCTTCAACTCTGTGCTTTTGCTGAGGCGATTCCATAAATCAGCTTTTAGTTCTTGTTGGAAGAGTTCTTGTTTTCTTAACCTCATCACGACAGCATACTCTTTCCTTAATCTGCCAACCTCAGCTCTATCCCTCTTATCCCTGTTCAAGGCCTCTTTTAGTCTTGTGTGTGCCTTTGTACATGCCGAATTGAACCAACTGCTATTTTGGTTTGTTTCGGACTTTTGCTTACAGGTCCTAGTTAACTCTTTGTGTATATTTTTTAAGACGGCATTAAAACTGTTTATGACCTCCTTTGGTTGTAGATTAAGGTCAAGACAGTTCGTAATTTCGGCACAGCAATGATTGACAATTTTATTAGTTGTAGCTTCCTTGTCAATTTTCCCCCATTTTAATGTATACCCATTCAACGAGCCTACTGCAAGTTCTGGTTGGCCTAAAACGGCCATAAGGTTGGTGGGTTTATGTGATCTATTTTCCACGAAGGATGCAATAATTGGAAAATGATCACTCAATGGGTTTTTTGCTACTTCAAACAGTTGAATATCTATCCCATTCAGGGGAGAAATTAGTATATAGTCTATCAGACTTATTAGTCTTCTTCCATTGAAAGTTGGCAAGAAGGGAGCAGGAGGATTTTTTTTTCATTTAAGAAACCTAACTCTAGTTCAGCCATGACCTCGTTCATTTTCTCTCCTTCGATGGAGTGTGTAAAATGGGTTATACCAATGCCCTCCTCATCGGTGATGCCACATTTGCTATTATTACTATTCCTGCATAGATGGAGATTAAGGTCTCCCCCCCAAATTATTGTACATGAATTTTTTGCATATTTTATGGTTTGTTCTTGTAGAGCTGCTGCAATTCAGTGAGAGTAGTTAGCAAATTGATTTGCGGCAGGTTAATATAGAAATTTACTAGTATGTACACTTTTTGTTTTTAGAATTATGAGTTGGAAGTTATCTTTTATTATTAGGGAAACAATGTCCTCCATTTGTATGGTATTTAGAATATAGGTGGCAAGGCCACCGCTGTTTCTGCCCGAGGGAGATTTCCTTGCAGGGGACCAAAATGTTTTAAAGCCCACTATGTGTATGGGCGTAATGGCCCAAGTCTCCTGGAGACAGATGATAGCACTTGAATTAAGTTGCTTCAGAAAATTGGGATTGCTATGTTTATGTGCTAAACCAGCGATATTCCAAAATGTAAAATGTAGTTTTGACACTGTGTGAGTTGGGTCTATAGCAGTAATTAAATTGTCTACATAACCCAATGTGCCGGGACTAGTAGGAGCAGGTGATACATTCAAAGTGTCCTCTTTTTCAGAGTGCCCCAGTAAAATTGACATACATATACCCCCAGGTTGTAAGTTCACCCCTGATTCTAAGGTAGGTTCATCTTCCCAGTTGGTTGTGGGGGTAGTGAGTCAGTCGTTGCTGTCTAGCCCAGAAAATAGATTATATCTGTTGTGAGTAGGAATGTTATAGGAAGTAGTTGGAAGCTTGTAAAAATGTGGGTTTCCATACTAGTATCGATGCCCGGATGGCTGGCGCAAGACGCCTCTTAGTTTCCATTCTGAATAGTTACCAAATAAAGAGACGGGCGCTGGCAGTAGGGACACAAGAACAGGGTTTATTTCTCATGAGGAGAGCCTGTCATTTCAGACACGAAACAAGGTGTCATCGGGAGGTGCTCTAACAAGTGAGCTGAGAGATCGTCTTTTATACTTTACAGAACACTTTAGCATTACAATCATGACATTGTGCAACACGGAAAAGACATCCCCATAATCCTCGTGTCAATCCTACCCCACATATGTTCACAATAGGGACCCTTGACCTGCTGATAAGAGGGGAGGGTAATCATGCAGCTGAGTGTTCCGCCTACTTTTAGGATGTGTGCGCCTGATCATAGCCCAGGGGGTGGGGTGGCCAGGATCAATAGTGGGTCCTTTGAAGAGGGGTGATTCCATACAATAAGCAGTAAACAGTATCTCCTGGCTTAGGAGATGACCTCAGACATGTGTGGACAGTCAATCGCGGAGGGAGGGTTTACTAACAGAGGGGTTATTCATGAAAGGAGAGGAGGTGCTGGTCAGGCGCGGCCGTGACTCCCAAGGACAGGGTCTTGCAGAAGAAGAAGGTTTATGACTTGCCCGTGTGAGGAGAAGGGAAGGGGAGCCAGGGTGGACACAGGGACAGAGTCGCATAGAGAGAGAGAGATCTTATGACCCGTACATGAGAGAGCGGGGGCAGTCAGGTGCAGCTGGGGAGGGCTATGTCAGTTAAGGCGAAGGATGCCTCTTCAAGAGGGAATGGGGGGTCTGCGTGGGTCAAGCAGGAGGGTTGCCTTTCAGGGCAGGGTCGCGCAGAGGGAGAGGGTTTCATAATCCCTGCATGTGAGAGAGAGAGGGGGGTCCAGATACGCGCAGAAGGGAAGCCGGTGATTCTAATGAGCAGGAAAAAGGCCAGGGTGCCTAAAATGGCTGTCATGTACATATGGGTGCGGGCTTTTACTGGCAGAGTGATGCGGTCAATATTTCACGGTATTCATGGTGCTTACAGGGAGAGGAGCGGGAAAAATGGAATAATGAACACTGTTTATGTACATCAATTTCTCAAATTTCCACAGTCGCCCCTTTTTACATGACAGAGTTCATTATTGTAATTGATGGGGGTACAAAAATACACAGGCGTGGTTGAAGCATTAGCATTTGTCAATATTAACATTTGGCATATAATCATGGACAGTTGACGTGATGGGCAGAATGCAGCACATAGGAAATTGCATTTGTCGAGTTCCTAACATTCAGACGCACTGCATAGCATAAATGTATCTGACTTAAAAAAAAATGCGACCAATGAACATTTTGACCAAGTAGCCGAGGGCGGAATTCAGTTCAATACACAAGATCTCTTCGTCACAGTGTCTTTTTAACAGTGAGCCATCACTGGTAGGCTCTAGTCCGTGTCCTCTCGTTGGCGCTGTTGAGCACCGGCGGTGGAGCTATAGGTCCAGCTCGTATTCAACCTTTCGCGTTGCAAGGTGCGGTCTGTCCTCTGCTGTTAGACCACAGTCCTGTTCCCTAACCAGTCCTTTTAGTGGCGCCTTATGCTCGGCACCTATATTTCCGTAGCAACACCCTATTTCCACTTAAATGCCGTTCCTTTTGGCGTGAAGTCACATGGAAAAGAGGGTGGGTGTGGTTCAAATAGTCGATAGGAGAGAGGGCGGAGTTGGGTCAGAGTTCCTGGGACACACAAAAGAGACCAGGGGAGCAAAGGATAACAAGCAGGCAGGCCCATCAATCGGGCCCAAAGAAGGGGGACGGAGACTCCAGGCACACGTGGGTTAGCAGACAGAGGGCTTCAGGGCAGCCCGTCATTTTTCATTTTCCACGTTTGAAATTGCTGTCTCGTCCCGTATCTTGTTGCTCTGCAGCTCCACCTTTGGTCGAGGTCGCATGTATCTCAAGATCTGCAGCCAGGCACGTCCGACCCTTCTCCTCCGGTGATCGCAAATCTTTGAATAGGTACAAAACAGGCTTTTAGAGAACTGACAGAAGAAGTCATTTATGCAGGTGAATTCCTCCCTCAATCCTGCGCACTTGGGAGATACGCTCATCGGTCACAGTCAGAGGTCTATTACCAAGCAGTGCATATGTCAACATTCCTACTGTGTTCATGCCAAGTGTATTCATCGTCTATTCATGACATAAATGTATAGAAATAATATTCCCATCAACTGCGCATTTCATCAATTTCAACATTTTGGAGCTTCCAGTGTAGACTTGCCTTTCAAACCCAAGCCTTTAACAGTCTAACATTTCCCTTCAAGGCTGGCTAACCTTTTCAAACAGGGCGGGGGCGCTATCATCGAGAGTCACGTAAAACAGGTTTTTCCCGAGGGACGACAGTTACTCATGGTCATCATGTTTATATCCGGGACAGCAGCTGGGGTCTATCAAATGGGGCGGGGATGCTTCGGGCGCTCGCGCTTGGGTGCAAAAAGGGGGGTGGGGCAATCTGGGCATTGGGGGTCAATCTGGACGTTGGCGTTCGTCTCTGATGAACAGAAAAATAAGGTGCCATTGACATACAGTTCCCCTATAAAGGCCAGATTGGGGGACCTTAGTCGTCTTACCTGTCCTTTCCTTCTCAGCCAATTCGAGTTCATTCATTTTGCAGAAAGGAGAGGTAGTAATATGGCGAGATACAATCATTTTAGTTTCGGTCAATTTCGCTGAACACCTCCGCGTTCAATAAGTATCCAATCAGACTGGTGCCAGCGAGGCACGGTTTTACCACAAAAAGGAAGAGGAAAATAGGGAGACTCTCAGAGAGTGAGAGTCGTCCGCAATCTAAACGAGCCATTTGGTACACGTATGACATGTAGAGAGAGAGAGAGAGAGAGAGAGAGATAGAGAGAGAGAGAGAGAGAGGGAGAGAGATATAGAGAGGAAAAAGGTGGGATAGAGATAGAGAAAGACAGAGAGATGTGTACAAAAATAGGTCATTTAGTGCGTTCACAACACAGAACAGTAGGGGGTCAGGTAACGGAGAGACACAAACAAAGGGAGAACATAAACCCCTACAGTACACACACACAAACTCAGACAGGGGAAGACAGTACATGTATTACATATATATAAGACATATACAGCAAAACAGAAAGCAATTGTTGGCCAACAAGATCTATATTTTTTATATCCTACTTATCTTTTACTATCCTATTTACCTACGTGCTTAGCTCTTTCTACCTTTCCCTCCTTTTCCCTCCTTTTCCCTCTCGCTTGTTATCTCTTCGAGCGTTCTCAATTGCCAATACTTACACCTCGGTTAGTCGATCAGAAATGAACCTGGTCGCGCTATTTACCCATGGTTGGATTTTAAACCATTTTCCAGTTTCTTCCTTTGGTGGGAAGTTCTTCAGGCTGAGGCAACGGCAAGTATTGATCGGGAGAACAGTCGGACAGCTTGGCTAGATCTATAAGAGTGTGAGAAGGGGGGCAGTATATTTTGAACATCAGCAACATTTCTAACTTCCCAGATGGGTGCAGTCTTGGTAACCCTTACCCGTGCACTTTTCTTTTGTCCTTTCCCTACCTAGTCAAACGTCTAGTTACATTCTCTAACGTGTTATTCCGAGTCAATTTTCGTCATACAGTACCCGTCAAGTCTCTATGTCAGTCCATCCTCCCAGTCGCTATGTTCTAAGGAGGAACAGTCATGTTTAAGTCTATGTCTTTTAAAAACTTATCGTCATAAGGACTATGCACATATTCCCTTCTTCCCTTGTCGTCGGTGGTTCGATCATCGCTCTCCCATACTTCAGCCGACGTTCCGACGTGACCTGCAGAAGGGAGGAGAAAGAAGGGGGTGGGGGGGCAGCATTCAAACCACATCAGCATGCAGTAATCCGAAAATGTTTTTACCTACCACATACTTGACCTATCTCCACATAGTGCATTTCTTTACCATCTCGGCGTTTAAGCCCAGAAGGACCAGTAATGTCAGATAGATAATCATTGACGATCTGCGTATCTACATGAGTTCCTTGGTCGCAACCCCTTTTGGTTGTGTGTAAGGGTGGTGGTTAGATGGCATTTCTGTGGTGTCGTTTTGAGGCTTCTAAAACACTTTTCCGGCTGCCTGTGACACACAATGTAGCTGCTAAATATCGGGTCCTTTTTAACCTTCAGCCTTCATTATACTTTCTCGTTGCTCACAGTAGTAATACATTCAAAACTCATTAATGCAACCGCTACAACTATGCTTTCTTTTTCAAAAATACTTTTAATAAAAAAAATGCTGGTGTATAAATACAGGCCTACAATCCAGTGGACCGGCCACGGAGCAGATTGGAACTGTACATAAGAAGAACGAAGTTGGTGGCAGTTCATTGCATAAAGTGCGGCAGTGCAATAAAATCGTATAGAACTTTACTACAGAGCAAGCATGATGCATGTCAAGGATTCAGTTTTCAATTAATTCATTAATTCATTATCCAGATGCTCGTTCACTGTCTAAATTACACCAATTCATTGTTCCCATTCATAATTAGTACCCACCCTAAATCAGTTCATTGTCCAAACACATGATCAATATCTGTATTGCTTTCTTCTCTAAGCACATAATCACTATCCATCTTATCGACTTTCATTGTCCAAAAATGCATACATATCTCAGAGCATCAATATTCGAGCAATCCGGGTGAACAGGGAGTTCGAAAGTTTCGTTTCGTGTATCGGCGCCATTTTGGGCGAGGTCAGGCAGGCTCCGGTATAGTCAGAATGTCTCCAATGACTCATGGTTGGACCAGAACCTTCCGTTGGCAGTTCAAAAAGTTTTTCGCAATGTGGTAACAGTCTAACAAATGGACCATCAGTCAAAGAGTGGGGAGGGCAACAACAATTTTCCTACCGGGTCATTCTGGTGTTCCACCGGAACTGAACAAGTCTGTACCTTGGCTGTGTTTTAGCCATTTCCAAACTGAGGCTGGCGCCGGCAGGAGTGTGTCGATGTCGCGGGTCCCAGTGAGGGGGACGGGGGCACCCATGCAGAGGGGTCGGGGGGCCCCCCGGCTCTCGTAGAATCTTCAAAGTTGAGGAGAGAAGGCATGGGGCGTGTGCCCGTCCCGGGCAAAAGACCGCTTTTCGATGTGGACCCTCTTTAAGTAAGAGCGTTGGGGTGTCGCTGGAAGCCTCCACCTGGAGGGAGGTGGGGGAGGCTCGTTCGCGCCACCTCCCCCTTCCAGCGACCCCGCGCCGATCCTCGGCTCCGCCGTTTCGATATTGGCCGTGCCGGCTATTGAAGATGGGGGGGGGGGTCGGTGGCTGAGGCAAGACAGCCCCCCCCCTTTGACATGTGGCGGGACTACCTGCAACTCTCCAGGGGTTGACATGTGGCGGGACTACTTGCGATTGTCCAGGCGTCGACATGTGGCGGGACTACCTGCAATTGTCCAGGCGTCGGCATGTGGCGGGACTACCTGAAACTATCCAGGAGTTTGACATGTGGCGGGACTACCTGTAAGTGCCGCCGTCCTCGCTTTGGCTTCGGCCTTCTTTGCGGGCCGGACCAGGCGAGAGACAGAGAGGGGGGGTGTTCGGTGGCTGAGGCAAGACAGCCCCCCCCGTGGCCTGCAGGGCAGCAGAAGAGGAGAGAAGGAGAGGCCATCACGGTTTTCTGGGCCGTCCGCCCCACAGCATCCCCTTCCGACTGCGGCCAGGCGAGCCCTGCATGCCTCGAGGCCTCGCCTACCGGATGGGCGTAACCGCGGACCTGTTGCACTTCGGGAGTTTCCGGAATGGGGGTAGGTACCTATTGATTTGTATCTATTTCATGTGACCGTTATTTGGGCGTGGTGGGCAATGAGGCAGACATGTTTAGGGCAGGAATAGGCAACGGAACCTAGCTACCTCGTGGCTGCCTTGGTGTCAAGCTTGTCTTCCCTCGCCATTTTTTATGTTTCTTATTGCGAGTTATTTCTAACGTTTCTTATTTTATTTTTAGCGAAGTTGATAACTCATCAGTGGCCTACTGATTTCGCTCAACTCTTTTTCTTGTATTTTTATGCCATAACCTATTATAAGCTATAGCGACTAGTCCACACTTAATGAACATGTCCTTATTAGGTGTGCCCTCCAGTGGAGCTGGATGGTTCATCTCTAATAAGCGGTCCGGGCTAAACAGGCTACCAATCAGTGGGGAGAAGATAGGCATGACGGATTACAACGGGGACAAAAGTCTGCACTACCTATCTTATCACGGCGGGCAAAGACTAGACAGAATATTTCTATTCTCCGTTGTTTGCCGGCGGTGAATACCTCAAAAGAACCAATACCGAACAATCAGTGTTCGGTCAATCAAACAATCAGTGGGGAGAATAAGTGGGTACGAAAAGTTTGCGTTACCCACTCTTTCTCTACCTGCAAAGAGAGACCTTGTTCTTCCCTGTTTGTAGACAAAGAATCTCCAGACAATAATCCACGAACGACAGTTCGGGACAACAGTGGGGGAGGAAGATAGGCATGACGGATTACAACGGGGACAAAAGTCTGCGTTACCTATCCTTCACTGCTTGCAAAGGGAGAGCCTGTTGTTTCTCCGTTTGCAGACGGTGAATCTCCAGAGGTACCAACAAAAGAGTAATACTAGTATTATCCAAACCAAACAATTATTTCACAATTTGTCGCATTTACGCGACCTTACCCGGACCGGACCGTGTGGGCAGTTCTTCGCCTTCCTCCTTCCAGCGCCCGATCGTTCTCTTACTCCATGATTTTATCGCAGCAGTCCTGTGGGATTCCAGTCAGGACAGTGGGTCACTCGAGAGAGGTCCGTTCAGAATTGGTGAAGTTCATTCAATCGGCAGCCGGACGAGGGCCCTCTCAAGGCAGGTATACTCCGATCATTTAGATGTTCACCTCATCGTCTGGATCTCCCTCACTGGACCTTATGTCACTGATGGACCCCGCGTTGGGACGCCAATTGTAAAAATGTGGGTTTCCATACTAGTATAGATGCCCGGATGGCTGGCGCAAGACGCCTCTTAGTTTCCATTCTGAATAGTTACCAAATAAAGAGACGGGCGCTGGAGGTAGGGACACAAGAACAGGGTTTATTTCTCATGAGGAGAGCCTGTCATTTCAGACACGAAACAAGGTGTCATCGGGAGGTGCTCTAACAAGTGAGCTGAGAGATCGTCTTTTATACTTTACAGAACACTTTAGCATTACAATCATGACATTGTGCAACACGGAAAAGACATCCCCATAATCCTCGTGTCAATCCTACCCCACATATGTTCACAATAGGGACCCTTGACCTGCTGATAAGAGGGGAGGGTAATCATGCAGCTGAGTGTTCCGCCAACTTTTAGGATGTGTGCGCCTGATCATAGCCCAGGGGGTGGGGTGGCCAGGATCAATAGTGGGTCCTTTGAAGAGGGGTGATTCCATACAATAAGCAGTAAACAGTATCTCCTGGCTTAGGAGATGACCTCAGACATGTGTGGACAGTCAATCGCGGAGGGAGGGTTTACTAACAGAGGGGTTATTCATGAAAGGAGAGGAGGTGCTGGTCAGGCGCGGCCGTGACTCCCAAGGACAGGGTCTTGCAGAAGAAGAAGGTTTATGACTTGCCCGTGTGAGGAGAAGGGAGGGGGAGCCAGGGTGGACACAGGGACAGAGTCGCATAGAGAGAGAGAGATCTTATGACCCGTACATGAGAGAGCGGGGGCAGTCAGGTGCAGCTGGGGAGGGCTATGTCAGTTAAGGCGAAGGATGCCTCTTCAAGAGGGAATGGGGGGTCTGCGTGGGTCAAGCAGGAGGGTTGCCTTTCAGGGCAGGGTCGCGCAGAGGGAGAGGGTTTCATAATCCCTGCATGTGAGAGAGAGAGGGGGGTCCAGATACGCGCAGAAGGGAAGCCGGTGATTCTAATGAGCAGGAAAAAGGCCAGGGTGCCTAAAATGGCTGTCATGTACATATGGGTGCGGGCTTTTACTGGCAGAGTGATGCGGTCAATATTTCACGGTATTCATGGTGCTTACAGGGAGAGGAGCGGGAAAAATGGAATAATGAACACTGTTTATGTACATCAATTTCTCAAATTTCCACAAGCTGAGCAGCTTGGGTCCATCGATTATCCCTGTAATCTTGATGAAGGGTAGTAGAAAGATAGGGATGAAGTGTTGGAGGCAAGCGAGTTTGGCTCTGGTGCCATTGTACTGATCCTGTGGGGTAAACAAACTTGGGATTTTGTTGAAAGAAGGGAGTCTTCATTTCTGACAGAAAGTGCCTTTCATAGGGAGGATTCATAGGGTTAGGCGGTATACTTGAACTTGATGGAAGCAGGTGCCTATAAAAGTATCCCAAGGGAAGCAAGGTAGTATTGAATTCCCATGTAGAGGGTGGGGGGGGGGGGCATTGGCAAGTGTCTTTTCTGCCCATAGAGGGTTTCTGAAGTTGAGTGTTACGCAGTCGCCCTCAAATTTTTTTCGCAAGGGGCCTATCCATCCCACTCTCTGTACATGGGTGATTTCCCCCGCGCATTCCGTTGGGAAATTACAGTTTAACGAAAGCCAGTGAAGGATTTTAATTTTTAATGATAGAACAGTTTCTGACTGTTCTTGCTTAAGTATAGGCACATTAACTAACACAAGTACAAAGGCTCCACATTCTGGCGGTAAGGTGATCCGTGAAGAAATTTGCTTAGCTTTATATGGAAATTCAGAGGGGGTCTTAGGATAGAATGTTGTTGCCGTCATATTACTAAATTGAGTGGGAATTTGTGACACGTGTTGCGAAACCGTTTGAGGTTTTCTTAGGTGAACACTACTAGTCGTTGGGGGGAGACTCATAGCTGGTGTAGGGAGGGTTGCTGGTGTTGATTTATTAGCTATTGTCTTTTGTTTGGTCTCAGTGGCTCCACCGGGTATGGCTTTTGATTGAGGCAGCGCTGTTTTGCTTTCATTAGGTTTAACTTTTTGTGCTCCAGCCACGTTAAGGGGAGGGGCAGGGGGAGTGTTTTTATTTAAAGATACCAGCTCTTCGATTCTCTTCTCTAATCGAGCGAGCCTGGATTCGACTGGCGATATATAGATGCTCAGAAGATCCCCGATTCGCTCAATCAGGTGATCACAGTCTATGGTATTGTCAGGCCTATCTCTATATGCGTGTCTAGTATTTGTGTTAAGAGACTCATGTTGTTGGTATGCATCAGCCGACGTGGCTTTACCTTTTTGCCCTCTCGGGCGTTTACGTTTCTTGCGAGTCGATGGCAAAGGTTGCATAGTAGATATAACTGGTTTTGAAATTTCCCCCCCCTATGTGTCCCCCGAAGCATTCTCATAGGTATCCTCAACTAGTTCAGGAGTTAAAGCCACATTGAGAAGGGGAGATCTTTCTAGATCACTGTCCAGCTCACAGTTGGTGCTAGTGTCCGATACTGATAGATTTACCTCATTCGATAAGGTGTGAGGAACTTCTGTAATATCATTGGTGTCTTCCACTCTCAAGGTACCGGCGTTACCTGGGGTTCTGGTTGATTTAATGCTTCCTAAAGAGGAGCGTTTCGCAATCTTCAGGTCCCGGGATACTCTTCGTTGCAGTATTGAGATGCTAAGATCGATGGCATCATTAGTGCGTGTAATAAAGCTGTCTATTGGACCTATCACTGCAGCCGCCCCAGCGGCAGTCTTACTCCTGCTGCCCCTTGTAGACATGTTTTAAAAAGTTATATGTTTTTTGTGGGAAGTAGCAGGAGATCTTTGTTGGCAACTGGACAGAACAAAGGTCAATATATGCTGCGAATCCACTACAAAATAGCACTATGAAACAAGTCAAAGAAATCCTACTTGTTGTGGAGGCGTAGGTGTTAGAGGGTAGGTCCGTCCCGTCCTCGGTCGTCCCCGGACGGCCACAGACGGCCCGCCCTTTGCCTGGGCTTAGCCCGGCATCCCGCGAGGGAAGGATTACGCAGCTTATATGCGCCTCCTGGCGCTTGCAGGCGGTAGGCGGAGACCGCGTGGGGTGCTGGGATTTGTAGTTTTCCTGCCCCGCTCTCCTCACTGCGGCAGCACTCCGGTTCTCGGGGGAGGCGTGCGGCGGGAGGCGGGACGGCTCCAGACAGGAGGGCAGCAGCAACCCAACCCCTACGCTTGTCAAGTTTTCTGCAAAGGGTTCAAGCCCACGTAGCAATCCAAAAAAGTAAGGTTCCCCCAGGAGTCACTTCCCTGCATCTGCAGGCACTGCAACTATGCTGACCGGTCTGCTTCTCCTGACGTCCCACAGACTCCAAAAGGCTCTGCAACACAGATTGTGGTTCTGCAACTCCCTCAAGCCCTGACCTGACCTCTCAGCAAGTTTGAGGCCAGTATCTCTTGTCGGAACCCCTGTGCACCACGTTGACTTGCTGTTGCCAAGCAAAATCACTGCATCTTCTGCGCCGTGGACATTTCTTCTTGGTGAGTTTCGTGAAGTTCTCTTGCGACTCTTGTGCCTTCGGCCTCTGGGTCTTCATGAGGGTCTTCTGCTTCAAGGGGCTCCCCTTCTTCCTCAAAGCCTGCTCTGTCTCTCCTGCTTGTGGTGAGTCCCTTGGAACTTGCTGGTCCCAATGTTGCTCCTTCTTTGTTTTCCACACCTGTTGCAGTTCCCTAGGTCTGTTGGTGCTCCCGCCGGACACCGACCCTCTGGTTCTCGACTTCTGACGTGGAACAGCTTGTGCACAGCTCCTGATCTTCCTCAACATCCTAGTTCTCACATCTGCAGCGACAACGTCACCGTCATCACTCCTGCACTTTACGACATTGGTGGGAATTGCGTCTTGCATGCCTCCTTGTCACCTCTGAGTGGCATCTACCCTCTGCTTGCAGGTTCTTCACTTAAATAATTCATCCTTATATTCCACTGGACTCTTGCACAGTCTTCAAATGCAGCATCTTTTCTGTAGTCCTCCATTGTGGTCTACGGCGGTTTCCGACATCACTTCGCACCTATGCACCCGGCTTCCCTTGTGTAGGTATCTTGGTTCCTGGGGTATCCACAGTGGGGTGACTCTCCAACCTTCTGTCTTCCACTGGGTTTCTTCAGGGTCCACTGGGAAGGGTCTGTCTTATTCAAAACTGCAACCACAACTTTCCAGTTGACTTCTATTGAGTACGCAGCTGTGTTTCCACTCTGCACACAGCCTCCGTGGGGTTCCTGGGTACATACCTTGGGTAGGTCCTTGAGTCCCCATCTCCTCTGAGTTTCCTGGTCCAACAAACCGACTTTGGTCGCAGTTCGCATTTCACTTTGTTAGTATATGGTTTGGTCTCCCGCCTGGAGACCACTGTATTTTGTAATGTAATGATGATACTTGTAAAGCGCACTGTTACCCCATCTCGGGGTGTCCTGGCGCTGTAGACAGCTGTGGAACCCGTCCTGGCTATCCCTGTGAGATGGTCCCTTCTGGATATCTCCAAGGTGAAACCAGGCAGCCCCGGCGTTTGTGGGGAGGGCGTTGTGGAGATGAGGCAAGCTAATGCCCAGAGTTGCCGAGGGTGATCCCTGGTTAGAGCAGGCACCGATGTGAGAATTATCGAGTCCGCTGACCCTGGTCCACAACCCTGCCGCGTCGGGAATTGAACCCTGGTCCAGGGGCCGTTCTCTGCTTCCGGGTCTGCTGCCCCTAACCAGTGAGCCACACCACACCACTGTGCTTACTTACCTTTTGCAATTGAAGTATTATTGTGTATTGTGTTTATAGCTCCGGGTAGGTGATATACCAATGTGTTAGTGTAGGAAGCTGGCTCTGTATATACTATACCAAAGTAAGGTATTCTGCGCACACAGTCCAGGGAGTCCCCAGAGGTAATCCAGAGGCTAAATTAGGCAAGTACTAACAGCTCTCTTTGCGGTAGTATGGGCGAGCATTTAGGCTTATCCAGAGGGTGAGTTAAGCATTTATTGTATTCACTCAATCAAGGACTGGTTACACACACTCAGAGAGAAACCAGACCAATTAGGTAAGTATAAAAAAGGTATGCTTATGTTTTATTTTTAGAAACAAGCAGGACTTCGCACAGGTAAGTAAAATATGCTCTCAAATGCAAGCCTTTACAAGGAAATGCAGTTGTGGTTGAATTTGCAATTGGTACAGGTTGGTATTGGTTCAAAAAGCAGTTTAAATTACACAGTAAGTACCTTAGGAATACTTTTGGAATGCTTTTAGATTGCATTGCCTACTCGAGGTTGTATGCCTGGATACCACGCTGGGGATCTCATAATACACTGTAAGTAGGACTTTTAAAAGTTTGTAGTGTAGTTAGTTTTTCTCCATACCAACATCAGTTCAACACAGAACATTTTAGGGACAAAAACATATAACATTGGACCCTACAGGAGAAAAATGGTTATGGGTTTCAGAGGTAAGTACTCGACTCACGAGTGGGAGTTTTGGGGGTTAAGACCAAGGTTCCCCAAGGTTCAGGTAGGCACTCAAATTGCACCACCAGCGGCACTATGACAGCCGGGTGCAGAGTGCGAATGTTAGACAATGGGGCACCTCAGATGAGGGGTGCTCACGGGCAGGCCACTCGGTCTCAGGAGCCAAGCTCCTCATTTAACGTTAAGGTGAAGGGGGTAACAGCACCAAGTCCACACAACCAGCGGCGCAGGGGCCTTCGAGTGCTTAAGGGGTCGGGAGCCCAATGCAATCCTATGGCGGTTGCCAGTTTTGGATTTTGGCTGCAGGCTCGGTCTAGGAAGTCTTCCAGGAGGAACCAACAGCTGGGCGGGTAAGTTAAAGGGCTTGGGGACGTAGGTGCACCTCAGGTCCTCTTCCACGGGAAGGGTGGCTGGAAGAAAAGATGCCTTTGGAGGTCAGATTTCACCTTACTGTGCCACTCGCGGTTGGGGCTGGTCTCCGTGGAAAGGCTGCAGTAAACGTTGGGGAGTCCCGGAAGGGTCAACCCATGGTGGACTCGGACACTGGAGCACTGGGGGACTTTGCTGGGGACTGTGGGCCACTTGGACTCAGTCCGCAGACGACGGGTGAAGTGGTGGTTCCAGCCGTTGGGTTTCTTTGTCCTCAGCAGGCTCAGAGCTTCACTTTTGTTTTGTTTAAATCTGTTTTTATTAATTTTTAAGAAGTTTACAGCGTCATGAAAGATAACATGTTGCACATAAGGTTGACCATACAGTGAACCATCCATCTATGTCAAAGATATATTACGGTTGAATAGCAACTTATGTCAGATATACATTTGATGCTGTCGCAGGCACAGCTACATGGTGAATCTCGGCAGATAGTGCATGTTCAACAAGGGTAACAGCCAACATACATTTGACGTGGTTCCATTTATGGTTTGTGAAGAGTCTTTGCGGATAATATAGTTCGGGCAAGTGTACAAATGTTATAAACAGAAGAAAACTATCAACAAAAGTTCAAAACTAACAACAGCAGCATGTACTGACTTTTAGGTATGTTCTTCACCCTGCCTCTTCCCTCTCTTCTTTGTGCCCTCCCCCGTTCTCTTCCCATCATGCCTTACCCCCATCCACCGCCCATGCCACGGCGCACCTTGGATGTCAGATGGCATGGGTACACCTACTCGTCACCGTAAATGTTTGCTGTCAGCCTACCCTTCCCCTCCTATCAGGGCGTCTCCTCCACTCACCGGTTGTCCCTCCGGTATTTCCCCCTCAATGCGCATCAGGGTCTGAAATGTTCCCCCCCTTTGCATTGCTATAGATGTCTTCCATAGCCCCCACGTTTCCTCCCCCAGGATGGCGATTCCTTCTACTTTGGCCCATGCTAAGAGTGAGTACCTCCATGCCCGTATGTGTGGTGGGTCTCGTACCTTCCATTTCTTGGTTAGGAACCTCTTGGCAACCACTAAACCTAGGTCTAGGAAGCGAGAGGAGACCTTCGTGGTCGGAGACATGTTGAAGTGGTGTAATAAATAAACGGGTCATTCAAAGGGTATGCCTGTACAGGTGTGCAGCGCTGTGCCTACAGCTTTCCAATAGGTGTGCAACTTGTGACAGCCCCATAGCATGTGGACCATTACAACCCCCATCTCCGCGCACCTAGGGCACAACGCATCTGTGCGGTGGAAAAAAAAAAACTATTTATCTTTTCGGGTGTGAGGTATGCTCTGTTATCTATAAATAGTTATATTTGTCAAAACCTAATGTTCCTAGGAATTTGTGCTGGACTCTTTAGTATCTTTTCCCATTCCCTGTCTTCCAACGGCCATTCCAGGTCTGTCACCCATTTACGGTGCAGCGGGTCTAGAGTTATCGCTGCGTGTGTGTGAAGGGATGCTGCAAACCAGCGGATCAAGTGTCTACCACGTCCCATAACATAGAGGTACTGGATGGTAAGGTGTTGGCTTGGTTCCTCTTGTATTTCTCCCCATCTAGTGGATAATGTCACGATCAGTGAACATTGTTTTAGAAATTGTCCTGGTGGCAGCCCCACTTCATCGACTAGGGATTCATATGGTACTAGCAGCCCGTCCGGACGTTGTCCGGGTATGAAATGCTGCCGGCCAGTGGTATATTGTTTTGTAGGATTTCGTTTTGATGGCATTTCTTATCTGTGACAGGCCTGTGAAACGCTCCTATTCACAGTGCACTGCTGATGCACTTAAGAGTGCGCATTTAGTAGTGTGTGAACTCGAGTTTCCCTACTTTATTTTTCCTTACAATATTATATAGCGCGAACTCGACAACATGGCATGAGCACAATTTACATTACAGAAGAACACATTCATTTGTGGTAGGCACGGGGAGACAAAGCGATTTGCCTGGAATCACAGGATGTTGAGCTGATGCCGAGATTCGAACGTAGCTCCCCAGCTCTAAAGTTCGCAATTCTAGAACTTGTGGCGGGAGCTGTGTCTAAAAGTGTATGTCGGCGCTGGCCATCAATGAGAGAGACCTGTGCATTTTTCAAATGGGTGGTGAAAAAATATGGGTATGTTGCTGGAGATGTGGGCCGCCGTGTCACCAATGTATTTACCGGGGGAGGGTAAACACCCATTATTCCGCAACTTTCTTTCCGCATACCATCACTCCGCATACTTTCATTGCGAAAGTACCATGACTCCGCAATGCCATTATAACGCATGGCATTACATTTTATATGCTTTTACCACGCATACATTTACAACGAAATTCGTTGTAAATGCATGAATGGTAAAAGCATGTTTTTTTATGTTTGGATAAGGTAAGTATGGGTATAGGGGTATATGTTTTGGGGTACTGAGGTATATGTTTTGGGGTGTTTGGGTATTTTAAGGGTTCAGCTATAGTTTTGGGTTATGGGGTACAGGGGTAGTTTTAGGGTTTAGGGATAGGTATGGGTTTTGGGGTACAGGGGTATTTTTAGGGTTCAGGGCTAGGTTTGGGTTTTGGGGTATAGGGTTATTTTTAGGGTTCAGGGGTAGGTTTGGGGTTTGGGTTTTGGGGTACATGGGTATTTTAATGGTTCAGGGCTAGGTTTGGGTTTTGGGGTACAGGGGTATTTTTCGGGTTCAGGGCTAGGTTTGGGTTTTGGGGTATAAGGGGTATTTTAGGGTTCAGGGGTAGGTTTGGGTTTTGGGGTACAGGGTTATTTTTAGCGTTCAGGGCTTGCTTTGGGGTACAGGGGTATTTTTAGGGTTCAGGGGTAGGTTTGGGTTTTGGGGTACAGGGGTATTTTAAGGGTTCAGGGCTAGGTTTGGGTTTTGGGGTACAGGGTTATTTTTAGCGTTCAGGGCTTGTTTTGGGTTTTAGGGTACAGGGGTATTTTTAGGGTTCAGGGGTAGGTTTGGGTTTTGGGGTACAGGGGTATTTTAAGGGTTCAGGGCTAGGTTTGGGTTTTGGGGTACAGGGGTATTTTAGGGTACAGGGCTAGGTTTGGGTTTTGGGGTACAGGGGTATTTTAGGGTTCAGGGCTAGGTTTGGGTTTTGGGGTACAGGGGTATTTTAGGGTTCAGGGCTAGGTTTGGGTTTTGAGGTACAGGGGTATTTTTAAGGTTCAGGGTTAGGTTTGGGTTTTGAGGTACAGGGGTATTTATAGGGTTCAGGGCTAGGTTTGGGTGTTGGGGTACAGGGGTATTTTTAGGGTTTAGGGATAGGTTTGGGTTTTGGGGTACAGGGTATATTTATAGGGTTAAGATGGGTTACTGTTTAAGGGTGTTGGAGTACTTTAAGGAGTAAGGGTGGGTTATGATTATGGGGTGCAGGGGTATTTAAAGGGAGCAGAGTAGGATTAGCACACAATATGAGACATGGCATGAAGGGCGGAACTTACCACACGCCCCCAGTGTTTGTCACGCCCCCAGCACACGCCCACAGCACAACGCAGACACGCCCACAAGGGACTACTTCACTTTTAAATGTATATGGTGGGCGTCTGCATAGCCTATGTCCTTCTGCTGCAACTGCCCTTTCCAACCCTGTATTGGGTGTTGTGATTGGTGCTGTGGTTCCTGAGATTACCCGCCTCAAAGGTTTGGGCTCTCTCTTTATTATATTAGTATGGATGAGCATGCCATCCCTGTACAGGTCTCCCAGCGTCTGTATGCCAGCTTCATGCCAGTTCGTGAGCTCCAGAGGTGTAAGCATCCCAGGCCCGCTGGGGGAGACTACTAGCGGTATGGCCAGCGCATAAAGGACCAGTGTTTTGGTGAGATGCAGGCAGCGACTGTAGCACCTATAAGCCACCACCAGGAGGAGAGGGGAAGGCATTGGGGCTTTGGAGGCTGGGTTTAAAGCTTTGGGGATATAATCCAGAGAGAGCGGAGGAGCTGAGGTTGCGGTGTCTTCACGACCCCTGTCAGCGAGCCAGTGGGCTATCCACTGCAGTTGTGCAGCCAGAGAGTAGTGCTCGAAACAAGGTGCAGCTAGTCCCCCTTGATCTGTGGGCAAGTATAAGTTTGCTAATGCCAACCTGTGACGTGCATTACCCCATAGGAGGTCCTGGAACAGCCTAGTGAGCGTGGCGAAGAAGGCCGCTAGGACATATATGGGCAGGTTAGCAAAGTAGTACAGAAGTCAAGGGAGGATCACCATCTTAGATAGTGCCACCCTGCCAGTGACTGTCAGTGGTAACATTCTCCAAAAGTTCACTTGTGACTTGATGGCTGTCACTGCTCGTCCCAGGTAACCTTCAAAGTTTCAAAGAGGTCTGCTGGTTGACGGTATATATGGATACCTAGATAGCGAAAAGTATCCGCGTTCCACTGCACCCTTGTGCCTTCTAAAATATAGCCCAGATCCTGCGTGTCTCCCCCGAATGCGTAGAGGCGGGACTTGTCGGCATTCACTCGGAGGCCCGAAAGAACTGCGAAGTTGGGCCGGTATGTTTCCCACATCTTTCACAAATACTAGGAGGTCGTCCGCGTATAGCGACACCTAATGTGTTGCATCTTCTAGAGGTATACCATCATCTAGCACCGTACGCACAATCAATCAATCAATCATTGGATTTGTAAAGCACACTACTTACCCGTGAGGGTCTCAAGGCGCTGAGCGGAGGGGGCCGCTGCTACTGCTCAAAGAGCCAGGTCTTGAGGAGCTTCCTGAAAGTGAGCAGATCCTGGGCCTGCCGCAGGTGGGTGGGGAGGGTGTTCCTGGTCTTGGCGGCGAGAAAGGAGAAGGATCTGCCGACGGAGGTTGTTCGTTGGATTAGCCGGACAGCGGCGAGGGTGAGGCTGGGGGAGCGGAGCTGGCGGGTGGGGGTGTTGAAGTTGAGTCAGTTGTTCAGGTAGGCTGGTCCGGTGTTGTGGAGTGACTTGTGTGCGTGGATGAGGAACTTGAAGGTGATCCTCTTGTTGGCGGGGAGCCAGTGCAGGTCTCTTAGGTGTGGGGCGATGTGGCTGCGTCGAGGGATGTTGAGGATCAGGCCGGCCGAGGCGTTCTGGAGGCGTTGTAGTCGCTGTAGGTGTTTGGTCGGGATTCCTGCGTAGAGTGCGGTTGCCGTAGTTCAGCCTGCTGCTGACGAGGGCTTGGGTCACCGTTCTTCTGGTTTCGGTCGGGAACCACTTGTAAATCCTGCGAAGCATGCAGAGGGTGTTGGAGCAGGAGGAGGAGACGGCGCCGACCTGCTTGGACATGGAGAGGGAGGACTCGATGATGAATCCCAGGTTGCGTGCGTGGTCCGTGGGCGTCGGTGCCGTTCCTAGTGTGGTCGGCCACCAGGAGTCGTCCCAGGCAGAAGGGGTAGGGCCGAGGATGAGGACTTCCGTCTTGTCCGAGTTCAGCTTCAGGCGGCTGCTCCTCATCCATTCTGCGATGGCCTTCATTCCCTCGTGGAGGTTGGTTTTGGCGGTGTGCAGGTCGTTGGTGAGGGAGAGGATGAGCTGGGTGTCGTCGGCATAGGAGATAATGTTCAGGTTGATGATGTTCACGTCGTGTTGGCGTGCCACTTGTGCGAGGGGTACCATGTAGACGTTGAACAGGGTCGGGCTGAGGGATGAGCCCTGGGGTACGCCGCAGATGAGGTCAGTTGCTTCGGATCGGTAGGGTGGGAGGCGGACTCTCTGGGTTCTGCCGGAGATGAAGGACGTGGTCCAGTCCAGGGCCTTCTCTTGGATTCCGGCTTCTTAGAGGCGTGTCCTTAGTGTGCGGTGGCAGACCGCGTCGAAGGCGGCTGACAGGTCCAGGAGAATGAGGGCTGAGGCTTCACCGTTGTCTAGTTGGCGCCAGATGTCGTCTGTGGCGGCGATGAGGGCTGTCTCGGTGCTATGGTTCCTTCTAAATCTGGACTGTGAAGGGTCTAGGATGTTGTTGAACTCGAGGCGGCGGGTCAGCTGTATGTTGGCGATTTTCTGGATGACCTTCGCCCGGAAGGGGAGCAGGAAGATGGGTCGGACGTTCTTGAGGTCCTTGGGGTCCGCCTTGGGCTTCTTGAGGAGGGCGTTGATTTTGGTGTGCTTCCAGCTTTCTGGGAATGTCGCTGTGTCAAAGGAGATGTTAATGACCTTTCGTAGTTGGGGTGCGATGGTGGCGTCTGCTGTGTTGAACACGTGGTGTGGGCAGGGGTCTGATGGTGATCCCGAGTGGATGGAGTTCATGACCTTGCGAGTCTCGTCATCGTTGACGTGGGCCAAGGAGGTCAGCTGGTTGGTGCAGGTGGCGTTCGGGGTGGGGTCTGTCGTGGTCGGGGCAAATGGGGTGTCGAAACTGTCATGGATGTCGGCAATCTTGCGATGGAAGAAGATGGCCAGTGAGTCGCACAGTCCTTGCGAGGGCGGGATCTCGTTGATGTTGGGGTTGGGATTGGAGAGTTCCTTTACTATGCTGAAGAGTTCTTTGCAGTCGTGTGCATTGTTATCCAGGCAGACTTTGAAGGACGATCTCTTGGCTGTTCTGATGAGGTGGTGATGTCTGCAGATGGCGTCCTTGTGGGCAGCGTGGCTGTCCGGCATGCAGTCGTGGAGCCATTTCTTCTCCGGCTTCGGGCATGTGTGTTTGGAGGTATGGAGCTCTTCAATGAACCAGGCGGCTTTCTTGCTGGGGTGGTTGATGGAGGTTTTTTTTAGCGGGGCAAGAGTGTTGGCGCAGTCTTTGATCCACTGTCTGAGATTACGGGCGGCGGCGTCTGTGTCGCAGGGATCGGTGAAAGGGTTCAGGGCGAGGGTGGAGGTCAGCTGGTCCTCGGTTACTTTGCTCCAGCAGCGGCGAGGCAGCTGTTGGGTGCGGTGGTGCGTGGTTGGTTTCTTGAATGTGAAGTGGATGCAGCGGTGGTCGGTCCAGTGGACTTCGGTGGTGTTGTTGAAGGCGAAGTGGGTGCTTGTGGAGATGATGGAGTCGAGTGTGTTGCTGGCGGCGTGGGTGGGTTCGGTGACAAGTTGTCAGAGGCCGAGGTTGGCGAGGTTGTCTATCAGGGTGGCGGAGTTGGCATCGTTGTTGTTCTCGAGGTGGAAGTTCATGTCCCAGAGGAGGATGTAGTCTGTGGAAGCAAGTGCGTGGGTGCTGGCGAGGTTGGCAATGTAGTCGCTGAACAGGGCCCGTGGTGCGGGAGGCCTGTAGACAAGTGTTCCTCTGAGGGTGGTGTTGGGATCGGCGTGGATCCGGAAGTGGAGGTGTTCGGCGGAGTTGAGGGAGTCGTATGCTCAGGTGTGGACCTGAAGGGTGGAATTGTGGACGATGGCTATTCCTCCTCCGATTCCGTTGGTGCGGTCTCTGCGGGAGATCTTGTAGCCCTAAGGGATGGCTATGGTGATGTCCGGTGCCGAGGAGTCGTTCCACCAGGTCTCGGTGAGGAAGGCCACGTCTGGAACGGATGTGTCCCAGAGCTCGACGGCGTGTTTGTGTGCAGAGCGGGTGTTGAGGAGTATGCATCGAAGGTGGTTAGGTTCGGTCCTTGGAGGTTTGGTGGTTCTGTCGCATGTGAAGCTGCAAGTGTGGCAGGAGAAGGGTCCGTAGGTGTGTTTCAGGGCGGCTTGGAAGCAGCGGCGGTCTTGGCCGGTGTTGAGGGCGTGGAGGGTGTTGACATCGTATCGGAGTCTGGCGTTGTGGCTTGCGCGAGGTCCAGGGGTTCTGGCGCTGGGCGCGGTCCAGGCGCGGACGGGCTTGCCTTTGGCGCGCCATTAAGGCGGAGAGGGAGGAAAGAGCAGCTGGGAGGCGGAAGCGGGGCGGCGAGGGGGGTGTGGCCTCAGGAGGGGGTGGCAGGAAAAGACAGGGTATACAGAAGGGAAGAGCGGGGTGGGGGCGTGTAGAGCTGGCAAAAGAGCGGGAAATGAACACTGGCAAAAACAGAAAACAGAGAAATAACAGTACAGCACAACCAGGAAGTCAACTTTGAGGCGGGAAAATGGCAGCAGCAGCGGTCACTGCGGGCACGAACTCACGCTGGGAGGCGGCGACGGGCTTCAGCAGGTGGAGCTGAGTGGCGGTCGGGGAGGTGGCTCGGCCTGCAAGCAGGTCAGAAGTCACAGCCGCAGCGAGCGGTTCGATTGCTAGTGCGAACAAGAGAGTGACGATAGCGGGCACCCCTGTCTAGTATCTCTGCGTATAGGGATGGCATCAGAGATGTATGGTCCCAACCGTACTCTAACTGTAGGGTTTTTGTATAATAGGTCAACCATCAGGCTCAGAGCTTTTCTTTGTAGTTTCTTTTGAACAGAGCTGCTGTTCGCAGGAGATCCAGTCTTTGTTGAAGGCAGTAAGTCCACCCAGGGGTTATTGAAGTCGCTGGCTGCAGGACAAGTCGACTTTTGGTGCAGGATTTCCAGAAACTGCAGATGGGCTGGTAGGGCTGGGTAAAGTCAGTTCGTTTATGTTCTCTCTATGTGACTTTTTCCAGCCTTCTTCTTCATAGGTTGCAAGAATCACCCCTCTGGGTTCAGGGCTGCCACCTAAATACTGTATTTAGGGGGTGTTTTAGGGATCTCGAGGTCAGTAGCCAATGGATGCCTTCTGAGTTCATTTTACATTAAATCCCACACAGTGTGGGTTTAATGTGCTGAGATGTTTGATACCAAACTTACCAGGTTTCAGTGAAGCCATTATGGAGCTGTGCAGTTCATAATGACCAATGTCCAGACCATATACTCTTTATGGCTTCACTACACTTACAAAGTCCAAGAATGGACTTAGAGAATGTAGGGGTACAGTGCTGATGCAACTGTGCCCTTACCTGTGGTGTAGCGCACCCTGCTAGAGGGGTGACTTCCCTAGGCCACAGGCAGTGGATGGCAGGCATGGCACACAGGGATGTGTGCCAGGTCAACTCTTCATTTTTCTCTGCACCAAAACATACAGTCTGCAATGGCAGTGTGTGGGTGTTTAACACCTTGGCTGCTTTGACTTTTCCCCTCCTGTGCTGCATTCCATGAATTACCATTGTTCATGACGAGCTCAGCTCGTCATAAGCACAGCTCCACTGTGCCTCATGACGAGCTGAGCTCGTCATGAGCATGGAAGGGGTTAAGGGGCAGGGCGTCTAAGGGTGGCACAATAGGTGCTGCAGCCCTTAGTTGCCTTCTCTGGTCACAGTGCCCTTGATACCCATGGTACCTTTTACAAAGGGCTTACCTGTGGCCAGAGATGGGCCAATTGTGGGTATAAAGCTACATTTTAGGTAAAGAACACGGGCCCCGGGAACCTGATTGGCAGGGACCCAGGGCACATTAAAGTGCATCATAAATCTGGCAAAAAGTCGGGGGTTACTGTAACAGAAACCCACTTTCTTACAGTTAGTGAGTGTTGTGTAATAAATAGAACTATTTTTATATATATATAGGTGGTTATTTTTAGTTTAACCTACACTACATGATTAGATCTGGTAAAACAAGCTGCTTAACACTCCTACAAGATAGGCCTAAAGGCTGCTCTCCACAGCTACCGCTTAGAGAGCTTTCTAGGCTTGTCTAAGACCACTAAAATCACCATTAGGGTTGCATAGATTACTGCAAGGTGCTTCACTTAAATAAGTGTGCACCATATACTAAACCAGCCTCCTACAATCGGGGTAACGTCCTTCAAGTGGTTGGATGGCAAGGTAATCTAAAATTATTTTGTCTCCATATCATTGCCTTCAGTGAACCCCCGTACTCACACACCCTGCAGGGAGCAGACGAGCACCCAACTTAAAATTTCTTGGGCCACCCCCTCCATTTGACAAAGGCCTGTCTGTTAGAACCCTGTATACCCCGTGTGGATCGTCTGGTATCTTTTGGAACTCTACCTTGCAAAAGGCACCCAACACCATTTCGCCATCGTAGTCCTTTAACCTTTAAATATATACACCTTCTTTAAGCTCCACACTATAAATATTTTGTCGCTAAACGTCTGCATAAATTGAAACCCTAACATGATCACCTTCATTTAAAAGAGACTTCTTTACCTTGGCAGTGAAAGTGCTCCTGTACACCATTCTCCACACCGCTAAGGAATTATCAGTCATTACCTCCACCAGAGATGTTTTGATGGTTCTTTGATAACTGGCGTTATAAGCATCTGTAAACGTCTGTAGAACATCCACATATCGGTTGGTGTTGTAGGCTGTGAAATATCTCCACATCTTAGATGTTAAAGGTCTGTTAAAACACTCTATAACAGCAGCTTTTAGCTCCTTGTGTATGCTACAAAATGATGAAAATTGTGCTGTTTAAACAAGTTCTGAAGCAAATTGTTTAAAACTTATATCCAGGAGCCTGTTTGCAGTTTTTGAGGTGGTTCTTCCTTTCCTGAAGAGGGCTTTAAAGGCTGTGGTGATGTTAGTACCACTTTTATCGCTTAGCGCTTCTGCAAAGGCATACTTGGATGATACATCTATTACCGTTAATATATATTGAGCTCCGTTATTATCCTTAGCGAGATCTTGAGGACTGATAATGTCCGCCTGCCACTGATAATCTAGCTGCGCATTAAACTTGGTCGGTCTCCTCTTAAAATGCCTCCTGGCTGGCTTGTGGAGTGAATACGCCTCTTCCCCAGATAAACAGTTCTTCATCTGCGCTGTTTACCGGTTCATTTGTAACTAGAGCCTTTCTAAACAGAGCTTCAGCGTTTCCGAAGCTTCAGACCCTGCATGTATCGTAATAAAGCTTCCTTAACCCGTCCCGCTACATGTTATCAGCCCCTGCATCACATGAAATGAAAGACAATGGTTTTGTGTAAGGGCATGTTATTAAAAATAAAGAATGTTAGCAACACGTGCACACTCAGGATACTGAAGGCATTCAAAAGATCGTACAATTCTCTGTCGTATAAAACAAAACTTTTATTTTTTAAATAATGTTCTGTCAGAAACTCCAAGGGGATATGTAAGCTGGTCGCCTGTGATAGTACTAACTCCCTCATTCGGCATTTGTACCCACTCCAGTATTTATGCGTCGTAGGTAGCCACACATTGCTACACCAGTTTGCTATGCACGTAGGACTGTCACACTGCATCGCCGTGGGTGGCTCATTAAGCTTCAGATCGTGCAGAGTTACAGGTTGCATTTTAGCTATTCTTTCTTTAAGCAACACATATACCAATCTGGCAAACCTCTGCATCCTGGAAGTAACTCAGTAGCGTCTAGCGCACCAACATTCTGCTGCTTGTCCTAGAAGCAAGTAAGTATGTAACATTAAATAAAAATATAATGACACACTACCGGGGGACTTGTCATTTTTCTAAAACAGTTTTTGTAGCGCTAAAGAGACGACTCTTCTGTTTTTCAAATAAATATCGCACATACGTCTTTCTATAGCCCTTTCAGCCATCCTTCTAAAAAAAGTACGTACACAAATATTGCATACAACAGAGTTTTGAGCTTTGATCACTCAAGCATTGGATCTCTTTAAGCGTGGTCAACAAGACCTTAATCAAATCATGGTAGAGATTTTTCTTTTCCTCGGATAAACAATACACCAACCTTAAAAAAAACTATAGCAGTTACCTGTTTGGAAAACTTCCAGGCTCCATCTGAGGACCGGTTTAATGAGTTGGACCTGAGCATTACATCTGGCTCCCCCCGGGACCCCTTGCCCCATAGAATCTGGAAAACATCTGGTAAGGAGACCCTCCCTTGGTTGCGTTTAATTTGCATCCAATCCTTAGAAGAGGGAGTGGTCCCGGAAATATGGAAGAAGGCAATAATCACGCCTCTGCTCAAGAAACCCTCCCTTGATCCCCTGGTTTCAGCCAATTTTAGACCAATATCTCTCCTACCTTACCCAATTGAAATCTTGGAAAAAATATTCAGTAAAAGCTTGTCTGGATACCTGAAGGATCAATTTGGCTTCCGCCCGGGCCACAGTACTGAGACCGCCTTGGTCACCGTTATGGACAATCTTCAGATGCGAGCAGACCAGGGAGAACCTTCCGTTTTAGTATTACTGGGGGATGGGGGATGGTTCTATGTGAAAAGCAATGATATTGATTAAAAAATTAAAAAATTAAAAAATCCTGTCTCTATTAATTTGTTTAAATGGTTCTTTTATGTGTAATTCACCGTAGGCAATCAGCTTATTACACTGAGGGTTTCTACTTCACCCACGTTGCAGAGTGCGGCATGTATACATCTGTTAAAACCATTGAGCCATTAAGCTTGTGAGTGGGATATCTGTCGAAATGTAAATCTACTGAAGCTGAAGGGTCCGAAAGCTGTCACTGAATGCCGGCCCTGCTGTACACCTCTGGAGAACTGGAGCTGGCTTCTGCTAACTTGCGGCTAATTCTGAAGACCATGCTAATTTATTTATTTTATTTATTTATTTTCGCGATTTTTACAGAGCGCAAATACCCAGGGGTGTCTTGGCGCTTTGATGATCAAACTGAACAGGCAAGGCAATTATTGTGCAAACAGCCATGTTTTGAGCTGTTTTCTGAAACTGAGCAGTGTAGGGCATGTCTTGATACTGAGGGGGAGTGAGTTCCACAGTTTGGCAGTGGCAACTGTGTAGCTTCTGTCACCCCAAGTGAACTTTTTTGTGCGTGGCACGTTGAGGAGGTGGGCTGATGAGGAACAGAGTGTTTTAGATGCTTCTAAAGGTCTAAAGGCGTGTTTCAGGAACAGAGGACCAGAGTTGTTAATGGCCTTGTATGCTATGCAGAGGGCTTTGAACTTAATGCGGCACCTAACAGGGAGCCAGTGGAGTTTGCGAATGGAGTGGGAGATGGAATTGTGTTTAGGGATGTTAAGCAGAAGCCTGGCGGAGGCGGTCTGTACCAACTGAAGTTTTTTTAGCACGTTTTCCTGGGCGTTGAGGAGTAGGGAGTTACAGTAGTCGGTTTTTGAAAATACCAGGGAAGTGATTAGGGTCTTTGCAGCTGAAGTTGGGATGAAGGGTAGGAGCTTTTTCATTTTCCTCAGGGTGAAGAAAGAGGCAGAGACAACATTATTAACATGATGGTTAAAAAGAAGCCGATCATCAAAAATGACTCCGAGGTTTCTCACTTTAGTGACAGGTGTGGGAGGAATGCCTAAATCGTTTGGCCACCACTGAGGGGACCAACAGGGCTCAAGTTTACCAAAGGTTATGATCTCAGTCTTGTTGGAATTCAGTTTGAGACAATTGGCCGCCATCCAGGAACTGATGGCCAACATTCCCTCTTGGAAATTGGTGGCCACTCTGTCTCCGTCCTGGTGTATTGAAAGGACTAACTGAGTGTCATCAGCGTAGGTAGTGAGGCTGATGCCATGTTCCTTAATCACCCTCGCCAAGTCCGACACATAGATGTTAAAGAGGGTCGGACTTAGCGAGGAGCCCTGTGGTACACCGCAGGGAAGGGAGAGGGGAAGTGATAGAAAGGAACCTAGTTTGACATTGTGGGAACGGTTGAGGAATGAGGCAATAAGATCCTTAGCTTTATGTACCACACCCATGGCTGCGACACGGTCGATTAGGATGTTGTGGTCGACCGTGTCGAAGGCCGCGGATAAGTCCAACAACACCAGGACTGCCGCTCCTCCCTTGTCCATGGTGTGTCTTATCTCATCCGCTGCCTTGATGAGTGCCGTCTCTGTTCCGTGGCCTTTCCTAAAGCCAAATTGTGTATCGTCCAGAAGGTCGTGGGTGTGAATGTAGTGTGATAATTGTTGGTTCATGAGGTTCTCGAAGATTTTAGCTGGGAAGGGTAGGCAGGCAATAGGTCTGTAACTAGCCGGATCAGTGGGGTCAAGGGAAGGTTTTTTTAAAAGGGGTCTGATAATTGCTTTTTTCCACACTGCTGGGTAGATACCTGTTTGGAACATGTTGTTGCATATGTTAGCTAAGGCTGGTGAAATTGCCTCCGGAATGAGGTTGAGGATGGAGGGAGGGCATGGGTCTAGTGGTTGTAATAAGATGGGAGATTTGTTCAAGTGTGAAAGGCTGGAAAAGTGGAAAAGATCAGGTGATGGAGGAAGGGGTAGAGACAGAAGTGTTTACCATGGGTGTAGTTTGAGGGGTGAATGCAGAGAATATGGAGGTGACTTTATCAGTAAAAAAGTCTGCCAGAGAATTGCAAAGTTCTTGTGAGGTGTTTTCAGGTGGGGCGGGAGGGTTGGCCAGATGGTTGACCACCTGAAAGAGCTTTCTGGTGGAATTTTCTGCTGAGGGGATCTGGGTAACATAATAACTGCTTTTCTCAGTGGCTAGCTGCTGCTTGCATTTAGTAAGCGCGTTTTTGTATGTGATTTGGTCAGTGGGGTTGTAATGTTTGCGCCAGTTTCTTTCTAAATTCCTGCAGCATTGTCTCTGCAGGCGCAGGTTTTCAGAGAACCAAGGTGCTGACGGGGAGGTACGGTTTGGATAGGTTGTTTTCAGTGGTGCCTGATAATTTATTGCAGTATTAAGGTGCGTAAGATAGTTACTGGAGGATGTGACTGGATCGGTGTCAGAAGAGTCTAATGCAGTTGCAAGAGTAGCCGCTAGTTCGGGAATATTAATGTTTCTCCAGTTCCTGGACGTGACTGGTGCCACGGGTTTGGATGGAGGGACCGTGGGTGATTTAAAATTAATGCGGAACAGTACCGGTGAGTGGTCGGTCCAGGTGAGGGGCAATTGTGAGGAATAGGCAATGTCTGTGTTGTTACTTAATATCCCATCAAGGGTGTGCCCTGCAGTATGCGTGGGTGCCACGACTAGTTGGATAAGTCCTGCGGCTGCCATGTCTTCCAGGAGTAAGGTCGTGTCCGTGTCAGTTTTGGCCTCTAGGTGGAAATTAAAGTCGCCTAGAATAGTGAAATTAGTTTTCCCAGCAGCATTCTCTAAGAGGCTGTTGATGTTAGCTAGGAATTTGGGGCGAGAACCTGGAGGACGGTAGACTAAAATCCCTGTGAGTGACTGGTTGCCAGAGGGGTGATCGTAAACGAGAGTGCTTCGCATTCCATGTTGGGGAGGGGGGAGGTATTAGTACGGAGGTGTTCTCTGTATATGATGGCCAAGCCGCCTCCCTTTTTTTTTGGTCTGTCTAACCGATTGACACAGAAGCCAGGTGGAAGAGCCGCCGTGATGTCAAGGTCAGCTGCCGCGTCTCCCCACGTCTCTGTGACAAACAGTATGTCCAGAGAGTGTGCTGAAATAAGTTCCAAAATGTCAAGATGGTGTTTTGGGAGGGAGTGTGCATTTATGAGAGCCGCCTGTAGTGGTTTAGATACTCTTTGATTGGGGGGGACGTGTGCAGAGTTTACAGATGGATGGTCCACAAATGTGTTCTGAAAGAAAGAATTGAGGGGGAGTGTGTGGTAGCAGTAGAGAGGGTAGAGAGGGTCTAAGTGCATGCAATTGCGCGGAGCTGTAGATATGGTGGGGAGAGGTTGGGCCAGAGGGGATGGCACGCGGCACGGCCCAGGCGCGGACAGGAGCAGATGGGCATGACTATGGCGCGACTCCAGCGCGCTGACGGCGCGCCCGCTGCGCACGTCCGCTGCGCTTGACTGGGTGCGCTTGACTACACTTGACTAATGATCGATTAAGTTTTGATATCCTCCTTCAAGCCAAGCTGGATTCCAGTGTTGTCTTAATTGGCGACCTGTAAATATGGAGCATTAATAGTTTGGGTAGAGGCGATGTTTGAAAAGGTGTTAAATGGCTTAGCCCTACAGAAAAAACATTTTAATGTTGATATGGATTTCAAAGCAGGAGGGACAAGAAAGTGTAATCAATTTAGTGTTGTACATTTAATGCCATCATCCTAAAGGGGTAGAAGCGGGAGCAAATGGCCGTTTGTGTTGACAGTGGTAATCAGATCTAGACATACCACTGCCCCATCAGCTTACATTTGGGATGTCTTTACAGCCATTCTTTTTGATCGTACACACGTCTCTAGTCTGTAGACTTGTTGGATCGACAGATAAGGCCATGGAATGTCTCCAGGGCAGACCCTGTTAGTTTCACCACAGACCCCCTCTCCCACCCCGCCTTAGGCTAGTTCTAGGCAGTCAGACAAGGTGTTTGTAAGAGGCGGCGTCTCCTATAATGCGTTTATAATGCACATGTGTTGTTTGGGTTCAGGAAAGCAAACAAAGGCCGCAGCACTCCAGGCAGTGCCACTGTAGCCATATAGGGGTTTTATTTAAAGTGGTGTTTGCCGGGATGCTGTGCAGCAAAAGGCATTTACACATGCCTTATACCATGCAATAGGGCAGTTTATAAATGGGCTTTTAAACTCGAGGTTTTTTGGGGGTTTGCTTTTTGTAGTGTGTGTTCTTCTCTCTCAGCCCTACCTTTGACTGTCTTCTTTTACGCGCCTTCCTGTTAGGGTTGGTCTGGGCTAAAATACAGATGTAAGTAGGCCTATTGAAAGGTAAGGGAAACATTGTTGGTGGCACACGTGAGCACTTGCCTCTCACACGCATATAAGTGCGTTTCAACTGTGTACCATTAGTAGCGTGCTGTGCGTTGTCTTTTCCAAAGTTGTCTTGGGTGTACATTTTTATAAAAACGGCTATCTTTATAACACAAATCAAGTTGCCCCGTGCCTCCGTTGTTCTTTTTCTTTCCAGCTGACTATTGCACCTGTGGCATGCTTGTCCTCCTCTTTACCTGCCTGCCTTCCCTAGCTGTCTCTTCTCTTCTCTCCCACTCTTATACCCCCACATAATTACACTCTACTCAATACAATATAAATACACTCCACATAACACCACTCAAAACCACATAATTACATCACATAATTACACTCTCCTCAATGCAACACAAAATAACACTAAATGCAACATACACTCCACATAATACCACTCACTTCCACATAAGTACATGTCACAAAATTACACTCTACTCAATCCAACATAAATACACTCCACATAATACCACTCAGTGCCACATAATTACACTCCACATATTTACACTCTCCTCAATGCAACACAAAATAACACTCACTGCCACATAATTACAAGCCACATAATTACACTCTACTAAATGCAACATAAATAAAATCCATATAATATCACTCAGTACCACGTAATAACAGGCCACATAATTACACTCCACTCAATACAATATAAATGCACTCCACATAACAACACTCAAAACCACATAATGACACCACGTAATTAAACTCTACTAAATGCAACATACACTCCACAAACTACCACTCACTTCCACATAAGTACATGTCACAAAATTACACTCTACTCAATGCAACATAAATACACTCCACATAATACCACTCAGTGCCACATAATTACACTCCACATATTTACACTCTCCTCAATGCAACACAAAATAACACTCACTGCCACATATTTACATGCCACATAATTACACTCTACTCAATGCAACATAAATGCACTCCACATAATATCACTCAGTGCCACATAATTACACTCCACATAATTACACTCTCCTCAATGCAACACAAAAACACTACACATAATACAACTTAGTGACACATAATTATATGCAATATATAATTATTCTGCACTCAATGCAACATACACAAAAATAAAAACACTCACTGCCACATAATTGCATACCATATAATTACACTCTACTAAATGCAACATGCACCGCATATACCATTCTGTGCCACATAATTACACTAAACTAAATACAACATAAATACAATCCACATAATATCACTCAGTGCCACGTAATAACACGCCATATAATTACACAATACTCAATGCAATATAAATACACTCCAAATAACAACTTTCAGTCCCACATGATTACACACCATATGATTACACTATACTAAATGCACCATAAATACACTCCACATAATACCACTAAGTACCACATAATTTACGACTCCAGGTTGTGCAGAATACAGCGGCTAGGATGCTGGTAGGCATCTCGTCTAGGATCAGTGTTCATCATTTGCATTCTCTTCACTGGCTTCCTGTGGCGAACAGAGTCAAGTTTAAAGCTCTGGTTTTGGCCCACCGCGTCCTCCATAAGCTTGACCCTGTATACCTGCAGAGACGCTTCTCTTTTTATCTTCCTGCACGTGCTCTTCACTCTCAGTCGCTTCGCCTGGCCCGAGTTCCTTGCTTGGAGGTAGCTCTTCTACTGTGAAGGCCAGCTCGGCTTGGAACGGACTCCCTCTTGAACTTCGCTCCATCCAGGACACAGCACTGTTTAAACGGAAACTGAGAACCTACCTGTTTGTCTAATTTGACTTTTTTGTCCTCCCTCCTTTTGGTCCCCTTTTTCTCTCTCACCTGTAGCCCCGCGCCGGGACACTCATGAGTAGGTGTGCGCATTATAAATTGTAATACCATAACATAACAGAACATAATCACACGTCACAATTACACTCTACTCAATGCAACATAAAAACACTACACATAATACCACTAAGTAAACTACACACCACATAATTAGACTACACTCAATGCAACATAAATACACTCCACATAATGCCACTCAGTGCCACATAATTACACTCTCCTCAATGCAACACAAAAACTCTCCGCATAATACAACACAGTGCCACATAATTATATGCTACATAATTATGCTGCACTCAATGCAACATACACTCCAAATGATGCCACATAATTACATGCAACATACTTACACTCTACTAAATGCAACATACACCTCACATAATACCATTCATTGCCACATAATCACATGCCACATAATTACACTACACTCAATACAACATACATACAAAACACATAATATCACTCAGTGCCACATAATAACACACCACATAATTACACTATACTCAATGCAATATAAATACACTCCACATAACACTAAGTACCACATAATTATACACCGCATGATTACACTATACTCAATGCACCATAAATACATTCCACATAATGCCACTAAGTACCACATATTCACACATCACAATTACACTCTATTAAATGCAACATAAATACACTCCACATACCACTCAGTGCGATATATTTACACACCAAATAATTAAACTCTACTCAATGCAACATAAATACACTCTACATAACACCACTAAGTAACACATACTTACACGTCACATAATTACACTCAATTCAATAAAACATAGACACTCCACATAATACCACTCATTGATACATAATTAAACACAACATTAACACTCTACTCATTGCAACATAAATACTATCCACAAAATACCACTCAATACCACATAATTACACGTCACATAATTACACTCTTTTTAATGCAGCATAAATACACTACACGAAATACTCAGTAAAACATATTTACACACCACATAATTACACTACACTCAATGCAAAATAAATACACTCCACATCCCACTTAGGCCACATACTTACACGCCACATAATCACACTCTACTCAATGCAACATAAATACACTCAATACAATAACACTTAGTGCCACATAAGTACACGTCACATAATTACATTCTATTCAATGCAACAAATGCACTCCACATAATACCACTATACCACATTAGTACGAAAAAAATAAAAACATTTGTTATATTAATACTGTTTTTAATCAGGTAATTCAGTTGTATATAATATTGTCTTGGTTTTTATAAAAGTGACAACAATGTTTAACACTTTTCATTATAACTTTTAACATTGCCAAAACTTCAGGATAAACACATAAGGTTCCAAAAGCGAGACCTATTGGCTATGCCAATGCTTGTTTAATAGGACGTTGGTGGACCCCTACACCCCTAAGACCTTCACTTACTTTTAATAATTGTGCTTGGCCTTCACACAAATCCCCCTCCTTCTTGGGGTTGTTTGTTCATGCTTTCGGTGGCAGCAAAAGTCAGAGATCCCACCATATCTTGGGCAATACTCGGGGTATGCACATTTACATGAGGTTTTGCAATTTCATAGCCCCTTCGCAAGAAAGGAATAGCTCTTCTAAACAAACTTTAGAAAAAACCTCCAAGTCCCACCCCGTACATAACATTGGCCCCTTGAATGAATGGTGGCTCTCTATATCTGGCCTGGTGTCTGTAATAGCCCCTGCCCAGAGTGGGTTCCCCGTATGTTTTCATGATCACCATGATGGCGTCTTTATATTCGCTGTTGCGTCGTGGTCTTAAATGAAGATTAACAATAACTTTCCCAGCTCAGACTGATCGGCGGAGATCATGACCGACATAGTGTCAAAATGGTTTTCGAAGTTGATAAGTAGTCAGGTTTGCCTTATTGAATATTAATAACAGTGTTATTTTCCCCCTTCACCTGTACCCATCCTAACAATGGTGAATAACTATCGCTGATCCTGTGTGACTCTTTAATGTCATTATACTTGTAGAGTGTATAGAAGCCTATATTAACATCTGGGCACATATGGTCCGACTTTTAATGGCTTTTTATATGTTGTGCTGCTCCTAAAACTCTTCTTAATTTGCCCGTACAGGTAAACTCTGTATCGTGATTTGGAGCTTTAAGAAACACCTTCCTTCTAACATTATCTAATACTTGCTAAATATTCAAATACGTTTCCAGCATGGATACTCAAGGGTTCCTAGTCACGACTTATAATAAATTTGGCCTCAAGCATTGTAAATGTATTCTGTGTTCTTGGGTATTGGTATTCTGTTAGGTCTATCTCCCAGTCCCCTTTAAGTTCTACAAGTTAGCCAGGTTCACAGTATAATTAGTAATTTGATTGTCGGTGTAGGAAGGTAGGATCCTTTTAGGATGGTAACCCCCACTTTTTGCTTTGTGTCCGTATGTTTTTTTGACAAGTCTGATTGAGCTCCTGCAAATCAGCACCCCAGTCCCAGGGCTTCCTCCCTAAATTGACATGGTAAGTATTTCTGTACCTCCACTTTTGGCTAGTGGTTTACCCCTACAAGTCCTACTATATGGTACTAAGGTACCCAAGGCATAGGTACACCAGGGGTCTCCCATGGGCTGCAACATGTATTGTGCCACTGTAATTCCCAACTTCTCGGGATCGAGGACTAATGGCAGAACAAACCACGGAAACAATTGTATTTCTATGTTCTTGTTTAATAATCACAAGTACACATAGAATAAGGAAAACAAAAATAGAAAGAGCGATTCAAGTCTCGCAACACAAGGTCTCTCATACGTTACCCATCAGCCGTTGACTCCTAATTATAAGAGCCGAGATCCAACCGTCCTCTGCATGGACACCGGTCCCGGTGTCCGGCCAACAGAGGACACTGTGCAGAGAAACGGCCGAAAATGCAGTTCGAAAACGACTGATGGGGGGGGGGGCACGCTGAGGAGTCCTCTGCAATCCTAAAGGCCTCGGGAACACCAGTCCAGGTGCTCTACCGAATGGTTCAGTAATCAACCAAAAACCCAAAATAGAGACGCAGCAACTACCTCCTTTGGTGGGCGTCTCTATTCCTATCCGTCTCGGGAGCGTAGAAACCAACGCTCGACCAAGACTCCACTGCTGCAAAGTACAACGAGCAGCCGCTCGTTTCCTGGAGACTTTACCGTAGATCCAAACTGCGATACTTACTCCAACGTCAAACTAGACACAGCTCCTTGTTCCCGTGAACACGGAACAAACGGGACACAACGGACAGCCGATCAGAATCAAAATATTCGACAATGTCCCTTCGGCCCATGCTCCTTAAATACTCATTTCCGAGTGCGTGACGCACACGCTTGGCATGCCGGAACTTGTAGTTCCTGAGCCTTCCGGGCTGTGATCTGTCTTCTGTACTGTGGTAGAGTTCAGCGCTCACCCGCGCCACGTAGATCTTGACAGTACATCCCCCCTATCCGCCCCTCCGAACAGGCCCCGCGCTATTCGGGTGTTTTTTGTGGAAGGCCGCGACTAACCGAGGTGCGTTGATGCCAGCCTCGGGTTCCCATGATTGTTCCTCTGGGCCGTATCCCTTCCAGGCCACCATATACCACAGCTTGCCTCCCCGTCACTTGGAGTCCCGAATCCCTTCGACTTCATACTCCACATCGGCGGCAACTGACACAGGAGTCGAGGGCAATCGATCGCCTTTAGCGGCCGGTTTCAGGAGGGATACATGGAACACCGGATGGATCCTCAAGTGGCTAGGCAAACACAGGCGTACATTCACAGGGCTGAGGCACTTGGTAATGCGATACGGTCCTATGAATTTAGGGTGAAACATGCTTCGCTTCCGGAAATGTAGATTCCTGGTGGATACCCACACATACTCCCCCACCATGTACAGAGGCCCCGGTCTCCGCTTCTTGTCCGCAGCAGCCTTGTATGACTTCTTGGCTGCCTCCAGACATGCACGAGATCGAAGAAGAGCCTCTTTGATGCATGCCACTCTTTTTGCAGCTTCTGGCACCTGTAGGATTCTTGCCGGGTGAACGAAAGGTAGGAACCTGGGATGGTGACCATAATTGGAGTAGAATGGGGACGACTTGGTGGAGCTGTGCGTAGCGTTGTTGTAGGCAATTTCGGCCAGCCATAGGTGATCAACCCATTGCTCCTTTCTTTGATCCACAAAACATCGTAGATATTGTTTGAGGAACTGGTTAAGGCGTTCCGTCTGGCCGTCCGTTTGCGGGTGAAAGCTGGTAGACAAAGCCGATTTGACGTGCAGCGCCGAACACCACTTCCTCCAGAACTGTGCCGTGAACTGCGAGCCTCTGTCCGATACGATAGTGGTGGGTAATCCATGCAGCCGTACCACATTTTACAGGAGGAGCAAGGCTAGCTGGCCTGCCGAGGGTACTTGCTTGCAGGCAACGAAGTGCCCCATCTTAGTGAGGTAGTCCACTACCTCCATCACTGCCGTACAGTCCTGGTCCTTTGGCAACCCCACTATAAAATCCACGGAAATACTTTCCCATGGTTTGCTGGGCGATGGAAGAGGCTGCAGCAGGCCCTGTGGTCTGCGGTGGTCCTGTTTCGCTGTGGCACACACGGTGCACTCCATTCCCCATCGACGGACGTCCGACCGCATCGATGGCCACCAGAAGTGCCTACCCAGATTGGACACGGTTTTCTCGAACCCCAAATGGCCCGCGCATGGCGATGTGTGGCACCAAGCAAACGCCTGCTTTCTCAAACGGTAAGTGGGTATCAGCAAACGGTTGCCATGCATCGGCATGCCGTCTACCGTCTTCCATTCCTTATGGCATGATAGCCCTTGTCTCCATGCGAATGTACAGATTCCTTTCTGGACCCCTTTTAGGAACTGGTCAGGTTGTACCGCCCCTATCACCGCACCCGGCGGGATGATGGAGTGCACCGGAGCAGGGGGTGATTCTATCGCAGACGATTGACGGGACAAGGCATCCGCTTTCCTGTTTTCCGAGCCGGGCCTGTAGGTGATGTGGAAGCGAAATCCGGAAAAGAAAAGCATCCACCGCATTTGCCGCGGTGACAAGTGTTTTGCTGCCGTCATAAACTGCAAGTTGCGGTGGTCCGTGTACACCGTCACCTCATGTCTGGCCCCCATCAGCCAGTGTCTCCACTCCGCAAAAGCGTCCCTTATGGCAAGGAGTTCCTTCTCTGCAATATGGTAATTTCTTTCTGCAGGGTTCAGCTTTCGGGACATGAACGCCACAGGGTGTAACACCCCAGAGTGTTGGTGTCGTTGAGACAGTATGGCTCCTATGGCCACCTCGGAAGCGTCTGCTTCCACCACATATGGTAAGTCAGGATTCGGATGAGCCAAGATTGGCGCAGAAATAAAAGCTTTCTTCAGTTTTACAAAGGCGTTCTGCGCATCTGCGGTCCATTTGATGGGCTGTGCCTTCCGCAGCAACTGTGTAATAGGGGCCACCAATCCTGAAAACCCATCGATGAAGCGACGATAAAAATTGGCGAACCCAATGAAGCACTGTACGTCTTTCACCCCCTGTGGGGCTGGCCATTCTTCCACGGCCTTAACCTTACGTTCCGCCATTTCCTATCCTGCCGAACTCAGCATCACTCCCAAGAATTCCACAGATGTTACGTGGAAGTCGCATTTGCTGAGTTTGCAAAACAGCTGGTGATCTCTGAGCCTCTGGAGTACGTTGGCCACGTGGCGTACATGGTCCTCCTCATTGTTGTAATAGATGAGGATATCGTCAATGTACACCACTACGTACTCATCCATGATGTCTCTGAACACCTCATTTAGGAAGTACTGAAAGGCCGCAGGGGCGTTGCAGAGCCCGAACGGCATGACTAGGTATTCGAAGAGGCCGAAGCGGGTCTTAAACGCCGTCTTCCACTCGTCGCCATCGCGCATCCGCACCAGATGATATGCCCCCTTGAGGTCCAGTTTTGTGTACACCTGGGCCTGTTTCACCTGTTCCAGTAGGACACTTATGAGTGGCAGAGGATACCGATTCTTCACGGTGATAGCGTTCAGCTCCCGGAAGTCTACACAGACCCTTAACTCACCATTGGCCTTCGGGATGAAGAAAAGGGGTGAAGCGGCGGGAGATTTTGAGGGTCTGATGAACCCTAAACCCAGGAGTTTATCTAGGTATGAGCGCAAGTGGAGATTCTCCGGTTCAGTCAGTGCGTACAACCTGCCGCTAGGGATGCTGGCACCTGGAACCAAATCAATCTGGCAATCGTAGACCCGGTGCGGGGGCAGCACTTCAGCCCTAGCCTCATCGAAGACGTCCTGAAAGGCAAGGTAGACTTCGGGCAACACAACTGCTTTCTCGCCCGCTGTGGCCACCATGTATTCTCTTGCTGCTCCGGATGTGTGCACCGTCTGCACTCCACAGTGTTGGCTGCAATACGGCGATGTCATCCTGATCTGGTGGGTTGCCCAATCCACTGTCGGGTTGTGTTTCACTAGCCAGGGAAGGCCCAAGATGATCCTGTACTTTGGGGCTCGAATGATGCTAAAATCGATGCCCTCTTCATGAACTTCTCCATACCTCACCGGTAGCACACCGGTATGATGCCCTATGGGGCCTGTGACCAGTCGTCTTCCATCCACCGCATACACATCCTCAGGGCGTTCCTTGGGTACCAGGCTGATCCCCAGTCGACCTGCCTCTTCTTGGTCCATAAAAACACCAGTGGCCCCGGAGTCCACCATGGCTTCTACCGCCTTCCACCTGGCGTCTACAAAGATGTGGACTGTGATGTAGATGTGTTGTGGTGGGGATCCAGAAGGACTCAACAAAGAAGGGATGACAGTGCGACTCCGAGAGGTCCCTTCGTCTCTCAGGGAGTCAGGGAGTTTTCCGACGGGACATCGATGGCAGCGGTTACAGGCCTACCCGCCCTGTTGCGGATAGTCTTTGGTTTAGCCGGACATTCACAGACGTAATGTCCCTTTTTGCTGCAATACAGGCATTGGCCCTGTTTACGTCGGGTTTCCTTTTCTGTGACGGTAAGACTGGCCCGAACGGCCCCAATATCCATGGGCTCGGCTTTATTAGAGACACTGCTTTCTGAAGCCCCTGGCGTCCCCGGGGAGGGCAAGGTTTTCACTCTCTTTTTGTGATCTCCTCTGCGTTCCCTTAACTGATGATCCAATCGTAGGACCAGTGCTATTAGCCCTTCACATGTCTTGTGCTGGGGGTCGATTTGGGCTACGACATCCTTGAGATCTTCACTCAGCCCTTGGTGGAACACGGCTATTTGTTTAGACACAGGCCATTTCGTTTCCGCAACTAGCCGACGAAAGGTGTTTAAATAATGTACTACGTCGTGGTTGCCCTGACGTAATTCGAGTAATTCACGATCAGCGGTGTAGGTATCCGCCCTTCTATCGAACACTTTCATGAATTCCTCGCGAAACGCACCCCAATCACATAGGATGGGGTCATCCTTGTTCACACGGGGCACCGCCCATTGAGCCGCGTTTCCAGCGAGGTACAAGATGAGAAAGGCCACTCTGGTCTGACTCGTGGGAAATGCCTTGGGCTTGCAGGATAAATGTAATGCCACCTGAGTCATGAACACTTGAACAGTCTCGGGGTCTCCGCTGTACCGTTCCGGATTGGCTAGAGGAACAGCCACAGGCATCTCTACTACTACTGCAGGGGCGTTAGGCACGGTGGTGTTTCCTGCATCAAAGGGATTCCTCTGAGCTGCGTCAAACCTGGCCTTTAGATCCGCATTCTCCTGCCTAGACGCAGCAAGCTCTACTTGGACGGCTGCCAAGGCTGCCACCACATCGTCCAGTGTGGCCATGTTCTGTCTGTTCCATCGGGAGACGATTGAAATGTTAAGGTCGAATATTATGTAATCCCCCACTTCTCGGGATCGAGGACTAATGGCAGAACAAACCACGGAAACAATTGTATTTCAATGTTCTTGTTTAATAATCACAAGTACACATAGAATAAGGAAAACAAAAATAGAAAGAGCGATTCAAGTCTCGCAACACAAGGTCTCTCATACATTACCCATCAGCCGTTGACTCCTAATTATAAGAGCCGAGATCCAACCGTCCTCTGCATGGACACCGGTCCCGGTGTCCGGCCAACAGAGGACACTGTGCAGAGAAACGGCCGAAAATGCCGTTCGAAAACGACTAATGGGGGGGGGGGCACGCTGAGGAGTCCTCTGCAATCCTAAAGGCCTCGGGAACACCAGTCCAGGTGCTCTACCGAATGGTTCAGTAATCAACCAAAAACCCAAAATAGATACGCAGCAACCACCTCCTTTGGTGGGCGTCTCTATTCCTGTCCGTCTCGGGAGCGTAGAAACCAACGCTCGACCAAGACTCCACTGCTGCAAAGTACAACGAGACTTTACCGTAGTTCCAAACTGCGATACTTACTCCAACGTCGAACTAGACACAGCTCCTTGTTCCCGTGAACACGGAACAAACGGGACACAACGGACAGCCGATCAGGAATCAAAATATTCGACAATGTCCCTTCGGCCCATGCTCCTTAAATACTCATTTCCGGGTGCGTGACGCACACGCTTGGCATGCCGGAACTTGTAGTTCCTGAGCCTTCCGGGCTGTGATCTGTCTTCTGTACTGGGGTAGAGTTCAGCGCTCACCCGCGCCACATAGATCTTGACAGCCACCATCGAGAGACCACTCAAACTGTGACTACAGGCCTGCCATTGCAGCCTGTATGAGTTGGTGCTAGCACCTCTCACAACAGATATGTTTCCTTATATCTGAAGCACTACACTTAGAACCTATAAGTCCCCCCTAAGAAAGGCCTTTCAATCCTGAAGATCGTCTGCTTGGATGTACAAGTGAGGGTGTCCCTGCATGAGTAGGACACCAGTAAAAAACCCCGGAGTCGATTCTCCATTCTTTGTAAGTGCAGTCAGCCATTTTAATACAAATAGCGGACATCAGTCATTATGAGATGTCTAACTATATAGTGGCTGCACTGAACCTGCTCATGTTTGGTATCATACATGTTGGAATCATACCCCAACACCGATTCCAGTGTTCGAAGTCTGATCCCATGCACTGGGGACTCCCTTAGGGTATCCTCCCCTACTCCTGGTTACAGCCTTTTAGGGTCTGACAGCAAGCTAGTGCTGCTGCCAAACAAAGACATGATTCTGCACTCCTGCTGCTGAGCCAACATCAAGCAGGGGAAGGTATAGCAATACATTTCCTGTCGCTGGATGGTGTGATCCCAGACAGGACTTAGTGTATTGAGCTGCGGTCGGCGTGCTTTCCAGCACCACCAGACTGTTTTGAATGGCACATTTGGTGCCCTCGTTGCATATTCCAGTTGGAACCTGTACTGGGAACCCTTGGCGTCCACTTTGGCGCAAAACTGGACAAAGGACATGGGACCCCTCTGTCCAACTCTTCCTCTGGGTGGGACCCCTTAGTCGTTCCAACCATTTCCCTAAGGTACGTAAGGGCTTAGCAGTGGGTGGCTCTTCAGATTCCTTGTGAGACAAGACTCAAGCCTGAACCCACTTCCCTCTTTGACCATCAGGACACATGGACTTTGTTAGACTTTGCCTGGAACCGAAACTGCATCAAGGAAGACTCCTGCTGCTCCTGTTCTCGCTGGTCTGCAAGTCTTCTTTGTTGTCTGTTTCTGTGCTTCTTCCAGGATCTTCAACAGACCTGTGGGCATCAAGGACACCCAAAGAAGGAGTCACTTCCCTGCATCTGCAGGCACTGCAACTTCGCTGACCGGTCTACTGCTCCTGACGTCCCACAGACTCCAAAAGGCTCTGCAACACAGATTGTGGTTCTGCAATTCCCTCAAGCCCTGACCTGACCTCTCAGAAAGTTTGAGGCCAGTATCTCTTGTCGGAACCTCTGTGCACCACGTTGACTTGCTGTTGCCAAGCAAATTCACTGCATCTTCTGCGCCGTGGACATTTCTTCTTGGTGAGTTTTGTGAAGTTCTCTTGCGACTCTTGTGCCTTCGGCCTGTGGGTCTTCATGAGGGTTTTCCCCTGCTTCAATGGGCTCCCCTTCTTCCTCAGAGCCTGCTCTGACTCTCCTGCTTGTGGTGAGTCCCTTGGAACTTGCTGGTCCCAATGTTGCTCCTTCTTTGTTTTTTACACCTGTTGCAGTTGCCTAGGTCTGTTGGTGCTCCCGCCGGACACCGACCCTCTGGTTCTCGACTTCTGACGTGGAACAGCTTGTGCACAGCTCCTGGTCTTCCTCAGCACAGCCTAGTTCTCACAGCTGCAGCGACAACGTCACCGTCATCACTCCTGTATCTTCCGACATTGGTGGGAATTGCTCTTGCATGTCTCCTGGTCACCTCTGAGTAGCATCTCCCCTCTGCTTGCAGGTTCTTCACTTCCTTCATCCTTGTATTCCACTGGACTCTTGCACAGTCTTCAAATGCAGCATCTTTTCTGTAGTCCTCCATTGTGGTCTACGGCGGTTTCCGACATCACTTCGCACCTATGCACACGGCTTCCCTTGTGTAGGTATCCTGGTTCCTGGGGTATCCACGGGTGGGGTGACTCTCCAACCTTCTGTCTTCCACTGGGTTTCTTCAGGGTCCACTGGGAAGGGTCTGTCTTATTTAAAACTGCAAACACAACTTTCCGGTTGACTTCTATTGAGTACGCAGCTGTGTTTCCACTCTGCACACAGCCTCCGTGGGGTTCCTGGGTACATACCTTGGGTGGTTCCTTGAGTCCCCAGCTCCTCTGAGTTTCCTGGTCCAACACCCGACTTTGGTCGCAGTTCGCATTTCACTTTGTTAGTATATGGTTTGGTCTCCCGCCTGGAGATCACTGTATTTTGTGCTTACTTATCTTTTACAATTGAAGTATTATTGTGTATTGTGTTTATAGCTCCGGGTAGGTGATATACCAATGTGTTAGTGTAGGAAGCTGGCTCTGTATATACTATACCAAAGTAAGGTATTCTGCGGACAGAGTCCAGGAAGTCCCCAGAGGTAATCCAGAAGCTAAATTAGGCAAGTACTAACAGCTCTCTTTGCGGTAGTGTGGGCGAGCATTTAGGCTTATCCAGAGGGTGTGTTAAGCATTTATTGTATTCACTCAATCAATGACTGGTTACACACACTCATAGAGAGAAACCAGACCAATTAGGTAAGTATAAAAAAGGTATGCTTATGTTTTATTTTTAGAAACAAGCAGGACTTCGCACAGGTAAGTAAAATATGCTCTCAAATGCAAGCCTTTACAAGGAAATGCAGTTGTGGTTGAATTTGCAATTGGTACAGGTTGGTATTGGTTCAAAAAGCAGTTTAAATTACACAGTAAGTACTTTAGGAATACTTTTGGAATGCTTTTAGATTACATTGCCTACTCGAGGTTGTATGCCTGGATACCATGCTGGGGATCTCACAATACACTGTAAGTAGGACTTTTAAAGGTTTGTAGTGTAGTTTTTCTCCATACCAACATCAGTTCACAAGGGGAAGTGCTGGAAGACTTACTTTCTAATATGAATTTGTTTGAGTTAGATGGGGCCTGGGGGGAGGACAGGGCCCCGACATTCGCAGGCAGAGAGGCTGACACAGTTATTGATTTCATTTTTGTGTCAGCCGGTATAGTTAATGTGTTCCCCTCCTATGAAGTTGTAGTCCCTGCATTTAGCGACCATAATCCCCTGGTATTGTCTTTGATTCTTGGGGGGGAAACAGTTAGACAGAAGGAGCGACCGGTCGGCTGCACTGATAATCTTATTCCCAAGGACCAGGGTAGGAGATTAAATTGGGCCAAGGTGGTCCCAGGTACTTTCATGCAGGATCTTGCGATCAAGGTACAAGCGGACATGGTGGTATGTTTAGATAGCATGGAGGATGGTAAAGAGATTATTAATTCATTTGTCAACATCTGCACACAAGTTAGCCATGACCTGAAGTGCAATAAGAAGTGGGAAGGTGCAAACCAACCAAGGTGGTTTGATGAGATATGCTCAAAAGCCCACAAAGAACTAATGTACGCACTAAAACAAATACCCAGAAACCGGGAGCTCGTGGCTTTACTAAGAAAAAAATTACAAACTTGCCATGACCAACCGTAAAAAGTCCATTAAAAGTGAGGCCTGGGAAAATCCCATGTCAACAGATGTTCTTAGAGACAGTTCAAAATTTTGGGCAGTGATCAACCATCCCTATTTCTCAGGTATAGACAACTCGGTCATGGATTATGTGATCCCTGGCGAGAAATGGGTTGCTCATTTTAGTAATATATACAACAGTGAGGAGAATACACTAGAGATGGGTCTCGTATATATGCACTCAGTTCCCCCTTTGTTTTTTAATGAGGCCGAGGTTCAAAGGGCCATAGAGGAGAAGACGAAAAACAAGGCTCCGGGCACAGATGGTGTACCTGCAGATCTATATGGGACTCCTTTAGATTTCTGGTCAAAGATTCTCACAAATGTTTTTAATTCCACAGTTACATCGGGGTTCCCTTTGTCATGGTCCACCTCTACAATAATACCTGTATTTAAAAAAGGTTCGAGAAGTGACCCCGCCTGCTACAGGCCGATCTCGCTGATTGACTCTGCCGTTAAGATCTTGGGCAGAGTCATCTTGCAGAGACTTGGAGAACATCTGAAGGAGAGGGGGGTCCTCTCAGAACTTCAATACGGGTTCAGGGCGAAAAGAGGCACTCTTGACCAATGCCTTAATCTCCATATGATAATTAGTAAATACACCCAGGCCAAGGAGGGCCTGCTATATATGGCCTTCATGAACCTGTCACCGGCCTTCGATCTGGTCAATCGCGCTAAGCTGTGGGCCATCCTGACTAGCATAGGGATAGACCCTTCCTTGGTGAACTTCTTAGCGGTCTTGCACCAAGACCTACTAGCCTCTATTAGAACTAACAAGGAGGGTGGAAGCACCAGGTTTTTTAGATCGAAACGAGGTGTTAGGCAGGGTTGCATCTTGGCGCCCCTCCTATTCACCTTATATATAAACTCACTTGAAAATTTTTTGGAGGGGACCACTCTAGACATCCCACGTATCAGGGCCTCTGCAGTACCAGTACTCCTTTACGCGAATGACGCGGTGCTATTGGCCCGCACAGGGGTAGGGCTGCAGAGACTCCTAGATGCTTTTGGGGAATTTATGCTTTCCTTAGACCTACAGGTAAATAATAAAAAATTGCACGTGATGGTGACGGGGAAACGGCCAAAAGCTGCGAAGATAAAAAGGTTTTCTTGCAATGGAGAGGGGGTCTCCAGGGTCTCGGTCTTCGCTTACTTGGGCGTCATTTTCGACGAAAGGGGTACCTGGAGTCTCCAATTAAATGCAAAAGGCATTGCTGTCACCAGATCAACTTCAGCATTATTGAGCTTTGCAAAACGTTTGGGTTCGCGCCCTATAGAGGCTCTGTTGACAGTATACAAGTCTAAATGCCTCTCAATAGCAATGTACGGCGCTTCCTTGTGGGGATTCTTACCTCAAGGTAAACTCCAGATAGTAGAGAACAAATTCCTCAGATCCCTGCTAGCGGTCCCCAATTGACCCCAGTACTTTCAGTGCATTCTGAGCTGGGTCTTGGTTACATTACCGACCAGTTACAACTGGCGCCACTGATCTGTTGGGCTAAAACCTGGCTCAACACTGAAATTACTTTGAATCACACTATTCTTAAAGACTGCATGGCACTGGACAAAGTAAATCAAATTCCTTGGTTATCATATATCAAGGACACTTTGAGCACACTGGGCAGGCCTGACCTATGCTCCTTCCCCAACTTGTTACAGAAGGGCAATGTAAAATGGATTAAGGATAACTTTTTGGGTTTAGCTGAGCAGGAACGGGAGGCAGTGGAAATTCTAAAACCGGGTGTCAGAGCCAACTATATGCTTCTGACCACCCCTTCAATAGAACCCTACTTGAAAATTGTTACCCGACCGTTCCATCGCCATCTCCTTGTAAGATTCAGATATAACATCATTCAGTACTCCTTGGGGCACTATCCTGTATGGGGGAAATCAGACCTGACCATCCCTTGCAGCTGTGATAACTTTTCGGAACAGTCACTCATGCACTTTATTATGTTTTGTGGCCATTTTGAGGACAGTAGAAAACATTTCCTGGTTCCCATCCTGAGAGAAGCAGGCTTTACACAAGTCCGGCCTGCACTTCTCTATTTACAACTGTTGAGTAGTACCAGGGTAATCTTTGGGGTCGTAAGCTTTTTGGTCGCTGCTATGCGTATTAAGACCAAAAAACTGTTGTTGAATGTCTCTGAGGTGTGATTTTAACGTAGTCCTTTGTTTGTGGGGATGTTTTTATCTATACTCTATGTACAAATATGACAATGAATTGTTTTTTAAATTATTTTTAATACATGAATTGTCTTTTAAAATGTGATGGAATTGCTTTTATGATTTTAATTAATCGAATAAAGTATGACTTGACTTGACTTGAGGTAAGTATAAAAAATGTATGCTTATGTTTTATTTTTAGAAACAAGCAGGACTTCGCACAGGTAAGTAAACTATGCTCTCAAATGCAAGCCTTTACAAGGACATGCAGTTGTGGTTGAATTTGCAATTGGAATTTTTTAGAAAAAAGTCAACCTGTACACCGGGTTATGTGTATGTTCCTTATACTCTGTCACATATTACAAAAGGATATAAATTGAAGTGCCGTGATATGTGTTTCTGAAAAACATCTATTTATTGATTATTATTTTTTAGCTTTTTCCACACTTTTTGTAACACTTATTTACAGTAAATCATTTTTTTGCATATATATTTGCAGATAGCATCTTTTAATGTGAGAGTGTAAGTATCTAGGGCAGAGAGCTTTCGGAGCAAGGAGAGAGTGCTCATTATCAGATTAAAAGAATAAAATGCACATAATATAGATATAACCATTGTCACATGTTGCATAATATAGATTGTTCTAGTGCTGAGTATAATTAATTAAGTATTTTCTACTGTTTTAGTACCAAACCGACATAGCAGAATACAAAACTCCTGATGAAGGCCAGCCGCCGAAACGCGTTGGATCTAGTTTTGTAATGGGCAAAAATATGCTATTGTTGTTTTGAATTGTATAATAAGTATATCAATTGTTATGTAGATATATGCAAAAAAATGATTTACTGTAAATAAGTGTTACAAAAAGTGTGGAAAAAGCTAAAAAATAATAATCAATAAATAGATGTTTTTCAGAAACACATATCACGGCACTTCAATTTATATCCTTTTGTAATATGTGACAGAGTATAAGGAACATACACATAACCCGGTGTACAGGTTGACTTTTTTCTAAAAAATTGCATTATCCCTACTAGGGTTTATCCTGTTAGGTAGGGGCCCCTTTTCCTTCCAAAAATGAATTTGCAATTGGTACAGGTTGGTATTGCTTCAAAAAGCAATTTAAATTACACAGTAAGTACTTTAGGAATACTTTTGGAATGCTTTTAGATTACATCGCCTACTCGAGGTTGTATGCCTGGATACCACGCTGGGGATCTCACAATACAGTGTAAGTAGGACTTTTAAAGGTTTGTAGTGTAGTTAGTTTTTCTCCATACCAACATCAGTTCAACACAGAACATTTTAGGGACAAAAACATATAACATTGGACCCTACAGGAGAAAAATGGTTATCGGTTTCAGAGGTAAGTACTCGACTCACGAGTTGGAGTTTTGGGGGTTAGGACCAAGGTTCCCCAAGGTTCAGGTAGGCACTCAAATTGCACCACCAGCGGCACTATGACGGCCGGGTGCAGAGTGCGAATGTTAGACAATGGGGCACCTCAGCTGAGGGGTGCTCACGGGCAGGCCACTCGGTCTCAGGAGCCAGGCTCCTCATTTAATGTTAAGGTGAAGGGGGTAACAGCACCAAGTCCACACAACCAGCGGCGCAGGGGCCTTCGAGTGCTTAAGGGGTCGGGAGCCCAATGCAATCCTATGGCGGTTGCCAGTTTTGGATTTTGGCTGCAGGCTCGGTCTAGGAAGTCTTCCAGGAGGAACCAACAGCAGGGCGGGTAAGTTAAAGGGCTTGGGGACGTAGGTGCACCTCAGGTCCTATTTCCCAGGGTGCAGGGTGGCCGGATGAAAGGATGCCTTTGGAGGTCAAATTTCACCTTACTGCACCACTTGCGGTAGGGGCTGGTCTCCGTGGAAAGGCTGCAGTAAACGTTGGGGAGTCCCAGAAGGGTCAACCCATGGTGGACTCAGACACTGGAGCACTGGGGGACTTCGCTCGGGGCGGATGGCCACTTGGACTCAGTCCGCAGGCGACGGGTGAAGTGGTGGTTCCAGCCGTTGGGTTTCTTTGTCCTCAGCAGGCTCAGAGCGTTCCTTTTTTTTGTTTAAATCTGTTTTTATTATTTTTTAAGAAGTTTACAGCTTCATGAAAATAACATGTTGCACATAAGGTTGACCATACAGTGAACCATCCATTTATGTCAAAGATATATTACTGTTGATTAGCAACTTATGTCAGATATACATTTGATGCTGTCGCAGGCACAGCTACGAGCTGAATCTCGGCAGATAGTGCATGTTCAACAAGGGTAACAGCCAACATACATTTGACGTGGTTCGATTTACGGTTTGTGCAGAGTCTTTGCGGATAATCTAGTTCGGGCAAGGGCACAGATGTTATAAACAGAAGAAAACTATCAACAAAAGTTCAAAACTAACAACAGCAGCATGTACTGACTTTTAGGTATGTTCTTCACCCTGCCCCTTCCCTCCCCTCTTTGTACCCTCCCCCGTTCTCTTCCCCTCATGCCTTCCCCCCATCCACCGCCCATGCCACGGCGCACCTTGGATGTCAGATGGCATGCGTACACCTACTCGTCACCGTAAATGTTTGCTGTCAGTCTACCCTTCGTGCTGGACTCTTTAGTATCTTTTCCCATTCCCTGTCTTCTAACGGCCGTTCCAGGTCTGTCACCCATTTACGGTGCAGCGGGTCTAGAGTTATCGCTGCGTGTGTGCGAAGGGATGCTGCAAACCAGCGGATCAAGTGTCTACCACGTCTCATAAGATGGAGGTACTGGATGGTTAGGTGTTTGCTTGGTTCCTCTTGTATTTCTCCCCATCTAGTGGACAGTTTCATGATCAGTGAACAGTGTCTTAGAAATTGTCCCGGTGGCAGCCCCACTTCATCGACCAGGGATTCATATGGTATGAGCATGCCATCCCTGTACAGGTCTCCCAGCGTCTGTATGCCAGCTTAATGCCAGTCCGTGAGCTTCAGAGGTGTAAGCACCCCAGGCCCGCTGGGGGAGCCTACTAGCGGTATGGCCGGCGCATACGGGACCAGTGTTTTGGTGAGATGCAGGCAGCGACTGTAGCACCTATAATCCACCGCCAGGAGGAGAGGGGTAGGCATTGGGGCTTTGGAGGCTGGGTTTAAAAGTTTGGTGATATAATCCAGAGAGAGTGGAGGAGCTGAGGTTGCAGTGTCTTCACGACCCCTGTCAGCGAGCCAGTGGCTATCCACTGCAGTTGTGCAGCCAGAGAGTAGTGCTCGAAACAAGGTGCAGCTAGTCCCCCTTGATCTGTGGGCAAGTATAACTTTGCTAACGCCAACCTGAGACGTGCATTACCCCAGAGGAAGTCCTGGAACAGCCTAGTGAGCGTAGCGAAGAAGGCCGCTAGGACATATATGGGCAGGTTAGCAAATTAGTACAGAAGTCGAGGGAGGATCACCATCTTAGATAGTGCCATCCTGCCAGTGACTGTCAGCTGTATGTTGGTGATTTTCTGGATGTCCTTCGCTGGAAGGGGAGCAGGAAGATGGGCCGGTCGTTCTTGAGGTCCTTGGGGTCCGCCTTGGGCTTCTTGAGGAGGGCGTTGATTTCGGTGTGCTTCCAGCTTTCTGGGAATGTCGCTGTGGCGAAGAGATGATAATGACCTTCCGTAGTTGGGGTGCGATGGTGGCGTCTGCTGTGTTGAACACGTGGTGCTGGTAGGGGTCTGATGGTGATCCCGAGTGGATGGAGTTCATGACCTTGCGTGTCTCGTCGTCGTTGACGTGGGCCAAGGAGGTCAGCCGGTTGGTGCAGGTGGCGTTCGGGGTGGGGTCTGTCGTGGTCGGGGCGGACGGGGTGTCAAAACTGTCATGGATGTCGGCAATCTTGCGATGGAAGAAGGTGGCCAGTGAGTCGCACAGTCCTTGCAAGGGCGGGATCTCGTTGATGTTGGCATTGGGGTTGGAGAGTTCCTTTACTATGCTGAAGAGTTCTTTGCAGTTGTGTGCGTTGTTATCCAGGCGGATTTTGAAGGACGATCATTTGGCTGTTCTGATGAGGTGGTGATGTCTGCGGATGGCGTCCTTGTGAGCAGCGTGGCTGTCTGGCGTGCGGTCGTGGAGCCATTTCTTCTCCAGCTTCGGGCATGTGTGTTTGGAGGTATGGAGCTCTTCGCTGAACCAGGCGGCTTTCTTTTCTGAGGTGGTTGATGGAGGTTTTTTTTAGCGGGGCAAGAGTGTTGGCGCAGTCTTTAATCCAATGTCTGAGGTTACGGGCGGCGGCGTCTGGGTCGGAGGGATCGGTGGGAGGGTTCAGGGCGAAGGTGGAGGTCAGCTGGTCCTCGGTTACTTTGCTTCAGCAGCGGCGAGGCAGCTGTTGGGTGCGGTGGTGCGTGGTTGGTTTCTTGAATGTGAAGTGGATGCAGCGGTGGTCGGTCCAGTGGATTTCGGTGGTGTTGTTGAAGGCGACGTGGGTGCTTGTGGAGAAGATGGGGTCGAGTGTGTGGCTGGCGGCGTGGCTTGGTTCGGTGACGAGTTGTCGGAGGCCGAGGTTGGCGAGGTTGTCTATCAGGGTGGTGGAGTTGGCATTGTTGTTGTTCTCGAAGTGGAAGTTCATGTACCCGAGGAGGAAGCAAGTGCGTGGGTACTGGCGAGGTCGGCGATGGAGACGCTGAACAGGGCCCGTGGTGCGGGAGGCCTGTAGACAAGTGTTCCTGTGAGGGTGGTGTTGGGATCGGTGTGGATCCGGAAGTGGAGGTGTTCGGCGGAGTTGAGGGAGTCGTCTGCTCAGGTGTGGACCTGGAGGGTGGACTTGTGGACGATGGCTATTCCTCCTCCGATTCCATTGGTGCGGTCTCTGCAGGAGATCTTGTAGCCCTCAGGGATGGCTATGGCAATGTCCGGTGCCGAGGAGTCATTCCACCAGGTCTTGGTGAGGAAGGCCACGTCTGGGATGGATGTGTCCCAGAGCTCGACGGCGTGTTTGCGTGCAGAGCTGGTGTTGACGAGTATGCATTGAAGGTGGTTGGGTTCGGTCCTTGGGGGTTTGGTGGTTCTGTTGCATGTGAAGTTGCAAGTGTGGCAGGAGAAGGGTCCGTGGGTGTGTTTCAGGGCAGCTTGGAAGCAGCGGCGGTCTCGGGTTGAGGGTGAGTCTGGAGTTGTGGCGTGCGCAAGGTGCAGGGGTTCTGGCGCTGGGCGCGGTCCAGGCGTGGACAGGCGTAGACGGGCTTGCCTTTGACGCGCCATCGGCGCATCCGGGCTGGGGCCGCCATTTAAGGCAGAGAGGGAGGAAGGAGCAGCTGGGAGGCGGGTGCGGGCGGCGAGGGGGCATGGCCTCAGGCGGGGGTGGCAGGAAAAGACAGGGGATACAGAAGGGATGATGGAGGGTGGGGGTTGTAGAGCTGGCGAAAGAGCGGGAAATGAACACTGGCAAAAACAGAAAACAGAGAAATAACAGTACAGTACAACCAGGAAGTCAACTTTGAGGCGGGAAAATGGCAGCAGCAGCGGTCACTGCGGGCGCAAACTCATGCTGGGAGGTGGCGACGGGCTTCAGCAGGTGGAGCTGATGGCGGTCGGGGAGGCGGCTCGGCCTGCAAGCAGGTCAGAAGTCACAGCCGCAGCGAGTGGTTCGATTGCTATTGCGAACAGGAGAGGCGAAAGCGGGCACCCCTGTCTAGTATCGCTGCTTATAGGGATGGTATCAAAGATGTATGGTCCCAATCGTACTCTCACTGTATGGTTTTTGCATAATAGGTCAACCATCAGGCTCAGAGATTTTCTTTGTAGTTTCTTTTGAACAGAGCTGCTGTTCACAGGAGATCCGGTCTTTGTTGAAGGCAGTAAGTCCACCCAGGGGTTCTTGAGGTCACTGGCTGCAGGACAAGTCGACTTTTGGTGCAGGATCTACAGAAACTGCAGATGGGCTGGTAGGGCTGGGTAAAGTCAGTTCTTTTCTGTACTCTCTGTGTGACTTCTTCCAGCCTTCTTCTTCCTAGGTTGCAAGAATCACCCCTCTGGCTTCAGGGCTGCCACCTAAATACTGTACTTAGGGGGGCGTTTTAGGGATCTCGAGGTCAGTAGCCAATGGGTGCCTTCTGAGTGCATTTTACATTAAATCCCACACTGGCATTAGTGAGGGTTGAATGTGCTGAGATGTTTGATACCAAACTTCCCAGGTTTCAGTGAAGCCATTATGGAGCTGTGCAGTTCATAATGACCAATGTCCAGACCATATACTCTTTATGGCTTCACTACACTTACAAAGTCTAAGAATGGAATTTGACAATGTAGGGGTACAGTGCTGATGCAACTGTGCCCTTACCTGTGGTGTAGCGCACCCTGCTAGAGGGGTGACTTCCTATGGCCACAGGCAGTAGATGGCAGGCATGGCACGCAGGGATGTGCGCCAGGTCAACTCTTCATTTTTCTCTGCACCAAAACATGCAGTCTGCAATGGCAGTGTGTGGGTGTTTAAGGGGCAGGGCGTCTAAGGGTGGCACATTAGGTGCTGCAGCCCTTTGTTGCCTTCTCTGGTCACAGTACCCTTGATACCCATGGTACCTTTTACAAAGGGCTTACCTGTGGCCAGAGATGGGCTAATTGTGGGTATAAAGCTACATTTTAGGGAAAGAACACGGCCCCCGGGAACCTGATTGGCAGGGACCCAGGGCACATTAAAGTGCACCATAAATCTGGCAAAAAGTCGGGGGTTACTGTAACAGAAACCCACTTTCCTACAGTTAGTGAGTGTTGTGTAAAAAATAGAACTATTTTTTTTATATACACTGGGTGGTTCTTTTTAGTTTAGCCTACACTACATGATTAGATCTGGTAAAACAAGCTGCTTAACACTCCTACAAGATAAGCCTGAAGGCTGCTCTCCACAGCAACCACTACAATAGCTTTCTAGGCTTGTCTAAGACCACTAAAATCACCATTAGGGTTGCATAGATTAGTGCAAGGTGCTTCACCTTAATAAGTGTGCACCATATACTAAACCAGCCTCCTACAGTCGGGGTAACGTCCTACAAGTGGTTGGATGGCAAGGTAATCTAAAAAAAATTTGTCTCCATATCGTTGCCTTCAGAGAGCCCCCCGTACTCACACACCATGCAGGGAGCAGACGAGCACCCAACTTTAAATTTCTTGGCCCACCCCCTCCATTTGACAAAGGCCTGTCTGTTAGAACCCTGTATACCCCATGTGGATCGTCTGGTATCTTTTGTAACTCTACCTTATAAAAGGCACCCAATACCGTTTCGACATCGTAGTCATTTAACCTTTAAATATATACACCTTCTTTAAGCTCCACACTCCACACTATAAATATTTTGTCGCTAAACGTCTGCTGGTAGCCCTTCATAAATTGAAACCCTAACATGATCACCTTCATTTAAAAGAGACTTCTTTACCTTGGCAGTGAAAGTGCTACTGTACACCATTCTCCACACCGCTAAGGAATTATCAGTCATTACCTCCACGGGAGATGTTTTGATGGTTCTTTGATAACTGGCGTTATAAGCATCTGTAAACGTCTGTAGAACATCCACATATCGGTTGGTGTTGGAGGCTGTGAAATATCTCCACATCTTAGATTTTAAAGTTCTGTTAAAACACTCTATAACAGCAGCGTTTAGCTCCTTGTGTGTACTACAAAATGATGAACATTGTGCTGTTTAAATAAGTTCTGAAGCAAATCGTTTAAAAATTATTTTCAGGAGCCTGTTTGCAGTTTTTGAGGTGGTTCTTCCTTTCCTGAAGAAGGCTTTAAAGGCTGTGGTAATGTTAGTACCACTTTTATCGCTTAGCGCTTCTGCAAAGGCATTCTTAGACGATACATCTATTACCGTTAATATATATTGAGCTCCGTTATTATCCTTAGCGAGATCCTGAGGACTGATAATGTCCGCCTGCCACTGATAATCTAGCTGCGCATTAAACTTGGTCGGTCTCCTCTTAAAATGCCTCCTGGCTGGCTTGTGGAGTGAATACGCCTCTTCCCCAGATAAACAGTTCTTCACCTGCGCTCTGTTTACCAGTTCATTTTTAACTAGAGCCTTTCTAAGCAGAGCTTCAGCGTTTCCGAAACGTCAGACCCCGCATGTATCGTAATAAAGCTTCCTTAACCCGTCCCCCTACATGTTATCAGCCCCTGCATCACATGAAATGAAAGACAATGGTTTTGTGTAAGGGCATTTTATTAAAGATAAAGAATGTTAGCAACACGTGCACACTCAGGATACTGACGGCATTCAAAAGATCGTACAATTCTCTGTCGTATAATACAAAACTTTTATTTTTTAAATAATCTTCTGTCAGAAGCTCCAAGGGGATATGTAAGCTCGTCGTCTGTGATAGTACTAACTCCCTCATTCGGCATTTGTACCCACTCCAGTATTTATGCGTCGTAGGTAGCCACACATTGCTACACCAGTTTGCTATGCACGTAGGACTGTCACACTGCATCGCCGTGGGTGGCTCATTAAGCTTCAGATCGTGCAGAGTTACAGGTTGCATTTTAGTTATTCTTTCTTTAAGCAACACATATACCAATCTGGCAAACCTCTGCATCCTGGACGTAACTCAGTAGCGTCTAGCGCACCAACATTCTGCTGCTTGTCCTAGAAGCAAGTAAGTATGTAACATTAAATAAAAGTATAATGACACACTACCGGGGGACTTGTCATTTTCTAAAACAGTTTTTGTAGGGCTAAAGAGACGACTCTTCTGTTTTTCAAATAAATATCGCACATACGTATTTTTATTGCCCTTCCAGCCATCCTTCTAAAAAAAATACGTACACAAATCTTGCATACAACAGAGTTTTGAACTTGGATCACTCGAGCATTGGATCTCTTTAAGCGTGGTCAACAAGACCTTAATCAAATCACGGTAGACATTTTTCTTTTCCTCGGATAAACAATACACCACCCTTAAAAGAAAATATATCAGTTACCTGTTTGGAAAACTTCCAGGCTCCATCTGAGGACCAGTTTAATTAGTTGGCCCTGAGCATTAAATCTGGCTCCCCCCGGGACCCCTTGCCCCATAGAATCTGGAAAACATCTGGTAAGGAGACCCCCCCTTGGTTGCGTTTAATTTGCATCCAAACCTTAGAAGAGGGAGTGGTCCCGGAAATATGGAAGAAGGCAATAATCACACCTCTGCTCAAGAAACCCTCCCTTGATCCCCTGGTTTCAGCCAATTTTAGACCAATATCTCTCCTACCCTACCCGATTAAAATCTTGGAAAAAATAGTCAGTAAAAGCTTGTCTGGATACCTGGAGGACAACCTCCTACTAGACAAGGATCAATTTGGCTTCCGCCCGGGCCACAGTACTGAGACCACCTTGGTCACCGTTATGGACAATTTTCGAATGCGAGCAGACAAGGGAGAATCTTCCGTTTCAGTATTACTTGATATGTCGGCCGCATTTGACACGGTGAACCATACAGTACTGTTGGAGAGATTAAAAACGACGGGGGTAAAAGGATGCGCCTTGCAATGGCTACGTTCCTTCCTAACAGGAAGGCAACAGATAGTGTCACTGCCTCTGTATGAGGCAAGCCAGTCGCTCGTTGCGCATGGGGTTCCGCAGGGATCGGCGATCAGCCCCATCCTCTTTAATATCTATATGCGTCCTCTACTCTCTCTGATCAAGTCCTTCGATATCGATCTGGTAAACTACGAAGACGACACCCAATTGGTGTTTTCCCTGAAAGGGAAAGGGGCGGACCGATGGACAAGTTTCAAGAGTGTATGCACCAGACAGCAGGCTGGCTCAGGCAGAACTCTTTACAATTTAATGGGGGGAAAACAGAGGTGCTGTTCTGTCCTTCTCCTAGTGTGCACCAATCGCTAATGCCAGACTTCAAGCTCACCCCAGAGGATGACCCCTTGACCCCGGCCAATACTGTGCGTAACCTGGGGGTACAACTGGAGGGTAATCTCCAGATGGAATCCCAAGTTAACAGAACTACCAACGTATACTTCACGTTGTTGCGAATGCTACGACAGATCCTTCAGCTCCTGCCCAAGGATACTCGCTCCCTTGTGGTACAGAGTGTAATTCTCAGTAGACTGGACTACTGTAATGCTCTGTATTTGGAAGCACCACAGTACATCATACGGAGATTACAGAGAGTACAGTCCATGGCAGCTAAATTGGCTCTAAATAGGCAACGTAGGACCTCTACGACTGTAACCCTGAGAGATCTACATTGGTTGCCCGTTAAAGAGAGGATCCGTTTCAAGTCTCTATGTTTAGTGTACAAAGCGGCAAACGGTATGGGCCCTATTCCACTACAGGAAAGATTCTCTTGGTACAATCCGGAAAGGCAGCTCCGCTCCTCCAATGTAAACCCGGTAAAGACCATCAGATTTAAGAGAGTAAGGATGGGCGGCAGAGCCTTTGGCGTGGCGGCGGCTCAACTCTGGAATAATGTTCCCCAGTCCATTAGAGTCCTGCACGTTAACCGGCTTTAGAAAGCTGTTGAAAACCTGGCTATTTCTGAGGGGCGACATCTAGCTCCTCTGCTGTAATGAGGGATTGGTTCAACCATTTTACCTTCTGAAGTTCAAGCGCCAGGATACCCGTAGGGTGACAGTTTTGCGCTATACAAATGCTCGATACAATACAATACAAACGTTTATATACTATGTGCGCGTCTAGGAAGCTACATATATGACGCATTGTTCTTGAAGTGTATGAGTCGTAAAGACACTTTTTTAACAAAGCGAGCGTAAGGGTTTTATTTGGGTTGTACTCCTAAACCCCTGGAGTAAGTATTCTAAAAAACAAATGGAGGAGTATCCCCAGGACGTTATGTCCTAGTGATTAGATCTAAAGTAAAATGGAATGCAGGAAAAAATAAAAAATTATTTTCTTTTTAGGAAACCCCTCACTCACCAACCTGGTTGGTGACATGCTTCATCATCGGGGTCCACCCGAGTGACCGAGTGTCACTCAGGTGTGCTTCGACGCCTGCAACTGCAGCGGAGCTGGTGATTTCTGTGAGACGTGAAAAGTGGATTAAAAGTGTGTACTGCATGTACTCCCTATATTCTTTATTCCAGAGTCATGTGCCACATTTAAAAACAAATGAGGTACCACTTCTGGCGTCAATTGACCAGATAGTACCACAATTATAGTGAGGCTGTGGACAACATGTTTCAACCTTTCTATCTTTATAGGTTTTTGTCAGGACCAGGTGAATTGAGTCGAGAGGTCTGCACATGCTAAGGTGCACCCATCCCAGACTCTGCAGAGAAGCTAGACCGTGTACTTACGGTTTAGCTTTAATCATCCTTCTGTGTAAGGAAAGTCTGAAAAGATAAAGCAGAGCATACTGGTAGCATAATTGTACACATATCTTTAGCAGCGTTACTCCGTGCTAGTATGCATTCCATCATAAAAGGGTGTCACTACCGGTCTTACTGTGTGACGTGATTGGTGCATATTCCCTTAAATTGTATACCCACTCATACGTGCCGTGAGTGTCAAAGCCTTGTTAACAGATCACAACGTGTTTGGTATACAGTTTAGAGTTGTCATTGTTCATGTTCATGCAATAACATGCTAATCTTAGCAGATTTATACCCACTCTAAATCACTCTTTTCATACAGTGGGTGTCAAACGTGCCCACAAACATTTTAGGGGGGGCATCCTGCACGTGCATTGTTTGACCCATGTTGTGGAAATGCCATGATTTGTAGCATAACCTGACTGTGCACGTGTAAAATACTAATAATGGGTGAGAAAGCCAAAGGTTTGTCGTTCGCCGATATTTAAAATTACACACTCAACAAAGGCCTGGACTTACTTGCAACTAAATCTAGTTGGACCCCATGGATACCGTGGGGGGCCTTTAAATGAGCGTTCTGTTGCTAGAAAAATGAAAAGTGCATAGGTGTCAGTACAGGATCAGAGATTTGTGAAACTCCGTCCCGTCCATGTGAGCCCGTTATTGCAATGGTACGCTTAAGTCTAAGCCAACTTGATCAGACCCCCCCCTAGCCCAGCACTTACTTGTCTCACCAATTATTAGTATTTTACACGTAAAGACACTTGTCAACCTCCTGCTGCAAATCATTATTCGTATGACTGTAACAGAGGTTTAATAGTCACGTTTGACACACGTGTTCAAAACAATTGCAGCAAAACCTTTAACAGGCTATATGACCTTGTAATTTCTTGGGACTCAGCGGCAGCTCTGAAATCTTGAGAGTCGCTGAGGTCCATTGAAGCATAACCGGAGTTGCACAACGATAGCCTCCCAAGCCGATTACTCCAGATATGGTCAGATAGGAGCTGTCATGGATTCTTCACCATCTTCCATGTCGATAAAATTGTATCCAGTGGGGGAGGCCCTGAGGAAGTTACACTGGCTCCCTATACAGGCTAGGGTTACCTTTAGGGCTTTGTGTGTTGGCCACAGGATTCTCAATGAGAAGGGGCCAAGATTCATGCATCCCCTTCTCACAGCCTATAGGCCTGCGTGGAACCTGAGATCTCTGGGCACAGGTAATTCTTGTGGCAAAGGCATGGAATGACTTGCCTATGGATTTAAGGACGTGTGCATCTGACACTCTGTTCAGGAAGAAACTTAAAACCTGGCTCTTCCTACACCCTCCGGGTTGTCGGATGTAGGCCTTATTTCTTGTACCGTTGGGGCTAGAGGTAGATAGAGGGCGGTACTTGAGGGCAGTTGCTGTGCTACAGTTGGTGTTCTAGTACGGGGACACACTATTGAAGTAACCAGGTGCTCTACAAGCTAAATAATAATAATTTGCTTCGTAACTCAAGGCTTCGTTGCTGGAGCCCTTAATAGGGATATAAGTCGCAGCAAATTCTTGAGGCATAGCGTTTCCAACTGCTGACAGAGCTCCTTGTCAAAACTAGTGTCGTCATGACCACCCTCTTTAAGGTCACTCTGCTTCGTGTTCTTCTCCATTGCGGCTGGTGTCAGGCTACGATAATATCTATTGATAATGTTCAAACGACCATCAGAGGGTATCTTTTTGATGAGGTGGCTGTATCTATTCATAATGACCAAGCAATCTCTTTCTGGATGGCATCTCCTGGGTTTGGCATAGGTTGCTTAGGGTCTCCTTATATTTATTCCAAGCTTCACAAAAAGGGGCATACGCCTCTACATCACATCATGGTAACCTGATCTCGAGGGGCAGTTTTTCGTTGAGGGCTGCCGCAAAGCCCTAACCGTGTTTTAGAACCATGAGCATGTGATTAGCATGTGACCAGGGTGATGTCACAATACTTCTCTTCCAGGGAAAGGCCATGCCTTGAGGACCTCCAGGAACCCCCAGGCTCCCGTCATGCACCACAGGTGACAGTTAGGTCAGTTCTTTTGTACGGCATATAACATTGTAATCACAGCATGGGTAACAGGTAAATTTACAGGCCTGGTATTCGTCCGGGGAGGAGGGAGGGTTGTTTATGACTTTGATGAGTATACCCTTGGAAGAGAACTAGGATTACAGGTAAGTAACTTATCCTTCTCTTCCAGGGGATACTCATCAATAGTCATAAGCACTGAATAGATTAGCAAGCCCATCCCCATACCCTGCGGGTGAATACCAGCCTACCAAAACATTTTACCAACAGATATTACCCAAACAAATTTCTCAGGGATGCTTGACCAAACTGAGCATCCGCCTGAGTGTCAGAATCAAGGCAGTAATGGCGTGCGAAGGTATGAACCGAACACCATGTGGCTGCCTTACAAATTTCATGAATTGGTACATTCCTAAGCATTGCTATTGTAGCAGCTTTGCCTCTTGTAGAATGTGCTCTCGGCTTATCTATATATCTATATATATGGGTATTTATGTGAGTGTGTGTGTATATATATATATATATATAGATAGATATAGATATATGCATATTATTGGCTATTGCTCCAGGATCCCTCACGTGGGCGGGACTATTCAGTGCTTATGACTTTGATGAGTATACCCCTGGAAGAGAACTAGGAATACAGGTAAGTAACTTATCCATGTGACCCAACACAGTCACGTGACCCTCCTGAAGTGATGTCACTGCCTGGGAGGGCGCCCAGGGGCACGGAAGGCCCGGTAACAAAGGAACATCACTTCCGGGAAGGGACACGTCAGTATTTGCTTGATGTGAGAAGTATCCCTCATTTACAACTTACGCAGTTGTATTAATAATGAAAAAAATACAACGTAACTGTTGACAATATGCAGGTTTCCGGAGCTCTTTTAAAACTGAAAGAAGGGATTGTGGTTTGGTGTTGAACACAACTGCTGCATTTTGCTTCACCTGGCCTGCTGAGTCCAGCCAGGACTGCCTGCTGGGAAGTATCTGCTACAGGTCAGAGGCGTAGGAGGTACGGGAAGTGGTCGAAATGCATTAAAAAAAGTATGGGAAACTGTGATTCTGTACACAAAGGAAGTGGTAGAGTGAGAGTGGGGGTGGGTGGGGCTCAAAACATGAGGCTAAAAAACATTCTATAACTTTTTTCTGTCTTTCAACTTCAAGTAACTACATATAACAACGCACAGCTGAACTGAAAATAAATGTAAGTTAATCAGTGGGAAATGCACTATTGTACATTATTAAACCTCTACTGTACTTCAGAGTTCTGTGTCTGTAACCAGAGAGCGATCCAATGAATATTTTGTTCAATTGTTACAGGGTGCACAGCCTGGAATTCACGCCACTACCTACGTGGCTCCATAGTGAAACTTTTTGAACATTTTAAACTCCCTTTTCTCATAATTTTATCTGCAATTTAATCAATACTTTATCCATTTTTATCGGAATTCAAACAATTTGCACCGTAGGTATTCAGAACTTTCGTGTTAAATTCACATTGTAATGTTCCACAATAATGACATTCCAAGATTAAGTACGTAAATCTGAAATACCGATTTCTTAATAGCAAATTTTATCGCTTCGCTATTAAGAAATTGGTATTTCCTATGTAGGTAAAGATTCGGTAAAAAATACTGAATCCTTAATATTCCTTATTACCGAATCGGTAATTGAGATTTGGTAATAAGGACTTGGAGGTCCATAGGAATGAATGTGATTCGGTATTACCTCCCGGTATTACTGATCGGTTATACCGGGAGGTATTTCAAGGGTGTCAGGGTGTCCAAAGGACACCCTGTTGCACCCCTGAAATGTGCATGTGTGCCACATGGCACTTTTAAAAAAAGCAAAAAAGTGTTGTTTTTTTAAAGGAAATCGGTAATTACCACCAACTTGAAGTTGGTGGTAATTACCGATTTCTTAAGGCTCAAAAGCACTCTTTAATGTGCTTCCTACATTTCATTTAAGGAATCGGTATTACTGATTCCTTAAATGCAAGAGCAATGAGGAATCGGTATTAGGGAATCGGTATTTACCGATTCCTTATTTACCGATTCCTTACCTACATTAGGAATGGCTAAATACCAGTCAGTAACGCTGAAATGTACTGAATTTCGGCGTTACCGACAGTATTTAGCCACCTACATTTAGCCCTAAATGTTCTTCAAGTTGTGACATCATATAGTTCATCCCCCCTTTTTTTATTATTTTGTTTTATTCGGAACTTCTGTGTTTAATTCACATTGTAATGTTCCACAATAATGACATTCCAAGATTAAATGTTCCTCAAGTTGTGACATCATACAAATCATCCCCAATGCATTTCGAGTACATTCTCTTCTTCAGGGGTCACTGTAAAATATTTTAAAAGAACGTCCCATTACAACCAGAATAATAGAATCAAAACGTAACTCCCCCTGGTTAAACACACCTCATGACATTAATAATATCCATGAATCAAATGCTGCCACTATCAAACTGAAAATGTTTCAGAAAAATAAATAACTGTGAGTGCCTGCTGAAGTTTTTCCATCCATTCTCTCCCTAAACTCAAATACCACTTAATAGCTTGAAACGTGATGAATATATATCTAATCTCTGTGCACAACGAAACTCTCACACCGCCAAATCTGCCAAACGTGCCCCTCCGTCGACATCATTCTAGTGAATAACTAACCCCTCCTGTAAACGTCGAACTAATTAGTGCCACATGACCCCAAACTTGGAAATAAACAAAATGCAGAACTTGTCACCCACCCACACGAAAGAAAACATGGAAAAATACTGCAATGAAAATGAGATTATAACTTTATAATTGATTGTCCGTGTACAACTTAAATCAATACACGAGATGTTTGCCAATGCCAAAGTTCCTCATTAGATCCAGTTCTTCGTGGAAGTTCGAATACCAAAGTCCAACGTGTCGGGATCCACTGCATCTTAACTCTTCTACTTATGTCCTCAGTTCTTCTGCATGTGGGGTGCAAAGCTCGGTCGGACAGAACCAGTGAATATGCATAAATGCGAGCCTGCACACCCCGATAATCCTGAACTTTAAACCAAATCCTCCAGCTGCAATGTATGGCGTGCAGCACGCACCTGTGTCGCGCTCTGCTCTGCTACGGTGCTGCACGACATACATTGCAGCTGGAGGATTTGGTTTAAAGAGGATTATCAGGGTGTGCAGGCTCGCGTTTATGCATGGAACCAGAGAGCCACAGATTTATTGGAGAATAGTGACTTATGCATATTAGAAGCCCAGTCCTTGACAGAACGCACTGTGAAAATGTGTCATTAATGATTATTCTAAACTTGCATCACACACAGTATAAAATATGCTGGTTCAAAATGTGCATAAAGTGTTAAGATGAAAATGTGCTTCCAAAATATAGATTTTGATAATAGCTAGATTGTATGTAGTGTATTTTTTATATATATATAACTCTCACTAAAAAACACACCCTTCACAGCTCAGCTGGTGACTCTTCTGCAATACCACCCAAAAAGAATATATCTCTGTCGTAGCCTTAGCAATCATCCCCGCAGGTATTTTCTAACAAAGGATCTCGCGTTTAAATGTCAGACACGCGCAGATCATAAACTTTGCCAGTATGACCATTATTACCTAAATATTGAGCACATCAATGCCTCGGATTTAGCAATCGTTTATTTAACTATTTAACTTGCTACAGAGTTTTTCTCCAACGGTATTTGACAATACAAGGCGCATTCAAGATTATGGAGAATTCAAAACGTTACTATTTACCGTGCAATCGCCTTTGTGTATTTCTACCCGCTGTGACATTACCGACCACGCTCTGAATGAAAATAAGCGCGCCTTTGATATGGATGTGTATATGACACATAGCTACAATGATTCAAAACTGAAATAAGAGCAAAATCTACAACAAACAATATCTATTTTTAAGAACTCGATTCAAGAACTTGGCAGTTGGAATCTGGACAACAAGGGATTGGTAAGGGTTGTTTTGATGCGACACTTGCTGTTGGTTTGATACCAGGGATTGGTAAAATCGTTAACGTGACTTACTGTTGGTTTTGGAATTTGTATTGGCCAATTTTGCTAATCTGTGATTAGGAATATATAAATTGCAATTTATATAGGCAGGTAATGAGGAGAATTTTCTCTACTTTGAATAGGATTTGAACGGCACATCGTACAAGTGTACCTTAAGTGCTACTTTGTGTATAATACTGCATATTTTGCACTATTTTCGGCATGCCTGTTTCTAGCACACTTTGTAGAATGTGTTGTTTTTGTGGTGGTACCAGTTTGAGACTCGATGAAGCACAACCTCCCCCCCCCCCCCGTTCCCCCGGAGGGGCACCTAACAGGGACATGTATATTAAGTATGGTATTTCTTCTATAATGTACACAATCAGGACTGCTGCTGCCCCTCCCACCGCTATGGAGTTGTGAGACCGGTGAGCTTCCTTACCTGAATGCTGGCGCACTGCCGTGCTGGCACTCTGACTTTCGGCATTTGGTTTTGCCGATCAGCATCCTTTGGATCCCCCCTGTGCTGAGTTCTGCTTTCCCGGGCCAAGGAAGGGGCCGAGATCTGGTCCGCTGAGACGGGTCCACGGCTCGAGGGAGGCATCCCGGTTTGGAGGGAGGCATCCCGGTTTGGATTGGGAGCTCAGCATTTCTGGTGGAGTGTGGCGCTTGAGCCTAGGCATGTCCCTGAAAAAAGGAGAAAGGAGGTGAGCCTGAAGAGGAGAAATTTGGAATAGGCTTCAGGTTGTAAGACCTGAAAAGATGCGACCCGAGTGAAAGTGCTGGACAAAAAAGACACTAGGACAGTTACATGAAAAGAATATCTTGCGCACTGACACGCAATATGGGGGTACTGTGGTGCTGAGGACAATTTCACCCTTTATGGGGTTCCCTTGGTGACGGGGGACTACAACTCCCAGCGTCCCTGGTGGCGCCTACGGCCGGCATCAGTGCAAAGCGCCAGGAGGCGCTTTAAAAATGGTTGAAGGCTACCGCAGCGTGGGACGTGCGCGGGCGTGCTCGGGCCAAGGGCGGGCCCATCCCCGCCCATCAGAGACAGTCTGAGGCAGGGCTGGGCCACCCCTCTAAGACGCTGGACTGAGTACGGTATTTTGTTTTGCATTGTACTCTATATTTCTGTAACATCTTTTGAACTTGTACTGGTCTAACCATGAGTAAGGGCAATTCTTTCAAAGGGAGTTCAGTGGCAGGGACCTTAGATGCCTTCTTGCTGAGGGCAGAATCTGCCCTCATTCACGAAATTCAGCTTACTGAGCATAGATTGTCCCTTGAACCCCCCCCCTTCCTTAGAGTAGACTCTCCTTGACCCCTACACTTACGGCATCAAATGGGGCAGCAAATAATGAGATTCCTTCCTCATCAATCAGTACCCCAGCACAAGCTGTGTTAGACTCACCTATGAATATTGTTTCTTTAACATCGTCCGGACACAGCACCACTGGGCCACTTGTTACTACTAGATGGCATAAGGCTAAATGTAAACGTAAGCACATACATAATGTTGAATCCCCACCAAATATTGTTAAAGGAAAGGGTACAAATACTACAAAGCAGCGTAAAGCCGCTACAAAACCACTGGGGAGGAAAGGGAAATGGGCTGTGAGTGCATGTGAATCAACGGGGCAACTGGCAAGTGCCACCGAGCAGAATGAAACAGGCAAGCCTGAGGATGTAGCGGAGGACGAGAACTTCTGGGGTAGACTTGAGACATTGATGACGACTCTCTTAGAACCCATTCATCCAAAAATTACTAATATAGAAGCCCGACTGGTGAAAGTGGAGGAGCTGGTGCATAGTACACATCATTTGGTACAGATAGCTACTACTAATTCAATAGCCCTGCTCTCCACCTTGTAAAGTGAATGATCACGTTGTGGGTCAGCCTCCCAACCCTGTTACTGCTGGGCAATCGTAACGTAAGGAGGTCAACACTATACCAAAATTTAATAACCCCGCTTACATAGTTAGCGGAGCAAGCGGAGTAAACTCAGGAGGGACGGAAGGTGGACGTAATGATATAGCTGCAAATTGTGCAAATAATCAGGACCATAGAGAGAATCCATTACAAAATCTAAATTTACCCCAGAAGTCACACCGTACACGGTTGTCTTGGCAAACGTTCCATCACTAGCACCCAATGTATTTGAACACTGGTCAACGCTAAGGAATAAGTCACTTTATTTCCTTACCACCAGGACTGGTCTTAAAAACTTGCCTTTTTTCTGACTTTTAAATGGTTCGAAGGATTGGGTGGGTTGGTACTTTAAGTGGAGACTGTGTTGTTTTAACTTTCAGGGCTCCACATCTGGTACGTACTATTATCGAGAGGGGCTTCAAGGGCCTGTAACCCCCATGATATAAATATACTACCTTTAGGATACTTTTATCGCCCCTTGGAACCTGTAATGAATTTAGGTCCCCAGCGTTTAGTAGAAAATTACCCGGGAACCAGGCAGTTAAGATATTACACATCAACATATAATCATTTCGAGGCTTTGAGTGGTCTGGAAGATAACGATTGACTCCATTCTGAGTCTTGTGTAAAATCAACCTGTGATACGGGCTGGTATAATACCGGCAATACACAGAGTTTATCCCCGGGGGAGGAAGCATGTTCTACTGCTAAATGCACTGCAGGGTCACTGGAACCTTGACCTATGGGAACAGAGCACTAAGGACAGATACCCAGGGCGAGTCTTGGGGCCTTGTACTTGAGCACTCGTTACACAGTTGTTCATATAATATTTTGGGGGAACATGGGAGCGAGAGGGATGAAGGATTTAGCAACCCCAGTAATAAGATTTTAACTGGAGTTCAGGTCGTTTCTAATGATTTTTCTCAACGAGCACATGTTAACACCACCCTCTTGGAGGGCGTAATTCCCCCCTATACCTGTTCGACTATTGTTGAACCTCCATCCTGTCATATTGTCTCCTGGAACACTGCTGGAATACGTTTGAAATTAAATAACCCATTATGGTGGGATGTTATCCTACAATTCGAGGTCCTTTGCTTCCAGGAGACCTGGACCAAGGAAGCGGTCCATCTAAATGGGTATAGGACTTATCACATCCCTGTAATTGAATCTCGGAGTGGGAGAGCTAAAGGGGGATTTTGTGTGTGTATCTTTCTAATAGCATGAACCTAAAACAGAGTTTGCCAATGATGATTACTATCAACTACTAGTGTTGGATTTGGATTCAATGTTCTCTATAGCCTTGGTCAACTTTTATAACAATATCCCACCAGGATCAGTATGTGAATATCTTCCAATCACTTATCCGCCTAGGCAAAAGTAAATGTGAGAGCCATGATGCTTCTCTTGGTGGGGGATTTTAATTGTACGCTATGTGAAAATGCAGAAGATAATTTATGTGGAGCATTGTGGGAAGAGGGTGTATGTTCCTCACATTTTAGACATACTTATTTGGGTGAACAGTTAAATGAACTAATTAATAGTGTTGACCTTGGCTTTGCTAATTAATTGTGTTCATCACCAGCTCCCCTGCCCCCACATATAATGGTAGGGGTTGATTATGTTTTAGTTACTAGCAATCATGCATATAGCCTCTGTTCTTTTTATGTCTCTGACAATTCATTAAGCGATCATTTTCCTCTCTGCCTAACTGTTGCATTGCCATCAAAGAAAATCTTAGGGACCAATAATAGTGATCGACTATTAGAGAACTTATCAATTGGTAGTACTAATGGTTACTCCCTACGATGGGCTATGGTAGATCAAACAGAGATGCTTAAATCAGTAATCTGCAAATGTAATTCAGAATTAGCGATATGCCTGAGTGAAGACACCACCCCTGCTGCTCTATTAGCCTCATTTTTAACAATAACAAATGTAATAAGGGAGTCAGTCAGTCAGTCAGATATCTTTATTCGGTTTATGGGCAAACCATAAAAGCAAGAAAAAACAGTAAAGAGTCCCTTATTAGGCAACACAAGAGTAATAGAGCTCAAAGTGGGTGGTTTGACTCAAGGTGTACACAAGCCTATGCACTCACAAAAAAAGAACTGCATAAAAACCAAGAAGTATCTTAGATGTTAGGAGAGCTAGGACTGCATATAAACAGGCAGTTAGAGACAGGAAAAACACGATAAAGAAGGAGGCTTAGGAGGCTCTGCATTTAGCCTCAGTAACCAACGAAAGCGCAGGCTTTTGGAAGGTAATTAGAACCCCATACTTATCTGAGGAAAATGGTCCTACAATTGAGATAGCCATTGCAGAGACTCAATGGATTAAACATTTTGCCCAGATATATGAAGGGCTTGAGCCTCCAGTTGATGCCTGTGATATAAGCTACCCTCCCTATTCCAAGGATCTATTGTTTACCTTGGAGGAAGTCGAGAGGGCCTTACATGCCAGCCAGGGAGGTAAGGCTCCTGGCCCAGATGGGGTCCCCATAGATATATTTAAGTCAACCATACCTCAATGGGGGACTCTACTTGTGCAGGTGCTTAATGCAAGTTGTAACACTGGTTTTATACCCACTTGGGTAGAGTCTACCATCGTGCCTATCTTCAAAAAGGGGGATAGGCATGACCCGGGGTGTTACAGACCGATTTCTTTGTTGGATTCCATTACGAAGGTAGCTGGCCGGGTCATATTGGAACGCCTCCTGGACTGGGCCAATGAAAACTCTATTTTCTCTGATTTGCAATATGGCTTTCGGGCCGGTCTGGGGACAGTAGAACAGTCTTTAAACCTTTTATTGTTGGTGGGGAAATACACGAGGGCCAAGAGAGGAAACCTGTTTTTAGCCTTTGTGGACCTCTCGGCCGCTTTTGACTGCGTGGTCCACCCTAAACTATGGAAATTGCTGGGAGATTTGGGGGTTGATGTGAATATTATTTATTTTATTAAGCGTTTTTATTGTGACACTAAGGCTCGTGTTCGCTATATCCCGAAGGGCGAACGCTCGGCTGCATTCCCGATTAGGAGTGTAGTCAGGCAGGGTTGGGTCCTGGCTCCATTCCTTTTTAATTTGTATATAAATGGGCTTGAGGAAGCCTTGTGCAAAGATAATTTAGATTTTCCTCATGTAGCTGGCCGTCCAATCCCAGCCCTCTTGTATGCGTACGCCGCCGTGCTGATGTCATGCACTCAGGTGGGCCAACAGCACGTTGTGGACAGTTTTACCCTTTTCATGAAAGATATGGGATTAAGGGTAAACTCTTCAAAAACTTTCATTATGCGCTGTGGCAGAGGTTTTAAGATAGAGACATCTTCATTGCAGGACAAAAGCTTGAGGCCACTAAATTTTTTTCATATTTGGGTATACTCTTTTCACAGAACGATTCCTGGGTACAAGCTGTAGCAGCAAAAATACTGGCTTTTTTACGCACTACATATGCCTTCACTGGCTTTGCTAAAAAATTGGGTAAAAGACCTCCTGAGGAACTAATAAAAACATATAAGGCAAAGTGTGTTTCCGCAGCCCTTTATGGGAGCGGGGTGTGGGGGCTGGCTGACCCAACCTCTATCCAGACGGTCGAAAACTCCTTTTTAAAATACATCTTAGCCATCCCAAGTGGCACTTCAGGATGTATTTGCCATGCAGAGTTAGGTTTCCGTATATTTCTGATTTAATTAGGCTTGAGTCTGTGCTATTGTGGCACAGGCTATGGACAAAAGAGGAAATTAAACTCAATAGAGATATCCTCTTAGACATATTGAAACTGGAAGGAGTAATGAGTATTCCCTGGCTGAGATATGTTTGCAAATTTTTCAAGGATCTCGGAAAACCAGAGTATTTTTTAAATCCTCTTACCATCATGGCAGGGACTAGAAAGGTTTTGAGGAAAGAGGGCCTTATGCTGCTGGACACCCTGAGAATGACTTCTGAGATTGTAAAGCCTACAATCCTGCATAATCAACTGATTTTAACTACTTTTAACATACAGCCCTATTTAATTTTTGTTCCCGGTGCTTACAATAGATTTTTATTAACCCGTTTTAGGCTGGGGATCTTTCATAGATTAGTCAGTTTTCCTGTTACTAATGATTGGTCGCGAGACCTCCAGCCTTGTCCCTGTGACAATATTTCCCCCCAAACTATGATTCATGTTATTTTATTTTGTGAATTTTACTCTACTGTTAGGCGGCTTTTGTTGGTACCTATTTTAAAACAGTCCATACTACGCCAATGCCGCCCAGCTTTATTGTCATTACAATTTTTAGATAATGAAAATGGTGTTCTAAGAATTACAGCCTTCCTGAAAAAAGTTCTTTATCTGAGGAAATGTATGTCCACTTAAATGCTTGTTTTGCACATTAATGATGCCCCTCTGCTTTTTTTAATTTTGTAACACTGTAATATTCAATATGATTTTATGTTAGCTCACTATGAAATTTTATTATATTAAATAGTTTATGTATTTTATAACTGTGTGCTTTTATGATTGCTATTTATCAATCAAATAAAGCCTTTTTGAATTGAATTGGAGTATGGGAGTTTTTCTATAATGTACAGCAGGTTATGGAATAAATATACTAGTAAGGATCCTGAGTTGCTTTGGCCTATGCATGGGTTATTTGATTTACGAAAGATTCAGTATGTGGAACAATGAATGTTTACGCAAAAATCTAGGCAAGATATGTTTGACTGTGTACGAATATGGGAGAAAGAAGTGCGTGAACCAATGAAGCGCGAGCAAGCCTTGGTCAACAAGGAACAACGAAAGAATATTTATGCGAAAGCATTAGAGTTGAAAAATATTAAAATAAAAGAACTAAAAGAGAGAGAAGATAGGGAGCGTCATTTGCAGGTAACTGGCCAATACGCTGTTCGGCGACCCCTCTATCCTATCCTTAATAAACCGCAGGATGAATACTTATTGTTAGATCGTTCTCCACCTATGTACGCTCTTCCTTTTGCTCCTCATGAGTCAGATGAAGATTCATCTACAGAGTAGGAGGAAGCACGAGAAACTCGTTCTATGTTATCCGCAGAGCGTGCGTCTGAGCTTAGATCTGCTGCTTGTAAAGCCGTTCGTAACACTGCCCCTGTTTCTGAACTTATAAATAACATGAAAGGTTGGCAGGAAAGGGAGCAAATATATTTTACCAAGGTATTTGCCGCAGAGGTCCTGTAGTACTGACGATTCGGGACCCGTGTTATAAACATCGTCGTATCATGACGATTTTGGTATCAACAGACCGGTAATGATTGAGATACTATGCACAAGCATTTCCGTCATATTCGAGTGACGAAATCACTCGAAATCGGAGTTTCCGTCTTGAACACTCGGGTTCCATTTTGTGAGCGGCAGCCATTTTGTGATTGCCCTCACACAGGCTATGACTGAAGCCGAGATCGAGTCAGAAGGACACGTATACCTTTGCTGACTCCTCTGTGACCTGGGCGAGCTGAGTCCGTTGCCTGAAGCCAAAACCTGTTCGGCCAGTTCCTTTCCCAGTGGCCGAATGAGATTAGCATCAAGGCGCACATGTCGTAAACCTTTTCGTCGCACACAAACTGTGTCTAATCTCACACACACCTGTCTCTGTTTCTTTCTTTATGACTTGCTTTACGATGAGGAGGTGCCCGTTTTTATTAGGGGTTCGTTGATATCTGATGGAAATACTGGGCTTTGCCGGATAGTTGATTGTGGGCTGAACAAACTGAAATATGGGCTTGTCATCATGACTCTGCTTTTTCTTTGTAGTGGAAATATGTGAATGGTCAACTGTAAAATAAGGAATGTTTGCCTAAAGCATAATATTTTGTATAAAAAGAGAAGGCTGACTTTGTAAGATTGAGCAGTCTCCTGAGAACATACACTGTGTTGTACTTCTAGGATACCTGTTACTGGCTGCAGCCAATAAATACGATCTTTGACTTCACCTAGAAGACTCTGTGTTTCTGTAGTCTGAAACAGGAAGGACTCAAAGTCTTCGGGTGTGTACCCTGGCACCGCTGGGTTCCTAAAACCCAGTACTTCAGTTGGCGCCCACGTGGGGCGGTATCAGCGGTACCAGTCCAAGCCAGAGGTTCGTGAGGAGCTTTGTGTGGAAATTCTGGAGGAAGGCCGCCACTTCATTGACCCCTGTATGTCGACGTGGTCCGAAAGTCTTTGCTGCGAGGTTCCCCGCTTCCCGACGGCTACGAAGGACTCCTGCCCTGACTATCGCCCTGTTTTGGACCCCTTGATGATTGGTAGAGCGAAACGGTAGACGAGTCTTCTGGTGACGTCATCGATACCTTTCAGTTAAGTATGAGTGGAGCGTCTCCCAGTCCTTAGTTTGGTTCTTAGTTCTGGTATCCTTTTTGGATCGCTTTGATTTGGAATTTGCAAATACCAAAGCCGAAGGACTCGTGTATTCGCGAGACTATCATATTCGATAATCCTTTGAGGTTTGACGCTAGACTAGAGAGCGTAGATGCATGGTCTTAGCAGACTTGGAAGTATATTTTGTTTTGGCTGTAATAAGGATTCCCGATTGGAGGACTCGTGTCTGGTTCCTCCGATTGGAACTCCAACGTATGAACTCTATGTGAAGCATGGCGTAGGCCCTATCGCATATAATGAAGTATGGATCTGATACACCAGGAAAGATGGTGTTTTAAAATGGCCTCAATATGATAGTTTTGACGCGGAGATTTTGGATAACTTTGAGGTTAAACTTTTTAAGAAGAAAGCCCGGCCAGCAATGTTTGACTCTTTTCACATGTGGCGCAAAGAAGCCAAACAGAGAGAAATTAAATTAGCGAAGAGGAATAAACGAGAACGAGGTATGTCTATGGTACAAGCAGCTGTTGCGTTCAGGGATAATGAGGAAGAGCGAGAAAGTGAACAAATACTTAGGGTGAAGAAGTTAGCGGTAGACAGATGCTACCCAGTTTTGCCGCATAAAGAACAGGAAGGAAGGGAAGATCTTGAGAAAGATCCTTTAATGTCACATCTCTTGAGTTCACCACCCCCTTATGTACAGAGTGCTACGGCACCACCGCCACTAGCTGTGATTGCACAACCCCCAGGTGTTGTGCCACCTGTGATTCTACCACAGCCAGCTTCTTTTCCGTTGGCTACTCTTCCTTTGGCGCAGCCTCCTCAGGGGCCGCCACCTTTGTCTCCTTCCTCGTCTCCTACTTCTACGCCTGTTCTTAATGTTTCCTCTATTCCGACTTTGAATTCTTCTGCTATTGTTCCGTCTTCTCTTATTCTTTCACCTTCTCCTTCTGCTAGACAACGAATGACTACTGCAGTTACTGGTTTCTTTTCTCCTTTGTTGGGACAATTGGGTATGTCCCCTGTTATTGAGCGTAGACAGTCACGTAGTCAGTTGCCGAATATGGATGAGTGTACGATTTTGGACCACATGGCGCATAAATGGATTATGTACGATACGCGGTATGATCTTGAGGGTGTTATGCATGTCTTCCTTCAGTGGGAAGCACCGAAGCAACGGTACGTTTTTGATACGATGTGTGCTTTCCTTGTTGAGAAATGGGATGAGGAAGTAGGGCAAGCTCCTGACAAGTTGTATAGCATATGTTCCGAATTTGCGAAGGGAACGATTGTGAGTCCATCTGATGTTGAGAAAGCGGTTGCGACGTTGTTGTCACTTAGGAAAGAGTCTCTTTCTCGACAATTGTTTGAGTCTGATTCTTCAGTTGGGAGAAAGGCACAACAATATCCGATGAGAGAAGTTCCTCCGGTGTGGAAGGAAGAAGTGGCTGCTGGTCCGCCAGCTGTACCAGCTCATTTTCAGCGTGTTTGGGTACATGTTCAGTGGAAACGTGCTGAGGTTTTAGCTACTAAGCAGTCTTTGCCCGATCCACGCAAAAATCCAGCAGGGTACTATAAAGAGTTGACTCAAACTGTGAGTTCGTGTATTATGAATTTGGCGGACATCGACATGTTGTTTGGCAATTATTCTGACCGACTTTTTCGGCCCCTCCTTGAGGGAAGGTGATTGGAGGTGACTTCAGTCTACTATCATTCTAGTGGAAGGATTAGAACCGTAAATAGAGCCTATTCACAAGGTGTGTTGACATAATTCCGTACCCTTTTCCTTGGATCAGGGCTTATAAACTTATGTTAGGGGATAGATTCATTAGTATTAGTGATAATCCGTCCTTTTGTAAGAGTGTTAGTATACCTTCTATGGAGTTATGCTTATTTCAGGCCCTGTAGGCCTCAAACGGGAGAGACTCCATCTTTCTTTCTGCCCCGGCAGCTTGAGATGCTTCTAGGTCAAATGTAATGTTTTAGTTACGAGGTGTTGTTCGCTTGGAGAGAACCGGCTCAGGCTGGCCCTTATCGAAAGACTATTTTTCTCCATTCCGAAGACACAACATCAGGCCTGCCGGCTGGGAACGTGTCCTTGGTACGGGGAGGTACAAGAATTTGGTGGGCGGCAGGTTACTGGCCGTAACTTTCCATGAAGAAACAAGCTTCCATATTAGTGAAAGCATGAGGCAGTGAGTTAGTCAGTCTGTAGGTGGCAGCTAGCCGTTAGCATCAATGCCATTAATTATTTCAGGGCAGACAGTCGCCATTTTAAAGTCCAAGAAAGATCGAGAAGCTGATACTCTCTTAGAAAGATTGAAGTTATTTTAGCTGGTGCAGCTGGCGAGCTTTGACATTTAGATCAGAGCATACAGAGTGAAGCAGTTAGTTAAGGGAACCAATACCAGAGTGGCTGAAACTGAGTTATAAGATTGAAGCTGAGAAGTGAAGATGGTCCGTTATTGAGAGGAGAGAGGAGTAGTGCAGAACAGCCAGAGAGAAAGCAGCTGATGAGAGAAAGGTTCCAGTGACTTGGAGAGAGGCGAAGGAGACAGAGCATAGCGGTGCAGACGTGTAACCGTGACTGCAGAGGTGTGACCTTAAGACGAGCCAAGGCACAGACGAGAAGGGAACCCAGATGACTGCTGAGTCCAGACTTCATATTAATAAGGTGACGTCGACCCTTTCTTATTAGCGTGCACATTCTAACCTTTCATTTTCCTTTGCAGGCTATATGTTATAGTATAGTGTTATATTGCTATTGTTGTTCTGATAAATAAAGTACCCCAGTTCTTAGTGAACCGGCATGTGCCTCTTATTCTTATATAATAAAGGTAACCTGTTCTTCTAGTCAAGTACTGTTCCGCGAACGGACGCAACCCCCGATCAGGTAAGCAGTAGTTGAATAATGAGGAAGAGAGGAGCCCTCGAAGTAGGGGATAAGTTGTACATCATCTAATTCGGCTATCTTTGTGTGATCCATAATATCGTAGTATTATACCTCTAGTAAATAGCGAGAGATTCCCCAACATGAAGAGCTAATGGTATTCATAGGAAAGTGATTGTCGTCGGGAGGCGGCGTTAATGAGAGCACCAGGGGGGACACTGGTGTGGATACCCACAGGATTGAGGCTTGTAATGTAAGTAAGAGAGCACCAGGGGGGATACTGGTGTGGATACCCACAGGATTGTGGCTTGTAAGGAAATAGAGATGGCATCAGGAGGGATACTGATGCCTGTATCCACAGGATTGTGGTTGGAGCACTGGTTGCGGTCAGTGTGTAATGGTAAATAATCAGAACTGCCCCAGGGTAGAATAGTCTGGGCCTGGGTTGCCGCGAGACTAGCTGGTGTGAGTGTGATATTGTAGAAAACTTGGGCATGTACATTGCTAATTCCCCATCCTTGGGTAGGAGACATAGATACCTGTTATAAATAGGTCCTAAGGAGGGAGGTGGTTACGTTCCGACTGGGTTGGTGGTGCTCTGGTGAGCTGATTCTATCTGGTCTGAGAATCCGGTCGTTACATCTGGCGTCACGAACTGTTTACGAAGCCTGTGTGTGCTGTATTGTTTTTATCTTGTTGGTTTGCGCTCGGATCGTACGTGGTCTATTTTGTATATTATTTGTTCATAATTTTATATCTCTTTTGATTTGTCAAAATGTTTTTGCGAAGGTCGAAATCTACTTTCAAATTGCCTGTTGAAATTCCCGGCTGGGAATCAACGCCTTACGAGGCCTTGGCCCGTGAGTGGGCCAATTCTACTGGTTTGAGTGAAAATCTTGTATGGAGCTGGCGGAGCCAGCTAATGTGATTTCTTGCTTACAGAAAGCGCCAGTAGTGAAGGGTGTGGAACTTCCTATTTTAGGACGCAGAGGTTGGATTGTTTTAACTGCGTACAGGATTGTACATGAGAAGCTTTTGAAATTGCAGAAGCAATATGTGGATATGGAAGACAAGTTTGTTGAAGTGCAGAATGCTCATACTCTTTTGCGATGTCAAAATAAATTGCTTGCCGACAAACTTGAAACTTATCAAACTATAGCCGAAAGGGCTGCTGTTCGCATTGCGAAATACAAATATAAGAATCGTCGTGGTCGTGTTTGTAAACGGAAGGTGCGTCTGGTCGTGGCGAAAGCCGGACTGGACTGGAATCCTGATGAATGGGATGGTAATATCTGGGACTTGAATGATTCTGGTTCCTCGGCTGAGGAGTCTGACAAGCGCGAGTGTTCTCGCTCCGGACGTGACTGTAAATCCGCTTCTTGTGACAAACGTGATGATTCTTGCGACCATGGTCGCTCTTCCCGTTCTAATGACGTCTCTCATTCTGATTGTTCCTCTAAATCTATGGATCGGGCTTCTTCTGAGGCTCGTCCGGAGGTTTCTGCGCATCCGGTTTTTCGACGAAAATTGCAACAAGCTCCTGGTAATCCAAATGGCATTGCTATGGATAGTTTGGAAGATTTTACACAACAGGAAGTTAGTGACATTTTACAACGATTTCGACAACGGCCTGGTGAGGCCTTGCTTACGTGGATGGTGCGCCTTTATGAATTAGGCGCTGCAGGTATCATGTTAGATGGAGGTGATGCCTTGAAATTTTGTTCTTTGAGTTCCGATTCTACTGTACAAGACCATTTCCGGAATTATAATGCTGCTGGCCAGATTACTCTGCTCCAGTTAGCGACTGATGGCTGTAATCACAAATACCCTACTGAATCTGATTGGCCTGTGAATGACAAGCCGTGGTACACCTTGCGCGATGCGGCGCAATGGCTGAAAGAGGAGGTGATGAAAACTGCGATTTTTCTGAGTACCGCTGACAGATTGTTGGACGGTTTGTTAACATCTTCTGTGCGTAATCGCATCATCCGTTCTTCCCCTGTTGCTTATAAGCAGGTTATGATGACTTTGTAAATCAATGAAACTGGCAATGCTTTGTCTATGGTGCTTGAATCTGTCCGTCAGCTTGGTGAGTTGGGTGACTGGTTTAAACCCGAAAGGCAGTCCAGACCTGAGGGTCGTACTTCTGGAGATTATAAGTTCTCTAGACGTGATATGTTTCTTGCGCTGTTGGATGATGGTGTGAAAAAGGAGGACATTGATGGTGAGCCTAATAATCGCTTGTGGGACATGTTTCGCAAGCGTGGTTTGGATCGAAAGGAGGGTGCTCGACGTGTGCGAAAGAATGATTGTGATCGTGGACATTCTGATGACAGTGGAGATGACAAGCATCGTGATGATTTTGGTCGTCGTGATGAACGACGGTATGAGCGTGATGTTTCCCCTCGGCGTGAAAAAGAGAGAGGGCGAGAGGGGGAAAGAGAAAGGGGGAGAGATGACCGTGTTAACAGCAGATATAGAGAGGAAAGGGATCAGTCCCCTGAGTTGAGGAGAAGGGAGGATTGATACAGACTTTCCGATCGAAATTCACAGTACCATACAGATGACAGGAATCCATTTCGTAATGGAGATGGATATGAACATGATGTTTTGACACCCAAGAAGTATGAGAGCATTTACCCTGATTTGTCCTGGTTGGCAGAACGCAGTAAAAATGACTAGGAAATAGGTCACGCTCCAGTACGTAGGTGGGCTCACAAAGACAATAGACCCTATGTAGATATTGAAATTTTTTGGAAACATCGTAATATCCAAAGGGCCCGAGCATTGGTAGATACGGGAGCGGAGGCCACTCTTATTCATGGAAAATCAAAGACATTTAAAGGCCAATTTTTCACAATTACTGGTTTAGGTGGAAAGGAAACCCCTGCAGTGCAAACTGCACTTGAAATGAGAATAGGCAGAATTCCCCGAAAAGAATATTCTGTATTAGTTGTGCCACTTTTGGAATATATAATTGGAATTGACATTTTGAAAGGAATGACTTTGCATTTAGATGACGGCTGTTATCAATTTGGAACTAAACATTATATATCGTCCAGACCTGTACGGGTTGGTCGTTTAAGGATGCCCCCCATAAAAATTCCCCAGGCTACAAAAATTGTTTCTCAGAAACAGTATCGTATCCCAGGTGGTCATGAAGAAATTAGTGCTACTATTCAGGATTTGGTGGATGCAGGAGTTATAACTCCATTTACTTCTGCTTGGAATAATCCCGTTTGGCCTGTGCGAAAGAGTGATAATTCTTGGCGCATGACTGTTGATTACCGCGAATTGAACAAACACACACCCCCTTTGACTGTTGCAGTACCAGACATCATACTTTAATTGAAAGAATTCAAAAGCATCCAGGTACGTGGTATGCGTCCATTGATATTGCTAATGCTTTCTTTTCAATTACGATTGCCCCCGAGTGTCAGGAACAATTCAGTTTTACATGGAATGGACGTCAAATGACGTTTAGAAGTCTTCCCCAAGGCTATGTACACAGTCCTACGACTGGTGGCGGAACATTTGTCTGAAGTATCTGTACACCCGCAAATCCAGATATGTCACTATATTGATGACATTTTAATTCAAGGTGAGACACAAGACCAAGTTCAAACCCAGTTATATCAAATCATTGATTGCTTACGCGAAAAAAGGTTGGGAAATCAATCCCGATAAGTTGCAAGGTCCATCTCAAAATGTAAAATTTTTAGGCATCAATTGGCATGAAGTTCACAGAGAGGTGATTCCACAAGTGAAACAGAAAATTCTTGATTTTGCAGTCCCAAGAAATAGGAAAGAAATAGGAAAGAAGCCCAAAGCTTCATTGGTTTATTTGGCTTTTGGCGCCAGCATATTCCACATTTGAGTCAGATATTGGCCCCTTTATACCGAGTCACTCGCAAAAAGAATGTGTTTGAATGGGGTAAACTACAACAGGATGCGCTTAATTTGGCAAAGGAAGCGATTCAGTATGCTTTGGATTTATGGCCTGTGTGCGATGGTGATGTGGATTTGAATGTGTCCGTGCAAGGCCTTTATGCAAATTGGAGTTTGTGGCAAAAACAAGACAGAAATAAAGTACCATTAGGTTTCTGGACTAAGAAGTTACCTGATGCTGGTGAGCGTTATACACCGTTTGAGAAACAACTGCTTGCATGTTACTGGGCTCTGGTGGATACCGAGCAATTGACTTTGGGACATGATGTGATTTTGAGACCTGTAATTCCTATTATGCAGTGAGTTTTGAGTTCGCCGAAAACTCATCAAATTGGACATGCTCTAGAGGCGAGTGTGATTAAGTGGAAATGGTACATACAAGATAGGGCACGTGTGGGACCAAAAGGTGTATCATCCTTACATGAGCAAGTGGCGCAGGCGCCATCGACTGAGACTGGGAGTGATTGCTCCGTACCTGTAGTACAGGAATCTCCTGTTAAGTGGGGTAAGCCATTTGATGATTTGTCCGCGGAGGACAGAAACCATGTGTGGTTTACGGATGGTTCAGCGAGGTACATAGGAGAGAAAAGACATTGGAAGGCAGTGTCCTATAATCCGATCACACAAAAATTGCTGAGTACAACTGGTGAGGGAAAGAGTAGTCAATTTGCTGAATTATATGCTGTTTATCAAGTTTTGAAACAAGAGTTACCTGGTACATGCCACATTTTTACTGATTCCTAGTCCACTGCTAATGGACTGGCGGTTTGGTTACCGACTTGGCATTCTCATAATTGGGAACTGCATTCAAAAGAACTGTGGAGAAAAGAATTATGGCAAGAAATCTGGGAAATGCTCCCACAAAGTACTGTTACAATCTTTCATGTGGATGCTCATACCCCGATAGACTCCCTTGACAAATTCTTTCATAACATTGCAGATGAGAAATCTAAAATTGCTGAGGCAGTGGTGGACATGCAAGATTCTGATTTGGCGGGATTGGCGAAATGGGCCCACCAGAAAGCAGGACATTTTGGAGAGAGAGCCACTAGCAGGTGGGCCGCCGATCGAGGAATTTATATTCCTTTAAATTTGATTAAAGACACCATTTTGCATTGTCCTATTTGTCAACATTCTAGACAATGAAAAGTACCTCAAATTGTTAAAGGTCATTTACATCGAGGAAAATTGCCCGCTCAAATTTGGCAGATTGATTATATTGGTCCACTCCCTATGAGTAAAAACTGCCAATATGTTTGCACCATTGTTGATACATACAGTGGCCTTTTGGTGGCCTTTCCCTGTAAACAAGCTACCCAAGTGAATACCATTAAAACATTGGAATTGATTATGCTCTATTATGGAGTTCCATTTCAAATTCAATCTGATAATGCATCTCATTTTCGAGGAAGATTGGTGCAGGAATTTTGTGTGGAAAACAACATTGAATGGGTGTTTCATTTACCATATTATCCACAGGCATCAGGCCTTATTGAGAGAATGAATGGTTTGCTAAAAGATCAATTACGAAACTGACAATAAATATAAGAATTGGAGAGATTATTTGTTTCAAGCACTGTTAATTCTAAATAATCGTCCTTTTTTAAATGCTGAATCTCCATTAATGCGTTTATTTCCTCCAGCTATTGATGCAAAGCCAAACACCATTGGCAATACTGTAATGTACTGGGAAATTTCCCCCTGAGCACTGGCTCCATGCAGAGCAACCCCTGGTTCTGCAGGCTTGGACCTGCATGCCATGAATGACACTACCATTGAAAGCAGAGATCGAGTTATCATTGAAACTGGTGTTGGTGTCTGTATACCAACTGGAAATTTTGGACTGATTGCCCCTAGATCGGGCCTGGCCTTAAAAGGCATTCAAGTACTCGGAGGAGTCATTGACAGCGATTATCAGGGAGAGATTAAGGTGCTCCTGCTGAATAGCAGTGAGGTTGATTTACTAATTCACAAAACGGACCGAATTGCTCAGTTGCTGATAATGCCTGTTTTCAGTGGTGAGATTCAAAAAGGCACTGCCCCAACGTTGCTAACTGTACGAGGACAAAAAGGTTTTGGCTCCACGGATAATCCTAGAACTAGAGTATGGGTGCAATCGCCTAAAAATCCCCCTGAACAAGCTGAAATTATTGCAACCGGTCATGATAATACAATTCTAGTCATGAGACCAGGGAAAGATAGCTGGGAAACTGTCCCGGCTGACAAATGTTACTTACGAGAATGAATAATGCCTGCATTTGATTTTCTTTCAGATCATTCTCTGGACTGTTGCTGCAGGATGTGTCGGCGTTGGACTCCTTTTGGTCTGCTACTTCGGAAAGGAGGAAACCCACAGACTTTGGTTGATTTGATAACCCGAGTACCGCGTTCCTTTGCTGCATGGGATTCATCATCTAATTTTTGGACTACTTTAGCTAAACGAGTTACCAACTCTCCACATTTTTGCCTGACACCGATGCGTTCGGTGACTGACATTCTAGCGACCTGTTTGGTTGCTGTCCCCGCTTCGTTGGAGACTTTAGCCCATATCTTTAATATATCAAATGCCCGCCCCAACGTGATCCTTGGTGATTTTGCAACCCATGAATATTGTCCTTTATATACTGTACTTTTAGATCCAATACCACTGATTCATTCCCAAATAACCACATATAATATCACTCAGGGAGACTTGTGCTTCTTCCTTACATGTGATCCCAAAGCAATTACTGAATGTGTGCGTTTAAAACTGAAAGCAGCCACTTCTTTTCCAGCTCATGAACGAACTTTGTGTTCCCGAAGACCTCTGAAATCATGTACTTCTGTTAAAAATAATATGACCTGTAAAAGTTTAGTAGTTACCCCTAGCCATTATCGTACAATGTTGTTACCTTCTGGATGGCTTTTCTCTTGTGGTAATACCTCCTGGCCCTACATTCCTGCAAACATTTCTGGAGGCCCTTGTGCCATCACTAGACTAAGCTTATTGATGTTTTCTTCACATCCTAATACATATTCCCGTGTGGTTCGTGATGCTGTGATGTTACATGAAGACTGTGATTCTTCACTACATTTATATTCTAAATCTGAATACCTTCATTTAGCTATTTCAATTATTGGTGTTCCAGCCTTGGCTGTCTATAATGCTAAATCAATCGGGAAGGTGGCCTGCTGGATGGTCAAATCCATCAATCATACTTCTACAATTCTATCTGACATGCTATTAGACGCTCAGGGTGAACGCAGAGCTATCTTGCAGAACCGGCTGCTATTGACTATCTTTTGCTCAAACATGGACATGACTGTTCTGACTTCGAGGGCCTTTGCTGTTTTAATCTGTCGGATCATACTAAATCCATTCAGGCTCACATTGACAAACTTCATGACTTGACTGAAGAGGTTAGAAAACACATTGACCAGGGCTGGTTTGACTGGCTCTTCAATTGGTTACCTGACTTACATTCTCTACGACAAATATCAGGGGGTATTATGATTACTATTAGTATTTTAGTGGCTATTTGCTGCTTTATTAAGTTCATTCCTTCCCTACTCCAATATTGTAGATTTGGCACAAAAAATAGATCAGTTAGTTTTGTTTCATATTATTCTTCTACAGATGTTAGTTCGATTTAGCGAATGATTAGTAGCCTTAAGTCAAGGGTGAAGTGTTCTGAACAACTTTTTCGGCCCCTCCTTGAGGGAAGGTGATTGGAGGTGACTTCAGTCTACTATCATTCTAGTGGAAGGATTAGAACCGTAAATAGAGCCTATTCACAAGGCGTGTTGATATAATTCCGTACACTTTTCCTTGGATCAGGGCTTATAAACTTATGTTAGGGGATAGATTCATTAGTATTAGTGATAATCCGTCCTTTTGTAAGAGTGTTAGTATACCTTCTATGGAGTTATGCTTATTTCGGGCCCTGTAGGCCTCAAACGGGAGAGACTCCATCTTTCTTTCTGCCCCGGCAGCTTGAGATGCTTCTAGGTCAAATGTAATGTTTTAGTTACGAGGTGTTGTTCGCTTGGAGAGAACCGTCTCAGGCTGGCCCTTATCGAAAGACTGTATTTTTCTCCATTCCGAAGACACAACATCAGGCCGGCCGGCTGGGAACGTGTCCTTGGTACGGGGAGGTACAAGAATTTGGTGGGCGGCAGGTTACTGGCCGTAACTTTCCATGAAGGAACAAGCTTCCATATTAGTGAAAGCATGAGGCAGTGAGTTAGTCAGTCTGTAGGCGGCAGCTAGCCGTTAGCATCAATGCCATTAATTATTTCAGGGCAGACAGACGCCATTTTAAAGTCCGAGAAAGATCGAGAAGCTGATACTCTCTTAGAAAGATTGAAGTTATTTTAGCTGGAGCAGCTGGCGAGCTTTGACATTAAGATCAGAGCATACAGAGTGAAGCAGTTAGTTAAGGGAACGAATACCAGAGTGGCTGAAACTGAGTTATAAGATTGAAGCCGAGAAGTGAAGATGGTCCGTTATTGAGAGGAGAGAGGAGTAGTGCAGAACAGCCAGAGAGAAAGCAGCTGATGGGAGGAAGGTTCCAGTGACTTGGAGAGAGGCGAAGGAGACAGAGCATAGCAGTGCAGACGTGTATCCGTGACTGCAGAGGTGTGACATTAAGACGAGCCAAGGCACAGACGAGAAGGGAACCCAGATGACTGCTGAGTCCAGACTTCATATTAATAAGGTGACGTCGACCCTTTCTTATTAGCGTGCACATTCTAACCTTTCATTTTCCTTTGCAGGCTATATGTTATAGTATAGTGTTATATTGCTATTGTTGTTCTGATAAATAAAGTACCCCAGTTCTTAGTGAACCGGCATGTGCCTCTTATTCTTATATAATAAAGGTAACCTGTTCTTCTAGTCAAGTACTGTTCCGCGAACGGACGCAACCCCCGATCAGGTAAGCAGTAGTTGAATAATGAGGAAGAGAGGAGCCCTCGAAGTAGGGGATAAGTTGTACATCATCTAATTCGGCTATCTTTGTGTGATCCATAATATCGTAGTATTATACCTCTAGTAAATAGCGAGAGATTCCCCAACATGAAGAGCTAATGGTATTCATAGGAAAGTGATCGTCGTCGGGAGGCGGTGTTAATGAGAGCACCAGGGGGGACACTGGTGTGGATACCCACAGGATTGTGGCTTGTAATGTAAGTAAGAGAGCACCAGGGGGGATACTGGTGTGGATACCCACAGGATTGTGGCTTGTGAGAAAATAGAGAGGGCATCAGGAGGGATACTGATGCCTGTATCCACAGGATTGTGGTTGGAGCACTGGTTGCGGTCAGTGTGTAATGGTAAATAATCAGAACTGCCCCAGGGTAGAATAGTCTGGGCCTGGGTTGCCGCAAGACTAGCTGGTGTGAGTGTGATATTGTAGAAAACTTGGGCATGTACATTGCTAATTCCCCATCCTTGGGTAGGAGACATAGATACCTGTTGTAAATAGGTCCTAAGGAGGGAGGTGGTTACGTTCTGACTGGGTTGGTGGTGCTCTGGTGAGCTGATTCTATCTGGTCTGAGAATCCGGTCGTTTCAGCAATGTTGTTCCACAACCTATTTGGAGTAAGATTCGTCATACGGATCATGCAGATGAATTAGGTCATACATGGGTTAATCTTAGAGACGCCGATAACAGACAAGTAGGCGGTGCTAAGCCTGAGGATTTGATTACTGAACTTCCTGAGAAAATTATTACGTATATGAAGACTTTAATGCCCGAATTGCGTGTCAATTGGGACAAGTTGTCTGCATGTAAGCAGAAGAAAGACGAAACGGTGTCTGACTTTTTCACGAGGTTCGAAGAGACCTTCGTAGATCATAGTGGTCAGGATATGGCTACCGAAGGTGGTCAGAGATTGTTTGTTGACAAGTTTGTACATAATTTGCTTCCTGAATTGTGCAATAAGTTGAAGGATTCTGAAAGTCATTGGGCTGTTTCCACGTCAGCCCAAATTTTGGCTACTGCCCAGTACTATGAAAATAGGCGCAAAGATGAGTTAGAGAAAGTGGATAAGAAGACTAAGGAATTGAAGACTAAAGTTCTTCTACAGCAAGCTTATCCACCCCGTATTACTAGTCAGCGCGATTATCAGCAGCCTCAGCAGTATTCGAGAAACTCGCAAAGAAACGAGTCTTCTCAACAGCGTTTTCCGTATGGGCCTAATCAGTGTGCATATTGTAAAGAAGAGGGTCATTACAAGAATAGTTGTCCGGTTCTGTTACAACACACGAATGGTGCTTCTGGTGTGAGAGGTAGAGGTGCTCAACAAGTGCCTAGAGGTAGAGGTCGCGGACAGAATGTACGTCCTTTGCCTCCACAGAACTCGATGAATAGTTTTGATCAACAGCAAAGTTCGTCTGGTAGGACAGCACAGTACTATGTGGATGATTACTATGTTGAAGGTGATGAAGCAAATGGTAATGATTGTTAGGACAGCCATGGACAAAGAGAGGGAGTTGTTTCAGTTCCAGTAGATCAGAGTGGACCTTAAGTTGAAGTGATTACATCAGGTGTGTCAGAACATTTTCTGTTGGATACTGGTGCTACAAAGAGTTCTATTATGCTTTCTAAACTCCCTGGCGCACCTTTGTCTGGCTTCGATAATGTTTCTGTAGGTTTCTCTGGCGCCCCCGTTACGAATCCGATTTCTGCTCCATTGCCTCTTTCTGTTGGTCCGCGTAAGATTGAAGCACCCCTTCTTTTGACTACAGGTTGTAATGAGAATTTGTTGGGATTGGATTTGTTAAAGAGATTGTATGCGACATTGTATTGTTCTCCATCAGGAGTACATCTTACTTTAGGTAAGAGAGTGATCTCTCCGATGTATGTGTCGAAAGATTGTCTTCCATCTGAATTGACTCTCTTACCAGATTCATTGTGGGCTACTGGTCCAAATGATGTGGGTCTATTGGACATTCCTCCATATGTTGGGACACTGAAGGCGAATGCTAAGTTACCGCGCATTCCCCAATATCGCATCTCGAGTGATGGTGAGCGTGCACTTTTAGCGATTATTTATGATCTGATCGAAAAGGGTGTCATTGAGGAAACGAGAGGTAATGTGTGCAATAGTCCTGTTTTGCCTGTTCTGAAGAGAACTGATCCTTCACAGCCTCCTGTATATAGGTTTGTCATCGATCTTCGGAAGTGAACAAGATTGTTGTCCCACAATTTCCAGTTGTGTCTGACATTACAGCCTTGTTGACTTTGATTCCAGCTACTGCATCATGGTTTTCGGTGATTGACTGAAGAATGCTTTTTTCAGCATCCCGATTGCCATGGAGAGTAGGGACATTTTTGGATTCTCTTTAGGAGGTCGCAGTTTTCGCTTTAAACGCGCTCCTCAAGGCTATTGCGAGAGCCCATCGATCTATAGTCAAGCTTTAAAGACACAACTTGATCTGTGATTTTACCTGATGGTGCAGCCCTTATTCAATATGTAGATGATTTACTAGTCGCTGCTGACACTGAGGAGATTTGCAGGGAAGCCACTTTGTCATTACTACATCACTTGTCATCATAAAGTTTCTCTCTCGAAGTTGCAATTTTGTCGACAAGAAGTAACCTACTTAGGTCACCTCTTATCGAAGGAGGGAAGGAAACTGACCCCAGAAAGAATTCAAGCTATTGTGAAAATGAGTGTGCCTACGACACAGAGAGAGGTACGTGCGTTTTTGGGCATTACGTCATACTGTAGACAGTGGACTCCTAATTTTTCTTTGTTAGCGAAGCCTTTGATAGCTCTTACTGTTAAGGATACTCCAAATCCTATTCCTTGGACTGACGAATGTCAGAAGAGCTTTTCAGAATTACGCAATGCGTTGTGTTTGGCTCCTATGTTGGGTACTCCCGACTACAGTAAGCCCTTCACATTGTATGTTCACGAGAGAGAGGGATGTGCATTGTCAGTCTTGACACAGCAGTTCGGCGATAAGCAACGTCCATGTGCGTACTTTTCGTCGACTTTAGATTCGGTAGCTAGAGCGTTGCCGAGTTGCTTGAGAGCCACGACGGCAGCGGCTGTTTCAATTCGACAGTCTGCTGGTTTGGTTCTGGATAACACGTTGGTTGTTATGGTTCCACATGCAGTGGATACCTTGTTGAACCGTACGAAGTCACAGCATTTAACTAGTGCTCGGTTGTCGGGTTATGAGTTGACGTTGTTAGCGAGTCATGTGCACATTAAACGATGCAACACTTTGAATCCAGCCACATTGTTGCCGATTTCAGTTGAGACAGATGATGATAATGAAGAACAGCATGACTGTTTTTTGAGAACTGAAGAAGAAACGAAAGGGAGAATAGATTTGAGGGATACTCCCCTTCCTGAATGTGATGGTACTTTGTGGGTTGATGGTTCGTGCTTTAAGTTGCCGAATGGTGATACGACTGCAGCATATGCTGTTACGACTTTGTATACGATTGTTGAAACTGCACGTATCCCACATAATTCAGCACAAGCAGCAGAATTGATTGCACTTACGAGAGCGCGTGTGTTGTCGAAAGGAAAACGAGTGACCATATATACTGATAGCCAATACGCTTTTGGCATGGCTCATAGCTTTGGACGTTTGTGGCGTGAACGCGGATTCTTAACTTCGCATGGGACGAAGATCCAGCATGGACAGTTGGTGAATGAGCTTCTTGAGTCACTGACCTTGCCGTTACAAGTTGCGATTGTGAAGTGCAGTGCACACAAAAAGGTTACTGATGATGTTGGTCGTGGTAATGCATTTGCTGATGAAATCGCAAAAGAAACAGCAAAAGATGTAATGAATCGAATGTATGTAGCAGGCCCTGCAAGATGGGTTGGTGATGTTGAAATGTGTGAAGATACGATTGAGAGCGTGAAATCGATTCAAGCTGAAGCTACAGAGAAAGAGTTGAATGAATGGAGAGAAAGTAAGGGTAGATTGGATTCGAATGGTTGTTGGATTGATTTGTCAGAGCATCAGAGATGGTTGTTACCCGATGCGTATGTGCTTGCAGTGGTGACAATGGCTCATGGAATGGCACATATTAGTGTGAAAGGGATTTGTAAGTTGTTGGCTCCGGTTTGGCAGAATGCGGGAATTCCAAAATGTGCGGAGAACTTGGTGAAGAATTGTATGGTGTGTCTGAAATACAACCCTGGTAGGGGAACTCCAAATCCAGCTGGTCATTTTGCACCTCCAACGTATCCGTTCAAGGTTTTGCAGCTAGATTTCATTCACATGGAAAGGTGCAACAATTTGAAATACGTACTCGTTGTTGTTTGTCCCTTTTCGAGATGGGTAGAAGCATACCCCCTAAAAGACAATACTGCCATATCCACAGCTAAAGCCCTTGTCAAGGAATTCTTCCCTAGATTTGGAATGCCGAGAATGGTCTGGAGTGACAATGGGAGTGAATTTGTGGGTCGAGTGATGAAGAAAGTGTGTGAGGGGCTAGGCATCCAACAGAAGTTCCACGCTGCAAATCACCCCCAATCAGCTGGTTTAGTAGAGTGCTATAATGGCACATTGAAGTTGAAATTAGCAAAGATTCAAGCGAGTTCTGGCCTTAAATGGCCTGACGCTCTGCCTTTAGCAATCCTATCAACGAGAAAGACTATTCACTCGCGAGTGGGACTTAGTCCCTACGAGATTGTGTTTGGCCGTCCGGCCAATATATGGGGAGTGCCAAGGCCGAAAAAATATAGTGAACTCGAACATCCTGTACTGCTTGATTATTTGTACGAATTGACGGCTAAATTGCATGTTTTACACCAACAGGTTCATGATACTCTGCCTACGGTCTCTGAAACTCCAGGACATCCTATCGATCCTGGATCGTGGGTACTGATCCGGAATTTCCAGCGGACAAAGAATGACCAGCCCCGTTGGACCGGTCCTTACCTTGTTCTTCTCTCAACGAGATCAGCTGTTCGAGTAGAAGGCAAAAAGCACTGGATCCACGGCGTACACTGTAAGAGGGTCCCACTGCCTCTCCCGTACGACCGTAGGATCCAGGAGAGTATCGCTGACTCTGAAACTGAGACTGTGCCTCGTTTTCTGCCTTTTAGTGATGCACGTGTAAAAGGAACAATTTCTGAACAAGAAAGCGACAATATCTTGCAAGAAGCTGTGCCACCGTTAAGTCGATTGAACATTACAGAGCCTGAACTTTTGTTTCAGAACCCAGACAGTACATGGAAAAAGCTGTTATAATCTGAGGCCGAGAACTATGGACAAATAAAAATTCTTTTTTATTTTTGAATGTGCACCTCTCTCATCTGAGAAACTTGCTTATTTTTCTTTTTGAACTGCCATCTGGTTCAGCTGCTAGGGTCGTGGTTGCTTAAGTCTTTGGAGTGCAGCTGAAGACGTTAGGTTGACAGTTCTGGTTGGTCTAAGGGAGTTGCCCTGGACTGACAGAAGCATTCCTTAGCATGGAACACCCTACCGCCGCGGGCAGCTACTTAGAGAGGATGGAGTTTTTCAAGATGGACAGACTTGCAAAACAGATGAACTTTAAAGCCAGAATGTGTATATTAATGACAAGAAAACGATTTTAGATATTATGCATTTGTATGTTGCTTAGTGTAATGTTGTTTTTAATAGGATATGTCTTATTCTCTTTTCAAGTGACCTTTGCATCCACTACACAGCCCATACCTCCTCCTACTGTTTCTTCGCATTTTTTTCACCCTCTGCCTGAGCATGAGTCTACTAGAAGATTAGAGTTTATCAATAACTCTTTCATCCAGCTTTTGCACCAACACCAATTAATAGTGAATACAACTAATTGTTGGGTGTGTGGTCTTATGCCACATACAACAGATAAAGGTATCCCATACTTGGTCTTACCATTTAGCTACAATGGTTCTTTGTGGGCATTTCAGACGATGTTCATATATGCCATCGAACCATATCCTCCGCGTTAACGAGAAGTAACTCGAGCAATAAAGCATTGGTAGTAGGAATTGCAAATATGAGCAGAACAATTGACTCGTGCAGAACGATTCCTAGAGATGAGTTGCAAGCTTACGTTAGATGGAATGTAACAAAATATGGAGTTGCTTTGAGTGAGAACCAGCGAGCAAAGAGATCCTCCTCGATTTGGATCGTACCCCATCAGGGTCACCTATGTCTGCAAGGTAATGGCAAGAATCCCAGAGCTCAGTTAGGGAGAAGTATCTGCACTGAAACTTATGTTTTTGCGTCCCAGACTTTCCCTCCGTTTCTAGCAGCTAAGGGTACCTATTTCATTTGTCATGATAGAGCCTATACATGGTTGCCCCCTGACTTCTCGGGCACATTTTTAGTTTTGTTTCTGTTGCCTCCCACCTACGGCAGATTACCACAGGACAAGGATAGTTAGAGGTGTCATGAGTGAAGAAGACACTGCAGGACAAGAATTTGGAGATTTCGTGAAGGGTTTTCTGCCGTTTTGGGGACCTATGGTTAACAGCAGGAACATAAGGCAATTGACAAGGGTGGTTGAATCCACTATTGTTGAAACTGCTGGTGCCCTTAGTAATTTGACGGCTGAGCTCCAGTCGGATCGCCTTATGACTCTTCAGAATAGGGTCGCTTTAGACGTCATACTTGCAGACCGAGGTGGGGTATGTAAAGTGATCCAATCAAGTTGCTGTATTTTCATCCCCGACAATGCTCCGACAGTTTACCGGGCCATTTCCAAACTGCATAAGATCTCCGAATCTATCCACATGGATAAAGGGGATTGGTCATTGATGGGGTGGTTCTGGGAACTGATATCCGCCTGGGGATGGAAGATTCTGATAGTCATTGGGATGATCTTAGCCATTCTTTTTCTGTTCTGTCTGTGTGTACAGTGTGCTCCTGCAATATGTGGCCTCTGCGCTACATCGTGTGTAAGGAAACCTGTATCAAGAAACAAGCTAAGTAATAGGATGATGCTACAGCAGCATCTCAATGACTTTATGAATACAGACCTGGACTCAGATTAGCGTGAGTATAGGTTATTGCCTATGTAAGGACAAAAGGAGTAGGAGTAGTACTGAAGATTCGGGACCCGTGTTATAAACATCGTCGTATCATGACGATTTTTGTATCAACAGACCGGTAATGATTGAGATACTATGCACAAGCATTTCCGTCATATTCGAGTGACGAAATCACTCAAAATCGGAGTTTCCGTCTTGAACCCTCGGGTTCCATTTTGTGAGCGGCAGCCATTTTGTGATTGTCCTCACAAAGGCTATGACTGAAGCCGAGATCGAGTCAGAAGGACATGTATACCTTTGCTGACTCCTCTGTGACCTGGGCGAGCTGAGTCCATTGCCTGAAGCCAAAACCTGTTCGGCCAGTTCCTTTCCCAGTGGCCGAATGAGATTAGCATCAAGGCGCACATGTTGTAAATCTTTTCTTCGCACACAAACTGTGTCTAATCTCACACACACCTGTCTCTGATTCTTTCTTTATGACTTGCTTTACGATGAGGAGGTGCCCGTTTTTATTAGGGGTTCGTTGATATCTGATGGAAATACTGGGCTTTGCCGGATAGTTGATTGTGGGCTGAACAAACTGAAATATGGGCTTGTCATCATGACTCTGCTTTTTCTTTGTAGTGGAAATATGTGAATGGTCAACTGTAAAATAAGGAATGTTTGCCTAAAGCATAATATTTTGTATAAAAAGAGAAGGCTGACTTTGTAAGATTGAGCAGTCTCCTGAGAACATACACCGTGTTGTACTTCTAGGATACCTGTTACTGGCTGCAGCCAATAAATACAATCTTTGACTTCACTTAGAAGACTCTGTGTTTCTGTAGTCTGAAACAGGAAGGACTCGAAGTCTTCGGGTGTGTACCCTGGCACCGCTGGGTTATTAAAACCCAGTACTTCAGTCCTTGAGTGGTTTCGGAAATATTCTGAGGAGTTAGGGCCCAATGATGTAGCAAATGACTGTAAGCAAATGCGTGATGGTCTTTTTGTCTTGTCTCAGGTGGATGACTCAATCAGGCGTTTGGTTAAACTCCGACTGAAGCAGTCCGTTTGCGAGAAGAGAAAAAGGCAGCTGACGCAGCTGTACAAACATCCCAGACCAGCGTGACACAGGCGTCTACTTCCGAAACAGATAAGAATGTAGTAGTTCATATGAGACCTATGCGGGAAGCCGCAACTTTGTATGTCCTTCCTAGAGGAATGGGTACGGATGATAATAAGGATTCTACCGATGCAAAGGGTTATTTTATTTATAATTGGGTCTACACTCCTTGGAATAGAGCGGATGTTATGGGTCTTAAAGCTGCATTGCCTGATCCGCGAAAAAATCCAGCCGCTTTTTATGAAGAAGTTGAGAGAGCCGTTAGGTCTTGTACTATGACTAATATTGATATGTTTTTCGGATTGATAAAGGCCAGTGAGAGTTCATGGACTACCTCTTTTCCGGTTTCTCTTTTGACTATGGCTCAGTATTACGAATGCCAGGAGTTAGGGGGCAATGAGTATATGAAGACTAAAGAATTACAAACGAAGGTTATGTTAGCTCAGGCTTATGGTCCGCCTTCTAGAGGTTATGATAGAGGTGGACGTGGGTCTTATGGTCCGTCTTCTCCTCCTTATACTCGTTCGACTTTGTCTGCTGACCAGTGTGCGTACTGCACAAAATTTGGACATTGGGCTGCCGATTGTTCTGCATTGCTTGCTTAGCAGTATGCACGTGGACGGGGACAAATGAGAAATCGTTCAGGATATTCAGGACCTAGAGGAAGCACGGATGATCGTGCTAGGTTTGATGCTAATACACGTGGACAGGATGGGTTTAATGTCAAGGAGGGCGCTTCATTGCCGCGCTTGCCTCGATACAAAATTTCTCAAGAAGGTGAAGAATAATACTTATACGCATTGTCCATGATTTAATTAAAGTGGGGGTTGTGGAAGAGGTTCCTTATAACATTTGCAACAGTCCTATACTTCCTATTTTGAAAAAAGACACTGACACTAGGATTTACAGATTCATCATTGATTTACGAGAAGTTAACAAGATTGTAGTACCACAATACCCCGTGGTTTCTGATATAACAACACTTCTTACCTTAGTTCCTCCGACAGCAACTACTTTCACTGTGATTGACCTTAAAAATGCTTTCTTTTCTATTCCTATTCATCCTGATTGCCGATATTTGTTCGGCTTCACTTTGAATAATCGACCATACAGATTTTGTAGAATTCCTCAAGGGTACAATGAGAATCCTAGTATTTACAGCCAAGCATTGAAAAGATAACTCGATTCTTTCATATTGCCTGCAGGAGTGGCTCTCATACAATATGTCGATGACATCTTGTTGGCAGCCGATACGCCTGAACAGTGTGAAAAATTGACTTTGTCTTTTCTTTCCTTTCTTGCTTCACATCATCACAAAGTGTCACGGAAGAAATTGCAATATTGTAGACCGAAGGTTACCTACTTAGGTCACCTTCTGCCTAAGGAGGGACGTGCACTTACATCAGATCGTATTCAAGCAATTTTAGACACACCAGTACCTTCTACTCAGAAAGATGTGCGTGTATTCATTGGTCTTACTTCTTTTTGTAGGAAATGGATATTAGGTTTATCACACATTGTTAAACCCCTGTTAGCGCTTTTGACCAAAGACACTCCAATGCCCCTTCCGTGGACGACTGAATGCCAGAATGCTTTTCGTCAGTTATGTCAAGCTCTTTGCTCTACACCAGTGTTAGGCACTCCATATTACACAAAGGCTTTTACACTCTATGTACACACGAAAGATGGGTGTGCATTGTCAGTTTAAGTGCAGACACACGGTGACAAGCAGCGTCCCTGTGCATATTTTTCAGCGGTTCTTGATCCTGTTGCTCATGCATTGCCTGGGTGCTTCCGTTCAGTTGCAGCAGCAGCTGTGTCCATACGTCGGAGTGATAGTTTTGTCACATAAACTGTTGGTGCTAGTACCCCATGCGGTCAATGCCCGTTTGAATCAGACCAAAACGCAACACTTGACTAGTGCTTGTTTGACAGGATACGAATTGACACTGTTGGACCCACACATTAACTTGAAGAGGTGTGTGGCTCTGAAGCCAGCTACTTTGTTACCATATCCAGCGACTAAGCCTCAGTCACAGGAGTCTCATGATTGTATATTCCTTACTGAGGAACAGACAAAGGGTCGTGTCGATTTGCAAGATAAGCCTCTTTCGGATGTAGATGGAGAACTATGGGTCGATGGGTCTTGTCTGAAGTTACCAGATGGCACAACTTCATGCAACTTTATGCAATTATGACACTTCAGACAGTAGTGGAGAAAGCTCGTATACCACAGAAGTCGGCTCAAGAGGCTGAGCTAATAGCTTTGACACGAGCGTGTGAACTTAGCACTGACTTGCGTGTGAACATTTATACAGACAGCCGCTATGCTTTTGGAGTAGTCCATGATTTTGGCCTACTTTTGAAGGAAAGAGGATTTCTTACGTCCCACGGGATGCAGATAATGCACGGAGAACTAGTGCATAACCTTCTGGCTGCACTGACATATCCAAAGAAAATAGTTATTGTTAAGTGTAGGGCACACAAGAAAGTGACTGATAAAACAGGACAAGGCAATGCCTTTGCAGATCGCGTAGCTCGTGAGACTGCGATGAAGAGAAGCACTACATCAATGTACGCAGTGAAGTCACAAGCTGAACGGTGGCATGATGCTAGACAAGAAGTACTAGAGATACAAAGGTCTGCTTCTGTGGAAGAACTTGAGCAATGGTCTAAAGAGGGAATGTTGGATGATGAGGGCTGTTGGCGAAACAAAGAGATGGATAAGTGGAAACTGCCTATAGCCTATTTACAGCCTATGGATCAAATGGCACATGGGCCGGCACATGTTGGAGCTTCAGCAATAACTAAATTGCTTATGCAAGTTTGGGAGCATCCAGAAATTGCCAGCACAGCTAAAAGAATAGTATAGTCTTGTTTCATCTGTTGGCAGTACAATCCTGGAAAAGGGACACAGACTCATACAGGAGGGTTTGCTACACCAACTGCACCTTTTGAAGTTTTGCAAATGGATTATATCCAACTTGAACGTTGCAATAACTTGAAGTATGTTCTAGTGGTGGTTTGTGCCTTCAGTAAATAGATAGAGGCATACCCTACAAAGGATAATAAAGCTCTCACCACAGCAAAGGTGCTTTTAAAGGAATTTTTCCCCAGATTTGGTGTTTGTAAACTTTTTTGGAGTGACAAAGGACCTCATTTTATTGGGCAAGTTGTTGAGTATGTCCTGAAAAGGATTAGGGATCAAACACAAGTTTCATGCAGTCTTCCACCCACAATCAGCAGGATTAGTGGAGAGATATAACGCTACCTTGAAATTGAAATTAGCGAAAATACTGGCTTCCACGTCTTTGAAATGGCCTGATGTGCTACCCTTGGTATTGTTGTCCATTAGATCGGTGCCACATTCACGATCTGGGCTTACACCATATGAGGTGGCATTTGGGAGACCGATGAACATTTGGGGAGTTCCTAAACCACGCCCCATACATGATGTACCTTGTGTTCTGATGAGTGACTATTTAGCACAGTTAACTGACAGTTTGATCTATATTCATCAACAGGTTCGAGAAGCTCTTCCTGACAGATCTACTGGTGAGGCCCACAAACTCCGACCCGGTGACCATGTGATGGTCAAAGTTTTTATGTTTAAAGTATTTTATTGAAGCAGGGTGGGGTAGGAAACAACAGGGGAAGAAAAAGATAAACCACAGGATTCACACAATCGGTGCGTATGATATAGCAGATACAGCAAAGCGGTTACAACTTTCCAATAGGCTTCATCAGACTCGGAAACTCAGCTTTCGTGCCTGTGGTTACATACAAATAACGAGGGGGGGGGGGGAGGGGAAGGGAAGGAAGGACGGGGGGGAGAGGAGGAGAAAGATAGGGGGGACAAAGAAAAAGAAATTAAAGGGGGGGAGGGGGGGGAAAGGGGGGGGAAGGGTGGAGAAGCAACCCCGCTCCAAAAACCTACCTAACCAAACAGAACCCCCCCAACTACCATACCCCAACCCACCCCCTGTACTGTGCCATTACCATCAGCTCTCTGTTCATAACGAACCTCCAGTAATCCCCGCTAAACAATGCCAGCCCCGTCCGATCAGACAGGCGGGTCCGGTGGCGGCGTCAGCCGTAGCAACTTAAGATATCTGGGACAGGTGATCTCCCGAAACTCAGAGCACAACAGGCTATGAAAGGGCGCCCATAGTTCTTCAAAAGTATCGGTGTCTCCCAGGGCGACTAAGGACATCTTCTCCATTCCAAGGACATGCCATAATCTATGCAGCCAGCCAACTACAGAGGGAAGTGTGGTAGAACGCCAATGTATGAGAATATTTTGCACCGCCGACCCCAGAGCAATCGCAATCTCTCTACCCCTCCTGGACCTAAGGGGATACATCAACCCATTTGGTAATCCCAGTAGAACATAGGCAGGGAACCTCGGCAGCTCTATCCCAAAACATTTGTCCACCTCACCCAGGACCTCCTCCCAATAAGGAGCCAGAAGGGGGCATTCCCACAGTATGTGCGTAAGTGTACCAGTGTTGCCACAATTGCGCCAGCACGTCCCTGGTATTGCCCTGTCCATCTCGTGCAGTTTCTCCGGGGTGCGGTACCAATAGGTCGAGATTTTGGTGAAGGTCTCCGTAAGACCCGTGTGATAGGCCGAGTGGCGTGCGCGGAAGGAGATGTGTTCCCATTCCTTGTGGCTCAACACTCGCCCAAGCTCCCGCTCCCATCGTTCCCGACCGGGGTTGTGAATATGAAAGGAGGGGGGTTGCAGCATTTTATACAAATCTGAGATCAGTTTAGCGTCCGACGTGCGAGTGATTAACCAGCGCTCATACACCGTGATCTCCCGGTTTGCCGTATCGCGCACCTGGGGCTGAAGTGCCCAGTGACGCGCCTGCATGTATCGCATGCGCTCCGCCTCAGGGAGGCCGTAGTCCCGCCGCAGGTCCTGGAAGGGGACAACTCCCTCAGGGCTGTACAAATGATACAAGGTACAGCAGCGGGCCGCCCGCCAGCGCTCATAAGCACCGTACTCCATCCCGGGGCCGAAGTCCGGGTTGCCAATGAGCGGCGTAAAGGGAGAGGGGAAGGTAGTAAGCTCATGCCTAACAGCCACTGAGTCCCACGTCCGAAGCGGGACCCGCGTCACCAAAGACGCGTAGAGGTTAGGGGGTCGATGGGCCCGCTTCAAGAATGGTACTTCTTGCAGCGTCCTACCTGCCACCGCCTGATCCTGGAACAGCCAGTGCTTGTCAGACTCCCACCGGCTCCATTCCACCAGATAGCGGAGTTGGGCGGCCTGGAAATATTTCCGCAAGTCCGGTATCCCCAGCCCTCCAGAGTCGGGCGCCAGCGTTGCAATGCTCCTCTTAATCCGCGGCCTGCGGCCCTGCCATACGAACCGTGCGATGGCCGACTGGGTCTCCGCGAGCCACCCCACGGGGGGCTGAAGCGGCAATGCCCTGAAGAGGTAAAGCACCTGAGGCAGGAGGGTCATCTTCACCGCGGCCACCCTGCCTAGCAGCGACAACGTGCCCTTATCCCACCGGCCTAGTTCCTCTTTGATTTTCGTGCTCAAAGCCGCATAATTGGCCGTGACCATCGCCGGAAGGGAGGGCGCCAACAGGATCCCTAAGTATGGAATCCGGTCCCTCGACCAGCTCAGAGGGTAAAGCCCCTGTAGTTCCGCTCTGGTGGCGTTAGCAAGCGAGATATCAAGGGCGGTAGACTTCCCTAGGTTCACCTTGAAGCCCGCCACTTCGGTGAATAGGTCCAATTCCGCAATGCAAGCCGGTAGCGACCTCCGCGGGTCGTCTAATGTCAGAATGACATCGTCCGCGTACAGGCTAATCGCATGATGGAATTCACCCATCTTGACTCCGACAATGTCGGGGTTCTGCCTAACCCGTTGAGCAAATGGCTCCATGTATAGGGCAAAGAGCAAAGGGGACAATGGGCACCCCTGTCGCTTACCCCGTTCAATGGGAAAGGGCCGAGAGCTGCCTCCGTTCACTCGGACCACTGCAGATGGAAACCGGTAACAATTGAAGATCAGGTGACGGAACTTCTCACCTATCCCGAACTTGCCCAAGACCTTCTCTAGATAGGGCCAATGTACGCTGTCGAAAGCCTTCTCCGCGTCTATGGACAGGAGCATCCTCTCCCCTGGGATCCTGGAGGCCTTCTCAAGGATGTGGGTCACCCTCTTTGTATTGTCTACTGTTTGCCTGCCACGAAGCCCGCCTGATCCGAATCAACCATGCCCGGGAGATGCAATGCCAAACGAGCCGCTAATATGCTGGTGAACACTTTCAAATCCGTGTTCAGCAACGAGATAGGACGATAGGACCCACAGGCAGTCCTGTCCTTGCCCGGTTTCGGGATCACGGAGACCGTGGCCTGAAGAAATTCGGAGGGGATGGCACCCGGCTCCGCAAAGGTGTTGAAAAGGCGGGTCAGCAAAGGCGCCAGCTCCTGACAGAAGGTCTTATAAAACAGAGGGATAAAGCCATCCGGGCCTGGGGCCTTGCCCGGTTTGAGCCGGGATATCGCCGTGATCACCTCCTCGACACGGATTTCACGTTCCAGATACTGAGCCTGATCTGGCGTTAACGACGGGAGCGGCACCGATTCTAAATAGTCCACCTCAGCCTGGGCAGAGGAGGCCTCTCCAGTGTAGAGGTCAGCGTAAAAGCTGCGAAAGACGTCTGCTATCTGCTCATCGGCCGTGACCAAACCTCCGGCCGCGTCAACCAGTTCCTTCACTCTGTGCTGTTGGTGCTGCACCCTGAGTTTGTTGGCCAAGAGCCGCCCGCACCGATCTCCCCCCGTGTAATACTTGTGTTTCAGGCGAAGCATCGCATACTCCGCCCGATCCATGTCCAGGGCAGCCAAAAGTTTCCTGGCTGCCTTCAGCTGCCTCCAAACCCTGGGGGCCCCCGTCCTATGATGAACCTGTTCCAGCTCCCTCACCCGCCGGGTAAGCTCATCCCTCTTGAGCTGTCGATCCTTATTCTCAGCCGAGGAGATAGCTATAAATTCGCCCCGGAGCACAGCCTTCAGGGCTGCCCACTGTGTCGCGCGAGAGGTGTCCTCATTATCGTTCACACTCTGGAAATCCAAAATGGCCGCGCGGATCTGGTCCACTGTCGACCGCCTGTGCAGTAGCGTGTCCCGGAGCCGCCAGGCCCCTCTCGGCCGAACCACAGGCGGCAGAGTGAAAGCACCCTCCACCGGCGCGTGGTCGGAAAGAGAGAGGACCCCCATATCTGCGTTCGAAGCCAAAAGGAGCATTGGACCCGACACAAGTAGATGGTCCAGTCGCGCATAGGACCTGTGAGCATGTGAGAAGTAGGAGTATGCGCGGGTGGTGGGGTGGAGGTGGCGCCACATGTCATGCAAGTCCAGCTCCTCAAGTCGAGTGCGAATCGAGCCCGAGAGCTCACCCGACTGGTGGTGCCGCTGCACAGACCTGTCCAGCGTCGCATCGAAAACAAGATTCAAATCACCCACCAATACTATGTGCCTATCAGAGGTGGACGCCACGTCTTCTAGTGCCCTGTGCAAGAATTGGTCCTGGTGGTCATTGGGGCAGTAGATAGTGCCAACGGTCATCGCTAAAAAAAAAACCACCCTGATCTTATATGCCAGAAGTCTCCCTTTCTGTTCCGCTACTTTGTGCAAGACCTCTCCCCTAAACGCCCTAGAGAACAAGATCGCCACCCCTGCCGTTTTACAAGCGCTAGAGGAGAACAGCTGCGTGGGGAACTTGGGGGTACGCATTCTAGAGCAGTCCTTAGCCAGCAAATGGGTCTCCTGCAGCAGGCAGACATCCGCCTGGGAGTTCTCCAACAAAGATAACACAGCCCGCCTCTTAACCGGGTTATTCAGCCCTTTCACATTTAAAGTGATCACTTTAAGCGCCATCAAGGAGGGGAATCAGTGGAGCACACATCAAGAAGCAGAGCCCAACAGGCAAACATGGAGGTCACCACACGAGGCCTCAGCACAGAGCGACTACGAACATCCCCATGGCACAGTACAGTCCCCGAACCCCAACGCCCCGCAACTGGAAAAAGCCCCCCCTCCCCCCGGGACCCCCCACATCCGAATCCATACCACTCCCAACAACAAACCCCCCCGCCAGTCCCCAAATTCAAAACATCCCCCCGCAGATCCCGTTCCTGTTCCCCGCTTCCCAAACTTTTCAAAAAAGACATTGTCCCAGTCCGGTCCTTATCGGACAAGGCCGTGGTAAATCAGTCTAGTGGACGTCCAGCCATCACCTCCAGCACTCGCCATTCCTCCCCGCCCTCCCCCCGAATCCCCGCACCTGCAAGAAGAAAAAGCTAGAGCAGACTCCCCCCGGAGTAAGTTCAGGCCGTCAGGGCCACTTCGCCATTCGCCGCCACTCTGGAGGCCTCCTGGATGGCGGCCGCCATGTCCGCCCGGATCGTGGGCGATCCCGGTCGTTCCGACGGTGGAGGGCTCCTCTCCCCCGCCTGCTGCCATCCGTCACGGGTGCTTCGTCTACGACGCGGCGCCGGGGTGTCCGTATCAGATGCTGTGAGGCCCAACACCGCGCAAACATCTTGGAGGGACCGGAGCTGGTGCAAAGTACCGTTCCATCGAAAAATCAGGCGAAAAGGGTGCCCCCAAGAGTACTGTGTCCCATGCTCCCGGAGGAAGTCGGTAGCGATCTTGAACGATTTCCTCTTTTGCAGCGTGACCGTGGATAAGTCTTGATACAGGGCCACGGGGTGGTCACGGAAGCGGAAAGGCTGCTGTCCACGCGCTTCGCGGAGGATCCGCTCCTTCAGGGGGAAGTCCGGGAGGAAGGCCAGAATGTCCGGGGCGGGCGCCGTGGCTCTGCGGGGGCGACCCACCCGATGTGCCCGGTCTATACGGATCTGAAAGTCTTCCGACTCCCCCAAAATTGCACGAAAGAGGGCCACCAGGTATGCAGTCACGTCTTCACCCTCCTCGCCGGTCGGCACGCCACGGACCCTGATGTTATTCCGCCTGGATCGATTTTCGAGGTCCTAGGCGTGGGCCTGCAATTCAATCTGTTGTTCCCGCAGCCGCAGGACCTCCTGCTGCAGATGGGTGATCTCCTCGTCCCTAGAGTGACCAGCTTCCTCCACGGTGTTGACACGCTCCCCCAGGGAGTCCACCTCTCTCCGTACCTCATGGACCTCCCCGGCCACCTCACGCTTCAGCGTTTGAAAGTCCTCCCGCAGGGAACTGAAAAGCGACTCGAGAAATGATCTTGTCACCGGGGGTTCTCCGCCATCTGCACCCCTGGCCGGGGCCGGGGAGGTCGTGGTGGGCTGAGTTCCTCCACTACGCAGGGCGCCGCGCCCCAGCATGTCCGGCAAGGTTCGGTCACCCCGTCTCTGGCCTCTAGCGTTAGACATTTCAGCTGTGTAGGGGATGCCGAGGCTTTCCGACCGGCAACGGGAGCAGCCGTGCCGGCACAGCTATACACCAGTCGGGGGCAGCGCCACACAAAGAGCCCTGGAAAGGCCGAGTCGCCAGGCCGGAGTTCACAAAATGGCCGCCCTGTAATATCGATAGGCCAACGCCCAAGAAGGAAGGCCTATCCTCGTCTCGGGTCCGGTAGCGAGAAAGCCAGCCGGTAGGCAGACTCACGAAGCGATGGTCGCCGGGGTCAGCAATCCCAGGGAAAGATCTGCTCCAGGTGCTCAGTTCCGCTACTCCGCCGCCAACGACCGGCCGGAGCGGCCTCTCAGGACGAGCCCCTTCAAGCCACGGACCGGCGTAGCAGTGCGATGCCGGCTCCGCCTCCACCCATCTCCTCCGCTCAACTCCGCTCCATGCATCCGCCGTTGGCCGGCTCCGCGTCGCTCGCAAAGTCGCCGTCGGCTCCCACTCCGACAGCACAGGCACTTCAGCGGGCCTCGCACAGGCGGCGGAGCGCTCCGTCAGGTTCCGAGGCCCGGAGGTCTCGCGGCCACGGCTCACACACAGGCCACTCAGCGGGCTCCGACCCAGGCTATTCCGGACAGGATCTTACCCCCGACGGGGCATACAAGGCTCAACAGTCGATCCACACCTCCACCTGGGGCTCCAGGCTCAGTCACCGCATGATCCGGGGGGGAATCAGCGGATACGAGCGGTGCAGGATTTCAGGGGCCCGGGAGCTCTCGGCGAGTGCGACCTCTCAGCCCGCCATCTTGGCCACGCCCCCGGTCAAAGTTTTTGAGAGGTCGAACAGCTTGGAGCCAAGGTGGCGAGGACCGGAGCAAGTGCTCTTAGGTACGAGGACAGCGGTTCGAGTAACAAACAGAAAGAATTGGATCCATAGCACTCACTGCAAACGAGTGCTGCCTACCTTGGTGGAACCTGCTGTGCTGACCGATCATCGAGAGATTCTGGAAACCGAGAAAGGCCACGCTATCTCACCTGACGAATCTGAGGAAGTCCTCCCGTACCACACAATCGCTGGAGTATCCTGGTACCAGCTGAGACCGAGGAAAGAACGTACATTGTTGAAAAAGACTGGTAGAGCTACCGTCCTGGGATTGTGAAACGGAGTGCTGATGTGGCAAGGGGGTGGGGGGGAATCAGTCCTACATAGCGACACCCATCTTAACCCTCGGTGGACAAACCAACGACTGCCCAGGACATTAGCGCTCCAACGATTGATTCAACGATGAGCTGAGGCAAAAGAAAAAACAAGAATCGGACAGAAACCAGAATAAGCAATCAATCAGATTGGCCTGGTAGACAAGAAATATAAACTGTTCGTGATTCCGAATTGACGAAGGGATCCTGAGCCTTTGAAATTGACCTGATTTTTTTATTCTGGTGGCTCCTCCGAGTAGAAATCAATTTATGTAATCATTCATCCAAGGGCATAATGGAGTATATTCGAAACGGAGGAAGCCACTAAAGAGAAGGAACATCCCACTCTTTCCACAACGAGCCTTTCTAAATCGCGGGACTGATAGCAGGAGGGAAGAGTCGCAATAAAGGGCTTTAAGGAACAGGGACATCAGTTGAAATCTACACTGAAGATTGAGCACGTCAGTGCTAAGGAGGTTGCCCACCCACAACTTCTTTGTCCTGACGAAGACCCTTTCTGTAAGGAACAGACTCCTACTACTATTTGGGTCAAAACGTAGACTGCACTACTATCGACCAACTCCGACCCCAAGCAAGACATTAACGGCACTAGCGGAGTTAGGCTTTGTTTCATTAATCGTATTTCTGGACTCTATACGAGCCTCATGGTGTGGCCTTGGTATAAGGGACCACATGTACACGGTCTTTAAATTCTGAGTAAGACTTGTCACTGAATGATTCAGACCATTCCTATCCCATCCCTGACACTTCCCTCACTTCACCCCTCCCCGTTGTGAATGTGGGCACGCACATTTATATAAATTTGTTGAAAATAATCAAATGTATTATGAGTTCTAATCCATTGAATAGGATTCATATGCAATTTTGAATTAAACTCTTTTGCATTCACTAGCTTTGCTTTTTTGAATTGATTTAATACAAATGAAATTATTGTGAATTTTTTGTTCTATGTCTAAGGACCCCTTCCTTTCATTCTAATAACTACCCAGGTCCTTATAGGCTGTAGTGGGTTTAACCCTGTAATCCATAACACACATTCACGATCTGGGCTTACACCATATGAGGTGGCATTTGGGAGACCGATGAACATTTGGGGAGTTCCTAAACCACGCCCCATACATGATGTACCTTGTGTTCTGATGAGTGACTATTTAGCACAGTTAACTGACAGTTTGATCTATATTCATCAACAGGTTCGAGAAGCTCTTCCTGGCAGATCTACTGGTGAGGCCCACGAACTCCGACCCGGTGACCATGTGATGGTCAAAGTTTTTGAGAGGTCGAACAGCTTGGAGCCAAGGTGGCGAGGACCGGAGCAAGTGCTCTTAGGTACGAGGACAGCGGTTCGAGTAACAAACAGAAAGAATTGGATCCATAGCACTCACTGCAAACGAGTGCTGCCTACCTTGGTGGAACCTGCTGTGCTGACCGATCATCGAGAGATTCTGGAAACCGAGAAAGGCCACGCTATCTCACCTGACGAATCTGAGGAAGTCTTCCCGGACCACACGATCGCTGGAGTATCCTGGTACCAGCTGAGACCGAGGAAAGAACGTACATTGTTGAAAAAGACTGGTAGAGCTACCGTCCTGGGATTGTGAAACGGAGTGCTGATGTGGCAAGGGGGGGGGGGGATCAGTCCTACATAGCGACACCCATCTTAACCCTCGGTGGAGAAACCAACGACTGCCCAGGACATTAGAGCTCCAACGATTGATTCAACGACGAAGTGATCATGTCTACAAGGAGATCAACTGATGCTAAGGTCTGTAATAAGAAGACCATTTGTGCGGTAGGATTTGTTGTTACTATGGTGGCTGTAGCAGTGACAACCTGGTATGTTGAGAAAGTGGCTCCTGCTCGACAGCTTTTGATCGCCACTACTCCAGTACCAGTTGAGCATCATTACTTTACGCTTCCATACCATGAGCAAAAGCATCGACAATCCTACCTGAACTATACGTTTATCCAGATGTTGCATCACACTTATAATGCCACACATACTACCAACTGTTGGGTGTGTGGGATGATACCTGCTCACCAGAAGAAAGGAGGAACACTCGTTTATTCCTCTACCTTTTCTCAAAATGGTTCTTGCCAAGCCTGGTTTGCGCTTTTATTTCTTCTGAAAGGGCCAACATCTCAAGGATGACAGTAGGACGGATTAATTATCACCTCAATAAAGTATGTTATTCCGATGAAGATGGTTACCCTAAAGCTAAAGGGACTAAATGGGAATGGGAGGAGTATCGACCTGACAATATTTGTACCCCATATGTTTTCACAAATACGTGAACTATAAAGAACAGTGGACCATTTATGATTTCTGTCACTAGAGCTAAAGCAGACTTGTGTATAAGTAGTATTGGGAAAATTCCAGTGGGGAGAAGTGAGTGTACTATGGTTTTGTCTATTGAAGGTGCCAATAACAACAGCTTCACATCCTCACATAATACATACTTTTCCTGCGGTAACAAGGGATATTACCAACTACCAGTTGGATGGTCAGGAGTATGCTATGTGTCCTTTCTGTTGCCCCCTGTGTTTCTGGCACCTGTGTTGTATCACAGAGACGTTAGGTTGTACAATGATATTTCCAAGAACAGAAATAAGAGCACAATAAGTATTGATGAAGTGGACCAGACTGACACCGCTTGGCAACAATATGTTGATTTTAATTTGGGCTTGTTTTTCTTTGTGAGTGCTGCGTTAAACAGCAGAAACAAAAGACGATTGACTAGAGTTGTGGAAGCTATTACCAATCAGACAGCTATGGCACTTGGGAACATTACAGAAGAACTGCAAGTTGCGAGGATTGTAGTACTCCAAAATCGTATGGTCCTAGATGAAATTTTGGCTGATCGAGGTGGTGCATGCCGCATCATCGGTAGCAGTTGCTGTGTTTACATTCCGGATCACTCTCCTTCAGTGTTTGATGCAATCTCTAAGCTGCATAAGATTACTGCAGAAATTCATCCAGAGGCTGGTACATGGACTTTTTCAAGCTGGTTCTGGACATTGTTTGTCACCTGGGGCTGGAAACTACTGACCATCCTTTGTGTAATACTAGCGATAATATTTACATGCTATGTATGTATACAATGTGGTACCATGCTTTGCTCCGTTTGCATCACTGCTTGTACACCTGCTAAGAGAAATGTTGCAGAAATAAAAGCCCAACAAATGCTGAATAAAAAAATTACTGAAATAATGTTAATAGATGTACAGGATGCATATTTAGATTACCCCAATGAACAAATGTCTTCAGCTAATGCTGTCTGTTGTAAATTGGCAGAGATCGGGGTTAGCATTTAGCTGAAGCCATCTTGTTTTCTGCAGCTATCTTGTCTGCCATGTGCTACCATGTGCTCACCATGTGCTCAGTCCTTCTTTACTGTTGTTTGCTCTTGTATTCTGCTTGGGAACAAACTATATTTAGCATCTTCTACTCTGCACATGCTCAGTTGAGCTTGCAGCTGTCCATGCAGCTGTCTTTAGTCTGTAACTGTCAGGATGTGTTTACTAGAATTAGCAACTGTTAGCTCCTCCCTCTTGTTGACTGAACATTTTCTGTATGACCTTATATGTACCTAAAACCTTCTTTTTGTACTTGTACCGCCTTCTTTTGAGCCCCCGTGTGGGTATAAAAGGACCATGCTCCTTCTATTCAGTGTGCTACTTCATACACTACCGAAGGGTGTTGTGTGAATGTAAATCCATCTCATGAGATTAATAAAAGATTGTTTTTATATTCCAGTTTCCGTGCCAACTTCTATCCTGAGGACTTTGTGCAGAGAAGGGCAAACCTTTAGCACTGGTAGGCCTAGCTAAGGCCCACCCACGACAAATCTGGCGAATAAACTCTAAATCTCAGGCCGCTCTAGACCTTCAAGCAATGAGGAAAACTTACTGCTCGAACCTCCAACCTTCAAAAGGAAAAGATTTATGGCTCAATCCTTCTCTGGTAATGCAACCAGAATCTGGAACTTACTTCCTCCATCCCTCCGAACCACCACCTCTTTCCCAACCTTCAAAACTGATCTTAAAACTCTCCTCTTCCAAAGGCACTTCCTGGAATACTTCAACCCATTCCTTGACCCTTACTGTCATCTAGCCCTTACATGAGGTCAACTTTGTAAATATGGATTTTACTCCTGTTTGAAACTAACGCTAACACCTTTTATTTTTTACACTATGTAAATATGCAACTTGTTAGTGTTGTAACTGCATATATGTAACTTGTTAGCGTGCTCAGCCAATCTTGTGTACCTTTGGTACTGTATATGTGTAACTTGTTAGCGTGTTTAGTCCATCTCAGAGGTCTTCAAACTTTTTGATGCCAAGACCCCCTTGTCAAACGTTTTCGGCGTAAGAACCCCCTTCTGTTGAAAATTTCTAGAACCTAGTACTCCTCATCATAGACATCTATTGACAACCATAGACGCCCCCAATTCCCAGAGCAAATAATATTTACGGTGGGGAAATTATATTAAACAGTATTTAGCAAACCAAAGGTTAGTGAGCGTGGGGGTGTATTCAAAGGTCTAGCTAAAAAACAAAGGGCTTGTTTATGAGGAATTGGAGTAGGGCAGCACCGCAAGTCTTCTTACTGCATTGTCCTATGCCGATATGAAAGGGAAGGAATGCACAGTATTTATGAAATACGGTGCATTCCTGTCTTTTTCCTTTACGTTGACGCATAACTTGCTGCCTAGCACCAACATAGACTGGATTGTTTTCGCTCAGGAAGGTGCACCTTTCTTCAACAAAACAATCCTGAGAGGTGTTTTCCTCTTTCGATGTGAGCTGCAGAATGCAGCACACATGGAATAAGGAAAAAAACGAGTAGAACTGAAAACATTTCTCCTCGTTACACCTCTGCTGGGGAGGGGTCAATTTTTGGAGCTGTCCCAGGTTTACGTGATTTTGTATATATGGGGCAGCATCAAAACTCATGGGTGTTGCGTGGGAACCCCTTGCAAAGCCCATGGAACACCTCTTTGACGCTGAGTAAGACAACACAGTGACTTGGGCTGCTATGTCTTACTCCATATCTAGGAGGCCATGCAATGCATGAAGGGTGACTATGCACAGCCTCATAGGTATAGTTGAGTTCTCTTCCAGGGGAGCCTCATCAATAGTCATAAGCACTGAATATTGCCGCCCATGTGCGGGGCCCCCCGGAAATAGTAAAAACAATATATATGGAAACCATATATGTATAGCTCTACACAAATATACAAACTTATATAATTTTTTCCCATACCAATGCAGCCCCCCAAATGGAGGCTAAACAATGTAATTGCACACATAAAGACTGCCTTTGCCAATACATGAAGATATAAGAGGGGAAGTAGTACTTGAACTCAGTCTTTTAATGAGTAAGCACACTCATAAGAGCAAAAAACCTGCAAATAAGCAGACATTGTAAGCCTACATGCTGCATTGCAAAACAATAGCATGGAAAATGAAAGCATTTTCAACAAAAACTGGCACCATGCCTTTAAGGCAGCCATGATCCCTAGCTTTCCATCATGCCTCAGAGGTGACATTTGGATCAGTTGTTCTTTCCGGCTCCTTCTGTCAGGACCCTGGAGTCACAGCTCTCTACTTTTTGGCTTTTCAGTCGAAAATTCTCAGATTTTTTTGGATCTTCTTGGCTTCATTCGACGTCTTTTGGCATTTGAGTGCAGGTTATCCCATTTTTTTGTGACAGAAGTAATTTTTTTCTGTCAAAAATGCCTTCTTTATTCAACCCTTGCCCTGCCTGTGGCAAGAAGAAGGCCAAGACAAATACACATGAGGTGTGTATTCTCGGTCTGCCTGATTCCCACTCTCCTTCCTCATGTCCACACTGCAGGAAGTTGTCTGAAAGGGTAGGTTTCGTGCGAAGACTAAGAAAAGGGCGCGTTCAACGTCGAGGAGCAAGGTCTCAGTATGTTCCCCTTCGGCGTCGGGCTCGACGTCGAAAGACCCGGCTGCGGGATCGTCGTCGTGGGACCAGGCACAGGAGCGCCGCTCTTCAACTTCCAAGGCCAAGGCTCTGTCGGCATTGGAACAGCGTCCGGCGTGGAGAGAAGATCCTCCGCCGTCGACTCTTCAGCGACGATCGAAATCGAGACATCGGTCATCGACACTGAGACGTAAGTCAACTTCTTCGCCGTCGAGGCAGAAGTCGACGTCGAGGTCTCACCGTAGATTGCCGTTGAGACAGAGATCGTCGGATATTCTATCGTCGACGTCAAGGCAGGACCCTCCATCCACGCCAGCAAGACACTCGACGTCGAGGCACTAGTCTCTGTCGGTTCCATTGTCGACGTCGAGACGCAGTCCTCCGTCGAAGGAAAGAAGCTCGATGTCGAGGCGCAGCCCACCGTCGAAGGAAAGAAGCTCGATGTTGAGGCTCAGCCCTCTGTCGAAGCGCATATGTTCGATGTCGAGACGCAGCCCTCCGTCGAAACAACCAAGATCGATGTCGAGGCAGGGTCTCCTTCGAGTCCTTCGACATCGAGGCATAGTCCTCTGTCGAAAAGAGCACGCCAACGTCAAGGCAGGAGTCTCCATCGGCGAGAAGAATATCGACATCGAGGCACAGTCCTCCATTGGCGCAGCAGTCGACGTTGAGGCACAGTACTCCGTCGAAGGATAGAAGATCGGGGTCGACGTCGAGACGCAGGTCTCAGTATAGACAGTCAACGCGGGGGCACACGCATTCCGGATCGGCGTCGAAGCAAAGATCCTCTTCACAAGCGACATCGAGACAGAGGTCTCTGTCTGTGTCAGCCCCAGAAAGCCTCTCTCTGTCTTCTTCATCGACGTCGAGAGCAGGTTCACACCGGTCCATCTCAGGTCTCGCACTCCAGAGGTGGTTATCTCATCCTCAAGCAGCCAAGGGTCGCACTCGGATACCCCTCATGCTGCAGAAGCTCGTCAGTAGGTGGGGAAATCTCCATCACATTCCCCTGGTAGAACACAGAGGCCTGCATCTGTTCATCTCTCCCCAGATGGTTGCAACCCCTGCATCATTGGGCGGATCATACTCGTCCTATGGAAGCTAGAAGAGAATCCAGCCCGACTCACAGGTCTCCCCTGGCTAGACTAGATCAAGCTGCAGATCTGTCGCCTCCAAAAGGAAGAGCGAGGACTCGCACCCGAGCACCAGCACCTAGGAGGAGGACAAGATCTTGCAGTGACAGAAGAAGGCACAGGTCTCCAACTCCTTCTACCTCTTCAACCTACTCCTCAAAGAGAAACTATTCACCCACTCCAGTGGATGACGTAAGCACTTTTCAGGACATTCTTGCCAGGGGGGCTTCCAAACTAAACATCCCCATGCCTGTCCAACAGAGTACTTCTTTAGTCTGAATCAGAAGGCGTCCTATCGCCAATTACTGCCTCTTGTGCCAGGCCAGCTAAAACCAGTAATGGACATTTTTCTCACGCCAGCCACCCTCAAGACGACTCCAGCGAGGATTCTTAAGCAATATCGCCCATCTGTAGAGGATCCGCATTCTTAAAGTCGGACCCAAAACCGGACTCCGTGATTGTGGCTGCAGCCAGAAAACCACATTCCGTCGTCTCCTCGTCCACAGTCCCTCGGGACAAGGAGAGCAAGACGCAGGACTCAAGGGGTAGGAAAGTATGTGGTGCCTCCTCATCCATGTTAAAGTTCTCAAGTGCTTCAGCTCTATTGGGACGGTACAATGGAGCATTATGGGATTCACTGCAGCGGTTCTCTGAGAAGTTACCCAAACAGGACAGGAAGGACTTTGAGGAAGTCCTACAAAAAGGCTGCTTGGTGGCGAACCAAGTAATAAGTGCGGCGGCTGATGGGGCTACACTCTCAGCACATTCCTACACACACGGAATTTGGGCCAGAAGATCGTCATGGCTTTGCCTAAGAGCTCTGAAGCCAGAGGCGCAATCCCGAATTGTCAATCTTCCATTTTCAAGGTCATCGCTGTTTGGGCCACACACCGACGAGGAGATGGCTTGGATGAAGATTGAGCTGGACACCCTGAAGGCGGTAGGGTTGGAGAAAAAGAAAGAGTTCCGTCGTCACTACCGCAACACTGAACGCAGATCGTTCCAACAGAGGGTTCAACCCCTCATTGGCAAATGAACCAGAACCAACAGGGTCAGCGGAGATCGCTATTTCAGAATCGACGATCTAACAGGGGAAGAGGAGGACTGTCAGTCCTCCACCTCTACCAAACCTCTAGCAAAGCAATGAGTGTCTGCTTCTTCCAGTGCCGTGCACCGCTCCAGTGGGAGGAAGTGTGGTGAATCATGTACAAGAGTGGCTAAACATCACAAAAGACCAATGGGTGCTGACCACGATTCGAAATGGGTATGCTCTACGTTCCCGGCGTCGTCCTACCCCAATCCCTCCGGTAACACCATTGAGCTATCAGATCAGCATGCTACCGAGGGAAGTGGGAATCCTTCTCCAAAAATCAGCCATAGAGAAAGTCCCACGGTCATAAAGGGGTCGGGGAGTGAATTCCAGATACTTCCAGGTGAAGAAAAAAGGTCAGAAGTCAGTGTACAGACCCATTTTGGATCTAAGCGCACTCAACAAGTCCATCAAACGAGAGAAATTTTGCATGCTGGCTCTCCACCAAATATATCCTCACCTTCACGAAGGGGATTGGATGTGTTCAATGGATCTGCAAGATGCCATATTTTCATATACCGATAACAACATTACCGTCAATTTTTGCGATTTGTCGTTGGAACATCACATTATCAGTTCAAAGTGCTGCCCTTCGGACTAAAATTAGCTCCCCGGGTGTTCACAAAGTACATGGCAGTGGTAGCAGCTGCTCTGAGGCGCAGAGGCATCTTCGTCTACCCTTATCTAGACGATTAGTTGATCTAGGGCCCAACTCCACAGGGAGTGAAGAACCATTTCCAACAGTGTCTACGGCTCTGTCAGAAGCTGGGCTTAACGTGAACAAGCAAAAGTCGACGCAACAACCCACTCAAACGATCCACTATTTGGGAGCACGTATAGACTCTGAGCAAGGAAAAGTGTTTCCTTCAATTCCGTGGTGGATGAACAGAAGCAATCTGGAAGTAGGAGTTCCATTCCATCAAGCTCCTCCATCTCAGACTCTGATCACAGACGCTTCTATAAGAGGATGGGGAGCCCCCATGGGCGCTCTTCAGACGCAAGGCCTATGGTCCTCGAAAGAGCAATTGTACCATATCAACATGCTAGAGCTCAGGGCTGTTCATCTGGCTCCCAAGGCGTTCCTTCCTTCGATTCAGACAAGTTCCATCCTAGTACAAACAGACAATACCACCACGATGTACTACCTGAACAAGCAGGGGGGCACTCGATTGAGGACTCTGTCCTTGGAAGCGCAGTCCATTTTATGCTTTTATCTTGTTATTGTTGCACTCTGGCACTTTAGGGCATCACGGAGCGGATTTAGCGCTCACGTGACCCCTCACACCGGCGTTCTTCGCCGCTGGCCACGCCCACCGCTAGGCCACGCCCCCTTCCCGCCCTACATAAGCGCTGAGCCACGAGCGCTCTGTTGGGTTGTCTCCTGAGGCGAAAAGCCGGGAGTAGACGCTGCTGTTTACATTTGGAAAGACTTGCTTTTAAAAACTGCTTTTATCTTGTTATTGTTGCACTCTGGCACTTTAGGGCATCACGGAGCGGATTTAGCGCTCACGTGACCCCTCACACCGGCGTTCTTCGCCGCTGGCCACGCCCACCGCTAGGCCACGCCCCCTTCTCGCCCTTGAGGCCGCCTACATAAATGTGCATCTACAGAACGCGCAGCGGACGAGCGCAGCGGGAGCGCCGTCTACGCGCCGAAGTCGCGCATAAGTCAAGCCCGTCTGCGCCCGTCCGCAACCGGACGGGGCCAGGGGCACGACACTATGCCAAAAATCTGTCCTATTCCTCTAAGGACCTCATCGCCCTCCAGGGCCTCTGGCCACTCCCGGAGCCCGTCCGTAGACTCGTCTCCTCACTGGGCATTGCTCCCACCCTCCCCACTCCCCCTCTCTCCCCGCCACGTGTTCCCCTGTCACCCTGCTCCCCCCTCCCCGACCCTCACCCCACGACTCCACCACTCTCTGTTATCCTACTCAACACCAGGTCAGCGGTCAAGCACTACCATGAACTCTCCGTCCTACTCGACTCAGAGAAACCGGACTTACTGCTCCTGACCGAAACCTGGTACTGTGACACCTCCCTTCCTGTTCTCTTGGCTACCCTACCTCCCTCCTACGTGGCCCTACGCGCCGACCGTCCGGCGGGAAGGGCTGGTGATGGGGTCGCCTTAATCGCCAGGTCTGATTTGCATTTTCAATCACTTCCCTTCCCCTCCATGCTCCCGGCTGACTTTTTGGTAGTCCGCTCCCTTCTATCCTCCCCTCCCATCACTTGCCTACTCACGTACCGTCCCCCCCAGCCCTCACCTTCATTCCTACCAGCTTTTCAAGACCTACTGGCCAATCTGGTGGTCAATTATGCCTCGGTTCTGGTGCTGGGGGATTTCAACTACTGGCCCTCAGACCCATACGAGTGCCCAGCTTCTAAAGAATTTACAGAATCCTTATTATCCCTCAACTTTGTGCCACATATAACTGTCCCCACTCAATCTCACGGGCACACACTCGACCAGGTCTGGTCTCTCAACCTTCCAGTGGCCTCGTTGGCGGTCTCTCCATGCCCTTGGTCCGACCATGCCCTCATCTCTTTCTCCATTCTCCATAACCCACTATCCAAAACCCCGCACGCTAAAAACACCTGGGCGCGGAATTGGAACAGGCTGGATCTCCCCTCCCTGACCTCCCTGCTCCGCAACTCCATCCCCACCCTTGCCGGCCTACCATCGGCTTCTCAAGCCAAGGCCATTAACACCTGGCTGGCGGGAGGTTGCGACTCAGTGGCTCCCCTACGCCGCATTTCCATCCGTCGTCTCAAGGACTCCAATAGATGGTTTAACGACCACCTAAAAGATCTTAAACTGAGCGCCCGACGGGCGGAGAGGCAGTGGAGGAAAGATTACAGCCCCTCATCAAAAACCCTCTTCCTCATGTCACTGGCTGAATATAAATCAGCAATCTTGGTCGCAAAAACCAATTACTTCTCTACCAAAATCACGTCTGCTGACAACAAACCCAGGGTAATCTTTGGCATTGTGAATGACCTGGCATTCTCAGATCGTACCTCGCCCCAGGTCCCTCCTTCCCAGCTTCTTTGTGACCAACTTAATAACTACTTCCTGGACAAAATTACAACTATCAAGACTAATATCCCACTTCCCTCGCCCGCTTTTGTCGATCCCTCCCCTCCTACCGTCCAAAGTCCTCTCACTTTCATCCCTCCTCTCACTCAGGAATCGTTTCTGGCGATACTTCCCAAAGTGAAGTCGGGGTCTCCGGCGGACGTCTGCCCCGCACGCTTTTTGCAGCAAATCTACTCTAGCTGCCCGGATCCCCCTATTGCTTTCCTTAACAGTTCCTTGGCACAGGGTGTTGTGACCCCTGCACTAAAAGCGGCCACCATAGTGCCCCTTCTGAAGAAACCGGGCGCGGACCCCTCCATCTCGGCCAACTTTCGCCCCATCTCCCTGTTGCCCTTCCTGGGCAAGGTGATGGAACGCCATGTCACCGCGGTACTGAGCGCTCACGTCGAGGCGAATGGGGGGTTGGCCTCCCGCCAGGCAGGATTCCGCCCTAGGCACTCGACCGAATCGGTCGTAGTCTCAGTCCTAGACAACCTCAGAAAGGGTATGGATGACAACCACCACCAGGCACTGGTCCTCCTTGATCTCTCCGCCGCCTTTGACACGGTGGACCATACCATCTTACTTTCCCGTGTCAAGGCGGCCGGCATCGGGGGATCAGCTCTGATCTGGCTCTCCTCCTTTCTGAGGGACCGCACCCAGGCGGTCCGACTAGGCGATTTCACTTCCACCCCTCTCCCTGTCACCTGCGGGGTCCCCCAGGGCTCTTCTCTCTCTCCTTTACTTTTCAATCTTTATATCTTCCCTCTTATCTTTGCACTCCAGCAGCTGGAGGTCACCGTCTACAATTACGCGGATGACCTCCAGCTCATCTTTGATCTATCCCCTTCTTCTCTCTCGGTCTCTAATTTCCAGTCAACTATGACATTTATCAGGGACTGGATGAACCACAACCATCTTAAACTGAACCCGGACAAAACCGAGCTGGTTCTCACTGGTGGTTCATCCAGCCCCTGGAACTCTCTTTTCTGGCCCCCCGCTCTTGGCCCGGCACCATCCCCCTCTACCACTGTCAAAACACTGGGTGTCAAAATCAATAATCAGCTCACTCTTCATTCACAAATCAGCTCTGTGGTTTCCTCCTGTTTCCTCACTCTCCGAACTATCCGCTCTGTCTCCCGTTTCTTCTCCCCCCAGGCACTAAAGATCATCATAGCCGCCCTGGGAATTTCGCGATTGGACTACGCCAACGCCCTCTATCATGGCATTCCAGCGTACAGCTTGCGCAGACTCCAAACCATCCAGAACCAGGCGGCTCGGTTGGTATACGGTCTTCCACGCTACCACCACTCCACTCCCCTTCTAAAGGAGCTCCATTGGCTCCCCGTGAAACAACGCTCCCTCTTTAAGATCGGATGCATGGTCTTTCAGGCCCGTCAGGGCACTGCCCCCGCCTTCATCTCCTCACTAGTCAAACCTTATGTCCCCGCTAGAGATCTCCGGTCTTCCTCCAAGTCTCTTCTCCAGATCCCCCGCTTCTCACGCAAAAAGTGGGGCGGGTCTAACTTCTCATTTCTGGCCCCCACTTTCTGGAACTCACTTCCAGACCATCTCCGCTCCGCATCCCACTACCTCTCCTTCCGTAGAGATCTGAAAACCTTCCTCTTCTGCCAGGCTTTCCCCGCCTAAACTTATCTCATTCTTTTCCTGGTCTTTCTCCCTCAGTTACTCAACCCCCAGCGCCAAGAAACCGCAAGGTGTATGCCGCGCTCTACAAATGTTTTAAATTAAATTAGAAATTTGGAAGTGGCTGCTGAGGAGGAAACTATCCATCACAGCAGTTCATCTGCCGGGTGAGCAGAATTCACAAGCGGGCGCTCTCAGTCGCCACTTCGCAGAGCAGCAAGATTGGGTTCTCAGCAACGAGGTGGTCGAAGACATTTTCCAAGCTTGGGGCCATTCAAGCATTGACCTTTTTGCAGACAAAGAAAACAGAAAATGCCAAGACTTCGCCTCAAGATACTACCGGCCAGGATCGAAGGGGAATGCCCTTTTGATCAACTGGTCCGGGGCATTTGTGTACGCTTTTCCACCCCTGCCTCTTATCCTGAAAGTGGTGACCAAGCTGTCACAGTCGGACACCACAATAATACTGATTGCTCCAGAATGGCCGAGGCAGTGGTGGTACCCGGATCTTCTACATATGTCACTGAAGCTACACAAGAGACTGCCATGCAGACCGGACCTGCTGTCCAAGATGAACGGGAGGATTCACCATCCCAACCTTCCATCCCTGAACTTGCCAGCATGGACATTTAGGTCTATCACAAGACTGCATGTCTATATTGAAAGAGGCAAGGAGGCCTTCCACCAGACACTCTTATGCATGCAAATGGAAACGCTTCTATATATTGTTGTAAACGAATCTAGGACTCTAGTGTAATTTTCCCGATTCATGCCCTTATATAGGTATAACTTATCATATCCTTATATAGGCATAAGAATCATAACCATATTTAGACACAGCCAATGCAGTCCAAAAATGTCATGGCTACTTCCACTAAGCTCCTAGAGAACAACGAGTTCTTGTAGACAACCAGCCTTCAGCAGTACAGGACTTCCCTCTGCTTCAGTATTGATTTGTCCCAGAACTCCTGGAGCGTGTAAAGAACTTCGAGTTCTTGGTGACGTTATTATGTCCACCCTTACGTCAAACTCGGCACCTTCCAGGTATAAATATGCCCACATCTGCCCTAGCAAACACACTGTGTTTGGAGCAGATCGACTAACTACTTGCCCAACGCCCTGCTGTAGCGAGTGCCGAAGGAAGCCGACCCTCCAGCTGACGCACTGAGAGAGACGCTGTCTTTCTCCTGCCGAGAAATCCAGCTCCAGTGTTTCCCTGCTACCCTTGCGGGTTACTGGGAGATCGAGTCCTGAGAGAGAGATACAAGCCCTCCTTCATTCTATAACAAGGTACGGAGCTGATTAGACCCTTAGAGAATTTGTCACGATTTAGGCCCTCGTTATGGGAACTGCATCTCCCAGAGTGCCTGGTGATTAGTCTGTTGTTTGTGTTTGTTGTTAGTCCTATCTTTTTGCTATATCTTTCTTTCACCCCTTGCTTCCGGTGCTTGTCACCTGTGAGCCTATCTGCCCTGAACCTGAGCGCTTGGTTAGCCTTACGGGCCCATCGTTATTTCCTTGTGAATGATTTAGTTGCTCGGAGTAAGCGGAGACCTAGCATAGCCGTGCTGAAGACTTTTCCGCTTCACGGCTCGTCTGTGCCCTTTGACCCTGGGAGCCGCGCTGAGAGAAGGAGCCGCGCTGAGAGAAGGAGCCGCGCTGAGAGAAGGAGCCGCGCTGTTCGCGCTGACAGAAGAAGAAGAGCCTGCTGCCTTCGCGGTAAAGTGAGCTCTGTTTGGCATGAATTATAACTGACAGAGTGAAGGGACGCCGATTATTCCTGTGCCTCCTCCCTGTATATTGAAGAGAGGTGGGCGCCTTGATTAGTGTTCTTTCCTGGAGCACCGTGACTCTACTTTCTCAAGACCCGCCCCTATGTTTTGGTCTGGATATTGTTTGGCTCATTTTGAGTATTAATCTCCTGTGGATTAGGAAAGGCATGAACTTGTATGTACCTACTCGCCACGGAGAATTGGAACAGGCTTCTTGAAATTGAAGAGACTTCATTGAGAGAGCACATTAGCTTCCTAGATGTGCATTCGAGACTAAGATTATTGCTTTCTCTCTGGAGCTGTGGCTCTTTCGAACTTTGATTTCTTTTCTCTTATTTTTCTTTGGATATTTTCCTCTTGGATGTTTGTGGCAGCTCAGATTAGTGAGTACTCACCTTTTCTTTATACCTCTAATGCTTTTGGTTCTATTGAGGGGGAGGGGGTTAGTATTTACAAGTGTCTTCTTGTGTATCCATGCAGACTCAGCATGCAGACTTAAAGAGGGACATCTAACCTGCCTTCGCCTGCTGTAGATGATTTCTGGCTGCCAGCCTGTTATATTTTATTTCTCCATTTTTCCCCTTCCCTGGGGGAGGTCTTCCTAGAAGAGTGTTATATCTATGACTCGCCTGGGGGGCCGCTCCTAGGGAGGAAGGAATTAAGCTACGACATCGCTCCTGCTGCATCTGAATCTTATGGTTAGTCATCCTGCCTAGTTTGTGACAGAATTCTTGGATAGATTCTTGGCAGAAACTATTTAACTCAAGCTACACCTCACTTACTTCTTCCCTTTTACTAGACTTAGGTTAGGTACACCGGGGTAGGCGTATTTTAGGTGCACCAGTTGAGTACTTTGAGTCATTATTTATCATTGTATGTATTTTATCTATTTTATGTATCTTATGGCTTAGAAACCATATCATGCTTTTACAGTATTATTTCAAAATACTCCTTTTACTGTACGCACTTTACTTCATAGCAAGTACTACGATTGTAGCAATTCACTTCTCTTGCATGAAAAAGAAGACTGCTCAATAAATAACCTTTTTATTGAAAATGCCCGTCTCTCTATTTCTCTGCAAAAACCCTGGTGAAACGAACCATGCACGATTGACTGAGTGAAATAGCCATCTATTGTTTCCGCTACTCTGAAGATATATTTCTTATTCTTGGGGAACAAAGTTGTCATGTTATATGGTTGTCAGAAACGAATCCCTTCTTGTTTATTCGAGAAAGTTTCTAGTGACCTCTGAGCTAGCTGGCATTCACAATTAAGTCTAACATATTCAATAGAGACCTAGTTGACTTCAGTCCTACGTCTAAACTATCGTTTATGTTATTCCAATGCGCAGAGCCTATTGGGAATGTAGGAACTACACTACATGGTGCCCAACTTTTGGTAAGGCGATAATTTAACGCTAGATACTAGAGTAACTCAGTCGTGCTTTTCACACAGACCCGTTTTTCCGTAAAAACTCCAATAGACGTCTAGAGTGGGTAAAAGGTTAGTATTCGACAGAACTAAGTAGGACGAGAATCCTATGTCTTAGTTTTTGGTTTGTTCAACGTTGAAGGATACAGTGTTCCAAAATATTGTGCACCTAATCTTTGTTTCCTTGAAACTTGCTCTGCAAACTTTCTGTCAGCGAAATGTCGGAAAGTGAAGACGAAAGGGAGAGAGCAGCCTTGGCAACTCAACTATTAGCAGAGGACACAAGTCTTCAGCAAAACAACCCGGATGCAGTAATCATCCCGGTAAATGTAAGAAAGAGTGTAACTTACAAGCTAATAAATAGTGGTGTATTATCAAGAGGTGGTACAGTTATATTTGTAATAGAGGAACATGAGCAACTGCTGTAACACACGAGTTCCACTACTACAAAGCAGAGGAACACCCAACGGAATACGTTCCTTTCTAGGACGTTGAAATTCCACTAACTTACCAGGAGCATCAGCTCTGGTTTAATGGCACCCTATAACATCAAAATGACATTACGAGGCTCGGTCCACTAGGTAGACCAGGAGCTACATGGCTGGTATTAGCTGGTTATACACCACATCCTGACATCGAGAAAATGTCAGATAGAGAACTGTTAGTTCAGCTGAAACAATTAATTCAAATACATAGACAGTTAGTCCAATATGTCATGCAGACTTTAACGGTCCAACCTGCTATAAAAATTCCACGATTCAGAAAAGGGGGTGGTGATGAACAGAGTGTCTGAATTAAGCAGACCACTCTTACCCAGTCCAAAGATCAGGGCTTGATCAATCACCGTTATTTATCTCACTGCACCATCCCCTTTTCTGAATCATTTTTGTCCACCATAAGCGTAGAAGGGTATACTCAGATGTGAGTCCCTTGCTCATTGCACCATCAGGATTCAAGCAAGCCGGGCCGAAGACGGCTGAAATGCCAGAAACCGGTCCCCGGAAGCTTGTTTCCTTCCCAGTATAATAATTGGCTTGGTAGTTTGGTCTGCCCTGTTCCCATGATGCACTGGGCCAGGGTCAGACTAATTTGCATATAGCCAAGTTCTGAGCTGGGATGGTGCAGTGAGCTAAAAAACGGTGATGGATCAAGCCCTGATCTTTGGACTGGGTAAGAGTGGTCTGCTTAATTCAGACACTCTGTTCATCACCACCCCCTTTTCTGAATCATAAACATTCCACAGCAAACCCCTCACCAGGGGAATACAAACAACTTTACACCGCAGACTATACAATCAGTCATTGGTAAATTACCCGCAAAACGGGAACAAACTCAGTTCTGGTTGGCTCAAAAGATTACTCAAATAGAGGCAGTATTCCCTGATAGTAAACCTCATGAAAAACACAGAATTCTGACAATCTGTTTACCAATGGGGATCGCACCACATGTGGAAGACTGTGACACTTGGGGAACAGTCTTTGCTTCAATCTACACAAAAACACATGGTGTTCCGTCTATGGCGGTTATACCAGACGTACTAAGACAGCTTCAAAATGAATACGGTCCAGAGCCTGCTTTAAATCTAGGTATGAACTTACTGAAAGATTTTAAACAAGTCTCGGCTATACTACTAGCCAACATAAAAGGAGAAGCAGGATCAGTGGTGATCCGCCAAAAATTAAAAGAAACAGATATAGCAGAACAACCTTTTGAACTTAGAAGGTAGAGATAGTTTGGGTGGGAAACCACTAAAACCACAACTAACAGAAAATCCTGAAAAATCTTTCATTAAAAATAGTTTAATTACTCCTAAAAAGAAATGGGAAACTACCAGACAGACTCTTCCTAAAGAGAAACAGTTTCAGTCCAGAGGAAGGTCTCCCCAACGGAGAGTTAGATCTCCCGAACGAGGGGGTAGGTCTCCACAACGGGAGACCTTTGAGAAAATATATAACCTCAGAAATAGGCATAATTTGAAAAAACCTGACAGATATCAAGATAATGATACACGTCCCTCTCGATCTTTTCAGACTTCCTCGCAGAAATCGGAAAGAAGAGAACGGTCAGAACATAAAGAAGAGCGCATCAAGTCCAAAGACAAGGAACCCGCTCATCAAAGTAAAAATCTCAATTTTCCAAAAAGAAGGTCGCAAGCATAAAGATAAAACATGCCGAGGATCCTGAGGACACAACTCAAGTACGGAGAGTGGGCCCAGACAATGCTAGACAATGCTAGACAGCGCAGCAGAAGTGACCATAGTTCGCAAGATCCTGATGAATCTTCTGGAGACAGTGGACACGAATGAGTACATTCAGGTGGAAACTGCAGACACCAGAGTTAGTGTACCCCATAAATTATATGAAATAATATTGCATATAGAAGGGGACATAACTAGGAAAATAAGAACTCTCTTTTGGGAGAAGCTATCTGAAGGCTATGATATTCTTCTAGCTGAGAAAGACTGCCCACCAGTCAGTGGCCCAAGCCCCTGCATTATGTAAAAATCATGTAGGATGGGATGAGGAATCCCCTCACCATAAAATCCAGTTAAGAAATCAACCTACTGCACAAAGGCAGTATTCTGTTAAGCAAGAAGCTAAAAAACAAGCCAGAGAGGTCTTAGATCAACTTGAGCACCAGGGGGTGATTGAAACATTCACCTCACAAATGAACAATCCTTTGTTTCCTGTCTCCAAACCAGACAATTCACATTGTCTAGTATTGCACTACAGACACTTAAACTCTTGTTGCAAAACATTTGCAGTACAAAATTCACACAGTGCAGCACTGATGAATAACATCGTGCGCAAAAAATATAAAATAACATTAGATATTTCAAATGGTTTCTTCTGTCAAAACATTGCACCAGAAAGCAGGTATTTGACCGCTTTTTCAAGTATGGGGGCCCAGAGGAAATTTTGCCGTTCCCCCCCAGGGATTCAAGAATAGCCCAGTATTATTTTCAGCCAGAGTAACAGAATTGCTACAAATGTATGATGATGAGGCATTATCTTATGTAGATGACATCTATCTAACAGACGATGATTTGGACAGGCACTTGAAAAGAGTGAACACCATTATACTTGGGTTTGCATCTGAAGGGTATAAATTCAATTTTAAGAAATCATGGATTGCCCACCTCACTGTCCTATTTCTAGGATATGAGTTATCAAGTGAAGAGAAAAGCCTGGCAGCCAATTTCCTAGAGAAATGTGCGCTGCTCCAAGCTCTAAAAAAGCTGAAAAACTTACAATCAATTCTAGGTTTCCTGAATTTTGGAAGAACTTACGTTTTGAATTACGCAGAGAGGGTTAAAACTCTCTACGAATTAATAAAACCTGATTTCAAACCAACTAATTGGACTCAGAAACACACAGAAATGTTAAGTTCAGTACAAACAGACATGTTAGCAAAAATAAAGCTACAAACACGCGTAAATGAATGAAACCTTGTAATCCGTGTCATCCCAGGAAGATGCGGTTTCACGTACCTGACCTATAACAAAGGTGAAACGGTACCAATAGCTTACAAATCACACTTGTACACACAAGCTGAATAAAATTCACTTCAACTGAGAAAATTCTGACAGCGGTTCAAACTGCTATAGCAAAAGAAAGAGCCCTCGCACTGGAAAAACACATATCGGTCGTTACACCTGTACCTGCCCTGGAGGCAGTAACAAGAGTGAGCATTCCAAATGCTAAAGCTTTACATCCAAGATGGATACAATGGGTTAATTCTCTTGCTGCAACAGACGTTGAATACGTTTTTGACCCTAGCTTGAAAACACAAGAATTTCTCCAATACGAGTACGAATGTCCTCTGCCGACCGAAATTCTGCCTCTGGAACATTACGCCTATATAATATATACAGACGGATCAGCACAGCCCGCAATTGGGGGTAAACAAGCCTATATTGCTGCGTGTGTGATTGTTAAAGGTCACTGGCGCGAAGGTAAATTCAGACCAATGGTCACTAAAACTCAATCACTCAGAGACTGTACAGCTCAGTGAGCTGAACTACAGGCTTTCAAGATGGCGCTTGAAAATGCTGATCGCGAATACACCACACTAATAGTGTGCGATTCGTATTACTGCATCCAGTCTTACAATGAATTCTTGCAGAACTGGGTTCAAAACGGTTTCAAAGATGAGAAAGGTGACACAATAAAGCATAAAATGCTTTGGGAACAAGTAGTTCTTTTACAGAAAGAACTACAAAAGACTCACGTGATCCATACACTGAGTCATCAACTTGATGGCGTTCACGTTTCAGGGAATTAATTGGCTGATGAAGCTGCAAAGACAGCTGTACACACGGCTTCCGTAGCTACAATTAAGCGTTCTAAAAAAAGAATAGACGGTGAAACGCTACTAGCAGTAAAAACCTCAATGGACGGCAACTATGCCGCGTAACCTCTAAATTATCCACTCGGAAATACATACATAATTGATGCAAACTCCGTTCCTTTCGCTCAAATCCCTGGAGTGGGGGACAGAGTAATTCCAAACAGGAAACGGAGGGCTTACTTGGTTCAAGAAGCACATATGGAAGAGGGTCTGAGGCACCAAGGGATCTTAACTTCTCTAATAGAATTACAAATGAAGAACTGGTGGCCAGGAATGAGCGTGCAAGTTTATAACTTTGCAATTGATTGCCGAAAGTGCAACAGAGATCGCAGTTATGAACCGGACCAGGTAACTGACAATAGCACAGCCAGTCCAGCCCAGACACCTCTGTTAGATAGCATTAGACTATCTACACGCAGGCATCCCTACGAACGGATGCAGCCCCACAACTACTAAGACAAGATTCATTTGGATATGGCCCCAGTGTTCGGCTGACGCCAGAACTGTTATAAAAGATTTGCGAGTCTTTAACGGCACATACGCAATCGGCACGCTACATTCTGACCAGGGTCCTGTGTTTAGCTCTCGAGCTTATAAGGAGGCCAGGGCCAGCTTGGGCGTTGCATTGCGGTACTCTAGTCCCTTTCATCCTGAGGGTAATGCGGTAGTGGAAAGAAAAAACTGTGACATAAAGCAATCTATAACAACGAGGGTATTAGGTTTGGGTGATGGGTGGGTCAAACATCTGATAAATGTCCAACGTAGTCGTAATAATCTGCCAACAAATTCTCTGGGTGGAATCACTCCGTATGAACTTTTGTTTGGTACTAGAATGATAATCGAAGACCTCGATAGTCAGACTTCAGTGGTGGAACAAAAACCCTTTGATATCAAAGATCGTTTGGCTGTTTTACAGGACTTAAATGAAACAAGAAGAAGTCTGAGTAACACAAAGCTAAAGCCAACGGCCACTGAAGAAAAACCACCTGTCCCAGCAAGACCTGTCTGGATGAATATATGATCACATCCCGCATACCAAAATCCTGCATACCAAAATCCCGCATTTTTAATCCCGCAATTACAATTAGTCCGCATACCAAAATAACTACTACTTTTAGAACGAATATGCATTTATCACGCATGCCTTTAAAACCAAAAGGCATGCATGTTAAATGTATACTCGCTTTAAAAGTATTTTAAAAAGTAAGAGCACCCTAATCTACACTGCACTCTAAAATAAAACATTCCTGGTTTTTTCTAAATATATATTATTAAAAAATGGTTAATTCTTAATTATGTTTTTAAATAAAATATACCTAATTAAAAAATATTTTGTTAAAAAATTGAATTATTTAAATTTATATTTGATTAAATATATATATATATATAAAATTAAAAAGAATATTATATTTATATATATATGTTTTTTTTAATTACCCTGTAAACCTTAAAATACCCCAGTACCCCAAAACCCAAACCTAGCCCTGAACCCTAAAAAAACCCTGTACCCCAAAACCCAAACCTAGCCCAGAACCCTAAAAATACCCCTGTACCCCAAAACCCAAACCTATCCCTGAACCCTTAAAATACCCCTGTACCCCAAAACCCAAATCAAGCCCTGAACTCTAAAAATACCCCTGTACCCCAAACCCAAATCAAGCCCTGAACCCTAAAAATACCCCTGTACCCCAAAACCCAAACCTAGCCCTGAACCCTAAAAATACCCCTGTACCCCAAAACCCAAACCAAGCCCTGAACCCTAAAAATACCCCTGTACCCCAAAACCCAAAGCTAGCCCTGAACCCTAAAAATACCCCTGTACCCCAAAACACAAACCTAGCCCTGAATCCTAAAAATACCTCTGTACCCCAAAACCCAAATCTAACCCTAATAATACCCCTCTACCCAAAACCCCCCTGTACCCCAAAACCCAAACCTAGCCCTGAACCCTAAAAATAACCCTGTACCCCAAAACCCAAACCTACCCCTGAACCCTAAAATACCCCTGTACCCCAAAACCCAAACCTAGCCCTGAACCCTAAAAATACCCATGTACCCCAAAACCCAAACCTAGCCCTGAAACCTTAAAATACCCCTGTACCCCAAAACCAATACCTATCACTAAACCCTAAAACTACCCCTGTACCCCATAACCCAAAACTTTATCTGAACCCTTAAAATACCCAAACACCCCAAAACATATACCTCAGTACCCCAAAACATATAACCCTATACCCATACTTACCTTATCCAAACATTAAAAAAACATGCATTTACCATTCATGCATTTACAATGAATTTTGTTGTAAATGTATGTCTGATAAAAGCATATAAAATGTTGTGCCATGCGTTATAATGGCATTGCGGAGTCATGGTACTTTCGTAATGAAAGTATGCGGAGTGATGGTATGCGGAAAGAAAATTGCGGAATAATGGGTGTTTACCCTCCCCCGGTAAGTACATTGGTGGTATGGTGGCCCACATCTCCAGCAACATACTCATATTTTTTCACCACCCATTAGAAAAATGCACAGGTCTCTCTCATTGATGGCCTGCACCGACATACACTTTTAGACACACCTCCCGCCACAAATTCTAGAATTGTGAACTTTAGAGCTGGGGAGCTACGTTCGAATCTCGGCATCAGCTCAACATCCTGTGATTCCAGGCAAATCGCTTTGTCTCCCCGTGCCTACCACAAATGAATGTGTTCTTCTGTAATGTAAATTGTGCTCATGTCATGTTGTCGAGTTCGCGCTATATAATATTGCAAGGAAAAATAAAGTAGGGAAACTCGAGTTCACACACTACTGAACACGCACTCTTAAGTGCATTAGCAGTGCATTGTGAATCGGAGCGTTTCACAAGCCTGTCACAGATAAGAAATGATATCAAAACGAAATCCTACAAAACAATATACTACTGGCCGGCAGCAATTCATACCCGGACAACGTCGGGACGGGCTGCTAGTGCCCTTATGTAGGTATAACTTATCATATCCTTATATAGGCATAAGAATCATAACCATATTTAGACACAACCAATGCAGTCCAAATATGGGATGGCTACTTCCACTAAGCTCCTAGAGTACAACAAGTTCTTGAAGACAACCAGCCTTCAGCAGTACGGGACTTTCCGCTGCACGATTATTGATTTGTCCCAGAACTCCTGGAGCGTGTAAAGAACTTCGAGTTCTTAGTGACGTTATTATGTCCACCCTTACGTCAAACTCGGCACCTTCCAGGTATAAATATACCCACATCTGCCCTAGCAAACACACGGTGGTTTGGAGCAGATCGACTGACTACTTTCCTGACGCCCTGCTGTAGCGAGTGCCCAAGGAAGCCGACCCTCCAGCTGACGCACTGAGAGAGACGCTGTCCTTTCTCCTGCTGAGAAATCCAGCTCCAGTGTTTCCCTGCTACCCTTGCGGGTTACTGGGAGATCGAGTCCTGAGAGAGAGATACAAGACCTCCTTCATTCTATAACCAAGGTACGGAGTTGATTAGACCCTTAGAGAATTCTTGGATAGATTCTTGGCAGAAACTATTTAACTCAAGCTGCACCTCACTTACTTCTTCCCTTGTACTAGACTTAGGTTAGGTACACCGGGGTAGGTGTAGTTTAGTTGCACCAGTTGAGTACTTTTGGTCATTATTTATCATTGTATGTATTTTACCTATTTTATGTATCTTATGGCTTGGAAACCATATCATGCTTTTACAGTATTATTTCATAATACTCCTTTTACTGTACGCACTTTACTTCATAGCAAGTATTACGATTGTAGCAATTCACTTCTCTTGCATGAGAAAGAAGACTGCTCAATAAATAACCTTTTCATTGAAAATGCCCGTCTATTTCTCTGTAAAAACCCTGGTGAAACCAAGCATGCACGATTGACTGAGTGAAATAGACATCTATTGTTTCCGTGACTCTGAAGATATAATTCTTATTCTTGGGGAACAAAGTTGTCATGTTATATGGTTGTCAGAAACTAATCCCTTCTTGTTTATTTGAGAAAGTTTCTAGTGACCTCTGAGCTAGCTGGCATTCACAATTAAGTCTAACATATTCAATAGAGACCTAGTCTACTTCAGTCCTACGTCTAAACTATTGTTTATGTTATTCCAATGCGCAGAGCCTATTGGGAATATAGGAACTACACTACAATATGGTGTGTGCAGAATGATTGTAGTCCCACCAGGGGCCAGGAGGATGTAATCTTGCCATATCTACTTCACCTTGCCAGGTCAGGTTTGAAATTCTCCTCCATTAAGGTGCACCTGGCGGCCATTACGGCTTATAGGCGTTCGCCTTCTCAACCCTCATTTTTTTCAGTTACAATTGGTGAAGCACTTCCTTCAAGACCTTAAGGTCCTCTGATTCCGCCCCCTTCGTCCCCTTGGTAACTGAACTTGGTACTGTCCAAACTGATGGGTCCACCTTTTGAACCGATCCACAAGGCGACCTTGCAACACCTTACGTGGAAGGTTGTGTTTTTTGTAGCTATCACATCGGCTCGTAGGGTGAGCGAGATACAGGCTCTCTGTGCCAAAGAACCCTATCTAGTCTTCCATCTCAACAGGGTGGTGCTCAGAACACATCAAGCCTTCCTTGCGAAGGTGGTGTCTGATTTTCATGTCAATCAAACTATCTCCCGCCCAACCTTTTTTCCTAACCCCTCCACACCAGCAGAGAGGGCCCTTCATTCATTAGACCTTGAAAGGGTTTTGAAGTTCTATCTAGAAAGGTAGAAGTTTGTGAGAAAGTCTGAAAATCTTTTCATCAACTATGGTTCAGTCAGAACAGGTTTCCCAGCAACAAAAAGGTCCATCTACAGATGGATAGTTTCTTGCATTAAATTGGCTTACCAGTTATCCGGGAAACCACTCTTGTCCGCTCCCAAAGCTCATTCTACAAGAGGAAAAGCAGCCACAACTGCTTTCCTCAATAAGGTACCGCTCTCCGAGATATGCAAAGCCGCTACTTGGAGATCAGTACACACGTTTACAAGACACTACTGTCTTGACTCAGATATTAGAGCGAACACTCAAGTAGGGCAAGCCTCCTTGAGAAATCTGTTCAACAGCTGATTTTTTCGGTTGTTGATGATCCAATCACTTTGTGTTCTCATTTGTTTGCAGGTGGTTGATGGGCTTGCTATTCTATTCATTGCTTATGACTATTGATGAGGATCCCCTGGAAGAGAAGGATTAGTTACTTACCTGTAATCCTAGTTCTTTTCCAGGGGTATCCTTATCAGTCATTAGAAACCCACCTGCAGCCCCAGACAAATGAGATTATTTCTAAAGTGTTAAAAGATATCTTTGGGCCCTGACCTTCAGGGTTATACAAAGAACAACTGACCCAACTGCCACCCCTGAGGCATGATGGGAAGCTAGGGGTCATGGCTGCCTTAAAGGCACGTGCCAGTTTTTGTTGAAAGTGCTTTAATTTTCCATGCTATTGTTTTGCAATGCAGCCTGTAGGCTAACAATGTCTGTTTATTTGCAGGTTTTTTGCTCTTATGAGTGTTTTTACTCATTAAAAGACTGAGTTCAAGTACTACTTGCCCTCTTATGTCTTTATGTATTGGCAAATGCAGTCTTTATGTGTGCAATTACATTGTTTAGCCTCCATATGGAGGTCTGCATTGGTATGGGAAAAAATTATATATGTTTGTATATATATGTAGAGCTGTACATATATGGTTTCCATATTTAATTTTTTTATTATTTCTGTGGCCCCTGCACATGGGAGGGAATATTCAGTGCTTGTGACTTTGATGAGGATACCCCTGGAAGAGAACTAGGATTACAGGTAAGTAATTTATCCATACTTGCACCGCCGGAGCAACACTGAAACACCAATAGGAGTGGTTCTTATTAAGGGTGGGGAAGGAACGTCCATTGTAATGCCCCACACCTATAAGGCAAAACAGTCTTTCCTTTATGGCAAGGATCTGGCTATCTCAATGATCAGTTCAAGCTTTTTAGGTCTCGTCCTACGCAACGCGCATGCGTCGCATAGGAGGGGACCTAATGCCATCGGCAGAGCTTTTTCAGCAAACTTGGCGATTTCCTTTCGGAAGGGCGTGGCGCCATATGGTGGCGCCATATGGTTGCACGCTCCTGAAAAGAAATCGCCCATGCCCCCTCCCCCTGCTGCCACTTTCACTGCCGCACGGCTTTCTGCCGCGCTGCCAATGCTTGTTAACATTTCTATTTGCCTTGAATGCACACTAGGTGGTGCTGTCACACTCTTAAACTCATTGAGTGGGAGTTCTATTTCCACGCTTCAATGATGACTTTTAGGTACTTTCTAGCGTATGATTGCAGTTGACTGAGCGTAATATCTATTTTATTATTATCTTAATGCTGCTTTCTTTCTATAAGTGATACAAGGAAATGAAAATAAATATGCTTTACGTGTAGGTAATTCCTGTCTTTATACTTCAATCGTTTTACTCTCCATCAATTCTTGTCTCTGACTTGGTCTTAAGTCTGCCTGTCTTTCTCTCTTCCCGTTTGTTTGCCCTTTAACCCCATCCTCCCTCGTTTCTGTGACCCCTCGCCCTGTATGTTCGTTCCCTGTCTCGCTTCTTTAGCTTTATTCTGCCTCACTGTGGGTTCTGCCTCCACCGCTGAACCCTCTATCCACCCCATGTGAGCTTTCCTACTTATCTTTGTGTCCTGGTGTCTCCTTTGTGATCTCTCCCCGTGTGTCAGCTTCCTTCCTTCCTTATGTGTAACTCCGGCATCCTTTTGTTACTGTTCACTCCCCTACCACTCCACCGGCTTCCTTTTGTTTCTGCCCTCCCCCTTAAGTCAGTTTGCCTAATTTCATTTAGTGAATTAACAACACCAACAACAAGCACTGGCAAAGCCAATTTGTCTGGCTGTAATGGGCTAATAGATGGAAACGCAGCCATACACCTGTGCGCATTGGTACATGCCTGCGTTCCATGTTAAAACCAGGCCTACTGGTTTTGTCATTCCTTTTGTATTTGTATTCCTCGTGCTGCCCAAAGACGCACACGCAGGAGCAGCATTTCCCACTGTATTTATCTACCATTATGGAAAGAAACGGGCACGTGCTTTTCCTGTTAATTCCGCAACCTGGGTCGGATTGGACTACACTAGGGTACTCAGGCAGTGCCAGAATGGCTAGTCTGACATGACCTGTCTGTGGACCGGTTTTTTGGCCTGTTGAACCATTTTTGCTGTTGATTTACCTGACGCGACCACAAACATTGCATGCAGTGCCTCACGCCTTGCAAAACACCGAAGCAGCGTGCTTCACAAGTATGTGGGTTATTGGTGGCCACTATTATTTTGGTGTTTGGGCCTAGATTCTGTCCAAGTCCGACAGCTATCATGATCTTCCTGCAAAACTGAGCCGAGTGCCCCCTCTACCCTACCTTGATCCACCTCTTATTAAGGTTACTGGTACATTTGTGCAACAACAGGAACACGACTGAGGAAAACCAAAATATTTTCACGTATATTCTGTAGCAAAACGGAATAAGAAAAATTAAGATTAAAAATCGAACATCTGCACATTTGTCAAATGCCTGTATGAATGTATGTGCCTAACAAAAATGAATCTGTGCTCATGTAATGCAACTGATGCTATGTAAGGCGCTCTGATACCCGATTCGGGTCAAGATCGCGCTATATAACACTCTATTAAAAAAAAGGTCACGGTTGTATCCAAGAACTACAATTGTTATAATTGGTTTTAAGTGTGGTGCATGCACACACGCAGTGCTGTACTTAGGGCTTACTCAGCTGCACAGCACATTGCACTTTTACCAAAAACGCTGTTACTGTGGCTAGTGCTGCCTGGTGTATGCACAGAGTGATGTGCAGGTCACTATTGCACGTGGCTTACACCACTGTATGTGTTGTTGCATGTATGAAGCGGTCTTTATACCTGATGTACATCATACAGTAACGTTAATGGGAAGTCGGCCCCACAAACTGGGCACTGGTGTGTGTAGTACTGTGCAGAACAGGATACCATATGACCAGTGCTTAAAATGGAAAAATAAAAGTGCAGGTACTCTGTAGCAGAGTACCTGCTTGTTTCTGAGAAGTGCCGGTACTCTCCAATTAAAGGTATTGCATTTCTCTCGAGAAGTGCCGGTACTCTCCTCTTCAAAATAAACAAGCATTGGCCTAGCCAATAGGTCTCGCCTTGGAACCTTGTAAGTAAAAAAAAACAAATATAAGACCACGTTTATATTTACTTCGTATTTAGGATGTAGTAAATGTAAACGTGAAGTCTTACACTTCAGTTTTTTTTGTTTACTTACAAGGTCCCAAAGGCGAAACCTATATGCAATGCCAATGCTTGTTTATAAATGTTTGCAGCCCCAGTGCCACCACGGAGCGAGGTAAGGCCAACCCCCAGCTGTCAGGATACCAACTGTCCATTACGGGATGAAGGGGTCGCCGTAATGTTCTTCTCATGGCCCCCTATGGCCTGAGGATCTCATTTATTATTGGCGACCCCATCGCCCCTCTGATGGGGTATAGCTCGCCTTTTTAAGTCGAGGTAATATCCGGTCTGCCGAAGGCAGAACCGGAAGTACAGAGATTTAATGATTCTTAGTATGGACTATTTGTCCCGCCTCTGTTTTTGCCTCTCTCCCATTGGCTGGCTTCCTAAACCGAGGCCAGCCATTGGAAGAGAGAGCTGTCCCTCCGAATAGGCTCCGTCCTTTTTGGATTTGGAGGTGTGTTCGGTGTTCTTCTTTCCACTTTTTGGCCACGCCCATTCTGAGAACACCGAACACACCCCCAATCCGAAAAATCTTGAACGTTGTGTCCGCCATTATTTTTTGTTTTGTCTTCCCATGAGGATTGTCTCGCTGTTCGTGGCTCCCGCTCCCTCCCGCTGTTTGTGGCTCCCGCTGTCCCCCTCCCGCCCCCTCCCGCTGTTCGTGGCTCCCACTGTCCCCCCTCCCGCTGTTCGTGGCTCCCGCTGTCCTCCCTCCCGCCCCCTCCCGCTGTTCCCGCCCCCTCCCGCTGTTCGTGTCTGTCCGTGTCCTCTGTGAAGGTGCCCAAAACATACTTTGGATAAGGGCTAGCAATCATTTGTGCAGTATTTACACTGCCCCAGGGGTGTGAGGGGACCTCTGAACCTCAAACCTTGCTTTATTTTTCAAACGAACTGTAGATGGGGCGCTGCACTTGCTTCACGTTCTTCAAAAGTTTACCGCATAAACTTTCCCATTGGTCCTGTGGAGAGTGTACCACAGTGTTCAAGGGGTCGAGAAGTTAGAATGGTAAATGCTCACTCCCAGTAACTGCAGTGTGGGCTGGCCTCGAGGTTAGTTACATGTGGAGTGGTGTTAGAAGTGATGGGGGAGAGGGAGCGGGTTCGGGCCGTCTTGGGAGAGAGGGAGACAGAGAGGGAAAGGTTACACTGCCGAATTAGGGAGTGTGCTGGGGAAGGAGAGCCAGCAACACGTGGATACATTTGGCATCCCAAAAAAGAGACGGGTACGCACTACACGCACTGACTGCTCTTCGTCAAGGGATGCAGAGTGATGGGTTTGCACACCTGGACAACAACACGTAAGAATAATAGCTGTAAATACGTAGGCAACGTGTACAGAGATATAAGCATACACATTATGTGGCCAAAATATGGTAACATTTGCATATTTATATACGCATGTCAATGAATCCGCACACACTCATCTGCACAAACGCAGAGAAAGCACCTACAAACATTATAGGCTTATCTATGCACAAGCCATCATAGACAAGCACACAGCCAAAATGCCAATAAAAGACTCGCAAACGCTACCCAGGGTACACGAAACTTAGACTTGAATGCACACAATAACAATATAGCAGTGATACCTATACAGATGCACACACAACTGATACTCAATTACACAAACCCTACATAGGCACAATGCACAACGATTGCACACGTGTGGATCAGATCAAGGAAGCGCACTCAAACGCACATAAAAATAACTAACATAAGCACACATACACAGAAAGAATAAAGATTGATACACATGACATATAAAGTATACACATGATGAAACAAATGAACAGGAAGGACACATAGAACATGAAATCATACCAAGTGTATACAAATGGAGGCCACATCACTAAGACACCAAACGTACATACTTCCAACACGTGCAGTTCACATAAGAACTTAAGAATACTCATGTATAGCGACATCCCCATGACAGGCAGACAGCAGGCAAAATCCGGAGGGGACGAGAGTCGGCGGCATTCTGCAAACACCTTGTCTCGCGAGAAAGAGCGACGTGTTTATGCGTTGTCGGACTGCAAGAACAAAGTACTGTGTTTTTGTAGTAAACACCTGTTAGATAATAAAGGGAACGCTGAGGCTCGCAAATACATAGGAACAGGGCTTTAAGAGGGCCGGTTCTGGTGCTGAGCACTGTGGTGTTGTGAATAGGCCTCACAGCATGCATGAAAGGAGACCACACGTATGTCTGATTAGTGGTCAGTCAACTGCCTGCCACGCCCAGGGTCTTGGGCTTTTTATTAACTATCCAACCTGCCCTCCGTCCGTACGTCGGGCGGAGCCATTTAACATACGCTTAAGGGGGGAGAAGGTGACAAAATACATTAACGCTGTTCGTGGGCTAGGGTGGTTGCGCCCACTTTGCACAACATTACAAGCACCAGCAGTTTTTTAAAGGGGTCTCTACCGGGCTCTGTTTTGTGCCCTGGCACAGGCGGTCCATTTTTTTTCGGACAGCAGGCCCATCGATCTGCGCTGCTCACACTGTTCACTAGTGGAGAAGTTACGGCATGACATCATGCCAGGTGAGCGTTGTAGGGGAAGGCAAATCCTTTAAAGAGAGTCATTTTCTCTCTAGATTTCCTTTCGCAGGAGCAGCAACATCGTGGTGGGGTCACCAATGCTTTAAGTGGAAGCTTTTTCAATATTATATGCTGATTATTCATCAAATGCAATTAACAACCATTGGCAAAGCCACTAGTCCTGACTTCTTATAGGTATGATGTTAATTGCTGTATCATATATCTGGATGCAATGACAGAAACAGCAAAATACAAGTTGGGCGGCACACTATGCTAAGCGCAGATTTTTTGCTTACATGTTTTTAAGCCACGCCCTTAATTACATTGGCCAAGCCACTTTGAAAGACCCCCCCCCCCCCAGTTTTTTCATCCCACTTAAAGCACTAAATAGGCATGTACGCGGTTCTGTGTACACGTGTGACACAGACACAAATATAAGCAGAAAAAAAAGATTCCCCAGCCAACTGTATAAACGAACAGGCAGTGACACATACCACGAGGACACAAACACACCCAGGGACACAGGCCCTTCATCCCTGGTCTAGTCCTGGACAGGTAACTCAGTGGGTGCAGCCCATGTCCCAGAGTGATGTGTGCACGGTGTTAGCCACAGGTCAGTTGGCGCACCTCAGGGGCTGATTTACAAGATGGGGGTCACTCACTCGCATCATCCCAGCAGGCAGAATCTTACTATGCGGTCAGACACCACCCAGCTGGGGAGCGCGACCAAAGCGAGGCCAGACTGGACTGTGTGTATAGAGTACACAGCACAGCAGACGCTGTAATCCCGCATGAATCCATAGCAGCAACTTGTCAGGCCGCATGTATTACACGCCGGCCACGCAATGAGATGCGCGGCCCATCTCTGGGGTCTGTTTCTCTCTGGCTGGCTACATGTCACTCGGGCGTCTCCGTAGATGTGAGGCAGCTCACACTCCTGGGACAAGACGTGCTTTAGGTTGGGCTTGGAGGCTTAGCAGAGCTGTGTGGGGGTCACCTCTAGTTATGCATAACGATCACCCAGCAAGTCCGCTTGCGACGCTGTTAGTCTTCTGTTGATTTCTGTTGTCTGCTTCCTTGCTGCCTGGTGGGTGGGCGGCAAAATCCTTCTGCTGCCTGTGCCAGAAAAGAGGGTTTGCCCAGGTGAGCCACCCTAGTACCCACGTGCTGACGGAAGTGCGTCGTCCCTGGGGAGGCGAGATCTGCTGCCCCTTAGTATCCTCTTCCGTCCACCTGGGCATCCTGGCCCATGCCGGGCAGTGGGGGGAATGCTAAGGGGCTTCAAGCCCCCTGCGGGGGTGACCTGGCCATCCGCCTCCCTGGCCTCCGCTTCCTCCCCTGGGGATCGTGCCCCACTGTTTGAAGACCTCTGGTCTATCTTGATGACCTTTTGTAACTTACCTGGTTCTTTTGAAAAGCGCTCTGACACCTGTTGGTAAACTGAATCAAATAAATAAATAAACAAATGGCAGCCGGAGGCAGAGCACACGGTGCGAGGGGTGGCGCCGGGACAGAGCGTCCGCACCTCTAGCTGGTCGCTGGCTTAACTGAGGCTGGCGCTGGAGACCGAGGCCGGGTGGGCGGTAGAGGGGCTGGAGCTGAGCCCCCCCGAGGAGTAGGAGTGTGGAGGGTGAAGGGTGGAGGGTGTAGGGGGGGGGGGGGGGGTTGAGGCAGAGGCGCTCTCTCAGTTACTTATTCTCAGTTTATCGCCTCCATGAGGGCTGCACACGGGATCAGGTGACTCCTCGGTCTACGCAGCGCTCAGCCCCCGCGGGCACACGGGTTGGGAGGAAACTATCGGCAACGCGGGCACTCGGGCAGACTTCTGCCCCGTTGTCCTCAGGTGCCCTGGACGCGGGGAGACTTCTGCCCCGTTGTCCTCAGTTGCCCTGGGCTCGGCCGGGCGGGGAGGCAAGGCGTGAGCATGCGGGGCGGGGACGCCGGCGGAGGGAGGGGGCACGCGTGCCGAGTCGTGCTACCGGTGCCCGGGCCCACTGCGCTGCCACCGGGAGGCAGCCCAGCCCAGACACTGCTGAGCACCGACCTGTGATCCGGAAGCTTTTCCTGCATCCTCTCTGCCGAGGTCGGAGGCGCAGAGGAGGAGGGTCCGGCGATGCTGCCCGGGGTGAGTACCGCGCCCACACATGCCAGGACCCTCTGCCCCGCGGACCGATGTGCGTGAGCGGGTCCCGGCGCTGTCTGCTGCGCTGTATTTCATTGTATTGCAGCGTTTATAGCGCTCACTAGCCTTATGTGGTTCACTTAAGCCACCAGCATGTGTAGCACGCTATGCTAGGAAGTGTGTGTGGTTAGAAGGGTTAGGTGGGCGAGCCAACACATTTACAGGGAGAGTAAAGTAACTAATATTTTTGAAGACTTTTAAAACCGAGCGAGTGTGTGCGTTTTTTGTCTATGTGTATGGAAAAATGACTGGTGAAATACAACGGACGCGTCACCATAACCGACTGAAACCACCGGTACCCAACTATAGAACGGACAGACATTTATTAGGGGTGTGTAACACCCCTCCGAAGCTACACCCATGCCGAGCCCTAAAAATATTTATGCAAATAACGCAACAAACATCCTGTAAAATATGATAAAGTCGCTTACAAGTAAAAAAAGTGTATTTCTTTGACATGTGAAGCTTTGACATGAATATGTTACATTATAGCACCGACAAGTACTTTAAAAAAATGATAGCTTTTAAATACCTTCTAACTAAATCCCATCAATTGAGTTTCTTGTGCTTCTACCCCTGGATTCTGCCCCCGCCCCCAGGACCCTCTATGCCTGGGGATCTATGGACGGTGGTCCTCTGATTCCCCAATTCCCTTGATCTAACTTGAATGCCGACTTCAACAATTTCGAATGGAACTGTGATAATCTTTCGACTGCGGACGGAGTCCTAGCAACATGGCTGATACCTGGTGGAGCTACCGAAGTAGCTGTAGAGGAGATTGGCTGTGGATCACCCCCACGGCCATCACCTACCCTCTGGACATGGGCACTGTTTCTCACCCCGCCTCATCTCCTCCTTCCCTCGCCTTCTGATGGATCAACCAAAATCTGCCAATTGCGGATCCATTTCCAACATGGCCGATGCCCGGTTGAGCTGCCCAGGTAGCTGCTGAGGAGATGGGCTGGGGATCACCCCTCCGGCCGTCACCTGCCTTCCAGACTTGACCACAGTCGCCTGGTTTACCGCTACCCCTTTCCGGGAAGGCGGCTGGGACGCACAAAGACTTGCTCCCCCGACAAAGCAGCAACAAGTTTCTTGACTTGTTTACTCTGACTTTGTTGATGTTCCCCTGAAGTACTATCTCCCTAGCTGGTCTGCCTGACCCCATCAACTGTCCAACCCCTTACCATTCCCCCACTCCCTTCGATGCTCCATAGGACTTGTTAAGCTATGCTCTATTAACTGATGGAACTATGTAACACTGTTTTATGTCTAAGTAATGCTATGCTCTAGTAATTGTCAAAGTCAAAAGATAACTTTATTTCGATTGAATTTACAATCATAAAAAGTACATTTTTAAAAACGTTAAAACATTATAAAAATTCAATGTGGTCATTGACTTCTAAGGAAGGCATTTTACAAATAAACTCTAACACTCAATGTACAAATATAATAGCACAATAGTCAGTATAGATTCAGTTTGCTCAATTGCTGCTAAGGAAGGCAGATAACTTACAAGTAATCAATAACTCTCTTTATACGAGGTAGTAGCGAATCTTAGGGGACAGTTACCAACAGCTGAGAATGAATTTTCAAAGAGGCTTTGAGGAAGCAGGCAACAGTTTTGGCAACGTACGGGGTGTCTAAGTATTGGAGTGCCAGAAGAGCCGGTCTACATCTTTTCAATCCTAAGTGCCGAAGCAATGGAACCAGCCATCGTTTCCGCGGAAATTTATAAAAACCGCAGAAGAAGGTTACATGCATAGTTGACTGGCGAGTAAGACCGTCACAGGGGCAATTTGCTAATTCCCGTGACCAGTCTAAAGGCACAGGCAGTGAGACAAGACGATAAAATACATCAAACCGAAATCTGGTTAAAACATATCTCTCATAATTTGACAGAAAAAAAGACAAATAGGGTTGAATGCCATAAGAACTTTGGACCATCGTTAAGTGAACATTTGACTTTTTAACTAGTTCAGAGCACAGACGGAGATCGCTTAGGTGGTCAGCACATAGCTTTTTCATTGATTTTCTAGAAATGCCCACTAGAGATTCAGGGTCGGTGAAATATGCAGGGTGGTTCAAATCTGTCAAAAATTTTGAAACATATAACAACCAGGGAATCTTTTTCCAGTGGGACAAGGTGAGACAGTCAGATATTAATGACCTAGTTAGATGACATTGCTCCTGAGTCCATATACGGTGCCATAGTAGAATCAGCTGGTATCTAATGATGTCAGTCAGATACTCCCAACCGAGTTCCACATGGGCACCGTAAGTCGGAGCACTACGGGGGAGGGCTAATATGTATTTCAAGAAATAATTTTCTATGGTTTGTAGCTCGTCTGCAGACACATAGCCCCAGACTCCAGCCCCATATGTGGCCACGCTCATGCATTTAGCTTGGTAGATCTTCAGGAGCACAGTAGGTGCGGGCTTACCCAGTTTTCTAGAGAACGAAGTCAGTGCTGATGTTGTACGTTGAAACTGCAGTTTCTTACTGGATATGGTGGGTTTCCAGGACAGATGATTATCAATAAGAATACCTAAATAAGGGTAGGTATTGGCAGTTTCTAATCTGGTCTTCTGAATAAAGAGAGATTTACATTTTTGGGCACTCTTCCCAATGTTCATGACGAAAGTCTTGGACTTATTGACTGTGAGACCAAGAGAGGACATGAAGTCACAGTATTTTTCTAGTTGGGACTGAAGTTGATTGGGTGTCCTTGCTAGGATGACTGAATCATCTGCATACAGTAATGCAGGGATGGGGCGGGAGTTTATGCAGGGAAGATCTTTACTGTCAACTAGCATCGCTTGCTCAAGTCCATTTGTGTAGATGTTAAATAGGAATGGAGCAAGGACGCATCCCTGCCTTACGCCTTTTTTGATGTTAAAGGATTCAGTAAGCTCCCCTTTGGTACCGTATCTCACACAAGCTTTTGCGTCCGAGTATAACTCTCTGAGAAAATTCAGCAGTGCGGGATCTATACCCAGATTCTTCAGGATCGCCCATAACTTGAGATGAATTACGCAATCAAATGCGGAACTCAAATCCACATAAACTAGATGAAGCTTACCGCCTTTGGCCCCAACATATTTACCTATGAGTAAGGTCAGATTTAGGGCCTGTTCCACTGTGCCCAGGCCCTCTTGAAACCCGAACTGTAAATCAGTTAGGATCTTATTCTCTGTGGCCCAGTCCCTTAATCGCTCCAGGATAAGTCTACCGGCAACCTTGCCTAGGGAATCCAAAAGGGAGATGGGCCTGTAACAGGCTGGGTTATCCCGATCTCCCTTTTTGAAAATGGGCAGGAGCACGGAGGTAGACCAAGAGTCAATAAGGCCAATCTGGGTAACTGCAGACATGACCTGTGTGACGATTGGAGACCAAAGATCTATGTTACTCACAAATATATCTAGGGGCACCCCGTCTGGGCCGGGTGCCTTGCCGGTCTTTGAGGCAGTTAGTGCTGTGGTTACCTCCACTAGATCAAAGTGGAGGTTGATAGGGAAGATGTTATTGCTAGCGGGAGCTTCAGCATCTGGACTGGGGACTACGGTTGTCAGGGGGGTGTCCCCGAAAATCTGCGAGTAATGTGCTACCCATTTATCGGCAGGTACTGCCACATCTAGATGCTGTATCGCAGTTTCGTCAGCTAGGAAAGGGGCCTTAACTGTTTTCCAAAACAGAGTGGAGTCTTTGGTCAGAGTGCTCTGGTGTAGTTGGGCCCAGAGGTTATTTTTTAATTCCCGTTTACGGGATTGCTGTGCCATCTTATAGTCTTTCCTTAGGGAGGCGATTAGGGGCTGATCCCTAGTCTGATTGTGTAGAGCACTTTTCAGTGCACGCTGCGCTTTACGGCAACGGGAGTCAAACCACCCTCTAGAGTCCTTATCGTTGTCGTAAGACCTATGTGGACGAGTAAGCTCTTGTCTGATGACATCAAGTATCTTGACAAAGCTGGAGAGGATCAACTGGGGGGATGATGACGCCTCCAAGCAGTGATGGATTAAAGGAAGGGTTTTTTGAATGATCTTACTAGTGGTCGCAGTCGAGTTGATCGTCGACCACTTGACAGCATAACCGTTAATTTTACTCATCTCCAGAGAGTGCTGCACTAAGTGACTTGTTTTCGGGCAGGCTGAGGATGGAGTATTTAATACTATGGTTATGCTGTTTGGGTAGTGATCGCTTGAGGGATCGGTGCCAGTTGTAAATTGCTTCAATCGGTGGCTTAAGGATTGGGAGCATAAAATAAAATCAATGATTGTGGTAGCTCCTCTCCCATGGAAGGTCGTCTTAAACTCTACAGCAGGGCACACTAAGATGTTTGCGAATTCAAGTTCTAGTGCTGAAATACAAGAGTTTAGAGCGTGGCCCACTGTACTGTGGGTGAAGTGGGCCAGTGGGACATCATGCTCATCTAAGAGCCCACAGATACCTTTGCTATAGTTATTACACAAATGTACGTTGAAGTCCCCGCCCCACACAATATAACAGTTTAACTCTTGATTCATAGCTTTTTGGTCTAGTAAATACAAAGTAATTTCCGATAGGGATTTTACACAGTCGCTAAATGAAGAGTTATTATACATATTGATGAGATAATAACATGAATAGTTATCTGGACCTATTTTGAGGATTTGAAAAATTGGTGAAGCCAGCGGAACTTCCATGATCGTAAAAGGAATTAAATTGGAAACGTAGATGGCTAAGCCGCCCTTAGGTCTACCATGTGTAGACGGTAAGGAAGGAAGGTGAAATGTTTTAAAACCCTGGATATAAATAGGGTCAATTGCCCAAGTTTCTTCTAGGCAAATTAGCTTAAATTTATTCGTTACTTCCACCCAGGACTGAAGATGGATTTTCGATCTTAAACCAGCTATGTTCCAGAATAGAATTGGAAGGTCCTGGGTTGATGAAAAAGTAGGGGTTGGAGGCTGAGGTTCAGCGGAGACGTGTGGGAGTTGGGGCGGGAGCTGAGTGGTTATAACAGGAAAAGAAGAATTAGGTTTGGGCTCGCTAAGTTGGAAGACAGTGGTTTGCAAATTTGGAAGCGGATCTACGGGGGTAACTAACGTGGTGTGACATCTGACCTGTTGGGGAAAAAATGACTGCTGTTGGGTCAGGGTGTGCTGGGAGGGGGTAGAATCAAGCTCAATACCACTCAAAGGTGGCAAGAAGGAGTCAGTCGTCCGGATGCCGTTACAGGGGACATTTGGGTTGGGAAAGACGCTGTTGTAGCTGCCGTCTATTGAGAGTATAGAGGGTAGTCAGTCCACCATATCCAAGCAATCATATCGATTGGATAATGGTGGACCTCTCCAATTACCAAAGTGGCCTGATGATGGATTGTTAAAGCCATACCCCGACCATTGATCTCGGCCTCTGACTCCGCCCCAATTTCCTGCCCTGGTCCAGGACCACGGAGGACCTGCGTTACGACGTGTACTAGGGGGATAGAAATGCGACAGATTATGAGTAGCTATCCCTTCAGTAGAGAGTTGATCACCCCAAGAGCAAATATGCTCGACTGTATTTGGGTCTTCAAAATTTACTATAATACAGTCGCCCTGTGTGTTTTTTGGTAGATTGCCTAACCAAGGCACTCTACGCACTGTAGTGACTCTGTTATCCATAAAGATTGGAAGCGGTCTATTGTTGGACAGCCAGAATATTACTTTGTTTTTTAAAGACCAAACCGGTTCGTCTTGGTTTGGGGGGAGTTCCGGAACCCCAGTCATTATTACTACGTACGGAGAGGCCTCAGGTGGGAGATGGATAGGAGGGATCCTTCTCTTACGATTGTTAGGAATGTTATTGAATCCAGTAGCATTATTGGATTGAGCAGGAGCCGGTGTGAGGGCTGCAGGGGTAGGTAAGGAGGAAGTAGGGTTTGGTAGGGAAGGTGCTGTTGGTTTAGGATTGGTTACAGGGAGGGGAGGTAAAGGGTTGGAGGATTTAGGAGGCGGTTGTGGCTTGGTTGTAGATGCTAGGGAATGGTTTTTAGTAGACTTCTCAGGGACTTTTTGTTTGTTGGAGTTGGGGTTCTGCATAGAGGTTCCGGGTTTTAGCGCTTTGGCGTTCGGAGTATTTGAGGTAGTAGACCTGCCTTTCGCCAAATTGGAGTCCTTCTTGTTTCCTGCACTTTGAGATAGTGCAAGGGACAATTGGGTAAGTTGAGACTGAACCATAAGTAGGGCCTTTTCTATGGGTTCCAAGTGGGATTTAAATAAATCACCGATTCTGGTGAGCAATAGACTGTCGTTGCTACACGTGTTGGTTGTAAGATTACCATTTACCATATCTCCTCCGCTGTAATGGCTGCTTGAGCTGGTAGAACTGATGTTCAAATTAGCAGAGATGGAATCCACTATCTGAACATTTGACAGTGAAGGAGAATGGTGGTGGGGTGAAGGATTAAGGTTTTGCGGAGGGAAATTGGAGCAAAGAGGAGTTGCAGGGATGGTTGTAGCAGGAGGGATGGTGGAATGAGGGGACTTAGTGGTTGTCTTCTTCTTTAGTTTTTTAGGAATGGCTCCTTCTCGGATACCCCTAGCCATTGTGGAAGGGGGGGAGTTAACTTGTTGTTGGGTAGCAAAAATAGCAGGAGATTTTTCCAGGGACAGATGGGAATCAGACAAATTTAGGGATGCAGAAAGGTCCACTGTGCAGGGAACAGTGTGCGTCTCTGCACACACTGTCGCTGGTGGAGGAAAATCAACAGGACGTAAGGGGGTTTTTGCAGTGGCCAGTAGGCCCATCGAGGAGCGTCTGGCTATCATCAAGTCCTGTGAGATCCTCCGGTCCAGTAGAATAATGCCCTGCTCAATGGCATCATTGGCTTTAGTTATAAATTGATCAATTGGGCCAATGACCTCGCCAGCAGATTGAGCCTGCTTTTTAACAGTGTTCCTAGTGGTTCTCGGGGACATTGTATCGTAAGGATTATTACAATAGTAAGGAACAACGTGTTTTCTTAAGCCAGAACCAAATGATTAATGTAAAATGACAGGAATAGGATATTGTAGCACAAACTGTAAATGGAGTGGCCCAGTCCAGTCCTGCCCGGTCTTGAACGGGCTTAAACGGGCCCGCCCTTGGCCCGGGCTTCGCCCGCGCTTCTCCCCGCGCGCGTCCCGCGTTGCGTTTGGGGTTGGTCAGTATATAGTGGGACAATTAGGGGGCGTGGCCTCCGGGGGAAGAGGCACCAGCTGTTGGAAATGGGGGCTGCTGGTCCTCGCAGTCCCCCGGTGAAGCCTTCAGCCAACAGATAGCCCGGAGAATATTTCACGCACGCTGGGAGCGTGCAGCCTGACCGCCGATTGCGGAAAGCTCCCACCAGCGGCGCGACTTTGCCCAAACAAAGCAGGTGGCAATCCTCCCTCGGTAAGCAGCGTTCTGCTTCCTTCCTTGCTGTGAATAGAGTTTGTAAAAATGAGCGGCACCCGCGAAGCGGGTGTCGCGAAAGGTAAATAGGTGTCCAGTGGGGGCGTGGCCTCCGGGGGAAGAGGCACCAGCTGTTGGAAATGGGGGCTGCTGGTCCTCGCAGTCCCCCGGTGAAGCCTTCAGCCAAACAGATAGCCCGGAGAATATTTCACGCACGCTGGGAGCGTGCAGCCTGACCGCCGATTGCGGAAAGCTCCCACCAGCGGCGCGACTTTGCCCAAACAAAGCAGGTGGCAATCCCCCCTCGGTAAGCAGCGTTCTGCTTCCTTCCTTGCTTGACATCTAGTTTTTAGAAATAGTCACTTCTTTAAATCAGCTTCACGGTTTTTTCAAGTTCTATTCATATAGCTCTAGTAATTGAAGTAACACTGTTTTTTCTAATGCTAATCCTCATGTAAAGCGCTCTGATACCTCCGGGTCTAGCCAGCGCTATATAAAACTCTTCAAATAAAATAAATAAGGACCATTATCGCACTAAGAGGCAAGACAATTGTCATGTAAACCCTGTACGTGGCCAGATTATTATAGAAATAGATTATAGTCTATTAAAGCACAATAATAATTTGTACAACTGGTATTCTGAACTCATATATTTGAAAGTACTAATGAAGAAAAAAGTTTTGGTGAAATAAAATATTTGCCAAAGATCACACTATTTGAGCAAGGAAGTCATGATTTATTCAGGTTTTCTGGTTTCACTTTGTACAAATCAGCTGGCAAAATAGTTTGTGTCTTTTCTTATGTTAAGGCTTTGGTTTTACTTATTTGTGCATTTGTCTGCAGTTTTTAATAGACTGGGTGCTTTACATAAGCACCAGTTCAATGACATGAGGCTACATGCATTGTTTATGGTCATGGGGAGATCTAGTAATTTGCCCAGAATCACAGGCCGTTGAACTGAAGTGGAGGCTCAAACCTTGTTCCTCTGTTCTAAAGTTGTCAGATCTGGCTGTAATGCCACATTCTGGTAGGAGGGAAGGTGGCAGACAGAAATCCCTTGAAAGCTGAGCTTGTTATGGGCTCGAGGTTCCAACAGCACCTTAAACTGAGCAAGTGCCAGGTTTCAGGCTTGGAAAAAAACGAGGGTGCCTGGTCTCGAGTTTAAATGCTGTTTTTTAATTATCAGCAATCAAAAAGCTTCAAATTAATTAGAAAGCTCACGTGTATTTTCACATGTTTACTTATTTGGAAACATTTTTTGTAAATTGCGAGGTTTGAACACAACCTTTACACAAATTATACACAAGCATTGTGCGAATTTAGTGAAAACATTATAAACTTGTTGTGCAAAATGTTGAACAAAATTGTTAAATACAAATGAATTAGATACAAATGTCTTATACACAATAAGAACATTGAATTAATAGGTACACCAGAAACAATTATCTCAGTCCTGTCTGCCTATTTCTTTAGCTGTTTAGGACTGAAAGTCACCGTAGGCTTTATTTAACTCAAATTATGTCCAACAGCCAGGGACTGGTATTTTTTGCCTTTGGTGAAACAAGGGATGAATCCTTTGGAAAAGCCGACGCGTTTCCAAACCCGGCCGTAAGTTTGCGGGTTTTTCCTCAGGGCAACCTGGGTACCTTTTTGTTCCAGCGCAGCGATGTCTTCTGTTTTCTGCGAAAGACCTTTTCTAACTTTCGACTAGCTTGTGCTGCAGCCCGATTCTGTTATGGTGTGTTTCATGTGTTTAACACCGTTTGAGGCTGCACTCTTCTATACTCTTAATCGCGGTGCTTCTCCTTAATGATTTCGCAGCCGCGGAGACTCGGTCCTGCTTCTTATTTTAGTTGTGCTCTGCCGCACTTGCTCCTGCTACTGTTTGGCGTGCTACTCCAATGCGCTGAATTTGATCGATTGGTTTCAGGCTTGAGCCTGGCTCGAGCTTTCAGTGGCTCGCCAACCTCTAGGAAGGGTGTTGTCTTTGTTTTTTGAGCCTACGTGGGAAGTGTTTCCATGTCGTGAGCGAGGAGAACGGGGTGCAGTTATGTTATAGGATGCATCGCTTAGTAGTGGGATGGATGAAGAAGTGTGAGAGACAAATGTGCAGTTTACAGTTTAAGGCATGAGCACTCACAAATATTTTCACAGGGGCCATATTGTCTGATTTGTGATGTGACTGAGGGCTGCACTGATTCCAGCAGGGTGGCGGTGAGGTGGGGGGAGTGGGAGTGCAGGGCTGGTGGGGAATAGAATTAAGGTGGGTGCAGAAGAAGCAAAACATATCCATCTACATATCTAGTGGCAATTGTGCAATGTGAAATCCAGAACACCTGTGAATAATCCCGGCTTCTCTACTTTATCAAATTGTGTGATCCTAGGCAATTGCTTTATTGCGCTTTTCCTCCTTGTTCTTCATTATCACGTAAGCAGACCTCGAAATACATGACTTCAAGATGTACACTCTACAAAACGTGCCCCTATGTTGGATTTAATAAACTATAATCTTGCTCATGTACTTTAGGAACCCAGGTCACCTAAAGAGTGCACATTGCTACTGACTTGCTTCTAAGATCACTACTGCCATTGTTGTCAGCGTGGGGGTACCAATTAATGTTTCTAAATTCATGTTTGAAAACTATCACTTTAAAAAAGATATACTTAATGCCGTCTGCTGCGCTAAAGGTCAACGGGTCTGCCTGTTAATGACATACACTCTTTGAATTGAAATACACTCTTTGAATTGAAATACACTCTTTGAATTGAAATAGACTCTTTGAATTGAAATTAAGCATGGGCGAATTTTGCGAATCTCGCGTTCGCGAATTTTGCGGATTTGCGAACTCGCAATCCGCAAAATCCGCGAATTCTCGCGAATTTGCGGATTTTTTTTTGTGTTTGCGCGGGTTTCTGCCAGTTCGCGAGGGTTTTGTACAATGTCGCAAATTGCGAACTTACCTGTCGGGTCGCAAGTTTCGCGAACTTGTTGTTTCTACGTGTCCAGCCTGTTTGGGACACTCTTCTTCATCACTGCCACTCTGTCACCACTGCCACTCTCTGACTACTCATGCCACCCTCTGGCCCACCCATGCCACCCTCTGTTTCATCACAGCACCCTCTGGTTGTCCAGTCAGTGTACATTATTGTGGCAACGCAAGCACACCTTCCCTGCCTCAAGTGACCTGAATTAATTTGGGGCTGATTAATGTGTCACAGAATATTTTTTTAGCTGGCACCTGCTTCCTTAGTGCTTCCTGATTAGTGATCTTTTGCACTTGCTAAGTGCTTTCATTGTTGCAAAATTAGTTACAACACCTGCCCTGCCCCAACTGACAATAATGAATTAGGGGCTGATTAATGGATTTGAACTTCCAGCCTGGCTCCTGCTTGTCTCCCTTAGCTGTAATTCAGGACCTTTGTGGCATATGTGTAACTATTCTGAGGTTCAGAGCAGGGTCACATAATAGTTGCAACTGGCAACTGAACTCTGGAGGGGCCCCTCAGGAAGCACTACAGGAAATGGCTACTAATGATGAGCCTGAACTTTTGAACCTGGTAAGTAGTTTCAGTTTTGCTAAGATCGTATTTCTGCAATTTTGCACTTATTCGCGGGGCGCGAAGTTGTACTGGGAAGCCGCGAACTCACGCGAACAGTGCGAGCAAAATCCGCTGCTCGCGGATTTGCGGATTTTGCGGGAAATTCGCAAATCTCGCGGATTGCGAATTTACCGAAAATCCGCAAAATCCGCGAGCGAAACGGATTTTCCGCCCATGCTTAATTGAAATAGACTCTTTGAATTGAAATACACTCTTTGAATTGAAATACACTCTTTGAATTGTGAAGAGACTATCATATTTTTACTCTTTTGCTGCATGATGTCTTTATATATGGTGTTTCTAAAGTTAAGCGGGGCAGTACTCCCTAGGTTCTGTCTTTCTTTAACTTAAATAAACCTTAAAATACCTGCTTGCCTGTTTAACATCTTCTGAACATTAGTGCTGACGAGAGTAAAGAGCAGCCCAGTGTTGCTGTTGACCAGGGGGCCGCATGTTGAGGCCAGGAGGCTCGCATGCGCCTGGGCTGTAGTTTGATGAGGCAAGCTGGCAGCATTGAACAGCTCTGAAGGTCTCTTTATGGTATTTCTTATGATATACTAGGCTTGGCTGACTACTCCACTGAGTTGTCTAACCTGAGATTTTGTGTATAGTTGTGGTCCTGAGCTGGCATAACTTCTGGGCTTCGTTTTTTCCCCCAACTCAGATTCAAAACTTAAAATACCAGAATGCAAAAAGAAAAAGCCGATCTGCTTCTACCTGACACTAGAGGTGGGTGAGGCACTGAAAGCACGAGCCAGGCTCTCGTTAAGCCAGATGCCTGACTCTGGCTCAGGTTGAGGTCCCCTTGGATCCTCAAGCCCAAAACAAGCAGAGCTTTCAAGCGGCTTCTGCCTGCAAGTACTCTGACCGTATGCAGAAGAAGTTAAAAACAAGACAGTATTTTTTTTGATGCATTGCAAAAAGGGGAAAGATATATACCATCTAGTGGCTGAATTGCACAATGTCAAACCATGTTAAAATATGATTGTGTCTTCAAAATGTAAGTGTTTCATCTTAGTACATCAGATTATATCACTGCATTGAGCAGCATTTATCAAAATTGAGCGTTTTCTCCCAAATATTTTTTCTTTTTCTTTGCATTTTGTAATTAACATAGATATGCAATCTTCAGAACTGAAACGTTCGTTGCGTGGATGATATCATCAGGGACAGTGTACAATCAATTCCAGTGGCAGCATGCAGCGTATCCAGTCTGTGAGACACAGGCCTATACCTTGTTAAGGGGACAGTGGCAAGATAATGCGTGCATAATCAAAGGAGTATTTCAATATCTGCTGGTATCTTCATATACTATTATGGATGACAAGGGTTCCTGTACATCATGGGTACTCACAAACCTTCTCTCGGGGGCCAAATTTACAGTGTGGTTTGTGTCCGAGAGCTGCACTGGTGGCAGAGGGGGCGGGGCTAGAGCAACAACAAAAAAACTGTGACCAAGAGGTTGAACACAGGTCCCTGCAGCGTACACCTTCATCCACTGAGCCACTAGACCCGGCATACACACATCTCTCTTTCTCTCTCTCTCGCTGTCTCCCTCTCTCTCTATCTATCTCTCTCTCTCACTGTCTCCCTCCCGGATCACTGACAGAATATCGAGGAGCAAAATATCGACCTGCCAAAATATCATGGAGAAAATATAGAATGCCAGAATATCGAATTCCTATCTTCAAACAGGTAAGTATAAAAATATCGACTCCAAAATATCATCGTAAAAAATATAAACAGTCAAAATATCGAATTTTTTAAATGTCTTAAAAGTAATTTAAAATTATTATAATAATAAATATATTTAATTTAAACATACTTAAAATACTTAAATAAACATAAAATTAATAAATAATTAAAGTAACTTACATTAAAAAAAATAATAATAATACATATATATATATGTTCCCCTTCGTGGTCTCTGCCTTTTTCTTTGGAGAGGGTGCCCTGAATATATTAGCACGGCAAGCCAGGGACGTGCATCAGAGATCCCAGCATACAAGCTGACCTGGTCTTCACTTGCGCTGTTTTGTTTCGGCAAATCCTTCTTTGAGTCCGGGTTATCGGAATGACCAGGCCCACCACTGCACTCAGGAGCAACAGAAGCGGTGTCGGAGTCATTGTACTCCGCGTTGGGCGAGGCGCATTGTCGGACTTGTCCCCATGGAGAATGCACCTGATGGCGGCGGTTATGCAGTCAGGGGACACAAGGAATATCGATGTTGTGCAGGGTACTACGGAGCATTGGGAGAGAGCTACTCGAGGTGCCTGCAGTTCTCGTGGTCCATCCCAGCAAACCACTGCATGCTGGGATCAGTAGTTTAATCTACCATCGTTAAACGGAAGCAGGTGACATTGTTCTCCGCTTATGGGAGGAGCCAACCAGAACTATTTCTTGTGAGCAGGACCCTTTAGCAGCATACCTACCTGTTACAAACTGGGCGCTGACGAGGCCACACGGCCGAAATGCATACGCCCATTGCCCATGTCGACAATTAAAGAGACTCCAAGCTGTTCCCCTTCGTGGTCTCTGCCTTTTTCTTTGGAGAGGGTGCCCTGAATATATTAGCACGGCAAGCCATCGACGTGCATCAGAGATCCCTGCATACAAGCTGACCTGGTCTTTACTGGCGCTGTTTTGTTTCGGCAAATCCTTCTTTGAGTCCGAGTTATCGGAATGACCAGGCCCACCACTGCACTCAGGAGCAACAGAAGCGGTGTCGGAGTCATTGTACTCCGCGTTGGGCGAGGCGCATTGTCGGACTTTTCCCCGTGGAGAATGCACCTGATGGCGGCGGTTATGCAGTCAGGGGACGCAAGGAGTATCGATGTTGTGCAGGGTACTACGGAGCATTGGGAGAGAGCTACTCGAGGTGCCTGCAGTTCTCGTGGTCCATCCCAGCAAACCACTGCATGCTGGGATCAGTAGTTTAATCTACCATCGTTAAACGGAAGCAGGTGACATTGTTCTCCGCTTATGGGAGGAGCCAACCAGAACTATTTCTTGTGAGCAGGACCCTTTAGCAGAATACCTACCTGTTACAAACTGGGCGCTGACGAGGCCACACGGCCGAAATGCATACGCCCATTGCCCATGTCGACAATTAAAGAGACTCCAAGCTGTTCCCCTTCGTGGTCTCTGCCTTTTTCTTTGGAGAGGGTGCCCTGAATATATATATATATATATATTCCAGGGATAATCCAGTACGGCTCAGAGTTCAAAAAGGCTGCAAATACGGACTCAAACCCAAATATCGGTGCAAAGTGGTGGTTTATTTAGCAAAAGGTTTTCCCAGTCATCACATATACATACATATTATTAACAAAACATATACAATATTTTCAACGTAGGATAGTGAGAGGGTTAAATTTAGTATTACTACTCCAGTGAGTACAACTGTAGAGAAAACATTGGATAGAGTAGGGGTAAAAATTACTATTCTCACTCCAGAGAGTGCAACAGTAGGGAAAACATTGGATAGCGTAGAGGTAAAAATTACTATTCCCACTCCAGAGAGTGCAACAGTAGGGAACGCATTGGATAGCATAGGGGTAAAAATTACAATTCCCACTCCAGAGAGTGCAACAGTAGGGAAAGCGTTGGATAGCGTGAGATTAAAAATTACAATTCCCACTCCAGTGAGTGCAACAGTAGGGAAAGCATTGGATAGCGTAGGGGTAAAAATTACTATTCCCACTCCAGAGAGTGCAACAGTAGGGAAAGCATTGGATAGCGGGACGGTAAAAATTACTATTCCAACTCCAGAGAGTGCAACAGTAGGGAAAGCATTGGATAGCGTAGGGGTAAAAATTACTATTTCCACTCCAGAGAGTGCGACAGGGAAAGCGTTGGATAGCGTAGGGGTAAAATTACTATTCCCACTCCAGTGAGTGCAACAGTAGGGAAAGCGTTGGATAGTGGGAGGCTAAAAATTACTATACCCACTCCAATGAGTGAAACAGTAGGGAAATCATTGGATAGCGGAAGATTAAAAATTATTATTCCCACTCCAGTGAGTGCAACAGTACGGAAAGTATTGGATAGCGTAGGGGTAAAAATTACTATTCCCACTCCAGAGAGTGCAACAGTAGGGAAAGCGTTGGATAGTGTAGGCATAACATTTACTATTGCCACTCCAGTGAGTGCAACAGTAGGGAAAGCATTGGATAGCGGTAGGATAAAAATTACTATTCCAACTCCAGAGAGTGCAACAGTAGGGAAAGCATTGGATAGCGTAGAGGTAAAAATTACTATTCCAATTCCAGACAATGCAACAGTAGGGAAAGTGTTGGATAGCATAGGGGTAAAAATTACTATTCCAACTCTAGAGAGTGCAACAGTAGGGAAAGCGTTGGATAGCGTAGGGGTGAAAATGACTATTCCCACTCCAGTGAGTGCAACAGTAGGGAAAGCGTTGGATAGCGGGAGGCTAAAAATTACTATTCCCACTCCAATGAGTGAAACAGTAGGGAAATCATTGGAAAGCGGAAGAATAAAAATTATTATTCCCACTCCAGTGAGTGCAACAGTAGGGAAAGTATTGGATAGCGTAGGGGTAAAAATTACTTTTCCCACTCCAGAGAGTGCTACAGTAGGGAAAGCGTTGGATAGCGTAGGCATAACATTTACTATTGCCACTCCAGTGAGTGCAACAGTAGGGAAAGCATTGGATAGCGGTAGGATAAAAATTACTATTCCACTCCAGAGAGTGCAACAGTAGGGAAAGCATTGGATAGCGTAGAGGTAAAAATTACTATTCCAATTCCAGACAATGCAACAGTAGGGAAAGCGTTGGATAGCGTAGGGGTAAGAATTACTATTCCCACTCCAGAGAGTGCGACGGGGAAAGCGTTGGATAGCGTAGGGGTAAAAATTACTATTCCCACTCCAGTGAGTGCAACAGTAGGGAAAGCGTTGGATAGCAGGAGGGTAAAAATTACTATTCCCACTCCAATGTGTGCAACAGTAGGGAAAGCATTGGATAGCGGGAGAGTAAACATTACTATTCCCACTCCAGAGAGTGCAACTGTAGGGAAAGCGTTGGATAGCGTAGGGGTAAAAATTACTATTCCCACTCCAGAGAGTGCAACAGTAGGGAAAGCGTTGTATAGCGTAGGGGTAAAAATTACTATTCCCCCTCCAGGGAGTGCAACAGTAGGGAAAGCGTTGAATAGCGTAGGAGTAAAAATTACTATTCGCACTCCAGAGAGTGCAACAGTAGGGAAAGCGTTGGATAGCGTAGGGGTAAAAATTACTATTCCCACTCCAGAGAGTGCAACAGTAGGGAAAGGGTTGGATAGCGTAGGGGTAAAAATTATTATTCCCACTCCAGTGAGTGCAACAGTAGGGAAAGCGTAGGATAGCGGGAGGATAAAAATTACTATTCCCACTCCAGATAGTGCAACAGTAGGGAAAGCATTGGATAGCGTAGAGGTAAAAATTACTATTCCAATTCCAGACAATGCAACAGTAGGGAAAGTGTTGGATAGCATAGGGGTAAAAATTACTATTCCAACTCTAGAGAGTGCAACAGTAGGGAAAGCGTTGGATAGCGTAGGGGTGAAAATGACTATTCCCACTCCAGTGAGTGCAACAGTAGGGAAAGCGTTGGATAGCGGGAGGCTAAAAATTACTATTCCCACTCCAATGAGTGAAACAGTAGGGAAATCATTGGAAAGCGGAAGAATAAAAATTATTATTCCCACTCCAGTGAGTGCAACAGTAGGGAAAGTATTGGATAGCGTAGGGGTAAAAATTACTTTTCCCACTCCAGAGAGTGCTACAGTAGGGAAAGCGTTGGATAGCGTAGGCATAACATTTACTATTGCCACTCCAGTGAGTGCAACAGTAGGGAAAGCATTGGATAGCGGTAGGATAAAAATTACTATTCCACTCCAGAGAGTGCAACAGTAGGGAAAGCATTGGATAGCGTAGAGGTAAAAATTACTATTCCAATTCCAGACAATGCAACAGTAGGGAAAGCGTTGGATAGCGTAGGGGTAAGAATTACTATTCCCACTCCAGAGAGTGCGACGGGGAAAGCGTTGGATAGCGTAGGGGTAAAAATTACTATTCCCACTCCAGTGAGTGCAACAGTAGGGAAAGCGTTGGATAGCAGGAGGGTAAAAATTACTATTCCCACTCCAATGTGTGCAACAGTAGGGAAAGCATTGGATAGCGGGAGAGTAAACATTACTATTCCCACTCCAGAGAGTGCAACTGTAGGGAAAGCGTTGGATAGCGTAGGGGTAAAAATTACTATTCCCACTCCAGAGAGTGCAACAGTAGGGAAAGCGTTGTATAGCGTAGGGGTAAAAATTACTATTCCCCCTCCAGGGAGTGCAACAGTAGGGAAAGCGTTGAATAGCGTAGGAGTAAAAATTACTATTCGCACTCCAGAGAGTGCAACAGTAGGGAAAGCGTTGGATAGCGTAGGGGTAAAAATTACTATTCCCACTCCAGAGAGTGCAACAGTAGGGAAAGGGTTGGATAGCGTAGGGGTAAAAATTATTATTCCCACTCCAGTGAGTGCAACAGTAGGGAAAGCGTAGGATAGCGGGAGGATAAAAATTACTATTCCCACTCCAGATAGTGAAACAGTAGGGAAAGGGTTGGATAGCGTAGAGGTACAAATTACTATTCCCACTCCAGAGAGTGTAACAGTAGGGAAAGCGTTGGATAGCCTAGGGGTAAAAATTACTATTCTCACTCCAGTGAGTGCAACAGTAGGGAAAGTAAATACTTCATATATGAATTAAATTAAATTAAATATTAATACCAATTACAAATAATATAAAATAATTAACAATTTTGTATAATATATTAATTAATCAATTAAAAATACAAATGAAATTTAATTATTAAAAAAAATACCTACTAATACAAATTATTTACCAATGAACACTAAATTATTTAACAATTAATAAACAACTTAAATATTACAACAAAAATAAGCAAAGAATACATAAAAAATTTAATTATTTATAATTCAATTACTTCCCACACTATTCCCCTATAAACGCACAACCCACTACTGAAAAGAAATTAATAAAATTAACATAATTATCAATTCATCAATTAATTAAAACTATTGACCAATTATATTTTAATTAATTACCAATTAATAATTAATTAACAATTAATTCAAAATAAATACCAATAAATAAATTAACAGATTTAATTAATTATATTTAAATTACTTCCCACCCTATTCCCCTATAAACCCACAACCCGCTGCAGAAAATACATTAATTTAATTAACATAAGTAACAATTCATCAATAATTAAAATTAATTACCAATTATATTTTAATTAATTACCAATTAATAATTAATTACCAATTAATTCAACATAAATACCAATAAATAAATTAACATATTTAATTAATTATATTTAGATTACTTCCCACCCTATTCCCCTATAAACCCACAACCCGCTACAGAATTATATTACGCAAAAATTAAATACAATTAAACTAATTAAAATGAATTATAAAATAAATATACACTTTTCACACATATAGTAACATAAAACACAGTTTAAAAAATTCATATTAACTTACTTACCTCAAATTCGATATTTTTGTTGTCTATATTCTGTCCATTCGATATTTTGTCCATTCGATATTTTGCTATTCTATTCAATATATTTGTAGTCTATATTCTGTCCATTCGATATTGTGTCCATTCTATATTTTTAACTCGATATTTTGGCCAATCGATATTTTTTATTCGATATTATGACTGTATACCCTCCCTCCCTCTATCTCTCTCTCCCTCACTCTGACTGTCTCACTCACTCTTTCTGTCTCCCTCTCTCTGCATCCCTCTCCCTCTCTCCTTCCTTCTCCTCCCTCTCCCTCCCTCCCTCTCCTTCCCTCTCCCTCACTCCCCTTACCTCTCCCTTACCCCCCACCCTCCCTCACCCTCACTCCCCTTCCCTCACCCTCACTCCCCTTCCATCACCCTCACTCACCTTCCCTCATCCTCACTCCCCTTCCCCCGCTCCCCCTTCCCCCTCTGCCTCCCTCACTCCCCTTCCCTCTCGATCTCTCCCCGTCCCTCCCTCCCTCCCTCCCTCCCTCTCTCCCCTTCCCTCTCCCACTCCCTCACTCCCTCCATCACTTCCCTTCCCTCACTCCCTCCCTCACTCCCCCCTCACTATTTCCCCCTACATCCTTCCACTCCCTTCCCTCACTCCCCTTCCCTTCCTCACTACCCTATCCTCCCCCACTCCCCTTCCCTCACTCCCTCCGTCACTCCCCTTCCCTCCCTCACTCCCTCCCTCACCCCCCTTCACCCCTTCCCTCACTCCCTCCCTCACTCCCCCTCCCTCACTCCCTCCCTCGACTCCCCTCCCTCACTCCCCTTCCCTCACTCCCCTTCCCTTCCTCAGTCCCCTTACCTCCCTCACTCCCCTTTCCTCACTCCCTCCGTCACTCCCCTACCTTCACTCCCTTCCCTCACTCCCCTTCCCTCCCTCACTCACTCCCTTCCCTCACTCCCCTTCCCTCCCTCACTCACTCCCTCCCTCACTCCCCTTCCCTCCCTCCCTTTCCCTCACTCCCACACTCCCCTTCCCTCACTCCCTTCCCTCGCTCCGCTTCCCTCACTCCCCCCCTCACTCCCCTTCCCTGACTCCCTCACCCCCTTCCCTCACTCCCTCCCTCACTCCCTCACTCTCTCCCCCTCCCTCACTCCTCTTCCCTCACTCCCTCACTTACGCTTCACTCCCTCCGCCTCCCTCACTCTGTCTCCCTACCTCCCTCCACCTCCCTCTGTCACCCTCTTCATCTCACCCTGCCTGTGTGTGCCCGGGCTGAGACAGCTTCCCGGGCACATACAGCCGCACCGAGCCCTTCACAGGTCTTTAAAAGACCATTTACATGTTAATGGTGCTTTGTTGTAGTTCACCTCCTCTTAGCGCCCCTGCAGCTCCACTCGGACTATTGCCGGAATGAATCACCCGGCCCCCACATGTTAAAAGGGGTTCAAAGACAACCAGTAACCAAAGACCCCTTTATGTTGCCCGGCGGTGTCGCCTCTATGACCCACCAATATTAATCAATGAAGAAGCAGGCGCTGGAGACTGGAAGGCAGGAAACGTGGATTTTATTCTCTCCGGAGGAGAACACATCAATTCAGACAGCAAGTATCGTCACGAGGTGCTCTAACCACATCTCTGAGGCCTGGCCTCTTATACTAGGGTTTATGACCTTTATTGCACGTAACACATTCTCGCAACACTTTGATATTTGAAAGAACATCCTCGGAATCTCCCCTTCAGGCCCGTTCCCACATACATTTACAGTTGAATTCCCCACCCCGGTCACAACAGGTGATGATTGTCGCGCAGCAGGGCATTCCGCCGATTCACGGAATGCGTGGAGTTGATCGGATCTCATAGGGTGGGGGCTTTGATCGGCTCGAGGGTCTTTTGATGGGGAGGGGAAGCTTCCTACTGTACGGGGTAATAAACAGTATCCGCAGGGCCAGGTGGCGGCCTGGGAACAAGGAAGACAAACGGGGACACAGGGAAAGGGGGTTTGCATCAAAAGGATCTGAGACCATGAAAGGAATGAAGGGAGGTGTCGCGCTGGGAACAGGATGGGATTCTGTGGCGGAGCTGCGCTGAAGAGGGGTTTATGACCCAAGGCATGAGAGAGCGGGGGTTGTCAGCGTGCGGGGGATGCTTGCGAAGTTAGGAGAGAGAGAGACGCGCTGGCTATCAGCGAGGGGCAGGGAGGCCATGGTGCTCAAAATGGCTGCCGCTTACGCGCACAAATGGGCTCGAAAGGGGCAAGATGGCGCCGATAATGTTGACGTTTGCAGTCTAATCTTTAACAGTCCTCCCTTTTCAACATATCTTAGCCAACTTGCTTACTCAATGTCAATCTTCATCAAATTCCTAACCTCGGCATCATATATTGCTCTCATATGTTCGTTTCCAAAGTCCACAGTCTTAGGGCAAATACAATTTACGCATAATGTACACAGAGGTGGCAGACATTGAGTTCCTAAGCATAAACCGCATATTACAACTACAGGAATCAGGATAATGGTGAATAGTCTCCAGCCCCAGTTCTTAACGGTGCTCCAGAACCAACCACCAAGCGACCATTCTTCTTGTTCTTGGTGGACTTCTGAAGAGAGTCTATGAAGATGTTCGATGGCTTTGTACACTGAGGGTGAGTTGTCCGGTATGTACGTACAGCAGCTGGACCCAATAATGCGGCATGCTCCACCACGATCCGCAAGAACCACATCTAGGACAAGGCGGTTCTGGAGGGCCACCAAGCGGACCGCTTGAAGTTCAGCGGTGTTGTTAGCAAGGATACCAGCCGTGATGTTCATTGTTGTCTCAACTGCTTGAGTCAGATGTCGGATGGCACGGCTGTTTGCCATCGGGCCCCAGAGGGGGACAAGTCCCTTCATTGCATCGAGGAACTGCGCTCCTGTTGAGTCGGCTTGTTCAATGTCCATGGCTCGTTTTTGTCTGTGATGATTTGCTGGTGCCACATAAGTCGGAGGAAGGATGAAGGAAATGAAACAAGTGCCCCCCCAGCCTTTGGGGAGCCAGGTGTAAGCCTTCGTGCCGCAGACGAAATACGTGTTTGGAGATGCCACAAAGGAAGGTGGGTCGGTGGAGTCCAGAGTTCTGGAAAGACGGCAAGCACTGTGGCCTACCAGCTGAGTCCCAAGCCCTTCCATGCACATGTGGCCGGTGACGTTGATGACTGACAGGGCCACAGTCAGAGTGGCAGCCATTCGTTTTCGCAGGTAGGAGAAGGTGGTTCTGGTTGGATTATTGAACACTTGCATTTCAATTTGTTCTTTAGCAGGGATGTCCAAGTGGATTGTGTTGTTGGTGGTCTGCGGGCAGAAGTGTGTCTTTGTTCTGTTCCGCCAGACCCCGTGGTAGAAATGCGTTACGGTTTTGCTGGAGGTGGCATTGTCCTTAAAGCTTTCTTGCAGAAGCATCAGCCAAGCAAGACAGGAGCCGTGAACTGAGAAAGGTGAAGGGATGAATGGTATCGAGTGTCCAGTGGCGTGGGGTAGCAACCCACAGATCCAACAGTTGGTGGCATTGGTGGCAAGGTTGTGCTGGTGAAGTAGTTGTACGAAAGAGTTATTCCAAAATTCCTTTCGCCTCTCTCTGAGTTGGGGAGAGAGCGAGATCAGATAATGTTCCTTCATGGTGGTAGGCTGAGCAGTGGTCAGGAATGTTTCGTGAGCAGGTGCATTTTCTTCCACAATCCAGAGTGTGGTCATGAGGAGAAAGCAGAAAAGGATTGTGATGAAGAGTGCAATTGTCTTTGAGCTGTGGAGTCTGTCTGCTTTTGGGTTTCTGTGGTGGGTATTTCCTGTTGCCTCTATCATCTTCTTATTTGGCGCTTCCATCATCTTCTTATCTGGCGCTTCCATCATCTTCAAGGTGCTCGGTAGCGGGCAGAACCACAGACTTTGTTTTGCTTCTCTCCGGGTAACCCTTGGTAGTGTTTAGGTCACCGTTCTGAGATTTAACTCAGTCCGTGGTCTACTTAGCCGAAGCTCCCTCCTTTCGACGCAGGAAATACCCTTCTCTCGATGGCACAGTGGGATCAGAGAATTTTGAAAGTTCAAGTGTTTCGGTATCAGGATAGCAGGTTAGTGACGGTCGGTCCTTGTTCAGGAGCTCTTCTTGGTTGTCGATGTTTTCGGTCGAGGTCAGGGTCGAGGAGACCTTCTTACAGTGGTGTGCATGCAGCCAGTTGCGTTTTCCCTCCACTCGAAGTGCTGTTCGGGTGGTGATGAGGACTTGCCAGGGGCCCGTCCACCGGGGTTCCAGACTCTTGGCACGCTGGAAGTTCCGGATCAGGACGAAATCCCCAGGCTGGATGGTGTGTCCGGGACCCCTGGAAGTGTCAGGGATGGCATGCAGCACCTGTTGATGGATAACAGACAGTGTTTTAGTCAACTGGCATAAGTAATCAGACATTAGGACGTCCGGGACGTCATGAATGGAAGTTGGTTTCGGTGCAGACCAGACATTCATAGGCCGGCCGAATACAACCTCGTATGGTGTCAAGTGGTGTTTGGTAGGGGTGGAACGCATTGAGAGCAATGCCAGGGGGAGTGCGTCTGGCCATTTCAGTCCTGTGGTAGCCACTATTTTGGCCAATTTTAGTTTCAGTGTGGCGTTATGTCGTTCAACTAGTCCAGCAGATTGGGGGTGGAAGACTGCGTGGAACTTTTGTTTTACACCCAACCCCTTCAAAATGAGTTGGATAACTTCGGCTACGAAGTGGGGGCCATTGTCGCTCCACAAAATTCGACAAAGGCCGTAACGGGGGAAAAACTCCTTTAACAGTACTTTTGCTGTGGCCATAGCAGTGTTGTCACGGGTTGGGTATGCTTCCACCCATTTGCTAAATGCGCATATCACAACAAGTACATATTTCAGGCCTTGACATCTGTCTAGTTGGATGTAGTCCATCTGCAGGACTTCAAACGGGTGATTTGGGACCCCAAACCCTCCCCGGGGTACTACAGTTCCTTTCCCGGGGTTGTGTTGCAGGCATATCAAGCATTGTTGGACCAGACGCTTGGCGGACTCTGTGATTTTATCATTGTGCCAAACTCTGGAGACAAGTTCAATCATGGGGGCTGATCCTATGTGGGCAGGGGAGTGTGCCATAGTCAGTATGGGAATCAGATACGAGTCAGGTAGCAACCATTTGTTTGTGTCTTTTGTCCGCCAGCAGCCTTCGTCATCTTTCAATCCCACCCGTGTCCATTCAGTCAGTTCGTGTTGTGTGCTAGCCATTTGAATGTCTCTAATAGTGTCCCTAGCGTCAGACCATTTTTCTGCTTGTGACCTGGTCACGTACATGCGTGTTGTCGTCCTATTTTCAGCTGTCGTTCGGGCAGTGATGTCGGCTAGTGCATTTCCCTGTCCAATAATGTCTGTCACCTTTTTGTGTGCCTGGCATTTGATGACTGCAAGTTTTTTGGGGAGAAGGACGGCTTCGATCAAGGCGGAGACTAGATCCCCGTGCAAAATGGGGGTGCCGTGTGAGGTCAAGAATCCCCTCTCCCTCCAAAGGAGCCCAAAATGGTGAACCACCCCGAAGGCATACTGGCTGTCGGTGTAAATGTTTGCTGTGGTTCCTGCTGCTAGAATACAGGCTCGTGTCAGGGCAATCAGTTCCGCTGCCTGGGCAGATCGTTGCGTTATGCGGGCTGTCTCGACTACAGTTCGAGCCGTGGTGACTGCATAGGCAGCTGAAGTGGTGCCATCGGGGAGTTTGATGCAAGAACCGTCCACCCATAGCTCTCCATCGGAGTCGGGAAAGGCTGTGTCTCTGAGGTCAACCCTACTTCTGGTCTGTTCGTCTGTGAGGGTCACACAGTCGTGTACAGGGTGCGCATTGGGATCATTTTCTGGTAAGGGCAGCAGGGTTGCTGGGTTCAGTGTGGTGCATCTCTTCAGAGTGATGTGGGGTGCGAGCAGAGTCAGTTCGTATCCAGTCAGTCGTGCACTCGTCAGGTGTTGCGTTTTGGTTTGGTTTAGGAGGGTGTCAACTGCATGGGGTACCAGTACTGTGAGGGAATTCGAGAGCACGATCCCCTCACTCTGTCGGATAGAGATCGCAGCAGCAGCTACAGCTCGAAGGCAAGCAGGCAGGGCTCTGGCTACAGGATCAAGAGTGGCTGAGAAGTAAGCGCATGGTCGTTGCTTTGAGCCGATGGACTGGGTCAGGACAGATAAAGCGCACCCCTCCCTTTCGTGAGTGTAAAGGGAGAAGGGCTTTGTGTAATCGGGGGTACCCAACACAGGGGCCGAGCAAAGGGCATCTCGTAGTTGCATGAAGGAAGCCTGACACTCAGGGGTCCAAGGGAGTGAGAAAGGGATATCCTTAGCTAGCAGTGAAAGCAGTGGTTTTACTACGAGGCTAAAGTTGGGCAACCACTGTCGGCAGAAGGAGGTGAGGCCTAGTAGGGATCGGACCTGTTTCTGGGTCCTAGGGATGGGGGTGTCGAGAATGGTTTGGATCCGGTCAGGAGTCAGTTTCCTTCCGTCTTTGGACAAAAGGTGGCCTAGGTAAGTGACCTGGGGTTGGCAGAATTGCAACTTCTTCCTAGAGAATTTGTGGCCATTTTCTGCAAGGAAGTGCAGGAGTTGAATGGTGGCTGTGACAGCTAGTGGAGTGGTGTCGGCTGCCAAGAGGATGTCATCGACATATTGCACTAACACCACTCCATCGGGTAACTGGACTTGATCCAGTTGTCTCTTGAGGGCCTGGCTGTAGATGCTAGGGCTTTCTGTGTAGCCCTGGGGTGCTCGGCAGAACCTATATGAGCGGGCTTTTAGGGTGAAACCGAAGAGATATCGGCTGTCTGGGTGGATGGGAATGGAAAAGAATGCGTTTTTGAGGTCAATGACAGTGAAGGTGGTGGCAGTGGAGGGAATCAAAGTCAGGATGGTGGTAATGTCCGAGACCACAGGGTACTGGGGTACCACCACTTTGTTGATCTCTCGAAGGTCAATGATGAAGCGGTATGCTTTCTCATCTCCTTCTCCCTGTTTCTTAATGATGGGCAAGATTGGGCTGTTGCAAACGTTGCTAACCACTTCCTCTACCACTCCTGCGTCTATCAGTGATTGGATGATTTCTACCAATGCCTTCTCGCCCTCGGGCGATATCCGATATTGTGGAAGTTTTGGGAGTGTTGCATCTGGTCGAACAGTAATGTGCACTGGGTCGATCATCATGCGCCCTACATCCGAATCCGTTTTGGCCCACAGATACGGAGGCAGAGTGTCAAGCAGGGAAGTGTCAGCGTCGGTGATGGAAAACATGTGTCTGGGGGGGCAATGCCTAAGCAGAACGGGATTGTCGTAAAGGAAAACTCGGACTCCATCTTGGGAACATCTAATCGTTGCTCGGAAGTGTTTCAATAAGTCGAGTCCCATAATTGCGTCAGGGCTATTGGAGGAAAGCAAAAACGTGGTGTCAGTGGTGTTGTTTTCTAAGTCAAAGAGGATCGGGGCGGACAAAGGGTTAGTGGAGGGCGTTCCATCGAAACCTGTCGATGTTATTAGTGAGCCAGACAAGGGTGCCCTTGGAATCAGTCGTTTAGATAATGCACTACGTGTTGCGCCAGTGTCTACCAGGAATGGTGACTTTGTACCCAAGACCTTAGCAGTGACATAAGGGCCTTGCTGGTCAACATGGAGCTCGACTGGATCCCTCCCTTGCCCTAGGCAGTCCTATGCAAAGTCATGAACATCATCGTAGTCAGATTGCTGGCATTGGTTCTGTCGGGGTCGGTCAAATGTGTTTGGCCTACCTGATCTATCATTAGTTGCGTTGTTTGGGGGCCCTCGCTGTGGTCCCCTATTTCTTGGTTCACTTGCTGTATCCCTAGGATCTCTATTTCTGATGAGTTCCAAAAGAACTGGGCACTGAGATTTCCAGTGGCCCGTTCCCTTACAGAAAGCACACTGGTCCTCTCTAATGTCTGTACGTCCAATGTGGGGAGTCGAAGTACGGTCCTTGGGAGGTGCAGTTTTAGGGACGTTCATCTGATGGTTTCCCCGGTATTGGTCTCGTCCCATAGTCACCCCTTGCAGTTGAGCCATCATCACCCTCTCCTTTAAGTCTTTCTTCTTTCTCTCTGTTGTTCTATCGTTTTCGTTTTTCTGATGTTCATAATATTGGGCCATCTGGAGGATAGCCGTAGGTTTGGAGGCTGCCCAACTACTTTCGCTGGCCTGCAGTTTCTGCGAGACCTCCGGTGATAAACCCTTAACGTAATTCTGGACAAACAGATGGTGTCCGGTTGCAGTGGTCAAGTCCTGGCCGCTGTAATCGGAGAACACCGTTTCAAACCAAGAGAAGTATTCCGATACATCCTCCTGAGGTTTCTGGCGACAGGCCGTTACTATCGACCAGTCCACTTTCTTTTCTGGGATCAGGGTTTTTAATTTCTGTATGATTTTATCCGGGAGGTCTAAAATGGCTTTCAAAGGCTTTTGTCCGGGTTCTCGTTGTCTGTCTATGCCATCGAGTTGTGACCAGTTATGTCCAAACAGCTCAGAGTGGTCGACTTTCCGGATTTGCTTCCACACATCAGCTGGTAGACATAACCCGAAAAACAAGTCGATGTCAGCCAGGGTCATAATCGTCGATCCTAGGGCTGTACCCAACTCAGTATAGAAGGCAGTGGGGTTTTTACGTAGGTCAGGCAGAGATTTCCGGAAGGTCAGAATCTCTTGCCGGTCCCATGGTTGGTAGACCCAATTGTACACTACCCTTCCCTTTGCATCTTTGTTGTTTGCGTCATCGTGAGTCCCTTCACCTCGTGGAGGAACCCAGTAAGGGGCAGCCTCTCGTATCGGCATCATGGTGTTAGATCGTTCAGTTTGTGGTTCGGTTGCTACGGATGTTGTGGATTCGATTTTCGGCTTTTGTTCAGTGAGGTGGCGGAAAACCTCAAGCGTACGCGTAAGGAGGTCCGTCACATCACTCTCACTCTCATCCCCGATATCGACCTTCCGGTACAGAGTCGTTAGGCTCTGGGGACCTTTTTCTTGATATCGGTCCTCGTATGCGTTTAAGACGTGATAACACAGTTGTACAGTAAAGTGTCGTCTGTGACTCCCTGTATAAGAATTAAACACATCCGTGACGGACTCTTCATCTTCCCTCTTCTCTACCAGTATCTTTGCTATCTTGCCGACCCCTGCTCGCTCATTTTTGCTTAGTCGGTATGTTTTTGCAGGACCAACCCTTCGGGTCTCTGGGTCGCCCAACGTTGTCGTTTGCGTAGCATCTAATACAAGGAGTTCAGCCGGCACAGAGGCCATGGGGGCTGAAGCCGTGGTGCTACTCTCGCTTGTACCTGGGGGTAGTGGGTGCTGTGCTAAGGGTTGGGAAGGGGCATATGGAGGGGGCATGTGGATGATCGGAGGACCTAGCAGCAGATCATCGTTGGTTCGCTGTTTCGAGTGTAATTCAGGGTAGAGCGTGGAGGGTGTTCTAACCAGACACTGGCTTGACGTTTCTATTTCTAGTTTCTGTTTGGTATCCTCTCTTTCTTTTATCTCTTTCTCTAGTTTCTGGGCCGCTAGGTGGGCTGCTTTCCGCAGCTCTTTTCCCAACCTACTCTCAGTTCTCTTTTTACGTTGTTCGGCTTCTTTTCGCCACATGCCGAAGCTGTCAAGCATAGTGGGCGTCGTCTTGTTTTTACCAAGGGCTGTTTCTAGTGTGTTTATTTTATCGTCTTCAAAGGATCCTATCAGTGGCCACTGACTTTCTCGATCCTTTTTCGTATATTTATGCCACAGCTGGCTATAGGCTATAGCGATTAATCCATGCTTCATGAACATGTCCTTATTAGGGGTGCCTTCCAGCGGAGCCGGATGGTTCATCTCTAATAAGCGGTCCGGGCTAAACAGGCTACTAACCAGTGGGGAGAAGACAGGCATGACAGATCACAATGGGGATAATAGTCAGCACTACCTATCTTATCACTGTGTGCAAAGACTAGACAGAATATTTCTATTCTACGTTGTTTGCAGGCAGTGAATACCTCATGAACCAATCTTGAGCAATCAATGTTAGGTCAAAAATAAAAAATCAATATGGTCAATGGGGAGAATAAGTAGGCTCGCAAAGGTCCGCGTCACCTACCCTTTCACTATCTGCAAAGAGGGGACCTATTCTTCCCTGTTTGCAGACAGAGAATCTCCAGAAAACAATCTATAACAGTTAATCAATGGGGGAGGGGCAATTGTTCAGTGGGGGAGAAAGATAGGTCCGACGGATGCGTACCTATCCTTCACTGTTTATAAAGGGAGAGCCTGTTGTTTCTCCGTTTGCAGACAGTGAATCTCCAAATAAATTAACAAAAAGTAATACTAGTATTTTCTCATCAATTATCAATCACTTTCGCAATTCGTCGTGTTTACACGACCTTACCCGGACCGCATGGACAGTTTCTTGTCTTCCGAATCCAGCGCCCGATCGTCCTCTTCTCTTCGTACTCCTCGTGGCACTCCTGATGGTTCCCAGTCAGGACCGCAGATCACTCGAGAGAGGTCTGTTCGGAACCAGTGAAGTTCGGATGATCGGCTGTCAGACGAGGGTCTATCGGACAGGGTACCTTCCGATCGTTGCAGTCGTTCACTCTGTCGTCAGGACCTCTCCCACTGGATCCACGAGTCGCTGATGGGCCCCACGCTTGGGACGCCAATTGTTAAAAGGGGTTCAAAGACAACCAGTAACCAAAGACCCCTTTATGTTGCCCGGCGGTGTCGCCTCTATGACCCACCAATATTAATCAATGAAGAAGCAGGCGCTGGAGACTGGAAGGCAGGAAACGTGGATTTTATTCTCTCCGGAGGAGAACACATCAATTCAGACAGCAAGTATCGTCACGAGGTGCTCTAACCACATCTCTGAGGCCTGGCCTCTTATACTAGGGTTTATGACCTTTATTGCACGTAACACATTCTCGCAACACTTTGATATTTGAAAGAACATCCTCGGAATCTCCCCTTCAGGCCCGTTCCCACATACATTTACAGTTGAATTCCCCACCCCGGTCACAACAGGTGATGATTGTCGCGCAGCAGGGCATTCCGCCGATTCACGGAATGCGTGGAGTTGATCGGATCTCATAGGGTGGGGGCTTTGATCGGCTCGAGGGTCTTTTGATGGGGAGGGGAAGCTTCCTACTGTACGGGGTAATAAACAGTATCCGCAGGGCCAGGTGGCGGCCTGGGAACAAGGAAGACAAACGGGGACACAGGGAAAGGGGGTTTGCATCAAAAGGATCTGAGACCATGAAAGGAATGAAGGGAGGTGTCGCGCTGGGAACAGGATGGGATTCTGTGGCGGAGCTGCGCTGAAGAGGGGTTTATGACCCAAGGCATGAGAGAGCGGGGGTTGTCAGCGTGCGGGGGATGCTTGCGAGGTTAGGAGAGAGAGAGACGCGCTGGCTATCAGCGAGGGGCAGGGAGGCCATGGTGCTCAAAATGGCTGCCGCTTACGCGCACGAATGGGCTCGAAAGGGGCAAGATGGCGCCGATAATGTTGACGTTTGCAGTCTAATCTTTAACACACAGAGCAGCCGAGTCTCTCAGAGTCGCGCTCTGGTTGCAGTCACTCTTTAAACATTGTTTTCAAAAACATGGGTACAATGTCTGCAAGGTTTGCGTGCCGCCAGGGAAGGCTTGTCGGGCCGCTGGCGGCCCGCAGGCCGTATTATGAGTACCCATGCTGTACATCGTCCAGCAGTTCTAGCCCATGGCAACACCTCCAGGGACCCCACACCTTACAAAACGTTTGGGGGCATCTCCTGCTGTAGTAGGTGGTACGTTTTGCGGCCATATAGAGATCCATACCATTCCTCCACTCCTGTATCCTTGAGATTTCTTCTGCCCCCCAAAATCTGGCAATATCTGGTTTAGCCACCACCAGGCCAAAGAGCTAAAGAGTAATTGAGCCCTATTGGCATCAACGTCGTTCGGGTTTCCCTGAAGGACAAACCCTGGCTCAGTCGGCAGAGGTACCCCTACCACAACACTCAGCTCCCCAATAATCCCGCTCCAGTAAGCTTGCAGAACGAGGAATGACCATATCCTATGAAGGAAATCACCCTTGACATCCCTGCATTGAAGAAAATACGGTGTCTCCACTCTGACCATCTTATAAAGTTTCTCTCCATCATAGTATATTCTATGTAGAATTTTGTTTTGGACAAGGCGCAGTTTAGCTTTAATTGCCACTTCTCTTGAGTGCATCAGTGCTGCCTCCCAGTCGATGTCTTCCAGGGAGCCCAGGTCCCCCTCCCATCTCTTGCATATTTTCTTACGGTCATCTAGTATGTTATTATTTATCATTTTGTATGTAAGAGAGACTGCTTTTTCTGTCAAGTCTTGTGTAATAACCGTCCCTCCAGTGGGGTAAAGTCTGGTAAATCTGCACACTATATACCCTCTGCCAGCCACGCATGATATAATTATGCGTACCTAATAAATTGGGACCCGTGAAGCCTGTACCCTGTACTGAGAGTGGACCAGGATTTGAGTTTGCCTTTGTCCACAATATCGTCTACCGTAGAGATGCCCACCAAGTCCCAGGTCCCAAACCCTTTCAGTTTGCACAAGTCATTAAGCCACCTCCCCTTCCAAAGTGGCGTTGCCCAAGTGATCCGGTGTGTCTACCCCATCGCTTTTGTCGCCCTGTCCCATACCTCCATGGTAACCTGTGTCGCTAATAGTAGCCGGGAGGTTCCCTTGCCTTCTCTTTCAGTGTAGAGAGATAAATGCAGGACCAGGGAACACCTTTTAATTTGGCATGAGGAGGCCTGAATCCTTTCCTTCTTTTTTCCCTTTTTAGATTATCTTCTGTCAGACCGAACTGTATGACTCCTACCCTTGGAGAAAACAAGAAGCCTCTGGTAAGTAACGTGATCTGAAAATACTCCTTATTTTCTCTAGTTCTTCTTCTTTTTTATTTGTGTGTTTTTCTATCTTTTTACCCTATTGTCTTTAGGCTGTCTTGTGCAAGGTTCCTAAAAACGGTCAGTGAACTTCACTTCATTCATTGATGTGTTGGGGATGAACTATTACCAAACTGTAGTAGTTCAAAGAAGTGTGAAAAAGGAAAAGGCATGTTGTGAGAGTTTTTATGGTGTTCTGAGCATTCCCCACCTCGTTTCTTAGCGAGCTTTTAGAGCATGTCAACTAATATGGTGAAAGATAGGAAAAAGAAAATTCATTTCATCCTGCAATTTCTTCATGAAGGCTTCTCTCCCAAGTGACTGTAGGTTTATGCCTGCCATGTGTACCCCAAAAAAACCTTACACTTCCTCCCGCTCTTTCTTGCCTGTGAGGTTAGCCGGGTAAGTTCAGAGCTGTCCGCTCCCCTTAGGACACCATGCCAGGCCTGTGAAGCAGCTGCAGACCCTCTCACCCACTTGGCTAAGACAGGCTTCTCTTGGAGCATGGTGTGAGCCTGGCACCTTCCCAGGACGCTCCTGCCGTCTGATAGCGGTGCCTCTCTCAGGTGTTGTATCGCTTTCCCTTCAGAACACCTGAACAAGACTTCAAAATACCGAGACACAACATGAGCACTCTTCAAAATAGGACTCTACACACTTTAGAATACCCAAATACAACGTAAACAAAGTGCAACACTTGTTTGCCAAGTAAAGGGGGATATTTATTGCCGCATGTTCGCATAAATCAAATGGCAATAATGTACATGTAAAGTAAATGCATATAGTGCATGTATATTCACAAGAATACATGCGTAGAAAGAGAACTGCATGTACAGAAGAGTAAGTAATTAGAACTTGGAATACTTTACCGGCATCCTCCTTGCCAGCACGGCTGGGGAACCTGTTGGCAGTCTCGGGCACAAAAGCCCTAGGCAGCGCATCTGCTCCCAGGAGAGTTCATGTCAAAGCGCCAAGAGGTCTCCATCTTTATGCTTGTTACAAACACGGAGGGAGACTTCCCTTCATCTGCACTGTAGGTGCTGCCTACACTCTCTACGCCGAGGTCACTCAACGGAGCTGGCCAGGCTCCGATGAGAACTGAAGCAGAATTCTTCACATTCTCATCCTTGGACACCGTACGCACCCACCGTCTGTTCTAGCAGCTTATCTCTCTTGCTTGGTGAAGTGAGAAACATAAACAATCTGTATGTGCGCAAGTAACTTGGGCCCACATGCATCATTGTGTCATTTTGCATTTCTTAATTTGCGAAAAATAAGGAATCGCAAATTAAGAAGTGCAAAATGCTATGCATCATTTTTTTCGGTATTTCTTTGTGATTCGGTAAAAATCGCAATTTTTACCGAATCCCAAAGAAATACCGAATTCTTAAGTTAATTTTGGCAATTCCCATTGATTCCTATGGGCCAAAAGGCCCATAGGAGTCAATGCAAATTGCGAGTGGCACTTAGAAAATTTCATGGGTGCAGGGGGGGGGGGTCCAAAGGACCCCCCCATGCACCCCTGAAATGTATTTTTCGCATCATGTTGCACACACACATGTCCTAAGGACATGTGTGTCCGTAACATGAATGTTGAAAAAAAAGCATTTTCAACATTTTAAACACTTTTTCCAAATTTACCGAGTGGTTCAACCACTCGGTAAATTTGGCACCCTATTTGCGAATTTTCACTTTTTAAAACAATGATGCATTGCTTTTAAGAAATCGCACATCTGCGACTTCTTAAAAGCACCCGCAATTTTAGAATTCGCAAACATGTTACGAATTCTAAAATTGCTTCATGCATCCCAAAAAGCACTTTTGCATTCGCAAACGGCCGATTTTAAGGAATCGCACCGTTTGCGAATGAAAAAGTGCTTGATGCATGTGGGCCTTGGTCCTGCCTGCATTCGCAGCTGAGAAGCAGGGTCAGACAGACACAAGATGAAACTGGGCTCACAAAATATAGTTCAAGTAAAATGGAGTCAATGGTCAGTATATGATCTCACAATGTAAAACTGACTGTAGCATTACGCTCCACCCCTTGATGGTAGAATAAAAATTAGCATAACTCATAAGTGTAAAAGTCATAGCTCTAGGATGAACCAAAGGTATAAAGTTAGGCACACATTGCATAAAGCAAAAAATAAATATCAAACACAAATTATACTTGAAATGTAACAAATTTGCCCAAAATCAGGCAACCATCCAAATAACTAATCCGCCCACCCGTGTCCACATCTTGCTTCACTCCGTTTACTATTTCATGCAATGCATTAAGATGCAAATGGATGGACGTGGAATGGTCAGACAAATTGAAACAACACAATCCTTCAAACTTTGCACTGCTATGGTTATGTTTTGAAAGCAAATAGTTAATTGCAGCCCTATTTTGGGAAGCAGCTTTTCTTGTGCCTTGAACATCCAATAGCAATTTAGCTAAAGCTGTAGAAGTTTCATTTATTTTTTCACCATTAAACATGCAAGCTTGTTTATTATCCTAGTATTGTATACAGTTAATCCAGGAACGGCTACTATGGTTGTAGCTAGACTAATATATTACGTTTTGGATAACAAGGTAATTTCAGAATCACAGTCTTCAGACAATTTAGATGCATCTCTAGTATAGCTAGGGTGCCGCGGCGGCCCATGCTGGTAAGAGCGGTGGGGCAGTGTGAAGGGGGAATTTGACAGACGACGCAGAGAGAAAATTAAACAGATAATTAATTTTCTCTCATCATCGTCTGTGGAAATCCCCGTCACCCAGCCCCACCGCCTCACCGCTCTTAACTGCATGGGCTGCAGCTGCTGTTAAGGCACATATTTCTCCAGTCAGGTTCACGGGTATATAGGTGTAAGACATATTGTCACACGAAAAGAGCCATCCCTTGGGTAATGAAACATGTAATTAATACTGGCGGTTGAGTCCCTTGGCTGTGGGTATCCCTGGACCTTCCCGGTTCCCTCCTTACTCACCCAAACACAGTCCAAACACTGTAATCAGGACATATACATGCCAAGCATTGCTCTAGAGAAACAGAGCAAAAACAATTATTATCATTCTTGCAAACAACATTTATCAGCAGGCACATGTTCCCATTTCTCCACTCCAGGTCTCATTACAACTAGAATGTTGTCTTTCCCTGCATCTATGATTTTGGCATGTTCAGGAGGGTTGTTGGGGGATTCGATCCTTACTTTGGCTCCTGAGTTGATATCAGTGGAGCCAGACCCTCCCTTCCCTCGTACAGTAAGAAGGGCTGGGTCAGTCCCCTTCCTAACAATTCCTCCATAGACTGGCACAATGATAATCTGGGCAACACGATCTCCGGGATGCACTACTAAATCAGTGTCTCCACTGTTCAACATGATCACTTTTATCCACCTTGGTAATCAGAGTTTATTACCCCTCCTAGAATTTGAATGCCCTTTAAGGTAAGCCGTGATTGAGGCACAATCAATCCAAAATGCTGCAGGAGAATCTGAATTCCAACCTATGTTTCAGTTAAAGCTGTATTTCTGAATTTCAGTCTGTTCATCTGTAAAGCTTGTAAATCAAGAATTGCAGCATCTGGGGTGGCACGATATAGAGCTAGGGCTCTGGGGGTTGTCTCCCAGTACAAGACAGTGCTAGTGGCCACGTGAGACTGAATCTGCAAAGCTGGTATCAAAATTTGCATCAATGGAATTTCTTCATTTGTCAAAGGCCTCTTGTTCATAATTAACAATGCATCATGCAAGTAATCTATCCAACCTTTAAATGACCTTTCTGACAATTTTTTCAGCTGAGCTTTCAACAATCAATTCATTTTCTCAATCGGGCCCGCAGCTTGGGGGTAGTAAGAGATCTGATGTATCCACTGTAATTGGCATTGGCCCAATGTAGTTGATCTGCGATATCTGTCCTGGTAGCTTTCCCATACCTAGCTGACCTCTCACCACTTGTGGAACTGGTCTATGTCGTGTATGCTGACAAATGGGACATTGCATAATTGCAATTTTTATCAAACCTAGGGGTATATGCATCCCTCTAATCTATGCCCACGTGTTAGTGGCTTTCTCTCTCATGTGTCCACATTTTTGGTGTGCCCACTTAGCTATTCCCACCAAATGAGAATGCTGTTTCGCCACCTTGGCCTAAAAGTTTTTGGCTTTTTTGTCAGCAAAGGAATTACATCACTGTTCTAATGAGTTTGTTGGGCAGAGGGCATCTACCTGATGTACGGTAACTGTTTTTTGTGGTTAAATTTCCCATATCTATTACCTCAACTCTTTACCCACACCTGTTTTGAATGTATCATCCAGTTATGGACATGCCATGTGGGAAGCCAGGTAGCCAACCCATTAGCAGTAGATCATGAGTCTGTGTAAATAAAACACTTTCCAGGTAATAATTGTTACACAGCCTACAGTTCTGTAAACTGGCTACTCTTTCCCTCTCCAGTAGTAGTTAACAATGTCTTAGTCACAGGATTGTACCTCTCCACTTTCTTCTCTTTTTTTTATTAATGCAAAAATTGTACAAATATATTAGACTGTACCATACGATATGTGTGACAAATGAATCATGAACAAAAGGAAAACAAAAGAATAATGTATTCATAATGTTTCCCCCCCATGATTTACCCCCCCCCCGCCTATGGAACCCCACCCACCTGGGAGTTGGTCAGCCTCTGGTAAGTTTCCAGATTCAAATGTAGGTTTTGAGTTACTTTTAATCATTCACTCATTATTCTCTAACCATCTAGTCAATGGAGCCCAGATTTCCCAACCTTTAATTCGGGAGCTTAGTCCCCTCCTTGCATAAATAGCTTTTTCCAGGTTATAATTCGCAAGTAGTCGGGAGATCCATTGCTGAAACCCTGGTGGATTTGGATCCAGCCAGGCAGATGCTAAACATAGGCGCAGGATTGCCATGCCAATAACCACAAATTTCTCTCCGGGCTTCCCCTGTAAATCCTGATCTACCCCTAGTCCAATTAACGTCGGAGAAAGGGAGCAGACACTAATTTCTCATTTTAGGTTATCCAAAGCATCACAGGTGGGAAATATGTGGCTTAGATCTGCTAGATATAGAGCGCAGCGAGGACAAACAGTCCCTCTCCCTGCTCTCCATTTAGCAATTTTCTTGGGGGTGTAATCAAGCGAGAAGCATGGTATTTCTTTGTGATTCGGTAAAAATCGCAATTTTTACCGAATCCCAAAGAAATACCGAATTCTTAAGTTAATTTTGGCAATTCCCATTGATTCCTTTGGGCCAAAAGGCCCATAGGAGTCAATGCAAATTGCGAGTGGCACTCAGAAAATTTCATGGGTGCAGGGGGGGGGGGTCCAAAGGACCCCCCCATGCACCCCTGAAATGTATTTTTCGCATCATGTTGCACACACACATGTCCTAAGGACATGTGTGTCCGTAACATGAATGTTGAAAAAAAAGCATTTTCAACATTTTAAACACTTTTTCCAAATTTACCGAGTGGTTCAACCACTCGGTAAATTTGGCACCCTATTTGCGAATTTTCACTTTTTAAAACAATGATGCATTGCTTTTAAGAAATCGCACATCTGCGACTTCTTAAAAGCACCCGCAATTTTAGAATTCGCAAACATGTTACGAATTCTAAAATTGCTTCATGCATCCCAAAAAGCACTTTTGCATTCGCAAACGGCCGATTTTAAGGAATCGCACCGTTTGCGAATGAAAAAGTGCTTGATGCATGTGGGCCTTGGTCCTGCCTGCATTCGCAGCTGAGAAGCAGGGTCAGACAAGATGAAACTGGGCTCACAAAATATAGTTCAAGTAAAATGGAGTCAATGGTCAGTATATGATCTCACAATGTAAAACTGACTGTAGCATTACGCTCCACCCCTTGATGGTAGAATAAAAATTAGCATAACTCATAAGTGTAAAAGTCATAGCTCTAGGATGAACCAAAGGTATAAAGTTAGGCACACATTGCATAAAGCAAAAAATAAATATCAAACACAAATTATACTTGAAATGTAACACATTTGCCCAAAATCAGGCAACCATCCAAATAACTAATCCGCCCACCCGTGTCCACATCTTGCTTCACTCCGTTTACTATTTCATGCAATGCATTAAGATGCAAATGGATGGACGTGGAATGGTCAGACAAATTGAAACAACACAATCCTTCAAACTTTGCACTGCTATGGTTATGTTTTGAAAGCAAATAGTTAATTGCAGCCCTATTTTGGGAAGCAGCTTTTCTTGTGCCTTGAACATCCAATAGCAATTTAGCTAAAGCTGTAGAAGTTTCATTTATTTTTTCACCATTAAACATGCAAGCTTGTTTATTATCCTAGTATTGTATACAGTTAATCCAGGAACGGCTACTATGGTTGTAGCTAGACTAATATATTACGTTTTGGATAACAAGGTAATTTCAGAATCACAGTCTTCAGACAATTTAGATGCATCTCTAGTATAGCTAGGGTGCCGCGGCGGCCCATGCTGGTAAGAGCGGTGGGGCAGTGTGAAGGGGGAATTTGACAGACGACGCAGAGAGAAAATTAAACAGATAATTAATTTTCTCTCATCATCGTCTGTGGAAATCCCCGTCACCCGGCCCCACCGCCTCACCGCTCTTAACTGCATGGGCTGCAGCTGCTGTTAAGGCACATATTTCTCCAGTCAGGTTCACGGGTATATAGGTGTAAGACATATTGTCACACGAAAAGAGCCATCCCTTGGGTAATGAAACATGTAATTAATACTGGCGGTTGAGTCCCTTGGCTGTGGGTATCCCTGGACCTTCCCGGTTCCCTCCTTACTCACCCAAACACAGTCCAAACACTGTAATCAGGACATATACATGCCAAGCATTGCTCTAGAGAAACAGAGCAAAAACAATTATTATCATTCTTGCAAACAACATTTATCAGCAGGCACATGTTCCCATTTCTCCACTCCAGGTCTCATTACAACTAGAATGTTGTCTTTCCCTGTAGCTATGATTTTGGCATGTTCAGGAGGGTTGTTGGGGGATTCGATCCTTACTTTGGCTCCTGAGTTGATATCAGTGGAGCCAGACCCTCCCTTCCCTCGTACAGTAAGAAGGGCTGGGTCAGTCCCCTTCCTAACAATTCCTCCATAGACTGGCACAATGATAATCTGGGCAACACGATCTCCGGGATGCACTACTAAATCAGTGTCTCCACTGTTCAACATGATCACTTTTATCCACCTTGGTAATCAGAGTTTATTACCCCTCCTAGAATTTGAATGCCCTTTAAGGTAAGCTGTGATTGAGGCACAATCAATCCAAAATGCTGCAGGAGAATCTGAATTCCAACCTATGTTTCAGTTAAAGCTGTATTTCTGAATTTCAGTCTGTTCATCTGTAAAGCTTGTAAATCAAGAATTGCAGCATCTGGGGTGGCACGATATAGAGCTAGGGCTCTGGGGGTTGTCTCCCAGTACAAGACAGTGCTAGTGGCCACGTGAGACTGAATCTGCAAAGCTGGTATCAAAATTTGCATCAATGGAATTTCTTCATTTGTCAAAGGCCTCTTGTTCATAATTAACAATGCATCATGCAAGTAATCTATCCAACCTTTAAATGACCTTTCTGACAATTTTTTCAGCTGAGCTTTCAACAATCAATTCATTTTCTCAATCGGGCCCGCAGCTTGGGGGTAGTAAGAGATCTGATGTATCCACTGTATTTGGCATTTGCCCAATGTAGTTGATCTGCGATATCTGTCCTGGTAGCTTTCCCATACCTAGCTGACCTCTCACCACTTGTGGAACTGGTCTATGTCGTGTATGCTGACAAATGGGACATTGCATAATTGCAATTTTTATCAAACCTAGGGGTATATGCATCCCTCTAATCTATGCCCACGTGTTAGTGGCTTTCTCTCTCATGTGTCCACATTTTTGGTGTGCCCACTTAGCTATTCCCACCAAATGAGAATGCTGTTTCGCCACCTTGGCCTAAAAGTTTTTGGCTTTTTTGTCAGCAAAGGAATTACATCACTGTTCTAATGAGTTTGTTGGGCAGAGGGCATCTACCTGATGTACGGTAACTGTTTTTTGTGGTTAAATTTCCCATATCTATTACCTCAACTCTTTACCCACACCTGTTTTGAATGTATCATCCAGTTATGGACATGCCATGTGGGAAGCCAGGTAGCCAACCCATTAGCAGTAGATCATGAGTCTGTGTAAATAAAACACTTTCCAGGTAATAATTGTTACACAGCCTACAGTTCTGTAAACTGGCTACTCTTTCCCTCTCCAGTAGTAGTTAACAATGTCTTAGTCACAGGATTGTACCTCTCCACTTTCTTCTCTTTTTTTTATTAATGCAAAAATTGTACAAATATATTAGACTGTACCATACAATATGTGTGACAAATGAATCATGAACAAAAGGAAAACAAAAGAATAATGTATTCATAATGTTTCCCCCCCATGATTTACCCCCCCCCCCCCGCCTATGGAACCCCACCCACCTGGGAGTTGGTCAGCCTCTGGTAAGTTTCCAGATTCAAATGTAGGTTTTGAGTTACTTTTAATCATTCACTCATTATTCTCTAACCATCTAGTCAATGGAGCCCAGATTTCCCAACCTTTAATTCGGGAGCTTAGTCCCCTCCTTGCATAAATAGCTTTTTCCAGGTTATAATTCGCAAGTAGTCGGGAGATCCATTGCTGAAACCCTGGTGGATTTGGATCCAGCCAGGCCGATGCTAAACATAGGCGCAGGATTGCCATGCCAATAACCACAAATTTCTCTCCGGGCTTCCCCTGTAAATCCTGATCTACCCCGAGTCCAATTAACGTCGGAGAAAGGGAGCAGACAGTAATTTCTCATTTTAGGTTATCCAAAGCATCACAGGTGGGAAATATGTGGCTTAGATCTGCTAGATATAGAGCGCAGCGAGGACAAACAGTCCCTCTCCCTGCTCTCCATTTAGCAATTTTCTTGGGGGTGTAATCAAGCGAGAAGCATGACTTCTAGTGACTTATACTACTGTGCCTGAGGTTGGGCTGGTGCTAAAATATTCAGTGCTAAATTAGCTGAGAGGAAAAATAAGTTTTCTGGGGTACCAATCTCTGCATTCCTTTTTAAAGCTCGGCTTTCCATGTCATCTGGCATTAATGAATTTAAAAAATAATAGACCACACCAATAGACAAATCTCTATTCTTTCTAAGTTTATTTATAATTTCAATAATAGTGAACCCTACCGGGCCACCCCCTTTCTTAATCAAAAAGTCTTGAATTTGTAAAAACTTGTAAAAATCTCTCCTATCTAACCCATACCATTCTCTAAGGTTCTCAAACGAAACCAGACCTGTTGGAGAAAAAAGCTCTAAGTTTAGTCAGACTGACTTCACTCCATCTTTCTATTATAGAGTTTTTAAAAATCTCAGGCAGGATAGGATTATAACAGAGTGGTGTATAAAAATTCAGGCGGCCCATCCCAATGAGTTTCCAAATGGATTTCATATTCTTACATCCGCCTTGTAGTGTTTTAATACGGACTTTCTTGAAGTGATTGTCATTCAGGTGCCGCCAGACCCACCCCACTGCTTCTATCCCCAAGTGGAGATGGTATCTCTTCTGTCCTGTTTTCTCTTGGTTTTTCCTGGATAAGAACTAAATTATACAGTATGATAGTGGCCGAACAATAAAGTCTGATATTGGTAGGGCGAGCCCTCCCCTTTCCTTGGGTAAAGAGAGACATTTGAATGCTCTTCTAGGCTTCGCATATCCCCAGATAAATCTGGAAAATATGTCTTCAATTCTTTCAAGACATTTGGGGCCAGATGTAGGAAGGCCGTTAACGACCAGTAATAGGCTTTTATTTATTTTATTTATTTATTTAATGGTTTTGTAAAGCGCGTAGTAACTCAATGAGCATCCCAGCGCTGACCTGCTTCTCCAGGGGTTTTAGCCGTCTAACGAAATTATGTTTGAGGAAAAAGGAGAGTCTTTAGAGATTTCCTGAACTGGAGGTAGTTCGATTCTGTCCTCAGTCTTCGTGGTAGGTGATTCCAGTGTTTGGCCGTGTGGACCGAGAAGCGACGGCCACCGGTCTTGGCTTTTTTGATTCTGGGGACTGAGATAAGATTTTCTCCGCTGGCCCGGAGATCTCTTTCCGCCTTGTAGGGGATTAGGAGTTCCTTGAGAAGGGGGGGGCCGTTATTGTTGAGGGTTTTGTGGGCCAAGCAGAGGGCCTTGAAAACTACCCTTTCTCTGACTGGGAGCCAGTGCAGAGACTTGAGAGCTGGCTTGGCAGAGGATCTTGCAGGTGTGCCCGTAAGTAGGCGGGCAGCGGCGTTTTGGACTTTCTGCAACGTGTTAAGGGTGGCTTCGGGAGCTCCCAGGTAGATGGCGTTACAGTAGTCCAATCTCGCCAGGATTAGACCCTGAATGAGGAGCTTCCTTGCGTTTTCGGGGAGCAGGGGGAAGATCTTCCTACAGGCTCTGAGTAAACCAAAGCATGTCCCTGCCGTCTTTTTTGCCTGAGTTTTGAAGCTCATGTCCTTCTCGATCCACACGCCTAGGCTTTTAACCTCGTCCTTGGGTGCGGGAGGGTCACCCAAGCAGCTGGGCCAGAGGTGAAGTGGCAGTGAAGGCCCCTTGTGACCCAGCATGAGTATCTCGGTCTTAGACCCGTTCAGCTTTAACGATGAAAGATTCATCCATCGGTGGACTTCGAAGAGACAACTGTGGAGATCAGAGGGGGGATGGTAGGGGTGTGAAAGGGTTACAACCAACTGGGTGTCGTCGGCGTAGTTGATAATTGACACGCCGAACGAACTGACCCTCTTCTCCAGTGGGGCCATGTACATGTTGAATAACGTAGGGCTCAAGGATGAGCCCTGCGGTACTCCACATCGGAGGGGGATGATAGGTGAGTGGCTGTCGTTCTCCCAAACCTGGAAGGAACGTCCTGATAAGAAGGATTTTAGCCACTTCAGGGCCATACCCTTTAATCCAATTTCTCCCAGTCGTTGGATTAGGGTGGGATGGTCTACAGTGTCGAAGGCCGCACTGAGGTCCAGGAGGATCACTGCCACTGATCCTCCCGTATCCAGAATGCTTCTGGCCTTCTCCACTGCTGCCAGGAGGGCGATATCAGTGCCCTGACCTGGACGGAACCCTGTCTGGGAGACCCCTAATAGGTTATTGCTCTCTAGGAAAAGTGACAGTTGTTTGTTTACCAGCTTCTCAGCGATCTTGCTGTTTCCTGGGAGAAGGGAGATGGGCCTATAGTTGGAGAGGTCCTGCGGGTCTAGGGAGGGTTTTTTTAGAAGGCCTTTAACTGCTGCCGCTTTCCAGCTGTGGGGAACTGTGCCCTCCGAAAGGGAGGAGTTAATTAGAGCCGTGAGGGGGGGGGGATTATGGTGCTAGACACTTTTTTCAGGAAGCGGAGGGGTGCGGGGTCGAGGGGGGAACCACTTTTAATTGAGGCCAAAGTTGCCCCTTTTCCTATGTAGATGGCAAATTTACAGATTCAGTAAATACGGAATCGGTATTTACCGATTCGGTATTTACCGAATCATCATTTACCGATTCGGTATCTACGGAATCGGTAAATGACATGTTGGAAGCACTTTGAAGAGTGCTTCTGTGCCTTAAGGATTCGTTATTTACCACCAACTATTAGTTGGTGGTAAATAAGGAATACTTCTGTAAATGCAAATGTGTGCATTTACACCAGTGCCATGTGGCAGACACACATGCCCTTAGGGCATGTATGAATGCCACATGTGCACACCAGCACTATTCAGGGGTGCAACAGGGTGTCAAAGTGCCACCCTGCCACCCTTGACTCTTTCCCAATTTTACCGAATCGGTATTTACCGATTCGGTAATTGACATGGCAATTACCGAATCGGTAAATATCGAATCTTAACGATTCGGTATTTTTTATCGATTTTTTTATCCACATAGCATTTACCGATTCAAAAATACCGGGGCAGAAAATGTTTAATATGGTGGCGGTGTCTATTAGACACCGCCAGCCATATTAGCATTGCCCAAAAAAGGCATGCGGTCTTCACTTCGGGGGCCCCCTGCGGGCCCCCGGAGTGAAGGACAGGTGGGGGGTGCATTACCTGTGGTACCCCCTGCATTTACATTAACAAAGCGGCGGGCACCGCGCGGTGCCTGCCGCTTTGTTAATGTAAATGCAAATGTGCATTTTTATCATTGTGGCGGGCGGTGCTGAGAGCACCGCCCGCCACAATGATAAAAATGCAGGATGTGCCCGCCACTGTGGCGGGCACATCCTAATACCCCCACGGGACCCCCGCCCTTATGGCGGGCAGTCCTGATTTCCGATAGGATGGCGGGCGGACTAAGTCCGCCCCTCATCCTAATGACCCCCTTAAGTGTTTCCCCCCTTATTCCCGCTTTAAGTGTGTCCCAAACGACATCGATTCTGGCACTTGCTACGTTCTCCTTAAGAAATTGAGGTATCCACCCCTTCATGTGATCACAATATTCTTCATTAAAAAGAAACGCCCACCCAACTATTAGTTAAAATTCCTTTGTCGTTTGCTGTTTCCACGCTGGGCTTGCTGTGGTTCTGAAGCTGACTTTGCCTCTCCAGGAAACTGCTCGCGGAACCCGCTGCGCGGGTCCCGCTTCGCCCGAGGCCATCTCCAAACAGCGCTTTGATTGAACCTTGACTCTGTGTGCTGGGACCTGCAGGGCTGCGAGCGTGTTGTGGGCGCAGGACTACAAGTCCCAGGAGCGCCCACAACTCCCAATCCTTACCAGCTGGGACGCTCTTCCTGCAGGCTCCTCCCTGGTCTCTCAACGCGGTAATAAGCCGCCTCCTTACTAGCACCGGCGGATTCCTTTGTCGTTTGCTGTTTCCACGCTGGGCTTGCTGTGGTTCTGAAGCTGACTTTGCCTCTCCAGGAAACTGCTCGCGGAACCCGCTGCGCGGGTCCCGCTTCGCCCGAGGCCATCTCCAAACAGCGCTTTGATTGAACATTGACTCTGTGTGCTGGGACCTGCAGGGCTGCGAGCGTGTTGTGGGCGCAGGACTACAAGTCCCAGGAGCGCCCACAACTCCCAATCCTTACCAGCTGGGACGCTCTCCCTGCAGGCTCCTCCTCCTCCAGCCTAGATAGTATATCAACAACTGACGAGTCCCGCTGCGCGGGAGCGCGCGGGGAGGGCGCCGGGAGAAGCCCGGGACAAGGGCGGGACCGTCTGTGGCCGTCCGGGGCCGAGGGAGGCCGGGCTGGGCCAGTCCTCTGACATTGTCCTTAACGGAATATATAGCATTAAGCGACAGATAAGTGCCTTTTATTGTACTTTGTAACAAGGTTGGTGATCATAATAACAATGTCTGTATCCCCAAGTATTACTATTCCGACGACCCCACCTGCTGAGACTGGACCACTGGTAATTGGACCGTTGGATAAATTCTTCTTTAACCGCCCACCCCAAAATATTGATAAAGAGATAACACTTGCAGAGAGGCGTGCTGAGCGTAGACTGTCTATTGAACTTCTTAAAAATTCTGTAGACAAGCGCCCCGCACAAATCTATCCTGCACTGGTAACACCTTTATCCTCGGTAAGTCTCCCTGTTGTAGCCGAAAATCATGATGTACCCACTAAGAAAGCAAACAAGGACACTTTAACTGAACTAATTTCTCCCTGTGTGAGCCATATTGACCCCACGATATTTACAGCAGAATCATGTGCCCAGGTTCCCTTGCCCCAACCCAAACTTGGATCGAAAAGAAAAAGGACTACTGCACTAAGAAAATGTCACTCTGCTAAACCCCCACACACACAAACATAGAAAAGTACATAAAAGTACGTGCCCTAGGAAGGCTGTTACTGAAGTACGTCGTAGTATGGGAAGTGTACAAGACGGGGATGTTGTCCTATTAGACAGCCCAGATCCTAGTAGTATTAAATCTCCAGTGACTGGTCTGCCAATGGATTACAAGCTAACACCCCTTTATAATTTGATTCCCGACTTAGAAAAGTTGCTACGATCAATTCTCTCCCCTATAGAGGAACGAATTAGTAAGCTCTCTGACCGGCTAGACCATTTTGAGCAGGTAACACTAGACAATTTTTATTCAACAAAAGCTCTGATAAAAACTCAAGTAAGGGTGGACGGAAGTAGTAAGCCCCAGAACAACACCCATTGTGTAATTCAGGAAAAGGGACGAAGGCAACAAACTAACTCCCCATTGCCATCCAAGTCAGGTAGTGCGGCTGCAAAAAGACCATCTAAGCCTGTTGAATTAGCACCACCGGGTCCTGCTGTAAATCCCACTAACACTGTAATTCCAGCTCTGATTGAGGCGCAGCAACCGCCTCCAACTCTAAACCCTCTGCCTACTGCTGGACTAGTGGGTAACGTGTGTCCTACAGTAGGCACTGCTCCAGCACCTACCCCACTAATTAATAACCAGACCATAGCAAATAAACCTGCACCCCGCCCTGTTCCTATAGCTACCAAATCGATCCCACCACCCCCGATAAAGCCACCCCATAAGAAACCCCCCATGAACCTTACCCCAGATTCCTTCCCCTTTGTAGCAGTCCTCATAAATGTCCCACCACTACCAGCAGGACAGAGAGAAACCTTCCAGATGCTTAAAAACAAGGTTATGCACTGGCTAAGGGTGAACCGGCCTCTACCAGGAGAAGTTGATGGTCTAATCCTGGGGGTAAGGAGAATAGATTAGGCTATACAACCAAAAGCCTGGGGGGGATTGTATTGTGGTTAATTTTCAAGATCCAAGGGTGGCAGGATGGATAACTAGACAGGGATGGGGCACAAACAAGGGAGGAATTGGAATTGTTGACCTTACTTTCTTCTATCCTCGCCCAACTAGTGTATCGACTAGCCTGCTTAATGAGCACATATGCCCTTCCAACTTCCCATGGCCAAGGATTCCCACACCGGCTCCACTGCCACAGTGCCAAAACTATATCACTGGCCCGAACTACAACCCCCCGGTTGGATGGCAAGATCAAGGGTGGGGATGCTGACAAACGCTTCAATACATGTGCAATAGCAGGGGAGAAAGTAGTAGGAATAAACAAGGGGGTTGTGATGAACTCGATGTTAATGCTGGTCCAATGCCAAATGTCAGGAATATTGGTAACGAGAGTATGATTGTGGCGGAAGGAGGTGGGGAAGCAAATGTCAACGACGGAGCAGGGGAGTTACCCACATCTACTGTAAATGAGGATGATGACATAGATGGTGGTTATGTGAGGATAACCGATAGTCTTGCAGGGAATGATGCAAGCTCAATGATTCCTCAACCATGTTCCAATATAAATAAATCATGTGGGGACGAGCCTAGCTTTGGTATGCTTTTATCCTGGAATATTGCTGGGCTGGGAAGCAAGTTAGACTCACAAATTTGGGTAGATTTTAACAATGGGTTTGATGTGTGTTGCTTTCAAGAAACATGGGCTTGTGACCCTGTTTTCCTCCGTGGCTACTTACATTTTTCAATACCAGCCTCTAGAGGAGGTAGGGGTCGACCAATGGGAGGGCTTACGGTATGGATAAAGCAGGACCTAGAAATCTCTATTAAAGTGTTGGACCTGGGTATTAGTGATTTACAACTGTTAAGATTTTCAACAAAAAAGGGGGATGTGATTGACCTGTATAATATCTACGCAAGAGGCACTAATTCAGCTAGCTCTTCCACCTTAGAGGCGTTGTCCGCCTCCCTAGAAACTAAGTCCCAAGACAACAGGGTAGTAGTAGCCGGGGATCTAAACAGGACCTTCGAACCTCTAGACAGTACAAACGATCCCCTAGGACAGGATGAGGACACTCTTTGGGGAGTACCATCTCTGTGTATAAATCCTGTCAAGCGGTGGACGAAGGATATACTGCTACTAAATGCTATGTGTATGGAGCTTGGCCTAAGAGCCCTGAATGGGAGAACACCAGGGGACAAGGAGGGCGGTTGCACCTTTGATAATGGCCATAGCAGGAGTAGAATAGATTATGTAATATGTATTCTCCCGCTTTGGCAGGGAGATCTTGATATGGTCATTAAGCCCAGATTAGAAAGCGATCACAATCCCCTTTGTGTGACCCATAGATGGTGGAATGTTGGACCCCAAAACATGCACACAAGAAATGACCATACCCCAGTAATGGCCAATGATATGCGAAGGCTAAAATGGCCAAGGGTACTGGCAAATGAAGGAACAACGACCTTCATTAATGTTGAGGTGGATAAGGCAATGTCCTCTATGGAAGCGGTAGAATCTACAACCCCTGGTTCCAGGGATATTACAGATATCCATAATAAGTTTTTTTCCCTCCTAAAACCATGTTTTATACAGTCAAAAAATAATAAAGGGAAAAACCCCCCGGAAGTTGCTAGGTGGTTTAATTGCCGGTGTAGGTCTGCCCGATTGACATTGGGTCAAGCTATTAGAGAAAGAGACAGGGCTGCAATTAGTGCGGCTAGGAAATCGTATAAAGCAGCCATTTCCCAGGCAAAGAGGAAATGGGATGAAGACCATTGGGCAGAGTTAAAGGAGGCTTCTAGTAGTAAGGACTCTAGGCTTTTCTGGAAAATTATAAAGTGGGGTAGAGGAGGTAACCCTGCAAGGCCCGATAATAATGTAGCTGAAGAAGCCTGGGTCGAGTACTTCAGACCACAATACGCAGAAATAAAGTATGCTGGGATGGGGGAGGTCACATCGCCAGTCTTTGCTACTGACAATCTGTTTTCCCTCAAGGAAGTCGAAAATGCAATTTGCACTGTCCAATGTGGGAGGGCTCCAGGGCTAGACGGGATACCCTCGGATGTCTTCAAGCACGACATGAAGAGATGGGCGAGGTATATTTTTCTGCTGGGAAATGCCATCGCCAAGGGTGGGGTGGTCCCTGAGCTTTGGCAAGGTGCAATCATCATACGCATCTACAAAAAAGGAGATCGGTCTCTCCCAGCCAATTACAGGCCTATAAGCCTGATAGCAACCATACAAAAAGTAATGGGGAAAATGGTTGTAAATCAGCTTATGGACTGGGTGGATGATAACAATGCTCTTTCCCCCTATCAGGCAGGATTTAGGCGGGCCACCAGCACAATTGATCAGGTCTTCCGTTTCACTATACTGCGGTGGAGGACAGTATTGCTTGGCAAGGGCTGCCTGTATGTCGCATTTGTCGACCTACGGGCAGCCTTTGATTTGGTCCCCAGGTACAAGTTATGGCTGGTCCTGCAAAAGCTAGGCATTCCGGTTGAACTGCTCACCTTAATCATGCGATTGCACGAATGCAATTTCGCAAGAGTTCAGTGGGGAGGGAATGGCGAGTCAACATCGGACTTCTCGGTAGAAATGGGGGTCCGCCAAGGCTGTGCCATGGCACCCCTACTTTTCTCTTTATTCATTAATGGGATTGTGGAGCGGATGTTAGATGTGGGTGTAGATGCACCTTCGTTAGCGGGCGTCAGGGTCCCGATCCTGATGTTCGCTGACGATACCCTAATCATGTCAAAGACTCCTGTAGGGTTACAGCGTGCATTAAACATATTCAATGCTTTTTGTAAAGAGCACGGTCTAGAAGTAAACGTGGGCAAGACGAAACTAATGGTCTTCTCCCCGCGCCGCAAAATTCACCCCAGGGTATTCTTGAACAATACTAAGCTAGAGGTGGTTAGGGAGTTCACGTACCTAGGGGTCCAAATAGCAGAGGGCTTGGGTTGGTCTCATCACCTGGAAAAAACGGCACTAAAACACCAACAAACATCAGGGGCGCTGCGGGGGGAACATAGAAAATCTAAGACTAAACCCATTAAGCCCGTCCTTATAGTATATGATGCAAAGGTTTTAGGTGCGCCTTATACGGCGCAGAGTTATGGGCTTGGGAAAACCTATCGACCTTACAGATATCAGAAAACAGGTTCCTTAGAGGAATCACAGGTCTCCCTCAGAGCACCCCCCTAATTCCACTGTTTCTTGAGCTGGGTAGACGGTCAATTAGTGATAGAGCGCAACTGCGCCCCATTCTCTACTGGAGACGCCTTTGGACAACTCCAGAGATTAAGCACTACGCTGATGGCTTCCTGGCAATAATTAAGGAAGATAATTTCCACATTAAGTGGCTAAAAAATCTAAGGGCCATGCTAATTAATTTGGGCCTTTCTAATCTCTGGACCAATCCGCAGGGGGAAGTCTTTCCAAGTAAGGAAGCCCTCAAGTCTCAATATTGGGATTGGGTAGATAGCAGCCTTTTGAGAAGTATTAGATCTGATTCTATGGCTGGTCGCTTCCTGGAAGCCAAAATCTGTCCTATTCTAGAAAACTATTGGGACAGCATTACAGTCCCATTGGACAGGAAGTTAGTCTTCCAGTTAAGGTCTGGATCCCTCCCGTTAAAAAAACTTACTGCGGGATGGCAGAGGCCGACCACTATGTGTTGTCCAGCGTGTGAAGCAGCTGTAGAAAGCCTAGGTCATTTTTTATTTATCTGCGAAGCTTATTCATCATCAAGGAGGGCATGGCTGACTCCAGTATGTAAAAATCTTGGGACATGACACAGTGCAGTGGCTATGAGATTCCTATGTACATCTACCCAGGAGTCGATAGTTCTCGGAGTAGCCAAATATCTGGGGTGGGCTTGGGCAATCAGGCGGCGGCTGATGGGTAGGCTCAGTTAACCTGATGTATATTTTTTTATATAAATTCTAATGTAATTGGTTATATTTGTGTGTAATTTTCCACTCTTTGGTATTGTATGAGCTCGCACAACTGTTTTTAAGAATATGCATATGTAAAATGACTTGTTTTTACCTGTAATGTACTTGATTTTATGCTGTGCTTTTATGAGAAGATATCTCGAATAAAGCTTGTACTACTACAAGAATACCTCTGTAAATGCAAATGTGTGCATTTACACCAGTGCCATGTGGCAGACACACATGCCCTTAAGGCATGTATGCATGCCACATGTGCACACCAGCACTATTCAGGGGTGCAACAGGGTGTCAAAGTGACACCCTGCCACCCTTGACTCTTTCCCAATTTTACCGAATCGGTATTTACCGATTCGGTAATTGACATGGCAATTACCGAATCGGTAAATACCGAATCTTAACGATTCGGTATTTTTTATCGATTTTTTTTACCCACATAGCATTTACCAATTCGAAAATACCGAATCGGTAAAATGTGGTATTTTCAAATCAGTACATTTAAATGACATACATCTAGCCGTTGCTGTCAAATTCTAAAGGAAATGCCCGCAGCAAATACAATAACTTTAGAAAGAACAGCATTTTGACAATATTACATCTGCTGATGATAGATAGATGTAAGTTGTGCAATCTTGTTAGTTCTGGTTTGATTTTGGCAATTAATGGCTCAATATTATGCTTAACCATACAGTCAGTATTTGCTGTGATATCTACGCCCAAATATGTTGCTTTTTGAACTACTCGATCATCAGTAGTCACAACATTCTCATTACAAATTATTTGAGTTTTATTGCGAGTAAGTGAATACACAGAGAGCGAGCCAAATTTCGCCGCCTCTATTTCAATTTCGCCTATTGCTACATCATGATCGTGGGTCACCAAAGTGATGTCATCAGCGTATGCCAGAACTTTGGTGTTACAATGGACCTGATAACATTGTTATGTTCTAATTGGCATAAAAAGGGATCAAAATGTATTGCAAATAGCAGCGGCGAGCTTTGGCAGCCCTGCTGTGTACCTCTCGTTATTTTGAAAGTGTCTGTAAGTTCTCCGTTAACCAAAAGCATTGCACTGGGATGGAAATAAAGCATTTTGAAGGCTTGCAGAAATCCCTTTCCAATTCCCACCCTCAAAAGAGTCTCCCATAAAAAAGACAAGGAGACCCGGTCGAAGGCCTTCTCTGCGTCCAACATTATTAATGCTATTAGATCCTTCGTGATGTTTTTTGCGTGATGTTTCAGTCATCCCTCGTCCGGGTATAAACCCACGTTGTTGTTTGGAGATAACCATGTGGATTACAGAGGCCAGACGTGTTGCAAGAATGTTTGACTAATTCTTGCTGTCAGTGTTGATTAATGTTATGGGACGATACGACTCCCCATCTCATTGGAATGGGACCAAATGTTGGAAGTCTTTAAAACTATAGATTCTTTTACACCTCCGACATCACCAATAGCTTTGACTCACCCAATTAATCCAGCATTCCCTTGAATGACTTACTTGTAACCGTCTTGTACAGTGACATTTTTTTTCTCTCTTCTTAATCCGCCCGCCATCCTACCCTTAATCACCCCCGCCATATTACCATGGCGGGGGTGACCGCGGCGGACGGAAATACAGTCCGCCGCTTTTACGCCCCGGTCGCCTTGCGGCCGGGGCGGAAAATGTTTAATATGGTGACGGTGTCTATTAGACACCGCCAGCCATATTAGCATTGCCCAAAAAAGGCATGCGGTCTTCACTTCGGGGGCCCCCTGTGGGCCCCCGGAGTGAAGGACAGGTGGGGGGTGCATACGGGGGGGGGGGGTGGTACCCCTTGCATTTACATTAACAAAGCGTCAGGCACCGCGCGGTGCCTGCCGCTTTGTTAATGTAAGTGCAAATGTGCATTTTTATCATTGTGGCGGGCGGTGCTGAGAGCACCGCCCGCCACAATGATAAAAATGCAGGATGTGCCCGCCACTGTGGCGGGCACATCCTAATACCCCCATGGGACCCCGCCCTTATGGCGGGCGGTCCTGATTTCCGATAGGATGGCGGGCGGACTAAGTCCGCCCCTCATCCTAATGACCCCCTTAGGTGTTTCCCCCCTTATTCTCGCTTTCAGTGTGTCCCAAACGACATCGATTCTGGCACTTGCTACGTTCTCCTTAAGAAACTGAGGTATCCACCCCTTCATGTGATCACAATATTCTTCATTAAAAAGAAACGCCCACTCAAATCTCCATGTAAAAGCGACACTCCCTTTGAGCCCTCCCCCCTTAATCACTGCTATTAACGGGTTATGGTCTGCCAATATACAAGGTTTTTTTAGATTCTGCAGTCATGCAGTAGGGAGTGAGATACAAGGATATAATCTATTCTTATATATTTATTATGTAGATGCGAAAAATAGGTAATACCAGGATTTGTGGGGTTCTGCCACTTCCAAAGATCCGTGACAGCGTGTTCCAGACGTAGTGCCTTTAGAGCCCGAAACACCGTTGGTTTGCTTCCATTATATATCCAGCCTGAATCTTGTCTAAGATTTTTGTCAGCAGGTAAGTTTATATTAAATTCCCCGCAAATTATTAACAGGAGTGGCCAGGTAGCTAGTTCATTATTAATTTGATGAAACACTGTTGGGTCATCTTGGTTGCTACCATAGATGGAACATACAGTAATTGGGTCTCCATTACTCTTGTGACATTCAGTGATTGCCCACCTTCCAAACAGTTCCACTAACTTGCGGCTAAATTGTAAGATGCGGTTAGACGCCAATATTGCAACCCCTCATGTGCGGGAGTTCTGCCTCGTGGCCCCCACCAATGCAAATCCAAGTGTTCCTAATAGATGTTTCTGTGTATTTTCGATATGTGTTTCTTGGATGCAAATTATATCTGCTTTTAATAACCGCAAGCCTGCTTCCGTATTCTGTCTTTTTTTAGGATCATTGAGGCCACAAAAATTAATTGTGGCCATGCGTAGCTTACTCATTTGTATTTAATGGGTACTTGTACCATATTAGGGACAATAATTCACAGGTTATTGTCCTCTTGTGAGACCAATCCCCCCAACCCCAGCCCCCTCCATGCCCCCCACCACCCTTCCCCACCCCTCTCCCACCATCTTGCACCTGAGGTCACCTGGCCATGCCAAGGCCAGGGAAATGGTACTGAGGGATCAGAACCCGCACCCCCCCCCCCAATCTTTCCCCCACCAGCTATAGCTACGATATTTTCCTTTCTTTCCCCTCCCGCCTCCTCACCACCTCCTCCCCATTGTTCTATATGCTGACTATTGCTTGGCAGCACTTAGGAAAGATAAGGGGAGGAAAATCTAAAATATAAAGAAAAAGAGACAAGAAGAAATGGAGAGAAGGAGAAGAGGGGAAAAAAGGGGACAAGGAGAAAAGAGAAAGAACAAGAGAGAAAAAAATCAGAAGAAAGTAGAGAGTAGAGAGAAGAAAGCAGCAGTCAGAGAAGGATGATGTAGCATTATAGAAGCATAGCTTTTAGGCTAACTAAGTTTAGGGCACTTGACTGCTGCTACTTGTTCCCAGTTCGATCATTAACCTCTTATAAGTATGCTTTGGCCTGAATCTCTGACATAAAGGTGCGTCTAGTCCCCTTGTACACGATTTTTAGCCAAGCGGGGTTCTGCAGGTACACATCATCTCCCAGTTGGTAAACGGGGGTGAAGAGTTGTCTCAGCCTCCATCTGCGTTCGACTGTGGCGTTGGCGAAGTTGGGTCTAGTAAAGAAAGTGATTCCATCAAAAATCCTCTTGTTTGAAGGCCTGGCCAAATCATACAGAGCTTGGTGCAGAAGAAAGTTCCCAAAGAATAGAAGCATAGCACAAGGGTGTTGAGGCGTAGATGAGGAACGTTTTGAGGGGGTTAGCGGGAATCTATGTGCCCGCTGGATTTCTTTATCCCAGTCCCAAGTGTGTAATTCTGGGAGGGCCCCTTTGAGGAGCGTGATCAGATAGCTCCTGGGATCATTCCCTTCCACACCTTTAGGAATGCCTAGAAAGCGGAGGTTGTTGCACCACTGCCTATTTTCCTGCTCCACCATCTTCCATATGAGGCCCTTAACTATGCCCTCGTGTTCGTCTCCTTGGGTTTTCAGTGTAGCTAGGTCTTTTTCCAGATTCTCTTCCAGGGGATCCTCATCAATAGTCATAAGCACTGAATATTCCCGCCCATGTACGGGGACCCCGGAAATAATATAACATTTTTATATGGAAATCACATATATACAGCTCTACATATATGTATATACATATATAATTTTTTCTCATACCAATGCAGCTCCCAATAGGAGGCTAAAAAATGTAATTACACACATAAAGACTATATTTGCAAATATATAAAAACACAAGAGGGCAAGTAGCACTACTTGAACTCTGTTTTTTAATGAGCAAAGTACTCATAAAAAGTAAAACTGCAAATAAAGTATACATTGTTAGCCTACAGGCTGCATTGCAAACCAATAGCATAGAAAATGAAAGCATTTTCAACAAAAACTGGCACCGTGCCTTTAAGGCAGCCATGACCCCTAGCTTCCCATCATGCCTCAGGGGTGACAGTTAGGTCAGTTGTTCTTTCTGGCTCCTTCAGTCAGGACCCTTGATTTTCAGCTCTTGCTTTTTTTGACTTTCTGTCAAAAATTGAAATCTAGTTTTTCTACTTTCACTCCACGTCTTTTGGTCTTAGAGTGCAAGTACTACCTTTTTTGTGTGACAGAAAAGTTTTATTTTTGTTAAAAATGCCTTCTTTATTCGACCCTTGCCCTTCCTGTGGCAAGAAGAAGGCCAGAACAGATACACACCCTGTGTGTATCCTCTGCCTCCCTGAGTCTCACTCTTCGGACAACTGCCACCATTGTAAGAAGTTGCCAAGGAGGACCATCAAGGACAGGGAGAGGATTCGTCTTTATGGCCTCTCTGAAATAGGTAGGTCTCCTGTGAGGCAGCAGAAGACGAGAACTCGGTCGACGTCGAGAGAAAAAGTCCCGGCCTGTTCTCCGTCGGCATCGGGATCGACGTCAAATCTTCCAACGACGAAGAAATCGGCGTCGAAGTCTTCGGTGATACTGGCGCATCATCACTCTACTATGAAATCATCGTCGACGAAGGTAACAGGTCTTCCGTTGACATCAACCAGGCGATGCTCAACGTTGAGGGACAGGTCTCCGTCTGCGCCGGGTGGGCGTTCGACGTCGAGACAGATCACTCCTTCGTCGCAGCGGCAATCGACATCAAGGCACACCGCTCCGTCGTCGCACCGGCGATAGGACGTCGAGGCACAGCGGTCTGTTGTCGTCTCATCGACGCTCGATGTCGAGGCACATGTCTACGCTGAGATCAATCCAACGATCTTCGGCGTCGAGACACAGGACACCTCCTTCAGAGTCAAAGCAGACGTCTGTCCAAGGCTTTTCGACGTCGATCCATCATTCATCGACGTCGAAACATAAAAACACAGCCGAGATCAGTGTTGAGACTGAGATCTACGTTTCCGGCAGCCCAACGCGGGTCGACGTAGAGGCAGCCATCTTCTGAGAGAGGGCATAGAATGTCGAAACATGATACTGCATCAGCATCGGAGAGACGTTTGATGTCGAGAGGACATTCTGCTGCAGGTTCAAGTCCACCTTGTAAGAGAAGAAGGTCAATGTTGAGGCATACGTCTCCGTCAAGATGGCAGTCGGCGTATAGACACTCCAGATCAACGTCAAAGTGCCATTCTGGAGACGCCTCACCTCCAGTGAGCCTATCTTCGTCACCTTCAGGCTCTCCCAGTTCGCACTGAGGGTCAACGTCCCGATCTCCGGAGGTGGTGATCTCGACATCCAGCAGTCCAGTGTCAGGGGGTCAGCGAGATTCCCCAACAAGGTCAACGCATAAAGAGGTGAACCTCACTCCTTCTGCACAGTCACCTGAGGAAAGAGGGAGGCACAGATCGCCTTCAATCCATTTGTCACCACGATGGTACAGGCCTTTGCATCACTGGGCTACTGACAAGGTCACGGCAGAGCAGCCTTACTCGAGCCCTCAGCACAGATCTCCGTTGGCTCGTTTAATTCAAGCAGAGGATAGAGATCAATCTCCTTCATGAGCCAGAGCTCGCAGCCGCACTCCGGTGCACTCACACAGGAGGTCTAGATCAAGAAGCAGGAGGAGAGCACACAGATCCCCAACTTCATCCTCTTCTTCCACTCACACATCACATAGAGACTACTCGCCGACTTTGACCGACAGTCCACCGTCGAGGGTCTCTCCGGTGGACGACATCTACACGTTTCAGGACATTCTTGGCATAGGGGCTGTAAAGCTGGGTATCCCAATGCCAACTCGTCAAAGTGATACAAAAGGGGATGATGGACGGAGCGTTTGAGCAAATCAAACACTCACCCCCAGTCAACTGATCTGGGTTTAATCCAACACCATTCTTTAGCTCACTCAGCCACCCCAGTTCAGACATGGCCATATGCAAATCAGTCTGACCCTGTGCCTCATGGGAACAGTCCAGCCCGAACTCGTCAAAGAGCAGGATCTAAGCCTCTGCTTCCCTTGGTATCAGGCCTCATAGAGCCAGTGATGGATATCTTTCTCACGCCAGCGAGTGTTAAGACCGCTCCAGCGAGAATCATAAAAAAGTACAGTTCACCAGAGGATGACCCGCTCTTCCTCAGAGTAGACCCTCCCCTTTGCTGTGGCAAAGAAGACCCATGCGGTTGCATCGTCCTCCACAGTCCCACCAGACAAGGAGAGTAAGACGCAGGATTCCTCGGGAAGGAAGGTTTGTGGCATTTCGGCCTCCATGTTGAAGGTCTCCAATGCAGTCGCGCTCCTGGGCCGCTACGACAGATCTCTGTGGGACTCTCTACAGTGATTCACTGAAAAGTTGCCACAGGAAGACTGCAAGGATTTTGAAGAACTCCTAACAGAGGGCAGTCAGGTGTCTAACCGGGTCATCAGTGCTGCGGCAGACAGAGCTACCCTTTCGGCACATGCTTATGCTCATGGGGTATGCGCAAGAAAAACATCTTGGCTATGACTTACAGCGCTCAAGCCAGAAGCGCAGTCACGCATCCTCAATCTTCCGTTCTCCGGTTCCTCTTTGTCCGGGTTTCACACGGCTGAAGAGATGACATGGATTAAAACGGAACCGGACACGCTGAAGGCTGTGGGTGTAATAAAGAAAAAGGAATTCCATAAGAGATTCTGCCCTTACAATCGGCGATTCTTCAACAGCGGGTTCAAACCCCTCATTGGCAGAAAAATCAGGATCAGCAAGGCCAACAAAGATCACATTATAGGGCAGAGGATCCTCCAGAGGTGGAGGAAACCAGCGTGAAGGCAACAACTCCGCGAAGACGCAGTCAAAGCAATGAGTACTCACTTACTCCGTCGCCGTTCACCACTCCAGTGGGGGGGAAGTATCGCAAATCATCTCGAAGAGTGGCGCGATATCACAAAGGATCGGCGAGTGCTAGCTACACTGCAGAATGGGTACCCTCTACATTTTCAACACCGCCCCCCCTCAATCCCTCCTATTCCACCATCGTGTCACCAGTTAAAACTCCTGCAGAAAGAGGTTCCCACCCTTCTCAGAAAGTCAGCCATCAAGAGGGTGCCAGTATCTCAAAGAGGGAAAGGGGTTTACTTGCGATACTTCTTGGTAAAGAAAAAGGGCCAAAAAGCAGAGTACAGACCCATTCTGGACTTGCGGACACTCAAGCTATCCATCAAGAAGGAGAAATTTTGCATGTTGGCTCTCCATCAAATATATTCACATCTCAGGCAGGGGGATTAGATGTGTTCGCTGGATCTGCAAGATGCATACTTTCACGTCCCGATCAATCAGCATCACAGACAATACCTGCGATTCCTGGTGGCATCCGCTCATTACCAGCTCAAAGTTCCACCCTTCGGGGGTGAAGTCAGCCCCCAGAGTGTTCACGAAGTGCATGGCGGTGGTGGCAGCCGCACTGCACCACAGGGGTGTCTTCGTGTACCCGTACTTGAACGTTGGCTGTTAAAAAGCCCTTCCCCAGACAGCGTGAGGAGTCAACTTCACAGCCAACACAGAAAATACATTTCTTAGGAGCTCTGCCAGACTCCGCGGTAGGAAAAGTGTTCTGCAAAAAAAAGAAACTGCCTGTGCGTCGGATTACCTCCCTGCTAGGGTCGATGGCATCCTGCATTTTCCTGGTTCCCAATGCCAGACTACGAATGCGCCCTCTTCAGCAGGATCTGGAGGACAAGTGGGACCAGCAGACTGCTCGCTGGGATGAAAAAATAAGTCTGTCAAACGCAGCACGAGCGTCCCTACCTTGGTAGATGAGAAAACGAAATGTGAAAGTCAGAATTGCTTTCCATCAATCTCCGCCTGCTCAGACACTGATCACGGACGCCTCGCTGCAGGGTTGGGGGCCCCACATGGGACCTCTCGAAACTCAAGGACTGTGGTCTCCAAAAGAGCGATCCTACCACATCAACATGTTAGAGCTGAGAGCAGTTCACCTAGCCCTCAAAGCTTTCCTCCCCTCGATTCAGGCAACCTCAGTATTAGTACAGACGGACGACACCACCACCATGTACTACCTGAACAAACATGGGGGAACTTGCTAACGCACACTTTCCCTGGAGGCTCAAACACTCTGGCATTGGCTCCTGGCTCGGAATCTGTCAGTCACAGCAGTCCACCTGCCGGGAGAACAGAACATGAGAGCGGATGCTCTCAGGTGTCATTTCGAAGACAGAGAAGACTGGGTTCTCAACGACGAGGTTGTCGAAGACATCTTCCAGTCATGGAGTCGTCCCACCATCGACCTCTTTGCGGACGAAGAAAATACCAAATGCCGATACTTCGCCTCACGGTTCTACCGACCAAGATTAAAAGGGAATGCCCTTTTGATAGACTGCTCAGGGGCATTTGTGTACCCTTTTCACCCCTTCCGCTGATCCTAAGGTGGTGACCAAGCTGGCCCATTCGTCCACGAGGATGATACTGATTGCCCCGGACTGGCCGAGACAATGGTAGTACCCGGACTTTCTGCACCTATCAGTGTGCCCTCACAAGAAGCTGCCATGCAGACCGGACCTGCTGTCTTAGATGAACGGGAGGATTCATCACCCCAACCTTCCCTCACTGAACTTGGCATGTGTAACACAAAACATCTCTCTCATTGGGCTGTAAGCGCCGGGAGGGGACTAATTAACCATTTGTTATGTCAAATCTTTTCTCTTCTAGTCTCTTTTAAATGTTTCCATTTCATGCATTATTGATATCATGGTGCTGCTGTTGTGTCATGTTAGTAAGTTTATGTGTTTCATGAAGTAATACTTTTTTTTCATAAATCAGAATTCCATGTTTGCTATTTCACTGCTAAAAGTCTACTCGTATTGTTCTGAACTAACCATTACACTTTGTTACAGGTTGTTATTATTTCATTGCATTTGACATTGTGAAATTGTTAAATGTCTTTTGATGTATCCGTTTTTTTTTAGCTCATTAGATTGTTTCTGGTACCACCATGTATACACAGTTTTCCCCACAGTTAGAGTAGAATTTTAATCATTTAAACTCTTGAGACAAGCAAAAGTTTGTCTCTGTCCAGTGCCAGGCTCCCTCGGGGTTCAATCCTCCACTCCACCTGTCGGTCGCAACCCATCAGGTCCGAGCAGAGTGAAGAGTACAACCGGGAGTGAGTTTGAGGCCAAGCCATTACGTAGAAGAACAGCATGCAGCACTGAGGGAAGGAGGCGGACCAGGTGGGAATTGGAGAGTTGTGAGTTAAGGACAGCAGGAGAGAGAGCTCTCGTCTGGGAACCCCAGCAAGGACAAGGAAGCCGGGGCTAGCCTCCGTCCTCACATGGGGATGAGCCCAGGGAAAAGTCAGAAAGAAGGCCTCTAACAGAAGCACACACACCACCTTGCCGTCAGTGCAGGAACTGGGCCAACCAGGAAAATCAGACTGAAACACAACTGAGACACAGAAGGAGCAGGGGCACCTTTACGCGCACACAAGGAGAGGTACGATGAGGGCATCTGCCGCCCTGCCCACACAGACCAACCCTCAGAGAGACAGTATCCAGAGAAGAGGGTGAGGCCTTCACAGCACCTTTCTGAAGACTACTGACGCACTGGCCCGAAAGGAAGGACCAGTATGATCAGCCCTGGCCAGAGGGGGGGGATCCTTCGAACCACAGTACATGGCTGTTGCGGAGGATTGCATATGGCATGGGGGTAGGGTCCGAGATGGAACTACCCATACATGCAGGAATGCCTGAGACAAGGGGAGCGCTATGTTGGGGGAGAAGCCGACGAAGTTGCCTCCGGCCAGAATTTCTCTGCTACTGCAGAAAGGTGCATCGGGGACCGTCTACAGATGGACAACAAAATTCTCAGAAGCAAACTGCTCCCATTGATGGACGGGGCAGGTAAGTGGATCTTGTGTTTTAAGAAAACCCCAACAAGAATAAACCTAACGCTAGGTGACATCAAAAGTCTGTTCAGCAGTCTCATTGGGTAGCAGACCGGCAAAGTTTTTTCTCGAGCCCACATCCCTGCAGTCATGCTGATCAACACTGAACATGACGGACCGTATTTAACTCATTTAGACATCAAATATGAACGGCCCTGAGGTAGATATTCCCTGACTGTCCAGACATAGGAGGATTGATGGCAAAAAGCATGAAGCCAGGGAAGGCCGTAACCAATTTTTTGGATCGAATAAGAGAACGATGAGGACAGGAGATAGGACAGCCCTGGCCTGACACGGTCCCCAGGTTGCATTCTTTTTCAAAATCCACTAAAAGGAACTATCCACTGAGATCCAAACTGGACTAGATGGCGTAGTGGGGTTAGGCACCAAACCCTAGCAGGAGATACAGGCCCACATATTACAATATTATCGGAAGAAACAGGAGAAGTACAAGGAAAAGCAGGAGCATGCCCAAAGACACAACTTCAAATTCGTCCAACACAAGTTGAAGTAGACTGCCTTAGAGGGGTCTTCTTAGTCTGCTTGAGCACAGTTGGCACCAGTCTTAGAGATCTCTGCCCCTGGACCTTAGGGTATATCCGCCGAATCCTAGTGGCAGACACCAGAGAGGCTGAGCACAGCAAACCTTGTGGAATGCCACTATTGTCATAGACCAGGTTACATGGTCAATCGATGTCCCATGAAAGCAACCACAAACAAAAAGGCATCATCCCAGGGCAACCCACACAGAATACCCATCCACAAAACCAAGCCCAGAACAATACCACCTCAGCTTCAATCAGCCCCAGGAAAATCAGGCAACCAGTGCCCCGCCACAGCAGGGACCAGATGGTTGGCTGAGTGCAAGGCAACAGTCACTGCAGACGGGGAGACCAGCCCAGCAAGGGCCGGGGACACAGCCATGGCAGGGAGGTTTAACTGCCTTTACACAATTCCAAAATACGAAGACACAGTAGCACTAGATCACCCCAACAGGATGTATCCCCCCTCACACTACTGCGCAGATACATTTTCCTTACCTAAATCTACAACTGTTATGTAGGTCTCCAAATGCTAGGTTGACTCGGAGGCCATGACAGAATTTGCCATCCAGGTGCCCATAAGGGTCTAGGCCTCCCTACGCTGTTGGTCCCCCAAGGTGGAGCTAGCTGACCATGCTCTGGGGAGAGGACGGTCTGACAAGGAAGCAGGTCAGCCCCCCAGCTGGTACCCACATGAGGCTCAGCAAGACGAGTCTCTGCAGCACACCCGACCCTTGTCGGAGAACACAGCAAACCATCCCGATCCTAGTCATTTCCCTCTAGGGCCCTACGGGGGTCTACCAGCAGTCCTCCAATCACCTCCGGTATTCCTTGTTAAAAGGAGCAACGCCCAGACCACAAGTGAACCCCCACTGGAACTCACGCGAAGCAACCTAGAAACAGCCCAAAATTCTCAAACCTGCTAGAAAGAAGGCGTAAACCAATCACGTTTAAAGAGAACCTCATTGTGCACCACATGCAGAGACGAAAGAAACGCTCATGTGTCAACAGACAGACCACCAAACAATTAGGACTCCTCTGCTTCTCAAATTACACGCAGCCCATGTAGGTCAAAAAGATGCCCGAACACCTTTTTACGGGGCAGCCAGAGGAAAAATTTTGTCCCCACTGTAGCAAGCAGAAGGTGGAGCAAAAGTAGAAATAAAACTAAAACAGACTTAAAACTCACCATTCCTTAAAAGTGCTACCATAATTCTTCAGCACCCTGATAGGTAGCTTCGCACTCCAGTAAAGCCACAGAATGTACACGTATAAAGGAAACCGGGAATTGTTCTAAAAACTGTCTAACAATGTGTTTTTTCCAAGCTAACAAAAAACCCACAGCTCTTATCCTACAGGTCGGCTATCTAACCACATGTGCACCATCCTTGCAGCATCTGCCACCTCTTCAGCCGAAGCTTCCAAAAGAAATATCAATCACAGCCTCCAAAAGGACTTTTACAAGCCAACCGCTCAAGTGCACAGACTACAAATTGACTTTACAGCCATTTTTTGGTAACAAACTCTCTATTTTGCTCCTCACCAAGACAAAACACCTCTGGGCGCCCAGACAACAGACATCTCCCCCGAAGAACAGCTTACAAATGTTTCTAAAATGATGCACCCCTGTATGTTTTTTACACACCCTGTTTTGCCCTGAAATATGCCTAAGCCCTTGAAACCCTATTGGATGTTTTTGCATCGAATGCCAGAGACTTCTCGCACCTCACGTACACATACATTGAACCCAATGCTAGCATACCACATGCACTACACAACGCGCTCCATCATAACACATCACCACTGTGGGCACTCAAATCACGAACAGCTCATGTTAGATATGCTCACTGATACCCCACACCGTAGGTGCAGACAGACTTCACTTACCCCAAGTGATAGCCCCTGAGAAAGCGAAATGCCTCATCCACCTGTAGGATTAGGGCTAAGATACAACCCATTAGAGTAGAACCACTTAAAGCAGTAACAAACATATCCCGATATGAGGTCAATCCCACAGCACTGTACTTTTTTACGTAGCCTATCGACATTCAAAAAGAGTTAGACAGGATGCGCAGACTGGGCACTGTAGGGGAGGACACTGTTTGGCCCTGAGCCTTTGTATAAAAGAGTTTCTTATAGATAGCAAAACCACTGCTCTAGTGTGCAAACAAGTCCACCCCCGCTTCTCTCTGTGGTCCCTGGATTGCCCTTTATCTATTTGGGACTGCCTTTTTCTTGACAAATGTTTCCCCAGTTTAGAATTCCAGTGTAGTGCCCTCCACCTCAATAATGTAGGTGGAAATGAGTCCTATGGGATGGGGCTGTGCTCCAGCATAGACAACCCATGCCAGCAAATCAGGGATACTGAGATGAATAGGTACATGTGGTTGGAAGGAAATGATCCACCCCTAATTGTACGAAAACGTACATGGCAATCTTTGTGTGTCAGAGGCAAAGGGGACCATACCGCTCAGGACCAATGTCAACTGTGAAGCGGTGTTACACATACCAGACTTGGAATGGGGCACCTCCACGCTCCTGTATTTTTACTGCTATTATGGTGACTTTGCCTATGCCCAACTCGTTCCCAGATGGCGGAGCCTCTGCGCTCTCGTAACCATGCTTAACCCGACCCTGGTTATCCCTGGAGAAGATCTGTCTGATTGTTCCAACATCCGCAACAGAAGAAAACTACTCTGTTGCATCAGGCTCGAAGAAGAACTGATGATTAATGTGGTTGGGCTAAGTACAAGGACATTCCGGAAGCATGCAGACTGTCCACGGACACTCGGATCATTGCAGGAGGATGTATACCTTTCTTCACCATTCAAACAAAAGCAAACGCCCACTTCTTACAAATTACCAGGTGGGAAATGTTAAACAATTATTAATGACACTGAGCTCGGCCTAATGCTATCAGGGAAGAACTGAGAGCTGTACGCTTCATAGCGATGCAACATCAGTATGTGTTGGAATTGATGACCGCGATGGAGAGAGGGGGGTGTGGCAAAATTGGTGCTTCCTGTTGTACTTTTATTCCTAGGAATGATCTCGACCATGGAACTCTCGCCATTGCCATCCAAGCACTGCATCGTCCACAAACAAACATGGAGGAGGGTGTCCCTGAGCAGGACTGGTTACGTAGTCTCTTCGTCTGACTTCGAATATGGGTGACCAGCCTTTGCACATTGCTGCTTTCTGTTGTCATGGTTATACTATTACTGTGTGGTTTCCTACACGTGGGGGTTTCCTGCTGTAAAAAACGGGGTCTGCAGACTAGATAGCATGTAAATAGCTCGGGAAGGGATAACCCACGCCACAGCAACACACACCATTTCAAATAATGTCACTGTCATGATGTTCGATGAAAATTACGTAGTTGAAAATTCAACTAGAGGAGGGAGTGTTGAGATCGATAAATATGATAGCAATGTACACCCTGATGTATGCACGCACAGCAGTCATAGTATCAATAAATGCAATATCTATGTATGCTGTAATCTATGCCTGCACAATGGTGTCAAAACCAGTAAATGCAATACAGATGTGCGCTGTAACCTATGCACACAGAGAGATGTCAATACTAGTAAATCCAATGTTGATAAATAAGATAGCAATGTACATAGTGATGTATGCATGCATATCAGCTGCAGTACCAGAAATGCAATATTGATGTACGCTGTAATATATGCCTGCACAATGATGTCAATACCAATAACTCCAATATCGATGTGCACCCTAACTTATGTATGCATAATGAGATCAGTCTCAGTGAATGTAAGTTGATGGACGATGTAATAACTCCATTATAATAATGAGAATATTGGTAAATACGATCTCAGTGACCGCCATGTTACATGTGCGTGCACTCCTGAGCCCATATCATTGCTGCCGGATTCACCTGAGATGACCTCCCAATCAACTCGAAGTCAGAGATATGTGGTCAGACAGGGTATTCAGACAAAATATCGAGTCAGTTATGTTGACTGACACAATTATCAAGTTGTAAATATCTTGACACAGAAATATTGATAGCAAGAATATCACGGACAAGAATATCGATTTTAAGGTAAGTAATATCAACTTTAAAATATTAAAGTCATTATTATTGCTTACAAAAATATAGTTGTTTAAAATATAATTTTTTTAAAATTAATGTTATAGATTTTAGAATATATTTTAAATGTATGTTATGTGTTTTTTTGTTTAAGTATTGTGGGGCTTATTACGATGGCAGAACAATCTCCTCCGCCATCGTAATGAGATTTACCCACTGCCATATTAGGATGGCTGTTGGTATCGCGGCAGACGCAAAGCCCGCCCGCCACCGTATTGCCGGTGGCAATCGTTACGACTTCCTGCCGGGCGGAGCAGCGGCACTAATATGGTGGCGGTGCCTAGCAGGCACCATCCACCATATTAGGATGTGGGGACTAAACAGCCTTTCCTTGGCGGCATCCCCTGCATGGAAAGGCTGGTGGGGATTGGTTTTGGGGGCCCGTTGCGGCCCCCCGTGTCTGGGGAGGTGGGGTGCACTTGGGGGGTACTTAAGGTACCCCCTAACATTTTGCTGCAGCAAGTGAAAGGCATGTGGTGCAGTGAAATGCCAGACATGCCGATTTGACATTGCAGTGGGTGCTGCGGTTAGCAGCACCCACTGCACTGTCAAATTGAAGAATGCGACCGCTATGGTGGTGGTCACATCCCAATTCGCGGTGCGGGACCGCAGCAGGTCCTCCCACCATCCTAATGAGACCCTATGTTTTTTAATATATGTGTTACATTTTTAGTAGTTATTAATTTTTTTTTAATTACATTTTGTGTTTTTTAGTTATGTAGCGGGTTGTGGGGTTTATTGGGGTAAAGGGTGGGAAGTAATGTATTTTTTAATCAGTTAATAAATAGTTAATTAATATTTAATTGATATTTGTGCTAATTGTTCAATTACACTTTTTTAAGTATGGGTTTTGTGTTTATATGGGTAAAAGGTGTGAATTAATTAATTAATTAATAATTAGTAAATCAATATTAATTAATTATGGTAACTGTGCTAGTTATTTTAGGTGTGGTTTGTGGGGTTTATAGGGGTAAATGGTGGGAAGTAATATAATTGTAATTAATTAATAATCAGTTGATAATTAATAATTGTTAATTGTTTAATTACACTTTTTTGGGTGTGGGTTTTGGGTATATAGGGGTTAAAGGTGGGAAAGTCATTTATTTTCAATTAATTCATTAATTTCTCTAAATTAATATTAATTAGTTGATAATTATGGTAATTGTTTACTTTTTTTGGGTGTTGGTTTTGGGTTTACAGGGGTGAAGGGTGGGGAGTAAATACATTTTACGTACTTACTTGATAATTAGTTGTTAAATACTATTTTATTGAAAATTAATTTTAATTGTGTAATTAATGTTTTTAAAGTTTTATTCTAGATGCGGGTTGTGAGGATTATAGGGGTAAAGGGTGGGATGTCAATTAATTTGAATGAATGTTAACTTATTTTTTAATTAATAATATTTGTTTGATTGTTAATTATGTTAATTGTGCATTTTGTTTCTTGGATTTAGATGTGTGTTGTGAGTTTTGTGGTGTTGTATAGTAGGGAGTAAACTAAAGTTATGTAAAAATTCATGTTTTTGTTAATAAAACATTTCTAAATAAAATATGTATTTGTAGGAAAATTATTTATTTGCTTTTAAAATATTTTTATTTTGTTGATGATATTTTTTTGTTTTTAATTTTGGACTGACTGGAGTGGTAATAGTAAATTTTACCCCTCCGCAATCCAACACTTTCCCTACTGTTGTACTGATTGATGTGGGAATGGTAAATTGTATCCCTCCTTTATCCAACACATTCCCTACTGGTAGGGAATAGTAATTTTACTGATTCGCTATCCAACACTTTCCCTACTGTTGCACTCATTGGAGTGGGAATAGAAAGTTTTACCCCTCCGCAATTCAACACTTTCCCTTCTGTTTTTCTAACGCTAATCCTCATGTAAAGCGCTCTGATACCTCCGGGTCTAGCCAGCGCTATATAAAACTCTTCAAAATAAATAAATAAATAATAGGATTAATAAAAATGTTATCCCTCTGCTATCCAGCACTTTTCCTACTGTTGTACTCACTGGAGTGGGAATATTAATTTTTACCCCTCCACAACCCAACATTTTCTCTACTGTTGTATCTGCTGGAATGGGTGCAGTAAATATTACCTATGTGCAACCTTCACTTTTACTGCTGTTGCATTTATTGGAGGGAGATTTGTAAATTTTGTTTTTATCCAGTATTATGTGTTGCGCTTAGTGCGTGTGGTACATTTCTTTATATATTTACTTTAATAGTTTGTGTATTTTTGTTTAAATTCTAGTGGGAATAGTATATCTATTATATGTTAAATTCATTTTGTATTGTCATAATTTATATTATTATGTTTTGTTTATTGACATTATAAGTTTAATTATTAAAATTTGAAAAATAATGTTTACTAAATTTAAAGATTATTAAATAGATTTGTTTTTATGTAATTTGATTTATATATATATATATATATATATATATATATATATATATATATATATATATATATATATATATATATATATATATATATATTCCAGCCAAACGAGTCGCTGTAGAACCATGCCGCTTGGCAAAGGCGGGCCTCGGATGGGATAGCGAATCCCAATATCATCCAACCAAAAACCCTCTCCAGTATGGAAAAGAAATCCGGGCCACTTGAAAGTGCAAAGGTGTATTTATTCAAGGCTTTCTCGACGCGTTTCGCAGAAGATCTGCTTTTTCTCGTGAAAAAGCAGATCTTCTGCGAAACGCGTCGAGAAAGCCTTGAATAAATACACCTTTGCACTTTCAAGTGGCCCGGATTTCTTTTCCATACTGGAGAGGGTTTTTGGTTGGATATATATATATATATATATATATATATATATAATCTTTTCACACACCAGAGACGCGGCACTCAGGATTGGATGTACTTTAACTTGGTTTATTCAACCTCTGTGCTCGAACCGACGCGTTTCAGCCTGGGCTTTGGTCACGGTAAGTGAGCTGTCATTTGTGTTTACTTTTTATCCCATTCTGCTATCAGGATGCATTCTGGGATACGTAGTTCATCTCCATACTTACATATTTACATAGTTTCTATAAACGCAACATGAGTAAATTTCGCAATTAAGTTCAATAACATTGGCGAAGCAGTTTTTAGGCACTATGCATTTCAAGGCAGAATATATATTTGCAATTGAATTTGGCAATTTTCATTACAGTTATGTACTGTTGTACATTACTGTAATGAAAATCACTTTGGCTTTGGCTTTGTTCTGATATAGTATCAATATGTGCCTCCTGATATTCTGCCTACATAAAACATGTGTCCCAGAGTTCTTTGTTGTTCGTCCTTTTGGGTTTAGTTCCCATTGTTTATAGACTCATGTTTTGAATTTCTGTTTCCATTTTCCAATATCTTTAGACATTTATTTGTTAGATCGTTACATAATTTTTCAATTATAAAATACATTAAAATTATAGTTTAATAACTGTTTTAAAGCCAATATATGTAAATATTATATTCATTATTCTGAGTGTTTAACTTTTTTAAAATTAATTTTATTTGTTATATTTGTTAAGATGTATATTAAATCTAATGTATTTTATAAATTAATGTTACTACTTAATATATTTAATATTTATTTTATGTTATATATATATATATATATCAAAACAACAATGGTTTGTGCAACTATATTAATGGCATTGCTATTTTTTTCCGATATTTTTGTACTTGCCATTAGAAATATAGGATGTCGATATTTTTGACATCGATATTTATCACATGAAATTTTGGTAAGGGGATATTTTAGGTGTCAATATTCTGTCAGTGAACTGTCAGACAGGCCCTGTGACGCAAACCCAAGCCTACCGACTGACAGGTCACAGGTGGGGTTACACTTATCCCAAAGACAAACGCACACCCAAGGATAACCCTGATCGATCCAACAGATAGGTTTACAGTTTACAGTTTACAGTTTACAGTTTAATCTTTATTGTTTAGTTAATTAAAACCATAACAAGTTTACTTTTCATTTTACAATCAATATTTAAGATAAAATTACATAAAAGAGGAATGTTCAAGAATTAAGTTGCAACACAAAAAATAAACACTTAAAATGGAAAAGAATGAGGAAACCAGAAAAACATAATACATTTTAAAAATATTAAACTGCTTTCAGTCGTTTTTCAAAAGCTAGCAGGAACTTTATCATCTTACAGTTTATTTGTGGGTCCATTGAATCCAAGCAGCCAATGACCGCTGTCCTGCAAGTGCGTAGTCTCTTAACCAGAAAGCAGTTCTTTAAGAAGAGCGTTCGCTCCTGATTCATCTTCTTACAGTGACATATAATGTGAATAAAGTCTTCCTTAATATGACCACAGAGCCGACTGGCAACGGATGCAGGATATTTCCAAGCAGGCTCGTCGGCCAACGTTGGATATTTACCAAATCTTAAGGCCATCAACCTTTTTTTGATAAAGACTGAGTAGGTAGAAGCCATATAAGACGCCGGAGTAAGTAATTTATAGCTGTTGATCACAGCCCAAGCGTGGGAGCGATGGGAAAAGATTTCCTTATCAATGATCAATGAATGAAATTTGGCAGATTTATTTATTCCCTGTTTAAATGAAGTAAGTGGTAAGTTTTAATCCCAAAGCTCCAAAGTACATGTTAATTCCAGCGCGCTGGACAGGAATTTGTTTGCCTCATATTTTTTTTGTGTTTCAAATTCCTGCCATAAAATTTTGTTTGGATTATTATCGATGGCATTCATCTTAATCCAGTACCATACCTTAATGCATGTATACAGTCTTCCCACTGTCTCGTTCATAAGACCAAATTATAAGCGCATTTGCGCTGGTGAAGCGGAGCTGGGAAGTTAAAAGACCCTCTTGTAAATTTTGGTGATTAGATTGTTTAGAAGAGCGGAATCCTTACCATGCATTGCTACACTTGCATAAGCTAAGGTGGGAAGTGCTTTGCTGGCAATTACAGTTAGTAATGGTTTAAGAGATGGGCCCTCGAATTTTTTTGACAGGGTGCTAAATCCAAAAATTAAGGCTCCAGCTCTTTGTGTCAAGTAATTTTTCTGATCTTTTAAAGCTAATTTATCTATACTACTATAATAAAGGAAGAACTTTCAGCCTTTGAGGCGGGTAAACTCGGGAACCACAGCGCCAATCCACACATCCGATACACCGTTGGAATCGTCAGGGTGTGTAGATGGTTATAGGCTATATAAATAAAAATAAAAAACGGTATTTAAAAAAATTTACAGAAACAAAAGTAGTTCCTCCGAAGTAGCGCCGGCCGCGACCTGCGTGCTCACGTCAGGAGCGCGGGGAGGAGCGGTGTCCAGGAGCGGGACGAGGAGCGGCGGACATGGCGCGGGGGAGGAGCGGTGACGTGAGGAGCAGCAGACAGGCCAGCGGCGGTGCGAGCAGCGGACAGGCTGGAGGAGCGGCGGCTGAGGTAAGGGAGCGGCGGACATGGCGCGGGGAGGAGCGGTGACGTGAGAAGCTGCGGACAGGCCAGCGGCGGTGCGAACAGCGGACAGGCGGGAGGAGCGGCGGCTGAGGTAAGGGGACCCATGTCAGGGCAGGCAGGGGTTGAGGCAGGCGGGGGACAGGCCGGGCGGGGGCCCGAGCTGCTGGACAATGTCGGGGCGGGCGGGGGTCGGGGAAGCCTGTTGCTCCCGGACAAGGTCGGGACGGGCTGCTAGTCATCAATAAAGTATCCAAGATATGTATAATTTGATACCCTTTCCAGCCTTTTTCCTTCAATACAGATGTTAGAATCGATTGAGCGTCGGTTGGTAATTAACATGGTTTTAGTCTTATATAAATTCAGAGACAGCTTGTTTACGGACAGAAAACCTGAGAGTTCTGTAGGTAACCTGGTCATACCAACTTTTGTTAAGCTCATGAGCACGATGTCATCAGCATATGCATGATTAGTGAGTTGCAAATTGCCTAATTTCGGTGAGTGAGCGTTACAGGTGTTTAATTTACAGGAGAGATCCGAGAGAAATAGATTGAATAGGTGTGGAGCTAGGACACAACCTTGTTTTAATCCGGTTCTTGTGAACACTTTCCCTGATAAACGGGAACCATCCCTTAGTTTTACTTGTTTCCATGTGTCTGAGTAAAATAGTAACAGGCCCCTTAATATGCTCTCCGGTATAGCCCATGCTCTCAGTTTTGCCCATAATAAGTCCCGATCCACACTGTTAATTGCGGCTTGCAAATCTATAAAAGATAGGTTCAACTCCTGTTTGGTGCGCTGACATTTTCAGTTATCATGGTGATGGATAAAATATTCGAAATTGTTCCGATCCCCTCTCTAAACCCTGTTTGGTTGATTGGGATCAGTTCTTTTTCTCCAGACCAAGTTACCAGGTCTTTTAAGAGCAGTGATGCAAAATATTTTGCTTCAATGTCCTGGAGTGCTATTAGTTGGTAGTTTAGTGGATTGGTTCTTTCGCCACCTTTATATATGGGCATTATTATGGAGCCTTGCCAGCTTTCCGGTACTTGATTGTAGGTTGTACATCTGCAAAAAGGTTCTCAAGAAGTATGCTCCAATATTCGGGTGCATGTTTGTAAGCAACTTGCGGAATGCCATTTGGACCCGGGGCCCGTTGCTTTTGCCCTTTTTAATTACTTTTATTATCTCCTCCGCAGCATAAGTTCTCAGCGTTGCAGCCGAGGATGAAGCTTTGCTTGGATTAGTTATTAATAGCTGGCTGCAGCATTCCACCTCATTTATCCTTTTATGATGATATTGCGGAATGAGTTGATCCCCTGAGGGTTTTATTATATTTTCTTTGAATTTTAAAGAGAGAAAAGTAGCCCATTCACTTTCATGCACATTTGATATTAGTACATTCGGAGGTCTTGTTAGTTGATTTATAATTTTCCAGAAAGTAATTGAATTCGGGAGTTTGGAGCTGAAGAGCAATTTAGTCCAAAAACTCTCAGTTATCCCTTTTTTATGCTCCCAGACCTTCTTTTTGTCCAATTGACATAAGTCTTTGGAATTCAATTGCAGCTTCTTATGTGTTTTTCGCAGGTCCCTTCTTAGATTTTTCAATTTCTTTGGCAATTTGCTATTTAATACAAATAACAATACGTTAGTGGAGGGCCTGAGGGATATTTATAGACCAGCCTAGGTTGTACCCCTCTTCAGAGCTAAATCAACAACAAGGAAACCTAGGGGTCTCTACAGAAAATATCTTGGAAATTCCTTATTAACTAACCTGACGTCTAACATAGTACATCAAGAAAGCGTCAAGACTAAATAGTTCTGACAGAAGACAAGAAATCTTAAGCAGGGGCCCACCTGTGATTGTAGATCAAAACTCTTGTAGGATTCCCATCAAAGACTTGTAATGATCAATGTTATCATTTGGTCATCCTTAGGGCCGTGTGTCTATGGATCATTGAGACATAGATCGTACCCTATGGTGGATTAGGGTTCCGACCCACAATCACTGTTGGACCATGTGGTATTGATCTGATGGAATCAGGTGCAGTGCAAAAAATAATAAAAGTGGTGAATTAAAATAGGATAGAGGACCAAAAATAGGAATTTTTATTAGAGAAGGCCTCTTCCTGTTAAAACCAAGAACAGCGCAATATCATAGCAGTTTAACCAAATATCTGCATGGGGGCCAACATGTTTCAGCCTAATGGGAAAAAGGGACCCAGGCTTTCTTCAGGGCCTCTGTTCTCATTAATAGTGCTACTGCATATAGTGCAGACAATGTGCCAACGCAAAATATAATAAGACAATCGTGAATATAAATCTATAACAGCAAAGAATATATTTTCGTCGTCTGTTAAATCTCCTCGGTGACACCTGGTGTGTTTGTTACATCTACAATAGAAAAATCACACAGTGACCCCGCTGTAAAAACTAATTGTCAAAGATAACATGTCCAAAGTATTACAATGTAAAGGACAGTATCTACTCACCCAGTGAGCCCGGGGATCAGACCTCACCTCTCCTGGACCTGGCTCAGGAACTGTGAGACCCCATCCTGTAGAAGTAAGACAACCTGACCTTAAATACAGCAGAGAGAATAAGCCTGTCCTGCTCTGTCATGTATATGCCTAGCCCAGGCTATCATGCAGCTTACTCCCAGAGCCAACTTCCTATCATAGTCCTGTCTGCATGGATCTGCCCACCAAGACACAGCACACAGCCCCTCCAGTGTAGCAGCTTGTAACTATCTTCTACAGGCCATTGCTAGATCTTAATTGCATAGCCCTTTTCACTAGGAGTCTAACAGAGAACACACTCAGACAGCCCCTAGTGAAATATACCTGCTGTAAAGCATGTTGGCAGCAGGGTCTATTTAAAACCACACGTGGTGGGAAACAAATGAATTGCTTACCTGTCCGTCGTTGCCTGTGGCCGGTACCGAGTCAGGGGGAGGGAGGCAAGGACCAGGACAGGTACAGCCTTTAAGAATGGTCAGAAGCATTCATGGTCAGCCAATCAGTGTGGGTTGCATATCGAAGAAACCCTTCGTTTTATGATGATAAAAAGCAAGGTATTGTAAAATGAGCAAGCCCTACCTGATGTTTCATATAATATGCCCACGCGCCTGGAGAGTATTTCAAATGAAACGAAAACAAACAAATAAACAGAGCCGGTATCTCAAGCCCTCGAAAAAACGCATCCTCTCGCGATGCTGCTGGAACTACAGAATGACGTCATATCCTGGACGTCTGTAGTTCTGTTAATCGCGGGGCGCATGTCCAGAGGACACAGCATATTCGTTTATGCCAATGCTTAAAATCTCCTCAGTATTTCAAAGCTATTAGCAGATAGCGAGTGAAACCCGCATCTAGAACAAAATATTGGCTTTCGCTTTGCGTCTACAAAAAACTACACAATGACGTCACTTGTGAAGTTGTTGTAGTCCTAAAAATGCGGCAGAGATATGTGCCGATAATAAATTATAGGAAACACGCTCTGTAGACAGTAGAGCTTAATTAAGAGAAAGGCACTAGGCATGACCAGTAACAGTGTGGTCCCACATTAATTGGACATATCAGGATGAAGTAGGCTCACCAGTTGGGACAGACTGGAGAGATGACAACACAGTTTGGTCATTTATAATCGAAGCCGTCTGTGAAGAAAAAAAGGGGGGGTGCGGGGGGGCATAATAGTTCTATACACAGCATATACCAGAAAGTTCTGGAGACCAATCAAACAGCGGTAGCGCTCCGCTGAAAGTCAATCTATGCAACCTGTGTTGATATAATGGGCAGATACTATTAAAAAAAGCCAACCTCTAAATGCAGCCAGGGTAACTAGATATCTCTGTCCCTAGTAAGTTAAACCAGACAGAAGTCATCGAAAGTGTTTCCTTACCAAAGTGGAATTACTGGAGGCTAAACCAGGGTATCTCATCATTCAGCCCTCGAATGTCTCTATGTAATTTATAAACCCATTTTTGTTCCTTGATGAACAGAAATCTCGATATATCACTTATATGGGTGGGAATGAAAGGTTTTTCAAGGACCGTCCAGGTGAAGTCTGATTCGTCATGGTTTTGCTGTATGAAATGTTTAGTCAATTTGGAAACACTTTTTTTACATCGAAAGGTGCTTTTGTGTTCCAGCATCCGGGTGCGGACCTTTCTAGTGGTCATTCCGATGTACCTTTCATTACATGGGCAAGTCAGTTGGTAGATAAGATTGGTACTGTTGCAATTAGTGAAGTGTTTTAACTCCCATGGCCGGGTGGTACCAATATCATTACTGGTTGTCTCGCATGTCTGTGGACAAACCGAGCAGGCCCCACATCGGTAATGTCCAGTCACTGCTGGAAGGTCCCATAATGTCCCAATTTCTCTTCTAGATGACTCTTTTGGGCGCGTATGTACTAGTTGGTCACGTAAGTTGCTTGAACGTTTAAAAGCGAATAATGGATATTCGATTTTATCGTTGGTACAGTTCAAGATACGCCAATGTCTTCTGATAGTGTTTTGGACACAATTGGACCTGCTGTTAAATGTGCTTAGAAATGTAAGGCGGTCCAGAGGAGGTTTTTCAATCCGGGGCTCAAGGAGTGCCTCCCGGTTATTGTTTGTAGCTTGCTTGAGAGAGCGCTTGATAAGTTTCTTAGGATAGTGTCTATCTACCAGTTGATCCGACAAGTTAGCTGCGTGTTGTGCAAAAGTCTCCAGAGTGGAACAGTTCCGCCGGAGACGGAGGAACTGGCCAAACAGTAAGTTGTCACTCAAAGATTTAGGGTGCTGGCTCTCGTACAGGAGAATGAGTTCCTTGCCATCGGCTTGCGGAAAAGTTCACTTTCCAAACCAGTTGGGGTGACATAAATGGAAAGATCCAGGAATTAAATCTTCTCTTTACTGGTCTCAATTGTGAAACGCAGAAATCTATTCTGAGAGTTCAGCCACTTATGAAAGGGGAGGACTGAGTCTAGGTCACCTCTCCACACCACCAGCACATCATCAATATAGTGCTTCCACCACACTATAGATGTGAAAAAGGGGTTGGATGACTGTTCAAACATGTGAACATACAAGTTAGCCAGGGAAGGAGCAAAAATGCTCCCCATGCTAGTCCCGGAGGTCTGGAGGTAGATTGTATCTTCATACCTGAAGTAATTGTCCTTCATGGCAATAGTTGCTAGAGCCATTATAAAGGGGACCGGAGTAATGGAGTCGAGATCTTGCGCTTCCAGGATGGACCTGATGGTATCCAAGGTCTCATCCTGGGGGATTGAGGTGTATAAGGATTCGACACCCATAGAGACCAGATAGTCTGTCTCCTGATGGTACTCTATCGTTGGGATTGCTCTCAAAACATCTGTGGTATCTTTCAGGTACGTGGGCATAGTATGTACTATGGGTCTTAAAAAATGATCCACAAAAGCCGAGAGTGGCTCAAGTAATGATCCCTGGCCAGAAATAATCGGCCTCCCAGGCGGTGGCCTTTGGGGCTTGTGCACCTTAGGCAAGGTGTAAAAATAGGGCATGGTGGGCTGTTGTGTCTGTAAAAATTGTGATTCCAAAAGAGTTATCCAGCCTTCTGCCAATGCCTCTTCCACCAAAATCTTGATCTCGTTCGACAGTCTGGCGGTAGGATCAGTCGTCAAAGGTCGATAAGATATAGTGTTACTCAGTTGTCTTAAACACTCCGTCCTATAGGTGTCCACATCCTGTATCACGATGGAGCCACCCTTGTCTGCGGGTTTTATGACTATCGAGGGATCTTGTGTAAGAATTCTCAGTGCTTGTTTTTCTTCTCCTGAAAGGTTACTATAGCCACTCTTAGGAGAGGTCCAGATTTTTTTAATATCATCTTTCACCGCCTGCTCAAATGTAGCTACCTGAGGGGGTACTGCATGTGTGGGTGGGAGAAAGGTGGATTTGGTTCTTAAGACAGTATTGACGTCTTTCTCAGAAACATTCTCATCGTTGACTTGGTTTTTGAAAAAGTAATGTAGTCTCAATTTTCGAAAGAACTGGGCAAGTTCTATTTGTAATTTGAACGGGTCCCCGTCCACTGTAGTAACAAAGCCCGAACCCTTATTGAGAACGACTTCCTCAATTGCTGATAGAGTTCTGTTGCTCAGGTTCACTACCAGACCGGAGGGTAATGGATCATTTATTCTTGGGCGCTTGTCCTCGTGTGACTGCGGGTGCCTGCAGGGGGTCCTGTCGAGTCTTCCCAATGGACCTGCGCCTGCACCTGTGCTTGTGTGGGTCTTCTTTTTCCTCGAGATCGTCGGGGACCAAAACCTAAAAAAGGCTGGTTGTTATAATTCGGATAGCCTGGAGAAGACCCATTGGTGGCTGAAAAGGATGTTGAAAATTACCCGGGTGGCCCCACGGAGTAGGTGGCCACCATGTTTGTCCTGATGGAAATTGTTGTCCTCCATCGTTTTGGTATCTACCTGCTCTACCACGGCCTCTTCCTGGATGCGGGGGAGGATTCGTAGCATCGGGATCACTGCTAGAGTCAGAGCTAGATCCAGAGCAGTTAGATCCATATCTCCTACCGCTTTTGCTGAAGTCAGGGGCTTTATAAGTATCACTTGTGTATGTATATACACGGTCCAGTTTGAATTTGGCCAGATCTTTTTTGAATTTCTCAATCTTGGTCTGAAGTATTGAATCACTGAAATCCTTATTATTCTTGTCGGATTCGTCCTTTTGTTTTTTAAAAACAGAGGGGCTAACAGTGGTTTTAATTTGTCCCTCAAGGACTTGTATTTCTATAAGGATTGCGTCTGCCACCCGCTTGGCTGTGCTGATGATCAATATTAGCCAGTCACGGGTACAGTGCCAGGCTATCAGTGACCAATCTTTTAGAAAAGATTTGTCATTGAGAAAAAGGCGAGGGGCGTTTGTTACTATAAGCCCTGGAGGGGCACAGCTCGACCTCATGTATTCTGCCATCGTTATACCGTGTGTCAGAGTTCGAGAATGTGTTTTCTTTAGTGTGAGGACTTTGGTCCAATCGTCAATAGCACTCACTGATGGTGCTGGGAGTGTCTCCAAAATGCTAGACATATTGTCTAAAATAGACTGGAAGACCGAGTCATCATAGGCCAAGCCACTACGCTCTTGTCATGATCTGCCTTACTTGCGCCTGCATGACTACATATCCCAGAATGCTAAGGAAAGAGGGCAGTACTGAGTCTATATATCCCCGGTGTCCACCAGGGGGCCTTGTAAGTGATTACTCTTTGGAACCTGGTTGTGTTTGTATCGAGTCCGTGTTTGAGGACTGCTTACAGGATCAAAGAATAGAAGCCTGTGTTCTCGTGGGCTTCTCTGATGTATGAAAATTACTTTTGTAAAGACAAAGGAAAGGACACCTCTCTTCATCCTGTCTTTCCGCGTGCGGCTGCCGCGAGTAAAGAGAAAACGGGTCTCAGCAGAGAATCCTAGCTCGAAGACTGTGGACAGTGAGAAGGCGTGCCTTGTCAACTCACCATATCGTGTGCGGCTGCAGCGAGGAAGGGTTTTCAGCTTTGGTGTTACAACCGGAGGACTGTTTGGTTTTTGGATTCAGGTGGAGAAAGAAAGGAAGCCCGCCTCGGGGTTTTCATCTGTACTTTTGTTTCTTCCCGCGTGCGGCTGCCGCGAGGAAGGAATTCACTTACTCCGTGGAGAAACACTCGGGTTAAGGAGTGCGAGAAAACGCTCGCCATAAAACATTTAAAGGTGCAGTCCAATATCTACGAAAAGCTGGTAAGCCTCGGAGGAGGTCGACTTCGTTACTTCCTATTTTTGTTAGTGTTCCATATGTAGTTGGGCCCAGCTAGGTATACTATTCTGTGTTCTATTTCTGTCCTTTGGATGAACTGGTATCGTTTGGAAAGACTTTACTGAATCCTTCTTCTCCAGTGTCTTGAACTGATGTTTTAGCCTTGACAAGAAAATCCACACTGGGTTACTGGAGAGAGATGTTATACTTTCAGGGGAAGTGAGATAAGGGTACGTGTGTTGCATGATTGCTTATTTAGGTGTTCTAATGTGTTGTTGAACCACCAGTAATTATTGGTTTTCTTACAGGAAGCACTCATTTGTAGAGAAGTATCTATTGACATAGAGAGGCAGAGGTCACCTCCTGATTTATGTGGTATGTATCGGTTCATTAGCGAGAATTAACTGAGAGTAGTCAGAATTGATGTGATCACCCTTTCTTCTTGTCGTTTCAGCTATCCCTTCCGTTCCTGTTCCTTCCCTTACCCTTCCTGACTTATCCCTCGCTTGATTACCTCTACGCTCTGTGTTTCTGTACAGTCAGAGTGTGGGGAAATCAGGAGGTGGACCCCTTTCAGCATCACCCTGATCCCGAGGAGAAGCAAACTGTGACAGAATCACTTCCCCAAGAAAAATACCCCTCCCGGTCAGGGTGTGCTGAAAGATGACCACGTTAGAAGATGTAATGCAGGCATTGTTGGTTGTACAGCAGGAGTTAGTTGATTCTCGTGCCGAAACAGCGGCCCTTAAAGAAAGTGTTGGACAGGCAAACCCGAAACCCTTTTGACGCTTCGGTGGGAGCTCCACAGATACAAGTTACGGTGCCCCCGCCAATACCATTGGCTAGCCCAGAGAGGTACGCAGGGGACCCTCTTAAGATTCAGACGTTCTTAACCCAAATAACTTTACACTTTTCATGTAGGCCAGCTTCCTTCCCCACTAATCACTCTAGAGTGGCTTTTGCTATCTCTACTTAACAGGAGATGCAGCGAACTGGGCGGTCCCTTTAGTACGCAAAGATGACCCTTTGTTAACGGATTGGGTGGCTTTCCGAAGGGAATTTGAGAGGGTGTTTGATAGGCGGGCTACCACCCTCAGTGCAGACCGCGATTTACTGGGTCTACGACAAGGAAGAGAAGATCTTGTATCGTATATGACTACGTTCAATAGACTAGTAGGGGTAACGGCTTGGCCGGAAGAGAAGAGGATGGCGCTTTACTATCAGGGATTAAACGAGGAAATGAAGGATGTCCTGGCGCAAATAGACCCCCAGCCCACTAGTTGTATAGGGTTGATTAATCTTACATTGAGGTTGGACCATCGTCTCTCTGAGAGGGGAGGTGAGCGTAGGCGGAGTGGTAGACCCGGGAGTGGTTATGAGTTGGAGAGCCCCCCACACAAGAAAGAATCAGGACCTGAGGCTATAGAAATAGGGGCAGTTCGTCCTCCTTTAACCAAAGCAGAAAGAGAAAGCAGACGTGCCCAAGGCTTATGCATGTACTGCGGTAAAAAAGGGCACCAGGTGCGGGATTGTACAATGAAACCTCAGAAGAGAAGTTCTTATTTCCCTACAAAAAAGGTCGTGGCGGTAGTGGCCGAAGGCGCTTCTGAAAGTCATGATGTAAGTGAAAGCACTAAGAGTCTGCAAACACCCGCTAAGGAATGGAGGATACCTTCTTTGGGGGTGGTTGATAGTGCAGAGTCGGTGTCACATGTAGTTTTGTCCATGTTTCTGGGCTCAGGACAACAACAGCATCCGGTGAGCACTATGGTAGATTCTGGTGCTACTGGGAATTTCATTGACTACGGTTTAGTGAAGCGGTTGGGACTTAAGAAAGTGCCCACTCACAAACCTGAGTTAGTTTTGGCAGTGGACAGTACCTCGTTGAAGTCAGGTCCTATAGTGGAGCATACAGAGGTGTTAGAATTGTCTCTTCGTGGACAGCCTTGGGATCATGTAGAATACATCGTGTTAAATATGATAGAGGCTCAACAATACGAAATCATTCTAGGGATACCCTGGTTGTGGCAACACAACCCATTGATGGACTGGAAGTTAAAGACTATCCAGTTCACTTCAGAGTTATGTGGGTCCCAATGTTTACGGAAGGACAGTGCAGTACACACACTATCCTTAGCTCAGGTGTTTCGTGTGGCAACAGCAGAAGAGAAAGAGGTTGCATTACCTGTAGAGTACCAACAGTATCGAGCGGTGTTTAGTGAAGTGGAGGCTGAGAGACTCCCACCTCATCGCGACTATGATTGTCGTGTTGATTTGGTGGAGGGGGCTAAGATACCTACTTGCCGGGTATATGCGTTGTCAGATTCTGAAACGAAGTACTTGAAAGCTTACCTGGAACATCTCTGTCCTTTGGGGTTCATTCGATCCTCGCGTTCTCCAGCGGCCTCGCCTCTTTTTTTTATCTCGAAGGCCAATGTTGAGTTGCGAGCATGCATAGACTTCAGACAGTTGAATAAAATTACGGTTAAAAAACGTTATCCTCTTCCGCTCATTCCCGTCCTGCTAGATCAGGTAAAGGAGGCCAACATTTACACCCGGTTGGACCTGCGTGGGGCATACCACTTGGTGCGGATTCAGGCCGGGGATGAGTGGAAGACGGCGTTTAAAACACGCTTTGGTTTGTTTGAGTATTTGGTGATGCCGTTCGGGCTTTGTAATGCCCCTGCGGCATTCCAATACTTTCTCAACGACATCATGAAAGAGTACATCGATCGTTTTGTTGTCATCTATATCGATGATATTCTGATTTATTCAGACAATCCTGCACAACACGTTAGACAGGTCATTCTGATCCTCCAAAAACTACAGGAACACTGCTTGTACTGTAAACTCAGTAAGTGCGAGTTTGGAGTGACGGAAGTGGAACTTTTGGGTGTGGTTTTGAATCCCCAGGGTTTAGGATGGCTGATAGAAAAGTGAAGGCACTACAGGATTGGCCCACCCCAAGGAGTGTGAAAACGTGCAATGCTTTTTGGGTTTCTCCAATTATTATCGGAGATTCATTTCTCATTTCTCGCAGCTAGCCTCTCCAGTAACCCGGTTGTTGAGAAAGGGTGTTTCCTTTTGCTGGACCCCTGAAGCAGGGGAAGCGTTTGATCAGTTGAAACAGGCCTTTTGCACTGCACCCATATTGAGACATCCGCAATCTGATGTCCCGTTTGTGGTGGAAGCTGATGCCTCGGATGTAGCGATAGGAGCGGTCCTGTCACAAAGAGATAAACAGACTGGTCAACTGCATCCTGTCGCATTCATGTCCAAGAAACTGAATCCGGCGGAGGTGAATTATACGGTGGCTGAAAAAGAACTGTTGGCGGTTAAGAGGGCATTTCAGGAGTGGAGGCCATACCTGTGGGGGGGACAACACCCGGTCACAGTGTATTCGGACCACCGAAATCTGCAATTTATGAAAACGGCCAGGCACCTCTCGCAACGACAAATGCGCTGGATGTTGTTTTTTGCAGAGTACGATTTTACCATCACCTTTCGTCCCGGGGCTGACAACAGAAAAGCAGATTCGTTATCTCGTCAAATGGACTCAGAATCACCCACTAAAGGAGAGCAGTTGTCCATTCTATCTCCAGAGATGGTGGTTTGTTCCACAACAGTTGAGCAGTTTTTCGAGGAAGTCCGTAATCAACGTACTTTAACCCAATGGCAGAAGTGGGCTGGGAAGGAGAAACATCGCTCACTGAAACATGGGTTACCAATGCGAAATAACTCTCTGTTCCTTCCCACGCATAAACTACGATTGATGGCCTTTAACTGGTGCCATAACGCCATGGTTGCTGGACATCCGGGCCATCAGAAGACCATCCATGCATTACAAAGACATTTCTGGTGGGAGGGTATGACACAAAATGTGAATGATTAGATAGATCAGTGTGAGACATGTGCTAGAGCCAAGAGTGAACAGTCCAAGAGTAAAGGGTTGCTGATGCCGCTGCCTACTCCATCAAGGCCTTGGCAGGTGATTAGTATGGACTTTGTGCTGGGCTTGCCCTTGGATAAAGGTTGTGACGCCATCCTGGTAGTGGTGGATAGCATGACTAAAATGGGACATTTCATTCCATGCCGGAATCTTCCTACAGCTGCACAAACAGCGCAGTTGTTGTTAACTCAGGTGGTACGGTTGCATGGAATACCCAAGGCCATCGTTTCTGATCGTGGCCCGCAATTTGTCACAAGGTTCTGGCACACATGGTGTAATGCCTTACACATGAAGGATACTTTGTCTATCAGTTTTCATCCCCAGTCTGATGGACAAACGGAGAGACTGAACCAAACTCTTAAAAAATATCTGCGATGCTACGCTGAAGAGGCGAACAACTCATGGGTGTCTTTGCTGTGGCTGGCCGAGCTATCATACAACAATGCTTGGCATTGTTCTACTGGGGAGTCTCCATTCAGAACAAATACGGGATATAATGTAGACACCTTGCCAATCACCGTTCCTAGTGATGTGCAAAACCATCCTACTGTTGCTGCTCAGAAGAAGGCCTTGTTGAAAATCCACCGCCGAGTGCAGTTGCATTTGGAGAAGGCGAAGTCCTCTTACAAGAAGTGGGAAGATCGGCATCGTCAGGAGGGACCGGTATATAGTGTTGGGGATAAGGTGTGGCTTTCAACTAAAAACATCCGGTTTCGTTACCGCAGTATCTTCCACCCTCGTTTCATCGGACCATACGAGATACTCCGGGTGGTGAATCCGGTGGCATACAAGCTGAAGTTGCCCGCCTCCTTACGGATCCATCCCGTCTTTCATTGTAGTTTGTTGAAACCTGCTAAAGCAGGTCGTCGTAAGGAGGTTCCTCCAGTAATGAGAGATGGTCAGCTGGAGTTTGAAGTACGGCGTATCCTGGATTCACGTTATCGAAGAGGGCAGCTGTGGTATTTGATTTCATGGAAAGGGTATACCTCGGAGGACGATTCCTGGGAGCCGTGTACGGGTGTGCATGCCCCCCGTGCAGTGAGGCTGTTCCATGCCCAGAACCCGGGGAAGCCTGGTGCTAAGAGGCGCTAGGAGGGAGGACATATTGTCATGATCTGCCTTACTTGCGCCTGCATGACTACATATCCCAGAATGCTAAGGAAAGAGGGCAGTACTGAGTCTATATATCCCCGGTGTCCACCAGGGGGCCTTGTAAGTGATAACTCTTTGGAACCTGGTTGTGTTTGTATCGAGTCCGTGTTTGAGGACTGCTTACAGGATCAAAGAATAGAAGCCTGTGTTCTTGTGGGCTTCTCTGATGTATGAAAATTACGTTTGTAAAGACAAAGGAAAGGACACCTCTCTTCATCCTGTCTTTCCGCGTGCGGCTGCCGCGAGTAAAGAGAAAAGGGGTCTCAGCAGAGAATCCTAGCTCGAAGACTGTGGACAGTGAGAAGGCGTGCCTTGTCAACTCACCATATCGTGTGCGGCTGCCGCGAGGAAGGGTTTTCAGCTTTGGTGTTACAACCGGAGGACTGTTTGGTTTTTGGATTCAGGTGGAGAAAGAAAGGAAACCCGCCTCAGGGTTTTCATAGGTACTTTTGTTTCTTCCCGCGTGCGGCTGCCGCGAGGAAGGAATTCACTTACTCCATGGAGAAACACTCGGGTTAAGGAGTGTGAGAAAACGCTCGCCATAAAACATTTAAAGGTGCAGTCCAATATCTACGAAAAGCTGGTAAGCCTCGGAGGAGGTCGACTTCGTTATTTCCTATTTTTGTTAGTGTTCCATATGTAGTTGGGCCCAGCTAGGAATACTATTCTGTGTTCTATTTTTGTCCTTTGGATGAACTGGTATCGTTTGGAAAGACTTTACTGAATCCTTCTTCTCCAGTGTCTTGAACTGATGTTTTAGCCTTGACAAGAAAATCCACACTGGGTTACTGGAGAGAGATGTTATACTTTCAGGGGAAGTGAGATAAGGGTACGTGTGTTGCACGATTGCTTATTGAGGTGTTCTAATGTGTTGTTGAACCACCAGCAATTATTGGTTTTCTTACAGGAAGCACTCATTTATAGAGAAGTATCTATTGACATAGAGAGGCAGAGGTCACCTCCTGATTTATGTGGTATGTATCGGTTCATTAGCGAGAATTAACTGCGAGTAGTCAGAATTGATGGGATAACCCTTTCTTCTTGTCGTTTCAGCTATCCCTTCCGTTCCTGTTCCTTCCCTTACCCTTCCTGACTTATCCCTCGCTTGATTACCTCTACGCTCTGTGTTTCTGTACAGTCAGAGTGTGGGGAAATCAGGAGGTGGACCCCTTTCAGCATCACCCTGATCCCGAGGAGCAGCAAACTGTGACAGCTCTGCCATGTTGGCAGGCTACTAGAAAGGAAGGGTGTACGCCTCAATGAGAAAAATCGTAGGACTGAACTAAATCAAGGAAGTGCAAATATACTAACTCCTACTGGTAATTAGTGAAAGACTGCCTAGTGAGTGCAGACAAACAGAAAGACCCGCAGCTGGAAACTGCTCATAAATACAAATAACAATACGTTAGTGGAGGGCCTGAGGGATATTTATAGACCAGCCTAGGTTGTACCCCTCTTCAGAGCTAAATCAACAACAGGGAAACCTAGGGGTCTCTACAGGAAAATATCTTGGAAATTCCTTATTAACTAACCTGACGTCTAACATAGTACATCAAGAAAGCGTCAAGACTAAATAGTTCTGACAGAAGACAAGAAATCTTAAGCTGGGGGCCACCTGTGATTGTAGATCAAAACTCTTGTAGGATTCCCATCAAAGACTTGTAATGATCAATGTTATCATTTGGTCATCCTTAGGGTCATGTGTCTCTGGATCATTGAGACATAGATCGTACCCTATGGTGGATTAGGGTTCCGACCCACAATCACTGTTGGACCATGTGGTATTGATCTGATGGAATCAGGTGCAGTGCAAAAAATAATAAAAGTGGTGAATTAAAATAGGATAGAGGACCAAAAATAGGAATTTTTATTAGAGAAGGCCTCTTCCTGTTAAAACCAAGCACAGCGCAATATCATAGCAGTTTAACCAAATATCTGCATGGGGGCCAACATGTTTCAGCCTAATGGGAAAAAGGGACCCAGGATTTCTTCAGGGCCTCTGTTATCATTAATAGTGCTTCTGCATATAGTGCAGACAACGTGCCAACGCAAAATATAATAAGACAATCGTGAATATAAATTTATAACAGCAAAGGATATATTTTCGTCGTCTGTTAAATCTCCTCGGTGACACCTGGTGTGTTTGTTACATCTACAATAGAAAAATCACAACATGTCCAAAGTATTACAATGTAAAGGACAGTATCTACTCACCCAGTGAGCCCGGGGATCAGACCTCACCTCTCCTGGACCTGGCTCAGGAACTGTGAGACCCCACCCTGTAGAAGTAAGACAACCTGACCTTAAATACAGCAGAGAGAATAAGCCTGTCCTGCTCTGTCATGTATATGCCTAGCAAAGGCTATCACGCAGCTTACTCCCAGAGCCAACTTCCTATCATAGTCCTGTCTGCATGGATCTGTCCACCAAGACACAGCACACAGCCCCTCCAGTGTAGCAGCTTGTAACTATCTTCTACACAGGCCATTGCTAGATCTTAATTGCATAGCCCTTTTCACTAGGACTCTAACAGAGAACACACTCAGACAGCCCCTAGTGAAATATACCTGCTGTAAAGCATGTTGGCAGCAGGGTCTATTTAAAACCACACGTGGTGGGAAACAAATGAATTGCTTACCTGTCCGTCGTTGCCTCTGACCGGTACTGAGTCAGGGGGAGGCAACGAACAGGACAGGTACAGCCTTTAAAAATGGTCAGAAGCATTCATGGTCAGCCAATCAGCGTGGGTTGCATATCGAAGAAACCCTTTGTTTTATGATGATAAAAAGAAAGGTATTGTAAAATGAGCAAGCCCTACCTGATGTTTCATATAATATGCCCACGCGCCTGGAGAGTATTTCAAACTAAACGAAAACAAACAAATAAACAGAGCCGGTATCTCAGGCCCTCGAAAAAACGCGTCCTCTCGCGATGCTGCTGGAACTACAGAATGACGTCATATCCTGGACGTCTGTAGTTCTGTTAATCGCGGGGGCGCATGTCCAGAGGACACAGCATATTCATTTATGCCAATGCTTAAAATCTCCTGAGTATTTCAAAGCTATTAGCATATAGCGAGTGAACCCCGCATCTAGAACAAAATATTGGCTCTCGCTTTGCCTCTACAAAAAACTACAGAATGACGTCACGTGTGAAGTTGTTGTAGTCCTAAAAATGCGGCAGAGATATGTGCCGATAATAAATTATAGGAAACACACTCTGTAGAGAGTAGAGCTTAATGAAGAGAAAATCACTAGGCATGACCAGTAACAGTGTGGTCCCACATTAATTGGACATATCAGGATGAAGTAGGCTCACCAGTTGGGACAGACTGGAGAGATGACAACACAGTTTGGTCATTTATAATCCAAGCCGTCCGTGAAGAAAAAAAGGGGGGGGGGGTGGTGGAAAGGGGGTTAGGGGGGTCAGGGGGGGCATGCTAGTTCTATACACAGCATATACCAGAAAGTTCTGGAGACCAATCAAACAGCGGTAGCGCTCACCTGAAAGTCAACCTATGCAACCTGTATTGATATAATGGCCAGATACTATTAACAAAACCCAACCTCTGTATGGAGCCAGGGTAACTAGATATCTCTGTCCATGGTAAGTAAAACCAGACAGAAGTCATCAAAAGTGTTTCCTTACCAAAGTGGAATTACTGGAGGCTAAACCAGGGTATCTCATCATTCAGCCCTCGAATGTCTCTATGTAATTTATAAACCCATTTTTGTTCCTTGATGAACAGAAATCTCGATATATCACTTATATGGGTGGGAATGAAAGGTTTTTCAAGGACCGTTCAGGTGAAGTCTGATTCGTCATGGTTTTGCTGTATGAAATGTTTAGTCAATTTGGAAACACTTTTTTTACATCGAAAGGTGCTTTTGTGTTCCAGCATCCGGGTGCGGACCTTTCTAGTGATCATTCGATGTACCTTTCATTACATGGGCAAGTCAGTTGGTAGATAAGATTGGTACTGTTGCAATTAGTGAAGTGTTTTAACTCCCATGGCCGGGTGATACCAATATCAATACTGGTTGTCTTGCATGTCTGTGGACAAACCGAGCAGGCCCCACACCGGTAATGTCCAGTCACTGCTGGAAGGTCCCATAATGTCCCAATTTCTCTTCTAGATGACTCTTTTGGGCGCGTATGTACTAGTTGGTCACGTAAGTTGCTTGAACGTTTAAAAGCGAATAATGGATATTCGATTTTATCGTTGGTACAGTTCAAGATATGCCAATGTCTTCTGATAGTGTTTTGGACACAATTGGACCTGCTGTTAAATGTGCTTACAAATGTAAGGCAGTCCAGAGGAGGTTTTTCAATCCGGGGCTCAAGGTGTGCCTCCCGGTTATTGTTTGTAGCTCGCTTGAGAGAGCGCTTGATAAGTTTCTTAGGATAGTGTCTATCTACCAGTTGATCTGACAAGTTAGCTGCGTGTTGTGCAAAAGTCTCCAGAGTGGAACAGTTCCGCCGGAGACGGAGGAACTGGCCAAACGGTAAGTTGTCACGCAAAGATTTAGGGTGCTGGCTCTCGTACAGGAGAATGAGTTCCTTGCCATCGGCTTGCGGAAAAGTTCACTTTCCAAACCAGTTGGGGTGACATAAATGGAAAGATCCAGGAATTAAATCTTCTCTTTACTGGTCTCAATTGTGAAACGCAGAAATCTATTCTGAGAGTTCAGCCATTTATGAAAGCGGAGGACTGAGTCTAGGTCACCTCTCCACACCACCAGCACATCATCAATATAGCGCTTCCACCACACTATAAATGTGAAAAAGGGGTTGGATGTTGTTAGCACAGATGACTGTTCAAACATGTGAACATACAAGTTAGCCAGGAAAGGAGCAAAAATGCTCCCCATGCTAGTCCCGGAGGTCTGGAGGTAGATTGTATCTTCATACCTGAAGTAATTGTCCTTCATGGCAATAGTTGCTAGAGCCATTATAAAGGGGACCGGAGTAATGGAGTCGAGATCTTGCCCTTCCAGGATGGACCTGATGGTATCCAAGGTCTCATCCTGGGGGATTGAGGTGTATAAGGATTCAACATCCATAGAGACCAGATAGTCTGTCTCCTGATGGTACTCTATCGTTGGGATTGCTCTCAAAACATCTGTGGTATCTTTCAGGTACGTGGGCATAGTATGTACTATGGGTCTTAAAAAATTATCCACAAAAGCAGAGAGTTGCTCAAGTAATGATCCCTGGCCAGAAATAATCGGCCTCCCAGGCGGTGTCCTTTGAGGCTTGTGCACCTTAGGCAAGGTGTAAAAATAAGGCATAGTGGGCTGTTGTGTCTGTAAAAATTGTGATTCCAAAAGAGTTATCCAGCCTTCTGCCAATGCCTCTTCCACCAAAATCTTGATCTCTTTCGACAGTCTGGCGGTAGGATCAGTCGTCAAAGGTCGATAAGATATAGTGTTACTCAGTTGTCTTAAACACTCCGTCCTATAGGTGTCCACATCCTGTATCACGATGGAGCCACCCTTGTCTGCGGGTTTTATGACTATCGAGGGATCTTGTGTAAGAATTCTCAGTGCTTGTTTTTCTTCTCCTGAAAGGTTGCTATAGCCACTCTTAGGAGAGGTCCAGATCTTTTCGATATCATCTTTCACCGCCTGCTCAAATGTAGCTACCTGAGGGGGTACTGCATGTGTGGGTGGGAGAAAGGTGGATTTGGTTCTTAAGCCAGTATTGACGTCTTTCTCAGAAACATTCTCATCGTTGACTTGGTTTTTGAAAAAGTAATGTAGTCTCAATTTTCGAAAGAACTGGGCAAGTTCTATTTGTAATTTGAACGGGTCCCCGCCACTGTAGTAACAAAGCCCAAACCCTTATTGAGAACGACTTCCTCAATTGCTGATAGAGTTCTGTTGCTCAGGTTCACTACCAGACCGGAGTGTAATGGATCATTTATTCTTGGGCGCTCCTCCTCGTGTGAGTGCGGGTGCCTGCATGGGGTCCTGTCGAGTCTTCCCAATGGACCTGCGCCTGCACCTGTGCTTGTGTGGGTCTTCTTTTTCCTCGAGATCGTCGGGGACCAAAACCAAAAAAAGGCTGGTTGTTATAAATCGTATAGCCTGGAAAAGGACCCATTGGTGGCTGAAAAGGATGTTGAAAATTACGCGGGTGGCCCCACGGAGTATGTGGCCACCATGGTTGTCCTGATGGAAATTGTTGTCCTCCATAGTTTTGGTATCTACCCGCTCTACCACGGCCTCTTCCTGGTTGCGGGGGAGGATTCATAGCATCGGGATCACTGCTAGAGTCAGAGCTAGATCCAGAGTAGTTGGATCCATATCTCCTACCGCTTTTGCTGAAGCCAGGGGCTTTATAAGTATCACTTGTGTATGGGCATACACGGTCCAGTTTGAATTTGGCCAGATCTTTTTTGAATTTCTCAATCTTGGTCTGAAGTATTGAATCACTGAAATCCTTATTATTCTTGTTGGATTCGTCCTTTTGTTTTTTAAAAACAGAGGGGCTAACAGTGGTTTTAATTTGTCCCTCAAGGACTCGTATTTCTATAAGGATTGCGTCTGCCACCCGCTTGGCTGTGCTGATGATCAATATTAGCCAGTCACGGGTACAGCGCCAGGCTATCAGTGACCAATCTTTTAGAAAAGATTTGTCATTGAGCAAAAGGCGAGGGGCGTGTGTTACTATAAGCCCTGGAGGGGCACAGCTCGACCTCATGTATTCTGCCATTGTTATACCGTGTGTCAGAGTTCGAGAATGTGTTTTTTTTAGTGCGAGCATTTGGTCCAATCGTCAATAGCACTCACTGATGGTGCTAGGAGTGTCTCCAAAATGCTAGGCATATTGTCTAAAATAGACTGGAAGACCGAGTCATCATAGGCCAAGCCACTACGCTCTGCCATGTTGGCAGGCTACTAGAAAGGAAGGGTGTAAGCCTCAATGAGAAAAATCTTAGGACTGAACAAAATCAAGGAATTGCAAATATACTAATTCCTACTGGTAATTTGTGAAAGACTGTCTAGTGAGTGCAGACAAACAGAAAGACCCGCAGCTGGAAACTGCTCATAAATACAAATAACAATACGTTAGTGGAGGGCCTGAGGGATATATATAGACCAGCCTAGGTTGTACCCGTCTTCAGAGCTAAATCAACAACAATGAAACCTACGAGTCTCTACAGGAAATATATTGGAAATTTGTTTGTTTTAGTTTCATTTGAAATACTCTCCAGGCGCGTGGGCATATTATATGAAACATCAGGTAGGGCTTGCTCATTTTACAATACCTTTCTTTTTTTATCATCATAAAACGAAGGGTTTCTTCGATATGCAACCCACGCTGATTGGCTGACCATGAATGCTTCTGACCATTCTTAAAGGCTGTACCTGTCCTGGTCCTTGCCTCCCTCCCCCTGACTCGGTACCGGCCACAGGCAACGACGGACAGGTAATCAATTCATTTGTTTCCCACCACGTGTGGTTTTAAATAGACCCTGCTGCCAACATGCTTTACAGCAGGTATATTTCACTAGGGGCTGTCTGAGTGTGTTCTCTGTTAGACTCCTAGTGAAAAGGGCTATGCGATTAAGATCTAGCAATGGCCTGTAGAAGATAGTTACAAGCTGCTACACTGGAGGGGCTGTGTGCTGTGTCTTGGTGGGCAGATCCATGCAGACAGGACTATGATAGGAAGTTGGCTCTGGGAGTAAGCTGCGTGATAGCCTTTGCTAGGCATATACATGACAGAGCAGGACAGGCTTATTCTCTCTGCTGTATTTAAGGGCAGGTTGTCTTACTTCTACAGGGCAGGGTCTCACAGTTCCTGAGCCAGGTCCAGGAGAGGTGAGGTCTGATCCCCGGGCTCACTGGGTGAGTAGATACTGTCCTTTACATTGTAATACTTTGGACATGTTATCTTAGACAATTAGTTTTTACAGCGGGGTCACTGTGTGATTTTTCTATTGTAGATGTAACAAACACACCAGGTGTCACCGAGGAGATTTAACAGACGATGAAAATATATTCTTTGCTGTTATAGATTTATATTCACGATTGTCTTATTATATTTTGCGTTGGCACATTGTCTGCACTATATGCAGTAGCACTATTAATGAGAACAGAGGCCCTGAAGAAAGCCTGGGTCCCTTTTTCCCATTAGGCTGAAACATGTTGGCCCCATGCAGATATTTGGTTAAACTGCTATGATATTGCGCTGTTCTTGGTTTTAACAGGAAGAGGCCTTCTCTAATAAAAATTCCTATTTTTGGTCCTCTATCCTATTTTAATTCACTACTTTTATTAATCTTTGCACTGCACCTGATTCCATCAGATCAATACCACATGGTCCAACAGTGATTGTGGGTGGGAACCCTAATCCACCATAGGGTACGATCTATGTCTCAATGATCCAGAGACACACGACCCTAAGGATGACCAAATGATAACATTGATCATTACAAGTCTTTGATGGGAATCCTACAAGAGTTTTGATCTACAATCACAGGTGGCCCCCAGCTTAAGATTTCTTGTCTTCTGTCAGAACTATTTAGTCTTGACGCTTTCTTGATGTACTATGTTAGACGTCAGGTTAGTTAATAAGGAATTTCCAAGATATTTTCCTGTAGAGACCCCTAGGTTTCCTTGTTGTTGAATTTGCTATTTAAACCGAGCCTATTGGCCTTCATGTTTGGTGATTTCATTTTGAGCTTTAGCTTCTCTAGAAAGAGAGACCATGCTTGAATATTATTCGTTGGGATGTCACCTAAATTATTCATTGTATCCTCTATTATCGAGAACCACTCGATTTTATTCGAATTAGACCAGTTTATACGTTTTTGGTTAATTGTGCATACTTCGCCCTCGAGTATGTATGATAATTGGAATCTTTCCACACACAAGTTGAATATGGTATGGTGCATTGCATGATCACTCATGGATGTATATTCTGTATAAAAACGATCTAATAGGGAAAATAACGAAAGACTTACGATTGTGTAATCCAGTATTGATTGGGCAAGCGGACCATAGAAGGTTTTTTTAGGTGGCCGGTCTTCATCAGTCCTTCCATTCAGGACACGCATGCCTAAATACTCTAATTCTATCACCAATTGAGTGCCTAATCGATCCATACGAGTCCTTGCCCCGCCTTGTATCTGTTGCGGAACGCTCCAGTGCATGTTATCTGCAGTTAGTATTTCATCTTCCTCCACAGAGTATATCAAGTTGGAATTAAAGTCACCGGTTATTATTATGTTCCACGATGGCTCGGTGCTGAGAAGGTTCATTATTACATCACATAATAAGGCATTTTTTATCTTTTTCACTCGAATTTTAGGTTGCGTGTAATAATTAATCAGGATAGTTGTCATTTTATTGCTTGCAATTGGTCCTGATAATTTGATTAATTGAATACTTGGATCGGGAGATTTGAGTTGTTCTGAATTCATTTTTAAAGCTGATGACACGTAGACTGAAAGACCACCGATGGCTCTACCATAGATTTTACATTTTTCAGCGGGTACCGAGTAGTGCATGAAGCCAGCTAACGCAATTTCTTCTTGCTGCCATGTCTCTTGTAGAGCGATTATATCGCAATTTGCCCATTCATCTAAGGCTAATCCATCCTCCAGCAATGTTTTGGCTCCGGCAATGGTCCATGATAGAACGTGTATACCACTTTTTTCTGCTTGCTTAGCATTATCTCTATACGGTCAGTTCTTCTGCTTGTCATTTAGCATACTGGGAAGCCATTTCCAGTGCTCCGTTGGTGATCTGGCTCCCCCCCCTTTCTGCTTCCACTCCTTCCTGGGTGAGGACTGCATCACTTTGGCCTTTGGCATTGTATAGAATCGAGTAGACTGGCTTTTGAAGAGCCAATTCAGCCGGTATCCTAATGGGTTGCAAACTACAAGTTTTCTTTAGCGGAAACGGATAGCGAGGGGTGACGGGCTGTGATAGTTGAATACCCCATGTTTGAAATAGGTCTGATCTTCCTAATATTATTTGCGCAATCTCTGGGTTTTTCCAGGTGGTCAGTGTCTGTTCACTTGTTAAGTCCTTTGGCCCCGTTAGAAATTGAACACGTTCAAGATGTATGGATTTAATATCTCTTAACTCCTTAATTTCAGCCATTAATTTCAGGATATTGCACCTATTCAGTATATCATGACAGCCCTGTGTCTTGTACTCCGGTGTCCAGATAATTTGATGACACTCGATACCTGGTTTAGGGGAATTTGTCCTTTGCGCTTTACCATCCATTTGATTTGGTTGCGTGATTTCCTTATTCGTTATGCAGAAGCTTAACTTGCCCTGAATCAAACTGCTCTGCGTTCCAAATATCGATCTTGGATTATCACACCGAGGATTATCGACCTTATCTTGGTCTCCCGTTTCTAGTACCGTTTGTGATGAGGAAACAGACTTTAATTGTTCCCCTACTTCAATACGGTGCTCCAGATGTAATTGACTGTTGATGCTGTCTGAAACCCCAGTTTTGCCAGCTATTTGATTTGTTATTTGCGAAATTTGAGATATTAATTCAGTTGTTATAGCTGTAGGTTTTGTATGCCCCTCTATGTTGTCATTTTCAGGAGGGAGACTTATATCTTGAGGAAGCATCCTATTCCGGGTAGATTTCGCCTGCATGATCACTTGGGAGTGAGGTTCGCTATTTTTTTTCCAATTTGCAGTTTTGTTGGGCTTATTACCAGGGCCAGTGGTAGGCGAATGATATGCTCTCAGCTGCACGTCTTGCTGATTTTTTGCTGTATTTGAAGAGATTGTCGCGCTTCCTGATGGTTGGGAGCTCTTGGATTCCCTTTTACTCATAGGTTTTTCATTAACGGGGTTGGCGTCTTTCTCGGTTGCATCTGAACAGATTTCCGTATTGCAATCTTCTTTTATTATTCTTGCTTTTGAGTTTAAAAAAATGGAAAATATCCCAATGCCTGGCTGAGAGTCTGCATCGCATTTCTTGTTCCTAGCCTTCCGTTCTCTTTTTCTTTGTCGCTTTGTTAGTCCTTGCTTTATTGGTTCTGAGGTAATTGCTTTAGACGTGACTGTTTCATTTGAATTATTTCTAATAATAACGTTGCCTGGCCTGAGTTTATTATCCGCTGGTAATTGATGCTCAATTTTGAGAGTGCCTAGTCGGTCAAGCTCTGGGTCAGGATTAATAAAGCGCTTGTTTAGAGTGAGTGTCTGTTCTAATACAATTGGTAATAAGCTTAATTTATCGAGAACTGGTCCGCAAGGGCAGGTAGGTTGGGGTTGGAAAGAATCTGCTTGTGCTAGTGCTCTATTAATTAGATAGTTCAGATTATCTAATTTCGTATTTATCCCGGCTATGTAAAATGCAATCACATTCATCAGATCTATCTGGATGTCCAATTTGTCAGATTGCATTATTAGAGTTGCTGTAGAGGTTTGTAATGCTTGTAATAGAGGACCGAAAAAATCTGGAGGCCCCATATCCTCGTGGAACGTTGTCTTGGCCTCATTGCTTAATGATTTGTCATGCCTCGCATTTGCTGATGGTAACAAAAGTTCACCGAGGCCGATTGGCCCGGGCTGATTCTCCATGTAGCGCGAGCAAGGTGATTGTTGAACCTCTTCATAGCTGCTCTTTTCTGCGGCTACTACTGACACCACATGGACTGAATTTGTGTCAGCCAAACCATCGTTCTCTTTGCTATTATCTGTTAAGTTGATTGGGTTAGGCCAGGGATGCAAGGGCTCATCAAAGCTGGAATGTAAAGATTGTATGTGATTATGTTGCGGATTATGAATTATTTCCAAACGATTTGTTGAATTTGTCAGATGCGGTTGTTGCATAGATATCGTATTTTAGTAATCAAAAGCAGAGTGTACTGTTGCAGTTGCAATTAAGCTGCTTTTTTTGTAGCCTAAGTTATCCAATTGATCTGATCCTTTAGGTGAGACGCAATTTCCGCTGGGTTGGGACTTTTGGTTCCCTGAAGTGGATATATGAGTGGCATCATCCGGCCACTGTTCGTTCACTGCCAGGATTTTTGCGGTGACAATGGGAGTCGATAGACCCACAACATCCCTTGTTAGAGAAAACATTACAAACCCTGGATCCTTCAAGAATTGAAATCCCGAGCTCCTTAGAATGTTTTTATTTGAAACAGACTTTTCGAATAGCGATGTAATTGGAGAAATTAAAGGATTTTTCAAGTTGTTGTTTGCCTTATTTGCAGTTGTTTTGTTAAGTCTTCTCCGTTTGGCCGATCCCTTTGGGGCAGTTGACTTTTCTCCAGGGGCCTCCCTTACTTTGCCGGACCTCATAGTTGGTCCGGGGTCTAGATTTGGTCGACTTATGCGCAGGGTAACCAAAGGGTATCTTGCGGACTGCACGCTACCCTCTTTGCGGCTGTGTCAATCTCCTTACAGCCCGCAGATCCCCTGCCGGGAGGAGGACACTTATACCTCCACAGGTTAAGATTAGCCACTTATCTGGATCTTGTAGCTGCGTTGTCCCAATGCTAAGGTTATGAGTGTATGCACACCCCCTTTTTTTTAACCACTTTTAGCTTCTTTGCGAGGAATAAGCAATCAGTGGGGGCTGGGGAGCAAGTTCAGGTCTGGTCACGTCTGTGTTACCACGGATGCAACGTGTGCCTACCGGCCCCCACCAGTACCTGCCGCCCTGAGCCACAATGTCCAGTTTAATCGCCTGCTCAGCGCCAAAAAACAAAGGCCAATGACTCCTCTCTCCGGCGCAACTCCCTAATTTCCCCCAATGCTTCTGCCAGGCGTAGAATAATATAGCCGCTGTATTATGCTGATTACCGGGCTTTCCGCCGGGTTCACCACACTTTGCGTGTTTGTGGCAAGGGGAATAGCAGGAGTATGGCAGTACACCGTTTTTGCCGTTCTTTTTTGCTGTTTTCCGCTAATTCCTGCTCACTGCTCACAGCCTCCTGGACTGCAGAACTGCGGAACTCCTGAGCTTGCCACCAAGCTGCTAAGCTGCCGAGCTGCCCAGGCTCTCCCTTGCTCCGTCAGCGGCAGCCCCCCCCTACAGCCCCCTGCAGGCTTTCCACTTACTCCCGCCGGACCTGAGACCTTCTTTGACGGCTGCTGCTGGCTGCCGGATGGCGGTGGGCAGGGTGCAGGGCGCTGATTACAAGGTGCTGGGCGGCCCCCCTGCAGCCCCCTGCAGGCTTTTCCGCTTACTCCTGCCGGACCTTTAACCTTCTTTGCCGGCTGCCGACTGCCGGATAGTGGTGAGCAGGGCGCCGTTTACAAGGCGCTGGGACGGGCGTTCAGCTGTAACTCGCCTACTCGCCTCCCTCTGGCTGCTCGCAACGTGGAGAATGGCGACTGGAAGCGGCTCGCAGCTCTCTGCTGCTCTCTGCTGGTCCCTCCTGAAATCCCACAGATAGGTAGTCACACCACAAACAGGACTGAGGAGATTGGCCCCAATAAAACATGTTTGGCCAAAGGCACGTGTTCCCATAATACCACGAAATTAGATGCCACATGTAATTAGGAACACTCAGCCAATCAGAACACAACATGTACACCGCACAGGGTGATCACGCGCTTACCACACAGGGCATCTGGACATTCACACACCGGCCCAAACTAGCTGTTCCCGAGGTCGAGCGCCATCTGTGTCCCCTTTATCAGAGAGATGTACTTGTTGTCTATGACTATGATGCTTTTCAAAGAATGTAAAAGTGCTTTATTGCACCCACAAAATGTATATATGTGCGGCCATAAATTCTGTGCTGCAACTGTCTTCAGACGCGCCTCTGTCAATACTCACCCGGCCGCTGCATTTATTTAAACCAACTCGTTCTTCTTTGGCCAAATGCCTCTTGTCTTTTCATTTATTTAAGGAAAATTCATATTCGAGTAACAGATCCTTGCCTTGACCTCCTTGGGAAGGATATATATATATATATTGTGATCAAGGGCAGTCCCTGCCCGAAACGCGTCATGCCTACCTGAACTGCTGAAAATGGATAATAAAAGTTCGCTGTAACACTCTGCAAGCCGTGTGGTGGTCCGTATCTTCTGTGGTTACAACTGGGAAACAGAAATTGTTCCATATATATATATATATATATATATACATATATATATATATATATATATATATATGTGTGTGTCGAACGGGGGTCGCAAAAAGGTAGACCCTCGGACTACCCCGCATCAAGCCTGCACCGGATAATGCTGTGAAAACAGTCCATACCTGCATGGAGCCAAGCCCCTACTTCATTGGCGTTTCCTTGTCCAGGACAGTCTGAAGTGCGAGGAAGGGGGAGAGGAGTGTGGAGGTCATCACCTGAACCCACAACAGCCACAGCTCCTTCCAGACGACATGGCACACCGGCTGTTGACCCAACAAAGAAATTGAGCCGGTAATTGGTATCGCCGCCGGCATGCTTGGAACACTGCATGCTGGGAAATGCAGTTTACTACCCAAGGCAGAGGCGACTCCATGCCGTGTTTGTCAGGCAACCCACACTACTTTAGGAGGTGGGACGGACAATTGAACTTTACTCTGGGACTGTAAGCAAGAGACACAACTCGACCAGGGGGGCATTTGAGAAAGGAAAACCCCCCGAAACGCGTCATGCCCATGGTCTGATGAAAGATTAAAGGTGGATGCTCCACAAGCCTCGTGTGCTGCCTGTTTCTTTCTGTTGGAGGAGACTTCGTGGGCAACATTTAGCGTGTCGCAAGCGTTTGGCATTCGTGCTGAACCACACGCAAGGCGTGCACCCCCCGCAAGTGTCCAACGGGGGTCGCAAAAAGGTAGACCCTCGGACTACCCCGCATCAAGCCTGCACCGGATAATGCTGTGAAAACAGTCCATACCTGCATGGAGCCACGCCCCTACTTCATTGGCGTTTCCTTGTCCAGGACAGTCTGAAGTGCGAGGAAGGGGGAGAGGAGTGTGGAGGTCATCACCTGAACCCACAACAGCCACAGCTCCTTCCAGACGACATGGCACACCGGCTGTTGACCCAACAAAGAAATTGAGCCGGTAATTGGTATCGCCGTCGGCATGCATGGAACACTGCATGCTGGGAAATGCAGTTTACTACCCAAGGCAGAGGCGACTCCATGCCGTGTTTGTCAGGCAACCCACACTACTTTAGGAGGTGGGACGGAAAATTGAACTTTACTCTGGGACTGTAAGCGAGAGACACAACTCGACCAGGGGGGCATTTGAGAAAGGAAAAACCCCCGAAACGCGTCATGCCCATGGTCTGATGAAAGATTAAAGGTGGATGCTCCACAAGCCTCGTGTGCTGCCTGTTTCTTTCTTTTGGAGGAGACTTCGTGGGCAATATATATATATATATATATATATATATATATATATATATATATATATATATATATATATATATATATATATATATATATATATATTCACTGAAAAAACCATAGGTTATAGACCATATATAGTTAGGAATTAGCATTTACAAAACCTTGAAAATTCACTGAAAAAACCATGGGTTATAGACCATATATAGTTAGGAATTAGCATTTACAAAACCTTATTTTACTCACACAAAACCATTGAAATTCCATATATAGTTAGTTGCACTAACTATATATCGCGCACCCGCAATCCACTGCTGATGATGTCACATATTACATCATTCATGACATGGTCAATGACATCATTGATGACATCACTGATGACATCTCAAATGACATCACTGATGACATCACTGATGACATCTCAAATGACATCACTGATGACATCTCAAATGACATCACTGATAACATCTCAAATGACATCACTGATGACATCACTGATGACATCTCAAATGACATCACTGATGACATCACTGATGGGGGCGGGGAGTACCCTTCCCCGCCCGCCATGTGCACAAAGACTGCATACATCCCCCATAATGTCAAGGCTAAGTAACCAGAACGTCATAAAGAGTTGCAAGTCGCTCCCATACTGGCGCCATTTTGGTCGAGGCCAGGCAGGTCCAGAGTATAGTTCAATGTCTCCAGTAAGTAGCGGCAGGACCAGAATCCTTTTCGGCAGTTCTGACTTCTTCATTACGAGCACTAGAAAACAAGACATTCTGGGCAATACCACCCTTGACGCAGCCTTTTATGCTACAAGATGGTGTCTTCCATTCAGAAAATATTGTTGGCAGCATTTTGAAAGGAAAGATAAACGGCCGTTCTCCTAGTGAGTCTCACATTGTTACATTTATGAAGAATGTTGAAGAGTAGTGTGTTGAAAATCTGAAGCCATCGTTCTACAAACTCTCAACCAGCCTTGGATGGAAAAATCCTGAAGAATGTACAAACTGAAAACCAGTTTTTGTTTGCATAGCATCAGCAGCAACACTTGAGTCAGCTTTGTGTGAAGCCGCCATCTTGATCCAATCAATACCGTCCCCTTGCACACATTCAGGGACCAGGCCGCAGGACGTGTCTTCAGGTTAAATGGATTGTGGGACAAGGTCCAGAATGGAAGAGTCACCAAAAGGCAAAAAGTTCAGCCGGACCCCGGGAGCCGGCCGCCTATGTCGGGGGCGATCTCAGGCCACACCAGGGCAACAAGACTTGGAGAGGGGGCAGGAGCCAAGCGCCCCCTCCCAGTCCGCGCCACCACACGTGGGGCCTCAGTCAAGCGGTTCAGGGAGGCACCGCATCACATTGCTTTCCAATGCAGTCAGGTCCTCAAACAGCCCCCACTTACACTCACCTATGAAAATCTTACTATTGATGCTTGACTGAGACCAAGGAGATCAGAGTGCATGTCTGTGTAAGGTGATGTACCTCTGGGGAGATAAGGTCCAGAATGGAAGAGTCGCTGTATCGCAAGAGTGGGTGAAATTTAGCCGGATGGCGGGTGAGACGCTGTAATAGCAAGAGCAGGCGCAACTCAGCTGGCCGAGAGAGACTTGGGGAGGGGGCAGGAGCCAAGCGCCCCCTCCCAGTCCGCGCCACCACACCGCCCCTGGGGGGCCTCAGTCAAGCGGTTCAGGGAGGCACCGCAGGCAGCCGTTCTTCAGATCAGTGGCTCTCACCGGCAAGGCTCCCCTCCTTTAGCAGCGATCGTTGGCGCTGTGGTTGCGGCCGGAGGCTCCGCCTAGTCAACGCCCCGGCCTCTCCATGTCGTAGGCCGCAAGAGTAATCGCAACTCAGCTGGCCGCGAGAGACTTGGGGAGGAGGCAGGAGCTAAGCGCCCCCTCCCAGTCCGCGCCACCACACAACCCCTGGGGGGCCTCCGTCAAGCGGTTCAGGGAGGCACCGCAGGCAGCCGTTCTTCAGATCAGTGGCTCTCACCGGAAAGGCTCCCCTCCTTTAGCAGCGATCGTTGGCGCTGTGGTTGCGGCCGGAGGCCCCGCCTAGTCAATGCCCCGGCCTCTCCATGTCGTAGGCCGCAAGAGTGGGCACAACTCTGCTGGCCGAGCGAGAAATACCGTCCCCCTGCACACATTCAGGGACCAGGCCGCATTGCGAGGGCACCGCAGGACGTGTCTTCAGGTCAAACGGATTGTGGGACAAGGTCCAGAATGGAAGAGTCGCTGTATCGCAAGAGTGGGTGAAATTTAGCCGGATGGCGGGTGAGATGCTGTAATAGCAAGAGCAGGCGCAACTCAGCTGGCCGAGAGAGACTTGGGGAGGGGGCAGGAGCTAAGCGCCCCCTCCCAGTCCGAACCAATGAAAAGTGTTATTTTTAGGTCACATGACCTAGCCGTACATCATTAGGAACCCAAAAGTGAAATGAACCAATGAAAAGTTTTATTAACAAGTCACATGACCTGTTATGCTTACGTTCCGCGCTCCGCGCCGCGCCCCGGATCGCTTCCGGGTAGCTGTTTTTCGCGCACCGGAGCACTTCCGGGTGCGCTAACGCGGCGCGTCATATGACAGAAGGGACAGGCAACAAGAACCATCAGTCAAAGAGGGGAGGGCAAGTTCTTCTCTACCGGGTCACGTTGGGGCTCCACCGGAACTGATCGAATTGGTAGTCTACAGTGTTTCTGGATGTTTCAGACTGAAGCTGGCGTCAGCATGAGAGCACCACCATCTCATGACTCCGTCGTGGCCATTCCGCAAGCAATCATGGCAGTCGCTCCCCACCGTACGTCTGCGGGAGTCGGGGGCCCCGGTGACTCTTGTAGAATCTTCAAGGCTGAGGGGACGCTTTTGGGAATGGGGCCCATGCCCTAGCAGTCAAGCGTCTGAGTTCCAGGGTTGCCCAGAGCCATCCTTGCAGGCCAGGCCCAAGTCTGTGGAGTCGACCGCCATTTCCTGAGCTCCGTGGCAGCCGCCTCTCGCTGTACTGCAAGAGTGGGTGCAATTCATCCGGATGGCGGGTGAGACGCTGTAATGACAAGAGCAGGCGCAATTCAGCTGGCCGAGCGAGGCCCTGTGCCGCAGGAGCGGGCGCAACTCAGGTGGCCGAGTGAAGCGCTGGGGTGTAGCTGATAACCCTCCACCTGGGGAGGTGGGGGAGGCTCGTTCGCGCCGCCTCTCCCTTTCAGTGCACCCCACGCCGTCAAGCGTCCGAGTTCCAGGGTTGCCCAGAGCCATCCTTGCAAGCCAGACCCAAGTCTGTGGAGCCGACCGCCATTTCCTGAGCTCCGTGGCAGCCGCCTGTCGCTGTACTGCATGAGTGGGTGTAATTCATCCTGATGGCGGGTGAGACGCTGCAATAACAAGAGCAGGCGCAATTCAGCTGGCCGAGCGAGGGCCTGTGCCGCAGGAGCGGGCGCAACTCAGGTGGCCGAGTAAACGCTGGGGTGTAGCTGAGAAACCTCCACCTGGGGAGGTGGGGGAGGCTCGTTCGCGCCGCCTCTCCCTTTCAGTGCACCCCACGCCGTGTCCTGGCGCAGGTATATGTGATGGTTGGACCAGGGCACCGCAGGACGTGTCTTCAGGTCAAACAGATTGTGGGACAAGGTCCAGAATGGAAGAGTCACCAAAAGGCAACAAGTTCCGCCTGACCCCGGGAGCCGACCGCCTATGTCGGGGGCGATCTCAGGCCACACCAGGGCAACAAGACTTGGGGAGGGGGCAGGAGTCAAGCGCCCCCTCCGAGTCCGCGCCACCACACCGCCCCTCGGGGGCCTCCGTCAAGCGGCTCAGGGAAGCATCGCAGGCAGCGGTTCTTCAGATCAGTGGCTGTTAGCAGCGATCGTTGGCGCTGTGATTGCGGCCGGAGGCCCCGCCTAGTCAACGCCCCGGCCTCTCCATCTCGTAGGTCACAGAGTAGTCGGGGAGAAATCCTGGGAACGGCGGCATGCATTTGGATTGATGTTGCAGCAGGCTGCCATGTAAATAGTTATTTAATAAAACGTTTTACCCTGTTACTTTGCTGGTGTGTTGTATATATTTATAATATTTGCATAGGGTTTGTCGTTGTTTTGGGCGGGGTGGGCGGCGGAGCCGAGCTGTCTTGCAGCCATCATGGCGTCGAGCTCAGTTCCTCTCACTAGTTTCATATTTCTCATGAGGGGTTGTTCCTAATGTTTCTATTTTAGCGAGGTCAAAAAGAGATCCCATTAGTGGCCTACTGATTTTGCTTGATTCCTTTTGTTGTTTCCAACGATTTTTCACTATCTGCAAAGACTAAACAGAGTATTGCGACTCTGTGCTTGTTTGTAAATAGAGAATGAACCAAAGAGAACCAATTCTAAAACAGTAAATGCTTGTATAACAATAAATCAAATGGAGAGGGAAGCAGGCACGACGGATTACAACGGGGGCAAAGGCCTGCGTTACCTACCCTTCACTATCTGCAAAGAGAGAATACTCCTAAAAGAAAAGAGGGGGGGAGGGAGGGGGGGGGGCAGCGTTCAAAGCACATCAGCGTGCATAGACACGAAAATGTTTTTACCTACCACGTACTTGACATTTTAAAGCTTTTGATATTTGCTATTAAAAAACCATTGAAATTCACTGAAAAAACCATAGGTTATAGACCATATATAGTTAGGAATTAGCATTTACAAAACCTTGAAAATTCACTGAAAAAACCATGGGTTATAGACCATATATAGTTAGGAATTAGCATTTACAAAACCTTATTTTACTCACACAAAACCATTGAAATTCCATATATAGTTAGTTGCACTAACTATATATCGCGCACCCGCAATCCACTGCTGATGATGTCACATATTACATCATTCATGACATGGTCAGTGACATCACTGATGACATCACTGATGACAACTCAAATGACATCACTGATGACATTATCCAATGACTGTATGTTTCTGTAAAGTCCAAATATGTCTTACATATTGAAGAATGAGTGGATGTATAAGTGTCTGGATGAAGAATTTAGTAGGTGCATGACTGACTGTATGAGTGAGTGATTAAATGTGTCTCACTGAGTGCATGGGTTAGTGACTAAACTGTCTTAATTTGTGCATCATTATGTCTGTTGTTCTGTAAACTGCTGAATGTGTTAATCAGTAGCTATATGAGTAACTATATGGGATATTCATTGGTTGCCCACGTATTTGTATGGGAGTCTAAGTATGTGTGTGAGTGGCTGGGAGGTGTATGACAGTTGATTCACTAGATGTATGGGTTCAAAAGTGCATGTGGAAACAGCTGCATGGGCCGTTGACTGTGTGCATGAGTGTATTGGTGAGTGAATGGATATCTCAGTGCAACATGTCAAAGTAAGTACATATGTAAAACACAGTACATGTGAGAGTTGACATATATAACCGTGCATAAGAGCCAGTGAATGTGTGAGTGGCTGTATGGATCATTGTGAACTTGTATCAGGGATCGTATAGGAGATTAAATATGTGTTAGAATATGTTTGATTTAGTAAGGTGTGCATAACTGTATAGTTGAGGAAATGGAGGTGTGATTGATTCTTTGCATGACTGACTAGATGTATGAGTAACTCCATGGATGAGTGACAATCTGTGAGTGTCTTTTTACACTGATTGTATCTAAGGTTATATTAGAGTCTGAAGAGGTTCATTGTATTATCACATGAATGATATTATCAGTGATGTTGTCAGTGATGTCATTTGAGTTGTCATCAGTGATGTCATCAGTGATGTCACTGACCATGTCATGAATGATGTAATATGTGACATCATCAGCAGTGGATTGCGGGTGCGCGATATAGTTAGTGCAACTAACTATATATGGAATTTCAATGGTTTTGTGTGAGTAAAATAAGGTTTTGTAAATGCTAATTCCTAACTATATATGGTCTATAACCCATGGTTTTTTCAGTGAATATATATATATATATATATATATATATATATATATATATATATATATATATATATATATATATATATATATATATATATATATATATATATATATCCAAGTTCAAGTTTAAAATTTGTATAGCGCACTACTCACCCAGAGCGCTCGAGGGAGGGTGGGTACATTATCCAAGTTTTTAGTTGTTTTCTGAAGGATAGGTGGTTCTGTGTAAGGCGGAGGTGGGTGGGGAGAGAATTCCAGGTCCTGGCCGCTAAGTAGGAGAAGGATCTTCCCCCCATGGTGGATCTTTGGATGCGTGGAATTGCGGCGAGGGCTTGATTGGACGATCGTAGTTGGCGGGTGGGGGTGTAAAAGGACAGGCGCGTGTTGAGGTATACGGGTCCTAGGTCGTAGAGGGCTTTGTGTGCGTGGGTGAGGAGACGGAACGTTATTCTCTTGTTGACGGGGAGCCAGTGGAGGTCTTTCAGGTGACTGGAAATGTGAGCTTGGCGGGGGATGTCTAGGATGAGTCTGGCTGAGGCGTTTTGGATGCGTTGGAGTTTTTTCTGTAGTTTGGCTGTGGTTCCGGCGTAAAGGGTGTTTCCTTAATCCAGTCGGCTTGTGACCAGTGCATGGGTGACCGTCTTTCTTGTTTCGGTGGGGATCCAACGGAAGATTTTTTTGAGCATACGTAGGATGTTGAAGCATGATGATGAGACGGCGTTGACTTGCCTGGTCATCGAGAGGGAGGAGTCCGGGATGAAGCCCAGGTTACGTGCGTGGTCCGTTGGTCTGGGTGCGATTCCCAGGGCCGGTGGCCACCATGAGTCGTCCCAGGCGGAGGGGGATGATCCTAAGATGAGGACTTCCGTTATGTCCGAGTTCAGTTTTAAACGGCTGTTCTTCATCCACTCGGCTACTTCTTTCATCCCTTCGTGTAGGTTGGTTTTGGCGGTGTTTGGGTCTTTGGTGAGGGAGAGGATCAGCTGGGTGTCGTCTGCGTAGGAGATGATGTTGAGGTTGTGTTGGCGCGCGATGGATGCAAGGGGACTCATGTATACGTTGAAGAGGGTGGGACTGAGTGATGATCCTTGCGGTACGCCGCAGATGACTTCGGTGGCCTCTGGTCTGAAAGGGGGGAGGCGGACTCTCTGGGTTCTTCCGGCGAGGAACGAGATGATCCAGTCTAGTGCTATTTCTTGTATTCCGACGTTGCTGAGGCGTTGTATAAGGGTGTTATGACAGACTGTGTCGAAGTCTGCAGAGAGGTCAAGTAGGATGAGGGCAGCTGTTTCTCCGTTGTCCAGTAGAGTTCGAATGTCGTCTGTTGCTGCGATGAGGGCGGTCTCGGTGCTGTGTTTGGCTCAGAAGCCGGACTGTGAAGGGTCGAGGGATTTGTTGGATTCGAGGAAGGCGGCGAGCTGACTGTTGACGGCTTTTTCAATGACTTTGGCAGGGAATGGGAGGAGCGAAATGGGGCGGTAGTTCTTGAGTTCAGTGGGGTCTGCTGTGGGTTTCTTCAGGAGGGCTCTGAGTTCGGCATGTTTCCAGCTTTCCGGGAAGGTAGCGGAGCTGAGGGAGCAGTTGATAACGTCTCTCAGATATGGTGCGATAATGGAGTCTGCTTTGTTGAAAATGTGGTGGGGACATGGGTCGGTTGGCGATCCTGAGTGGATGGAGTTCATCAGGCGGATGGTGTCTTCAGTGGTGATTGGGTTCCAGGTGCAAAGGTTGTTGGAGGGGGGTTTAAGTTCGGAGGTGGGTGGGGTGGACTGGTCTCCAAAGCTGTTATGTATGTCAGCAATTTTATTGTGGAAGAACGAGGCTAGAGAGTCGCAGAGGTCTTGGGAGGGAGTGATGTTGTTGGTGCCGGCGGTGGGGTTGGTAAACTCTTTGACGATGTTGAATAGTTCCTTGCTGTTGTGGGCGTTGTTGTTGAGTCGATCCTTGAATGCTGATTTCTTGGTGGATCGGATCAGCTGGTGGTGTTTGCGGGTGGCGTTCTTGAAGGTGGCCAGGTTGTCAGTGGTTGGGTTTTTTCGCCAGGCTTTCTCGAGGGTGCGACAGATCTTCTTGGATTTCTTAAGGTCATGATTGAACCAGGGGGCTTTTTTGTTACCTTGCTTGATTTGATGGTTTTTCAGGGGTGCTAATTCGTCAGCGCTGTGGGTGATCCATTGTGTGAGGTTGGTGGCTGCTTGGTTTGGGTCTGATGATTTGGCAGGAGGGTTTTGGTGGAGCGCTGTGAAGAGCTGGTCGGTGGTAATTTTGTTCCAGTTTCTGCGGGGAATTGGTTGTGGGCGGTTGTGGGACGTAGTCTTTTTGTAGTTGAAGTGAACGCAGCTGTGGCCCGTCCAATGGAGAGCTGTGGTGTGATTGAAGGAGATGTGCTTGCTGGAGGTGAAGATTGGGTCGAGTGTGTGCCCGCATAGTGGGTGGGGGTGTCAACAAGTTGTTTGAGTCCGAGATTGGCGAGGTTGTCCAGAAGGGTGGTGGTGTTGCTGTTGTTGTTCTTTTCCAGGTGGAAGTTGAGGTCTCCCAGTAGAATGTAGTCCTCGAAGGGGAGGGAGTGTAGGCTGATGAAGTCAGTGATGTCTTCGCTGAATTGTGTGCGGGGTCCTGGTGGCCTGTAGATGAGGGTGCCTCTGAGTGTGGTCTTGGGGTCGGTGTGGATCTGGAAGTGAAGGTGTTCGGCGGCTGCAAGGTTATCGAACTGGTCGTGATGCGGATGGTGTTCTTATGAACGATGGCGATGCCACCTCCTGTTTGGTTGATGCGGTCCTTTCGGATGATCTTGTAGCCGTCCGGGATGGCTATGGCGATGTTGGGTGCTGATGAGGCGTTCATCCAGGTTTCTGTAAGAAAGGCGACGTCCGATGATGTGGTGTCGAGTAGGTTCCAAAGTTCAATGGCGTGTCTGTGGACCGAGCGGGTGTTGAGCAGGATGCACTTAAGGTGGTTAGTGTCGGAGTTCTGTTTGGAGATTGTGGATTTGGTGTGGGTCCTGATGCAGTCGAACTTGCAGGAGTGGCAGGTGAAGGGTCCATGGGTGTGTCCTGGGGCGGCTTGGTAGCAGTTTGGGAGTCGGCCGGGGTTAAGTGCCGAGAGGGTTGCGTCGTCGTATGCTAAGCGGGTAGAGTGGATTTTGCGGGGACCAGGGGGTCTGGCGCTGGGCGCGGTCCAGGCGCGGATGGGCGTAGACGGGCTTACCTTTGGATCATCTTCGGCGCGCATAGGGCGCGTCCGCTGCGCGTGGACGCTACGCGTATGTTGCTCTGACATAAGTGGATAGTGGAGGGGAGCGGAGCGAGGGAGGAGCAGCTGGGAGGCGGGAGCGGGGTGGAGAGACGGGCCAGGAGGCACAACAACAACAAAATGGCAGCAAAAAACAAAAGCGAAACAGGACGAGATTGGGGCACAGTGAGGAGTATAGCTATGGGCAGTAGTGGCACCGGCACAATCAGTCACTAGTTAATTTACCGATCAGTGCGAGTAAAGCAGTGATAGTAATGGGCAATAGAGCGCTACGATGATAGTCAGGCACAGAGAAACTATTAAATGCAATGTGAGCAGTACAATGATGGGCAAGGCAGCGCTACGATAATAAACAAGCACAACAATTTCCAAATGCAATGCAAACAGTATAATGATGGGCAAAGCAGCGCTACGATAATAAACAAGCACAACAATTTCCAAATGCAATGCGAGCAGTACAATGATGGGCAAGGCAGCGCTACGATAATAAACAAGCACAACAATTTCTAAATGTAATGCGAGCAATGCAATTGCAGCAGTGAGCAATGTAGCGCTATGATACTCAAGTGGCCAGGGAGCATGGGGGAGCGACCGCTTCTGAGTCGCTTCGGATCCCTGCCGCTTCCAGTGGCGGGCCTCAGACGGGGTAGCGAATCCTAATATTTCCAACCAAACACTCTCCTTGGTGAAAGAAAGAAATCCGGGCCACTTTTGGAGTATGCAAAGCGTGTTTATTTCAAAACGGCTTTTCCTCGACGCGTTTCGCAGGTAAACCTGCTTTTTCACGAGAACGCGTCGAGGAAAAGCCGTTTTGAAATAAACACGCTTTGCAATTCCAAAAGTGTCCCGGATTTCTTTCTTTCACCAAGGGGAGTGTTTGGTTGGATATATATATATATCACCATGATGTCGCCTGGTTGGCGAGGGGAGGCTATTCGACCGCCCTTGTCCACAGATGCGGCGTCATGAAAACACAGGACTTCCAGTCCCAACAGGCACTGAGACATTTGGACTGCCCATTTAGGGGCGTGCCATTGTTTAAAGAGGGCTGGTACCTGTATTCCCGTGATGAGTTCGCCTTTCCTCTGAAGAAGAAGGCGGGAGCCTTCGAAACGCGCCAGGAACGACACGGCGAACTGGGACTTGATAAACATTTTCCTGAGCCCCTCAGCTATCCAAGCACGCTGTGGCAATAAAGGTGTGTTGAAGAATCTCCCCGAGAATTTGGTTGTGTTTCGACACGCGAGCGTACATATATATATATACATATATGTATATATATATATATATATATATATATATATATATATATATATATATATATATATATATACTAGCAGCCAGTCCTGACGTTGTCTGGGTATGAAATGCTGCTGGCCAGCAGTATATTGTTTTGTAGGATTTCGTTTTGATAGCATTTCTTATCTGTGACAGGCCTGTGAAACGCTCCGATTCACAGTGCACTGCTGATGCACTTAAGAATGCGTGTTCAGTAGTGTGTGAACTCTAGTTTTATTTTTCCTTGCAATATTATATAGAGCGAACTCGACAACATGGCATGAGCACAATTTACATTACAGAAGAACACATTCATTTGTGGTAGGCACGGGGAGACAAAGCGATTTGCCTGGAATCACAGGTTGTTGAGCTGATGCTGAGATTCGAACGTAGCTCCCCAGCTCTAAAGTTCGCAATTCTAGAACTTGTGGCGGGAGGTGTGTCTAAAAGTGAATGTCGGTGCTGGCCATCAATGAGAGAGACCTGTGCATTTTTCAAATGGGTGGTGAAAAAATATGAGTATGTTGCTGGAGATGTGGGCCGCCGTGCCACCAATGTACTTACCGGGGGAGGGTAAACACCCATTATTCTGCAACTTTCTTTCCGCATACCATCACTCCGCATACTTACATTACGAAAGTACCATGACTCCGCAATGCCATTATAACGCATGGCATTACATTTTATATGCTTTTACCACGCATACATTTACAACGAAATTAGTTGTAAATGCATTAATGGTAAAAGCATGTTTTTTTAATGTTTGGATAAGGTAAGTATGGGTATAGGGGTTTATGTTTTGGGGTACTGAGGTATATGTTTTGGGGTCTTTGGGTATTTTAAGGGTTCAGCTATAGTTTTGGGTTATGGGGTACAGGGGTAGATTTAGGGTTAGGTATGGGTTTTGGGGTACGGGGGTATTTTTAGGGTTCAGGGCTAGGTTTGAGTTTTGGGGTATAGGGGTATTTTTAGGGTTCAGGGGTAGGTTTGGGTTTTGGGGTACATGGGCATTTTAAGGGTTCAGGGCTAGGTTTGGGTTTTGGGGCACAGGGGTATTTTTAGGGTTCAAGGCTAGGTTTGGGGTACAATGGGGTATTTTAGGGTTCAGGGGTAGGTTTGGGTTTTGGGGTTCAGGGTTATTTTTAGGGTTCAGGGCTTGTTTTGGGTTTTGGGGTACAGGGGTATTTTTAGGGTTCAGGGGTAGGTTTGGGTTTTGGGGTACAGGGGTATTTTAAGGGTTATGGGCTAGGTTTGGGTTTTGGGGTACATGGGTATTTTAGGGTTTAGGGCTAGGTTTGGGTTTTGGGGTACAGGGGTATTTTTACCGTTCAGGGCTTGTTTTGGGTTTTGGGGTACAGGGGTATTTTTAGAGTTCAGGGCTAGGTTTGGGTTTTGGGGTACAGGGGTATTTTAAGGGTTCAGGGCTCGGTTTGGGTTTTGGGGTACAGGGGTATTTTTAGGGTTTAGGGATAGGTTTGGGTTTTGGGGTACAGGGTATATTTATAGGGTTAAGATGGGTTAGTGTTTAAGGGTGTTGGGGTATTTTAAGGAGTAAGGGTGGGTTATGATTATTGGGTGCGGGGTATTTAAAGGGAGCAGAGTGGGATTAGCACACAATATGAGACATGGCATGAAGGGCGGAATGTACCACACGCCCCCAGCGTTTGTCATGCCCCCAGCACACGCCCACAGCACAACGCAGACACGCCCACAAGGGACTACTTTGCTGGCACGGTTCTTTTACCTTTTAAATGTATATGGTGGGCGTCTGCATAGCCTATGTCCTTCTGCTGCAACTGCCCTTTCCAACGCTGTATTGGGTGTTGTGATTGGTGCTGTGGTTCCTGAGATTACCCGCCTCAAAGGTTTGGGCTCTCTCTTTATTATATTAGTATGGATATATATATATATTTTAATGACCCGCTGCGCCTGGAAACTATCTCTAAGCGCTCCCTGAAAAAGTCCATAATGGAACATCTGGCCACCAAAAGGTGGTCGAGCGAGAAAGGAAAAAATACCAACAATTCAAATGGGGTACCTATCCAACTGGAAGGAATGAAACTTTATCTAATCATGGAGAGCAGCCCATACTCTAGAATGCTATTGACTAGGTTTCGGGCGGACACATTCTTCCGTCTGATAACATTTCCAAAATGCAATGACTGGGGTAAACAGCTGGAAAAATGTCCCTGTGATGGATTCTCGAAGCAAACAAATATCCATTCTATCCTGTTCTGTCTTTTTTATTTGGCCCCCAGGAAACAGTTTTTAAAACCTATATTTACCAAATGGGGTATCAGAGGATGTCATGATGCGTATTGCAAACTTAAGCAACTAGAGACTGTCTTTGAGATAAAGGCTGTGGCATCTTATCTGAAGACCATCATAGCCCTTAGAAAGTCGATGTAACGCCCTCTGAATTTTTGTAAATATGTTTCTATCTCTCAATGAACTTGAGAAAGGTCACATCTGATATTTTAACCATTGTATTAATGAAATTCTTTTAAAGGCTTTTTATTCACCGTTTTTAACTGAAATGTAATTTTTGTGCTTTTATGATTCTGTATTCAAAATCGAATAAAGCTATTTTGAATTTGAATTTAGCAGCTTACTGTAAGCTTAGTGTAAGCTTCCTGTACCATTCTGAGCACGAGCTGCATGCTGATTGGCTGCCAATGTCTGTCAACACTTCAAACCAGAAAGTGTTGGCTGCCATCTTGTGCCTCAGCAGACTGAGGCACAGGAAAGCATAAAAACAAAGGTGCAAAACACGCAAAGGGAGGAAGGTAGAAGCACCCTGACCCCCTAGGCCTGCTCAGGGGGTCCCACACGGACCCCCCAGGCCCAAAAAATGTTTTTTTTGTTTTTTTTTTAAATCGCGGGGTACGCGTACATGATAGCACCTCATTAAAAAGCATTGCAGTTAATAGAAGGTTTTAAGACTTTAGTTACATTATAAATCATTTGTTGATGGTACCATACTCATTTTAGGAATTATCTTTCTCAGTCATGTGAGAATGAAGTCTGACATTCTTAGTAAAACATGCGCATCCAACAAGGACAGAGACTTTCAGTTGATTCCTTTGTGTTCTACTGCAGCCTCCTAGAGTGTTCTAAAGAACAACTAGAGCTCTAACAGTCCTACTTATTACAAAGGTATGGCACACCTGAAGCCATCTTGAATGGAATAAAGTGATAACTCTTAAAACATTTAATTTAAAAAGGAACAAAATGAGGGGGTATATTTTGCCATAGAAAGTATGATTAGTGCTGCAGAAAGAAAAATTAGGGCACATTTTGAGTGACTTCCCAAATCCTCTTCTATTTCATTAAAACATTCTGACATGCAGTCTCCCAAGATGGCCACCAGAGACAAAATGTAGCCCAAATATCACCCAGATGTAGCCCAAGTATAGCCCAATGACAGAATGTCCCAGAGTGTTCTAAAGAACAACTAGAGCGCTAACAGTCTTACTTATGACAAAAGTATGACACACCAGAGTAGAGAGAGTAGAGAGTGAGTAGTAGAGAGTAGTAGAGCGCAGTAGAGAGAGTAGCAGAGTGAGTAGTAGAGAGCAGTAGAGTGAGTAGTAGAGAATAAGTAGTAGAGAGTGAGTAGCAGAGAGTAGGACAGAGTAAGTAGTAGAGTGAGTAGTAGACAGCAGTAGAGAGTGAGTAGTAGAGAGTAGTAAAAGTGAGTAGTAGAGAGTAGTAGAGAGTGAGTAGTAGAGAGTAGTAGAGAGTGAGTAGTAGAGAGTGAGTAGCAGAGAGAGAGAATAGTAGAGAGTAGTAGAGAGTGAGTAGTAGAGAGTAGTAGAGAGAAAGTAGTAGAGAGTGAGTAGTAGAGAGTAGTAGAGAGTGAGTAGTAGAGAGTAGTAGTGAGAGAGTAGTAGAGAGTAGTAGAGAGTGAGTAGTAGAGTGAGTAGTAGAGAGTGAGTAGTAGAGAGTAGTAGAGAGTGAGAAGTAGAGAGTGAGTAGTAGAGAGTAGTAGAGAGTGAGTAGTAAAGAGTGAGTAGTAGAGAGAGAGTAGTAGAGAGTGAGTAGTAGAGAGTAGAGAGTAATAGAGAGTAGTAGATAGTGAGTAGTAGGGTGAGTAGTAGAGAGTAGTAGAGAGAGAGTAGTAGAGAGTGAGTAGTAGAGAGTAGTAAAAGTGAGTAGTAGAGAGTAGCAGAGAGTGAGTAGTAGAGAGTAGTAGAGAGTGAGTAGCAGAGAGAGAGAGTAGTAGAGAGTGAGTAGTAGAGTGAGTAGTAGAGAGTAGTAGAGAGAGAGTAGTAGAGAGTGAGTAGTAGAGAGTAGTAGAGAGTGAGTAGTAGAGAGTGAGTAGTAGAGAGTAGTAGAGAGATGAGTATTAGAGAGAGAGAATAGTAGAGAGTAGTAGAGAGTGAGTAGTAGAGTGAGTAGTAGAGAGTAGTAGAGAGAGAGTAGTAGAGAGTGAGTAGTAGAGAGTAGTAGAGAGTGAGTAGTAGAGAGTGAGTAGTAGAGAGTAGTAGTGAGAGAGTAGTAGAGAGTGAGTAGTAGAGAGAAGTAGAGAGTGAGTAGTAGAGTGAGTAGTAGAGTGAGTAGTAGAGAGTAGTAGAGAGTGAGAAGTAGAGAGTGAGTAGTAGAGAGTAGTAGAGAGTGAGTAGTAAAGAGTGAGTAGTATAGAGTGAGTAGTAGAGAGAGAGAGTCATAGAGAGTGAGTAGTAGAGAGTAGTAGAGAGTGAGTAGTTGAGAGTAGCAGATAGTGAGTAGTAGAGTGAGTAGTAGAGAGCAGTAGAGAGTGAGTAGTAGAGAGAGAGTAGTAGAGAGTGAGTAGTAGAGAGTAGTAGAGAGTGAGTAGTAGAGAGTGAGTAGTAGAGAGTAGTAGAGAGAGAGTAGTAGAGTGAGAAGTAGAGAGTGAGTAGTAGAGAGTAGTAGAGAGTGAGTAGTAGAGAGAGAGTAGTAGAGAGTGAGTAGTAGATAGTAGAGAGTAGTAGAGAGTGAGTAGTAGAGAGTAGTAGATAGTGAGTAGTAGGGAGTGAGTAGTAGAGAGAGAGTAGTAGAGAGTACTAGAGTAGTAGAGAATGAGTAGTAGAGAGTGAGTATTAGAGAGTAGTGGAGTAGTAAAGAGTGAGTAGTAGAGAGTAGTGGAGAATATTCCAAAGTTTGGCACAGCACCACTTGCACAACAAGTCCAATCAAATCATATCACTTAGAGTCCTTATTGAAGCGCTGAATCTTGGTGTATATTCAAATGCTTTTATTTTCCTTAAGTTTATGTACCACAACCAGCCGACGCGTTTCAGAACTTCTTCAGGGCGTTCTTATTTCCTTCAAGTTATGTTGGTATCCTCTTGTCATATAACTAGATATTTCTTCCAAATGTTAGACGAGACGTAAGTACATTCTTATTCAAAGTGACTAGGTATCAATTTTACCCACACAATTCTGGCAGACTTGAGTAATTTATAGCATCCTCAAAGTCAGTCTTTCACGAATTCCAAATTATAGGACATGATAATCCAAATCCAAATGTTTCTCAAGAAAAGTCATTTCCAATCGTTCGGAATATCGGCGTTTGGGTAGATATGACCCACGGACACGGTTTATGACTTTTCTTGAGAAACATTTGGATTTGGATTATCATGTCCTATACTTTGGAATTTTTGAAAGACTGACTTTGAGGATGCTATAAATTACTCAAGTCCATGGATGCTGCTGGGAACGCCCCCAGCAACACCCATTGCACGCCCCTTTAACGCAGGACACTGCGTTAAAGGGACTGATATTTATCAGGCAGGATTACGCCACAAAAAGTGGCCTAGTCCTGCCTGATAAATATCACTCAGTCTTCTGCGCCACTGGAACGTCACAAAAAGTGCATCATTCATGGCATGGTCAGTGACATCACTGATGGCATCACTGATGACATCTCAAATGACATCACTGATGACATCACTGATGACATCATCCATGTGACAATCAAATACACCTCATCACACACTAGTATAATCTTTCATCACTCACTGTAAAATAGAAAGTGCCATATTTGAAACCATTGACACACCAATAGAAATTTCTAAACACCCACTCAGTTATTTATAGAACTATACACACATCTAAACTCTTACCTATAGATTCAGTGTTATATGCAGTGAATAATCAACAGAACACTATCAAATATACTTATACACCTATTTCAACATTACACACCAGAATACATTGTATTCACTTATAAAGACATCCTTCTGATTTATGCAAACAATTGATTATACTTACATTTACTCACCTACACACTTATACAAACACCACTTCATCTATTTATATAGATAGTAACTCACACTTAGTGTGTTATAAAATCACTATTACAAGTATACAGTTATCCATATAGTGACTCATACAATCAATAAGTCTTAGGCACACTTAATTAGATATAACTGTCACATACACTGCCTTTTTTTTCAAGTTTAATGGAGATGTACCTTTGAGAGAAATATTTCATCACCACCACACCCATAAACATATACACTCACTGAAACAACTGTTATAACATGTAGTCTTAACCTCATATACCTACTGAATGAACTATTCACACATTTTTCTGGCAATCACACACCCCCCACCAAACCACATAGTTATTCATTTACCCATATAAATACTCAGTTAGGAAACCAATAACAAATATAGTCTTTAACATAGCAATTAAGCCAAAGCAATAAAGACTTTCACACAGTTTAGTAACTACACATTATATATAGTGAGGAGAAGTGTGGCTCAGGGGTTAGAGGCGGCAGACCCGGAAGCTGAGATCGGTCTTGGACCAGGGTTCAATTCCCCGCCTCGGCGGGTCTTGGGCTCAAAAATTCCACAGACTCGATAATTCTCCCACTAGGACCCCCCCAAGGCAAAAAAAAAAACCAAAAAATTCGAAAAAACGCGGGGTGCACGTACCGTGCGTGCACGGGTCCGCGTACGTATGCGTACGGTACGCGGACGGTGCGTGTACCTTTCCGAGAAAGCTGCATGCTTATTGGCTGTCAACACTCCAAACCCGGAAGTGTTGGCAGCCATCTTGTGCTCATTAGACTGAGGCACAAGAAAGCAGAAAAACAAACATGTAGAACACAAAAAGGGGGCAGGGTAGAAACACCCTGACCCCCTAGGCCTGTTAAGGTGGTCCCACAAAGACCCCCAAGGCCAAATTATATATTTTTTTTAAACCCAATATGTTTTTTTAAAAATTACTCCCCAGGGGGACCAAATCGCAGGGGCATAGTGATAAAGAAGCGTGGGGGGTACCCAATCCCCCCACACTGCCCCGGGGACCGCCGCCCTCCGGGGCAAAGCAACACAGCCCCCTGACGCATACTAGAGGCTCCTGGTGGGCTAGTTGGCCCCCAGGGAACCCCAGTATGCAAGGGGAATTAGTTCCCCCTCTTCAAACACGCACGGGGGCTGCGTTGCAGAGAGGTGTAAAAAAGGGTGTGGCCTTATTACACCTCTCTGCAATGCAGCCCCCTGGTGCATACTGGAGGCTCCTGGTGGGCTAGTTGGCCCCCAGGGACCCCCAGTATGCAAGGGGATTAGTTCTCCCTCTGCAAACGTGCCAGGGGGCTGCGTTGCAGAGAGGTGTAACAAGGGGCATAGCCTCATTTCACCTATGTGCAATGCAGCCCACTGGCACATACTGGAGGTTCCAGGTGGGCTAGTGGGCCCCCAGGGGCCCCCAGTATGCAAGGGGAATTAGTTCCCCCTCTTCAAACATGCACGGGGGCTGTGTTGCAGAGAGGTGTAAAAAAGGGTGTGGCCTCATTACACCGCTCTGCAATGCAGCCCCCTGGCGCATACTGCAGGTTCAAGGTGGGCTAGTTGGACCCCAGGGACCCCCAGTATGCAAGGGGAATTACTTCCCCCTCTGCAAACACGCCCGGGGGCTGCGTTGCAGAGAGGTGTAAAAAGGGGCGTGGCTTCATTGCACCTCTCTGCAATGCAGTCCCCTGGCGCATACTGGAGATTCCTGGTGGGCTTTCAGGTCTTATATAGTTAGGAATTAGCATAAAAAAACCTTTAAAATTCACTGAAAAAACCATAGGTTTCAGGCCTTATAATGTTAGGAATTAGCATTTAAAAAACCTTGCAAATTCACTGAAAAAACCATAGGTTTCAGACCTTATATAGTTAGGAATTAGCATTTCAAAAACCTTTAAAATCCACTCAAAAAACAATAATTTTTAGGGGTGTTATAGTTAGCTGGACATTTCACTCATACAAAACCATTGAAATTGCTCCTATATAGTTAGTTGTACTAACTATATTTCGCGCACCCGCAATCCACTGCTGATGATGTCACATATTACATCATTCATGACATGGTCAGTGACATCACTGATGACATCTCAAATGACATTTTTTCGAAAAATCGTGGAGGTACGCGCACCGTGCGCGTACGGTGCGCATACCCCTGCGATTTTTCGAAAAAAACAATTTTTTGGGGGGGCCTTGTGGGACCCCCTGAGCAGGCCTAGGGGGTCAGGGTGCTTCTACCCTGCCTCCTTTGCGTGTTTTGTACCTTTGTTTCACTGCTTTCTTGTGCCTTGGCTCTACCGAGGCACAAGATGGCTGCCAACACTTCCTGGTTTGGAGTGTTGACAGACAGTGGCAGCCAATCAGCATGCATTTCACAGGAAAGCCGCATGCCCATTGGCTGTCAACACTTCTAACCAGGAAGTGTTGGCATTCATCTTGTGCTAGGTAGACCGAGACACAAAAGAAGCAGAGCTCACAGCCCACACAGCTCTCACAGCCAACACAGGACTCACAGCCCACACAGCTCTCACAGCCCACACAGCTCTCACAGCCCACACAGCTCTCACAGCCCACACAGCTCTCACAGTCCACACAGCTTTCACAGCCCACACAGCTCTCACAGCTCTCACAGCCCACACAGCCCACACTCTCACAGCCCACACAGCTTTCACAGCCCACACAGCTCTCACAGCCCACACAGCCCTCACAGCCCACACAGCTCTCACAGCCGGATCACTGACAGAACCTCGACAGACAAAATATCGAGAGGACAATATATCGAGGTAAAAATATCGACTGACAGAATATCGACTTCCTATCTTCAAACAGGTAAGTGCAAAAATATCGACTCCAAAATATCGAGTGTAAAAAATATAGAATGTCAAAATATCGAATGTTTTAAATATGTTAAAAGTGACTTAAAAGTAATATAACAATACATTTAATTAATATAAACATATTTAAAATACTTAAATAAACGTAAAATTAAGAAATAATGTATCTTTAAAAAAAAATGTTTAATATATATATATATATATATATATACATATTATAAACTAAACATATAAATATTTTTACCATAGGATGGCGAGAGGGTTAAAGGTACTGTAACGACTCCAGTGAGTGCAACAGTAGGGAAAACGTTGGATAGCGTAGGGGTAAAAATTACTATTCCAACTCCAGAGAGTGCAACAGTAGGGAAAGCGTTGGATAGCGTAGGGGTAAAAATTACTATTCCCACTCCAGTGAGTGCAACAGTCGGGAAAGCGTTGGATAGCGTAGGGGTAAAAATTACTATTCCAACTCCAGAGAGTGTAACAGTAGGGAAAGCTTTGGATAGCGTAAGGGTAAAAATACTATTCCAACTCCAGAGAGTGTAACAGTAGGGAAAGCGTTGGATAGCGTAGGGGTTTAAATTACTATTCCAACTCCAGAGAGTGTAACTGTAGGGAAAGTGTTGGATAGCATAGGGGTTAAAATTACTATTTCAACTCCAGTGAGTGCAACAGTAGAGAAAGAGCTGGATAGCGTAGGGGTTTAAATTACTATTCCAACTCCAGTGAGTGCAACAGTAGAGAAAGCGTTGGATAGCGTAGGGGTAAAAATTACTATTCCAACTCCAGAGAGTGCAACAGTAGGGAAAGCGTAGGATAGCGTAGGGGTAAAAATTACTATTACCACTCCAGAGAGTGCAACAGTAGGGAAAGGGTTGGGTAGCGTAAGGGTAAAAATTACTATTCCCACTCCAGTGAGTGCAACAGTAGGGAAAGAGTTGGATAGCGTAGGGGTTTAAATTACTATTCCAACTCCAGAGAGTGTAACAGTAGGGTAAGCGTTGGATAGCATAGGGGTAAAATTTACTATTCCAACTCCAGAGAGTGCAACAGTAGGGAAAGCGTAGGATAGCATAGGGGTAAAAATTACTATTACCACTCCAGAGAGTGCAACAGTAGGGAAAGGGTTGGATAGCGTAAGTGTAAAAATTACTATTCCCACTCCAGTGAGTGTAACAGTAAGGAAAGTGTTGGATAGCGTAGGAGTAAAAATTACTATTACAACTCCAGTAAATGTAACAGTAGGGTAAGCATTGGATACGTAGGGGTAAAATTTACTATTCCAACTCCAGAGAGTGTAACAGTAGGGAAAGCGTTGGATAGCGTAGGGGTTTAAATTACTATTCCAACTCCAGTGAGTGTAACAGTAGGGTAAGCATTGGATAGCGTAGGGGTAAAATTTACTATTCCAACTCCAGTGAGTGTAACAGTAGGGTAAGCGTTGGATAGTGTAGGGGTAAAAATTACTATTCCAACTCCAGAGAGTGCAACAGTAGGGAAAGCGTAGGATAGCGTAGGGGTTAAAATTACTATTCCAACTCCAGTGAGTGCAACAGTAAGGAAAGTGAATAATTCTTATATAAATATAAATATCATGAATAGTAAAATCTATTGCAAATTAATTTAAATATTTAAGAATTGTGTACATTATATTACATATTCTATTAAAATGATAAATAATAATTATTTAATAATATAAATTACCTACTAATACTAATTATTTACCTACTAACAATCAATTAATTTAACATTTTTGAATATTTTACAAAATAAACTCAATATATTTATTTAAACAATTTAATTGCTTACAATTTAATGACTTCAAAATCTATTCCTCTATAAACACACAACCCACTACAGAAATTAAATTAATTAAATTAACATATTTATTAATTAATCATTTAAATGTATTTACCAATTATATTGTAATTAATTCCCAATTAATAATTAATTAACAATTAACTCGAAATAAATACCAATAAAGTAAATTACATATTTAATTCATGATTATTAAATTACTTCCCACCCTAATCCCCTATAAACCCACATCCCGCTACAGAAAATAAATTACTAAAATAAATAATTAATCAATTAATCAATGATATTTAATTACCAATTATATTTTAATTAATTACCAATGAATGATTAATTAACAAATAATTTTAATTAAATACCAATTATTTAAATACCATTTTTAATTAATTATAATTAAATTACTTCCCACCCTATTCCCCTATAAACCCACAACCCGCTACAGAAAATAAATTACAACAAAAAAATGTTTAACAATTAATCAATTATATTTAATTACCGATTATATTTAAATTAATGACCAATTAATGATTAATTAACAATTAATTTGAAATAATTACCAATTAATTAATTTACATATTTAATTAATTATAATTAAATTACTTCCCACCCTATTCCCCTATAAATCCACAACCCGCTACAGATAATTAATGACAAAAAAATATATATCATCAATTAATCAATTTAATTTAATTACCAATTATATTTTAATTAATTAACAATTAATAATTAATTAACAATTAATTTTAAATAAATAAAAATTTAATATTTAACATATTTAATTAATTATAACTTCCCACCCTATTCCCCTATAAACCCACAACCCGCTACAGATTTATATTACACAAAAATTAAACATTAACATTAACTTACCTTAAATTCGATATTTTTGTTGTCTATATTATCTCTAGTCGATATTATGTCCATTCTATATTTTTGATTCGATATTATTGCTATTCTAGTCGATATTAAATTTTTCTAGTCGATATTTTTGTAGTCTATATTATGTCTAGTTGATATTATGTCTAGTCGAAATTAAAAACTCGATATTACGTCCAGTCGAAATTAAAAACTCGATATTATGTCTACTTACCCTCACAGCCCACACAGCTCTCACAGCCCACACAGCTCTCTCAGCCCACACAGCCCTCAGAGCTCACATAGCGCTCACAGCCCACACAGCTCACTTCCCACACAGCTCTCAGAGCTCTTACAGCCCATACAGCTCTCACAGCCCACACAGCTCTCACAGCCCACCCAGCTCTCACAGCCCACACAGCTCTCACAGGCCTCACAGCCCTCACAGCCCACACAGCCCTCACAGCCCACACAGCTCTCACAGCCCACACAGCTCTCACAGCACACACAGCCCACACAGCACTCACAGCCCACACAGCTCTCACAGCTCTCACAGCCCACACAGCCCACACAGCCCACACTCTCACATCCCACACAGCTCTCACAGCCCACACAGCTCTCACATCCCGCACAGCTCTCACATCCCGCACAGCTCTCACAGCCCACACAGCTCTCACAGCCCATACAGCCCACAGAGCTCTGGCAAAGATAATACCAGCAGCGAACAAGCACTGGCAAAGACAATAATGGCAGCAAACAAACACTGGCAAAGACAATAACGGCAGCAAAGAAACACTGGCAAAGACAATAACGGCAGCAAAGAAATCCAGGCAAAGGCAATACCAGCAGCGAAAAAACACTGGCAAAGATAATACAATCAGGGGGGCAGGGGCACGAAACATGGCACAATCAGGGGACAGAAGGCCCGACAAATGGCACAATCAGGGTGCAGAAGGCAAGAAAAAACAGCACAATTAGTGGGCAGAAGGCAACAAATACGGCACAATCAGGGAGCAGAAGGCGAGAAATACGGCACAAACAGGGTGCAGAAGGCAGGAAATAGTGCACAATCAGGGTGCAGAAGGCAAGAAATACGGCACAATCAGGGGGGCAGAAGCCAAGAAATATGGCACAATCAGGGGGGCAGAAGCAAGAAATACGGCACAATCAGGGGGGCAGAAGGCAAGAAATACGGCACAATCAGAGAGCATCTTGCTCCGGTCCAAAGATCGGATCCCTAGGGCTGCTCAGGTGGTCCCACAAGAATATTAACATATTTAAACGTTATCCGCTAATAGAATTAGCATTTAAAAAACCTTTGAAATTCACTGAAAAAACCATAGGTTTCAGGCCTTGTATAATTAGGTATTTGCATTTAAAAAACCTTGAAAATTTACTGAAAAACCACAGGTTTCAGGCCTTATATAGTTAGGAATTAGCATTTAAAAAACCTTTGAAATTCACTGAAAAAACCATAGGTTCAGTCCTTATATAGTTAGGAATTAGCATTTAAAAAACCTTGCAAATTCACTGAATAAACCATAGGTTTCAGGCCTTATATAGTTAGGAATTAGCATATAAAAAAACATTGAAATTGCTCCTATATAGTTAGTTGTACTAACTATATTTCGCGCACCCGCAATCCACTGCTGATGATGTCACATATTACATCATTCATGACATGGTCAGTGACATCACTGATGACATCTCAAATGACATCACTGCCCCCCTGATTGTGCCATATTTCTTGGCTTCTGCCCCCCTGATTGTGCCGTATTTCTTGCTATATATATATATATATATATATATATATATATATATATATATATATATATATATATATATATATATATATATATATATATATATAAGGCATAGAACGTCTTCAATAGTTGGTGGAACAAGACGAGACGAACCCGCAACTGGTGCAAATATTTATTTTATTTTAAGCTCAATCACCATATCCGCCATTACCAAATATATATATGAAGATTGTTTCACAAGTTTCTGTTCTCCAGATTTTCAAAAGGTTTTTGAAGGGATTGGATCTCCTTCTGCATAGAAGATAACTTAGACGTTTTATCCTGAAGATCTCTAATTTGTTGCTCATCTTCTGCAATATGTGATTCCATAGAATAGCACTTGGCATCTTAAGTTTGTATTCTGATATTTGTTTCTTCTGTATGAAATACAGACCTGAGGGCCTGTATTTCTTCCCACGAAAGTTCCACAAAAATGGATGAAGTGGTTTTATCATGAGATGGTGGATCATGTTTAAGTCTTTTCAAAGAGCCACCCACTTGTGATTTAACTGTAGGTACAGGTTTAGGAATAGGCAAAGTGTATTTAATCTCTAATTTGATTTCACTTCCAGTGTTGATTCAATCAATATATACATTATTTTCAAAAAGAGAAGAAAATTCAGTATTTTGTCATGTACTTTGATTCAGCTGAACCGTGTTTTATTTGACTTAGGTAACAATTTTGCAATCTAAGGCATTCATCAAACATGAAAGTAATAATTGAATTAGAGAGTAAATCCACACAGATCATTCTGTGCCATTAGAAACGTCTTGTTTTCAAATGAGTTCCATGTGAATACCTGTGCTAAAACTACTTGATACCCTTGTTCACAAGGGCTTTAGGGTCACTCGTGTTTCGCTTGAACTAGGAATAGACAAAGGCATGATATCAGAAGCAGAATGAGCATTCATGGAAGCAGGAGAAATTGTTGGATAATATTTACAAATCAATTTCAGTTAGTGCATGTTTCCATCCTAACAAATAAGGTTGAAAAATAAATAGAGAAGCTTCAGTAATGTATGACACTAATAATAAGTAATTAACGAAGGAAGTGCCAGTTATGCAGTGAAGTGGAGGAAATCTCCCAGAAATTAGGTGCTTCACAAAAGAGGATATAGGAAATAAAGTCCAGGAGTTCCATAGCATAAAAGCAAGAGATATTCACCTCCAAGGCATCGTAAAACCTTCCCTCGTTCCGACAATAAATAAATTAGGCAGCGCGCCCAGGGAAAAGGATCTACGAAATGGTGCGGAGCCCTGTGAGCCAGCTGCCACAGGGCTCCGCAGGAAGCCACTCCTAAATAAACGTTTTTATAAACAGAGAAAGAGCGCTCCATATATGTCACCAAATGAACAGGTTTAATGAAGAGCTGTATATCACCATGATCATGCCTTCCTTTGTGCAGTACTCATTGACAGCATGGCTGGTGGGGCTTCCTGATGGCCTTCAGAGAGATTGTGAGAGCCATAGAAGGCAAATATGTAACTCTCAAGGATAGATCCAAGATCTCTTAGGAGAGAGAGAGCAAGTGGTATGTGTGACAGAGAGAGAGAGAGTGAGAGAGAGAGAGAGAGGTCTTCATCTGAATTTAAATTGAACAACACTCAGCAAAAGTATATGAAGGCCATTCTATGGTTGGTTTGTAAATTCAATCAAGTACATTCCTGGATAATGCCTTTTCTGACTTCATTGATCCACACAGCTTTGCAAAAACAGTGGAGGCGCACACAGCATAAAGAGAAGAGTTATTCCACAAAGGCTGTTTTGAAGGGGAATGCTATTTGAGGGCAGCCACGGCCCCGTGAAGGGAGTTTCGGTGGGGCGGAGAGGCGGGGCGCGCAATGAAATTCGTTTTATTAATTAAATTGTTTATTTACCTTCAATTATCCATACTCCGGTTTTTAGCACGCCCCACCCTGCCCATCCCCTGCCCCGCCTCTCCGCCCCACCGAAACTCCCTCCACAGGCCGTGGCTGTTTGAGGGAGTACCTTCATCATTAGGGAGAAGGAGAGCAAAGTGCCCAATGTGACAAGATGGCTGTCATGCCTGGAAGGGAAACAAGCATTTGCAATGCAATAGGTCTTGCATTAATTAAGTTTGAGCTATTGGCATTGCTAAATATTGCAACACCAATTGCAACAAAAGTCTATAAATTGTAGGCCAAAAAAATGTGTATTTATCTTTGTAGCAATGGTGGCATGGTGCGCTTTAGATGAATATGTTTAAAAGTAAAGTGCGCCATACTGCGATTGCAACGATAGTTAATTGCGGATGCGTTAACAATTGATGTGGCAAGTGGTGTGTGTGCCTGTAGAAATGGTGCACTGATGGCTGGTGGTGTGTGTGCCTGGTGGAAGTGTGCACCTGGTGGAAGTGTGCACTGACAGCTGGTGGTGTGTGTGTGTGCCTGCTGAAAGCTTGCACTGACGTCTGGTGGTGTGTGCCTGGTGGTAGCGTTCACTGACGGCTGGTGGTGTTTGTGTCTGGTGAAAGCATGCCCTGATGGCTGGTGGTATTTGTGAACACTGAAGGTGTGCACTGATGACTGATGGTGCCTGTGCCTGGTGAAAGTGTGCACTGATGGTGTGGTTGTGTGTGTGTATGTATGTGTGGTTGTGTTTGTGTTTGTTGTGTGGTTGTGGTTGTGTGTGTGTGTGTGTGTGGTTGTGTGTGTATTTGGTTATGTGTGTGTGTGTGTGTTCGTGTGTGTGGTTGTGTGTGTGGTTGTGTGTGTGTATGGTTGTGTGTGTGTATGGTTGTGTGTGTGTGGTTATGTGTGTTGTGTTTGTGGTTGTGTGTGTGTGTGTGGTTGTGTGTGTGTGGTTGTGTGTGGTTGTGTGTGTGTGGTTGTGTGTGTGTGTGTGGTTGTGTGTGTGTGTGGTTGTGTGTGGGTGTGTGAGTGTGTGGTTGTGTGTGTGTGGTTGTGTGTGGTTGTGTGTGCGGTTGTGTGTGTGGCTGTGTAGTGGTTGTGTGTGTGTGTGGTTGTATGTGTGGTTCTGTGTGTGTGTGGTTGTATGTGTGGTTGTGTGACTGGTTGTTTTGTGTGTTGTTGTATGTGTGGTTGTGTGTGTGCTTGTGTGTGTGGATGACCACTTAATCACACTTGTGCAGTCAACTTAAATGAGTCTGGCAGTGGGGGTGTGGCCAGCTATGGAAAGATGTCGGATGTGTATTAGAGCTGCTCTACACCACGACCCATGATCTGCCATCATCCGTACTGATTCTGGCTGTAACTACCCTTACACACACAGCCCACATTTTACCGACCCCACCCCACCCCACCCCAGCATCGTTTGAGCCTTTTGCCTGGGCCAAAGGCGCAACCATTCACCCATTGTGCCCTTCAGTGACTAGCTGTGCCTGTGTGGCCTGGACTGGCACCCCGAGATTGCGGGCAAGGCTTGGTTGATTCCGCGGCCCGGGCTGATTGTGGGGGCTTCTACGAAGGAGGACACATTGTCCATGTGGCCATCCCGGGTCTGCAACCACACATCGTAGATGCACCATCGGGCCGGCACAGCTGCCTGCCACCCGTTGTGAGCGATTGCTGAAGCTGCTTATTGAGGATTGAAAGGCCCACCGGCCCACGCACCATGTGGTGGGTGCCAACCTGTGCCTAGCCTCCCAGACCTGCATGCCGAGATTACCACCCATCGCACCCCAGCAGACGTGGTAGAGTAACGTCCCTTAACACGGCCACCATCGCACCGCCCATGAGGCTGGAGAGAATCCTGGGTACACTGAACGGATCGCGGAGGCTTGGGGCTGCACCGTCTGTCTCCTCATCCTCTCCTAAAAGATCCAGTGCCTGTGCCCTTCCCACATCTATTGGTTTTGCAGTGAGTACTTTTGCTGGGAGAGCCTAACCTGCACCCAGTGGTCCAACATCCTCCCTTGTTTCATCAGCGTCCCTGTGTTTTGAGGGAGTGGGCGGTATTGGCCTGACATGTTGCTGGAGTGCCCGCAGATCCAGCTCAAACCGATCATGGAGGCCTACTAACATGGCGCTCCGAGGGACACAGGTGGCCTGGCTGCCTGGCTGTTGAGCGGGGCATCTGCCTCTTCCCCCTCCTGTTTCATCTGACCTAGATGGCAACGCGTTCTCTATCTTAGCCCCATCCACATGTGTAGTAGCGAGAGCAGCACTTCTCACACCACACGCTGGCTCCTGCTGCCTGCGGCCCTTCGCCATTAAGACATAAAGAAGAACATCAGACTCTCCAAGGAAAGGGGCTGGGAAAAGGCTGGCCCCCGCCGCTGAGGGCGGAACTAACATAACCCACTGGTCTTCAGGCGTGGGGAGCAGCGAAGGCCTTCTATCATCATCATTAGCCGTCCAACTATCACCTCCCCCCCTCCACTTCACCGTCCACCACCCTGTGGGCCTGGGAGCTGTCTGGCCTGCTCATAAACCCTCCACACCATGGGTATGCCTGGATTATGCTGGGGAGTGGGGAATTAGCGAGTCATGGTACACGTGCTGGTCTACGGACAAAGAAGCCTCTCCTTGTAAGCCACTGCTGCAGAGAGTGCCTCCAATCTACAAAGGTCTGCATGCGCCGCCCTCCCCATCCTGTCCCGGACTAGAGTACACACCTGGGACTAGTGGCACAACTTACCCCCTCCCCCCGGCACAGGGCCCCCAGACGTAGGCCAGGGGGTCGGGCACATCTACGGTGGTGTGGCAACCACTACATGGCAGCGTACCACCTCTTGCCCCCTTCCAGAGATAGCCTGGAAGTGTAGGGCTGCTTTCATTTGCTAATTATTAGAGAGAGCGCTTAACATTTCTTGGCTGTCTCAGATCCATAAACATCCTACATGACATCTCCTCACCCGGTACTTAATTTTCGTGTTCTTGAGTAGAGGAGTTAAGAAGCTGTGCGATAAATCTGTCGCAGTTAAAACACGCCCACGGGCGCTTTCAATTATCGTACCCATGTCTGGGCACGATGTTTGAAAACATATGGGGTTTGGTGCGTGTAACAGACACCAATAGACCAAGGGAATAGCAATGCGCTCGCCTTTGGCCTATTGCGTGCTCTGTTAAAAAAACACGCAATGAAAGCCCAATAACGGAACCCAAAAGGAAAAACACACACACGAGCGTGTCCGATTCCAGGGTTCGTTTTCAAACCCCAGACAAAAGGGCTCTCGCCCTGTGCGAGCACCGCTGCGTCGTGCAACGCAGGGCTCGAGCTCTAAAAATTGCTGTGGCATGCTTCAGCTGTTGCTGCCAGGCGGGTGAAAGAAGCCTATTGGAAAAGCAGTGTCCTTCACCTCCAAGGAGTTGGAGAATTTTCTCTTGCTTCCAGCAATAATTAAATTAGGGGAAGCGGAGAGTCCAAGAAAAAAACCTCCAACACAATGCGGAGCTCCGACAGACGGCTGCCATCCCCTTCGGCGTGCAAGCAGCACCCATCATTTATTAATCCTTTCCTGATCCTTCACATGTTTTAAGAACTCAACAGTAAAACCTTACCTGAGCCTTACCTGTTCTAATATGGGATTCATTCCTTTCAACTGTAAACCCTTGCCTGATCCTAAAATGTTGTATTATGGGAATAATTAAATTCAGCTGTAAATCATTGTCTGATCCATGCATGAAATAATATGAGATCTAGTCCATTAAGCTGCAATATGTTGTTCCCGAGTAAGTGAACTTACATTTAATTCTGAAGCTACTGATGGTACCTGCTGCCTTTAGCTCTCATGTATCATAAATGTCTCTTGTTCTGTTTGCTTTTGGTTCATGTGGCTGTTACCGCTGCTGTCCAATGTTGGCTTTAGTTAGAAACTTTGTATTGGTTTCTCATCTTTTGGAGTGGCAGGAGTATGGCGTGCAGAGCTCTGAAAGTAAAGAGAAAGCATGCTGAAGAGGACAGTGTGCCAGATAAAAGATATCATTAGTAACTAAAAGATTCAGATCTTTAAAATGGACACATTTATTAAAAGTCTTAAGGGATTTACATCCAACAAAAGTATAAATATTGTAACCCTACAGGTAAATGAGTCATAGTTTTTTTATTTTATTTTATTTTAATTCAGTTAACCCATCCCCCATCGCCAAGAGTCTCAATCATATATGTAGCACAGAAAGAAGTTGTGTCCACAAGCAGAACACCCCCCAATAAAGAACACAATGTTCCCCATCTGTAGCAAACATAAGTACCTTGCAGATCCGTGTGTATTACAAGAGGCCGCCTCCGCCGGCACTCCAATCGGTCTCTCCTCCTCAATCAACGAGGGCTGTTTATTAGAGTCAACATTTCAACCCATTCAGCTAGATCGACGTCCCTTTCTCATTGCGTTTCGTCGACGTAATATGTTTTTCGTCTGCCAGTGCCACTTCCTGTAAATCTGTTTGCCCTTTCCTAAACTAATAACTAGCAACATTGTGCCAACACTGTCCACAGCGCATATGTAACCTCATTTTATGCCATTTCTTGAGAGGAAATATACACAGGAAACATGTTTTGACCAGTGCCGCCCCAGTCATATGTGAGAGCTCTGAACCTGGTCCCAAAAAATCTCTAGCGCGGGCAGCTCCAGACAACATGCAAAAAAGAGGGCACACTTCTCCCCACACACAGCACGTTTGTGAGGGTAAATCCTGGTCATTGTAGGGCCTGGATTAAACCGGGCATTTGGGGAGACTTCTTTTAACTGTTTGTAAGCTATTCTCCAGTCCCCCCCATCAGAAGCTCGGGGTAATTATCCGCTCATCTATGGTAGGCCCTGTCCATGTTTTCCTGTCGATCCATCACCCCAGTGCTTTGATACCTGTGTGATCTTCCAACACCCCCTAATTCATAAACAATTACCCATATAGGGTCCCAGAGAAAGTAGGCCAATATGAGCTATCCATGCATATTGCAGCAATTGTTCGTGCCCCACACCAAAGCATTACTGACAATGGGCCAGGAAGAGAAATGTGCCATTCAAATACAAATCTCCTCTAGTTTTACAACCCACTTCTTTCCAGTCCCGAAAGGACATGGCTCTCTCTCTGTATGACCTGGAACAGTCTGCATATCCAGAAGGGGATGTCTAATGCAAATGAGCATCTTTCTAGCATCTGTACCACTACTCTATGGTATTCCACGTCCATCTGCTGCACTAGGTAAGGCATCGCTGTCTGTTCTTCTCGTCTCTTAAAACAAGTCCAGGAGCATGCATTCTCCATAGGTACGCGCCAGTAGGGACTGTTCTTAGTTCTGGCCCTCGGCAAGCCACTGTGTTGCATGTTGCTGTTGGGCAGCCGCATAGTATAAAAAGATGTCCAGGAGCCGCAGACCTTACTCCAGCCAGGAAGTTTCAACACCTCAACAGCTTCACTCTACTTCGCTAACCCGCCCAAACCAGGTCACCGAGTAAAATATCTGAGCTACGAAATGTCTCCATGGGAATTGGGTACATGGTGTTCTGTAGGATGTATAGAACCTTGGATAAATTACCATGTTTGCCAATGGGATCCAGCGGAATAGTTTTTCAAAAACCCTTGATATTGAATCTCCCTGCCATCTGGGGTCCTACTAAAAGTATGGGAGTGGAGCCTTTGGAATGCATCCCAACCTACTGAGTAACAACGGACTCTACTTGGAGGCGCTTGTGCATACCACAGATACAGAGTATGAGAGAGTAAATGCAAAGGGCACCTAGGGTCTCTCAAATACAGCAAAACATGATCTACTTAGAGAGATACGACAGGCACATAGTCACCTACCCGAATACCCCAGGTGCTCAACCGGTCACGCAGTCGATATGCAAAGTGCTCAACCTCAACTGCAAAGAGCATCGGGAAGAGCGGGACCATGTGTCTGCATTGAGCAAATTAACCAGGCCAATGAAATTAGAGCCAAACCACGTAGTTTACACAACCACCCAAAGATATCTCCAGCTAATGGGTTCAAATGCACGCTCCAGGTCAAGGGCGGCATTGACTTACTGAGCCCTCATAATGGGTCAGTTGTCTGATATTAAACAGCGTGCTACTACGGAGTATGAACCCTTTTGGATCATCATGTATAAGGAACCAAATGACCTCCAACATCATATTAGCAGGCGCTTTAGTCAACAACTTAACATCTTTATTCTTTAAGGAGATTGGATGATAGTGTGATACAAGGGTGTGATCTTTTCCCAGATTGCTTCCTCCATTGTGGGCAGCAGGTGACCGACTCTCTTGGCCTCATCAGTAACTCCCAACAGTCTATCCAGGAGGAGTATGGGCATTTCTGGGCAATAATCCACTGTAATGTTATCCAAACCCAAAGTATTACCTCATGCTATCCCCCCCCCCCCGTCCCCATAGCTTCTTTCAAGCATGCTGAGTGGGGCCTCAAGCAGCTCTAGCTAAATGCTAACAGTGATTTCTCTTAGGAAAAAATAGGTAGCATCCAACCAAGCACAGGAACGAGAAAGCAGCTACAGTACTGCTGAAACCAGCAGTACATGTAAGTGAAGGATATTACCACATTTGTCTCCGGCTGTTTGGTAACCAGAATAAAGACCAGCTGAGAGTGGTGCATGCAACAGTGTGCTTTTGAAGTCAGAGCACCAGGAAGTGTGCTGAGGAGAGAGAAGCTGCATTTGGCCTGCCCATCATTCTTGTGATCTTCTGGTCTGTCCTAGGATTACTGGAAAAATATAAATTAGAAAGAAAATACTTTCACTTCCCTTTCACATTTTACACTGCAAGCAAAATTGTCATATGTCTGCCAGGGATCCTAGTATTCAGACAAAAAAGCAGAAGCTGCAGCTATTTTTGTGGCCAAAGTTTAGCACGCGGGGGTGCTGCTGAGATTGTATGATCAAGCTTCAATGTTCATTTGAAGAGAGATCTGCTAGGTATTGGGCTCAATATAGTTATTCCTATCGAGATATATCAACCACTGGCAGGTGAACACGGCATCAGGATTATTGGGATGATCATGATTCAAGTCAGGGCGCCAAGGCTGAAGCAGAGTCCTTTAGCGGTTCCTCATCGCTGCCTTCATTTGAGAGATTTGCTAGAATTCAGCTTTAGAGAAAAGTTTCAAAAGCAGAGTGCAGTGCTTTTTAGTTACCCAGCTCCATGCTCAAGCACCTCATACGGTTCAGGTGTTTTTTATGCAGTTTGTGATTGTAGTTCTGTTGGTCCCTTTTTACAGTCAAGATTGCATGTCACCGGATGCAAGGAAGGAGCCTGGTCTGTATGAGCAGGAATCACTGAAACGTTAGAACTCTGCCAGTGGGAATGTGTTGCTAGAGCCACTCAGTGATGTTCTGACAGGTGCACTTTGAATAACGGAGACCTGCCCTTGTCCAAATAAAATGCCTATTGTCATTTGTAGCACAGTGTCAAGACTCTGCCTAACCAATAAAGAATCAGTCGTGTAGCAATGGCTTCCTATCAAAGAAGCTGTGTGACCCAGTGAACAGTTGATAGGTCTACCAATATCTTATCAGGTAAAATAATTATTAGGACTGTTTTGGTTTAAGAAGAGTTCATGCTTTATAGAGATGGTACTTTCTATAACTATTTACACAGCTTTGATCTAACATGCAGGGCACTTCAATTCCTTACTCTCCGAAGGGGATACTATAAGAATACACTTGGTCCATCATTATTAGCATAATGGTTCTCAAATCATTGTAACCTGAATGACCTTACATAGAAAGGTTATTGGGATTTTAAGGCATATGCATAACAGTATTATTACTTAGGTTAATATATCTGCAGAAAGGTGGGCTTCTGTATCCCTATATTGTTAACTAACTAACCATCAATAAATTATCAAGATGAAATTTGTTATAGTTTGAGGCAAAGTTGCCTGGCATTAATGAGCATAATCTACTCTATCACAGAGCAACTAAAAAGCTCTAATATAAATATTATTAAAAATACAAATAGCAGAAAGCTGGTTTGGGCCATCATTTGATTTCCTCACCCTAAGCTTTGGAATGTACACTGATCTATGTTGCAATGTAATTTAACATTCCAAGTGGTCAGCAAGGCTACGCTTCAGTTCCAATAGAATGTGAGAGGTTCTGTTACATTTGAATGTTGCTCAGTAATAACATAAGGATGCTGCTGGTGAGCCTAAAATACATATCATGAATGTATATTTGACAACTTTATGTATAGACACTAAGCGGTTTATTAGGATGGTGCGTCGGGCCGGCAGCGGCTTTCGATTCTAACCCATTAGCATTGGGTAATGACTGCCGTGGTGCGATTTTCCGCCCGCCACTTTTTTGCATGTAGTAGTCCGCATGCTTCCATGGTGGGCGGAGCTAGACCCCTAAAGTGGGGCGAGTGCACGGCCAGGCTCCGCAGGCAGGATTATGATGCCGGCGGTAGCCAGCCTTTCCGTGGTGGTGGAACCGCCATAGAAAGGCACGCAGAGAATTTCTCCGGGGGCCTATTGCGGGCCCCCAATGTGTTTTGGTGTGTGTGGGTGTACTGGGGGGGATACCCATGGTACCCCCCCTACATATCGCTGTACCAGGTGGAACAGGCACGATGCAGGGCCTTCGACACAGTGCAGGTATATGCAGGATATGCTTTTGTGGACATCGCAGCGGTGCTGCTGGCAGCAGCAACCGTTGCAATGTTAAATGCCGCGATCCGACCGCCGCAGTCCGATTTCAACTGCGGAGCATACTAATGGGACAGGGGGTTATGCCTCGGTCCTAGCGGGCAGTGTTTTCCCGCTACCATGGTGGTGGGAGTGATTTTCCGACTGCCATCCTAATGACCCCCTAAATATGCAATTAATGTACCCAATGGTGAAGAATCCAGAAAAAGGTTCCATTAACCCCGCATTTGTAGATGAATTACTGTTAAAGAAACCATTGTAGAATGCATGCAGCCTTTATTTGTACTTTTTTTGCATATTAAATTGATAATAATGTAGGCTGGAAATACAGAGAGCAAAAATAATAATATCCACTAATTTAAGTAAATGGTTGAGTGCCCACAAGAATTCAACCCACATTATGGTGTTTTTACCTTGACTCTTCCTCTGGGCACCTGGGCCACCATTTGCTCATGGAATTTCCTCGTAGATATTATGCCCTCTTTTTGTGTACCCTGGGGACTTGACTGTGGGTCTCAGGTGCTCTCTCCTCTTTATTGGGCTATACTTGTGATTTCATTATGTCTGCATTAACAGTAGCTAAAGGGCGAGTAGTGGTAGAGCTGTGTATACAAAAGTAGTGCTTATTATGTCAGTCAGGTCTTGTCAACAAGTATAATCACTCTTCTACGGTGATTAGGTAGTGAATTTAGACAGAGCATAAAGTTTCAGTTGTCAAAAGAAATTCAAGGTGCCTCTATACAATATCCGACCAGAACCACCAGATCATAGTGATTTAGATTATAGCCCAAGTTAGAGTCTCGTATCTCGTGACCCATTACCCGAGACTTGCTGCATGACCCACGTGTGTTCCCAGGTAAGGCTGCGGATGTTTTTAGCTTGCCCCTGCATATTTCTGATACCAGGCTCAGTTTACGAGCAAGTGCGGACGCCGGTATTTGGCGGACGCAGAGTGAGAGCCACAGGCGGTCCACGGAGGCAGCCTGACCAGATTCGGTTGCAGCCTGCTGTCTCGCCGGCTGGGCCGTTTCTAGGTGTTTTGCCACCCTAGGCGAGTATTGAAAAATGCGGCCCTTCCCTTTTACTACCATGACTCTCTCCTCCTGTCATCAGACTAGAAGAATGAAAGCATTAGATATAAAAGAACTTGTATTCAATGTTAAGCAATGAAATACATCAAACATTAAATAACTAAATAAGCACTGTTCATGGTATTTTATTTTGTTTTTATATTTCTCTCTTCTAACTTCAATGGTGTTTTGGGTTCTTTCTCTTAATCCAGTGGTACCTTCCTTGCCTTTATGTTAGCAAAGTCTTTAAGAAGATCTCTAATGTCAAGCTGGTAAGCCATGTCTTTTTCTACTGAAATTGTGGCTAGTCCCATGAGTCTCTCTTGGCTCATGGAACTGCGCAGATAGGTTTTTATTAATTTGAGTTTTGAGAAACTCCTCTCCACACTTGCCACTGATATCGGTAAAGTCAAAAGGATACGAAGATCTATGAACAAATTAGGAAAAACATTTTCTAACTTGTTTTGGCACTGATAGTTCAGCACATATTTGGGTTTCACATTTTGTTGTATTTGATGACTTATTCCTGAAAGTTCCGAGCAGAGAGCTGCTGCGTCAATGTCCTTTAGATAAAATGGTGTTTCTCCAGTTCTATGCCGGTTAGAGCTGTTTCCAATTTGATACACAAATCCATGAGTTCTTTGGAAGTTTTCATCTTGAGGTCACTTATATTGTATAGAAAACCAAATAATCTTGCAATTTTATTCAACTGTGTGAATCGTTCTTTTGCTGAACTAATTGCTGTGTCCAATATTGCAAAATAGTAATTTACTCAGAACTTCTCTTTGGGGTCAGCGATGGGTTAATCTTCTGATTCATAAGCAAACAATTTTGTTTTCCTCCTTCTTATCTGGGTGAAAAATTGCTCATATTGATTTCTTCATCTAGCTCTCGAGCATCAACCAAAACTCTCTCAAATTCCATGTCACTCCTCATGTTTTCTAAATACTCCTTTGTATTTTTAAGCTTATTTACTGTTTTCTCAAGAGTAAAGTGTTCGATTGCAGCAGTTTACTGGTCAAATTGATTTGAAATAATATACTGTACCATGTTACAACTGCCACAACAAACTTAAATGAAGATATGCTGTTTAGAAGACCTTCAGCTTCAACCTTAGTCATGGAACCAGAAAAGCCTTTGAGAGTTGAATCTTCAGTTATTTCAAACAACGCCTCATACACATGTGGTAACTGGTACCTGATGGGAGTTAAGGCATCAAACCTGATTGACCACCGAGTACCACTCAGAGGTTTTATAGTCAAAGACGGTATACGACATTTCAGTATATCCCATCGACGTGGAGAAGCAGCAAAGAATACATACAATGGACTCTCTTGTATCACTGACTTCATTGTGTGCGCCTCTCTACTCTTATATAACATAAAAAAAGGCTTTTGCTTCAGTGCAACACGAAGCAGCGCCATTTAGTATGGGGTTCAGGGTGTGGGAACTGCAGGGGACATAGAAGGCACACAGGTTAATATCCAGAATTTTCTTCTGCAGACCTATTTCCTTGCCCTTCATATTGCTCCTTTTATCATAACCCTGACCTCTTAGGTCTTTAAGTGACAATGATAAGCTTTTGAACTGATTTCTCAGAACATGACTCATTGATTCACCTGTGGTTTTGTTTAGTCGTACAAATCCCAAAACGTGTTCTTTTATTTGCACGAGGCAGGTTTCTTGGAATTCTTCATCAGAAGACTGAAATGACTCTGTTCCTGAAAATTGCACGATGTCCACAAATCCTATGATAATGGTCATTTGTTCTGTGCGGCTGATATCTGGGGTGCAATCAAGAATGATTGAAAAATACTTTGCCTTTTTAACCAATGGAATCATTTTCACTTTGATTCCGTTTGATAGCACTTGGATCAGTTTGTTTTGAATAATGTTGCTTAAATAGTGAGCATGTCTTCTACCCATATTTTTTATTCTCCTAAGATGTTCATTCATAATAAGATCAAACATAGCGAGCAATTCCACAATTTTAAGAAAATTGCCATTGTCATGAGCATGAAAATTATCACTGCTGCCACAGAAGGCCAAATGTTGTGCTCCTAGAACTCTTACAAGAGATGTTATGTTATGTTATGTTATGTTATGTTATAACGTTCTTGTATAGCGCACGGCTACTCGAAAGAGTGTCCCGGCGCTTTCCACCTGCAACTCAGAATAAAAATAACACAACACAGCAAAAAGAATAAGAAAAAAAAACTGAAACAGAAACAATAAGAACAGCCTAAGGATTAAAAAGCCAGGTCTTCTGACTCTTCCTGAACTGGAGCAAATTGGCAGTGCTGCGCAGCGAAAGAGGTAGCGAGTTCCACAGCTGGGGAGCTTTGCAGCTGAAAGAGCGCCCTCCCGCGCGGGCCTTCCTCACCCGAGGAACCACCGCTTTATAGAGGGATTCCGAACGCAAGGAGCGGACTGGTCGATAAAAGGCCAGTCTCCGCCGCAGGTATCCAGCCCCTGATCCAGACAGATATTACACGCTCTAAGATCTGATGCCAGTACTTTTCTTCTTCTTTAAGGTTTTTTGTATTCACACTATCTATAGTTGCGTCTTGTTTTAGACTGGTATAGAGGCCTTTCTAGTTATGGAAGTTGGTAATATGTTCAACACTCTTTTCGTGTGAAGATAGAATTGCTGATATGTTATGCCAATTGTTGCATCCATTCTGAGTGAAACTTGTGCTTAAACTTGAATTTCCGCCAAATACGTTGCAGCAAAAACAGAAAACTTTATCGGTTGATACAGAATGCTGGAGGTATTCACTGTAAACTTCTTCTCCATTTGGAAGTTTTTGCTCACTTGTTTTGGCCCATTTTCAACCAAAAGAGTTCTTAATTTGCCTCCACTTATTGGTAAGTCTTCCCAGGAAGCAGGATCTGAATAATCTATTTTTACGCTTTCTTCAGTTATTTTCGGGCGTTTACTTTGACCACCATCATTTTCAAGGTTATCCTTTGCAATATCTACTACAACGTGTTCTTCTTGCTTTCGGCTGTTAACTTCTATGTCCTTGTCTGGTAGTCCTATATCGTCATCTTTTTTCTGAGGTTGAAGTTAATGCCCAAGCAATTTCAAGAGAACTCATAAGAGGACGTGGAAATTTTTCAATAGACCAGTTCAATTTGGATAGTTCTATTTCTCTATTGTGTTTTCTTTTTCTGTACTGGGCACCTGAGAGTTTTTTCCTGTCTGCCATTTTTGATCCTTTCTACCTGAAAAAATATAGGCCAATAATAATTCTGAATATTGTATATAATAGTTCTGTATATTGCATTAGAAAATTGTAACATTATTACCAAAAAATGTAAGAAGCCAGTAACATTAATGGAAACATTTTCGTAAATCTATTTTAAGAGTAATTTAATGATTTCAACTCATTTCAAATATTATATCAAATAGTAAGATAATATTTTTGCGTATACGTTACATTTTAAGAAAACAACAGCAAATGTGCCATTTTCAGAGGTCACTTCCGCCTCAAAGTGAGTCTCAAAGTTTGGAATTTAGGTCACATTAGCTGGAGGTCACTTCCGCCACAGTAGGGTTCACATGGTGGAGAAAATTCAGCCAACTGTATAGTATGTAAGCTCAGATAAACAGCATTTCTGATGGGCGGGCCTTTGGCTCCTTGGGTGGGTACGGGCCGACAGATCTCATCTGGCCTCAGTAGCTGATTATTTCAGTCTCGTGCTTCTGTTGCTAGGGTGAAGCTTTCCGCCAAACATCTGCATATCCAATACATGGCGACCCCTCCCCCTTATAAGTGAAACCCTGGCACTCGCTGGGCTTGGCTACATGCAAACTGCTCTTGCTTGCACCTAGCTCACTGCACTGGTGGTTGGTTGCTGTCGCAAAGGTGAGGCGCCGCTGTGGTTTTGTGCTTTTAGTGTTGCCAGACTTTGAAACCCATCCCAAGCCTAAAACCGCTCAAGTATAAGCCCAAATTCAGCCCAACGCAGACAAGTGTCACCCCAAAAACCATCCCAAAGTAGCAAGTCTCAAATTATGCAGAAATAGTCATCAGTAATCATTTAAACAACAAATATACATTCTATTCAATATACAGATAGTGGGAGGGAGTTAACTGGGCATCTGCCTTAATGCTACTCCTTTTTAATATCAGTCCTCACTGTGGACAACTTATTGATCACAGCAAAAATGAATACATCCTAATATAATACTCATCATACTTACTCAACTTTCTATGTCGGACTCAAGTCTGTGACAAGCAGACACACCCTTTCTTTTCCCCTTTGCATTTTACACTACAAGTAATGTTAATCCCAATAAAATGTCACTCCCAACATGTAAAGTTAATATTTGCTACACCAATAACCTACAGTAATCAACAGACCTATCTAATAGATTGTATAAATCCATTACCAGGACCATGACTGGTCCTGTATGCTTACATTCTGTAATCTCGGGTACCTTTAACCATTTATGATACTTTGTTCTCGCATTTGATATGAAGGATATCCACGAGACTGGCCATGAGATGTACTTGGCTTTTGCGGGCATGCATACATAAGGAGTGCACCAGGGAGGGGGCTGTCAGGGACTAGGGTCACGGCCGATATATCCCATATTTAGGGTTTGTGTGTCTTTTTTGTTGTTGCAGGTTGTGCACACGATTGTGGCACGTTTTGATGCACCAAATTGTTACTGATGCACATACTGTATGTTCTCTATCCTGTCTTTCTCTCCTAGGTATTCATCTGGAGCTTTTACTATCTTCAGCCACCCTGTATGGGAAACTGGATGTTGGCGGGCCCTGACTGATTATGAGGGTATTTTTTTTTAACTATTCACTTCACGTGCACTTCACCATATCCTATCTTTTGATCCTGCAGAAGCGCCAATGACCCTAGTGGCAATAGGGGCGCGAAACATGTTGGTCTACAGCAGGCATATGTATGCTTGTTCGGGTAACCTCGTACCCGAGAGGTTCTAATTCCATTTTTATACAGGCACAATTCCCGCCCTAGTTTCTAGTTTAGTAATTCCGGATTTAATTTGATACTTTCTTGCACGCACTTCCTCACCCTCTTCAAGGGACTCACACCCCACATACCCACAGGCACCATCCGGCATTTCCCCAAAAAGATCTCCGCCAAAGTGACCCTTCGGGGGACCCGTAGGGCATTGCAGTGCCGGTCCCTAGGAGAAGCAAATGCCCGACCACGAAGCATGACACCCTCTGGGGTGTGTGAGGGCAACAGGAGACAAGACTTGTTCTTTCTCCTTTATGGGGGGGTCCCTATTCATACCTAGGTCTTTCTTTTTCTCTCTTCTCTTTAGTTTTCTGGTAAGGGTTACAGGGTATTCCTTGCTACCCTACCTGTGGAACAGTGTCCTTTTTTGTTCAAGTAATGCTAGAGGAGCACGGAAACTGGACCATAATTCGCTCCTCGGTCCCCCCCCTCTTTTTGTTGGCTCAAAAAAAATCTTCACCATGCAGGAAACTGCAGCACGTCCCCTAGTACTAGCTGGGATGGAATGTGTCGAGGCAAAACAAACCACACAGCACAGAGGGACACTCAGATACAATAGCACTTCCCTCAAGAAAGTTTGGGGTGGAATGTGTGGGGGGACACCTCACAGCACAATACAACTTACAAGAATAGCAGAACTTCACCCAACGCACACCGGGGTAGAATGTGTGAGAAAAAAGACACAGCACGGAGGGTCACCCAGAAAACAATTTAAAAACGTCCTCCAACATCACTAGTTAGAGTGGAATGTGTGGGACTGCCCAGTAAGCTGCGCCTGGAAACCTCGGAAACGGCGTTTTGCAAAGAGCTAAAAACTTACCTCTTCCCAAAAGAATGCCTTTAGAGTCAAAGCAAAGCATTTGGAAACAAGATGCAATAATGAAAAAGAACATGTGAAAACCCTGATGAGCGATATCTCACCCGAGTTGCACAACCTTCATGACCTTCAAGTACTAAATGTCCAGCAGGAAAATAAAAATCAATTTTGAAACTTGGATGCAGTTTCCGTGGATCAGTCTTAGCTCCCAATAATATGACTGGTTGAAAAGCCAAAAGTCACAATAACACAGCATGAAGGAGGACGTAAGTATTAACGATGTCTGCATAAATACCATAAAGATTGAAGATCTTATAGAGAATTTTATCGCAATGTGGAAAAAAACACTTCAGGACTGGCACTCCCTCGAGCTCAAGGTAAATAAGCTGATCACTATATAAACAGCATTCCATACCTGCGGTGGCATAAATACGTTCCTCAAGATGTTGCAGGCATTAACAAAGTCCCAGCAAAGTCAACTCCCAGACACTGAAGAAAAGCATGACAGACGACATTGCAATGGACTTCCTTGTAACACACAAAAGAAACAAAAAACAAATGTGGTTGGCAAAGTTGAAAGCATGCAGATAGCTGTATCTGACTTAATGGAACGCCAAACACAAGATGGTGGCACGCACTAGTGATTCCGCATCGGATTACTCTCGGCATCACTGTGCTCCAAAACGTTGCAGCTGCAGGGGCGTACACAGGCCCCCGCACGACACACGGTGCGGGGGGGCCCGTAGCTCAAAGGCGCCCCCTCAGCACTGAACATTGGCCTGGAGAGCTCCTGATTGGGCCCGGAGGGGGCCCACCTAAGTACCGTGCAGGGAGGCCCCCTCACTTTTCGTTACGCCAGTGTGCAGCTGGATGGAAGATCGCGTCACAGTGACAACGAAGAAAGCTAAGCACAGGTAAGGCTGCGCGCGCTCTACATGTGCTCGTGGCTGGTTTTAAAGATGAAAGAGCGGTTTAACTGCCTTGAAAATAACACACGGAGTAGTAACGCTTAAAAACAAAAGTACTCACAAATGGCCCTTCGAATACAGCCACAGGTCCCTGCCACCCAGAATACATACAATATCCTTCGATTCAAGCAAATGTTAGCAAAGCAGAACGAGTAGAGCAGAAACTGTGATTACTGCATAGTAATTTGCAACAGCATGTGAGGCAGGCAAGAGGCAACCCAAGCAAAACTTGATTGCTGAGAGCAGACATCTGGGTTGAACCACTCAGGAATCTAAGGTCTTCTCCACGGTAGGAGATTCTCAGGGCACTTGAAAGCAAATAAGCAGAAGGGAGCTGAAACTGGTCAATCCACAGGTAAACAGCAGTTTAAGAGCAAACTATCCCAAGGCAACAGGGAAAGTAAATCTTGTTTAAGGCAGCGTAGCAGGCATGTAGAAGGACAGGAAAACACTTTTCCAAAGTAGAAGAACGGGCAGCAAGGCAGGAAAAGCTCATCCAAAGCAGGAGGGCAGCAAAAGAAGGTAGGAAGATACGCTCTCCTGGGAAACTGCACTTTGAAGGCACGGTCCCAAAATGACAGGATGGGGACGGCAGTCCCAAAGGAGATGGAGAGGGAGGGAAGTAGAGCAGGAACTGGAACATCACAGATGAAACTGGCACCGTTGGGTTGTGTGCAACCGATGGGGTGGTCACTGGTGGGGCTCTGGGTACCAGATTCATCAAGTTCCTCATGAATTTCTTCAGTTTCAATTCACTTACTTCAAGCTTGACAGGTTTCAGTCCAGTAAGGTGGCACACATAGGAACTTCCTTCTTAAATCGTCGCCAAAATATGTTGTAAATACATAGGTCCATTCCACGTAGTTTTTCTATGAAGATTTATTCCGAATTAGATGTTATACAGAAGAGCCCCACTAGGAGCTGCCTCCCTGCTGCTCAGCCCTTACTCCAACTGACACTCTCTCGCATCCAACATTGCATAACCAGCTCTCACACCAACATTTCACTCCACAGACTCACAGGCTGAGCAGCAGATATAACACAGGGTTTTAAAAAAATTGTAAAAATAGTTGAGGCCCACATTTTGCATCAGGAGTGTGCCACTTTTTCAGCACAAACCTAAAGCAAAATTTGTTAACTCAAATAATGCGCTTAATGCACTCATGATATACCTAATAAAAACCAATGTGTGGGATCTTATCTGATGTTACTTCTTGTGATGTCACATTGTGACATCATGGGCTATGATGGCACACACCATGATGTCACTTGCGTACTGACTAACTAGGTTATTCCCCCCTTGTGCTTAGGCTAAAAGAAATTCTATAGCATCAAAGCCTTCCATTTTAGGAAGGAATAATTTTACCCAAACACGAAACCTGCTTCGACAACTTTTTCCAAAAAAGACCACCCATTAATTTCAAGAGTAAATACAATTGACATGTTTTTCTCTTTAATGCAGCAGCAAAAGTAACACACCGTCCCACCATGGAAAAAGGCACTATAAAACACACAGGCCTGCCCCTCCCCTTCTGGTAACTTCACATGTGGGGTCCTACCAACTTTCATCCATATCGAAAAATGGCACCAGAGATACCTTAAACAGCCACCCGGAAGTTAATTTAACAAATGTTAGCTTGGCTGCAAACAGCCAGGAACGCATTGGTCAGTGCACACACCCTCTGTGGCATACATTTCAACCCAGACCAGTTCCTACGGCTGCTGTATAGCCTGGACAGAGAGGTAAACATTTTATTTCACTGGGGGCAGAGCTAGCTCGGGAGCGCGATGGCCGCCTGAGCCCGGTGCTCCGTCTATTCATCTAACTATTCTTCAATTATCCTGCTGCATTGGTGCTTTTGTAGCCCTCTAACCAGCCGTCGTTGTGTCTGAAGAGATGCAGAGCCCTTCGAAAGCACTAAAATCAGAATTGCTGCCTGACGGAAGTGAAAGCTGCAGGAGAAACGCTCGCGGCGACTGGGCCGCAGATCCCCGTACCACAGTGTGAACTTCTGCCGGGGCGCGTCACGCGACATGCGGCTGGGCCCTGCCTGGGTCGCCGCGGTCAGTGGAGCGCACCAGAGACTAGATAGCGCGAGGTGCTGCCTGCCTTGGCGGTGATCGGAGGGGTACTGAGGGACAGCGGGGTCCTTGTGGGGCTGCCTGGAGGCCGGTGGAGCGATACGGAGGGGCTGCAGAGGCGGCGGAGCACGGTGGGGCCCTGCTGCGTAGGCTTCTCGGCGGAGATGCAGTAGCGCTGCTGAGAGGTGCGGAGGCGTGCTGTTTGAGCGGTTACTCGCAGCTCCTCTCCTACTGTACTGCGCACCCGGGTGATAGCGGTAGGAGCACACTATTGGGGCCTTACTTAGGTTTGGTGCAGTGGCAGGGGCCCAGAGAGCATCTTGGATCGGCGGAATTGGAGTGGAGCACGTGAGGGGGGGGGCACTAGGCTGTGGCACTCCAGCTGCCACTGGGACTTGGACTCGGTTGGGTCTGGCAGAGAGGTGAAGGACCTGGCCTGGCGGAGAGGCTGGTTGTGGTGTCCCAGGGGCGGAGCTGCTCACTAATTTACCTGGGGTTGGACTTGACCTTGCCTGCATGGACTGGATTGGGGATTGCGAGGAGCAGATTGGTGACTTGCTGGCAACAGAGGGAAGACAGGCGATGTCACGAGGAATAAGGGCTTTCCGGCGTCCACCGGAAGATTGGCTTGTGGTTTGTAGAAACTTGATATTTGTGCACGCAGATTACTTCCTGAGCAACTCAGCATTGCACGTGTGTGGTTGGAAGCGGACCAGAGGTGTTGGCGCAGTGACATATAATCCCGCCTTCAGTGCCCCACTTACTGGATGTCTACTTGTGGATGGTCCAGTTGATCAGAAGATCTTGGCGTCGACGCGGGGCTTTGCTGTGGATGCACTAAGAGTTCCTGGAGAAAGAAGCAATGAGTGGAGAGTGGATAAAATAGCGGGCTTCCCTGGTAGATCCTGTTTTGGATTCTGACCAGCTTCTGGGTCGTGTAGAGAGTACGACGGCTGGTGGAAGTTGGCAGAGTGCATTCTTGGTACCATGGGCAAGGGAGGTAAGACCCAGACGAAGCTGGCCTTTGGCCAGAAGAGATCGAAGTCTCAGGTTCGCGCTCCGGATGGGGGCGCTAAGGGTTCGGCGACAGCACAAGAAGATAACGATGAAGACATTCATACTATCTTGAAGTCTATGGAGAAGTCTGCAGAGTGGCATTACATCCTTGGGCACGAAAATGGATGCCTTAACTTATAGGATGGATAGAATGGCAGAACGCCTTGATAAACATGCTGAACGGCTGGATATGTCTGAAAGGCGTCCAACAGAAGTTGAGGAGGCTCACACCACGCTAGATGCAGACCATAAACAACTGGGAAAGGTTCTGCGTGTCCTGCAGGACAAGACTGAGGACATTGAGGCGCGTTCCCGGTGCTGCAACCTGCGTCTAGTTGGCGTTCTGGAAACGACGGCCACGGGAAACATGGAACAGTTCGTTGAGAAATTGCTGGTGACACTGCTAGGAGATGATGTCTTTTCGGCAATGTTTGTTGTGGAGAGAGCGCACAGGGCCCTGGGGCCTCGTCCTCTGTCGGGGGGGGGGGGGGCTCTGCGTCAGATAATAGCAAAGTTACTCAACTATATGGATCATGATGCGGCCCTCCGTGTAGCTAGAGAGAAGAAAATATTGTGATATGAGGGATCGGACCTGTCCCTATTATCCTGACTTCACTGCTCGTGTGCAGGAGGCCCGCAGGCACTTTGTTCCACTTAAGAGACAGCTCCCGGATATGGGTGTGGACTATGCCATGCTGTACCCTGCGAAGCTATGTGTGAACAGGCAAGGGAAATCGCATATTTTCACGGACCCTAAGGTTTTGCAGCAAACCATCAAGAACTGGATGAAAGATCGGAAGGGCACACCGGAAAGACAGCAGCTGGAGGAGTTGGAGAGGACTGCGCTGGATGATCAGGACTGACATGTTTCGCTGTTAGCTATTGGGGTAGTGTGAGGTGCCGGGAACTGTGTGATGGGGTGGCTAATGTCCTTCGATATATGGTACTATTGTGCATTTTCCTGAGATGTCTGGTTATAATGGGTGGTCTGCAGAGCTTCATCGGGTATGGGCGGGGAAGTAGAGACTAAGGGATTCTGTTGCTGTGTCACATCTGGAAGGGTCATATAACAATGGTGCACATAGAGTGAGGCTGGGGTGGGTGTCACTGGGAACCTTCCCTCATTTAGCAGGATAAGCTGTGTATAGAGACCTGCAATGTGACGTGGGGGCTTGTTCAATTGTTAGTGGGGTGTATGTCGGGTACAGTCCTATGCATCAAATATGTGCGTGGTGATGAGAGGGGGCCAGGATTGGCCTTATATACTGTTGTTATTTGTCAAAGTTAGGTGAGAAGGGCTACCTCTGCTCACGTGTGCCTGGCACTGTTGCTGAACTCGTCTTTGAGGGGGTGAAAGGGTGTTGGGAAATGGGGAAACGGGGTCATGGGAATGTCTTTCATGCGGCCATGTTGGGGAGGTCTGCTGTGGGTGGGGGGTGGCAGGGGGGAGAGGGTGGTGGTTTTTTGTGTGGGGTTCTAATGGAGATTTGCTGTTTGTTAAGCTGATGATGCACTGCGCAATGGCCCACAAACATGTTGGCTACACATTATGCACTGATTATTTAGTTAATGGCACGTGATGGGCAGGAGACCCAGAGTGGGTGGGGGACATAAGAGTGTTGTCATGGAATGTTAGCAGTCTTAATGATCACCGTAAACTTAGGAAGGTTCTGAATTACATCAATAGGCAGAATATTGATTTGGCTCTTCTGCAGGAGACTCATTTACCACAAACGAGCCGCATGCTTAGGTCCAGGGGGCTGAAGGGAAATATTGACTCTGCGGGGTTCACCTCACATGCTAGGGGAGTATTGAATTGCGTTAATCCCAGGTCGTCTCTCAAATTTACCTAGCTCCAAGAAGACCCAGGAGGTAGATATGTCATGTCTAGGTGCAGCGGCCGGGGCCTGGACCTTCTCATTATTTTTGTATACGGGCCCAACTATGAATGTCCAGAATTTTTTGGGGACATTGCTAGAATTGTGGCTCACTATGGGGATTCCAGGATCCTATGGGGGGGGGGCTTTAACTTGGTTAGGGATCCGGCCTTGGATAGATCAGCGGGCCCGCCCAGAAATCCAGCGGCGGCAGCGAAGAAGTTGGAGGAAGTTATGGTATGTCTGGATGTATGTGATGTGAGGAGAGCTAGGAGTGGAGAGAGAGGGGGTTACACACATTACTCAGCGTTTCACAACATACACACACGTATCGATTATTGGTTTGCATCCACTGCGCTGATTACTTTTATACGACATTGTATAGTGCTACCCCGCTCTCTATCGGACCATTCGCCATTACTGTTGGTCTTGGAGCCATCTAGGAAATGTCTGCCACCTTTTACATAGAGGTTCCCTCCCTATTCATAACTAGATCCAGTGTTTAAGGAGGAGCTGGCTGACGCCATTGAGACTTTCTTTGATACCAATATCGGCTCAGTGGATAGTTTCCAGACTGTCTGGGAAACGTTCAAAGTGTATATCAGAGGTGTAGCAATGGCTAAGCATTCGGGTGCGCTAGAGGCTATCCATATGACTCTGGCTGAAATAGAAGGTAAATTGAAAGAGCTTGAGCGGCAGCGGCTAGAGGGGGGAGATGAGACTATAGATGGGGAGATTAAGGTTCTGCTGGAGGATTATCACGCTGCGGCCGATAGCGAAGTAAAGCACATGGGCAAATAAGCCACAGCACGTTCATACGGAGAGGGGGAGAGGCCGGGATCTGTCCTGGCTCGCCTGATAAGAGCACGGCGTGGTAGGACACAGGTAACGGAAATTAAGGCAGAGAGCGGGGTGCTATTGACAGAGGAGGCGGAGATCGATGAGCGCTTCCGACAGTACTATGCGGATATGTACAGGTCCGGTGGTCAGGGACTGAAGAGCAGATGATGGAGTATCTGGAGCATATACAGCTCCCTTTCCTTCCGGACTCGCATAGGGCGCTCCTAATGCACCCGATGGAGAGGGATGAGATTATTGAGCTTTGGGTGGCATGAGGGAGGGTAGGGCCCCGGGAACGGACAGATTGATAGTTGCCTTCTACAAGACGTTCTTAGAGCAGTTACTCCCTCACCTTATGGCCTTGTTTGATGACATGTGTGTAAAGGGCACCACGCCCCCATCTATGAGAGAGGCCATGTTGGTGGTCATTCCTAAACCGGGTAAGGCACTGGATGAATGTAGTTCATTGTGCCCACTCTCCCTTCTTAATGTGGACACAAAATTATTTGCAAAAATATTAGCTACTAGACTGGTACTGGTGTCTCATATCCTAGTTGCTCCGGAACAGGCGGGATTTATCCCAGCCAGAAACTTAACTTATAATATTCACATGGTATTTGGCACAATGCAGCATGTTCGACAGGAAAATAAAGCATTAGCCGTTTTTCTAGACATGGAAAAGGCATTTGATTCAGTGGAGTGGATGTTTTTAAAGCAGGTGCTCACCAGAATGGGGCTAGGGGCAGTATTTTTGAAATTGCCAGGGACTCTTAGATTATAAACCTACAGCACCTGTTCGAATTGGTGACCTAGTTACTGCCCCCTTTAACATTACTAGAGGCACCCGGCAGGGTTGCCCTTTGTTCCCGCTTCTTTATGCTCTGGTGGCGGAACCCTTAGCTTGTGCCTTGCAGGAATATGTTGGTAATGAGGGTATTGGCTTTCCAACGTATAGAATAGTTATATCCACCTATGCAGACAACACGCTCCAGTATGTGAGAGACTCGGAGAATAACTTAGCCTCGGTTATCAGGGAAATTGTTCCTTTTTGGGCGCTTTCGGGGCTTAAGGTTAATTGGGAGAAGTCACTGTTGTTTCCCCTTATGCCAATCACCACTGAATTTGCTATGGAATATCCGTTGCAGTGGATGAAGGACTCTGTGCGTTACCTGGGCATCAGACTACATACTGATTCGGATATCGTGTTCAGAAAAAATTATGGAACGGCCATGTCCCGAATGGAAGATGATGTCGAGCTGTGGAGTCGTCTTCCACTGTCCTTAATGGGGCGCATTTCCATTATGAAGATGGTCGTTCTTCCTAGACTCCTATTCCTATTCACGAACATCCCCTTGGTGCTGCCGCGCTCTTTCTTTCTTAGGCTTAGGCAATTCATGTTAAAACTGGGCGGGTAAACAAGCTAGGATTCAATGGGGTGTGCTCACGCTTCCGTGCCAGTGGGAGGGTCTGGGGGCACCGGATTTCGAATTGTATTATAGGGCGGCTCAGGCTGCCCACCTGGATGCCTGGATACATGGCGGTGCTGACATTCCCTTCCTGCGGATGGAGAGACTTTTTGCTGATCCTATCTCCTTGCCGGCAATATTTATGGAACCAGCCGATCGCAGGACAGGCATTGTGGATACCTTAAACACTACTAGGTATGCGTGGCACTGGCTCCTGCAGAATCAGGCAGGTGCTTTACTGTACTCTCCTGCTATGCCAATAGAATGGATGAGATGGTTAGAACCGTGCACTGAGAGGGACGTTATACGGGCCCTACGTCGACTGAACTTGGTGGTAGCTGGAGACCTCTTCCATGAGGGAATGGTTCGTACTTCAGAGCAAGTTACTGCGGTTGCGGAAGGTGCCACACTCCTGAATACATTTCAATTTCATAGAGTGAGGGGGGCACTCCGGGCTTTGTTGGGTGAAGGTATGGAAGAGCCTCCAGAGGTGCTAGAGTTAACTCATGTCATCAAGTGTGAGTCCCCCCGTAAAATGATTACGGCAATTTATAAGATAGCGATGTCGCACAGGGCCCATATGTTTACCAAGGCTAGGCTAGCATGGCAGCGTGACCTGAATGGTTGATATGGGGCTGCTTATGGCCAAGAGAAGAGTGGCTCTGTGCTGGATGAGGGGACCTGTCCCGACGCTGCGGCAGTGGTCTCGTGACATGTTGTACTGTGCCACACAATCGGAGACGTACAGCGAAATGCCTCTGCCCAGGAGCAGACCCAAACATTTTTGGGGATTATACACCGCATATGTGCAGGGTGCGGGGAGCGAAACTGGGGAAGAGACAGCGACTGTGAAAGATGCCGGTGTTGCTAGTGTTGATGAACCTGCGGGGATTAGTTGAGGCCTGGGGAGGACATTTTGTCGACTCTGTGGTGTGAGGTGTTCCTGCTGGGTGGACTATTGGGAGAGTAGGTATGCTAGCTGACACTGCAAATAGGGGATGTTGGGAGGGATGCTCGTTCAGAATGCTACGTTTAGAGCGTGTTTACAGGAGCACACAAGAGGAGATTGTAACTCCATGTAGCTCTGCTTTATTGTTCCTCGCCGCCTGCCCAGATTGGGATGTTATGAAACCAACAGGAGTAGAAACCCGTCAACCTGGTTGGGATTGGGGTAATAGGCTATATATAAGAAACAATATCCCAACTGGTATAATTAAAGGACAAATAGTAAGGATATGAAAACATTATCCCTGAGGGCACAAGGAGACTCTATTCACTCATTACATGTGCTAAAAGCATCAGTTTTAATCAACATTTAAAGAAGAGGGCAGAGAAATTGTTCACAATTGATATCAGCACTGCAATTGTAAATACACAAATTTCATTGTAACCCAAGTGTGTACAAGGTGCACGAGTGAGAAGTGAGTGACACTACGGCGACGCAAGTGACAGAAAGATCAGCGTGAACGGCGCAAAGTGTTCTGTGGAAGGATATTTACAGTGACTACAAACATAGAGGTTTCTAAACACTTTCAACAATTGACTTCGTTTGTTATTTATACAGAGAACCGCTATGCAGGAGGCGCCTACATTTTGGCTGAGAAGTTGATGGCGTTTCGATCCGTACAGTTTAGGATCATCTTCAGGACTAGATGGGTAAAGTGCAGTGCCGGATTAAAAATCAACCGGTAGTGATGGTCGGGCTCCTATGTATGACCTGGAGTCCCGTGGATGCCGCACGGGGCAGTCCTAGATTGTAGAAGGAAGAGTATCAGCTTGGGCGTAGAGTCATTGGTTTGTCCGCAAAGAGGGTCTGTAGAATCACGGTCTCGTAAGACCCGAGGATCAAGCCGATGTCGAGGAAGTCGGCAGGTCTGGGGGCCGATCAAGGAATGATCGGTTTTGTGACAGGAATAAATCTCTGGTCGAAGGGCAGAACGGGCGAGTGAATCGCAGTGCCGGCGTTGCTGATTGGGATGTTGGCATAATGGCTGTGTCACAGAAGAAATGATAGTATGGAGTGAAATATGTGAATTTTTTGCAGAGAATGCTGTACCAAGATGTGTATTTTTCTGCTGTTATAACAAAAATGCTTAATAAATAAATTAATTTTTAAAAATTTTATTTTTATTTCACTTACTTAAATTAAGGCAGGGGTGTGCTTCTCACCAGCAGTGGTGGGTCTCTCTCGATCAGATTCTCAACCTATTCAAGAATCAAGGGAAGGCTGGGGCCATGGCATGCCATGCCCGTGGGGCCACAGCAGCACACACGCCAGGCTCAGTGCACGCCAGCCAGCCTCCGAGTCCGACAGACGCTGTGTGAGCGTGACTAGTATTACTCAATTCCGTTGGTCCGTCCAGGCAGAGAGTGAGACTCCGGTTGGTCTGTGGTCTCAAAGCGGAAGGATTCACTCAGAGTAAATGATGGGACAGGACTGTGTGGCACTGGCAGCAGTCATCAATTCACCAATGCACCAGAGCAGCCGACAGTCGTCCCCCGTGCGCCGAGATAGAGGGTGGTGCGACGTGCGCAAGTTGCCATCACTGGCTGCTGCCTAAAATGCAAAGCTCTGGGACTGGCCAAAAATGATGCCCAGGGCCGTCATTGGTAGTGCTTTCCCCCGCTACAAGATTGACGGCTCTGGGGACCCACATACACATGTACCGCCGACCTGCTCCACACACCATTATGCTAGGGTGGGCTGCGCAGCATGAACAAGCAGATGCGCTTGCACTCACATATAGGTGCTGCTGCCTTCAAATTAAAAATGTTTTCCCCCTTTTGCTGCCCTATCCCTTTTGCCACCCTAGATGGCCACCTAGTATTGCCTAATGGTAGAAATGGCCCTGCTCGCCAGGTGGACCCCATCTGTCCAGCCAGCACAACTGCTCAGTGCAGGGGAGCCCGAATTTTTCAACTTGTGGAAAAAAGATAAAGGACAGCGCCAGTGCAGCTCCTTGCTTTTTTGTTTTTAGCTACATTCCACCTATGGTCAAGCCGCAACACTGCAATACTCCAGGCTATGCTGTAAGGTCCTCCTGTACTTCACCAGAGAGGGGAGGTAAGAGGGCATTCTGTACATTCCTGCCATTCTGTGCCAGCCAAATTTATTACCTTTCCCTATCTAGTCGCAGGTTACATTCCAGCTTACATCCCAGTGAGTTCTGGTTCTCCTGCAGTTGGTGTAGTAGGAGTAGTAGGGACTGGCAACTGCCATCGCAGCAGCTTTTGAAGTGCCTGAAGGAGCCAGACTGCAACGTCCCCTAGAAGGCCCTAGAGGACTAGGTTAGAGGAAGGAAGGATTTGCATAGAGCGTGAAAAAAAAGGGCGTCCGCTTAAGAGCAAAGGCAAACCTGAAGGACAAAGAACAGCCAAGTGGGTTTCACAGGAGGGAGGCCAAAAGTTAAGTCAGCACTTTCAGCACCACTGTCCCAAAGTTTACCATCCTGATAACTCTCCATCATGCACTCAGGGAGAACACGTGGAGTGCCAATAGCTGCTCGGTGGCGACAGAAGCAGCTTAATGGATCAATCTTAAATAGTGTATCTCACAGGGACGCTGGGGTGGAGCCAGGCTTGGTCGAACAAGATGAAGGGCTTGTATTTCCTCATTCCTAAGTTCCAGCTTCTAATCATTAACAGGAGGGAAAGGCTCAGAGGAAATCAGACTTTTTAAAGAACCCAGGTGATGCCTTACTCGCATACCATAATGATATTCACATAGGTGGTCCTCAAGGCCCGATACAGCCACTCCTGCTGGACAATTCCAACTTAGACCTTAACGCAGCCCTTAACATACAGGAGGATCCCAAAGTGCCAGTCCCCACTGAGAGAACAAAAAAGGGTTTGTTTCAATGGGAATCTTGGGCTATAAAAAGCATCCGAGTATGAGAAAATAAGAACAACGGTGAGCTAGGGGCACTGCAACTGGAGATGGTCAAAAATCCGGAAGGAGTGATTAAACCCCAACGGCAATGGAAAAAATCCAAAAGGGGTAAGGAGCCAACTATGAACTTCAAACCAGGCAAGGACATCCATGTCACAGTTGAGGTGCATCATTACACCTTCTACAACAGTTTAGTTCTAAGACCAGAATGAATGGCCAGGTTTACCAAGGGGTCAGACCCAGAACCAGATAGGACTGACTCCTTATTTGGTCAGTCCATCGTTACAAGACTGTTGGAGACAGAGGCAGAATCAGACAATTACTTCTTATCACCCCAGGAGGAGTCCCAGGCTGAGGAAGCAGTATTACTAGGCCTATGTTCTGACGTAGCCAGTTCCTCCTCATCAGGCAACCTGCATACAAAGGGATATGCCTTATAGTCAATCCCCAGGAAAAAAGGAATAGAAAGCAATACTTGGGAGGTTTTGCTTTATTCATTTCAGTCGGTAGTTAATGCCTTGACATATCAATCAAGTAAGCTAGATATTCAGGTGGTTCTGTTAAATACAATGGCTCTATACATCATTGCATTTGACAAAAAAATTGGAGCACTCAACTCGTTTATTCAAAGGGCACAGTTCGACCCACAGTTTACGCCTGCCTGTAGCCCAGTTTTAGAAATCTGACATCGCTCCCAGGGCTGCTAGAAACTGTGCTTGCAGAGATTAAGGAGCAGTTAAAAACTGACATTGTCATAACGGTCTCTCCATGGCAAATTAATTCTCTTGGAGGAAGCCCGGAAACAAAGCTCTCCTTGGAAAAGCCCTGAAGTGGAAGAGGTCTTGGGGGAGACAACCAGTGGAGACAGGGTGCAGCTGGAGATGGAAGCTGAAGGATCATTAACAACTTCAAAATACTGGCCAGCCCTCCCACCACCCTCCAAGAAACCCTCATCTACCGACCCCCTGGACCCCGCGGACTTTTCGCCAACTCCATCATGGATATCATCTCCCCGCATGCCATCACGTCCACCAACTACACCCTACTGGGAGACCTCAACTTCCACCTTGACAACCAAATGAACCCCTGCACCACATCCCTCCTGGAAAACCTCCACAACTTTGGACTCTGCCAGATCGTGACCAAACCCACGCACTCAGCAGGACATACTCTCGACCCCCGCTTCACAACAGGTAACTCCATCACCTTCAGCCACACCACCGAACTCCCATGGACTGACCATCGATGCGTCCACTTCACCCTCAGAACACTCACCATCCACAGACACCTGCACCTGCTCCCACGAAGAAACTGGACCAGAATCACCGATGACCAGCTAACCTCATCACTCAGCAACTCCACCCCAACCATCGCGGAATGCGACGACCCCAACACCACAGCCCGAACCCTGCACAGATGGATCTCCAACAGCGCCAACACCATAGCCCCCTCAAGAAAAACAACAACACCCACTTACCGCCGCCTTGAAAAGGCCTGGAGGAACACCAAATCCACAGAAGCCTACAACAACTTCAGAGCTGCCGCCAACTCATCAGAAAAACGAGGAAAAAAGCGATTGAAGACAGAATCTCTACTCACGCACACAACAACAAAGAGCTCTTCAACATCCTCAAGGAGTTCGCCAAACCCACCAGCGAGTCCACCAACATCCCTCCCTCACAAGACCTCTGCGACAAACTCAGCACAAAATCAAGAGTATCTAGGACAACTTCAACAAAGACAACCAACACAATGAACCCTCACCAACCATCCCAACACCCTGAAGCCAGCGATCGACAACTGGGCAGCCCTCACCACCGAAGAAACACTGAAGACGATGAAATCAATACACTCCGGGGCCTCCACGGACCCCTGCGCCCACCACATTTTCAACAGAGCCGCCGACACCATCGCACCCATGCTCTGCCACACCATCAACCGCTCCCTCCCAACCGCCCCGTTCCCCAATGACTGTAAACACGCCGAGATCAACCCCCTCCTGAAGAAACCCATGGCGGACCCCACATACCTCAAAAACTACAGACCCATCTCCCTGCTCCCATTCCCATCGAAAGTCATTGAGAAAGCCATCAACAGCTAACTCGCCACATTCATCGAAGAGCACAACATCCTCGACTCCTCCCAATCCGGATTCAGAAAAAAACACAGTACAGACTCTGCCCTCCTCGCTGCAACAGACGACATCCGCACCCTACCGGACAAAGGAGAAACAGCAGCCCTCATCCTCCTCGACCTCTCAGCGGCGTTCGACACAGTCTCTCACCGCACCCTAATACGCAGACTCCACGACGCAGTGATCCAAGACAAGGCCCTAAACTGGATCTGCTCCTTCCTCTCTGGCAGAACGCAGCGGGTCAGACTCCCCCTCTCTGACCCTACACCTACCACCTGCGGAGTCCCCCAGGGGTCCTCCCTCAGCCCTACACTCTTCAACATCTACATGGCTCCTCTCGCCTCCATCGTCAGAACCTCAGACTCAACATTATGTCGAACGCAGACGACACCCTACTCATCCTCTCCCTATCCGACGAACCCAATACCGCCAGACACAATTTTCGAGAAGGCATGGAAGCTGTCGCCAAATGGATGAAAAACAGCTGCCTACAACTAAAGACCAACGAAACAGAAGTGCTCCTCATGGACCCAAACCCCTATGCATGGAACGACACCTGGGGGTCCCAGCCCTCGGAAGCCCGCCCAGCCTCACGACGCAGGCACGCAACCTGGGATTCATCCTGGACTCCGAGCTCAAAATGGACCACAGATGAACTTCGTCTCATCCTCCTGCTTCCACACCCTCCGCCTCCTATGTAAGACCTTCAAATGGATCCCCCACGAACACAGAAAGACCATCACTCAAGCCCTGGTCACCAGCAGACTCGACTACGGCAACGCACTCTACGCCAGAATAAACAAAAACCTCACCCACAAGCTACAGAACATACAGAAGACGCTGCAAGACTGGTCCTCAACCTGCCAAGACACTGCCACATCTCCCAGCACCTGCGCACACTCCACTGCTCCCCATCGAAGCCAGAGTCACCTTCAAGATGCTCACCCACGCTCACAGGCCCTCCACGACATCGGACCAGCATACCTGCGCAGCCGACTCAAATTCCACGCACCCCAGAGGACCCTACGATCGGCTCCGCTTTCCTACGCTGTAGTCTCCAGCACCAGAAAGACCATATCGGGAGGCCGCTCTTTCTCCTTCATGGCGGCCCGAGCCTGGAATGCCCTACCGATCCACCTCAGACAGACAACATCACTCCCCATCTTCGCAAGAAACCTCAAAAACTGGCTCTTCGACAACCCCCCCCCCCCCCCCCTTGATGGACTGGAGCCTACCCCCCCTCCCGAGCGCCTTGAGACCCTTACGGGTGAGTAGTCACGCCTGATTGATTGATTGAAAAAACAGAAAGGTTACCAACCTGGAACCTGGTACTCGTCTCTCTCCTCAACCATCAGACCTCACCTCATCACGATGGGTAGCTGGTACACGCAGTGCCAGTGTGCTTTACAAGGGGAACCGGCCCAGCTTTCAAAAAGAGAGCTCAAACGACTTAGGAAAACTCATAATAAAAAGGTCAATCCATGCCCAGAGGAACTTCCCCCTTGGACAACTAGGGCAAGTTTACCCTATTTTTCTAGCAAAAGCTATAAAGTCAGTTGCCACTCCAGAAAAAAAGCAAGAAGATCCTCCAGGGGAGTCACGCGTTGATGAAAAGGGGGCTAACTCTAATTCCACTCAAGCTAAAGCACAATCAACGAGGAAGGCAAATGACCGACCAGTGGTCCAGAATTAACAGCAGCTAGCCCACTCCAGAATGGGTAAAAAGGGGTCAGCTATAACCGGGGCTGATCAAAATCGCAACCCCCCTGGCCCACAGAACCAGGTTGGTATAGTGCAATGCAACATAAACATGGATAGTAATATATGGAACCTGCTCCCTAAAGGTGGAAATAAACAAACATCCATTGAAAAGTCTATTACCCATAAAGTTGAAACAGAAACAAAGCAAATACGGAGTCTCGAGCATGACAGTGCAGTGTTACAACAGTGCTTGCTAATATCAGAGCAGGAACCATTGCCCATAGCGTGGCCAAGTTTAAGAGCATCGTCGTCTCACATCAGTCCACCTATCAACCTCTGTGAAGTGATATTTTGCCCAACATACAATTCAAGTGGTCCTTTTGACAGAATGAACAGAGGAACAATGTTAAGAATGGCCAAAGAAATACTGGTGTTAAATCACATTGAGTCATGGGAAATCTATTCAGTCACATTTTTAAACGCACCAACATGGGGAGGTGGAGAACTGACATTGATCACTTGGGCAACAACCACTTTAGCCGACTAAGTGTAGGCAGAAAAGGAGGCATTTGCAAACTGGGGAATAGACATGTTAACGGAAAAGGAGGAAGCCTACCAACAGTTTCTCCACCCAGAAGATTGCTTTCACGGAGAGATTAAAAGACAACAAAAGCCTACGAAAAGTCCACAAACTATTACAACTAATCAACAATTGGTGGCAACTTCAATTTTAAAAGGGGCAAAGAGTCAACCAATTTCATCATGTGGTGCCCCCATTGCTTCCCTGGAAGAGAAATGCTCTGAGGAAGGCTCAGTAAGCCAAGCCCCATGCCAAACCCCTGACTGGTCTTGGCTTCCGGGTGCATTGTTTTCTGAGCAAGACTAAAGGAGTATGTAAATGACAGAAACATTGTTTGCTAACTGGCCAAAAAGAGAACAATGTTGCAGTCTGTGCATGCAATATTGTGGGAATTTGTGCGAAGATGGATCATTAGAAGATTTCATATGGTGCTCCTGCAAGAGACATGGACACAAGAAGAAACTGATCTCCCAGCATATTTATGCTACCGCAAATCAGCAATTAAAACTAAATCAATGGGGCCTGCTGCACTGTTAGTATCAGTGGATCTTAACATAAAAGCTCAAGAAGTCAAGATAGACCATCTGAACGAGCAGGCGACAAAGGTTTGGGCCAACCACCCATTCAATGGGACCCCTCTGTTGGAAATAAACGTTTACATTCACCCCCACACAACTAGAAACAAGCATTTGCAATGCAATAAGTCTCGCATTAGTAAAGTTTGAGCTATTAGTATTGTAAATGACACATTTTCTATTTATGTGTTGGTTTTTCAAATAGCGAAATTAATAGCTATGTCATTTACAATGCCAATAGTTTTAACACTCAAATGTCACACCTATAGCATTTGTAATGCAATTTGTGTTGTATGTAAGTGACTTAGAAGTATTGATATGACAGATAACAAGTATTATTATAGCCTTATAGCCCGCCGTAGTGGACTATACCGGCTATTAAAGGCCCGCTGAATCGTTACAGGCCCGAGCCGAAGGCGAGGGACTTTAACGAGACAGCTGGACTTTAATTGCCGGTATAGCCCTGCTACGAAGGGCTATAAGGCTATTAGGACATTCTGCCACTTGAGGGCAGAATGTTCTAACAATTTAAACAAAGGGTTCTCGCAGCTCGAGGGGATATAAATCCCCTCGAGCTTCGAGAAGCCTTTGTAGAACATTGGAATGTTGCTCTGCGGGCCTTTACCGGCCCGTAGAAGCAGGGAGCACTCCATTGTCTGCAATGGAGCTCCCAACATTCCAATGTTCTAATTTGTTTTAATAATTAATACTTAAATAAAAGCTATTGTAATTTATAATAGCAATAGCTTAAACTTTTGTAAATAACTTTTGTGAAGATTATGTTCAGTGTATTTTATTGTGACGAAAATCCAAGAACAAGTGATATATTAACATCTTTTTGTGACATTTGTAAGAAAGCTTGAAACACTGAGAGAACATATTTGGACCAGTTGTTGTTGAATGGTTGCACAGATTGGTGCTGTGCTGGCACTGAGTGATGTTGAGGTGGCGACGAGTGATGCTGTGGTGTTCAGTGATGCTGTGGTAGCGCATAGTGATGATGTGGTGCCCCTAAGTGATGCTGTGGTGGTGCGATAGATAGATAGAGTGAGGACGATAGATAGATAGAGGGAGGGCGATAGATAGATGGAGTGAGGGTGATAGAGTGAGGGCGATCAATAGATAGAGTGATGGTGATAGAGTGAGTGCAATAGATAGACAGAGTGAGGGCAATAGATAGACAGATAGAGTGAGGGCGATAGATAGATTGAGTGAGGTCGATAGAGTGAGGGCGATAGAGTGAGGGCGATAAATAGAGTGAGGGCGATAGATAGAGTGAGGGCGATAGATAGAGTGAGTGAGGGTGATAGATAGAGTGAGGATGACAGACAGAGTGAGGGCGACAGACAGAGTGAGGGAAACAGACAGAGTGAGGGAGACAGATAGAGTGAGGGCAACAGATAGAGTGAGGGTGACAGATAGATAGAGTCAGGGTGACAGATAGATAGAGTCAGGGCGACAGATAGAGTGAGGGGCGATAGATAGATAGATAGAGTGAGGGGCAATAGATAGATAGAGTGAGGGCGATAAATAGATAGAGTGGGGGCGATAGATAAATAGATAGAGTGGGGGCGATAGATAAATAGATAGATAGAGTGAGGGCGATAGATAGAGGGCGACAGATAGATAGAGTGAGTGAGACAGATAGATAGAATGAGGGCGATAGATAGACTCAGGGCGATAGAGGGCGACAGATAGAGGGAGTGAGATAGATAGAGTGAGGGCGATAGATAGATAGAATGAGGTGGCCTTGTGGTGGTGGTGGTGGCCGTGGCGGTGCTGGAGGTGGTGGAGGTGGGTGTGGTGGTGGTGGAAGACGTGGTGGTGGTGGACGTGGTGGTGGTGGATGTGGTGGTGGTGGTGGTGATGGATGGGGTGGTGGACATGGTAGTGGTGGTGGATGTGGTGGTGGACGCGGTGGTGGTGGATGTGGTGGTGGTGGACGTGGTGGTGGTGGACGTGGTAGTGGTGGACGACGTGGTGTTGGTGGTGGGTGTGGTGGTGGACCTGGTGGTGGTGGAAGCTATGGTGGTGGTGGACATGGTGTTGGTGGACGTAGTGGTTGTGGTGGACGTGGTGGTGGTGGACGTGGTGGTGGTGGATGTGGTGGTGGTGGACGTGGTGGTGGTGGACGTGGTGGTGGTGGACGTGGTGGTGGTGGACGAGGTGGTGGTGGACGTGGTGGTGGGGGTAGATGTGGTGGTGTCGGTCATGGTGTTGGTGGACGCGGTGGTGGTGGATACGGTGGTGGTGGACGTGGTGGTTGTAATAGTGGATGTAGTGGTGGACTTGGTGGTAGTGGATGTGGTGATGGAGGTAGACGTGGTGGTGGTAGACGTGGCAGTGTCCTCGTGGTGGACATGGTGGTGGCCGTGATGCTGGTGGTGGACATGGTGGTGGTGGATGTGGTGGACATGGTGGTGATGGTGGAGGTGGGTGTGGTGGTTGACATGGTGGTGGTGGACGTAGTGGTGGTGGACGTAGTGGTGGTGGACGTGATGGTGGACATGGTGGTGGTGGTGGGTGTGGTGGACGTGGTGAGGTGGACATGGTGGTGGTGGATGTGGTGGTGGTGGTGGATGTTGTGGTGGTGGTGGTGGTGGTGGTGGGGTGTGTGGTGGTATGGAGGGCTGAATATGAGAGGCAGTGAGAGAAAAAAAAGGAGACAGACAAGGAAGAGGGAAACAAAGCGGATGTAGAGAGGGAGAGAGCAGCGGATAGGGAAGTTGTGGAAAGCAGGGGCCGGCGTAGAGGGCAGGCGGAGAAGACAAGATGAAGAGGGGGTGGATACAGTAAATGCGAGAGAGTCAAGATGAGAGGAAAGTGGACAGGGTGGGGAGAGGTCGCATGGTCGTGGAAGGGAGACAGCAAAGCAGAGGAGGGACGAGAGAAGAAAGGTGTATAAGAGGGGGCTAGACGGAGAAAAGGCGCTGAGGAGGGAGGGTGAGGTGAATGAGGGGAAAGTTCAGTTGATCGACAGGGCGGAGGGAAGCTGAGTTTGCGAGTGAGAATGGTGGGGTGGAGGGGAGAGCGGAGAGGAGTGGAGGGGAGAGAGCAGTAAAGGAGGGAAGTGGGCTGACTGATGGGCGAGAGAAGGGCAGTGGGGGAAGGAGATGAGGGAATAGATGAAGAGGAGGGCTGAGGGCAGTGGTGATGAAAGGGGAGATGAAAACATTGGATCTTTCCGAAAAGGGGACGGGGGGAGCGTTAATGGGCAGAAAGGGGACGGGCTAATGCAGGGGAGAGAGTAGTGGAGGAGGAGAAGGCGGGATGGTAAGTGAGGTAGGAAAAAGTTGAAAAGAAAGAGGAGTGCGGGGAGAGGGAATAAACCTGGTGGAGGTGACGGGGAAGCGGGGAGAGGAAAGGAAGGAGAAGAGCTAGGTACAGGAGATCAAAGGACGGGGAGGGAATCATAGGAAATTACAGTAAAGGGTGTCTAGTCAGGAGAAGGCGTGAGGGCGGTAGTAGAGGAGTAGGGAGGCGTGTCATAGAGGAGGCTGTGAAGGGGGAAAGTGCATTAGAGAGGAAAGAAGTGGGGGGAAGTGTCAAACTCAAATACTTTCAGGTCGAGCTGGCACTAAATAAAACTGCAAAAAAACACACACCTACTAAAAAAGCTGGATGAAAATTGAGAAGAAAGTGTAGAAATGAAGGGAGAAAGAGGGCGACAGAAAATGTGAGGGAGCGAAGACAAGAGTGGGCTAGTAGAGGGTGTGAGGTGTAAATGAATGAAGGCGGGATGGAGGCGGGCGTGGGGTAAAGAAATCATACAGAATTTGAACAACAACAAACAAGCATTTACAATGCAATGGTCTCAGCAATATTATAGGTAGAGCTATTGGCATTGCTCATTATTATTTTTTTTCTGTATCCCTAAATAAATGGCATTGTCATTTGCATTGGCAATAGCTTATTTGCTTGCATATTCGAGACCTATTGCATTAGCAGAGAGAGAGTGAGGTAGTGAGATAGAGATAGAGTGAGGTAGCGAGAGAGAGAGTGAGGTAGTGAAATAGAGATAGAGTGAGATAGTGAGAGAGAGAGTGAGGTAGATAGTGAGTGAGGTAGTGAGAGAGTGAGGTAGTGAAAGTGAGTTAGTGAGGGAGAGGGATGTTTTGAGGTAGTGGGATAGAAACAGAGAGTGATGTTGTTAGGTAGTGAGATAGAGAGAGAGTGAGGTAGTGAGAGAGTGAAAGTGAGTTAGTGAGATAGAAAGAGAGAGAGTGAGGTAGTGAGATAGAGAGTGAGTGAGGTAGTGAGTTAGAGAGAGAGAGAGTGAAGTTGTGAGGTAGTGATATATAGAGTGGGGTAGTGAGAGAGTGAGGTAGTTACGTTTTGAGAGAGAGAAGTTGTGAGATAGTGAGATTGATAGAGTGGAGTAGTGAGGTAGTGAGAGAGAGTGAGAGAGTGAGGTAGATAGAGAGTGAGGTACTGTGAGACAGAGAGAGTGAGGTAGTCCAAGAGTGAGTTTGTGAGGGATAGTGTTAGAGGTAGTGAGATAGAAATAGAGAGTGAGGGTGTGAGGTAGTGAGCTGGAGAGAGTGAGGTAGTGAAAGAGATATTGAAAGTGAATTAGTGAGATAGAAAGAGAGTGTGAGGTAGTGAGATATAGAGATAGTGAGGTATTGAGTTAGAGAGAGAGAGTGAAGTTGTGAGGTAGTGAGATAGAGATTGAGGTAGTGAGTGAGTGAGGTAATGAGGCTTTGAAGTTAGATTGATTTAGTGGAGTAGTGATGTTGAGAGAGTGAGGTAGTGAGAGTGATAGAGTGAGTTAGTTAGAGAGGGTGAGTGAGGTAGGTAGTGAGGGAGAGAGAGTGAGGTAGTGAAAGTGAGAGAGTGAGATAGTGAGATAGAAAGAGATAGAGTTATGTAGTGTTATAGAGAGTGAGGTATTGAGATAGAGATAGTGAAGTTGTGAGGTAGTGAGATAGAGAGTGATGTAGTGAGAGAGTGAGGTAGGGAGAGATAGTGATGCAATGAGGTATTGAGAGAGTTAGTTAGTGAGGTAGTGTAATGGCTGGATTTTCTGTTTAGATGGGATCAGCCCCCAGGGGCCCCTATGACCCAGCCAAAACGTACTCACCTTCCGTCCTCAGGACCACCTATCCAGGCACCTGGTACCTACCTGAGGATAGGGAACTCGCAATATACAAGCTCATATTATCAAAAACACCACTAAATCTATAGGGATACTAAGAATACTCACTGATTACTAGGGATATCCATACCCTACACTACACTTATTCACATCAGTTGGTCTCGCGGCCACCCTGACCCAGACCGTTCTACCCTAGGGCAGATCTGACACACAATCTGGTGCGTCTACACACGGGCCTGCAGAACCCAATGCTCCCTTTTCCAAAGCGTTCGCGATCCTGCGAAACTTACACGGTGATCTCCCTCTCACCGCTCTCATTAATCTTATGCCACAATCCGGTGGCTTTAGACACTGGTTTGACCCTCCAGTGCTCTCATTAACGCCGCATGTCAAACGACGACCACATTCCTATGAACACCTATACATATATATATATATTGGGATATTATCTCAGCTGTCTACTCGGGATGAAACTACAATAATAACTTTGATTGTGGGTCCAGATTATTGTGTATTACCTGCTCTTGGCATCAAAGGTCCACTCACTCCCTATTTATGTGATCACCACTTACCTGATTGGGATTACTCATCCATTCATGCAGCAACTACCTAGGAGGTACATTTACCTTCAGTGAACAAGAATAGGGACTACACACCAGTTAGTTATAAACTGGGGGGTTATTTATTACAGTAATATAAACATTAATACAAATCTAACAAAGGCTATAGGTAGAACACACCGCTTGAAAGAGAAGGATTACACATAACAGGAACACTCCGCTGAAAGGGAAAAGATTAAGTGTAGCTAATGTGATGAAAACAATATCACCTGATTAGTGTGAAGTCTTGTTCTAGCTGTCATCTGGGTTCCTCTCTCGTCTGTGCCTTGGCTCATCTCATGCTCTCTCTCCTCTCCTGCACTCTTGGGTACACCTCTGCTCTGATCGCTCTGTCTCTGGACTCCTCTTCCCCACACGACCTGTCTCTCCACTTTGCGTCTTCACTCTTTATAGTTCCTGCCGCTCTGATCACCGTTCATTCTACTATCTTAGTCGTTCTTTCTCTGCGCCAATGTCCAATCCCATCTGCTCCCATAGGTTAATCCACGAGCTCTCCTCTATCTCTTCTAAAAGGCATTACTTCAGACTCCAGCTATTCACACTTCCTCCTGATAAACAACTGCTTCTGACTGCTTCCTTCAGTTCCAGCTCACTATTCAACTCAGCTCTTCTCCAGATTGAACCCTCTCTCTCACTCTGCCAACTCCACTCCACTGCTCTCCTCTCTGCTGGACTCTCTCCTCGACTGACTCCTCGACTCCCCTCTGCTTGACTGACTGACTCCGCCTCTGCACTTCACAAATATAGAATGCTGTTTCCTCATGGAAAGTTCCATCCATCAGCCCTCCGCTTACCAGGTCTCTGCATCACCTCGCATCAAGGACACACACCAGCCGGCCGGCCTTTTGTTGTGTCTTCTACACAGAGAATAATACAGCCTACCGATAAGGGCTGGCCCAGACCGGTTCTCTCCAAGTGGAAAACAGCCTTAACTATAAACTTCGCCTTTGCCCTGAAAAGCCTCCCTGCTTCCATCAAGATGGAGTCTCTCTAGCTTTAGGCCTGAAAGGGGTGAAATGCTCCTTAGCTCTGTCAGAATACCTACATAAACCATACCAATATGTCTAATATGTCAAAGCCAATAGGCAATAGACAGGTTAAAGTCAAGAATAAAGGCATATTAAGCAGCTATCCTCTTCTAGGTCTGGAAAAAGGGCTTAAAAGGGCCAACACAGGCTAAGAATGCCTATACTAGATGCGAGCAAGAATAATGATCTATTATCACTGCTAAATAAAGCCAAAAACCCTGCCATTACACTGCACCCTAGATCCTTATCTTGCGAGCATCTTATAAACAACAACAACCATCTAAACAAACATCAACATAATCTATCCAACATAGGCTAAAAACACCTATCCTAGATGTGAGCAAGATTAAGATCTATATCACTGCTAAATATCCCTGCCATCCACCCTTAGATCCTTATCTTGCGAACATCTGACAAACAATAACATCTAAATAAACAAACATCAACACAATCTATCAACAAATCAAAACCTAAAAAACTCCCTAAAAACAATGACAACTCAAGAAAATTCCACCTGAAACTCAATTGTAGGGAATAGAAACCTAAAAACAAATCAAAGCACCCTTGACCTGAATGCTGAAAATATCTGAGATTGGATCCGATAACGACAGAAACTAACCAAAGCATCCTTAAACTAAATGTGCCTCAACTTCTAATGATAACTGGTGAAATCTAGTGATGTAGGGACTTATGTGTTGAATGAAAACAGCAAAGGACCTAAATGGGCCTACTTCGGACAACTTAAGGCTAAATGAGGCCTACCTACAGTTGTGAACTTAAAAACTAAATGTGTTTCAACTTCTAATGAGAAAACAAGAAAGGGCCTAAATGAGCCTTACGTACTATAGGCAACTTAAGCTAATGATGACTCATGAAACTATTGGTGTAGGTGCTAATATGTGAGATGAAAATAACAATAGGCCTAAATGAGGCCTACCTGCTGACATTAGTCAATTTAAGGTGAAATCTGAGAAATAAACATGACAAACTGTTGCAAGGTCTAGATAAACATTAACACATAATCATACTAAAAGACACACCACCCAGATCCATCTAAATTGTAAGGTAACCACCCTTTGATCAATTAAGGTGAAAATGCAAGAACAGTAAAAAAAAACTACAACCCCAGTCTACAAGATAACTAGTGTAACATCAAACTTAAATCACACAGTGGAGCACATGTGTGCGCCATCATTGAAAAAAGAAGTCCTTCATTTGGAAAAACTATAATAGGTGACATATTTTTTTTTAAAAAGTGGGGCCTGCTTGTACAAGGCATTATGAATCAAGTCCTTTTATAATCATGTAACAAATAAAACATGTTTGGGTTTCATTTCTTTGTAAAAGTGGGGCCTGCTTGTCCAAGGGATTATTCAATGTCCAAATTCTTTTATAATACTGTTACAAATAAAACATTTTTTTTTTTCTTGTTCTTTAAAAGTGGGGCCTGCTTGTAGTGATGTCAAAATTGCAGGCCAAGGAATTAAATAACTTAGTCACAATAGGTGACACGTTTTTTTGCTTTAAAAGTGGGGCCTGATTGTCCAAGGGATTATTTAATGTCCAAATTCTTCAGTGTAGGCCACCACCCTGCATCCTGGACACTTCCTCCAATGCGGCCATCCATCACCCGGTCTGGTCTGGTCTGGTCTGGTCTGGTTCCATCATCCAAAACAATAAACTAAAATAATAACATGAAAATAAAAAGCTAAAACAAATAAAGGGAGTGGGCAGACGCACGCACGCACCCCAACTGCAGCCATCCTAGAAACCAGAGAACAAGTATCATTATTCTTGTAAAATAAAATTTTCCATTTAAAAAGCACCCCGGGTGCCTTACATTATTGAAAAGAAAATATCCTAATTAATTAAAAACATTCAAAATTTAACTTTTAGTAACATTGAGTGGGGCCTAACATACCCTAATCCTAACTAAGCCAGTCCCACCCTTCTGGGCAAGAGCCATGCTACAGTGTGAAAAAAAAAAAAATTTGAAATACTGCCAAATGATGACAGCATCAGCAGGGCACTGCAAGCCTCCCAATTTCCATGGTCAGAGTCTGAAGAGCCAGGCCACCCCGCCCTTAAATAAACAAGCCGTGCGCGGAAGAAAATTGAACTGTAGCCAATCATAACACACTGGGACGTGATCGAAACTTGCAGAATGAAGGGAAATTCATCTGCGCAGACCAGCTGGTCTGCCAAGGTCAAAAAACAAATTCCTTATGCCTGTTCTCATGGCCTGATTCTCAAACTAACGGAGGCTAATATTAATAAAAAAACAATTCTTTTACAGTGTATTGCCAATTAAAAAAGCTCCAATTTTTTTTAAAAAAGACGTTTGTCCAACTAATTCAACTAAAGGCAAGACATGGAAAATTTGAGCACTTATTTAAAAGGGGCAACTATCTTTTGCACACCAAATTATATACATTCTGTATTTGAGAAAGGAATTAACATGGCCCATTTGTCAAAAAGAAATAATTTGTAAAACAACATAATAATGCAGATACATTTCAACATTATATTTAAGTTCACATTTATAAAAGCATACATTTTCATTTTACATTTGGGAAAATAATAATGTCACATTTTAATTTTTTTCATTCAAAAGCACATGGTTGCCTCACACTAATTAAAAGCACATGTTACCACGCACTGTCGGGCAAGATTTATTATTCTAAACCTATTATTATTGCAACCAACACATTCCTGTCTAGATGGCAACCCCTCACAGAAATAATTAATGAAAACAGCTCGTAGCGTGCACTCTAACGGGCTATCTTTTTAACATTTCACTCATTTTAAAAGAACACAGCTTTCTCCGTAACGTTAATTTATAACCACATCAATTCCAAGGTGAACCCACACAAATTCGTAGACGCATTTCAAAAGGAATGTGAAATGAACAGAACCCTCCTCAAAACACAAGATGTTACCTTTCCGTCAAGAAACTGACAAAGCACGTAGGCTGACCAAGGAACCAAAAAAAAAAAGTCAAAATCAAACCATCAAAAATCCTTAAAATAATTCACTGACTTTTATAGTCAGGTCAGATAACCATGCATGTTGACAGCATGTAAAAAATAAAGGCTGCCATCTCAACTCAAGATATTAACCCTTTGGCAGCTCAAATGGAAACATTTCCCAACGTCCATTTTTACATGGGAAAATCATTAGCACATTTCTCCACGTTTACAAATGACACGTACATATTTTCAAAAACGTTATCCCCAAGCACCCGAGAAAGATCCAGCTCTCTCCTGCCAAACGTAATGAGAACATGCCCTGTCCAAGCCATGACCACATGGCGCTATTCACAAGCCATATTTACAAGACAAGCCTTTCACAAACAACATTTCCAAGGCGCAATGCACAAGGAACACAACTGATTAACATAAGAACATGCACCTCACAAACCACATTAAAATGGCGCTATTCTAAAGCCATATTTACAAGACAATAAACAAACTCAAAAAACGACACGCTTTTCACAAGGAATATATCTAAAGCACCATTCACAAGCAACACAGCAGATCAACATGAGAACATGCACCTCATAAGGCACATTAAAATGGCGCTATTCTAAAGCCATATTTACAAGACAATAAACAAACTCAAAAAACGACACGCTTTTCACAAGGAATATATTCAAAGCACCATTCACAAGCAACACAGCAGATCAACATGAGAACATGCACCTCACAAGGCACATTAAAATGGCGCTATTTACAAGTCATATTTACAAGGAGCTGTATTCTAAAAACTCCACAGATCATATTAAAATGAACACATTTCATATTGCACAGCATAAGCAGATGCAGCAAGCAATTGAATGGGCAATTTAAAAGCACTTTTTACACACATTTATACAATTGGACCATCACAAAGATGTAACTGACTTCCTCATGTAATGCCATCCTTCAACTCTGACAGTTTAAACACCAAGATGAAAACCATTCCTTCCACCCTGAATAAACCAAATGCCATGATGTAATACAATCTCCTCACGCTGCAACTGTTCAAGCCAATAGGTCTAACAGGCTACATAAACTGCAACATTACGCCAGATGGAACTAGCGTTCAGGGCACTCCCTCAGAACACATGGGCAACTCTCTAAACACATGGCCAGGCACACAGAGTTCGTAAACTGTCCGACTACGCCAAAATGTAATGGCTGGATTTTCTGTTTAGATGGGATCAGCCCCCAGGGGCCCCTATGACCCAGCCAAAACGTACTCACCTTCCGTCCTCAGGACCACCTATCCAGGCACCTGGTACCTACCTGAGGATAGGGAACTCGCAATATACAAGCTCATATTATCAAAAACACCACTAAATCTATAGGGATACTAAGAATACTCACTGATTACTAGGGATATCCATACCCTACACTACACTTATTCACATCAGTTGGTCTCGCGGCCACCCTGACCCAGACCGTTCTACCCTAGGGCAGATCTGACACACAATCTGGTGCGTCTACACACGGGCCTGCAGAACCCAATGCTCCCTTTTCCAAAGCGTTCGCGATCCTGCGAAACTTACACGGTGATCTCCCTCTCACCGCTCTCATTAATCTTATGCCACAATCCGGTGGCTTTAGACACTGGTTTGACCCTCCAGTGCTCTCATTAACGCCGCATGTCAAACGACGACCACATTCCTATGAACACCTATACATATATATATATATTGGGATATTATCTCAGCTGTCTACTCGGGATGAAACTACAATAATAACTTTGATTGTGGGTCCAGATTATTGTGTATTACCTGCTCTTGGCATCAAAGGTCCACTCACTCCCTATTTATGTGATCACCACTTACCTGATTGGGATTACTCATCCATTCATGCAGCAACTACCTAGGAGGTACATTTACCTTCAGTGAACAAGAATAGGGACTACACACCAGTTAGTTATAAACTGGGGGGTTATTTATTACAGTAATATAAACATTAATACAAATCTAACAAAGGCTATAGGTAGAACACACCGCTTGAAAGAGAAGGATTACACATAACAGGAACACTCCGCTGAAAGGGAAAAGATTAAGTGTAGCTAATGTGATGAAAACAATATCACCTGATTAGTGTGAAGTCTTGTTCTAGCTGTCATCTGGGTTCCTCTCTCGTCTGTGCCTTGGCTCATCTCATGCTCTCTCTCCTCTCCTGCACTCTTGGGTACACCTCTGCTCTGATCGCTCTGTCTCTGGACTCCTCTTCCCCACACGACCTGTCTCTCCACTTTGCGTCTTCACTCTTTATAGTTCCTGCCGCTCTGATCACCGTTCATTCTACTATCTTAGTCGTTCTTTCTCTGCGCCAATGTCCAATCCCATCTGCTCCCATAGGTTAATCCACGAGCTCTCCTCTATCTCTTCTAAAAGGCATTACTTCAGACTCCAGCTATTCACACTTCCTCCTGATAAACAACTGCTTCTGACTGCTTCCTTCAGTTCCAGCTCACTATTCAACTCAGCTCTTCTCCAGATTGAACCCTCTCTCTCTCTCTGCCAACTCCACTCCACTGCTCTCCTCTCTGCTGGACTCTCTCCTCGACTGACTCCTCGACTCCCCTCTGCTTGACTGACTGACTCCGCCTCTGCACTTCACAAATATAGAATGCTGTTTCCTCATGGAAAGTTCCATCCATCAGCCCTCCGCTTACCAGGTCTCTGCATCACCTCGCATCAAGGACACACACCAGCCGGCCGGCCTTTTGTTGTGTCTTCTACACAGAGAATAATACAGCCTACCGATAAGGGCTGGCCCAGACCGGTTCTCTCCAAGTGGAAAACAGCCTTAACTATAAACTTCGCCTTTGCCCTGAAAAGCCTCCCTGCTTCCATCAAGATGGAGTCTCTCTAGCTTTAGGCCTGAAAGGGGTGAAATGCTCCTTAGCTCTGTCAGAATACCTACATAAACCATACCAATATGTCTAATATGTCAAAGCCAATAGGCAATAGACAGGTTAAAGTCAAGAATAAAGGCATATTAAGCAGCTATCCTCTTCTAGGTCTGGAAAAAGGGCTTAAAAGGGCCAACACAGGCTAAGAATGCCTATACTAGATGCGAGCAAGAATAATGATCTATTATCACTGCTAAATAAAGCCAAAAACCCTGCCATTACAGGTAGTGAGATAGTGATGTTGTGAGATAGAGAGAGTTGAGTAGGGAGGTAGAGAGAGAGAGTGAGTTAGTGAGAGAGTGAGGTAGTGAGAGAGAGATAGTGAGTTAGTGAGAGAGAGTGTGTGAGGTAGTGAGAGAGCGAGTGAGGTAGGGAGAGAGAGAGTGAGCTAGTGATCGAGTGAGTCAACCACACACACATACAGACCCACCCACACAGAGCCACACACACACAAAGTTAATCACGCACACACACATACAGAACCACACATACAGAGCAACCCAGACACACATACAGAGCTACCCACACACATATACAGAGCCACAGACATACACATACAGAGCCACAGACATACACACATACAGCACGGAGCGGAGGTCCCTTGGATAGACTTGCAATAGGTGGTGAAGGTCTGCACTGTTGCTTCATCCATACCCTACAATAATAAAAGTGGCGAAAAATGAATCAGTTTGCAGAATGTGCGGTCCAAAATGTTGCACGATGAGCCATGCTTTATATGAGGGATTTATGGCAATTGATTCCTAAACAGGCAGGAAAATGCTGCTGTTCGAATCTGCTCATTATTGTATTTCCTTAGTACATTACGTGACTTACCTTTATATCATTTCTGACCGCCAGTTAATATTATAAATCTGCCCATTCATAGACAGGCATTCACTCCTGTGATGCACTGTGGAAAATGTAGGAATATTTTATTTCCAAGAACCACCCGCTGCGCTTCCATTCCCTTGCCTGTTAACCCAATGAGGGCCCAAGTACCCTAAGCAAGGTAGCGCATGAATGGTAAGCTGTGGGCTGCCAGCTGCTGGTGTCCAAGCGCCAACCTCCCGTACACTGGACCCCTAGAATGTGGGCTTACAGACGTCCCCGCAGGGGACCCTCATAAGAGGGCGGCCTCTTTAGTGTCACAGCATGGCACACTGGGCTGCCTAGTGTCCGGAGACCCCTTAGGGGTCCCGCTCCTCACTTCTGGCCTAAGTGAGGAGAGGGGAAAATTCCTCCCCCGCCCACCTGGCGGTCTCTCTGTCCCTCACCCCGACGCCATTTGGACGTGTCCCGTGGGAGCTGCTGCATCCATTAGAACGGTGAATGCATTTCTGCCCCCCCGCGCCAGAGCATCCATCTGGGTGGATCATGGGCAGGGCGGTCCAGCCAGGGCTGCTGTAGGGGCAGCAGTAGCACCCCTCGAGCATGCACGGAGTCTCTCTCGCCAGGCTGCCCCTGGGCCCACAGGGGCTACGGGTGTGCTGGCTGGAAGTTGCGGGGGAGGCTACTTGTTTTGTGGCCCCCGTTTCCCTCATGGTGGTTAGTGGTGCTAGGGCGCTCGCCCCTCTCCGTGTTGGTGGGGAGGGCGAGGGCGGAAAGGACCACAGGGTTTGCAGCCAACGCGGCGATGGACACGGTCCGCAGGGACAGTGCGCACTGGGCCTATAGAGCGCATCACCCGGCAGCAGCGCCCACTTTGCCACGACATAGGAGGCAGATAGGATCGTCCGGGCCTCCCGTAATCTCGCCCGATGTTAGCCACTGCCGCATATTATCCCGGCCCTCTAGGGGCTAATTTAATCTGTACCGCTCTCCCCCCACCCTTGACACAGCATAGAGGTGGGGTTATCTACCGAAAAAAGTACCGTCGGTTGTGGAGGGGGGACGAGTGTGGACAGGAGGGCACCTGGGTCGCCAACTCCCCTTGCATGCTGCTGACTCCTTGGCCCCCCCATCCCCCGTATGGCGGCATGTTATGGTTTCGGCAAGGGCCCCCGCGGGATGGTATAAGAGGCAGGAGTTGCCGCATGGTGACCGGGGCAAAGCACCCTACTGCCGTCTCTGGGCAGAAAACCCTGGAACCGACAACGTGCCGGCGAAGGCAGTGGCCAGCACTGGCAACCTGCTGGCCATTCAGCGGGCCCGTGAGCCAGCGGCCGTGCCGACGTCTGCCCCCATTGGGCCACGCAATAATTTAAATCCCCCGATGGAGATCTTTGATCAGGGTCAAGCCCGCTACCCCGTACCTGGGTGGCGGCGCCCTAGACAGGCAGGCTTGATTACCCCTGGCCCGCTCCCCATGTTTAACATGCGCGCCCCCTCACACACAAGGCGCTGCGTCTGACCGTGGACCACTATAACAGTGCCAGCTCCCCCCGCTTCTGACACGGCAGAGGAGGGGTCATCGTCTAGGCCGCTTATCCCGCCCCGGTCCCCGGCCTGCAGGGGCCACATGGTAGGCCGGCTTCTCCGGCATCTGTCCAGGCCGCGGGGGGCCATCTTGGCCCGGCATCTCCCTCGCCCCCATTGGAACACTGGAACCGGGTCCAGGCTCCCTCGCAAATAACTCAGCCTGCGAGGTCCATTTGCAGTTGCGCCGACCACAGACTCCTCCGGCATCACGATCATCTCCGTCTGTTCTCACCCCCCCTCTTCAGGAACGGCACGCATAAGACCTTGGCCTACAGCCCCCCCCTCCGATGTTCCGGAGGCAGCAAGGGCAAGACTAAGGCATCAGGAGGGGGGGTTGAGCAAGCCCCACTTTCACGCCCCCTCCTTCCTGTGGGTGTTGGGGAGCTGTGGAGACTAACCGGAGCTGGGGGGGCCAGTCTTTCTTGTGGGGGGCCAATTCCCGCCACATGTCCCTGTGCAGGTCGGAGCTCACCGGCACACCGGGAAAAAGGGGCCATACACGACGGGATGGTGGCGCTGACAAATCGGACGGGACAAACAGGACACATCGGACGGGACAAACAGCTCACAGGACATAGGGAAACACAGAAAGCAAATACAAAAAAATCAGACGGGACAAACAGGACACATCGGACGGGACATACAGCTCACAGGACACAGGGAAACACAGAAAGCAAACACACAAAAAAGAGAGAATGTAAGCCAAAAAAACAATATGGCTTACCTGCCGGTCCTTGCATCACGGAGAAAGCGAGACGATCCTCATGGGAAGACAAAACAAATAATGGCGGACACAACTTTCCAAATTTTTCGGATTGGGGCGTGTTCGGATTTCTCAGAATAGGCGTGGCCTAAAAGTGGAAAGAAGAACACCGAACACACCTCCAAATCCGAAAAGGACGGCTATTCGGAGGGACAGCTCTCTCCTCAATGGCTGGCCTCCGTTTAGGAAGCCAGCCAATGGGAGAGAGGCAAAAACAGAGGCGGGACAAATAGTCCACACTAAGAAACATTAAATCTCGGTACTTCCGGTTCTGCCTTCGGCAGACTGGATATTACCTCGACCTAAAAACAGAGAAAGTGAGTCATTTATAGAGCGCTTTATTGGCCTCGAAAGTGCCTCTTGGTGCTATAGTTGAAATGCGGTTGAAGGAAAAAAATGGCAACTGTTGAAAGTAACATCAGAGAGAGGAGGGGGTTGAGTTATGCCAGATGAAAAGTGGGCGGAGAAGAAGGGTATCACAATGAGAAATGACAAAAAAAGTGTAAGATGGGGTGTAGGAATTTCAGTGAGTTCAAGTAAGATGTCTGGGAGGGAGAGTAAGGGGGTGTAGTGTGACAGGAAGCAAAAAAGGTGAAAAACAAGAAAACAAATACGTAGAAGGTCCCAAAAGCGAGACCTATTGGCTATGCCAATGCTTGTTTTGTTTGCAGTGGGAAGAGGCTCAGAGGAGCTGGGTGTTGGGGATGTAAACAAATGGGGGGGAAAAGCATTTGGTTGGAAGAGTAACATAGAGAAGGGGGGGCAGGGATGTGAATGGGCAAGCAGCAGATGGCGAGGAAAGACCAAAGCCAGAATTGCAGAGGAGCACACAAACTGCCCCTGAGGTGAAGCGTGGCATAGAACTCTACCATGTTTTGTCACAATCATCATCTGAAGTGAGTCTGTCGTGGGTTGAGCTGTTCAAAGGTGGTGAATGCGTGAAGTAAACGGTTCTCGTCTGTTGTGACAGTGTACACGGCGACAGTGCAGGAGCAGCAGCAGTCAGAAACTTTCACACTGGCAAGGTGCCACACTCCTTCATCTTGCAGAAAGATGGTTGACGCAGTTTGCGCAGGGTGGAGCGAGAGGGTGGAGGAGCAGCTCTGACGAGTCCCCGAGGGGTTTAAATTAAAAATGGCCTAACTCTTGCAAACCGCCTTGTATGCGGACAAAGTTAGTCTGTGCCTGGAACAGAGAACAATTATCATACAAGTATGGTCTTGTCGCTGCACACGCTCCGCAGTAAACACGACACGCACAAAAACACTTACAAAATCTGCCATTCTACCAACACGGGCCAGAAAGTATAAAAAAGAAAAGTATAAAGTTATCACAATTCAAATTGGTTGTGAGCTTATACAATACCTCTACACAGGACAGATGGTTATTCAAACCTACCCCGTGTGAGGTATCAAGCCTCACCTCACCTGGCTCAGACTCAGGTTTAGGGAAGCACCGCCCTCTCCATGGGGGAGGTAACCTTCCTGAGGAACCGACGGAGAGGGCGGTGCTTCCCTAAACCTGAGTCTGAGCCAGGTGAGGTGAGGCTTGATACCTCACACAGGGTAGGTTTGAATAACCATCTGTCCTGTGTAGAGGTATTGTATATGCTCACAACCAAATTGAATTGTGATAACTTTATACTTTACTTTTTGGCCCCTTGTTGGTCAAATGTAATTGTATGCAGTAGCTTATACTTAGAGGTCCTAAAGAAAGCCGGGGTACTATGACCCAGGACGGCTGAAACTAGTAGACCACGAAATCCGGCAGATTTGTTTATTGCTGAGTTACTATTTTTAATCAAGTTCATCGGCAATCACTAATAAAGTCTTTTGGTTTGCTGTTGATACTTTTTTAACATCACTTTCACTTATTGTTCATTTCTTGCACTGCACCCATCATTTGATTTGCTCAATTGTTTACTTCACTGGTCTCTCCTTGTGCCTAGCCCACGAGTTGTTGGTTTGTTGCCAGAGGAACTGAGGTGACAGGGGCACTCCGGGAGTTCCAAATGATGACACTGGCCACGAAGGGCAGTTGATGGAAGTCCTTGTTGTTTTCTCCCCTCCTCAGGGTCTTCTTCTGTCATAGAGTCACATTCATGTCAATACTTGTAGCGACTTTGGTCCTTAAGTGTGACGAATGATTGGATTTGACTATTCATTTTTAGTCTCTGTAGTGTTTTATCTTATTAGACCACCAGCTATTCTTTGTGGAGTGAGACTTTACCAGAACTAAGGATGCTGTAAAAAAAAAAAAGCGATTTGGTCCCAAACAAAAAAACTAGTTTGATCAATACTGGTGCAAAATTCTCCTTGCCTCGGGGGCGGAGCTAGCTGGCAACAGAGATGGTCGCCTGATCCATCGGCTCCTCAGTCTCATAGCCCATCAGTACAAATATCCTGAGGGCAGCAGTGCCCATCATGTTTCGAGAGTTCGAAATCCACAACCGGAGTAGTGTAGGAGCAAGCTGGCAACTTTTTACTGACTTATGCGGCTTGTGAAGGCTGATAAGCGAACTTCTCTGCTGGCGGCGCGGACTGGGTGAGATGCGGCCTACGCAACGCTGCGGTGCAGAAAGACACCCGGCCGAAGATAGTTTGTAGCCTACAACCCTCTGGTGAAATTGAGGGAGCGAGGTACGGCCCATACACATCGCCGGGAATGACACCGCTCCACTGGATGCAGCTGCGTTGAGACGCAGCACAGATCTAGAGGAGACGGAACGAGAGCGATACCTAGGGTGGGTACGGCTCGCTAATTGAGGTCCCGGCTTGGGAGGGAACACTAGGCCTCTGGGCCTCAATCACCAGATAGAGCCGGCAGAAGCGAAAGTTTGAGGCTGAGCTACCTTGCTGGCCTCCTCTGCGATCGTGCTACCACTATACCTGATCTGAATTTGCCAGAAAGGGGATAAATGAGGACGTAGTTCCCTGATGAGGCGGTGAGTGCGGCGGAGATATGCCTGACCGCGCTATTGCCAATTGGCCGGAAGAGCCGCGCTCGGGGTCTGGATGCACCCTCTAGCGCTACCACGGACATAGTCGCCTGCACCTGAACCAGACACATCGCCAACCCGAGACCTGGAGCGAGCGGAGCGGCAGGAAAGCTTTACCCTACTTTGATGCTGGGCCTCTCCGGGGTGGTGTGATCTACTGCTTGACATTGATGATTAGAGCAGCTGGCGTAATGCATCCATCGAAGAGTCTGCACTGCAGGGCCGAGCACCATTGAGGGAAACTAATGAGTGAGTGACCTGCACGAAGAGACCTCTCAGTCCCTCCCTCACCGCACTGCCACTAGATAGTCCCAAGACGCCGACGGAGGCTACTTGGGGACTGGACCCTCAGATCTTACTAGGGGCTGAGGCCCTTGCAAGGCGGATCAGGTCAGACACACGACTACTATGCAGTTGATACAAAAAAACATATGGACTGGCACTATCTGTAGTTTATAGAGCGCTGGTGACTGCTACCACTAGGTCAAAGTTGGCCACTTTCCTTTGGAAGATTGCGCTACACTGGGGGAGCGATTTAGAAAAGGGGGTGGTGATGAACAGAGTGTCTGAGTTAAACAGACCACTCTTACCCAGTCCAAAGATCAGGGCTTGATCCATCACCGTTATTTATCTCACTGCCCCATCCCAGCTCAGAACCTGGCTATATGCAAATCAGTCTGTCCCTGGCCCAGTGCATCATGGGAACAGGGCAGACTAAACTACCAAGCCAATTCTTCACCAGAAAGGAGACAAGCTACCGGGGACCGGTTTCTGGCATTTCAGCCTTCTTCGGCCCGGCTTGCTTGAATCCTGATGGAGCAGTGAGAAAGGGACTCATGTCTGAGTATACCCTGCCACACCTATAGTGGCCAAAAACGATTTAGAAAAGGTGGTGGTGATGAACAGAGTGTCTGAGTTAAACAGACCACTCTTACCCAGTCCAAAGATCAGGGCTTGATCCATCACCGTTATTTATCTCACTGCCCCATCCCAGCTCAGAACCTGGCAATATGCAAATCAGTCTGTCCCTGGCCCAGTGCATCATGGGAACAGGGCAGACTAAACTACCAAGCCAATTCTTCACCAGAAAGGAGACAAGCTACCGGGGGCCGGTTTCTGGCATTTCAGCCTTCTTCGGCCCGGCTTGCTTGAATCCTGATGGAGCAGTAAGAAAGGGACTCATGTCTGAGTATACCCTGCCACACCTATAGTGGCCAAAAACGATTTAGAAAAGGGGGTGGTGATGAACAGAGTGTCTGAGTTAAACAGACCACTCTTACCCAGTCCAAAGATCAGGGCTTGATCCATCACCGTTATTTATCTCACTGCCCCATCCCAGCTCAGAACCTGGCTATATGCAAATCAGTCTGTCCCTGGCCCAGTGCATCATGGGAACAGGGCAGACTAAACTACCAAGCCAATTCTTCACCAGAAAGGAGACAAGCTACCGGGGACCGGTTTCTGGCATTTCAGCCTTCTTCGGCCCGGCTTGCTTGAATCCTGATGGAGCAGTGAGAAAGGGACTCATGTCTGAGTATACCCTGCCACACCTATAGTGGCCAAAAACGATTTAGAAAAGGGGGTGGTGATGAACAGAGTGTCTGAGTTAAACAGACCACTCTTACCCAGTCCAAAGATCAGGGCTTGATCCATCACCGTTATTTATCTCACTGCCCCATCCCAGCTCAGAACCTGGCAATATGCAAATCAGTCTGTCCCTGGCCCAGTGCATCATGGGAACAGGGCAGACTAAACTACCAAGCCAATTCTTCACCAGAAAGGAGACAAGCTACCGGGGGCGGGTTTCTGGCATTTCAGCCTTCTTCGGCCCGGCTTGCTTGAATCCTGATGGAGCAGTAAGAAAGGGACTCATGTCTGAGTATACCCTGCCACACCTATAGTGGCCAAAAACGATTTAGAAAAGGGGGTGGTGATGAACAGAGTGTCTGAGTTAAACAGACCACTCTTACCCAGTCCAAAGATCAGGGCTTGATCCATCACCGTTATTTATCTCACTGCCCCATCCCAGCTCAGAACCTGGCTATATGCAAATCAGTCTGTCCCTGGCCCAGTGCATCATGGGAACAGGGCAGACTAAACTACCAAGCCAATTCTTCACCAGAAAGGAGACAAGCTACCGGGGACCGGTTTCTGGCATTTCAGCCTTCTTCGGCCCGGCTTGCTTGAATCCTGATGGAGCAGTGAGAAAGGGACTCATGTCTGAGTATACCCTGCCACACCTATAGTGGCCAAAAACGATTTAGAAAAGGGGGTGGTGATGAACAGAGTGTCTGAGTTAAACAGACCACTCTTACCCAGTCCAAAGATCAGGGCTTGATCCATCACCGTTATTTATCTCACTGCCCCATCCCAGCTCAGAACCTGGCTATATGCAAATCAGTCTGTCCCTGGCCCAGTGCATCATGGGAACAGGGAAGACTAAACTACCAAGCCAATTCTTCACCAAAAAGGAGACAAGCTACCGGGGACCGGTTTCTGGCATTTCACCCTTCTTCGGCCCGGCTTGCTTGAATCCTGATGGAGCAGTGAGAAAGGGACTCATGTCTGAGTATACCCTGCCACACCTATAGTGGCCAAAAACGATTTAGAAAAGGGGGTGGTGATGAACAGAGTGTCTGAGTTAAACAGACCACTCTTACCCAGTCCAAAGATCAGGGCTTGATCCATCACCGTTATTCATCTCACTGCCCCATCCCAGCTCAGAACCTGGCTATATGCAAATCAGTCTGTCCCTGGCCCAGTGCATCATGGGAACAGGGCAGACTAAACTACCAAGCCAATTCTTCACCAGAAAGGAGACAAGCTACCGGGGACCGGTTTCTGGCATTTCAGCCTTCTTCGGCCCGGCTTGCTTGAATCCTGATGGAGCAGTGAGAAAGGGACTCATGTCTGAGTATACCCTGCCACACCTATAGTGGCCAAAAACGATTAAGAAAAGGGGGTGGTGATGAACAGAGTGTCTGAGTTAAACAGACCACTCTTACCCAGTCCAAAGATCAGGGCTTGATCCATCACCGTTATTTATCTCACTGCCCCATCCCAGCTCAGAACCTGGCTATATGCAAATCAGTCTGTCCCTGGCCCAGTGCATCATGGGAACAGGGCAGACTAAACTACCAAGCCAATTCTTCACCAGAAAGGAGACAAGCTACCGGGGACCGGTTTCTGGCATTTCAGCCTTCTTCGGCCCGGCTTGCTTGAATCCTGATGGAGCAGTGAGAAAGGGACTCATGTCTGAGTATACCCTGCCACACCTATAGTGGCCAAAAACGATTTAGAAAAGGGGGTGGTGATGAACAGAGTGTCTGAGTTAAACAGACCACTCTTACCCAGTCCAAAGATCAGGGCTTGATCCATCACCGTTATTTATCTCACTGCCCCATCCCAGCTCAGAACCTGGCTATATGCAAATCAGTCTGTCCCTGGCCCAGTGCATCATGGGAACAGGGCAGACTAAACTACCAAGCCAATTCTTCACCAGAAAGGAGACAAGCTACCGGGGACCGGTTTCTGGCATTTCAGCCTTCTTCGGCCCGGCTTGCTTGAATCCTGATGGAGCAGTGAGAAAGGGACTCATGTCTGAGTATACCCTGCCACACCTATAGTGGCCCAAAAACGATTTAGAAAAGGGGGTGGTGATGAACAGAGTGTCTGAGTTAAACAGACCACTCTTACCCAGTCCAAAGATCAGGGCTTGATCCATCACCGTTATTTATCTCACTGCCCCATCCCAGCTCAGAACCTGGCTATATGCAAATCAGTCTGTCCCTGGCCCAGTGCATCATGGGAACAGGGCAGACTAAACTACCAAGCCAATTCTTCACCAGAAAGGAGACAAGCTACCGGGGACCGGTTTCTGGCATTTCAGCCTTCTTCGGCCCGGCTTGCTTGAATCCTGATGGAGCAGTGAGAAAGGGACTCATGTCTGAGTATACCCTGCCACACCTATAGTGGCCAAAAACGATTTAGAAAAGGGGGTGGTGATGAACAGAGTGTCTGAGTTAAACAGACCACTCTTACCCAGTCCAAAGATCAGGGCTTGATCCATCACCGTTATTTATCTCACTGCCCCATCCCAGCTCAGAACCTGGCTATATGCAAATCAGTCTGTCCCTGGCCCAGTGCATCATGGGAACAGGGCAGACTAAACTACCAAGCCAATTCTTCACCAGAAAGGAGACAAGCTACCGGGGACCGGTTTCTGGCATTTCACCCTTCTTCGGCCCGGCTTGCTTGAATCCTGATGGAGCAGTGAGAAAGGGACTCATGTCTGAGTATACCCTGCCACACCTATAGTGGCCAAAAACGATTTAGAAAAGGGGGTGGTGATGAACAGAGTGTCTGAGTTAAACAGACCACTCTTACCCAGTCCAAAGATCAGGGCTTGATCCATCACCGTTATTTATCTCACTGCCCCATCCCAGCTCAGAACCTGGCTATATGCAAATCAGTCTGTCCCTGGCCCAGTGCATCATGGGAACAGGGCAGACTAAACTACCAAGCCAATTCTTCACCAGAAAGGAGACAAGCTACCGGGGACCGGTTTCTGGCATTTCAGCCTTCTTCGGCCCGGCTTGCTTGAATCCTGATGGAGCAGTGAGAAAGGGACTCATGTCTGAGTATACCCTGCCACACCTATAGTGGCCAAAAACGATTTAGAAAAGGGGGTGGTGATGAACAGAGTGTCTGAGTTAAACAGACCACTCTTACCCAGTCCAAAGATCAGGGCTTGATCCATCACCGTTATTTATCTCACTGCCCCATCCCAGCTCAGAACCTGGCTATATGCAAATCAGTCTGTCCCTGGCCCAGTGCATCATGGGAACAGGGCAGACTAAACTACCAAGCCAATTCTTCACCAGAAAGGAGACAAGCTACCGGGGACCGGTTTCTGGCATTTCAGCCTTCTTCGGCCCGGCTTGCTTGAATCCTGATGGAGCAGTGAGAAAGGGACTCATGTCTGAGTATACCCTGCCACACCTATAGTGGCCAAAAACGATTTAGAAAAGGGGGTGGTGATGAACAGAGTGTCTGAGTTAAACAGACCACTCTTACCCAGTCCAAAGATCAGGGCTTGATCCATCACCGTTATGGTGCAGTGAGCTAAAAAACGGTGTTGGTTCTAGCCCTGATCTCTTGACTGGGTGAGAGCTTTCTGCTTAATTCAGAGACTCTGTTCCTCACCACCCCTTGTTGTAAATATTTTTGTCCACCCTAAGCGTGGAAGGGTATTCTCAGATGTGAGACCCTTGCTCATTGCACCATCAGGATTCAAGCAAACCGGGCCGAAGACGGCTGTAATGCCAGAAACCGGTCCCCGGGAGCTTGTTTCCTTCCCAGTGTAAGAATTGGCTTTTGTAGTTTGGTTTGCCCTGTTCCCATCATGCACTGGGACAGGAACAGACTAATTTGCATACAGCCAGGTTCTGAAACTGGGATGGTGCAGTGAGCTAAAAAACGGTGTTGGTTCTAGCCCTGATCTCTTGACTGGGTGAGAGCTTTCTGCTTAATTCAGAGACTCTGTTCCTCACCACCCCTTGTTGTAAATATTTTTGTCCACCCTAAGCGTGGAAGGGTATTCTCAGATGTGAGACCCTTGCTCATTGCACCATCAGGATTCAAGCAAACCGGGCCGAAGACGGCTGTAATGCCAGAAACCGGTCCCCGGGAGCTTGTTTCCTTCCCAGTGTAAGAATTGGCTTTTGTAGTTTGGTTTGCCCTGTTCCCATCATGCACTGGGACAGGAACAGACTAATTTGCATACAGCCAGGTTCTGAAACTGGGATGGTGCAGTGAGCTAAAAAACGGTGTTGGTTCTAGCCCTGATCTCTTGACTGGGTGAGAGCTTTCTGCTTAATTCAGAGACTCTGTTCCTCACCACCCCTTGTTGTAAATATTTTTGTCCACCCTAAGCGTGGAAGGGTATTCTCAGATGTGAGACCCTTGCTCATTGCACCATCAGGATTCAAGCAAACCGGGCCGAAGACGGCTGTAATGCCAGAAACCGGTCCCCGGGAGCTTGTTTCCTTCCCAGTGTAAGAATTGGCTTTTGTAGTTTGGTTTGCCCTGTTCCCATCATGCACTGGGACAGGAACAGACTAATTTGCATACAGCCAGGTTCTGAAACTGGGATGGTGCAGTGAGCTAAAAAACGGTGATGGATCAAGCCCTGATCTTTGGACTGGGTAAGAGTGGTCTGTTTAATTCAGAGACTCTGTTCCTCACCACCCCTTGTTGTAAATACACTGGGGGAGCGGCGGCAAGGCTGGACGCGGCTTTGGCCGGCTTCCCTACACGTTCCCTACCTGGAAGAGCGGATTTACCTCTCTGTACTGAACGCGCCCATATCAGCGGGAGACCACTTCCTGCTCTGCGGTGAGGCAGGAGCATAATCCCGGTGCATAGGGAGACACAGTTTGACACAGCAAATGGAGTGAGTGATACTGGAGTGGAGACCCTACTGTAGATTACAGTGAGGCTGAATTGCGACGTCATGGGCCGACCAGACCGTACACAACCTAAGCTAACTTTTGATAACGCCAAGAAGACTGAAACCGCGGACCCTCCACTAATGGGGTGAGCGATGAAGCTGGTCATTCTGGAGAAGGAGAATCAGCAGAGTCTCACATCCGAGGCATATTAATGACTATGGAGAAGAACTTGCAGAGTGGTATTGCTTCCCTATGTACTAAGATGGACGCGCTCACGTACCGCATGGACCGAATGACCGAAAGGCTAGACAAGCATGCCGAACGCATAGATATGTCGGAACGCAGAATTGGAGAGGTGGAGGAAGCGCAAACGACTTTGGATACAGAGCATAAACAGCTGGGCAAAGTGATCCAAGTTTTACAGGACAAGACTGAGGATTTGGAGGCGAGCTCCCGCATATGAAATATACTCATTACGGGACTTCCAGAGAATACCCAAACCGGCAACATGGAAATGTTTGCGGAGTCACTCCTGAAAAAGCTACTGGGAGATGACGCCTTCTCCGATGTTTATCATAGAGAGAGCTCACCGCACCCTTGGCCCTAGACCGAAGCCAGGGGCCCCACCGCGTCCTATAGTGGCCAAACTCCTAAATTACAGAGCCAGAGATACCGCGCTACGGCTGGCTCGAGAGAAACAACCACTCAACTACGAGGGATCTACGCTGTCCTTGTTCCCAGATTTCACGGCTCGAGTACAGGAGGCGAGGAGTCATATTATCCCCATGAGGTGACAACTACGGGATCTTGGGATAGACTACGCGATGCTGCACCCACCAAAATTAAGAGTCAACAGGCAAGGAAGATCCACCATCTTTACTGACCCGAATTCGCTTCAGAAAGCCGTGAAGGACTGGTGCAGGAATGCGAGATCTGTGCACAGACAGGATGATGCAGCGGAGGAGCCTGGCGACCCCTTGGAGGAACAGGACTCAGGACACTCCCGGCTGAAAAGGGAGGTATTTGTAATAACATGCCCTGTGCTTGGGGGTTCACTGTTTCTACAGTTTAGGTGGGGATGGCGCCTCTCTGGGAGGAGGCTTGCAGAGGGACTGTACACATTTGCTGAAGTGGGTAGTGTTATAACAGGGCTGAGGGCCTAAAACTTGTTGAAGTGGGGGTTTCCCCCCCCAATGCGTTCACACCTTCTATGACTCATGGACGATAACTAGTTAAATTAGAAGATGTAATTAAGTGGTCGTCTGATCAGGGACTGCGCTGAAACTTTGTAATTAAAACTTTGATGTATTGGCACTAATAGATACTATTATGGCTGGAACACGCGATCTGGTGACTGCCAGGGCTCTTAGTGGGTAGGATGAAAAGGCTGAGTAGTGTTTGCCAGAATCTAGGAGCCCATCACTGCAATTAGATAATGTGCTGAATTTCAGAGGGGCACTGCTTACCTTCTTATTTTTATTTTTGTTGAGGCGGGATAATGGGCGGGCACAATGCACTGATTCTGATATAGTCTCATAATGTGCGAGCTACCTATGTCCCTGAGTGTGCGCCACATACTTGAAGAGCTCACTTTTTGGGGTGTTTTGTTTCTATTTTGTATTGTTTTGTCTATCACATTCAGTGCTAGGAAATGTGGGAGGGAGGAGGTGGGAGGGATTTAGTTGGGGACTTCTAGGAGGGGGGGAGGGGGTTCGGGATGGGGGAGAGAAGGGACGCGGCCAAGTTTGGGTTGGGCAAGCGTGGGAGGGGGGCAGGACTGAGGTACTGGGTTTTTCAGAACCTGTACTAATCCGGTAACCCAGCGGTGTCAGGGCAAAACTCAAAGACCCCGGATTCCCCGGTCTTGGCAAACAGAGACACGCGATACTTCTTGATGACGTCAAAGACCAAAGTTTATTGGTTGCAACCAGGGACAGAGATCTACGAAGTACACACGGGTAGTTCGTCAGAGACTGCACACTTCGATAAACGGAACACGGTCTTTTATGCCGAAAATTACGCCTCTGGCAACATTACAATTTACATTTGGTGCATACAAACTGACCAATGACCACGTAGCATTTCAAAAGTAGCAAATGACGACAGTCAAAGATAATCCCCTTTCCGTTGTCCAGCCCACCAAAAACGATCACACACATTCTTGGTTTCCTGTTCGATCAGGCCGGACAAACCCATCCTAAACCCTTCAACCCAGATCGATGAACATATCGTAAAGGAAAGGAAGAAACAGATGGAAAGGAGATAGAGAGGTGGGAACGGTGTACCATAAACTCGGACACGTCCTGCCCTTTGATCTTTATCAAGAGACTGCTGCACAAGGAACTGGCTCAGCGGGATTCGCCCCAGGCGAGGAGTCAGTTCGGCCAGGTCAACCAGAAGTCAGCTAAGGCGTACGTGTCAAGGACTTTCTCGGCCGCAGTCATCGGGCCTATGTTAGGGCAACCACACAAAATGGCTGCCACATACAAAATGGAACCCGGAGGTTCAGACTAAATCCTCAAATGCAGAGTGTTCTCCTATATCGATTCATACGAAAACACTCAGACACGTTACACTCGCCATTTGCGGTCTGTAGAGACCAAGATCGTCCATTTCCGACGATCCTTATAAATCGGGTTTCGGAACTTTCGAACCCAATTCGGAACCACGGAACCACAGGACACAGGACTTGAAGTTTTCTAATTTGCTGTTTTTGAATGAAAAGCAATGTTTAATTGTTGTAAGTTTGAGCACAGAGCACTGGACTAAGATATTCATGACATGTTTGGCACTATTTGTTTTCCACATTTTCGATGACACATGAAGGGGCACAATAGACACAGGACAAGGACACCATCACAGTCTTAACATGGAACGTGCGTGGCCTAAATGACCACAGAAAGGTTAGGCAAGTCCTGCAGTATTTAATGAGGCACTCAATTGACCTTGCACTCCTACAAGAGACACATTTCCGCCCAGATAGCCAGACACTGTCCTACAGGGGACTGCATGGACACACACACTCAGCAGGGTTTTACATCGCACGCTCGGGGAGTACTCACATGGGTAAATCCTAAAACAAATATGACACTTACCACACTCGTCATTTCCAAATGTGTTGGTAAGGGTATGACTTTCCATGTGGTCACTCGTATGGACCGAATTACGTTTGCCCCTCTTTTTATTTACAGTTAGCTTCCACAATAAGAGACAACTGCGGAGTTCATACTCTCTGGGGGGGCGATTCTAATATGGTGAACAACCAGAATTGGATAGATCAGATGGCCCGCTGCGCAAATCGACGAATTCGGCCCGTGTACTGGAAGCCGAGATGACTAGACTGGGTCTGCAGGATGTCTGGAGAACTAGACGCCCGACACAGGGAGGGTACACACACTACTCTGCACAGCATGATATCCACACTAGTATTGATTACTGGTTGTTCCCTACTACTCTCCTTTCGACGGTATTGTGGCGCTTGACATTGCCTCGAACGTATTCGGACCACTCACCTGTGCTTATTAAGTTTAGAGCTTGCATGGACAGCCCCCCTCTCTTTAGCTGGCGTTTGCCTCCTTATGCATTGCTGGACGCCGCTTTTCGTGAGGACTTAGTGACTGCTGCTGAATAATTCCTTGATAACAACGTTGGTTCAGTGGACTGATTTCTCACGGTGTGGGAGGCCTTTAAGGCGTATATGCGCGGGCTGGCTATATCTAAACACGCGGGAGTCCTGAAGGCGATACAAGTTTGTCTTCCCCTCTTAGAATCTAAGCTTAAGGACATCAAGGTGAGACGCTTGAGCGACTCTAGCCCGGAGTTAACTAGTGAATTGGCCCAGACGCTTCGTGAATATCATGAAGAAGCCGATACCGAAGTTAAATACTTGGGAAAATACAGCATAGCTAGAACATACGGAGAGGGGGACCGCCCGGATGCAGTCCTTGTACGAATGGCGAGACAGCGCAGACAGGGAGCTGCGGTGCCCACGATGAGGGACGAACGTACGGGGGAGGAACTTACTGACGACCAAGTTGCGATGCGATTTAGAGACTTTTATGCAGCATTGTATGCGTCTAGAGGTCCGGCCAAGGAGGAACGTATTTTGGATTACCCTTAAGCATATACAACTGCCGGAATTGACGAACACTCACAGGGAATGTTTGGTTAGACCGTTTGAGAAGGAGGAGATAGTCTGGGCGCTCTCTACCATGAAATCTGGAAGCGCACCTGGAAGTGACGGATTCCCTGCTTCCTTTTACAAGACCTTTTCTGAGTTACTAATTCCAAAACTGCTGACGCTGGTGGAGGAGATAGCGGAGGCAGCGGAGATGCCACCGACAATGAGAGAGGCTATCATTATTGCCATTCTTAAGCCAGAGAAACCCCCAGATGACTGCGCCTCCTACCGGCCACTATCATCGCTTAATGTAGACGCTAAGATATTTGCAAAGGTCATTGCCAATCGTCTGAGCCCGCTGCTTCCGAAATTGGTCGCCCCTGAACAGGCTGGCTTTGTACCCAATCGAAATTTAGCCTACAATATCCAGACAGTGTTTGCGGCCCTTCAACATATTAGACAGGATGTTCCGGCCGTTGCAGTCTTTCTCGACATGGAAAAGGCGTTTGACTCAGTAGAGTGGCCCTTTCTTTGTCTGGTGCTGAAACGTATGGGAGTGGGATACCTTTTTATACAACTTTTGGATACACTATACACCTCCCCGGTGGCTAGGGTGCGTATAGGCTCTGTTGTTACGGAACCTTTTTCAGTAGAACGCGGAACTCGGCAGGGCTGCCCACTGTCACCACTTCTGTATGCCCTGGTCGCGGAGCCTCTGGCGTGTGCATTGCAAGAGTATCATGGACATCGCGGTATTGGTTTCCTCTCGTACAAACTGATTGTGTTCACGTATGCGGATGACACCTTGCTATATGTGCGCCACCCTGAAGATAATCTATTGACGGTGCTAAGAGAGGGGGTTTTATTTGGCTCGCTCTCGGGGATACATTTGAACTGGGGCAAGACCATAATGTTCCCCCTCACACCCGTTACTAAGCGAGTCGACTCAGATTACCCCTTACAGTGGACGACTGACTCGGTACGCTACTTAGGCATAAGGCTGCATACAAATTTGGATGTAGTTCTCAGAGAGAACTATGGTACGGCCGTTTCCAAGCTGGAGGATGATGTAGACAAATGGATTAAGCTACCTTTGTCCCTTCTAAAAAGAATCTCACTGCTAAAAATGATTGTACTGCCTCGTTTTTTATTTTTCTTTAGTACCATACCTATGGTTCTGTTGAGCGCAGTCTTTCGGCAGCTTCATGCGTTAGTGCTTCGATTGGTTTGGGCTGGAAAACAGCCCAGGTTTGCCTGGAAAATTCTTATCAGATCGTATGAGAATGGAGGCCTAAATGCTCCGGACATAGAATTATATTATTGTGGCGCGCAGGGGGCCCACGCGTACGGATGGATACATGGCCCCGCAGAGGCGCCGCATTTACGACTGGAAGCGCTGGTTGCAGAACCGGCCCCACTGCCGGCCCTACTACCCTGACCTAGAGACCAACGCACGGGTATTCTGAACTCTATGAATGTGGTAACACATGCGTGGTATCACCTTATGGATGACCAGGCTTGCTCGCTGCTGTATGCCCCAGAGGCAAAAATAGCGTGGTGCTCGTGGCTTGCTCCCTGCAGGGATAGAGCTGTTCTAAGGGCTTTAGCTGCATTAAATATAGACACCATGGGTGACCTCTTTGAGTCCGGAAAGGCCCGCACATGGGACGACCTTACTCCGAAGGAGAGAGCGGAGACCTTGCTGCTCTCGCGTTTTCAATTCCATAGAGTCCGTCACGCTCTAAGAGAGAACTGCTGGGGGAGGATATGACGGAACCCCAAACGGTTTTAGCGTATGAGCATATAGTTACTGCTAAAACCTCTACTAAGCTAATTACGAACCTCTATCGCATCACTCTTGCGGAAAAAATGGCGGATTAAGCTAAACCGAGACTTGCTTGGCAGACGGATCTAGGTAGAACTACCCGAGACTACATGGACGTATTGCTGTGCTAGTGTGCGCAGGGTTTCCCTTAACGGTAGACACAGATTGTTGCATTTAAAAATGTTAAATAGGGTGTACTATACCCCTGAGCGCTTATTTAATATGGCTTACGTGATAGCCCAGGGTGCGAAAGATGCCGGGCTTAATCAGCCGATTTCTTGCATCTAGCGTGGCTGTGCCCGAGAGTGGCTGACTTTTGGCGCAAAGTCTATGACAAAGTAAATAGGATTACTGAACTGTCGCTGTCCCCATCCCCGTTATTGGCCCTGTTGGGATATTCTAAGGAAGTACCACCTGCTGCGCGGCGACTGGTAGACATGGCCTTCAAAGTGGCAAAAAGGTGTATAGCACTCACTTGGATGCGAGGAGCGTCCCCCACTCTTGCTCATTGGTCCACTGATATGTTATACTGCTGTACACCGTCTGAACATTATAGTGAGATATTGCCACCAAGAAACAGACCTAAAAACTATTGGGCGTTGTATTTAGAACACAAACTTACACAGGACGGGGACACACGACAGGAAGCGAACACTACCCTGGACATAGGGGAATCACGGGAGGGAGGGTCAATACGCAACGAACAGGATTTTAGATAGGGCAGCGAAATAGGAGTCCTTGCAGAGCTTACGGATTGGATTTATTGTGCTGTGATGGTAGAGGAGGAGATGTGATGTACTTATTTAAATGTACTGTTTAAACTGCTCTATTGTAGTACACTGATGTCCTGATTGTGTGCATTGTGATTGTATATTGTTGGAATACCAATAAATAAATTTTTTTTTAAAAATCGCCTTGCCTCAAACGCAAAATGTCAATAGAATTTTGGAAGCTAATTAACTAATCCACCAGTTGGAAATCCTAACGCTCTATATCAAATATCACAGATGAAGCGGGGGTAAAGGAACAGTAACTGGATCTTTAAAAACAGCCAGCCAAAGTAATACCAGGGAAGATCTGCCTATGGCGATCCATTCCAGAACATTGGAAATAATTATTAGTAATAGCCGTCGGGTTGGGGCCCCGGGGCCGAATGTCCTCCCCTCAAGCACTTTATAAAGAGAACCCGCAATTCTGGGCGGAGAATCTGACTACCTCATTTAATCACATCTTGCTGAGTCAAGAATTACTGGATAACTAGAGGGGATCAGTCTTAGCTCCTATTTACCAAGTGGGTCAAACTTCAGGCCCCGCTAGTTATCGTTTTATAGCACAAATGTATTGTGAGGCCAAGTTTTTCACCAAATGTCTGCTGGCAGATCTCATCACTTGTGTGGAATCTAAAAACCTGCTGCCCAGAAATCAGACTGGGTTTATGAAAGGTCTTGGTACATCCATCAACATTTATATGCTACTAGAAGCTCGTCCCGACGTTGTCTGGGTATGAAATGCTGCCGGCCAGCAGTATATTGTTTTGTAGGATTTCGTTTTGATAGCATTTCTTATCTGTGACAGGACTGTGAAACGCTCCGATTCACAGTGCACTGCTGATGCACTTAAGAATGCGCGTTCAGTAGTGTGTGAACTCGAGTTTCCCTACTTTATTTTTCCTTGCAATATTATATAGCGCGAACTCGACAACATGGCATGAGCACAATTTACATTACAGAAGAACACATTCATTTGTGGTAGGCACGGGGAGACAAAGCGATTTGCCTGGAATCACAGGATGTTGAGCTGATGCCGAGATTCAAACGTAGCTCCTCAGCTCTTAAGTTCGCAATTCTAGAACTTGTGGCGGGAGGTGTGTCTAAAAGTGTATGTCTGTGCTGGCCATCAATGAGAGAGACCTGTGCATTTTTCAAATGGGTGGTGAAAAAATATGAGTATGTTGCTGGAGATGTGGCTCGCCGTGCCACCAATGTACTTACCGCAGGAGGGTAAACACCCATTATTCCGCAACTTTCTTTCCGCATACCATCACTCCGCATACTTTCATTACGAAAGTACCATGACTCCGCAATGCCATTATAACGCATGGCATTACATTTTATATGCTTTTACCATGCATACGTTTACAACGAAATGCATGAATGGTAAAAGCATGTTTTTTTTAATGTTTGGATAAGGTAAGTATGGGTATAGGGGTATATGTTTTGGGGTACTGAGGTATATGTTTTGGGGTGTTTGGGTATTTTAAGGGTTCAGCTATAGTTTTGGGTTATGGGGTACAGGGGTAGTTTTAGGGTTTAGGGATAAGTATGGGTTTTGGGGTACAGGGGTATTTTTAGGGTTCAGGGCTAGGTTTGGGTTTTGGGGTATAAGGGTATTTTTAGGGTTCAGGGGTAGGTTTGGGTTTTGGGGTATATGGGTATTTTAAGGGTTCAGGCCTAGGTTTGGGTTTTGGGGTACAGGGGTATTTTTAGGGTTCAGGGCTAGGTTTGGGTTTTGGGGTACAAGGGGTATTTTAGGGTTCAGGGGTAGGTTTGGGTTTTGGGGTTCAGGGTTATTTTTAGCGTTCAGGGCTTGTTTTGGGTTTTGGGGTACAGGGGTATTTTTAGGGTTCAGGGGTAGGTTTGAGTTTTGGGGTACAGGGGTATTTAAGGGTTCAGGGCTAGGTTTGGGTTTTGGGGTACAGGGGTATTTTAGGGTTCAGTGCTAGGTTTGGGTTTTGGAGTACAGGGTTATTTTTACTGTTCAGGGCTTGTTTTGGGATTTGGGGTACAGGGGTATTTTTAGGGTTCATGGGTAGGTTTGGGTTTTGGGGTACAGGGGTATTTTAGGGTTCAGGGCTAGGTTTGGGTTTTGAGGTACAGGGGTATTTTTAGGGTTCATGGGTAGGTTTGGGTTTTGAGGTACAGGGGTATTTATAGGGTTCAGGGCTAGGTTTGGGTTTTGGGGTACAGGGGTATTTTTAGGGTTTAGGGATAGGTTTGGGTTTTGGGGTACAGGGTATATTTATAGGGTTAAGATGGGTTAGTGTTTAAGGGTGTTGGGGTATTTTAAGGCGTAAGGGTGGATTATGATTATGGGGTGCAGGGGTATTTAAAGGGAGCAGAGTGGGATTAGCACACAATATGAGAGATGGCATGAAGGGCGGAACGTACCACACGCCCCCAGCATTTGTCACGCCCACAGCACACGCCCACAGCACAACGCAACACGCCCACAAGGGACTACTCTGCTGGCACGGTTCTTTTACCTTTTATATGTATATGGTGGGCGTGTGCATAGCCTATGTCCTTCTGCTGCAACTGCCCTTTCCAACGCTGTATTGGGTGTTGTGATTGGTGCTGTGGTTCCTGAGATTACCCGCCTCAAAGGTTTGGGCTCTCTCTTTATTATATTAGTATGGATATGGATTTACAATGGAACAAGCAAGGCGTTGCTCAATAAACCTTCACTTGTGCTTGACTGACTTTTGATTAGCTTTTGATGCAGTGCAGAGGAATATCCTTTGGGTTAAGCTATCATATTGGGGAATTTCTTCTAATCTCCTCAGCGCGATCCAAATATTGTACACGGATACATGGACAAGAGTTAGGTTGGGCCAAGGCACAACAATTTCGATAAAAATACCAACAATGAACGGCCTAAAACAAGGCTTTGTCTTGGCCCCTCTTGTTTCGTTTGTATCTCGCTGATCTTTCTCCTGGTCTGAATAACATTACCTTGCACTCCCTGTCTGTGGCCAGCTTTAATGTCTTCCATCTTTTGTATGCTGACGATATTGTCCTCCTTAGCTACACAAATGGGGGGCTTCCGCGGTTAATCAGCAAAACTGCTCAGTACGCCTCATCTACTGGCTTAAATTGTCAACTTAAGTCAAATAAAAACTATGCTAGTGACAAAGGACATAGCAGCTTGCCAAAACTCTGTATCGAAGGGACCGCTCTTGAGTCAGTACTAGAGTAAAACTATTTGGGGGTAATGTTTGATGTGAAGGGCTTATTTACGAACCAGTGTACTGCGAAACAAAGAAGGAACTCTTTAATCGCAGCGTTTGCTCCCTGCGGAACGCCTTAAAAGGACTATCCCTCAAGCCTTTACTAGAAGTTATCACAGCCAAACATATCCCATCTCTGACATATGGTGTGAAGGTTTTAAGAAGGAAGGCAGATAAAACTATAGACCATCTTGTAGTAAAGACTTATTGTTGCCTATTTAATCTCCCACAGCAGGTTTTGCCGCACAAATCCGAAGTAAGTTTTGCTCCAGAAGACAATATTTAAATAGTCATGGGGCATATTTGAAATTTTGTCATATGAAACGAAAAACATTCCACTCTTATGTCAGTCGTTTGGGAGGCTATAAGCGACCGTAAAAATATGAATGTCCATGAATATTTTAACTTGGCCGTATCCACTTTTAATAAAGAACAATTATGGGCCTTACCCCTCTCACAGTCTGCATTTAATATAGTTTTTGATGGGAGCATTAAAAAAGTGTCATTAATGCTGGATAGAGAGGTGCTTGCGTTAAGATCCCATGCGTGGATGGTAATTGTAACATATGCCTTCCCAAAACCCCAGAACTATCTGGGAGGTCTGGCTAGATTAAATATCTCACGAGACTCCGATTTGGCAATTTTGAATTTCTCAGTAACGTTCCTGTCTGGAAAAAAATAGGTAACATAACATCATGTCACCTCTGCAATTACAACAAAGAAGAAATGGGTAACTTAGTCTGCAGCTGCCCAGCCTTAACTGCTGAATGCAGAAGCCTGTTAAGACAGGATTTCAGTCAATATGCTATTCGTACACGCCACCAATCAGTAATAGCTGGTCTGGAGGGAGAAGATTTACAATTTAATGGAAGATTCTTAAAGTTTGTTGATATTGCAGAGGGTAAATTAGCTAAATGCGCACAGTAAAGGGTTTTCGCTTCTCACAATTCTATCAAGTTAGGAACAAACCAGTAGGAAGGAGAGATAATTAAAGCAAGAGTCATGCTGGCTCATAATTATATACGAACACCTTGAATAATGTGGATAAATGGGCTTAGTTACTGTAAAGTTTTGAGATAACTCTACAAACGGTATATTACACTTTAAAACCGTACATAACGTATACAAAGGGACGGTGCACCAAAAGAGAGTACTCAGAAGCTCCAATTCGTATTCCAAAATTTCTTTATTCAATTCAATTTAAAACAAACTCCTCAGCCAACGCGTTTCGTTCACAAAGAACTTCGTCAGGGCTGAAACAATTCAGAAACACAGTCAATACAAAATATATAAAATATATAAGAAAATAGAAAAAGCCCAGTCATAACCATCACTTCACAATGCATAACAATATTAAAAACAGTTATTTCTCATGTACATCGTGTATATAATGAGTTTACAAATCCTAACTTGACAAGAGAAAAGGGGAAAAAGAAACACAATATATAACATAACAATTCAATGAAATGTTTTTTCTCAAAAACGTTTTTTTCTTCCTATATTTAAGGTACCATAACACAAAATATACTAATAAGATATGTCAATTTTATAATTCACAATTTGAAACAACCAAAATATCTCAGTGTCATGATTCGTGATTAGAAAAAATGTTTTTGTGAATTGATCGTAAACACCAACGATAATCAATTTATAATAGGTTGTACAATTTATGTAAATTCATTCCATACCTATAATATTCCGTAGTCAGAAATGACCACGAGAAACAAAATATAAAAGGGGGGGTGGGGGGGGAGAAGAAGGCGCCTGGGTCATGGTTAGAATATATAGCATCATCAGCTCCAATCCGACATGGAGGTGGGAGATAGTTCTCCTCACCAAATCTCCACCTAATTATGCCTTAGTTTGAGTATAATTCTCACCTGGTTCGAATTGTGGTATGCACCCAAAAAGTGTTTAGAACATATATCTTATCTCCAATATCACTACTAAATCGTGATTACATAACATAGTTTACATCACCATTTCCAATCAAACGAAGAAATCGGGGAATATTGTCATCGTCAAGTCATTGCCCAACAATTCCTTGTTTTTAAAAAAACTCAAACCACACACACTCTCTCTCCTCACCTATTCGGTAAAGGAAATGTCCCGTAGAATTGGACCCATCGCTGGAATGTATTAAAAAGTATTACAAACAACAGTTTCACAGGGGCCAATAGGTTAGTTGGCCACTGGACAAACCGTGCATGTTGTCCGTTCTGTAAATAAACAAGAATAATAGTAAAATCAAAGACATATTGGCATAATATTATAAACTAACCAGAATCTGTCCGTACACCATCAACACTATGAGTGCATTTGACAGATGATTTAAAATCCATGATAGCCCTACACTAGAAGGGAAGAATCTTACCTAAATAAAGTGAAGTAACCAATAGTGTTCCCGTGGTATAATAACGTTGGGAAGATCCGATCTAAGTCACGGCCGCCCGTTCTATTAAAAACATGAGAAAGAGGAAAGTGGATGCAGTGTAGGTTAACAAACCAGAATTAAATATAGTCAGCAGTATAATTTAAATAATATGTATAAATATATATCTAAGGTCAATTCTGAAAAAAACACAAATAAAATTGTGAATTCTAGCAAAAAAGTTGTAGAAATACATCATGTAATTTGAGGGTACGAACGCTGCATGTGAAAATAAAGCGACCGTGGCAATAGTTTTACTCGATAGGGCAGAGGATAAACGATAAGTAGGGTAAGGTAATATGAGGTGATATACATATACCGTTATACATATCGGTTGTAAATAATCCCAGTTGTCCCACTAGAGACCAGAAGTATGCGTTAAGAATATACGTCATGTGACTTGAAGGTACAATCACTGCATGAGAAAAAAAAGCGGCAGTGGCAATAGTTTTAGTCAATAGGGCGGAGGATTAAAGGTCGGCAGTGTAAGGTAATATGAGGTGATATACATGTACCATTATACATATCAATTATAAATCATCCCAATTGTCCCACTAGAGACCAAAAATATACGTTAAAAATATACGTATCAAAAACCCAATGTTCGTAACAGATTTCATGGAATATATCGCTCAAAACCAAGAGTTATCCAGTGTTCTCAGAAAAGCACCCACTCCCCCGTCTTACAGACTTATCGGATAGCTGGTAACGTAGAGAATGAATTGATTGTAAGCCGAGCCATTGTTTTTGACCGGTTTAAATATCCCGGCAAGATACCTCTAAGCCCGCCCTCTCTGTTTCCCGCATCGCGGTCGATTGAAAGTCACGTGATAGTATGTTTCTCCATTAGCGCCATCTTAAAGTAAGTTTTAACTAATAACAAAAAAACACAGTAATCGTGTATTTTCGGGTAGAAACCACGAAAAATCACTATAAAAATAAGGGTACTATAACGAAACAATATTATGTATTTTAAATATAGTAATCTATGCCTATCACAGGAATTGATTAAAGTTTGTGTGTTAAAGTTTATCGGGCTCGACGCCATCTTGGAGTATGTGACAGACTGCTGTCGGGATGAAAATATATGATTCAAATGGTTGTAACAAAATGCAGAGACACAAGCTCGTATAGAAATAATTCTAACCATACGCTAACGGCACCATCTTGGAGTGTGTAGTCAAACAAATATCGAAAGGAGATAATTATCTATGTTTCGATTGGAGACAACAAAGACAACATATAGCAGAATAATTTGGAGATAATTAAAGAAGCACCCGACTAAGGTCAAAGAAGAGGGAAAAGAAAACAGGGTTGGAAAAGGAAAGGATAAAGGATAAAAAACCAATTGTGCCAAGAGATGCCATATATGTTATGTTGATTAAAAGTCATATGTACAGTCACCATCAACAGAAAGTACCCTACTCCACATGGCTTTTCTTGTGTTTCATTCACATTATTCTAATCCCAATGCATCCATGTAGGATTGTATACATATGTACTGAGTGGAATGCATGATATTAACCACTATGATACAATAACAATGAAATGTTTCTTCTTAAATACAGTTTACACATTATCTCATGATATAAGGTTAATTTAATCAATCCCATTGAGCCCAATGGGAAACATGGTTCAAGTCAATACACATCACAGAAAATAGTGCATCTCACCATCAGTATTATGCCCGAGGCTTGTAGCCCTCAGACGACAAATCCATCTTGCTTTCTTTCGCCGTAACAAAAGTTCTCTATTACCGCCTCTTTTTGGTACTGAAATGTTATCTATAGCATGGAACCAGAAATCAAGGTCATCAGGTTGTTCAGCCATATAATGATTCGTAATGGGATATCTGGTGTCTCTGGTTTTTATTGCACGTCTATGTTCTTGTATTCTGAGTTTTAAGGAGCGCACCGTACTGCCCACGTAGATGATACCACACCTGCAACCAAGTACATAGACCACATGTGTAGTGTTACAATTTATGAAAAAGTCAATATTGTAGTTCTTATTTGAGTTATAACTGAAATTGGAGATCTTATTTTTGCCCATAGGACCGATATTACACGTTCCACACGTGAAAAAGCCTTTTGGCCTATCTGAGAACCATGTTGGGATGGATTTTGGAGTGTAGAAATAAGAAGGTGGGGGGGTCAAAAGGGGGAAGTTTAACGACCACGGTAACTCAAACCCCTTTATCAACTGAAGAAACAAACAAGAGTTACCTGGTCAAATCGCTTACCTAAGTGTTGTGTCATGCCAAAAAAGACCACTAAACCAACATGTCCTCACAGTGATAATACTGGGTTAGAAAAGTTCCCATCAGCCCACCCTTATTGGTGGAGTGTCGTCATGTGGGATGTAAACCATGAACCATAGTTTCTCCCAATGCACCTGGTAATGATGCGAAGAAAGGTTCTGGACGGTGTTGATCTGAACCACAGTATTTCAGAGGTAGGACCGATGGAGTGCAGTGCTCGTGCAAAAACAATAGTGAATAAAATTGGCTCCTGAGACAAAAAATATGTTTATTCAGTATTGTCCAGGGTCAAGAGTAAAAACAACGCCGCATAGTCTAAGAATTAACTATGTCATGGCGTAGTGCGTGGGGGTCGACATGTTTCAGCTGGGAGGACCACTAGTCCAAGCTTTCTTCAGGACCACTAGATGTTACGCATCTGCACTGTGACAAACATAAAGTGTATGAACATTTTGGATTAATCCTACCAGATCTTTGAGCCCAAAGTATTTCCTGGTGTTTATCCAACTGGTCGTGATTTTCCTAAAGTGAAAAAAAGCGATGTGAGAGGCATTTGTGATGTAGTGGAAATTAAAAAACATAACACAACAAAGATAGGCAGGGCGGTAGAAAACATTTCTCCGCCTATCAGAAGTTACATAGGTCTCCTGATTTGAAACTGATTCAGTTATACAGTGTTGATTTATCTATGTTCTACTCACCCAACAATCTGTGGGAGAACACACTGAAAACTGAAAATAAAGATTACCAGAAGATTACCAACATCTCTTTGAGAAATAATTCTTTCTTGTGCTAAATACCACTTGCACTTATTTTCTTGTCCTTTGTGGTGCACCTTTGCCGTTGTTTTATTTGTACTTTAATTCCCTAGGGAATAGGCACAGTAACGATGGGTGCCAGCCAGTGTGCACACAATTCCCTTTATTAACTCAAGGGCCACATAATATTACGGGAAGAAAGGTAGTAAGGTGCTGACGTTAGGAAGGGTCCATCGTTTTATTTTTGTTTCTTACTATGGCAAGAATCAGTCTGGGTCATTATTATATGAGAAATTTGAATAATGCAAAAAAAATAAGGGCGTAGTACCTGTAAAGCTTTGAGATGATTTACAAAAGGCACATGGTACTTTAAAACCTTACATGATTTAAGCACACTTTATTTGATGCCAGGTCTCAATAAAAAAGCTTGCCAAATGCCCAGCAGTTCATACCATAGTAATTTACTTTGTTCCTCCATTGAAGGGGATTTCTCGGAGCATGAAGCATGATTAATAACTAATAGAGGGAATAGGGCACTTTAGACACAGCGGAAATAGTAGGTGGGACATGTCTCTCTCAAACGCAGTTTTGCAGTATGTTATAATTATGAGAATATCCTTTACTTGTAAATCGTCCTTTTATAATGTTGTTGGTTTATTATATGTATGAAATGTGTAAAAATGTGTTACATTGTAAGTTTGTGTTAGCTGAACAATAGATTCTTCTTCTTCGAATATCAAGTACTGCACTTCTTCCGGTCCGTGTGCAGTTCGGTGTCACTCAGACCCACGCCACGTGCGCCCCCTGCCGGAGCGTGCTGCGAAGCCACCTGCGACTTCTCTCGCCCCAGAGGCTCTGAGCGCGGCAAACTCACTGCACACAGGTGTGTGCCCCACCTGCCTGGAGCAGCAGGGGTGCCCGAGATGGCTGCTCCGCCGCGCTGCTCATGCCCCGCAGCACGCTTACTCCCCCCATGTTTAGGTCTCGGCGTCAACGCGCGGAAGCGCGTCTCCGCCGGAGATCTTTTGTCAGCGACTATGCTTCCCAGGAGACAGTCCTGGCCACACGCATCCTTCCATGCGATTTGTAACTGGAACGCGCGCTGTGGCCAGGCGCTGTCTCCTGGGAAGCGCAAGCACCACACACGCATGCGCATACACACACACACAAGCGCCCACGCACATACATACAGAGACACCCACCCCCCCTCCGCAGACATACACACACGCGCGCGCGCACACACACACACACACACGAGTGCACCCCCCCTCTCCCCCGCCGTCGCACACATGCATACACACACAACGAGAGAACCGTGCCCCCCCCCAGCCCTTTGTAACTTACCAGATCAATTCTGAGGGACTCCGCTCTCCTTCTGGCGTCGCGACTCGCGAGACGATTTCACTCCGCCTTCTCTTCCGGTTACGTACGCAGCCCCGCCCCCGTCACAGGCGACTTTGCCTGACTTCCCGTCCTACCTGCGCTCACTGAGTTCGGGAATGACATGCATGCATAATAGGGAAATATTGCCGCAGCTGCGCCCCAGCCACACGCAGAACTGGAACACCAACAGGGCATGTGTGTAACAGGCACCACTCCTCAGCCCCCTAGCGACGGATTTGACCCCCTATGATTAATATGTGTGCACCCGAATCCCCCGAGGGGCCCACACTTGCTAGCTTTCCCCAATCAAACAATAACTCAGAATAATGTGACAACCTAAATGAAGGGTTTCTGCACAGAAAAGAAAGGGGTGTCAGGCAAAGGCAAACATCTCTCAAAGATGTGGAACAATGACAGGCGAGTTTCCCCTTTGTGGGCCCCTTCTGTAGCTATCCTGCTCCAGTCTAAACAACAATAAAGCTTGAACGTCGGCTAATGATTATAAATATTTCGCGCGCAAAAGAAAGTTTTCTTTCAATACATTGCAGCGTTTATGACCCCATTCCTTAATCGCAGTATCCGCGAGATTGTTCACAGTTCATCTGAAATGTAAAGTGTATTGATGGAGCTACTTTGTAATCTATTCCAGTGGACGTGCACAATTAAGCAGATACAAATCTCTCATAAACGCATTAAGTGGTAACCTACCTCGGTGGCGTTTAATTGCATTACGGGTTTTCGACATTCAATTAGAAGACCTTTCTGACAGGTTTCAGTCCCTGAGAGAAGCAAAGAAAGAGATTACCTCATACTCGTGCACCTGTGAGAGTTCTCAGGATTTTCTCAGTGCTTCTAGTATTGCAAACTTTGCACACTTAAACTGAGTGGTTAGGGTTGCGTGCGGTCACCACAAATGTGAAAAAAGACCACTGCTTGAGTTATAATCATAAATCTCACACCAGCTGCAGCGTGACACGCTCTTCTCTGGTATATGTGCGCACAGAATGTCCAAGAGTGCACCAAAGTGAGATGTGAGAGTTAGGATGGAAAATTAATGTTTTAACAGAAAAAAGTTTACTGTTAGGTGCCAGACTCTATTCCATGGTGCAATGAGACTCGCCAACAGTAACACTGCTAGATGGATGGAGTGAGAGTCACGCTCGATGAGTGAGACATGAGGTGTCTGGAAAAGTTCTGCTGGCCAGGGGTAACAAAGGCTGCTGCAGTCCCTGTGGCTCAGAAGGGCCCCAGCACTCCACGGGGCCACGACCCCCTCAAGGGCGCCCCCATTCAGCTTAGGGCCAAACAATATCTGTAAGATATGAGAGGCTCGTGAACCCCTCATCACATTGTGCAGGGGGCATCATTTTCAGCTATGCCGCTGCTGCTGGCCACACGCATCCCAGCGGACAGGTCAGTGTCAGGGGCTTCTGATTATTGCATGCCTTTCCTGAAAGGGCGCTGGGTAAGGAAGTGCTCATGTGAGACCAGGATTCTGATGTGAAATATAACAGCAAGGACGGATGGACTCGCATACCTGAAGGCCGGGACACTCCCTGGATTATCCAGTTTGTGCACTAGTGACGTAATCTCTGCGCGTTGCCTCTGTCGTCCATCGCGAGTGCAGAGTAGTGAGTGCAGAGTAGTGAGTGCAGAGTAGTGAGTAGTGAGTGCAGAGTAGTGGGTGCAGAGTAGTGAGTGCAGAGTAGTGAGTAGTGAGTAGTGAGTGCAGAGTAGTGAGTGCAGAGTAGTGAGTAGTGAGTGCAGAGTAGTGAGTAGTGAGTGCAGAGTAGTGAGTGCAGAGTAGTGAGTAGTGAGTGCAGAGTAGTGAGTGCAGAGTAGTGAGTGCAGAGTAGTGAGTAGTGAGTGCAGAGTAGTGAGTGCAGAGTAGTGAGTAGTGAGTGCAGAGTAGTGAGTGCAGAGTAGTGAGTGCAGAGTAGTGAGTGCAGAGTAGTGAGTAGTGAGTGCAGAGTAGTGAGTAGTGAGTGCAGAGTAGTGAGTGCAGAGTAGTGAGTGCAGAGTAGTGAGTAGTGAGTGCAGAGTAGTGAGTGCAGAGTAGTGAGTAGTGAGTGCAGAGTAGTGAGTGCAGAGTAGTGAGTGCAGAGTAGTGAGTGCAGAGTAGTGAGTAGTGAGTGCAGAGTAGTGAGTAGTGAGTGCAGAGTAGTGAGTGCAGAGTAGTGAGTAGTGAGTGCAGAGTAGTGAGTGCAGAGTAGTGAGTGCAGAGTAGTGAGTAGTAAGTGCAGAGTAGTGAGTAGTGAGTGCAGAGTAGTGAGTGCAGAGTAGTGAGTGCAGAGTAGTGAGTAGCGATTGCAGAGTAGTGAGTAGTGAGTGCAGAGTAGTGAGTAGTGAGTGCAGAGTAGTGAGTGCAGAGTAGTGAGTGCAGAGTAGTGAGTGCAGAGTAGTGAGTAGTGAGTACAGAGTAGTGAGTAGTGAGTACAGAGTAGTGAGTGCAGAGTAGTGAGTAGTGAGTGCAGAGTAGTGAGTAGTGAGTGCAGAGTAGTGAGTGCAGAGTAGGGAGTAGTGAGTGCAGAGTAGTGAGTGCAGAGTAGTGAGTAGTGAGTGCAGAGTAGTGAGTGCAGAGTAGTGAGCGCAGAGTAGTGAGTGCAGAGTAGTGAGTAGTGAGTGCAGAGTAGTGAGTAGTGAGTAGTGAGTGCAGAGTAGTGAGTGCAGAGTGCAGAGTAGTGAGTGCAGAGTGAGTGTGCAGAATGCAGAGTAGTGAGTGCAGAGTAGTGAGTGCAGAGTAGTGAGTGCAGAGTAGTGAGTGCAGAGTAGTGAGTGCAGAGTAGTGAGTATTGAGTGCAGAGTAGTGAGTAGTGAGTGCAGAGTAGTGAGTAGTGAGTGCAGAGTAGTGAGTGCAGGGTAGTGAGTAGTGAGTGCAGAGTAGTGAGTAGTGAGTGCAGAGTAGTGAGTGCAGAGTAGTGAGTGCAGAGTGAGTGTGCAGAATGCAGAGTAGTGAGTGCAGAGTAGTGAGTGCAGAGTAGTGAGTGCAGAGTAGTGAGTGCAGAGTAGTGAGTAGAGAGTGCAGAGTAGTGAGTGCAGAGTAGTGAGTAGTGAGTGCAGAGTAGTGAGTAGTGAGTGCAGAGTGCAGAGTAGTGAGTGCAGAGTGAGTGTGCAGAATGCAGAGTAGTGAGTGCAGAGTAGTGAGTGCAGAGTAGTGAGTGCAGAGTAGTGAGTGCAGAGCAGTGCGTGCAGGTGCAGAGTGGTGTGTATTGGCAATGTAAATGACAATGCCATTTATTTATGATTTAAAGAAAAAAAAAGAAATGTCATGAGCAATGCCAATAGCTCTACCTTTAATGATGCCGAGACCATTGCATTGCAAATGCTTGTTTTGTTTATGGGAGGGTGACGAACAGGCCAGAACGGGTGCCGCCGACCGCCACTTTGGCCGATCCACTTAGTGGCCGCCCGCATGTTGCTGGGCCCCCTCAGCCAATAAATCAGGCCTCCTTCAGCAACGTCAAGGCCTGGCGCTCCCTCTCCGTCAACGACATTCCCACTTTGGTGACAAAACTCTCTAAAGTTTGTAAAGAGAGGACCAAGACGTACTGTGCTTGAAGGGTTTATTAAGTAGCTAACCAACACAGCGTGAGGAGAGAGGGAGGTCATGGGAGGAGCGTCTGGATGGGCAGGTCAGCAGCTGACGTCTGTAAACATTCCAGAATGCTCAGCTGATGACGGGAGAGGGGAGGAGGTAAAGGAGATGGGAGGGGGCAAACTGTGGAATGCAATCACAACACATCTTCCTCCTTGAGGAACAACAAAGTATGGGTAACCAGTTAATCACAAATAAAGTCATTGAGTCTGCTCTGTGGCACAACCCTGCAACCACATCTCATCATTGGTGGTTCCTCTCCCACACTGACCGGCGCATGCTCACTGCAACCAGGGAAGTCCAGGCGCTGGGTGCCTTCAGGATCAGCTCCTATCGTATCTCCGTCAGGAAGACGATCGCTGAGTCTAGAGGAAGATGAACCCTGTGTGTCCGGTGCTACATCTGTTTTGTCTTCACCATCAACCCACAAATCCATTCTACGGCCTACTGTGGTTCTGCGCGCATCTACATCATTTCCACATGTGCTGCTGTATTTGCCTGGGGCTAATCTCGAGAAATGCCACACTCTACCATCGCTGAATAAGGGCGAGTTGCAGAACACTTTGTCGACCTTGAGTGGTTGTGAATATCTATTCTGCCCCTTAGCTACGAGTCCGCTATATTTCACACGAACCATGTCGCCCATAGACACTTCTACCGGTTTGCTGCTGTGTTTTTTGTCGTAGTGATTTTTGCTTTCTTCCTGCGTCTTTTGCAAATGTTGTTTGACTGTGTCGGGCGACCAGTCTGCCCTCTTGGCGGCTGTCTGCCAGCTGACATTGTCCTTAGACATAGCTGTCCTTCCTTTCTTCAACTCAAATGGGCTATGTCCTGTACTACTGCATGGTGTTATGCGATACGCCCACAAGGTCTTACCTATCTCACTTCTCCACTCTAGGTTGTTGGGGGTGGCAAGCTGCAATATTCCCTTGATGACCCTGTTAAACCTTTCTACGGCACCATTACCCACAGGATGGTACAGGGAGGTGGTCATGTGTGCTATATTATTTCTTTTCATGTAGCTGTCAAACAACTCTGAAGTAAACTGGGGGCCGTTGTCACTGACAACACATTTGGGTAGCCCTTCTCTGATGAACACCTCATCAAGGAATTGTAGCACACTCTGTGTATCAGTCTTGTTCACGAATCCTACTCCAGGCCACTTTGAGAAGTGATCAATAATCACTATGGCATAGACCTGCTCTCCTTGATCCGAAATAGGCCCCATGATGCCTATCCCGATCCTTTCCCATGGCATGGCTATATTTCACACAATCCCATCCTCGTTGCCAACTTTGTTAAGAGAGGACCAAGACGTACTGTGCTTGAAGGGTTTATTAAGTAGTTAACCAACACAGCGTGAGGAGAGAGGGAGGTCATGGGAGGAGCGTCTGGATGGGCAGGTCAGCAGCTGACGTCTGTCAACATTCCAGAATGCTCAGGTGATGACGGGGGAGGGGAGGAGGTACAGGAGATGGGAGGGGACAAACTGTGGAATGCAATCACAACACAGTTAAGCAACTAAACGGGGGAAAACTTTGGTCTGCCCTACCGGCCGGGGTGTACCCAAAAGCTAAAATGGCACCCTCTCCTACCTGTCATGACCCTCCTGACCCCCGCTCCTGCTCCCACAGCGAGCCTGAACCCTACCACCCACCTGAAGATTCCAGGAGGGCAATCAGGTTTCCCTATGAAGAAGCAAAATACATCTGAATGCACACACTCTGGTACCATACATGATTGGCGTTGCTCTGCCTTGATCTACTCTCCAAATCATCATCACCAACTGTGACAAGCCCATGTCTGAGCTTACTTTCGAAGCTAAATTTCAATTTTTCTCACCACTTGTGCCAGCACCCTCCTCCTGCAAATGCTCTACTCCAGCCACCTAACCTTTTACTGCTACTGCCCCGTTGACAAGGCTTTTTTGGTGCAGCTTTATATAGTTCTAACTTGACCGGAAGGTATTGGAGCACTTTACATGAGCACCAGTTATATTACACAAGGACATATTCATTTTCGGCAGGCATGGGGAGATTAAGTGATTTACCCAGAATCACAGGATGCTGAGCCCCCAACCCGGTTCTCTAGCTCCAAAGTCGGCAGCTCTGGTCATAAGGCCACATCTTCTCCCCATTATTGAACTAACAGCTAAGTCAGTTAATATTCTAGGCTATTTACTGAAACCCAAGACCCACTTTTGCCTGAAGGAATCAAAATCCTGGATATGCTGTATAGCTGAAGCTAAAAGGTCAGACTGAGTTATGTAGATACAGCTGATGTCATTATGTCTCTGTCCTAGTGTGGATCTTGAACTGGACAGCATTGTGTTGCCAGAGAGACTTGCTCATGGTGAAATCTGTGGTGTGAACCGCTTAATGCTGACTCACTAAAGAGAGACGTGCTAAAACTAACAAACTAGCGTCCCCCTTGGAAGGACATTTATCCTTTGTTGAACCCTCCAATGGGAAGAATACAAAGTAAAACATAAGAGGCGAAGAGGGAAAGGAAAAGACATTGCTTTTCTTAATACTGCACTCACACACTTTGCAGTATCATGCTTCATCATAGGACCACATCAGACGCCCAGGCGCAAACCAACACACTAGACGGATCGCCATTTTTTTTTTATATATGAAGAAGAGTGGTGAGGGAACTAAACGGGAGAAGAAAGAAAACAAAGGAAAACACAAACACAGAGGAAAGAGTATTCCCTCAAGAAGGGACCAAAAAGTGCAGATACATAATGTTAAAACTACCTAAGGGGAAAACCACATAATGCCTTTATTCATGTGTCCTCTTGATAGGATGAAAACCTAAGAGATGGGATATTCAGGGGAGGTAAAAGCCCCTATATCCCTACTGCAGATACCAACTTGTTTCTGCCAGTGCTACGTGCCCAACCGGGTCACTCTGGCATTCGTCAGGATATTGGTCCCTTATCTTTATGGTCTTCAACCCTACTCAGGAGTTGACCTCAATTTGGAGGGTTCAACGAAGGATAAATGTCCTTTTCCTTCCAAGGGGGACACTAGTTTGTTAGATTTAGCCCTTCTCTCTTTAGTGAGTCAGCAGTTTTGATAGGGGAGTCAGAGAATGCTTATTCCCTTTTCTCTTCTTTTTGTGAAATATAGTGAACCTTTTAATGCTTGTTTCCAGAATCCACTCATGAAAGACACCTTCCCCTTCTCAGACTCTGCACCGAGCATCGAGTGCTACAAAGAACACCAACACCCTTACTGCATCCTGTTACAATAACAGAACAAGCCAGCCATGAATGTAGAATATCTCCTCAAAATGCAGGTTCTAGATACTGGGAAGAAGAAGTAGACATTCCTAAAATTGGTATTGCTGGTGCTTCAGGTGCGACATGCCTGGTGAGTTACAGGGCCCTGCAAAAAAAATTCCGAGCTACCTGTACCAGAAGTGGAAGGGGCGCCCTTGGCCTGGCACATGGATCAGTGTCCAGAGAAAGAGTCAGTGGCTTTAGTTAAGAGATTCTCCGGTGACCAGGATGGAGTTCCCTTTTTGCTGAGCGATTCCGCAGTCTCCGCAATCCGCTCTGCCTCACGTTCCGCTGCCTGTCTTTCCTGTCTGATTTGATCTTGTCCCGGTGCTGCTGATAGACCAGGGCCACATCTCCTGGGTCTCTTTCGGCGCTGTCGAGGACTGCTCACCACTCCCCTTCCAGCGACCAACGGACCCGTAGGTCTGGGGCCCGAAAATTGTCCCGTGGTTTCCAGCCAGTCCCATGTGTCTTGCGGGGTGTCAAAAAAGCATGCTTTTCCGCCCGAGACCACTCAAAGTTTCGCAGGATATATCAATGAGTAGACATGTTCAGTTGGCAAAGCTTTTGTTTTACAGGAAGAATGGAACCATGTTGGTGCTGCACCCTAAGCGTATAGTCCGGGAAGAAGAGGACTTTAAATTTGTCAATCCTGATTTCAGTCAACTTCCTGGTTTCACGTAGTATAGTGTCTCTATCTTTAAAGAGCAACAATTTAAATATTAGTGGGCGCGCTCCTGCTACAGGAGCTGGCTTCCTGCCTGGTATTTGGTGTGCTCTTTCTATGGAAAAAAACAGAGAGGGAGGGGGAGGGGAGAATTTCTTAAAACCATCCTTCCAGAAAGCCCACCGCATCTTGACCCTCCATCCCCTCCGGTAACCCGATCAGGCGAACGTTATTTGTCCTTGAGCGTCCGTCTGCATCCTCCACTCTGTCTTCCAGGAACCAGATGCGAGCTTCGTGTGCATTCTGCTGTTTCTCTAAAGAGTCAGTTGCCGGCTTCAGCTCCGCAATGTCCTGTTCCACTGCGTCAACACGATCCCCCAGCTTCCCATGGTCTGCGTGCAATATCGTGAGGTCTATTGAAACCTTGTCTATTTTGGCCTCCATGGATTCCCTGGTTCGTTCTATGGTGTGTAGTATGACATCCAGTCGGTCCTCCGGAGGGTCCTGCCGCGCAAACTGCTGAGTTTGATCCATATTCCATGAGCTTGCGACTTGCATGGAAGCTCGCGAGCCAGCCCCTCTAGTGCGACCCATCTACCCGGCCACGATTAGTAATGAGTACCAGGTAAGTGCAGGGGTGGGGGGAAATGCGGAACGGTGGCAGCAGTTTCAGGTGGAGACTCACTTCCTTTCCACTACATCAACTGGGCGTTGTGTTTCTGCCGTTATAGTGGCAACAGCTGCTGCCTTCTGGTGGTTACCCTCACTCCATGATGCCAAACATCTCCACAGTAGGTCCACTGTAGTCAAATCAACCACACCAGAAGAGCTCCAGTCTAGTCGAAACTAATCCTGTCCCCAATATGTGCCGTGTCGTAGCGCATTGTATGACCTTAGCCGAGGGTCACGATCACCATCCCAGAATGCCAGGTCCCAGCCTCTGCCAGTTCAATCATACATTCGGGATAGGTCTACTACTTGCCCTCACATCCCGTAGTAGTATGCACACTCCGTTACTCCCTGCTACATGAGGCAGGCATAATGGTACTGGTAGTACCTTACCAGTTGCTCTGGTGGAATCCTTGAAACTTGTGTTTGTAAGCTGGGGTGGGCGTGTAATATAGCTGTCTCCCACCACAGTCAGATGTGGAGACAAGCTTGTGCGCCTCGTGTCAGATACTTACCAATGGGGCCACTAACCTTGTAGTACTATTTCCGCCCGCACCACCTCTCTGCTCCTGTTCAGGCCGCTCAGGGAGCACCACTTCCACTGCTACCAGCAAACGCCACAATCCTCTACAGAGGACAGCAGGAGCACCCAATGCGGCTCAGTATCAATGCTCCCACCCGCCCGGTCGATACCTGCACCACATTCAGGCAAGCAGACAGCCAATACAGACGCTGGGCCCGTTGTATATACAGGGCTGAAATGCCGCCTCGGCGCAATGCCTGTCCGGCTCCTCCGGGCGGTCTCCTGTCTTCGCGCCGCTTCCCCCCGCGTCGGGGTGCAAAGTTCACAGAGTCGAGCGTCATGCCTGCACTAGGGCAGCATCGCCACAGGATCGCACTGTTGTCGCACGGAGACACTGCAGGCAGCGCGGACCACAGCAGAGGTCATCTGCCAGTACGCCAGGCCACGGTCACAAGCACCCCAGTGGGCCGTATGTGAGAGCCAGGATATCCGTGTCCGCCCCATCTGCCAGTGTTGTGCGGGTGCCAGTGCGTCGATCAGCTGCTGGGAACACACAGAGTTTTCCCCTCCAGTCAGCGCCTTGAGTTCTGGTGCAAGTACGGAGAAATTACTCGTTTAAGGGGATCTGTTAGCGGAACGGAATCACAGCACGTCTGCCATGTTGCCCCTGCAGGCCACGCCCCCATGGTGTAGTCTGTTGATCAAGATGGGATGGGAGAAGATGTTGAAGGCGGCTGACAGTTCCAAAAGGATGAGGGCTGCTGTTTCGCTGCGCTCTAGGGGGGTCTTGATGGTGGCTACGATCAGGTCTGTCTCAGGCTGTGGTTGGCCCAGAATCTGTATTGATAAGGGTCCAGGAGATTGTTACGTTCCAGGTGTTCAGTGATTTGCTTCTTGATTGCCTTCTCAAGAATTTTCGCTGGAAAGGGAAGCAGGGAGATGGCCCAGTAGTTTTTTGGTTCTGCTGGGTCGGTGGAAAGTTTCTTCAGGAGGGGCTTCTCTACAGCGTGTTTCCAGTGCTGAGGAAAGGAGGCTGAGGCGATGGAGGTGTTTAGGTCTTTTTTGAACTTGACGCCAATCGTCTTATTCCCGAGGTTGAACATGTGGTGGGGACATGGGTCCATGGGTGCTCCCGAGTGTACAGAGTTCATGATGTAGAGTGTGACTTGGGATGTGAGAGGGTCCCAGTGGGTGAGCAGATGTTCAGGGCTAGTGTTTGTGGGTGTGAGCAGGGTAATACTATTGATGTAAAGTGTTTTGCATCAGTCTTAGGAGAGGTGGGGCCCTTGGAGGTAAGAAACGTTTGAGGACGGAAGACCGATGTGCACCCTTTCAGCCCCCGCTCCCCAGAGGCATCAAACATTCAGTTGTGTGCCGAAGCCCAGGTCCTGGCCTACCCTGGGGTTCTTTAGAGCAATATGAAATAGCCCACCTACTCTGTTTCGAAAGGTGAAAGGTGAAAGGTTAAATCTTTGCTGTGATATCTCCAATAGGGACAATTTCAGTGGACTAGTTTTTCTCCTAGTGGTGAGCTTCAACCACCAAGAGCATTGTCAACGAGCTTTCTGGCCTCTAAATGGGTGCATTTTGCAGGTAGTTGTTTTTTTTTGCTCCATGCACCAGCCTTCTCTCCAATCTGGCTTTGGGGTTAATATGCTCAGCCCCTTCTTTATCTGCCATTAGAACATCTTCCTTCCCTCACTCCCAAGCCCGAGTGCCTCTTGGCTGTCTTTCAGAACACTAGGGGTGGCACGGGAGTCCAGATCTTCACCAAACAGGTCCCCAGGCAGCCTAAGGGGGGAGGGGGCAAAACTGGTCCTGGGGAGACTCATCTAGTCCTAGGGGGTCAACAGGAGTCAAAGTCCTTAGCAGGACACCAGATGGCTTCTCCTTCCAGCTGTTCATTACTCCATTCTTGTTGCCGTCCAAGGGTTTGTAAGTGAGATGGGAATGTTATTGATGTCCAGCACCCCGCCCAGTCCTAGGATGTTGCGTGATCCCTCCATCCCCGTCCCAACCCTTCTACACAGCATTCTGAAACAATATGGCTCCATCAAGTTTTCTCTGGGAAGGGCCCCCTGAGGGCCTCAGCTCAATCCGTAGCTGACATCACTGCCATATTCCTTCCCACCAAAACAAAAGGGTAGCCCGTCCTATGTTGGCTCCAGATGCTGGGCATTTCTTCTTTCTTCAATGAGCCTGGGCTAACTCAGCCCAGGTTGCATTGTGATAGCTAATTTTCAGAGGCAGATTTCCCCAAGAAAGCTTCCTCTCCTTGGAATTGGGCCAGTCACTGCTAATTGCTCATTTTGTGTGGTTAGGCCTTTGGTTGTACTGCTGGGGAGCATGGGTAATTCAATTGGCCAGTAGGTTGGACAGATGTATAGAACGTGATTATGAGCTGAGCAGAGAAGTAGGACACTTCTTGGCACCCTGTAATATGTATATGTATGTTATTGGAAGCTGCAAAAGCAAACGCTGTGTGCATGTTCGACCTCAGTTTGACATTTTGCTGGACTGTGTAGGCCTACGTGTGGCAAACCACCGGATTACACCTATGTGTACATTACAGTGAAAGCACTACAAAATCTCCAGTAAAAACTACTGACCTATCTATGAATGCCCACTAATCTTATAAGGCCTACCTCATGTCAGGACTTAACTTTGCAAAATTCACTCAAGTGCACACATGTTAACGTGTAGCCAGCCCAGTGCCCCTTATTTTAGGTGTGCCACAGCAGCTTGATGGTAAACACGCTTAGTCGACTAACAATGAATTTACAGTGCGTTAGATTCTGATGGTGAGACTCGCCCACAGTAAAGGTCCAAAAACTGCGTGATCAAAGTAAAAAAAATCCAGGGGAATTAAATGGGTGGAACCCATTTGCTTCAGTAGGTTATCAAACGTTGTGCCTGGTCCATGTTGAGTAATCATTCAATGCTTGCTTTGGCCACTTAAGCCCCAAAATCCAAAATCTGACATTCTTAATTCAAGTTTCAACAATTGCTTCAACAGAGTAGAGTCCATCACTGATCCATGAATCATACTCTAGAGAGGTGCATCAGTTGTCAAAACACCTTTCCTTGTTATCCTTAAGATCCTCCCTCATTCCTCTCAACTCAACTTTATCTAGAGAGTGGCACTAAGTTACAAATCATCTTCACTGGCTCATTATGTGTGGCCCGGTAATACCAGTGGGGTTATTAGTTCCCAGTTCTGTCTGATAAGAAAACACAGCAGTAGGGCAGCTTTTCACATGGACTCTTTGCCTGCTGGCTGCTGGCAAAGTGTCTCTGTTAAAATCGTGGGAATCGGAACAGAAATGGAGATTATTTCATGTTATGATCTATGTCCCATAATCAGCAGCAATAGTGGAGAGGACAAACCATCTGTCCACTGGAAGGACACTGTGGTATTAGAAGTTTATTGTGATTATGCCAGTGTCTTTTACTAACACTTTGAGACAGATTTCACTGCAGCATCACATGTCATGGTCTCACAATGCTCTAACTTAATTTGCAAACAAGAATGTGTTACTGCGAGCAGTTGAATGTGTCCTGCTCTCCTGGTTCCAGTATATGTCTCACCTAACCAATTTCCAATTTAATACGATATACTTAATTGCTGTGCCAATATTGTGATTCCATTTTGTGTGTGTTTTGTTTCAGAAGTTGCTCTGGTATTTGATTCTTTGGTGACTGAAGATGGATCGGATGCTGCCTGACCTCTGTGGGTCCAGCCCCTCAGACCCACTTCCAATCTGGGAGCATGGGAGCATCGGGCACTGCTTCAACCTGCTGGTCCTGAATGCCCTTCCACACATTCTGCTAGCTTTAACTAGTGTCTGCTATCTGGGCACTCCCAGGTAGGTATACACCCTCTAAAATGGCAACCTTGCTATGCCCCTTCCTCACTTTTCACACCCACATCCAACTGACCGCGGTTTCAAAGGTTAACACTGTAATTGATACTGGATTCTGTTACTTTCATTCTAACTGACTGAATGCCACTTCAGACCGTGGCTAGAAGGACTCTATAGGCTTCTACCTCTTGGCGTACTTCAGCACCAAAGCAGCAGTACCACCTTCTCTGCCCTGCCGTGCTGAGTCTGCTTCTCTAGCCCCCGTGCCATAATACTGCATGGGAGTGGGATATTGCCAGACCAATGAAAAGATGCCTCGTGGGAACATGGGAGGGGGCTGAATGACATCAAGCTTACCGGGTAGGTGAGTGGGCAGGCCGGAGGAGGTGCTGACCGCGAGGAGAGGTGAGTGTGGGCTGCAGAATAGTTTCAGTGAAAAAGAAACAAGCAGGTGAATGAGGGGCAGGGTTAAGAAGCAAAGTGGAACAGGCTGTCACAGGGTATTCACTGGAAAACTGGGCAAGCGAAAGTAGAAATGTCAAACACAAGCTCTCCCATGCTCTCCTGAGCAGGCCACAGGCCCAGCTCTCCCATGCTGCTGCACTGCCCTGCTTCCTCCTCATTTTTCTGAGTGCTATCACCAGCTTTTGCTTTGTTTTGTTTTTACCTTACTTTTTTCTCCTTCCTTCCCCCATTTTCTGAGTGCTTTTCCTGCTTTTGCCTTATTTTTTGATTGCTTTCTCTTTCCTCTTCCCCATAATTCTGAGTGCTTTCTCCTGCTTGTGTCTCATTAGGTGTCGTGTTTGGCAGCGCTGTCTCAGCGAGACTAAAGTAATGTGTATGTTGGCTTCAACTTAATGTAATCTGTGTTTCTGCTTGCTATAGGCTTACTTGTGGTAGTCTTCCGTGTAGTCCCGAGACAGCGGCTCCTAACTACAGTTACGTTCCGCTGCTCGGTGTTATCCATGCATGTAGGGACTACTTCCTTGTTTCGCGGTTCACCACTGCGTCTTTATTTCAGCTTTCCTGTGGTGCCAGGTTAGCAGTGATGTTTTATTTCGCTCCAGTTTCCCCTAGGGTCGGCTCTTCAGCAGCGGGATCTTCTTAATAAACTGCTTCCTCCTGCTGTCACTTTCCCGACGCTCCCCTCCCTCTGCTCAGTGTCTGGACTCTGAGCGTTCTCGGCCTCCCACCTTCCGGCCGGGTGCACTGAGCTGTGAAGAAAGCGCCTCAGGCTACAAGCCGTCTGCAGCCACAGGGCACAGCCTATCATCAAGGGGCTCTTCATCCCGCCCATTACTGCCTAAAACTGTGCTTTTGCGCCCATCGGGTTCACCTTATTTAATTTAAACATATCCGTCGTGCAGCAGTTTTTCTGTTTACAGGTACAGACAACGTGGGCTGTGGCATGGAGTAGCCCGACTGACTTCAAACTTGCTGAACTCATGGCACCCCGGGCCACGTCTCCCAAGGCATCGGCCACCTCTTGCAGTGCTCCATCCCTTGCACAAACAAGTGCCGTTTCCTGCTCACCATCTCTTACGGTGCTAAGGACCAACACCCCCAGTGGGGCACACTCAACACACGGGCCAGGCCCTTACTGGGAATAAAACCTAAATGGCTCCTGAGGCAAACTGGGCCGCGCCTAACAGACGGATCTGAAAAAAACAGGTTAGTATTAGATTCCTTACCTTAGAATATCCCTAGGCGTCAGACTGGATCCGGAAACTTTTGCGTAACAGTACCCCTGTGCGTCGGTAGGCGTCGTCTGTGGCTCCGCGTCAGTCATCGGCGTCGCTTGCGCCGGGATGACGTTGCCAGAGTACTTAGACGCGCTGACTTCAGTTCTTCTATTTTCCGCACCAGCTAAGCGCAGATCCGGAGAAGTAGTACCATTTCAGTAATTTTTTGACTAAAACTTTGATCTTTTGAACTGTTTTTCGAGTCGATTGACTCCGACGGTGCCGGTAGGGATGCCCGGGTTCAAACCCTGCTCCAAGTGCAGCCGATTGATGTTGGTTACCGACCCCCATCGCCGGTGTCTTCAGTGTCTAGGCCTCGACTACGACGACCGAACCTGCTCCGACTGCCGGGCCCTGACGTCCAAGGCTAGGCGGGAGCGGTCCCGCAAGCGGCTTGAGCTCCGGCAGTCGGCCCGCGCCTTTCAAGGTCACGGTCCCACAAGAGGTCGTGGGACCGGTCACGGGGTCGGAGCCCTCGTAGTTCCGAGAGTCGGCATCGGTCTTTGGGATCAAGATCCTCAGGTAAGAGGCATGAGAGGTCGGAAGGCGTCATCGCTCTTCCGACCCACCCAGACGCTCGCGAGACGCGGCCGGGGGTTCGGGTGACACCACCCACGCGGCTCCGATGGAGTCCCGGGCATCGCGGCCTGCCCCATACCTTCCAGTCCCTGGGCATGACGCAACGCCAGAGGAGATCGAGCGCTACCTCATGGCCATGAGGTCTCTTCCTCCTCCGCCGGGTTCCGTGGCGCCTTCGGGCCCAGCGGCCTCGGCTGGGGGGCCTAGCGGGTCGATGTTTTGGCTCCGACGCCGTCGGGTGCTTCGGCCCCGGCGCTGCCGGCGACTTCGCTCCCGGCGCCGCAGGCCCTCACCGGATCTGGTTTGGGTTCCGGGTCGTCGCTGGTCGACCTCACGAGCGCCGGTCTCTAGGGTGTCGCCCCCGGCGCTGCCTCCGGGAGATGCTGTCCTTGATCCTGCCCTCGATTCTGTTCCGGCGCTGGAGCGGCGCTGCTGGGCACCGCTCTCGACGTCGTTTGGAGACTTTTACTTCCACGAACCGGCCCCATCCTTTGAACCTGCATACCAGGAGATGGGTGACGAGGGGGATTGTGAGGGGTCTGAGGACCCTCTGGCACAGGAGTGTCAGTCTCAGCAGGACTGGACAGGTGAGCTTGGGACTGCCAGTGGGCTGGACACCTCGCCAGACACTGGTTTTGTCTCCCCTCCCACCGTGGCTACGGAGGAGGGGGCTGCCTACAGTGTGATGCTGACGCGGGCGGCCAAGGCCTTGGGCCTTGAGCTCCCCGTCACGGCCGTGAGGACTAACCTCCTCACTGAGGTCCTTAAACCGCAGTCAAGCTCAGCTGAGCCTCTGCTGCCGTTTAATGAGGCCTTGTCAGACGTTCTTTTGGGCACTTGGTCAAAGCCCGCTACAGGTCAGCCTGTAGATAGGAACGTGGCCAGACGCCACCGCCCGGCTCCGGGCGACCCTTGCTTCCTGTCCACCCACCCCACCCTGAGAACCTGGTCATCCAGGCCTCCAACTCCCAGAACGCATTCCCGATGGCCCCGCCCGATCGGTAATCCAAGAGGTACGAGCAATACAGTAAGAAAGTATTCTCCTCCCTGAGTTTGGGACTGCGGTCAGTCAACACCGCATGCCTCTTGGGCCGCTACACCCACTCTCTGTGGGACACGGTTGCGGACGTGCTGCCAGAATGTCCAGCGGAGGTCAGGACTAAACTCACCCAAGCCCTTGTGGAGGGTCGAGATGCAGCACAGTTTTCTATCCAGTGTGGGCTGGATACCACGGACTCACAGGGCAGAGAGATGGCAACGACGGTGGCGATTCATCGCCATGCCTGGTTGAGGTCCGCCAACTTTTCGGCCGATGTCCAGAACACTCTTATGGACATGCCGTTCGATGACCGTCGCCTATTCGGCGACAAGGCAGACCATGCTCTTGAGCGCTTTAAGGACTCCAGGGCTACGGCCAAGTCCTTGGGCCTCTCGGCCCAGCGCCAGCAAACGGGTGCCTTTCATTTCTTTCATGGCCAAGGAAGGGGCGCTCCCACACGTGCTGCCAGCCACGCACCGCAGACTAACATCCAACGTGGTGGCGGCCGTGGAAACCGCTGTGGCGGCGGTCCGGGACAACGGCTAGGCCAGTCAACACCTTCCCCTGCAGCATCCGCCTCTAAAGCATCCCAGTCCATGCTTTCAGGCCCATGTGACACCAGTGGGGGGCAGGGTTCGCCATCACCACTTCCACTGGCGCACTGTCACTTCGGACAGGTGGGTGTTGGAAATCGTCCAAAGGGGCTACTCCCTCCCCTTCAAGACGAACCTTCCAGCCATGCCACCGCAATACCACCGCGTGTCGGGGGACCACTTGCAAATTCTGCTAGAGGAAGTTACGGCCCTCTTGGCCAAGGGGGCCATCGAGCGCGTTCCTGGTCCGGAAGTAGGGTGTGGTTGTTACTCCCACTACTTTCTGGTACCCAAGAAGGGCAAAGGGGGCCTACGCCCTATCTTGGACCTACGGAACGTCAACGGCTTCCTCCTGAAAGAGAAGTTCAAGATTCTGACACTGGCTCTGGTCTTAGCTGCCCTGGACCCAGGAGACTGGATGGTAGCGTTGGACTTGCAGGACGCTTATTTCCACATTCTCATCCTGCCGGCCCATCGGCGCTACCTGCGGTTCACGGTAGGCCACGAGCACTTTGAGTTTACTGTGCTCCCCTTCGGCCTTACCAGCGCCCCACGGGTGTTCACGAAGGTGATGGCGGTGGTCGCAGCTCATCTGCGCAGGTTAGGGGTTTCAGTCTTCCCCTACCTCGACGACTGGTTGTTGAAGGCGGGCTCGCCCCGGACAGTCGTCAGCCACCTCCAGACAACGGCAGACCTCCTGCACCAGCTGGGGTTTTCTTTCAATGTGCTGAAGTCACACATGTGCCCCTCTCAGAAGCTCCTCTTCATCGGAGCGGTTCTCGTCTCAGCACAGTTTCGGGTTTATCCTCTCGAACAGCGGGTTATGGATATTCAGGCTCTGATTCCGATCTTTCAGCCGTTATCCCGAGTCTCGTCAGGTTGACGCTGCGGCTTCTGGGGCTGATGGCCTCCTGCATCCTTCTGGTGCATCACGCCCGGTGGCGGATGCGGGCTCTGCAGTGGGACCTGAAGTTTCAGTGGGCCCAGCATCAGGGTAACCTGTCCGAACATGTCCTGATCTTGGATGGCACTGGGAGACGGCTGCAGTGGTGGCTCACGGACCGCGATTGGGTCAGCGGCAGGTCCCTCTCCTGATCCCAACCGGAGCACGTAGTTGTGACGGACGCGGCCCTCCTAGGTTGGGGAGGCCAAATAGGAGAGGCGGAGATCAGAGGCCTCTGGTCTCCGGCGGAGTCCTGGCTCCATATCAACCTTCTGGAGCTGAGGGCGATTCGTCTAGCACTGAAGGCATTCCTCCCCTCTGTCCGGGGGAGCGTAGTGCAGGTGTTCACGGACAACACCACCGCCATGTGGTACTCCAACAAACAGGGCGGGTGGGGTCGTGGACCCTCTGCCAGGATGCTCTGAACGCCAGGGCGGACGTACTCAGCCGGCGGTGCATGATGGATCACGAATGGCGTCTGAACTCGGATGTGGCGCAAGGCCTCTTTCTGCAGTGGTGAGAGCCTTGGTTAGATCTATTCGCCACAGAAGAGAACGTGCAATGTCATCAGTTCTGCGCGTTGGAATTTCCAAGGCGGCACTCGCTCGGAGACGCTTTTCATCGCGAGTGGAGTTGCGGTCTGTTGTACGCCTTTCGGCCTATACCATTTCTGCCCAGAGTGCTGAAGAAGATCAAGAGCGACCGGGCCCAAGTTATCCTTGTGGCTCCGGACTGGTCACGAAGGTACTGGTATCTCGAGCTACTCAGTATGTCTGTCGGTTCCCCGGTTTGTCTGCCTCTTCAGAGGACCTTCTGTCGCAGCAGCAGGGGACGGTCCTCCACCCGAACCTGTTCAGTCTCCACCTACATGCTTGGAGATTGAGCGGCGACAGTTGAGGCTATTTGACTTGCCTCCTCAAGTCTGTACTGTGATTCTAGCTGCCAGGCGTCCATCCACAAAGTCGGTATACGCCTGCAGGTGGAACAGATTTGTGGCATGGTGCACAGCAAAGGCTGTGGATCCTCTCTCTGCCCCTTTTTCTGACGTTCTTCTCTTTCTTCTTTCTCTTGCCCAGCAAGGCTCTGATCTGGGCACTCTCAAGGACTACCTTTCTGCCCTTTCAGCCTTTTTAAGGCTACCTGATCAGCCATCTTTGTTCAAGTCCAAAATTGGTTAGGTTTTTGAAGGGCATCACACACATGTTCCCCCCTGTTCCATTCGTGATGCCTCAGTGGGACTTGAACCTTGTTCTTACCTATCTGATGTGTGCTCCCTTTGAGCCACTTCATAGCTGTCCTCTTCGCCTTCTTACTCTGAAGACTGCTTTCCTGGTGGCCATCACCTCTGCCAGGAGAGTGAGTGAGCTCCAGGCTCTTTCTTCCAAACCTCCTTTCCTTTCTGTCCACCCGGACAAGGTTGTGTTGCAGACAAGACCCAAGGTTGTCACAGCCTTCCACATCTGGCAGTTCATCACCTTGCCCTCCTTCTTTCCGCCTCCGCATCCCTCAAAGGAGAAAGAGCGGCTCCACCGTCTGGACCTAAAACGTGCGCTCTCGTTTTATCTGGATCGCACACGACAGTTCCGGGTGGATGACCAACTCTTTGTTGGTTACGTGGGCGCTAGGCAGGGACGGGCGGTACACAAGCGGACCATCTCTCGGTGGGTCGTGTTGTGTATCAAGGCATGCTACTCCTTGGCTAAGAAGGAACCTCCTGTTGGGCTGAGGGCCCATTCCACTCGGGCCACAGCGGCTACTACTGCCCTGGGTCGGGGAGTCCCCTTGCAGGACATTTGTCTGGCAGCTACGTGGGCCTCGCTGCACACGTTTGCAAGACATTACTGCCTGGACAGTCAAGTCCAGAGGGATGGCTTCTTTGGCCGTTCCGTCCTCCAGGACTTTCTGGTGTGATTATTGGTTTGCAGACCCACCTCCGGGGTTGGTATTGCTGGGGTATCTATTCTAAGGTAAGGAATCTAATACTAACCTGTTTCTTTCAGATGAACAAGTTACTTACCTTCGGTAACAATATATCTGGAAGAAACAGTAGTTAGTATTAGATTCCTTACCGCCCCACCCATCCTCCCCGTTCTGCGAACCGATATCTAGGGTTAAGGTCATCCCCTTTCAGGGCCCTAGTTTCATGGCACCAGTGTTGGTTTTTATCATGGCTCTGCGTTTCTGGCACAGAAAAGCTGTGTATAAGAACTGACGTCAGCGCGCGAGGGCGGCGTCTAAGTACTCCGGCGACATCATCCCGGCGCAAACGATGGACGCGGCGCCGCAGACGACGCCTACCGACGTGCAGGGGTACTGCTACGCAAAAGTTTCCGGATCCAGTCTGACGCCTGGGGATATTCTAAGGTAAGGAATCTAACACTAACTACTGTTTCTTCCAGATATATCGTTACCGAAGGTAAGTAACTTGTTCATCTGTCTTCGAGGCGCTCTAGGCGAGTTTGTGCACATTCTTCCCAATGTTCACTTTTTTACAGTTTTCCAGTCTGCCTTTATCCAACTCTTCAGCAGCGGGATCTTCTTAATAAACTGCTTCCTCCCGCTGTCACTTTCGCGCAAGTCTCTTTCCAGCTCAAAGCGTCTTCCCCGTCGGGGGTGGCTCCCCTCCCTCTGCTCAGTGTCTGGACTCTGAGCGTCCTCGGCCTCCCACCTTCGCGCCGTGTGAGCTGTGAAGAAAGCGCCTCAGGCTGCAAGCCTTCTGCAGCCACAAAGCATTATTCATTGTTATGTAATCTTATGTAAACATTTTTCCCAATGTTCACTTTTCACATAGCTTTACAGTCTGCCTTTATCCAACTCTTTTATCTATTGAAGAAGATTTTCACAGCTTAGCCCGATATTTTTTTACTGTAATCAAACCCGGCCATGTAGGAAAACCTATGCAGAATTTTTATCTACAAAGCCGAGCTTTTCCAGATACATTGGTATTGCGTGGAAGAATCATTCACCATTATTTCTGTGAAGTATATATCATAGAGGAGGCTATGGGCCCGAGCAGCCTCTGTCCCCCCCCCCTCAGTACTGTTAGCCCTCCCCGCTCCAGTGGTGGCGCGCCCCCTCAGCCTGGCTGGCTCTGCCTGCTCTGTCCCTCCTCCTGCTTCGGCTCAGTGTGCTCGGCTTGGGGTTTGGGCCTCTCTCTGCTCTGTCGGGATCTCCGCTCCAAGCGTGCCTCCTCCCCAGAGCCTGGAGAGATACGGCGCTGGAAGCCCTGTGCAGCAGGCGGAGGCAGTCCGAGCCTTGCCCCCTCCTCGTCCTAGAGAGCCGGGCTCTGGCTGCAGGGGGTGCCGGCCGAGAGTGCAGGAGGGGCCCTGCCGCCGCCTGCCATGCAGCCTGTGGATTGGAATTGCCGTTTCCCCTGGAGGGGGGCTTGGCCTGCTGTGTTTTTTTTCGCATTATTTTTCTTTCGGGCGGGTGGGGCCTCCCACGCTCTGCCCCAGCCGGATCCCGGCGAGAGAAAAATGAGCGAGGAGATGGCGGCTTCTACCAACGAGTGAGTGCCACATTCAGCAGGGTGTTTTGGGGGGGCGGGGGTTCAGGTGGGGGTGGCGGTACATGTGGGGTGTGGGTGTAGTACGATGCCTCCTCCTGCCCCGGGAAGCATTTCATAGCCAGACCGTTGTTTTAAAGAAGCATCAATAGTGGTGGGTATGTTTTGTGACAGCGCCTCATGTGTGGGGTACGTCCTGCCCGGAGGGGCGCATGCACTGGGGTATGGAAGGGGTTAACGTTCATTCCAGAAGTCTGCATGCATGTGTTGCTAACATGGTGAACTGTAGGAGAAGTGCAGCGGCTGCATTCCGGGCTTTGAAGACGGCATGCATGTGCTGGTACAGCCTGCGCTGAGGCTGCCATGCAGTGCCGCATTCCTAGCTCGGAAGAATGCATACGTCCGCGTCTCCTTCCAGCCATAGGGCCCCGTTGATTGCCCGTATGTTTTGAACACCAGCAGTTCCAGCTGCTGCTTGCTTGGGCTTCTTAGCACTAACAGTTACATGCATTAGGCAGGAGTTTGGTTTCACGCATAGGCAACTATGCTAAGCTTTCTTCTCCCAGGAAGCTGGGCCGGTTTCAGCCAGTAACCCAGATAAAATGACTTGTGCAATGGGATGTAATGATCTACCCTATAAATCCCATCTGGAGGAATGCATTCCTCTTATCGCCCGTGAATATGCTCACAGGGTCGGAGCCGTGCTGTTTGCGATTGCTCACCCTTCAAACTGTTGTGTTGACTTGTGTTCTGCATTTGAGCCGGGTTTTACTGGTTAGTGTGAGGGAAGAGTGCCTAACCGAGCATCACTCACACCAACCAGTCTATCATGCGCTATGCATTTGACATGGGGCGTCTGGCGAAGCACACTGGACCCCAGAGATGTTCTCACGATCCCTAGTATTAAAACTCATATTTCTAAAAGTAACCACACTGGGCTCCGTACTTTTGATCAGATATGTGTCATACCTACCCATCCATTGGAACAGGCGTGTGGAGCCAGCTGCCTGGGTTATTGGGCTGTTTAGGTGTAATGCAGATGTTGAGCCCTGCACTTGTAATGCTAGATTGTTTAGAAGCACCATCTACACAAGCATACCCATCTGATGGCGTGCTGCTTGCAGTGGGGCCGAGATGTCCATCCATGCATTCCTAGCATCAGCCCATTCATGTGCTGCATGCAGGATGGAGGAAGGATGACAAGCCAGGCATCAGTTGATGGTCTCCTTACCTTGGAGAAAATGTCTATGGAGCCACATTACTAAACAATCAGCCTTGACACACATTGTTAATGTACTCCCTGTATTGAGTGTTGGTGTCTTGGAAAGCATGTCTGCTGCCATTCCGTGAACACAATTGAAACACTGCAGTGGTGGTGTTAAGACAAGCTGTGCTTATTCTCCTGCCCCCAGGCTGTGCTTGCTCTCCTGCCCCCTCGCTGTGCTTGCTCTCCTGCCCCCTCGCTGTGCTTGCTCTCCTGCCCCCTCGCTGTGCTTGCTCTCCTGCCCCCTCGCTGTGCTTGCTCTCCTGTGTGTGTGGCTCTGGGTGTGTATGTGGCTCTGGGTATGTGTGTGGTTCTGGGTGTGTGTGTGTGGCTCTGGGTGTGTGTGTGTGTGGGGGGGCTCTGTGTGTGTGTGTGTGGGGGGGGGCTCTGTGTGTGTGTGTGGAGCTCTGTGTGTGTGTGTGTGTGGAGCTCTGTGTGTGTGTGTGTGGGGCTCTGTGTGTGTGTGTGGGGGGCTCTGTGTGTGTGTATGTGTGTGTGGGGCTCTGTGTGAGTGTGTGTGTGGGGCTCTGTGTGTGTGTGTGGGGGGGCTCTGTGTGTGTGTGTGTGGGGGGGGGGGCTCTGTGTGTGTGTGTGGCTCTGTGTGTGTGTGTGGCTCTGTGTGGATAGCTTTTTTGTGTGTCCCTCTGTGTATGGATAGCTTTTTTGTAGGTGGCTCTATGTGTGGGTGGCTCTGTCTGTGTGAGGGTGGCTCTGTGTAGGTGGCTCTATGTGAATGACTGTGGGCGGCTCAGTGTGGGTGGCTCTGTATGTGTGTGTGGGTGGCTTTGTGTGGGTGGCACTGTGTGGGTGTAAATGCAATAGGTCATGCATTTTCGAGCAATTAAGCTATGGGCATTGTAAAAGACAATGCCATTTATTTAACGATTAAGCTATTGGCAATGTAAATGACAATGCCATTTATTTATGATTTAAAAAAAAAATGTCATGAGCAATGCCAATAGCTCTACCTTTAATAATGCCGAGACCATTGCATTGTAAATGCTTGTTTCTGCTTTCTAGTGGTCCCCCCATGTTTGTCAGAGTGATTTTGTGCTTTTTCTGCGCTTGTTATTTTTTTACTGCTTTCTTCTTCCTTTACCCCCTTTTTTCTAAGTGCTTTTCCTGCTTCTGCCTCATTTTTGGATGCTTTCTCCATCCTCCCCCCCCCGATTTTCTGAGTTCTTTTCCTGCTTTTGCTTAATTTGCTACTGCTGTCTTCTTCCTTTCTCCCGTTGTTCTGAGTGCTGTTTCTGCTTTTGCCTCGTTTTTGACTGCTTTCTCTGTCCTTTCATCAGTTGGTCTGAGTGTTTTTCCTGCTTTTGCCTCGTTTTTGCTGCTTTCTCTCCCCCCCCCATCACACTTATTTGAGAGCTTTTCCTGCTTTTGCCTCATTTCTTAACTTTCTCTTTCCTTTTCTTCATTTTTTCATTTTTCTGAGTGCATTCCCTGCTTTTGCCTGTTTTTTTTTACTGCTTTCGCCGCCCTTTCCCTGTTTTCCCAGTACTACCTCATGCTTTTGCCTCGTTTTTTACTTTCTCATTTATCTCCCCCTTATTTTTGAGTGCTTTTCCTAATTTTCACTGCTTTCTCTGCGAAGCAGCTAGAAACTGCAGCGCCTTGAGACCCTCATGGCACCCAGCTCTTACTCTCTTTTGATAAAACCAGCCTTTACATCCAACTCATCTTTTCAGAAGGCATGAAGACCATTGCTGCTTGGATTAGGGCCAACTTCCTTCACCTGAATGCTGAGAAATCAGAAATTATGTTGTTTACAGGCGTAGCAATAATCTGGTCACCCATTTATTGGCTGGAGGAACTGGGCCCGGCCCCCACCCCGAAAACAGTGGTCAAGAATCTGAATTGACCAAAAGTACGCTCAAAGCACATGGCACCACTACCACAGGAACAAGTTTTCACAGACTCAGTCTACTTAGAAGAGTGTTCCCTCGATTACCACATTCCACACAAAAAACACTGATGCAAGCTCTAGTGCTAAGCTGACTGGACTACTGCAATGCATTGTTGGCCTCGGCCAATGAGGCTTCCTTGGACAAATTGCAAGTAGTCCAGAACACCGCTGCCCAATTAGTAGCAAATGCCCCTCCCAGAACAGTTTCTATACGGCTTCCAAACAAACTCCACTGGCTCTCTGTGAGAAAACGAGTAAAATTCAAGATCTGTTGCACCGTTTTCAAAGCTCTCAATGGGCTGGGACCCCCTTACCTGTCTGACAAACTGTCAAGGTAGAAACCCTCTAGACCTCCTCGGTCAGGATCTAAGTTACTTCTCGGCACCCCGAGAATTAAAAGAGCTTGCATGGGTGGCAGGGCGTTTATTCACCTTGCCCCAACTCTCTGGAACGAACTTCCCTTCCAACTATACGAATGCCAGAACCTCCTACATTTCAGGAAGCTCCTAAAAACCTATCTTTTCTGAGGTGTATTTGTTTGGCTGAAGCACACTGCCTCAGCGCGGATATATCCCTGATGGGGTGATTTGGGTGCTATATAAACTCATAAATGTCAAATATCAAATGGGTGATTTTCCGTTCTTTGTAAATCCTGATTGATTGATGGCTGTGTGTAATAGACCAATCATAGAAAGGCTGAGGCAAACATTTTGTTAGGTTATCGTAATCCTGTTTATTTTATGGAATTTCACATTAAACTTGTTATTCAAAATTCCCCAAATCACCCCATTATGCTTAGTTTTGTAATAAAAGATCGGTTGCATAAAATACCTATCGCAGGAGCAGCGTAACACTTTGATTCATATGTACATTCGAATAATTTAGACTTAATTGTTTAGATTTTTTCCATAGGATTTCTTTTTGATGATGTAGAACTTAATTCAAGAACTATTTACTTTCAAACTTCTTGGATTCAAGATTGTAGTCTTCCGCAATATCTTCTTCATTTGATATGTCTTCATTAACTTTGGTCAATTGCCTTCATCCTATACATGTTTATGTAGATAAAAATTGTAATTGTGTATATTCTCTAACATTATTTGTTGTTGATTGTAGATTTCCTGGATATGAACACCATCCCAGACATGCTTGGAAGTTTCGGATCACTGTGTCTTTCCTCTTTGCTGTTCTTTGCATCATCAGTATCACTCTGGTGGCTTTCTTACAAGAGCAGGGATCAATTGCCTTGGAAGTACTGATTGGTGGAATCTCAGCATTGGCCTGGATCACTCACGGCATATCCCTACTCATGCTCCACAGGACAGCAAATTGCATCTCTAGGGGCCCCTTTGCCTTGGGAGTCATGGTACTTCTTCCTGTGCCATCCCTAGTCATTACGCTTGTGTGGTATAGCCGTAATGGATCAGCATCATACCCTGGGCAGCCTGGACCCATTTTGAAACTTATTGTTGTATGCCTCCAACTGGCCTGCATTGCCACCTACCTACTTGCGTTTGTATCTCCCATTCCCACCCATCAAGACTCTATCGCCATCAACAACCCCACGCAGGGTTCCCCCAATCTCATTGATTCAGAGACTCTGGTGCCCGAATGGCAGAAGACTGATGTAAATAATGAGAGTTGGCTCTCACGTTTCTTCTTCCTCTGGATGAATCCTTTGTTGAAACGTGGACACCAAAATGATCTGAAGCAGCCTGACGATATCTATCATTTACCATACAATCTCCGAACGCAAACAGTCCGCAAACGCTTCAATGCCTGTTGGCAAAGAAAGAATGCCATCCTGAAGGAGGTACCTGTTTTTTCCAAACAAGATGGCAACATCAGACATCTAAGCCCCACGAATAAAGCAAGTGGGAATGGCCTTCCTCATGGCACTTCAGACATTCCGAAGGAGGTACGCCTCTTTTCTGTACTCCACTCAACCTTTGGCCTGAGGTTCTACTCTCTGGGGATTGTGAGGCTATCAGCCAGCTTCATGGGCTTCGCAGGACCTCTTTTGCTTAGTCAATTTGTTAATTTTATAGAAACACGTGAGGAACATTTGAGCTACGGACTACTCTATGTCATTGGGCTCTTTGCAAGTTCCTTTCTTGCTGCCCTATTACGAAATCAATTTGTCTATGAAGTGCACAAGGTGGAGCTGATGGTCAGAGCTGCGTCTGTCTCCACCATCTACCGCAAAGCTGTGAGGGCCAACAGCAGTAGCCTATCCTGGTTCTCGACTGGTGAAGTTGTCAACTTCATCAGCTGTGACTCTGAGCAACTGGCTGCCTACTGCCTGGCCTTTCATGAAGGTTGGGTCTTGCCAACTGAAATTGCTATTATTTTCTGTCTGCTGTACCAACAAGTAGGGCTGGCATCCTTGGCAGGGCTGGGACTCACACTGCTTCTCGTGCCAGTAAACAAGTGGATTGCCACACGTGTCATGAAAAATGACTTCAACTTAATGGAGCACAAGGACACTCGTCTTAAGGTAAATTCATTTTCTAGACATTAATTTACTCCTGCGCCTTCACTCCAGTACTGTATGAAATAAGATCAGAAGGTAGAATATCTCTGCAGATAATACACCTACTACACTACTTATCTCATTTTGATTCTGGGATTAGAAACTAAAATTTTCTAAAAAAGTACCAAGTAGTCTTTGGATGTGTGTGGAGTCCTGTGCATGCCTTTCTTGTCAGATTGCAAGGTATAATTACAATAGCAGAACAGGTAGTCTTTACATGCAGCTTTAATGACACACCAGTAGTCAAGAGGTGTGACTTCTAGTATACAAAAGGGACCTTAGAAATACTTAATGTTACAAACTAGTTTGGCAAAGGTAATCAAACTTGTAGGCTTTTGAGCTTAACATAAAATCCTTTTTATTTGAAAAACCACTCAAGACTTTAATCTGTTTCTTAGCACAATGCAAATGGTCTTGAGTTCCATGGCTACCAGTGTTTTGGTGGATTCAGGGATTGTCTGTTCATCACGGGACAGTACTTTAATCAAACAGATGCCATCTACACATAGGAACATGGACAGAAACAACCGCAGGTCAAGGAGAGGGGCATGTTAAGGAAAACCAAAATGAGAACCCTCAAATGTTTTGACAGAAGCAATTAACATAAAAAGGCCTGGTACTGAATGTTTCCCTACTTTGATGTTCATGCACTGGTCTCTGTTATGAATGCGAGGCAGCAGCTGTGTCTTGTGTTAGTAAAGGCTTGATTGTTGATGCACACTGTGTCCATGATATGTTTATTGTATCTACTATGATTGCACATGACCAGTCCACCTCCTGTATTCATTGAATCCCGTGTTGTTTATTAATCTTCCGCATTGTGTGTAGGGTTAATACTTTGCATTTTTGATCCTTAATACCAAACTACTCCTAAATACATAACTTTTAGTTTATCAAGGTTGGAAAGCCACCACTCTTGCTTTTATACCTATACTCTCTAAGATGAATCACTATTGTAGTCTTGTCCATATCTTTCCATAGTCTCTGCAATTTGTACTTCTCTGCCTATGCTATCCCTGGGAATTATGTATTTTAATTTCTCTCCCTTTCTTTTAATAATAATGAGAGTAGGCCTTTCATACCCACACGGCTGATGACAAATTTATCAAAGGCTTTCAGTGGCCTAGCTGCACTCTGCTTTCTACTCTATCTGCTTTGGTTATATGTTAGCCTTTCTCCCACACCAAATGATTTCCCACAGTCTTTGAAGGAGCAATCCCAGGCCTGTGTGCGTTCATCTCGAGGGACCAATGTTTATCGAACATCGTTCACAATACATGAACATTCCACAGAAATATACAACTCCCCAACTAGCCATAACAAACCTAGCATAAATAGAAATCAGCATTAACCAGCATTAACCAGTTCATCTTGAGGTTCCCTACTTAAATCAACTTCAACTCATATGTTTTACTATAATTTTAAAGTACTCCAAATCAAAGGGCAATCTTTATGCTCTGTTGCTTGACCTTTGACACCAGCATCCACCATTATGCGGTGGACTTGTTTAGTCACAAGACCCTGCCAGGTGCAGCTCCTGATGATCTGCTCTCAAAATGCATAATTAAATTTGCCAAATGTCCATACAAAGCCTCAGAATACCTGAGATACCGTCATATACTCAAGACCAAACATCTTGTGCAGGCACAAAGTTCATAGGCCCACATATAATCATCTTCTGACCATGTCCAACCATGCTAAGCTCAGGCTCAGCAATCCTAAGCCCAGGCCCAACAATATTATGGCACAGCAGAGCCAACTTGTGCCCAGGTTCCTCCATTGCACAATCATTATATGCCCTAGCACAACATTCATAGGCCCAAGTATAATCATCGTATGCTCCGGCTGAACCATCCTATGCCCAGCCCCAACCATCATATGACAGGCTCAAACATTGTACGCCCATGCACAACCATCAAATGCCCAGTCAGAACCATCATATTCTCTTGTACCTCCATATTATGCCCAGTATAAAATCATGTGCCCAAATACCACCATTGTATGCAGAGAGACACATATCATATTACCTGGTATTACCATTATATGTGTGACACAACCACCATGTGTCAGGTACAAGCATCAAAGGTTCAAAATCTTCATATGTCCTTGTAGGAACATCACAGCCACCCACCAACACCCCCCAGACAATAATAACTATTCCCTCAGTACCTCCTCCCAACACACACCACACAAGCACCAAAAATTCCTACACTCCCACCCTTAAGCACACGCCATACCAAACCCGCACATCTACTCCCACCCGCATACATGCTACTCAACACACGATCACTCAGCAAGCACACAACCAAAATATGGGACCTTCTAAACAGCGACACACACCCAACATCCTCTTCATCACAGAGACCTGGCTCAACCCCTCACCCCTTCCATAATCGCTACAGTAATCCCAGCGGGCTACATGATCAGAGCATTAACCAGTTCATCTTGAGACCCCCTATTTTAATCAACCTCAACTCACATTTTTTACTATTATCTTTAATATTTTCACATCTTTGCTGTTTTTTCACTTTTGCGGATAACATGTCGGAATCCTCTAAAAAAGGACTTTTCAGATTATGTAGATCTTGTGTTAAGAAGCGACCGCACACTGAAGATCCCCATAAGGACTGCAAGATTTGTAGAACCTTCTCCACTAAATCTCTTAAAGGCAGAAAAGGGTGATTGTTAATATGGATGCTGTTGGACTTGGCATGATTGGCTTATTTGATTTACTTGTCAGACCTTAGTACAGTGCACCATATGTGCCCAGGGCCGGTAAATCAAATGCTGCTGTTGGGCTTGCAGAACAGATTGTGCCACCCACAGAAGCAGCTTGTAAAGTGTGTCTCAGGCCTGCCATGCCAGAGCCTGTGTGCAGTCTGTGACTGCCATGTCGACTTGGCAAGTGCACCCACTTGCCAGTCCCTAAACCTTCCCTTTTCTACATATCAGACATCCCTAAGGTAGGTCCAAGGGCAGGGTGCATCGGGTGTAAGAGGTAGAACATGCCCTGATGTGTGTGGCATGTCCTGATAGTGAATTACAGCAATTTTCGTTTCTCACTAATGCAAGGCTACCTGTTCCCATAGGCCAGAATAGGCAGTTTGATTATAACATCTCATAATCCTAACTGACCCAGGGAACATGGTTTAAAGTTGAATTTAGTATGCCTGAACTCAGAATGATAAAATACATATTTCAGTAAAGTTGGTTTTAACCTTCTGTGTTTGAAAATACCACTTTAGTAGGTATTTTCTTACCTAACCATCCAGCCTGCCTCTGCGAGATTGTGTATTGTATGTCTGGTTTTGTGAGTGGCAGTGGCTGGGGTGGCTACAGGAGATAGCGTGAGGCAGCACAGGGCTGAATAGACCTATCTGCATGTAGAGTGGTGGCAGGAGTAGCACCTGGGCCTGAATCGGACTGTGCCTGCCTTCCACAATGCTGGCTCCACCGCCTGTGGTGTGTTTGATGACCCTGGCCCACCCTGCCAAAGGAAAGAAGGAGTCATGTAGACAAAGTGCTCCAGGACTGCACAGAACTGGTTTGGACTAGGTACAGGACCCTCTGCCTTCAGAGGGCAAAGGATTTTGCATGGTAAATATTGGGGCCCAGACCCCAAGATTTTAAATCACTTCTGGGAACACAAGACGAACCTTTGCCAAGGAGAAGTACCAAGGAAGCTGCAGGAGTTTGGACAGACCCTCTGCCAGTGTGCTGTTTGCTGGGTTGGCCTGCAGTGGTTTCTTTATTGCCAAGGGAAGGAGAAGGAACTTTTAAAGAACTATCATCATCTTGCAGAATATTACTCCAAGGGCTTGATTTGAGCTTGCCTCCTGACCGAAGTCTCAGGGATACCAGACTTCACCAACCAATACGTAGATGACAGCCCACTTTCAAGATCAGGGTCACAGTGAAACAGATCTTAGATGGATTGTGCTGGATAGACACTTCATTCCATTAGATACCAACAATGTGGCTGAATTCCTCTTAATCAGGGAACAGCGTTGGGTGGAATGACTAAAAAGTAGTACACGTGGTCTTAAAGGCTGTATCCCCTGGTTTCAACTACATGGTATTATGAGAAGATAATGTGAAGTAAATACCTGCATACATTCCAACTACATGGCACTATGAGAAGATAATGTAAAGTAAATATCTGCATACAAGTATGTATGGATCTTGTCCAAGGGAACATGATACTGAGCAGAGATATGAGGGTTCAGGGTGTCTGTAAGACATATGCACACCCTGGTAACTTAGAGGTGTGACATACCTATAAGGCTAGGAATCACACTCTAGTCCCTAACCGTTATCTAACTATGACCGATGATGAACTGCTTTATGGGATGATATATGCAAACCTATAAACAAAGACTGACTGCAAATGGCAGCAACACTGAGATCGGTGCACATGTGTGTTTGAATTCCCTAAGGGCAGTAACTGTAATGATACACGACCCTATATTCCGGACCGATCTTAATCTGGGAGTCCGCGAACATATGCAGTGATGTGCCCTATACACTAAGGCCCGCTGTCTTTATATCTATCTATAAAGAAATAAAGAATTGGATTCTCTTCTCCCTTCCTGCATTGACATCTCTGAGATGAGCTCAATTTCATACATATGTGATCCATATTAAATTTGGGGCTAGCAGGAATACACCTGAGTGAGATTTTTATAACGTCCTCTAGACCGATACTAACACTGTGACTTCTCCAAGATGGCAGATACTATACAGACTAAGCCAGCGCCCACCATTAGTCCTTTTACTCTCTCTAGTAAGTTCCATGGGAGCACAACAGAGGCGGTCATGTGACCGGGAATTACGTCTAGATAATGGCGTCTCGGAAACACGGACCGCGTCGTCGGAGGGCTGCCAGTGGGAGCAAATACCCCGGTGTTTCTTGTGACTAGTAAGTGATAACAGCCGCGTATACGCAGGGAGAGGTCTTGTGGTGAGAGTGAAGTCTACACACCTTTTTTGTTTTTTCTTTCAAAACTTTTTATTATTGAAGTTCTTGAATCATAATTTCGGTTTAGTAAGAAGCAAATGTGTATATTGACAACCAAGGAATACAATTTATAATTTACAAAATACAATTTCCAATATTACTCAAAATACGATTTCCAAATTTTGTCAAATTTCCTTATTCCCCCAATTCGCTGTGCATAACGAAACTCACCTATTCTTACATTTCTCATTTTCTGAAGCCAAGAATTAAACGTAGGAGCTTGTGTTAATTTCCAATTCTGGAGTACTAATGACCTCGCTACTACCATCACAATAAATAATAGTTTAACCATCTGTTTCAATAGTCCAAGATCAGAATAATATCCATAAAGTATTAATTTAACGTTATAAGCAATCTGAATCCCACAGTATATTTGTAAATATTCGAAAATCTCATTCCAAAAAGGTACAATTTTAACACAGTGAGCTATAGTGTGGGACCAATTAGCGGGACTGTATTGCTGACATCTAAAACAGATGGCACTAATATTTACATACATTTTAGAAATAACGGCAGGAGTTCGATATAGGACCCATTTACTAAAAAAGCACATTCTCCTCCAATTCGAACCTCGAAGAACACTAAAATTCAATTTATTTATACATTTCCAGGTATTCATAGTAAGAACATGATTTTCTTGTTCCTGCCATTTTTTAATGACTCTCGTACTGAGATCTAATTCAATATGTTGTGCTAATAAACGTTTCCATGCTCCTGGCTTCTTACTCTGAGGAATCAAAAACAAATCGTCACACAACTGACAAGGGGAGTCAATCATTCTTGGCTCGACTTGTCCTAGTACTTTGAAAATCGAAACATATGAATTTAATAACATAAAGTTCCCGGAAATTAATTGGTGCATCTCTCCGGCTAACAGCCAGGCCCCTTCTCTTACAAAATCTGATAGAGTACTAAACCCAGCCCGCTCCCATTGAAAGACAATATCTGCTCCGATTTTGATTCCCATAAAGATGAGACCGTTCCTTAGAGGGGTTCTAGAATTAAACTGCGGGAGAGAGTACCTTTTTAGAAAAACGTCGCGACGTTTAAAAAACCAATACATCATTTTATATCGGGTGAGTTTTGGTGATTTAGGGATGTGTAGAGGAACTGGTGTTTGTACCTCTTGACTAATTTGGTCACAAAAGAAATTGATAAATAATTTTGGACTCTGCATTCCTGATTTAAATCTGTCTAAGTATTGGGTGAAATATCCACTGTAATAATCTCTAAGATTAGGAACTCCCAGTTCGGTGTCCACGTACAGTGTCTTCATTGCTATTCTAGGGCGTTTTTTAGCCCATATAAAGCTTGAAAATAATGACTCTACTTTTGAAAAAAAGCTGCTAGGCAAGAAGCACGGAATAGCTGAGATTAAAAAATTTAATAAAGGAAGTACGGACATCTTTATAAGTGCCACCCGTCCCATAATAGTAAATGGTAGTGAATCCCATCTAGTAAATAAGGATTGTACCTTTCGTAAAAGTGGGTCAAAGTTCAGCTTCACTAAATCGGATACCAGGGTAGAAAACATAACTACTTCAGTATTTTTTTTATTAATTCGGTAACCTCCTAAGGCCTCGAATTCTTCAAAAAGCTGTAAAACAGCAGTTTGAGATTGAATATCCGTCTTAATTATCAACATAATATCATCGGCATAGAGTTTAATTTTTGCCATAGATGAAATTGGTGGAGGGATATTTACAGATTCACGGATTGCTGTAGCTAACGGTTCAATAAAGAAAGCAAAAAGGATAGGAGATAAGGGGCAACCCTGCCTGGTGCCCCGTTGGACCGATACTGTGCCTGCCATAACAGAATTAATAATTATATTAGCTCTGGCACCCGGTATAAATTTTGAATTAAACTAATAATTTGTGAGGGGATACCAAAGTGTTTTAGAATAACAAATAAAGCTGTCCACACCACTAAATCAAAAGCTTTCTCTGCGTCTAACAGTAAAATTAAAGCTGGGATTTTTTTAACCTGAAAATAATCTAACGCTTCCGTGAGAAAATGGGTATTGGTCACTAACTGGCGGCCTGCCACAAAGCCATTCTGATCTAAGTGAATAAGATCCGTTGCGATTAAATTAAAACGTATTGCAAGTAATTTAGTGAGGATCTTATAATTGGTATTAAGTAATGTGATAGGCCTGTACGAGTTAGGGTCTTTTGGATCTTTACCTTTCTTTGGAAAACTGACAACAGTCCCCTCCCCGAAAGAATCCGAGACTTGGCCACCCATTAACATATAATTAAATAATTGTAATAATAAATCAGAGAACGCGCTGAAAAAGCTCTTAAAAAATTCAGCCCGAAGGCCATCCGGGCCACATGCTTTGCCAATTGGTAAATTCTTAACCACTACTTCTAGTTCTGATTTAGAAAATAAACGCTGCATTGAATCGCTATCTGCCTGAGTTAGGGAGGGCATATTATATCTGGATAGAAAATTCGAAAGCCTGGAGTGATCTATTATTTGCTGTTGACTGTAAATCTGTTTATAGTGAGATAACATAATAGCGCCAATAGCATCCGTCTGTGATACTTCTACTTGAGTGACAGGACACTTTAAAGAATGGATTAATTTTGCGGCAACTTGCTCTTTTGCCTGCCATGCGAGGAGTTTACCAGAAAAATTACTTTCCTCGTAAATCCTCTGAGATTTTATCGAGAATTGCTGTTCACTCTGTGTAAAAAAGAACGCATTAAGTTCACGTTTAGCGTCATTTAATCTTTTTTGTACATCACTGGTAGGATTAACTTTACGCAGCAGGGTAAGTGAATGGATTTTTTGATAAAGCGAGGACTTAGTTTGTTTGATAGTACGCCATTCTTCTGCATCTTTACTAATTATAATACCACGTATAAAAGCTTTAAATGAGTCCCATACAATATGGAGAGGGGGGTATCAAAGTTACGTGCAATAAACTCAGTAATTCCAGTTTTTAAGAAAGAGATCCAATTATTGTCCTGCAGATACATTTTATTAAATATCCATCTTTTAGATGGCTTAATTTCTTCGCCTAATTCAAATTCAATTAACAACATTGCGTGGTCTGAGAAACCATTGTGGAAATATTTTTGGTAGGAAAATTTTAATAACCTTGAAGCCAAAAAAAAATCTAATCGGGACGAGGATCTATGTCTCCCAGACCAACACGTAAATTCTTTTTTCTGTGGAAATTTAGAACGCCATGGGTCACAGAGATCCAATAAAGATATGTTCTGCATAATGGACCTTCTTGATTTTGGTTTCGATTGTTTCCTCGACATGCCAGTGGAGTCTAATCTTATATCCATAAGTATATTAAAATCGCCACCTATCACTATATCCCCCCTGACTAACAACAGAGATTGAAATAGCTTGTCATAGATTGGGGCACGGTCTTCCACTGGGGCATAAAAACTGACAAAAGTAATTGGTCTTTTCCTATCTTTTATTAAGCACGTGACCCAGCACCACCGTCCTGCTCCTCCATCTTTAAACTGGACAATTTCTGCATCTAAATTCTGATTTAGAAAAATAGCGACCCCACTCTTAGATTCTTGAGCGCATGAAAACCCTCTATATACCGACCAGGTTTTAAACATAGAAAAGGAGCTAATCTTAGCAGCAGAAATATGAGTTTCTTGGAGCATTACAGCAGCTGGTCGTTCTGACTTAATCCAGAGCTCAATTGCTCGGATTTTTTTTTTATTATTCAGCCCATTAACGTTAAAGGAAATCACTCTAAGCCCCCTTATGGTCAGATATATAAATCGTTGATAATTCGTTAGAAAACACATCTTGCCAACTTATTTTTCCATCAAAATCCAACCAGAACTTACATTTTTTCCTTTTTTCCCCTCCCCCCACCCCACACCCCATCTCAGGTGCTCCCCTTCAGCACCCAGCCCTGTGGCCCTGCACTACACCTTCTCCCCACGCTGGCCACCTGACACTCACCCTTCTCATTGAGGCGCCTTGTTGTTGCGCCCCTAATCCTGTGATCCCCCTGTTCCTCACCTACCCCCCCCCCCTCAAAATCATATCTAGTTACATCAATGTCTTATTTGGGCTTAACTCTGCAGCTGACTAAGCATTTCACGTGCCTCATCAACATCAGTGAACAATTAAAATTTGCCTTTTATCAGAACCTTTAACTTTGCCTGCTGTGCCATTGAGGCTTGGACACCCTTTTCTTTAAATAATTGCAAAATCTTTACAAAGTCTTTTCTCCGTCTAGCAGCAGCAGCCGACATATCGGAGAAAATCCGACATTTAGTAGTTGGATTTGCATGAAATTGTCTTTGCTTAAAAGCCTGTGATAAGATTGTTTCTTTGACTCGTACATCAGCAAAGTTAACAATAATTGTCCGAGGAAATGGAGAGTTTGGAAATGGACAAGCTGGAACTCAGTGTGCACGTGCAATTGTTAAGTCTCCCTTGAACTCAGGGATTACCTCTCGAGAAAAGAAGGAAGTAATCCATTGCATCATGTCTGATCCTTCAATATTCTCTGGCACACCTACCACTCGAAGGTTTGACCTTCTATTATAGTTTTCTAACTCATCCAATTTAATTTCAAAGGCTTTTGAAGATTTGGGGCCAGATGTAGGAGCCCTAATACCGGTTGGAAACGGCCGATTTTGGCCGTTTCCGACCGGTATTAGGGTTTTCAGATGTAGGGGGCTGAAAAATACAGAATCGGTATATTTACAGATTCGGTAAAATTACCGATTCGTTAAATTACCGAATCGGTAAATATACCGATTCTGTAATTACAAATGTAGGTGGCACAGTTTACAGTGCCACAGGCCCTTAAGAGTCGGTATTTTACCACACAATCCTATTGTGTGGTAAAATACCGAATTCAGGTGTGCATGCACATCTGTGCATGCACACCTGTGCAATGTGGCACACAGACATGCCCTTAGGGCATGTCTGTGTGCCACATTGCTCACAAGCCTGTACTTGGGGTGCTAGAGGGTGTCAAAGTGACACCCCCTGCACCCATGCAGGATTCGGTATTTACCAATTCTGTAAATACAGAATCGGTATTTCCCATTGATTCCTATGGGCTTCAAAGCCCATAGGAATCAATGGGAAATACCGATTCTGTATTTACAGAATCGGTAAATACCGAATTTTACAGATTTGGTAATTCAGATTTTAAAATTACCTACATCTGCCCCCTTCCCATTTACAGACTCTTAAATACTGAATCGGTAACATTCGGTATTTAAGAGTCTGTAAATGGGAATTACCTACATCTAGCCCTTAGACATAGTGGACACCTCCTTCTGCATAGTAGTCATATTGTCTTCCAGCCTGAAATTCTAGTCTCAGATTCTTGAAATCGTGTTGTAAAAGAAGCCATTGAGTCTTCAATTTTATTCAGATGATTACTAATTACTGCCAATTCAGCTTTTTGAAATTGCTTCATTTCTCTTATTTCTCCTAATATCAAATTTAACATGTCTTTCACTGAAATTTGGAAGTCCCCAGTAGTCTTAGTGTCCATCTCCAAGATCGGACTCTGCGAATTGCATTTGCCATAGCGTCATCATTCGAATCTAATTTAAATGTGGCAAGATAGAGGATACAGCAGAGGGAACAGCCGTAGAAGAAAAAGTTGAGACTTCGTTCACTGCAGTTTTTATATCTAAGGATGGAGAGTCTATTAAATTGACTGCTTCACTAGTTGATGTCATTACATCTGTAGAATTTAAGGGGGTTGGGGAAGTTGCCCGGGTCCCAGCTATATTAGTATTAGTATTAGTATTAGTAGTAATATGCCCTGTGCCCTTTCGCTCGAATAGCGGAAATTGTTTATAGACCTTAGGAGTAGAAATTGCTAGGGCATCTTTAGGTACCTGCGGATCATGTGCCATTGTAGAATTCACACCCTGTACCAGGTACTACTAAACTTGACACAGCCATATCCATTCCAACCACAGGCAGTTCTAATACCTCCGTCACCTCCTTCCCCTTGCTAGTAATCGAGTTACCGGAACCTTGTTGATGAGCCTGTCTTGTGTTCTCACTTGGAAGATTGTTTTCGCCCTCTCCAGAGCTCTCAGAATTTTCAGCCGCAGAGTTTTCCTTCTCTGTAGTAGAACCTGCCAGTTTAGCTTTTTCAAATTTCTCTTTCTGTTGTTGACGTCTTTTTATTTCTCTGGTCCTAGCCGTCAATTGCTTGCCCATAATCAGAAAACAAGGCGAAGTACTCTCACCTCAAAGTCTCTGAACTTCAATCTTTAATCCAGAGAAAAGCAGAGTCAGTGTACGGTATTTTCCGGCGTATAAGACGACCCAGCGTATAAGACGACCCCCTACTTTGCTTGATAAAATTTAGGTTTCGTGCTATACTCGCCGTATAAGACTACCCCCACTTCCAGCGCAGTCCAACGCAGTCCTGCATAGCCATTTTGAGAATGTTAGATTTCAACATAATATTAAAGATTATATAACTATCAGTCATATTAAAACCTTAAAAAGAAGGGTAGTGTGTTTTGTCCCCTTTCTATCTCCATGGACTGAGGAGATCATGTGGTACTGACACTCCCCTCCTTCCGATGAGCATGAGATTTCTGGAAGGAGAGAGAGATCAGCACATGTGGAACACAGTGGGGGCCGCCATCTTCAGAGCTGCCTGTTATATTTCAGGACCTCCTGCTGCCTCATCCTGCTGCCTCATCTGCCTGGGGATGTGCAAGCGGTTGGAGGCGCGTGTGCAGGTCAGTCTAGGCAGGAGTGTTTGAGTGCCCTGTCTTTAGAGCAATCGTGCAGTGTCTGCCATTTATTGCAGTATTATACCTCTACTCGTACCTTGTACGCTTTTATAACCTGCACACTTATCACTTTTTTCTCTTGTAATGTACCGATTGCTACCGCATGTATTTTGGTTGCTCGCTATTGTCACTTTTGATCCATGTAACTTAACGTTTGCTTTTTTCTAATTTGTTCATTTTGTAATTGTTCCTATTACCGGTATATGCTCGTTGTTTGGGTTTATGAAATAAACGGTTCCGCTCCACTGTGAAATGTTAATACGGTAGTTGTGCCTACAGAAACGCCTGTGGAAGCCTGTGGAAGCTTCTCGGTATCCCCGGCTGCCATCTTTAGAGTTTTAGAGTGTCTTATACGGCTTGGGCTTGTGTTGGTAAAAACTTGAAATAGAAATCTAGGTACCGTGAGTGTCTTATACGGTTAGGATCTAAAAGGTTTACCGTACGGTATGCGATTTTATATAGCGTGGACTTTACCCGTTTGTGTCAGAGCGCTTTACAGTAGCAGTATTGATACCAAATGAATATACCGGTACCTAACATAGCAAGCATAGTGACGTTCCAATATCCACCCCAGCCCCCGCGGTGCGAGGGGAGGGGGAGCTCTGGCACTGGGCACGGACGGCGGATTAGAGCCCCCCCCCCGGCTGGGTCAGAAGCGTGGGCGGGAAATGGTGCAGCTCGAACTCGCATCCAAGATCAGCCCCTCGCTGATTTTGTTGGGGGCGTGGCATAGTTTTGTTTTCTAATCCGAGGATGTGTGTGGTCGCACATCTCTAGTTGTGACAAGGCTCCTTGCATTCTATGACTTAGAGGTACCGTAAGTACGTCCACACTACTTGTGATTGTGAATACTCGATCTGGCTCTTAGCACGAAACCTGATCGCTACTTGGCATGTCTTTTTATTTACTAAAGTGCCTCTTAGCACGAAACCTGATTGCTACTTGGCATGTCTTTTTATTTACTGAAGTGCCTCTTAGCACGAAACCTGATTGCTACTTGGCATGTCTTTTTATTTACTGAAGTGCCTCTTAGCACGAAACCTGATCGCTACTTGGCATGTCTTTTAATTTACTGAAGTGCCCTGAAGCCATGGCTGTATGGTATCTAAGTTAGATGCACAGTTGCTGCGAGTCTCTCTGAATGGAGCTATCACGAGCAAGTGATCACTACCGATCAGCCCCTCGCCAAACAATGCTTTGTGGAATGGAAAAAAAAACACGTGTTCTGATGCAGAAGCAGTCTGACACCTTCAGGAGTAGTCCGCGCTATTGAAAAACCCATAAAAACAAACGGTCTAATTTGGCATCTGGCGTATAAGACGACCCCCGACTTTCCAAAACATTTTCAGGGGTTCAAAAGTTGTCTTATACGCCGGAAAATACGGTATTAGATACCAAGAAAAGCCAGGGCGTCAGAAAATGCTAGGGCTTATGATTTACTTATAATTCACAGTATTTTCCAACTGCTAGCAGGATCCCGGCTATTCGAAGTCTTTACCATACTGCAGATTCAGCACAAACTATATAGTGAAAGTAGCGGGGCAAAAGCACTCAAAATCAAAAGGTCCAATAACCTCTCAGACCCCTGGAATGCTGGGACTTGTACTTTTGTGATTTTTTAATCAAACCACATAATCGACATAGTGCTCAGATATGTAAGTGAAGCGGCAATTTTTTTTTTTAAAAATCACTATTTTCGTCAGCAGTGGGAACACCGAGTTAATCAGTCAAAGTTCAAGCCTTTCCACCGACTCTTAAAAGCTTGCCACTCCACTCCGTGATTACAATCTCGGCAAACCCAGCCTCTGAAAAAGTCTCAGGTCGCTGCAGCGCTACAGCGCTGAAAAACAATCTTCAGCGTATTCAAGGTTTAACACTTCTTATCCACGATATTGCCGACTATTGCATTGCATTGCTCCCAATGATGTGAGCGCCTCTAAAAGCGTCTAACAGCTCTAACGGAGCTGTTTTAGTTGAAATGTCTCTCTGCAATAGACGTGCGGCATGCCCTTTTCCGTTACCTCTTACAGTTACTATTTATATGCCGTCAGTGCCACTGTCAGTGCCGCTACAATGTATCAAAACGCTAAGTTTACCCAAACTGCAGCCGCTGCTTGATTGTATGCAGCTTCAACGGCAGAGGGAAACTCTTGTCAAGTCAGTGAGGTTAACCCAGTGGTGGCAAAAAAAAACTAATATGCAAAGCGATGGGAGAGCAGATGAAGCTCCGCAGACGTTATCAGGAACAGCAGGCTCTTTCAATTTTCACCCTGCTACAGTGTATCCCGAGTCCGTTGAAGATATGGTGTCTGCTCACCTTACAGCCATGTAAGTGAGAGGCTCCGTTATTGTCTCCGTGAGCCCCTTCTTCATGACCCCACGGCAGTGATCTGAAGTAACCATCAGAAATCAGAAATCCCTTCAGCAAATGCAGGCTCGGGAGTCTCCCAGGAATTCTATCCGCATTAACTCAGATGCCCGTCTCAGCACGCCAAACCGCAGCAGTCGCCATTAACCTCGAGGCGGAGGGGAGGAGCCAGGAACAGGAACCCCTGGCTACGTGGAGGCGTGGGACTCCACCGTAGCGGTCTCAAGATATGGAAAGATTCCATAGCAGTGAAGTCTACACACCTATCTGCCTTACTAGAGGAAGGGGGCCGAGAACGATCAGTGCCTTCCTCGAGAAACGCCTCCTTTGATAACTGTTGGCCCGGCGTTTGAGCAGGGATGCAGGCTGGAAAAAGTTTTTATGAACTCGTGTGAGTATTATTGAAACAATAAATGTCAATGAGAAGAACTTAGAAAATCACTGATGATGTAAGGAATAATGCAGTCCAGTGTGACTTGGATGGGGAGTGTGGCAGCCTCCGAATGAGGAGGAACGGTTTTTCATCTGGCTGCCTCAACTGTTTTTGTTGTGGCTTTTAATTAAAACAATGTGGAAGATGCATGTCAAAAACTGGGAGAAAGAAGACTTGTATAGAGAATGTGGGATGGCCTTGATAATATTTGCTCCTCACACCCCCTCTCTCTTGTCTTGACTCTGTAGTAATTTGTTCCCTCACAGAAATTTTGGAGAGGATCAAGAATACGAGATATTATCTAAAGACAAAAACGACTAAGGTAATAAACACCCAAGTTGGGTAAGGATTGGAAAATAGGGACCAACACCCTGATGAAAGCCAGTGCCATCCTGATGGGGGCGTAGTAGTGGCAGAAACTTGTAGGTAATGGCAGTGGGGATATAGGGATTGTCGCCTTCCCTTAATACCCCAATATATATATTTTTAACCCTTCCAGGGGTCTACAGACAGAATAACACATTTATGTTGATCCCTAGGTTGTTTTAAATTAAATACTGCACTTTTTGGTCCCGTTACAGAAGGGAAGAGACCTCCCTTCTATCTTTTCTTTTTCTGTTGTGTCGCGTTTACGTGTTGTATGTGTATTATCACATCTTTCCCTTTCTATCTTTACCCTCACCACTAATCTTCGTCTAAAAAAGATTGCACTCCATCTAGAGTGTTGGTCCGCACCTAGATGTATGATGCGGCACAATGATGAAGCATGACACTGCAAAGTGTGTGAGGGCAATATTAAGACATGTGTTGTCTTCCCCTGCTTTGTCTTAGGGAGCAGCATAGATTCTTTTTTTGTCTCCCATTATTGGATCACTATAGGATCAATAATCTCACTCTGTGGTTGGACAGTGTACAGATGAGAGTGTTTTATACAGGGCTTCTCTGTTGTGTGTGTTTATACTGTGAATAAGGGAGCCAAAGAAGCTTCAGTCCCTCTTCTCTCTTTGTGTGTTTTTCAATACCAGACTTTACCCCTTCTGTTTGCCTGCATCTGGAACTTGCTGTTCTAGCTCCTACTAAGCATGGGCGGAAAATCCGTTTCGCTCGCGGATTTTGCAGATTTTCGGTAAATTCGCAATCCGCGAGATTCGCGAATCTCCCGCAAAATCCGCAAATGGCTTGCTCGCACTGTTCGCGTGAGTTTGCGGCTTCCCAGTACAACTTCGCGCCCCGCGAATAAGCGCTAAATTGCAGAAATACGATCTTAGCAAAACTGAAACTACTTACCAGGTTCAAAAGTTCAGGCTCATCATTAGTAGCCATTTCCTGTAGTGCTTCCTGAGGGGCCCCTCCAGAGTTCAGTTGCCAGTTGCAACTATTATGTGACCCTGCTCTGAACCTCAGAATAGTTACACATATGCCACAAAGGTCCTGAATTACAGCTAAGGGAGACAAGCAGGAGCCAGGCTGGAAGTTCAAATCCATTAATCAGCCCCTAATTCATTATTGTCAGTTGGGGCAGGGCAGGTGTTGTAACTAATTTTGCAACAATGAAAGCACTTAGCAAGTGCAAAAGATCACTAATCAGGAAGCACTAAGGAAGCAGGTGCCAGCTAAAAAAATATTCTGTGACACATTAATCAGCCCCAAATTAATTCAGGTCACTTGAGGCAGGGAAGGTGTGCTTTGCTTTGCCACAATAATGTACACTGACTGGACAACCAGAGGGTGCTGTGATGAAACAGAGGGTGGCATGGGTGGGCCAGAGGGTGGCATGAGTAGTCAGAGAGTGGCAGTGGTGACAGAGAGTGGCAGTGATGAAGAAGAGTGTCCCAAACAGGCTGGACACGTAGAAACAACAAGTTCGCAAAACTTGCGACCCGACAGGTAAGTTCGTGTTTGTGAAATTGTACAAAACCCTCGCGAACTGGCAGAAACCCGTGCGAACACAAAAAAAAAAACATCTGCAAATTCGCGAGAATTCGCGGATTTTGCGGATTGCGAGTTCGCAAATCCGCAAAATTCGCGAACGCGAGATTCGCAAAATTCTGCTTCAGAAGGAATTCTGCAACACCGACGCCGGTGAGCGATGCCGTCATCTGCATCGAAGCCGTGAGCGATGTTCCGACTTGCAACGTAGACCCGACGCCGGCTGACGGGCCACATTGATGCCAGCGAACAACATCGTAAGCCTGCCATATCCGTGAGCTATGCTCCGACTTGCGACGTAGGCCTGGCGCCTGCTGCTGTGCCGCATCAACTCTGAAGCCGACATCATCACAGAGCCAATCGTCGACGTGGGTGGTCAAGAATCCATCAACATTGTGACATCGTACGGAACCGTGATTTCTGCGCCATTGTTACGTCACCTCCTCTCCGGTCAGGAACCAACGCCTCCCCTGCATGCGCCAGCATCCAGGGCACCGAAGAATCATCTCCCCCGAATCACGTAACCGACGCCGCAAAGCGCCAACAACGCCGCACCTCCCTGACGCAGTGACCAGTCTTTCTTTTCATTTTTTCAAGGTACTGTGTTGTGTGGATCTGTTTTGGCTCTGGGCCCGACGTCGCACACCTCGCTGTCGGTGCCGTATTTTGGGATTTCTTTGACCTTGACGTTGTGATAACTCCAGTTGGGGTTAACTGTTGCTAAAGACTACTTTTAAGCGTATAACCTATTTTTGAACTATTCCTACCATCTTGAAGAATTATTATTAATTACAGTATTGTGGATTTTTGTCATTTATGGTCTTGTGATAAGTGTATATAAAGAATACTTCTTTTTATAACACCTGTGTGGTGTCCATCTGTAGTGTTTTCACTGTATTACTGTATGTGTTCACAAATGCTTCACACACTGCCTCTGAGATAAGCCTGTCTGCTCGTGCCAAGCTACCAAGGGGGTGAGTAGGGGTTATCCAGGAGTGTAATCCCCTTTCCCTGACTTAGAAGCAAGGGTCCCTATTTGGTCAAAGGTACCTACCTCTGCCAACTAGAGTTGTAATTACTACCAAGTCTGAGCAGTTAGTAACCAGGTGCAAACTATTTAAGGAGGCCCACAATGCAACAGATGTTTTCCACAATGGCTGGGCTGTATGTGATTGCCAGGAGGCTGCAACTCAGAGCTGCTGCACAGAGGAGGAGACAGCAGGAAAGGATCTTTCGTGCTGGCATAACCCTGTTCCAACGGACTGAGGAGGAGATCCATACAAACTACAGGCTGTATGAAGAGAGCATCCTTGATTTAATTGAGGCACTCAACCCTATACTTAAACACCCCACACGCAGGACACACACCATCCCCACCCACATCCAGGTCCTATGCTCACTGCACCTCTTGGCATCAGGTAGCTTCCAGGGGATGATAGCCTCAGCAGGAGGGGTCTCACAGAGTGCATTGTCGCGCTTTTTCCATGCGTTCCTTGATGCCATGGTACAGAGGCTGCATCACCACATCCACTTCCCCAGCACACCACAGGCACTAGACCAGACCAAGCAGGAGTTCTATCAAATTACACAATTTCCAGACGTCATTGGATGCATAGATGGGACACATGTCGCCATATCACCCCCCTCCCAGAACGAGTATGTGTTCAGGAATCGCAAATCCTACCATTCCCTGAACATACAGGTGGTGTGAAATGCCAAGCACATCATCACCGACATTGTCGCAAAATACCCAGGCAGCACGCACAACACTTTCATCTTCCGCCACAGTGGGATACACCGTCAACTCACAAGTGGGGAGTTTGGTGAGGGATACCTACTAGGTAATTGCATTTGTTTGAAGGACACACTAGTAAAGGACAGCATTGTCAGGACAGTGTTTAACCATATTCCTCCCACCCCACAGGTGACAGTGCGTATGCAGTCCGTGATTTCATTGTTAGCGCCTTGACACCTTCAAGTGAATGTTTTGCGCTTTACAAATCGCCTTTTCATTTAATTTCATACTGACTCCCTACCTGAATCCTGCCAACGCTGGGGAGCGGAGGTACAATAGTGCCCACATAGCAACCAGATGTACCATTGAGCGGACCTTTGGGATACTCAAGAGCAGATTCAGATGCCTACATAAGAGTGGAGGGGCACTACAATACAGCCCCCAGACCTGTTGCAAGATAGTGGTAGCATGTGCCATACTGCACAACATCGCCACCAGGAAAGGCACACCAGTGGAGCTCAGTGAATTGGATTCATCAGATGAGGAGGGGTCAGCGCCAGGACGCATGCCAGCTGGTGTAATTGGTGCAGCTGCTGGGCGCCAGAGGCAAGATGAGATTACACAGAACTATTTCTAGGTAAGAAAATATGACACAATGCTAAATATCAGTTGTGAAACTGTGTTTTATTTCCTTAAGTTCAGGATAAATCACGGCACACAGCCTGTGTACCACACAGTGTATCGTCCAATGCCCAGCACATGTAAGGATCACAGTGCGATTGAACAATCAGGAGGAAGTGTCCATGTAAACTGGGTTGATGCACCCATCTCCTTGTTCAAGTTTGTGCACCTCAAGTGCGGCGCTGTCTGGTCAAAGCCCCTGGCTGGGGATGCACAGTGCCCTCCTCACCTGTCCCAGTAGCCCTACTGCGACGCCCACTACGGCGCCTATCCGGGGGGGGCATATGTGATGCTGCTCCTGCCAGATTGTGCAACCTCATATGTTGTAGTGAGTACTCCTGCGCCAGTAGTGCGAGCTGCCCGCAGCTCATCCACAGCAGATGTGACCTGTTCACCGCCCGGTTGTAGAGATCTAGGCGCTGCATCTCTCTACACCTAGCAGCATGATCTACCTTTAGTTCCACACAGAGTGCCTCCAGGGCACCTGTTATGCCCATGAAGCCAACCCTGATTTGCCTCTGTAATGATTTTATGTTTTTCGCCTGCAGGCGCTGTACTTCCAACATGTGCCCCTCCAGCCTGCCTAAGACTGTTTCCTTGGGCTGCTGCACTGGTGGATGCATGTGCCCTGCGCCTGGATGGAACTGGCGGGATCGGATCAGCACGTGCTCGAGCATGTTGTTGTGGCTCTGGCTGTACCGGGACTGGTTGGACATCCTCATCGGTGTCCTGGCCTTCATCCTCCAGTGGGGGCAGTAGAGGCACTACAATCCGCCTGCAGCGTTTTGGAGGGATTACTGGGCTACCCTCTTCCTCCTTTTCCTCCTCTTACCCTGTTGCCTCTGGGTTAGAGGATTCGTCCTCTCCTCCACTGACAGTTCCCTGTGTTTCTGATGGGGCTGTGGACGTAAAAGCACACATTAATTTTCTGACCTGACTTGCACTTGTCATGCATTAAATTTCACTGTTTGGAGTTACATGGGTCCTGTCCGTCTGTATTTTGCCTTTCCTGATGTGCACATGCTGTTAGGGACTGGCTTGGTGTAATGCACCACTGTAATGTGCATGTGACTACATTTCCCATAATGCATTGATGTGTGTGCTTGTGTACCTGCACTGGACTTTTAGTTTTGTTCTGTCCCTGGGTTGCTCCTGGGTGTGTGGAGGTAGTAGGGGGGTATCAGGGGTGAGATGGCATGCTTCTTACCTTGTTTTGGTACGGGGGGGTCGGAGCTGTCCTGGTCGTCCACGCCCATTATACTCTCTGGAAGCAGGGCCCCTCAACCAGTTCCTCTAGTGGTGTGGAGTCTGTGGCAGTAGAGGTTCCAGCTCCAGTCTTCTTGGTCTGCTCCAACCTGGCAGCCACCTTCTCCTTGGAGAGCTGGCGCATATCGTACCAGCGCATCCTTAGATCTTCCACACTTCTGTGGGTGACGCCAACTGCATTTACTTTGCACTGGATATCAGCCCAAATCTTCCGCTTGTGTGTCTCAGGCACCCAAAGGGATTTTTAGGGCCCGATCTCTGCCAATGCGCAAGCATTGCCGATGTCGAGACATATTGGGGCTTATCCACAGCTTAACTAAACGGGCGATTTGATGCTGTGCCCGTGAAAAAGCGCGTGCACAGCATCAAAGCCACCAGCCTCCCTCCGCAAGCTTACCCCAGCGTGCGCTCTGGCATTTCTCCTCCCCTAATTATTCACTGCCCACGGCCGGCCGGCACATCAAAGGCTGCTGCTCCGTGTGCATCTCGTCACCCTTACTCTCCCCTATTCTTCCCTTCTTGCCTCACCCCGCCCCCCCTCCCCACCACAGCAATGCCGAGAGCTTGTCTGCCTTCTCCCAGACTCGTTTACTTAACGTTCCCTGGCCTGCACACTAAACTTTCCCTAGCTCTGATGCCTGGGACTTCATTCCGCTTTTTTTACAATGCATTTACCAATGCTTGGCGAAAATTAGGCTCCCAGTAGTCAGCGGAGCATATCTGTGGGGGTCCCTCCTTCTCCTCCTCTCTCCCAGAGTCCAGAATCAATAAACAACAAACTGGTTCTAATCTCCACCCTCAGAGTACGGCATCTCACCCAGGACTAAACACTGCAAACTACAACCCCCGACAGGCAGGACGCAAGCGTTGCACATCATGGCAGATGAAAATTCAATATAGTGTCATGTGCTGTCCAACTAATGAGCAACATGGTACGGTATAATGTTCAGCATTATTCTTAAACGTCACATGGTGCCTTATGTTATTTCTAACTGTTCATTCACGCGCATGTCTCGTGGTGCCCAAGGTTGCTGTGTTGGTGAACTGAGTCAAAAGCAGGTGTGGCACATTGGGCACCTTTCTCAAAAACAAACACTGGTCGTTTATTTACATTCTGATTTAGGTGAAATATATTTTTTACATAGGAACTATGCATGTTTGCTACTTTTTAAGTGAGTTCTTCTTGTTTTTGCGTTTCAAACTTTATGCCTCAAAGACTCGTTTTAACTAGTGTTACCGTACTTTTATTTGAATATAACACACTTTTATCATTTCAGGGGGCTTTCTGTAACTTTACATGGCTGTGAGCATTTGCAGGCGTATTTTCACTCAGCGTCCTACTTTGCCTAATACTTTCTAACTAGTGAGCTTTCTTTCTGCGTGCATTTCAAGCATGGTAGCAAGTTGCATACTTTTATCTTGGAACAATGAGTGTGGGATGCAACCGATGCACCCACCACACAGCTCCACCGAGGCACCCACAACACAGCTCCACAGATACACCCACCACATAGCTCCACAGATGCACCCACCACACAGCTCCACCGATGCACCCACCACCCAGCTCCACCGATGCACCCACCACACAGCTCCACAGATGCACCCACCACGCAGCTCCACAGATGCACCCACCACACAGCTCCACTGATGCACCCACCACACAGCTCCACTGATGCACCCACCACCCAGCTCCACCGATGCACCCACCACACAGCTCCACCAACACAGCTCCACCGATGCACCCACCACACAGCTTCACCGATGCACTCACCACACAGCTCCACCTACACAGCTCCACCGATGCACCCACCACACAGCTCCACCAATGCACCCACCACACAGCTCCACCGAAGCACCCACCACATAGCTCCACCGATGCACCCACCATAGAGCTCCACCTATGCCCCCACCACAGAGCTCCACCGATGCACCCACCACAGAGCTCCACAGATGCCCCCACCACACAGCTCCACCGAGGCACCCACCATACAGCTCCACCAAGGCACCCACCACACAGCTCCACCGATGCACCCACCACACAGCTCCACCGAGGCACCCACCACACAACTCCACAGATGCACCCACCACACAGCTCCACAGATGCACCCACCACACAGCTCCACAGATGCACCCACCACACAGCTCCACCGAAGTACCCACCACACAGCTCCACCCATGCACCCACCACACAGCTCCGCCAATGCACCCACCACACAGCTCCGCCGAGGCACCCACCACACAGTTCCACCAATGCACCCACCACACAACTCCACCGATGCTCCAACTAAGCTCCACCAATGCACCCACCACACAGCTCCACCAATGCACCCACTAAGCTCCACCGATGAACACACCACTCAGCGCAACCACAGCATCACTCAGCGCAACCACAGCATCACTCAGCGCAACCACAGCATCACTCAGCCGAACCACAGCATCACTGGTTCAAATATGTTCTTTCAATGTTTCTAACTGTTTTCAAGCTTTCACGCTTTATTACAAATCACAAAAAGATGTTGATATTTCACTTCTGTTCTTGGATTTTCGTCACAATAAAAAACACTGAACATAATCTTCACACAAGTTATTTACAAAAGTTTAAGCTATTGCCATTACAAATTAAATACATTATTTAAGTATTAATTATTTAAAAAAAATTAAAAGCCATTGTTATTTGTAATATCAATACATTTAAGTCACGTAAATACAAAACATGTTGCATTACAAATGTTATAGGTGTCACATTTGCGAAAGTTATAACTATTGGCATTGTAAATGACAAAGCTATTAATTTAGCTATTTTAAAAAATAACACATAAATTAAAAAAAATTAATTTATAAGACCAGTAGCTCAAACTGTCCTAATGCGTGCCCTATTGCATTTCCAATGCTTCTTTTCTAAAGAGGTGCTTGTGGCTTATGACCTTTTCCTGGATCTGGACCTCCAGCTCAGTTTCAGAAAACTTTTGTTTTCTTTTTCTCTGTGTTTCCCCCTGCTGCTGTTTGTCCTGGCTGGCCATGTCTCCAGTGTCTGCCATTGTTTGTTGCACTGCAGAGTTCCCTCACCTCCACTCCTACTCTCTCACTGTGCTTCAGAAACTCAGGTACAGCATGGGTAGTCACACTTCCTGGTTGTGATGTCATCAAGCTGCACCTGAGTTTCCGAATCTCAATTTTGCGAATTTCGCAAAATTGCGATTTTTTGGATTAAGGAATCGCTATTTGAAATGTCGCAATGAAAATAGCGATTTTTACGGAATCGTTATTTTTTTGTGATTTCTTTATTTACATACCATTTTGCGATTCTCAACTTGCGATTCCCGAAAAATGGCAAATTGAGAATCGCAAAAGGGGAGTTTGATAAATATGGCCCCAAGTCTGATATACCTTCTGATAAAGAAGGCAGTATGAGCTCCCATAGTTCTTTTCATAAAGCTAAGAAAAGAGAGAGGTCTTAGGAGTCTACTGAAGGACATAAAAAACCTTCAAAAAGACACACCATCAGTCCTTGGAAAGCTCCTCACTAAAAGGGAACCAATCAATTCCTACTGAGGCTCAATCTGATGCTTTGACTTCAACCTCTGTTTTGTTCTCAAAACTCCCAAATCCTTTTCAGATTCTTCACTGACAAATTTAGGGACAGCCAGTAAATCCACAATGTTGATGGGCTCGCCTTTGAGATGTTCGTTGACGAGTAAATCACCAACGAGGATCCCTTCAGCTCCGTAGTCAGCAGCTTCATCGTCGCTCTTGTCTACTTCATCGACGACACTAGTGCTGCCGACATTTCCAGTTCTGTCAACGACAGCCCTGCTGGCTACCATCAAGCCCAAGACAGCTGCTTCGCCTGCGGCAAATGCTCCGTTGATCATTACTTTGTCGGCGGCCATACCACCGTCGATGACGACCTCTTCGTCGATGATGACCAATTTCTCTGATACATCCACGAAGACCACCTCGGCGGCCATCTATGTATTGTCAGTGGTTACCCCACTGCCGTCGCTATTGAAACAAGAAGGCCTTCATCTTTGCTGGTCACGCCGGTCTTCCCATCAGTGACATCGACGACACAGCTAACAAAGCAATTTTTACAGTATCCTTCCCAGATTTCAACATTGCCACCAAGCCATTTACTGGATGTACAGGAATCAGATTACTGCAAGCTTTTCGGACGGGCTCCTAGCCCATCAGAACTTCATGTTAAATATCAGGAAGATGAAGATGCTGATGCGAAAATGTATTATAAGCAGACTACGATCGTCACTGCTATGCAGGGCATTCCAGAAATACATGGACCCTGTTCAGGAACCTGTAGTTCATCTTCCAGTTGCATTGGTGCAGGATCTGCAAGCAATGTTTCAAGATTTTTACACACGCTTTCATGAATCTAAAGAAGTATTTTCACCTCCGCCTGCACCTTTACCTCTGGCATCACTGCTTCCTAAGCCCCCTCCTACACCTTGAATGACACCGGTTTCAAATGTATCCATGCCACTGAGGCAAGATGATGATGACGAGAGAGAGGAAGAGAAACTGCCAGACACCAATTTACCGGTAAGTGAATAGGATGATTCATTGATTCCAACACCTTCCCCCAAGCACCTCAGCCAGCAGATTCGCCACTGGAGAACATAGGTGGTTGTCACTCCCTAATGAAGAGAGCCGCTTCCAGGTTTCAACTTCTTATGCTGGTCAAACAGTCTGACTGTTTTCTAAATGATTTTAAGGACCATTTAAAGTAATCTGTTAGATCAACACCTACAATTGATTTCATATGGGTGGAAGAAGTTAAAATCATGAAAATGCCAGCTTCGGTGTCTGTAGTCCTTCTCAAGATTGACAAGAAGTTCAAGGCTCCTGATGACGCGCCACTAGTTCTGGTGGGACAAACAAAACCAGACTCTGTCATATCTTAAGCTGCGCAGCGCAGATCCAAGAATCCCTCAACTCCGGTTACTACACCACCTGACAAAGAGGGCAGGCGTCTTGACTATATTGGTAAAAGATGCACCACAACATTTGGCACCACAGTCCACATTGCTAATTTTATGCCAATTCTAGGGAGGTATGATCGCCAGATATTACGCCATATCTAGATCTTCTTCCGGAAGATAAAAAACAAGAAGCATGGAAGATACTAATAGAAAGGAGAAAGATCAGCCTCCGAAATGATTGATTCTGTGATATATGTGGTCTCAGTTGCTTTTCGACAAGTAGCTGGAGCAGCAGTCATTAGGCACCAGGGCTGTCTTAAGGCAACCACCTTTCTCCTTGAGGTAAAGAGCAACATTTTAGATATGTCTTTCGACAGCGAAGTTGCTTTTTGGAAAGCACATTGATGATCACCTCTGCAAGCCATCAAGGCTGATAGGGACAATGCCAGATCCTAGTGATAGAAATGTCGGGAGAATGGCATCCCATTCTGGACCTCAGACGACTCAACAAATACCTGAGAAAGAAGCCTTTTCAGGTGGGTCACTGTACAAGAGATACTGCAGTTGCTCAATCACTCAGACTTCATGACCAGTCTTGATTTAAAGATGCGTACTTCCATGTCTCTATACATCCCAAGCACGGAAAGTTCCTCCGTTTCACAGTGGCAGGAGATCACTATCAGTTCAGAGTGCTGCCCTTCGGTCTCCACTCAGCTCCTCGAGTTTTTAGAAAATGCTCAGCGCATGATTATTGAGTCTGCAACTTTCTCAACGATTGACTAGTAAAAGTTCCATCTCTTCAGCAGGCCTTGGAAGCCACTTTCACATGCCTGCAGTTATTCCATTCTCAGGGGCTCATTGTCAACTTTCTCCCACACAAAGGATAACCTTCCTAGGGGCAACTCTAGATACTATGCAGGACAAAGCATTCTTGTCAGTGGAAAGGCAAAAGATTACCATATACCTGTCTCAAGACCTCTTCAAAATGTCAGTCTACTCAGATCTTTACTGGGCATGATGGCCTCAGCCAATCTGTTGGTTCCTTATGCCCACCTGAGGGCGAGACCCATTCAGGAACAACTGGATAACCAATGGCTTAAAGTAACCAGATCATTTGATGATCTTGTTTGAATCACGCCAACAATGAAAAAGGTGCTCCTTTGGTGGCAGACCTCCAAAAATATCTCTGAAGGGCTAACTTGCCTCTCTCCAGTTCCACATTTCATTATCACCATAGACACCTTTCTGGAAGGTTGGAGAGCACATCTTCAGGAGCTCCAGGTCAGAGGCAGATGGAGTGCTTCACTAATCCAAATGCAGATCAGTTTCCTAGGGCTAATAGCCATTTCTCTAGCACTTCAGTCGTTCCTTCCAAAAATATATGCCTCTTCTGTTCTAGTATGAAAGACAATACCACCTGCATGCATTACCTCAACAAGCAGGGAGGTACTCAATCTCACATTTCTCTCTAAGCTCGGAAAATATTGAAATAGGTTCTTCTGCACCACATCACAATGAAAGCGGGGCATCTGTCTAGAGTGGCCAACACATTTGCTCATTTGCGGACACTCTGAGCAGAACCTTACCACGAGTGGGAGCTAAATTGACTGATTCTCGACCACATATTCCACCAGTGGGACATACCGAACCTAGATCTCTTTGCTTCTTGAGAAAATCGGAAATGCTGGTTCTACGCCAGCTAGGAACCTTAGAGACGGTCATGGGGGAATGCGTTTTCAATCAGAAGGTCAGCGACTTTGGTTTTTGTTTTTCGCCCTTGACCTCTCATTCCGATGATTCTCATAAAAATGAAGAGAGAACCTTGCCAGTTGATTCTCATTGGTCCTTACTGGCCTTGCCAGCATTGATTCACGGAGCTCCTGCTGCTCTCGGAAGCCCAGCCCTATAGCCTCACAGTAACATCGAACCTATTGACCATGAACGATGGGCAGGTCCTTCATCCACATCCCACCTCTCTCCAATTGCATGCATGGCTACTGAATTAATCAAATTAAAGAATCTAGATATTCCTCAAGACTGCAGATAAATTGTTTCCAGATCGTGGGCTGATTCCACAAACAAATCCTATCAATTGAAATGGAAGCGTTTCTGCACATGGTGTTTCCAAGCTAATATCCATCCTATTGACTCTTCACCAGAGTCAATTTTACCTTACTTTCTCTCTCTGGCTAAATTGGGATTGGTTTAAGCATCTATCAAGGTTCACCTAGCTGCCATTTCTCGCTACAGGCATTCTTCAACTTGTTTTCACTCTGTTCTGCAAGAATTGTGAAGCAGTTCATGAAGTGCTTATTCAGGGTTTTTCTTTCAATTCAGGCTCCTCCTCCGAAGTGGTGTTTCAAAATCGTTCTTTCACAACTAATGAAGCCACCATGTTAGCCTATTCACAAGGCGGAATTCAGAATTCTCACTTGGAAGGTTGCATTACTGTTAGCCCTCACTTCCGCTAGAAGGGTTAGCACAATCCACACCCTAACAATCACCTTTTCTACATTTCACCAATGATTACATTCTCCTTAGAAAATCCACGATTTACTCCTAAAGTTCCTTCAAAGTTCCACCTCAACAAACCCCTATTTTTGCGTACCTTTTTTTAAACCTTCTCCATCTGCTGAAAAGTCTCTTCACAGCCTGGACAATAAACGTAGCTTAAAATTCTATTTACAAAGAACTAAGACAATTCGAAAGACTGACCATTTGCTAGTGTCCTGTGCATGTCTAAGCAAGAGGCTGCAGACACTAAGGCAACTGTTGCATGTTGGATCACTGTAACTATTCAGCTCTGCCATTCTAAAGCAAGCAAACAAGCAGCTGCAACGTAGGACTGAAACGCATTCCACAAGAGCAGTTTCCACCTCTGCTCCTCTCTTTGCTGGTGTTCCTTTGGATAAAATATGCTGTGCTGCTAGTGAAGAACGCTCACTCTTTCACCCAGCACTACTGCCTAGATCTAGCAAATTCCAGTGATGTTGCTATAGAACTAGTGGTCTTATGTCATCTTTTTCAATAAGGCAGGCCTCTATTCATGGAGATGTTTTTTGTATTGTTATTCATTTCTATATAATATGTGTGTATATATGGGTTTTTGTGTATGTATATATTTCTATCATTTTATCCATTTTATTTCGTACTATATATATATATATATATATATATTGCTTCTGATTTATTTTATGCATTTGATATGTCACATTATAAAGGTTCAGAGATATTTTATCTGCTACCCACCATCCTCTAAGGGGGATTGTATATATGTGCTTGATTATAAGGAACACTGCTTGCTATTCTGATTCATGCACACATATATATATATATATATATATATATATATATATATATATATATATATATATATATATATATATATATATATATATATATATATATATATATATATATATATATGTATATATATATATACCCAAATCACCCTCCTATACCTGGGTATGGGACATTGTCATGTACAAAAGGACATTGGTATGGAGGAATTAATATATAACTTTTCTTTTTGAGTAGAGCACATTCAATTACCCTCTCTTCAGTTTTTTAATCCTTCACAAACATATTATCAAATTAATAACGACAATCAAATCAATCAATCAAATCAATTGTAGAGCGCGCTACTCACCCGTGAGGGTCTCAAGGCGCTGAGGGGGCGGGGCGCTGCTATTGCTCGAAGAGCCATGTCTTGAGGTGCTTCCTGAAGCTGAGATGGTCCTGGGTCAGTCGTAGGTGGGTGGGAAGGGAGTTCCAGGTCTTTGCTGCCAAGTAGGAGAATGATCATCCTCCGGCGGTGGTTCTGCGGATTCGTGGGACGATGGCGAGGGCGAGGTTGGTGGATCGGAGTTGGCGGGTGGGGGTGTAGAACGCGAGTCGGCTGTTGAGGTATTCTGGGCCCATGTTGTGGAGTGCTTTGTGTGCGTGGGTGAGGAGTCTGAACGTGATTCTTTTGCTGACGGGAAGCCAGTGGAGGTTTCTCAGGTTGGTTGAGATGTGACTGCAGTGGGGGATGTTGAGGATGAGTCGTGCGGAGGCGTTTTGTATGCGCTAGAGACGGTTCTGAAGTTTGGCGGTGGTTCCAGCGTAGAGGGCGTTCCCGTAGTCGACACACATGTACAATGGCACCGATCAATGGACAAAGCATAAGAACAAACAAAATAACCTGTGCAAAAAGATATATACAAAACCATACATTCAACTTACCGTTGCCAATACCCTAAAATATTGATACTAGTGTTCACACATTTGTTCTGGGTGATACACTCAGAGGTAGTCTAAGTGAACACTTTAGGCAAAGGGACTTATTTTCCTATAGCTCTATTGTGTCACAGAAAAGTTATTAAACAACTCCTTATAAATTTGATAAAGACTCCACCTTAAAAAAATGTCGACGCGGACACGTTTCATCCTTAGGGGTTCTTTTTGGCTTCCTCTGGACAAGTGCAATGGAACAATACTAAATAAAATCAATATATATATATTAACATCATTTCTAACCTCTTTATTGTATAAAGCATGCTGGTTTTCCGGACAAATGCCCGTGCAGTGCAAATTACTGCAGTGCAAATTACTGCAGTTCCACCAAACATTTATGGAATGTGCAAAGATCAGACAGCCCAGAGAGTGTTGTCGAATAGTTTAAAGTGGCCAATATCTGGTTTCAATGGTTAACAAATACAACCAACTCACACCATGCAAGTAAACGGTTAGAGTCCGTGGAAGTGAAAAAATGTTGCTCAAGTATTAAGCCCCAAAGCACTTAGAAAAAACTTAGCAAGGGGCGAGATAAAGTAATATCCTTGGTTACTTACATAAAGTCTTTCAAGGGTTGCATCTATCACAGACCCGGGTCTGTAGCGCCTCTACAGGCACCTCAGAACACGAAGTGAGACTACCTAAAAATTCACACATGAAAAAGATATATATAAACACTCACTTGTTCATTAGTTAAGTAACGATCAGTGGCTCTGATAAAAATCAATCAGGAACTCACCTCTCTCTCACAAAGAAGAACCATCCATAATCTGAGCCAAGGCTTCTATGTGAGCAGATCAGAATCACTGTCTCCCTATGGGCAAAGAACTCCAGTCAGTCGGGGGTGTCATTATGAGCAATCTCCTATCTCTCCAAAGCAACGTAGGAAAAACAGGATAACAGAGTACTCACTGGTCAGCCCTCCATAATAGCAAAAAAAAGCTTTCACGCTAAGAGGTTAGAAATGGATGTTAATATACATCACACACTGACGAAGGCAGACCGCCGAAACGCGTCTGTGTGCACCCCTCCGCTAAATAAAATCTAGCGCGTTTGTAACCCTCAACCTCGAGTGCTGTTGTATTCTTTCCAAGGAGGAGTGGGAAGGACTTTGGAGCGTCAATATATATATATATATATATATATATATATATATATATATATATATATATATATATATATATATATATATATATATATATATATATATATATATATATATATATATATATATATATATATATTTATATATATATATATATATGTGTATGTATGTATGTAAATATATATATATATATATATATATATACATATATATATATATATATATATACTTTTTTTTTCCAGGAATTCCAAACCTTCAACAGACTCACCAGCTGCGCGATACCAGAAGATACGGATGCAGGACCCAAAGTAGGTGCAACAAGAAGTTTTATTAGAAGTGCTTAAATCGCCATGACGCGTTTCGCGCTGCCCAGAGCGCTTGATCACATGACACAGGTAATTTACAGGACATTGGTTTAAATAGACGTAATTGTGAACACCTGATTAAAGCCTACGATTTGCATAGACATAGAGGAGTTGCTCGTATACAAAAAAACAACAAATCTTTGTGGCTAAGTAAAATGCGAGTATATACAATTTAAAACAGTTCAGGCTAAAATATTCACAATGTTAATACCTTCGTAAAACCAATAATCCTGTGAGAACTAAAATATATAATAGTGCAAAGTTGGGTGTACAAATAATACAAAACATTTCATTGTGAAGTGCATATAGCAGGGTATGTAAATTCAAAGTACTATTTTTTTTAAGTTTTGCAGTTTATAAGGTTTTTTGTTTTTCTTAGTATCAATATGTCATTTTATGTTTGACAAGAACAGAATAAACCTGCAAGAGTGAAGGCAGAGCCCTGACTTCACTGTTAACTCCAAGTGTGCTATAAAGTGCATGGTGCATGAGCAGATAGCTGTATATATATATATATATATATATATATATATATGTATATATATATATATATATATATATATATATATATATATATATATATATGTTCTCTCGAAATTTGCCCTTAAGCTTGGGAGGTCACTCGGCTTGGAGTTCTGCCATCCGGCATATGAGTCTTGCGCCCCACATGGTGCTTCAATTTGATGTTTTGCCTGACGCGTTTCGATGCCCTGTGCATCTCATCAGAGGCGGCTTCAGTTTACAGTTGAGATTGGCCCTCTTTTATTTTCATGGTTGCATGCAGGTATTACTTTTACCCTCTGCGTGTTTGTGCAGATATCTTGATGCATGCTGGGAGCTTGAGTTTCTTAATGGAGCCTTTTCTGTTATTCTTCACTGTAAAGTCATTACAGCTTTTCATTTTCCTTATTGGATTCGGCACGATGTGGAGCGTTTCGTTCAGACGAATTCCAAGCGCTGTTACGCCACAGATAAGTTCTTGGACACAGCCTCTCTTTTTCTGGGTTGAGAGATGGTGCTCCTCCCGCGACGGGGGCCGCCGCTTCACATGTTCTCTCGAAATTTGCCCTTAAGCTTGGGAGGTCACTCGGCTTGGAGTTCTGCCATCCGGCATATGAGTCTTGCCCCCCACATGGTGCTTCAATTTGATGTTTTGCCTGACGCGTTTCGATGCCCTGTGCATCTCATCAGAGGCGGCTTCAGTTTACAGTTGAGATTGGCCCTCTTTTATTTTCATGGTTGCATGCAGGTATTACTTTTACCCTCTGCGTGTTTGTGCAGATATCTTGATGCATGCTGGGAGCTTGAGTTTCTTAATGGAGCCTTTTCTGTTATTCCTCACTGTAAAGTCATTACAGCTTTTCATTTTCCTTATTGGATTCGGCACGATGTGGAGCGTTTCGTTGAGACGAATTCCAAGCGCTGTTACGCCACAGATAAGTTCTTGGACACAGCCTCTCTTTTTCTGGGTTGAGAGATGGTGCTCCTCCCGCGACGGGGGCAGCCGCTTCACATGTTCTCTCGAAATTTGCCCTTAAGCTTGGGAGGTCACTCGGCTTGGAGTTCTGCCATCCGGCAAGCCTGTGAGTACTATCTCAAACAACGGAACATCATATACCTAGACCACTCGAAAATGCTAATGACAATGATTGATGTATGCCTAAAGAACAATGTCTTTTTTTTCAACAAACAGCTATTCAAACAAACTTGTGGCACCGCCATGGGCATTTCTCTATCACCAAACTATGCCAACATCACTATGGGGTGGTGGGAGAAAACCATAGCATGGAATGAAGAAAACCAACAGGATCTGGAACGGATAATGTTATGGGTTCGTTACATTGACGACCTGTTCATTATTTGGCATGGTACGGATGAGCAATTTCAAATATATTTCAATAAACTAAACAAGAACGAAGTCGGGTTACAATTCACATGCAACACAAGCACGCAGGAAATAGATTTCTTGGACACCAAAATATATGTGCTCAATGAAAAGCTGGAATCAACTCTATTTCGAAAAAAGACAGCTACAAACAGTGTACTTCATGGTACAAGTTTTCATCCCACACCCCTTCTGCGCAGCATACCGTATGGTGAATTTACAAGATTAAAGAGAAATTGCTCGGTAGCAGAAGATGCTGAGAAAGTCATTGAAGAGAGTAAATGCAGATTCAGAGCGAGAGGCTATGAAGAAAGAGTATTAACCATTTGCAAGAGAAAAATTGACCAAAAAACACGCACTCAGACACTGATGGAACAACCAAAAAAAAGTGAAACCCACGCACCTCCAAGACTAATAATGACCTACAGCAAAAAAAGTTCTAACATTGCCCGAATAATGAAAAAATACTGGCATTTGCTGACAAAGGACCCTGATATTGGCACCACCATTGGCAATGCTCCACAAATAACATACAAAAAAAACATTTCACTCAAAGACTTACTGGTCAAAAGCCACTTCCAAGAAAAACCAAAACAGAACTGGCTGGAAATGCAACGGAAAGGATTCCAACCCTGGAACTCATGCAAAGCTTGCAAGATTGGCAAAAGTATGAAAGTGATCGAGGAACCAGATGGCAAGTTAATGAGAATAGAACAACAAATCTCTTGCACCTCAAAAAACGTTGTTTACATAATTGAATGTAAATGTGGAATGAAATACGTGGGGTGCACAACCTGCATGTTGAAAAAAAGAATTTTGGAACATATTCGAGCAGTAAAAAATTCCAACATGCAATATGCCACTGCAAAGCACATGAGCACATGCCAGAACGGAGATTGGAGGCAAATGCATTTCTTTGGGGCAAAAGTTTTGGACAAAATGGAACGAGGAGGTGATGTGGTTCGAAGACTGCGACAAATGGAGTCACGTATGATAATCAGACTCCGGACCAAACACCCGAAGGGGATGAACTTTGGAGAGGATCTGCATATTCACCTGGAATAATAACCTCAGAACAAAATCGGGTACTATACCCTCAACAGCAATTGACTAATAACAAACATCAATGAAAGACAAGGGTACTACACCCAAAATTACAAACATTAATTGTTACCAAAGTGCTATAACTTAAAAGCATGCAAAGTCTTTCTTTCTTTTTTAATTTAATTTTGTCACTGAAATGCATTGAAACTACAGTTCCCATAATGCCTCATAAATGGCTAACTATGGGCTAGTATAAATACAAACACAGTAGAGGGACTAACCAACCGTGAGCAAGGCCGAGTGAGGCCGAAACGCGTTGGTGGGGTGAAGTCTTGAAATAAATAAGGCTTGAAATCGATATCCTGATTGTGCCGCCTCTTTTGTTCTAAAAAAAAAAATATATATATATATATATATATATATATATTTATATATATATATATATACATATATATATATATATTCACTGAAAAAACCATAGGTTATAGACCATATATAGTTAGGGATTAGCATTTAAAAAACCTTATTTTATTTGCACAAAACCATTGAAATTCCATATATAGTTAGTTGCACTAACTATATATCGCGGACCCGCAATCCACTGCTAATGATGTCACATATTACATCATTCATGACATGGTCAGTGACATCACTGATGACATCACTGATGACATCTCAAATGACATCACTGATGACATCACTGATGACATCTCAAATGACATCACTGATGACATCACTGACATCTCATTTGACATTACTGATTACATCACTGATGATATCATTTATGTGATAATACATCTTCAGACTCTAATATAACCTTAGATACACTCAGTGTAAACAGGCACTCACAGACTGTCACACATCCATGGAGTTACTCACACACCTAGTCAGTCATGCAAAGAATCAATCACACCTCCATTTCCTCAACTATACAGTTATACACACGTTACTTATTCAAACATATACTAACACATATTTACTCTCTTATACAATCCTTGATACAAGTTCACAATGATTCATACAGCCACTCTCACATTCACTGGCTCTTATGTTCAGTTATTTATATATGTCAACTCTCACATGGAGTGTGTTTTACATATGTACTTACTTTGACATGTAGAACTGAGATATCCATTCACTCACCAATACACTCATGCACACAGTCAACCGCCCATACAGCTGTTTCCACATGCACTTTTAAAACCATACATCTAGTGAATCAACTGCTCACACATCTATGCACAGAGTCATACACCTCCCAGCCACCCACACACACACTCAGTCTCCCATACAAATACTTGGGCAACCAATCAATAACCCATATAGTTACTCATATAGCTACTTATCAACACATGCAACAGTTTACAGAACAGACATAATGATGCACAAATTAAGACAGTTTAGTCACTAACCCATGCACTCAGTGAGACACATTTAATCACTCACTCATACAGTCAGTCATGCACCTACTAAATCCTTCATCCAGACACTTATACATCCACTCATTCTTCAATATGTAAGACATATTTTAACTTTACAGAAACATACAGTCACTGGATGTTGTCATCAGTGATGTCATCAGTGATGTCATTTGAGATGTCATCAGTGATGTCATCAGTGATGTCACTGACCATGTCATGAATGATGTAATATGTGACATCATCAGCAGTGGATTGCGGGTGCGCGATATATAGTTAGTGCAACTAACTATATATGGAATTTCAATGGTTTTGTGTGAGTAAAATAAGGTTTTGTAAATGCGAATTCCTAACTATATATGGTCTATAACCTATGTTTTTTTCAGTGAATTTTCAAGGGTTTGTAAATGCTAATTCCTAACTATATATGGTCTATAACCTATGGTTTTTTCAGTGAATTTTCAAGGTTTTGTAAATGCTAATTCCTAACTATATATGGTCTATAGCCTATGGTTTTTTCAGTGAATATATATATATATACATACATATATAAACATATATCATCTGTATATCTATATAAATACAAACATAAATGCATGCATACATATACTTATATGCATACAGATGCATGTTATTTACATGAAAGTTGAAAAAACACTAATAAAAGCAAAGCTAAAAAGCCACCTCATTACAAACAGAATGGCTTTAACTTAAACGAGGGCGAGATCTATTGCATTTTCAATGCTTGTTTACTTTGGTTCCATCAAGAAGGCATTCAGATGTGTCACACATTTGCCATAAATTCTGAATGTTAGCACTCTAGTTGCACATTAGATCACTGTAGTAAAGCTACTGCTCACCAGGGACGTCTGCTGCTGGTATTCAAAGTGCATGTTTCAGTCTGCATGTCACAATTTTTTTAATGAAATAGAAGAGGATTTGAGAAGTCACTCAAAATGATCCCTAATTTTTCTTTCTGAAGCACTAATCATACTTTCTATGGCAAAATTAACCCCCTCATGTTGTTCCTTTTTAAATTGAGTGTTTTCAGACTTACCACTTCATTCCAATCAAGATCAATCAATCAATCAATCAGTGACACTTATAGAGCGCGCTACATACCCGTAGGTCTCAAGGCGCTGGGGGGGGGGGGGACGGGGGTGCCGCTACTGCTCGAACAGCCAGGTCTTCAGCTTCTTCCTGAAGGAGAGGTGGTCTTGGGTCAGGCGCAGGTCGGTCGGGAGGGAGTTCCAGGTCTTGGCGGCCAGGTAGGAGAAGGACCTTCCTCCTGTAGTCGCTCTTCGGATGCGGGGGACGGCGGCGAGGGCGTGGTTGGCTGATCGGAGGTGGCGTTTGGGAGCGTAGAAGTTGATCCGGCTGTTGAGGTAGCTCGGGCCTTGGTCGTGTAGGGCTTTGTGTGCGTGGGTGAGGAGGGGGAAGGTGATTCTTTTGTTGACGGGGAGCCAGTGAAGGTCTCTCAGATGTCCGGTGATGTGGCTGGTTCGTGGGATGTCGAGGATGAGTCTGGCTGAGGCGTTCTGGATCCGCTGGAGTCTCTTCTGGAGCTTGGTGGTGGTACCGGCGTAGAGGGCGTTGCCGTAGTCCAGTCGGCTGGTGACGAGGGCCTGGGTGACGGTCTTCCTGGTCTCGGTGGGGATCCACCGGAAGATCTTCCGTAGCATGCGTAGGATGTTGAAGCACGCCGAGGAGACGTTGTTGACTTGCCTGGTCATGGAGAGGGAGGAGTCCAGGATGAAGCCCAGGTTGCGTGCATGGTCTGTCGGTTTGGGTGCGGTGCCCAGGGCGGGGGGCCACCAGGAGTCGTCCCAGGCGGAGGGGGAAGAGCCCAGGATGAGGACCTCCGTCTTGTCAGGGCACAGTATGGCTTCTGGTGTGCCATACTTTTGTATATATGTGCTTGATTATAAGGAACACTGCTTGCTATTCTGATTCATGCACATATATATATATATATATATATATATATATATATATATATATATATATATATATATATATATATATATATATATATATATGTATATATATATACCCAAATCACCCTCCTATACCTGGGTATGGGACATTGTCATGTACAAAAGGACATTGGTATGGAGGAATTAATATATAACTTTTCTTTTTGAGTAGAGCACATTCAATTACCCTCTCTTCAGTTTTTTAATCCTTCACAAACATATTATCAAATTAATAACGACAATCAAATCAATCAATCAAATCAATTGTAGAGCGCGCTACTCACCCGTGAGGGTCTCAAGGCGCTGAGGGGGCGGGGCGCTGCTATTGCTCGAAGAGCCATGTCTTGAGGTGCTTCCTGAAGCTGAGATGGTCCTGGGTCAGTCGTAGGTGGGTGGGAAGGGAGTTCCAGGTCTTTGCTGCCAAGTAGGAGAATGATCATCCTCCGGCGGTGGTTCTGCGGATTCGTGGGACGATGGCGAGGGCGAGGTTGGTGGATCGGAGTTGGCGGGTGGGGGTGTAGAACGCGAGTCGGCTGTTGAGGTATTCTGGGCCCATGTTGTGGAGTGCTTTGTGTGCGTGGGTGAGGAGTCTGAACGTGATTCTTTTGCTGACGGGAAGCCAGTGGAGGTTTCTCAGGTTGGTTGAGATGTGACTGCAGTGGGGGATGTTGAGGATGAGTCGTGCGGAGGCGTTTTGTATGCGCTAGAGACGGTTCTGAAGTTTGGCGGTGGTTCCAGCGTAGAGGGCGTTCCCGTAGTCGACACACATGTACAATGGCACCGATCAATGGACAAAGCATAAGAACAAACAAAATAACCTGTGCAAAAAGATATATACAAAACCATACATTCAACTTACCGTTGCCAATACCCTAAAATATTGATACTAGTGTTCACACATTTGTTCTGGGTGATACACTCAGAGGTAGTCTAAGTGAACACTTTAGGCAAAGGGACTTATTTTCCTATAGCTCTATTGTGTCACAGAAAAGTTATTAAACAACTCCTTATAAATTTGATAAAGACTCCACCTTAAAAAAATGTCGACGCGGACACGTTTCATCCTTAGGGGTTCTTTTTGGCTTCCTCTGGACAAGTGCAATGGAACAATACTAAATAAAATCAATATATATATATTAACATCATTTCTAACCTCTTTATTGTATAAAGCATGCTGGTTTTCCGGACAAATGCCCGTGCAGTGCAAATTACTGCAGTGCAAATTACTGCAGTTCCACCAAACATTTATGGAATGTGCAAAGATCAGACAGCCCAGAGAGTGTTGTCGAATAGTTTAAAGTGGCCAATATCTGGTTTCAATGGTTAACAAATACAACCAACTCACACCATGCAAGTAAACGGTTAGAGTCCGTGGAAGTGAAAAAATGTTGCTCAAGTATTAAGCCCCAAAGCACTTAGAAAAAACTTAGCAAGGGGCGAGATAAAGTAATATCCTTGGTTACTTACATAAAGTCTTTCAAGGGTTGCATCTATCACAGACCCGGGTCTGTAGCGCCTCTACAGGCACCTCAGAACACGAAGTGAGACTACCTAAAAATTCACACATGAAAAAGATATATATAAACACTCACTTGTTCATTAGTTAAGTAACGATCAGTGGCTCTGATAAAAATCAATCAGGAACTCACCTCTCTCTCACAAAGAAGAACCATCCATAATCTGAGCCAAGGCTTCTATGTGAGCAGATCAGAATCACTGTCTCCCTATGGGCAAAGAACTCCAGTCAGTCGGGGGTGTCATTATGAGCAATCTCCTATCTCTCCAAAGCAACGTAGGAAAAACAGGATAACAGAGTACTCACTGGTCAGCCCTCCATAATAGCAAAAAAAAGCTTTCACGCTAAGAGGTTAGAAATGGATGTTAATATACATCACACACTGACGAAGGCAGACCGCCGAAACGCGTCTGTGTGCACCCCTCCGCTAAATAAAATCTAGCGCGTTTGTAACCCTCAACCTCGAGTGCTGTTGTATTCTTTCCAAGGAGGAGTGGGAAGGACTTTGGAGCGTCAATATATATATATATATATATATATATATATATATATATATATATATATATATATATATATATATATATATATATATATATATATATATATTTATATATATATATATGTGTATGTATGTATGTAAATATATATATATATATATATATATATACATATATATATATATATATATATATACTTTTTTTTTCCAGGAATTCCAAACCTTCAACAGACTCACCAGCTGCGCGATACCAGAAGATACGGATGCAGGACCCAAAGTAGGTGCAACAAGAAGTTTTATTAGAAGTGCTTAAATCGCCATGACGCGTTTCGCGCTGCCCAGAGCGCTTGATCACATGACACAGGTAATTTACAGGACATTGGTTTAAATAGACGTAATTGTGAACACCTGATTAAAGCCTACGATTTGCATAGACATAGAGGAGTTGCTCGTATACAAAAAAACAACAAATCTTTGTGGCTAAGTAAAATGCGAGTATATACAATTTAAAACAGTTCAGGCTAAAATATTCACAATGTTAATACCTTCGTAAAACCAATAATCCTGTGAGAACTAAAATATATAATAGTGCAAAGTTGGGTGTACAAATAATACAAAACATTTCATTGTGAAGTGCATATAGCAGGGTATGTAAATTCAAAGTACTATTTTTTTTAAGTTTTGCAGTTTATAAGGTTTTTTGTTTTTCTTAGTATCAATATGTCATTTTATGTTTGACAAGAACAGAATAAACCTGCAAGAGTGAAGGCAGAGCCCTGACTTCACTGTTAACTCCAAGTGTGCTATAAAGTGCATGGTGCATGAGCAGATAGCTGTATATATATATATATATATAAATATATATATATATATATGTATATATATATATATATATATATATATATATATATATATATATATATATATATATATATATGTTCTCTCGAAATTTGCCCTTAAGCTTGGGAGGTCACTCGGCTTGGAGTTCTGCCATCCGGCATATGAGTCTTGCGCCCCACATGGTGCTTCAATTTGATGTTTTGCCTGACGCGTTTCGATGCCCTGTGCATCTCATCAGAGGCGGCTTCAGTTTACAGTTGAGATTGGCCCTCTTTTATTTTCATGGTTGCATGCAGGTATTACTTTTACCCTCTGCGTGTTTGTGCAGATATCTTGATGCATGCTGGGAGCTTGAGTTTCTTAATGGAGCCTTTTCTGTTATTCTTCACTGTAAAGTCATTACAGCTTTTCATTTTCCTTATTGGATTCGGCACGATGTGGAGCGTTTCGTTCAGACGAATTCCAAGCGCTGTTACGCCACAGATAAGTTCTTGGACACAGCCTCTCTTTTTCTGGGTTGAGAGATGGTGCTCCTCCCGCGACGGGGGCCGCCGCTTCACATGTTCTCTCGAAATTTGCCCTTAAGCTTGGGAGGTCACTCGGCTTGGAGTTCTGCCATCCGGCATATGAGTCTTGCCCCCCACATGGTGCTTCAATTTGATGTTTTGCCTGACGCGTTTCGATGCCCTGTGCATCTCATCAGAGGCGGCTTCAGTTTACAGTTGAGATTGGCCCTCTTTTATTTTCATGGTTGCATGCAGGTATTACTTTTACCCTCTGCGTGTTTGTGCAGATATCTTGATGCATGCTGGGAGCTTGAGTTTCTTAATGGAGCCTTTTCTGTTATTCCTCACTGTAAAGTCATTACAGCTTTTCATTTTCCTTATTGGATTCGGCACGATGTGGAGCGTTTCGTTGAGACGAATTCCAAGCGCTGTTACGCCACAGATAAGTTCTTGGACACAGCCTCTCTTTTTCTGGGTTGAGAGATGGTGCTCCTCCCGCGACGGGGGCAGCCGCTTCACATGTTCTCTCGAAATTTGCCCTTAAGCTTGGGAGGTCACTCGGCTTGGAGTTCTGCCATCCGGCAAGCCTGTGAGTACTATCTCAAACAACGGAACATCATATACCTAGACCACTCGAAAATGCTAATGACAATGATTGATGTATGCCTAAAGAACAATGTCTTTTTTTTCAACAAACAGCTATTCAAACAAACTTGTGGCACCGCCATGGGCATTTCTCTATCACCAAACTATGCCAACATCACTATGGGGTGGTGGGAGAAAACCATAGCATGGAATGAAGAAAACCAACAGGATCTGGAACGGATAATGTTATGGGTTCGTTACATTGACGACCTGTTCATTATTTGGCATGGTACGGATGAGCAATTTCAAATATATTTCAATAAACTAAACAAGAACGAAGTCGGGTTACAATTCACATGCAACACAAGCACGCAGGAAATAGATTTCTTGGACACCAAAATATATGTGCTCAATGAAAAGCTGGAATCAACTCTATTTCGAAAAAAGACAGCTACAAACAGTGTACTTCATGGTACAAGTTTTCATCCCACACCCCTTCTGCGCAGCATACCGTATGGTGAATTTACAAGATTAAAGAGAAATTGCTCGGTAGCAGAAGATGCTGAGAAAGTCATTGAAGAGAGTAAATGCAGATTCAGAGCGAGAGGCTATGAAGAAAGAGTATTAACCATTTGCAAGAGAAAAATTGACCAAAAAACACGCACTCAGACACTGATGGAACAACCAAAAAAAAGTGAAACCCACGCACCTCCAAGACTAATAATGACCTACAGCAAAAAAAGTTCTAACATTGCCCGAATAATGAAAAAATACTGGCATTTGCTGACAAAGGACCCTGATATTGGCACCACCATTGGCAATGCTCCACAAATAACATACAAAAAAAACATTTCACTCAAAGACTTACTGGTCAAAAGCCACTTCCAAGAAAAACCAAAACAGAACTGGCTGGAAATGCAACGGAAAGGATTCCAACCCTGGAACTCATGCAAAGCTTGCAAGATTGGCAAAAGTATGAAAGTGATCGAGGAACCAGATGGCAAGTTAATGAGAATAGAACAACAAATCTCTTGCACCTCAAAAAACGTTGTTTACATAATTGAATGTAAATGTGGAATGAAATACGTGGGGTGCACAACCTGCATGTTGAAAAAAAGAATTTTGGAACATATTCGAGCAGTAAAAAATTCCAACATGCAATATGCCACTGCAAAGCACATGAGCACATGCCAGAACGGAGATTGGAGGCAAATGCATTTCTTTGGGGCAAAAGTTTTGGACAAAATGGAACGAGGAGGTGATGTGGTTCGAAGACTGCGACAAATGGAGTCACGTATGATAATCAGACTAGAGGATCTGCATATTCACCTGGAATAATAACCTCAGAACAAAATCGGGTACTATACCCTCAACAGCAATTGACTAATAACAAACATCAATGAAAGACAAGGGTACTACACCCAAAATTACAAACATTAATTGTTACCAAAGTGCTATAACTTAAAAGCATGCAAAGTCTTTCTTTCTTTTTTAATTTAATTTTGTCACTGAAATGCATTGAAACTACAGTTCCCATAATGCCTCATAAATGGCTAACTATGGGCTAGTATAAATACAAACACAGTAGAGGGACTAACCAACCGTGAGCAAGGCCGAGTGAGGCCGAAACGCGTTGGTGGGGTGAAGTCTTGAAATAAATAAGGCTTGAAATCGATATCCTGATTGTGCCGCCTCTTTTGTTCTAAAAAAAAAAATATATATATATATATATATATATATATATATTTATATATATATATATATATACATATATATATATATATTCACTGAAAAAACCATAGGTTATAGACCATATATAGTTAGGGATTAGCATTTAAAAAACCTTATTTTATTTGCACAAAACCATTGAAATTCCATATATAGTTAGTTGCACTAACTATATATCGCGGACCCGCAATCCACTGCTAATGATGTCACATATTACATCATTCATGACATGGTCAGTGACATCACTGATGACATCACTGATGACATCTCAAATGACATCACTGATGACATCACTGATGACATCTCAAATGACATCACTGATGACATCACTGACATCTCATTTGACATTACTGATTACATCACTGATGATATCATTTATGTGATAATACATCTTCAGACTCTAATATAACCTTAGATACACTCAGTGTAAACAGGCACTCACAGACTGTCACACATCCATGGAGTTACTCACACACCTAGTCAGTCATGCAAAGAATCAATCACACCTCCATTTCCTCAACTATACAGTTATACACACGTTACTTATTCAAACATATACTAACACATATTTACTCTCTTATACAATCCTTGATACAAGTTCACAATGATTCATACAGCCACTCTCACATTCACTGGCTCTTATGTTCAGTTATTTATATATGTCAACTCTCACATGGAGTGTGTTTTACATATGTACTTACTTTGACATGTAGAACTGAGATATCCATTCACTCACCAATACACTCATGCACACAGTCAACCGCCCATACAGCTGTTTCCACATGCACTTTTAAAACCATACATCTAGTGAATCAACTGCTCACACATCTATGCACAGAGTCATACACCTCCCAGCCACCCACACACACACTCAGTCTCCCATACAAATACTTGGGCAACCAATCAATAACCCATATAGTTACTCATATAGCTACTTATCAACACATGCAACAGTTTACAGAACAGACATAATGATGCACAAATTAAGACAGTTTAGTCACTAACCCATGCACTCAGTGAGACACATTTAATCACTCACTCATACAGTCAGTCATGCACCTACTAAATCCTTCATCCAGACACTTATACATCCACTCATTCTTCAATATGTAAGACATATTTTAACTTTACAGAAACATACAGTCACTGGATGTTGTCATCAGTGATGTCATCAGTGATGTCATTTGAGATGTCATCAGTGATGTCATCAGTGATGTCACTGACCATGTCATGAATGATGTAATATGTGACATCATCAGCAGTGGATTGCGGGTGCGCGATATATAGTTAGTGCAACTAACTATATATGGAATTTCAATGGTTTTGTGTGAGTAAAATAAGGTTTTGTAAATGCGAATTCCTAACTATATATGGTCTATAACCTATGTTTTTTTCAGTGAATTTTCAAGGGTTTGTAAATGCTAATTCCTAACTATATATGGTCTATAACCTATGGTTTTTTCAGTGAATTTTCAAGGTTTTGTAAATGCTAATTCCTAACTATATATGGTCTATAGCCTATGGTTTTTTCAGTGAATATATATATATATACATACATATATAAACATATATCATCTGTATATCTATATAAATACAAACATAAATGCATGCATACATATACTTATATGCATACAGATGCATGTTATTTACATGAAAGTTGAAAAAACACTAATAAAAGCAAAGCTAAAAAGCCACCTCATTACAAACAGAATGGCTTTAACTTAAACGAGGGCGAGATCTATTGCATTTTCAATGCTTGTTTACTTTGGTTCCATCAAGAAGGCATTCAGATGTGTCACACATTTGCCATAAATTCTGAATGTTAGCACTCTAGTTGCACATTAGATCACTGTAGTAAAGCTACTGCTCACCAGGGACGTCTGCTGCTGGTATTCAAAGTGCATGTTTCAGTCTGCATGTCACAATTTTTTTAATGAAATAGAAGAGGATTTGAGAAGTCACTCAAAATGATCCCTAATTTTTCTTTCTGAAGCACTAATCATACTTTCTATGGCAAAATTAACCCCCTCATGTTGTTCCTTTTTAAATTGAGTGTTTTCAGACTTACCACTTCATTCCAATCAAGATCAATCAATCAATCAATCAGTGACACTTATAGAGCGCGCTACATACCCGTAGGGTCTCAAGGCGCTGGGGGGGGGGGGGGACGGGGGTGCCGCTACAGCTCGAACAGCCAGGTCTTCAGCTTCTTCCTGAAGGAGAGGTGGTCTTGGGTCAGGCGCAGGTCGGTCGGGAGGGAGTTCCAGGTCTTGGCGGCCAGGTAGGAGAAGGACCTTCCTCCTGTAGTCGCTCTTCGGATGCGGGGGACGGCGGCGAGGGCGTGGTTGGCTGATCGGAGGTGGCGTTTGGGAGCGTAGAAGTTGATCCGGCTGTTGAGGTAGCTCGGGCCTTGGTCGTGTAGGGCTTTGTGTGCGTGGGTGAGGAGGGGGAAGGTGATTCTTTTGTTGACGGGGAGCCAGTGAAGGTCTCTCAGATGTCCGGTGATGTGGCTGGTTCGTGGGATGTCGAGGATGAGTCTGGCTGAGGCGTTCTGGATCCGCTGGAGTCTCTTCTGGAGCTTGGTGGTGGTACCGGCGTAGAGGGCGTTGCCGTAGTCCAGTCGGCTGGTGACGAGGGCCTGGGTGACGGTCTTCCTGGTCTCGGTGGGGATCCACCGGAAGATCTTCCGTAGCATGCGTAGGATGTTGAAGCACGCCGAGGAGACGTTGTTGACTTGCCTGGTCATGGAGAGGGAGGAGTCCAGGATGAAGCCCAGGTTGCGTGCATGGTCTGTCGGTTTGGGTGCGGTGCCCAGGGCGGGAGGCCACCAGGAGTCGTCCCAGGCGGAGGGGGAAGAGCCCAGGATGAGGACCTCCGTCTTGTCAGGGCACAGTATGGCTTCTGGTGTGCCATACTTTTGTCATAAGTAAGACTGTTAGCGCTCTAGTTGTTCTTTAGAACACTCTGGGACATTCTGTCATTGGGCTATACTTGGGGTACATCTGGGTGATATTTGGGCTACATTTAGGCTCTTTTGTCTCTGGTGGCCATCTTGGGAGACTGTATGTCAGAATTTTTTAATGAAATTGAAGAGGGTTTGAGAAGTCACTCAAAATGTGCCCTAATTTTTCTTTCTGCAGCACTAATCATAATTCATATGGCAAAATATACCCCCTCATTTTGTTCCTTTTTAAATTAAATGTTTTAAGAGTTACCACTTTATTCCAATCAAGATGGCTTCAGGTGTGCCATACCTTTGTAATAAGTAGGACTGTTAGCGCTCTAGTTGTTCTTTAGAACACTCTGGGACATTCTGTCATTGGGCTATACTTGGGCTACATCTGGGTGATATTTGGGCTACATTTGGGCTCTTTTGTCTCTGGTGGCCATTTTGGGAGACTGCATGTCAGAATTTTTTAATGAAATAGAAGAGGATTTGAAAAGTCACTCAAAATGTGCCCTAATTTTTCTTTCTGCAGCACTAATAATACCTTCTATTGCATAATATACCCCCTAATTTTGTTCCTTTTTATATTAAATGTTTTAAGAGTTACCACTTTATTCCCATCACGATGGCTCCAGGTGTGCTATACCTTTGTAATAAGTAGGACTGTTAGCGCTCTAGTTGTTCTTTAGAAGACTCTGGGACATTCTGTCATTGGGCTATACTTGGGCTACATCTGGGTGATATTTGGGCTACATTTGGGCTCTTTTGACTCTGGTGGCCATTTTGGGAGACTGCATGTCAGAATGTTTTAATGAAATAGAAAAGGATTTGAGAAGTCACTCAAAATGTGCCCTAATTTTTCATTCTGCAGCACTAATCATACTTTCTATGGCAAAATATACCCCCTCATGTTGTTTCTTTTTAAATTAAATGTTTTAAGAGTTACCACTTTATTCCAATCAAGATGGCTTCAGGTGTGCCATACCTTTGTAATAAGTAGGACTGTTAGCGCTCTAGTTGTTCTTTAGAACACTCTGGGACATTCTGTCATTGGGCTATACTTGGGCTACATCTGGGTGATATTTGGGCTCTTTTGTCTCTGGTGGCCATTTTGGGAGACTGCATGTCAGAATGTTTTAATGAAATAGAAAAGGATTTGAGAAGTCACTCAAAATGTGCCCTAATTTTTCATTCTGCAGCACTAATCATACTTTCTATGGCAAAATATACCCCCTCATGTTGTTTCTTTTTAAATTAAATGTTTTAAGAGTTACCACTTTATTCCAAACAAGATGGCTTCAGGTGTGCCATACCTTTGTAATAAGTAGGACTGTTAGCGCTCTAGTTGTTCTTTAGAACACTCTAGGAGGCTGCAGTAGAACACAAAGGAATCAACTGACAGTCTCTGTCCTTGTTGGATGTACATGTTTTACTGAGAATGTCAGACTTCATTTTCACATGACTGAGAAAGATAATGTGAATTTACAGAAAATATGCTTTCAGTTTAGCTTATAGATTCCCTTCCAAACCACTGTGGGAAAATCATGAGATATTAGTTTTCTTTCAAACAATATTCATGATATCAAAGCAGAAGGTTTTTTCACATGGTAAAATCACCTTAGAACCCACCACAATTCCTAAAACGAGTATGGTACCATCAACAAATGATTTATAATGTAACTAAAGTCCTAAAACCCTCTATTAACTACAATGCTTTTTAATGAGGTGCTATCATGTATATTGGTCCCAAGATGGCTGCCAACACTTCTTGGATGAAGTGCTGACAGCCAATCAGATCAGATGTGTGGTTAGGCTCCGCCCAGATATATATCTTTTTTTGAACCTAAATTACTCAAAATCCACTGGAGCACATATATTGAGACCTAGCAAAGGCACATCGGGCTAACAGTCCCTACAATTTTGCCAAGATTCGTGCAAATCCATTCAGCCGTTCGAGCTAAAAGTGAGGCCAACCGCCCTATGGAAATTAACATGGGAAAAACGCGTTTTGGGACCCCCCTTTTTTCTCGGCCCCCCCTTGATGAAACCCCCCCAAATTGTCAGGGGCTGCTCAGAAACAAAATGTTCAATTTTCCTGAAAATGTCAGCCAATTCCGTCCACAAACGCCAAAGTTATTAGACATAGAATTTTCAAAAATCCCATAGAGAAAAAATCCTAACTATATATACCTACTGGCGACCGCCAGTAGGTAATATATATATACATATATATATATATATATATATATATATATATATATATATATATATATATATATATATATATATATATATATATATATATATATATATATATATATATATATATATATATATATATATATATATATATATATTCATTTAGTATTGTTAATTTGCCCTTGTCCTGAGGAGGCTAAGAAGAACACCTAAGGCTGAAATGCGTCTGCGTCAATTTTCTTTTAAGGAGAAGTCTTTTTATTATTATTATTTTTTTTAATTGTTTTTATTACATTTTTATATATTGTATACAATCATCAAAAACTGTTGCAGGGAGCACCTCCATTGGCAATTATTTGTTAGTACATTGCTATAGCCGTGCTTACCCTCTTGCTGGTATGGTTTGATAGCGAAGGAGATGAAAGGCGGAAAAGGACAACAAAGTAGTCTTTATCAAATTTATAAGGAGTTGTTTAATAACTTTTTTGTGACACAATTGAGCTATAGGAAAATAAGTCCCTTTGCCTAAAGTGTTCACTTAGACTACCTCTGAGTGTATCACCCAGAACAAATGTGTGATCACTAATATCAATATTTTTGAGTATTAGTTAAGTTGAATGTATGGTTTTGTATATATCTTTTTGCACAGGTTATTTTGTTTGTTCTTATGCTTTGTCCATTGATCGGTGCCATTGTATATGTGTTGTTATTAATTTGATACTATGTTTGGTTTGTGAAGGATTAAAAAACTGGAGAGAGGGTAATTGAATGTGCTCTACTCCAAAAGAAGAGTTATTTATTAATTCCTCCATACCAATTTCCTTTTGTACATGCTATTCTGATTCAAGCAAATGAATCTATGGGGGCGTGGTTACGGCGCGAGGCAGAATGGCTGCCTCTTGAGGGAGCTCTGCCCACCAGACCGGTACATTTGGTAAATACCACGGTTTCTGGACACCTGTGCCGCTAAAAACTACATGCAGCGGTAATAACTTTTACTTGCCACGACCAGTGAGGTTTCTGGACTTGACGGAGTGGCGGAACACTCTTTAATCTGCACTGAAATTGCCGAACAGCCGTGGGGAAAATGGCGCCCGCCCGCTTCTTAATGATTAGAGAGGAATGCTGAGGAGCGGTAAAGGTGCGGTGCACGCATTTGGAGTATCGGTCCCTGAAAAACCAGCAATGTGAGCAGCGCGGGATAGTTGGCTTCCGGCTGTGTGGGGCTCCTGTATCGGGACCGCAACCATCAAGGTGCGCAAGGCTGCTGCGGCAGAGAGTTCCCCGGGGGCCTAGAGCTGCTTCCACGAGACAGGAGGTGCCTCACTGCGAGCGGCCGTGGAGACGGAGCTCGGTGAACCTGAGGACCCTGTGGAGGTGCGGTAAGTGAGGCAGAGGCCTCATGCTGTGCTGAGTGCGGGTCGGGCTATGTGGCTTCACCTGAACGCTCTTGCAATAGTGCACAGGCGGTATTTGTACGGGCCAGTGCGGGCTGACTGTTCTGGGCGCGGTGTTGTGGTATCACCGCTGCTTGCCTAGTGGGAAGTTGTGCCGGCTTAGCGCCCCGGGGTGTGGCGGAACAAGTCTGACCGCCCTGGTACATGACCAAGCCTGCTGCTGCGGGCAAGGGTGGCTAGGTATCTGCTGGTGCCTCTGGGCCGCGTGGGGGCCGTGTGCGAACCCCGAGCACGTGTAGGGGTGCTGTTGCGACATTGGAGCTCCCTGGGAGGTGCTGGCTGGGACGCTGGGCGGAGGACCTTACCTGGCAGAACGAATTATAGGCTCCAGCTGTGCTCCTAGCTGACAGAGGAGGAGAACTGCACCGGAAGCAATCAGATCTAATTGTGGCCCTGCAGGGCATATCATAGGCATGGCATAGACTTATCCTGTGTGGGGGCGATTCCCGAGGCCTGCTTGGATACTACCTAGGTGGCTAGGATTGCAAGCGACATCTGGGGGTTTTACGACCACGTTGACCCTCTGAGACTGACCAGAGCGCGCATCTCCACTGTTCGCTATAATTACCGGGCTGTTGTGTTGCACTGAGTTCTCGCCGCACTGCTGGAGCGCTGAATCGCTGACGCAGCGGATCTGAGCACTGCCGATTTGAACACAAGGAGAGGCGTGGTGGGGAAGGAGTACTATACACTGCTCACATACCCTTCCACTATGGGGAACTCTGATCCCAAACAGCTGAAACTTCAGTTTGAAAGCAAGCGTAATACACGCGCGAGTGAAGCCATGGGGTACCAGCCTGAGATGCAGGGCGCTTCGGAGGTTGTGGAAGACTCAGAGGTTGACACTAGGACTATCCTGCTCGAATTGCATTCTGGGATGAACTCAATAGACAGTAAAATAAACACGCTAGCGACCAGTCTTCGGCAGGCGCTGATTATAACATTGCTCAAGAAAGACAAGCCCCCAGATAAATGTCACACTTATCGACCCCTTTCACTGATGAATATAGATGCCAAGATACTTGCCAAAATTCTAGCTGTTAAACTTCAACCCCTGATGCCGTGCCTGGTGTTGCCGGACCTGTCGGGTTTTATAACTGACCGATCCACGTCCCACAATCTTTGGACTATATTTTCCATGTTTCAAATCTTGAAGCCAAGCATGTAGGCCGTGGCGGTAATGCTGGACGCGGCTAAGGCGTTCCATTCGGTCGAGTGGAAATAAATGTTTTTTATCCTTCGGCGTATGTGATTTCCGGCTATATTTATACAGTGGATCAGGGTGCTATATGCGGATCCGTCGGCTAGAGTGCGTGTTAGCCGTTTGACAACAGACCCATTTGAAATCAAGAGGGGCACTCGTCAGGGCTGCCTTCTATCTCTGCTGCTTTTTGTACTTATATTGTACTTATATTGGAGCCGCTGGCGTGCGCTATCAAGCCGAGACACAGGGAAACTGCGCTAAACTTTAACTATCGTCTAGTCGCCATCTCCCTATATGCTGATGATATGGTTCTTTTTGTTCATGAACCTTCGCGGTACTTGGTACAGCTGTTGCAGGAGTATGTAATGTTTGGCCGTTTGTCGGGACTAGTTGTAAATTGGGAAAAATCCGTTGTTATTCCTCTGACGGAGTCCACGGTACAACCGGACATGGATTTCCCGTTGGTGTGGTCTGTAGACCCCATCAAATACCTTGGTGTCTAGATTCACCGAGACCCGGATAGGGTGATACGCGACCAGCAGGTGCATATTGGGGTAACTTTACCAATTTCTTTGGCGGAACGTATTGCATTAATTAAGATGGTGGTCCTACCGCGGTTTTTATATTTATTTACGAACATCCCGAGTGTGTTATCAAAGGGGTTTTTTAGTACTCTTCGTGGGACCCTACTCCGGTTGGTCTGGGGAGGCAAACATGCCAAGTAAAATGGTCGATCCTAACTAGCGATTATGATAAAGGGGGTATGGAGCACCGGACTTCTATGTTTATTATCTCAGTGCGCAGGTCAAATATGCGTATTTTTGGTTGAGACTGCATGCGTTGACTCCGCATGATGTGGTAGAGGAGGGGGACGTATTTCCAGTTCCGTTATACAGCATGATCACATACCGGGCACGTGGAATCCCGAGAACGGTGATCAATGCAGTAGACACGACAATAGCTGCCTGGCAGGAGATAGGGCGTCTGGCACGTAAGCTGCCATTGTGCGCGCCAGCCATGCACATAGAATATCACGCCGCACTGTCCGTGACATACGAGGCGCCAACGATGTGGCTGTTTAAAGAGGCAGGTTTCCAGCTGATGCAAGATCTCTATCCAGAAGGGTTGTTTCTCACACCGGACACCGTGCAATACATGAGTAATCCTACGCTGTTGTTTAGATTTGCGCTGCACATACTTAGACTCGCGATCAGGGATCACTACGACACCTACCCTCTAGAACCTCATACATTGATGTCTCTACAATTCGTGCTTACTGCTCCCACTAATAGAAAGCTGATCTTCAGGCTATATAGGTTGATAAAGGAAGAATGTATGAGTCAGCCGGACAAAAGTTGGGAGAGATGGAATACCTGTTTACTTGCTCCGATATCGGAGAAATATTGAAAGTATGTATGTGAATTAACATTTACACTTATCATGAATGGGAACCTACGTATGATACATTTTAAATATATACACCAGGCGTATTATAAGCCTGCACGGTTATATCAAATTGGGTTGCGTGAGTCTAGCTGTTGTGTGCGATGCGGACAATCAGATGCTGACTTCCTGCCGCTGCACTTGTGCTACATCGATTTCAGCGCAGCCTTTGATAACATTGAGAGAGGCATGCTGTGCGGAAACTCGCACAATGGGGCACACCTCAACCGCTTCTAAATATGCTGAAGTTACTTCACTATGACACCTGGGTGCAGGTGAAGCTGGGAAGCGGGACCCATCTGTCTTCTAAAGGGCTAAAACAAGGGTGTGTGCTGGCCCCGACTTTGTTTAACCTCTTTATGGCAGACCTATCAGGCCAACTTGACATATGCAACTCCCACTCTCCGAGGCTGGGAGGAAAAACCCTCAGTAATCTATTATATGCGGATGACATGGTACTACTTAGCCACACACACATTGGCCTCCAGAAACTGATTATCGAAATGCACAGCTACGCAATGGAAAATAACCTAAAAATCAATCTAAGCAAAACGCGTACGATGTCGATCAATACCAAGAACAAACACCAGAAGCCCTCGGCGGCCAAAAAATAGAGTCTTCACGTGAATATAAATACTTGGGGCTCATCTTCGACACCGACGGCTCATTCATTCGGCAGATGGAGGAAACCAAAAGAAGAGGGGCCTTGATCGCCATCACACTGAAAAATCTTGCAAACCAACTAGCAGGGCCAACCCTGACACCATACTTAAAAGTCATTCAGGCCAAATTGCTCCCCTCAATTTTCTACGGCAGCGAGGCACTACGAGGTAGAGACTCCAGGAACCTAGACACCACCCAGGTAAAAGCATACAGAACTCTGTTCTCACTTCCGTCTTATACCTCGCCCGCCCAAATAAGGCTGGAGTTCGGCCTAACAAAACAAGACCTTGGAAGACAAGGAGCCTACATTATCTGCTGCCACAAACTCTGCTCTGCCTCCAATGACACCTTAAACGCGATGCTGTGGCAAGACATACAAAGCAGGGACGTATCTCAATCACGCTTCTACTTGAAGGCAGCATTGGGGGCTGTCAAGGCTTCCTCACTCTGGGTCATGCAACTGGGGCACAACCCGTTTAAAAAAGCGGTCTGGAAAAACGTAAAAACTCTTTCCCTAATTGAGGACAAGGCCGCCTTTTCTAAAAGAAACCAGGCGTGGATGACACTGAACACGTACAAATCCCTGAGACCACAACTTTACTTCAGCCAGGGCTACCCAAAAATCACTAAACTGAAGTTTTTGAAATACAGACTGGGGATCTTGCCTGCCAGAGAGCATCAACCACCATGGCTAAGGAGCAATGGCCATGAAGTCTGTCCGATCTGCAATCTAGCTACGGGTGACATACTTCACATGACCTCTCTTTGCGAAGAACTCCGACAAGCCCGCCGACAGCTACTAAGGGACCAGTTCAAGCAGCTAGGGACCAGCACGCGCAGGCAGTCTGTGCTTGCATGCTTGAACCCTGCGAACACAAAACTGAACTGCAGATATGTTAAACATCTCACCACGATAGAGCAAAGATTACCCAATCTACAACTTGCGGCAAGCACTGGTTCCGGCGCCTAACGGTCAAACTTTGGGCCTATTGGAAAACTGAAAGACAGATTCTTTCGGTCCCTTACCGCACGGACTTTGATAACGACAATTATACAGACTTTTTTTATCACATTTTAAAAATTTGCTTAAATGTAACGATTGTACTGGTTTTAATTAACTATACATAATAAAAATGTATGTATGCTGCATCTCGCTTGGGGGTGTAGGAAGGTAGTTGAGTTCTGGACACTTGTAGTGAGAGATTTAAAGGCCATGTTGGGTGTGGAGCTACAGTGCACTCCGCTTGTCTGTCTGTTGTGTTGTATGCCCCATGTAAAGGGAGTGAGTGGTAGATTTGTACGACTGGCACTGCTTATGGCTAAACGGAGAGTGGCAAATACGTGGGGTGGGAGGCGTATACCGAAAGTAGATCACTGGATCAAGGACCTGGTCTATTGCAACGATAACATGGAGACAAATGCAGAGGAATTACCTATGATTTCCAGGCCAAAGGACATTTGGGAGCCCCTGAGACTCTTTCTTCTGAAAAAGGCAGCTGAAACAGAGCAAGGTGATGGGAACTAGTAGTTACAGTGTGGGGTGGCGTGTGGTTTGGAAGTGCAGTATGAGTGACTGGAACGGAAATGCTCTATTATTCCAACACGACTTTGTAATTATCGCTCAGGAACAATGTGGGGGTTTATTTGTCTTGCTGTTATATTTTGGTGTCTTTATGTATTTTGTTGGATTTGTGGGAAAGGTTTTGTTTATTATTATCCACGCATAATGATGATATGCTACATGAATATTCTTTTTTTGATATGTATGTTTTGTGATGTCTTTTTTGGAAAATAAAAATGTAATAATAAACATAAGTTATCTATCTGTAACTACTGTTCTCCAGTATTGGTATTGTTCATACATTCACACACATTAAACAGAAATAATGAATGATGCATATGTAAATCAGTCTATAGGAAATATTACATAAGACAACGAGGATTACAAGTTGTATGAATCACAATTCATCCATACTAGTAGGTAGTGTATTTTAATAGTGTTTGGCTTGGAGAAGCTCAAACTTAGTGGTTTGGTTTCGTAATTAGAATGTATTTCTACGCAAGCAAATCCTTTTAGCAACAGTAGGATAATGAAAGACTGGGGAAAAAACAAACTTATTAACTGAAAGAAACTAAAGGATCTCTGTGACAAAAAACTGTAACCCATAGAGCTATCCACATAAAATACAGTTATGTTATCTGCATGGTTGAAGTTTTTTGCAGCAGGCATATTAACCCTCTACTCTATGAACTGCCACTAGAGAAAACTTGGGGCATATTATCAAGGGGGTTTATCTCCGCTCTTTTGGCTTTAAAAGCCAAGAAAGCGGAGAAACAATTATCTCCCTATTGCCTAGCTGTCGCTAACACCAGTTAGCGACAGCTAATAGGAGATAGCGACCATCTTGGGCCCCACTTTGCATGTCAGAGAAATTTATCACTAATGACATGCAAAGTGGGCGTGCCAAGATGTTAGCGACTGGAAACAGTCGCTAACATTGCTATCTCCTATTACCAACTTTTGGAGATATTCGCGCTAAGCGCGAATATCTCCAAAAGCTAACACCTGCCCTGAGCAGTTCTTAGCCATGTTATCCAATGGGAGGTGGATAACATGGCTAAGAGCATTAGCTCGGTAATGCATAAATATCTCTGACTTTTCAGCGATATTCATGCATTGCGGCCGATTTTTATCGCATTTGCGATAAACCTTGGTAATACCAAGGTTTATCTGCGATAAAAATTGCTGCAGCTCTGCGATAATTATTTCACGCTAACCAAGCAATAGCGATAATTATCGCTATTGCTTGGTAATATGCCCCCTTGACCTTTATCCAGCAGGACCATTAATCTCCAGAGGTATCTTAACATTTTTATTGTTGCCTGAAAACTGGTGGTCACAAAAGGAACTCTGCAGCAGGTTCTTTTAAAGCCATAAGTTATTTCTAAACACAGTGCCAAGTACGGTTGCACCTTTACCACCACCCTAGAGCCAGCCCTGAGGCCTCAGCGCTTATTCAGCACATTTATACATTAGATTGTAGTGCACTGTCAGAACCCCTTTCAAAGGCCCACCGGGCAAGCAGGGGTTACTGCGCACAAGCATGGGTATTGAGGCGTTTTACTCCTAATGTCCCAGACCAGACTTACTGTGGATTCTGAGTACCTGGGCCAAGTACGCCATCTGCACTTAACTTTCAGAGTATGCGTGGTCTGAGCAGTCCAAGGCTCCCCCAGGAGGAATGTGTGGATATAGGGGATTGAACACATGCTCACAACTAAAAATGCATGCAGCAGAAGCAATAACTCATTGTCCAGCCAAATACTCACTTTTATGAAAAAGCTAAGTATTTATTTTCCACTGCTACCAACACAAAGAAGAAATACGATATTCACAAATAATTACATAGTCGCTCCCTTAATGACAGGTGTCTAGTATTTCTATGGCCATTCCCTGTCCCACTCCCTTCTTGCGTTAGTGTGGTTATTCTCCATTCAGTATTGGTAACATTCAGGTTATTCTCTACTAGCAGTCCAAGTCTCAGTTAAAGTCAATAGTGTTCCATCCGTCCTGTGCTAAGTAGCAGTAACTTCCCCTGAGGCCAACAGGCCCAAAATCACCTCTCTACATTCTCTGTGCTGCTCAGGAGTTAACTTATGGGCTAACTGAACGGCTTTCACAGTACCATCTTTCATGCTCCATGCAGCAAGTCAGTAAAAGGCTCACTGTCTTCCCCACCTTCCTCTGCCATGGCTATGACATTCACTGTGTAATCGCTCTGGAGGAAATGCTTCAGCCTGTCGATATGAAACACCCTCTTGCATTCCCCTAATGGCGCCTTTGCCCACCAAGTAGTTTACCTACCTGGTATGGCCCACACAATTTGTCCTTCAAAGCCTGAGGAAAATAGGCTTAAGCCGCTGTCAACTCCTAACTTTGCTGATACCGAGTCAATGTAGCTTTCTGGTGTTACCATTCTGTCATCAGCTCTTGGCTGGCCTGAAGGTTTTTCTTTGCCTGACTCATGTATTGCACCACCATCTTCCTTGGACCAATCACATAGTCCAACACATCTTTCTTTGGAGATTCTGAGCTTCCTTCCACCCTTCTCTGACAAAGGTGATTGGGCCATGCACCTAGTGTCCATACAGAAGCTTACAGGGACTGAACCCTACCATCTTCTGCGAAATCTCTCTGTAGGCAAAGAAGAGACATGGCAGGATATGATCCCAGTTCCTTCAGAGATTCTCTAGTTCCTATCATGCTCCTTAATGTCTTGTTAAATTGCTCCACCAAACTATTGGTTTGTGGATGGTATGGCACGGAGAAGTAGTATGTCATGTCAGCTTGCTCCTGCATCATGTAAGAAGTTATGAAGTTGGTTTTCTGATCAGAAATTACTGTCTTTGGAAATCTGACTCTAAAAAAGATCCCCAGGAGACCTCCTGCTACCACCTGTGCAATCATGCTCCACAGAGGTACAGCTTCAGGGTACCTGGTGGCATGATCCACCGCTACCAAGATATACTGGTTGCCTGACTGGTGGTGGTAGGATTGGGTGGAGGGGGTTGAATGAACCATCTATGTCTATTCCCACCCATTCCCTGGGAGAGGGACTAACAGTGCATTAGTCCTCCCTCCTGTATGACCACTAATCTGGTAAGAGGTACATGTTCTACTGAACATCTGAGACTTCGGGCACTCCTGGTCCAAAGAACATAGGGTCCAAGAGTTCCTAGGTTTTTCAAATTTCTAAGTGTTCTGCTACGTGTTCATAGGCAACTGAAAACAGGAAGTTCAGTGGACTAATGGACCCATAAGCTTCTTGCTAATTCCTAGCTCAGGATTTACCGGCTCACTATGAAGTAGGCTATTCGCCCAGCCACTGACTGCCCCTTTCCGAAATCCCTAAAGCATAGGACACTCCTCCTGTGCCTTGCAGAAATCTTCCCCGATAGGCCTTCCAGCAGCTGCAAAAACCTGTAGCTCTGTAAGCAACCTGAACTTGAGCAACTGGAGGCTCTTCCTCCCCTCCACAGCCGTTGCATTCCTGTAATCTGCTATGTCCTGCAAACTACCTTGTTCTGGTCTCTGCAAATCTGGAAGGACCTCAGTCCCACTCTGAGACTAATGTGCTGCATATGCTCCAGTCAACACAGCTGATGTTGTGTAAGTCATAGAGGCTTCTGGGCCAGCCACTAAACCAGTGGCAAACCAGTGGCAATCAAATCATCACCCAAGAGAAAACCAGAACCTTGCTTTTCCCTTATCCCGACATTAATCATAGCCACCTGGCCATTTAGTTCGATCGCAACCCTGGCAAGCGGATTCCCCAAGCCCTCTCCACTGGCTACCAGACTTGTATTCTTGATTCTAGGGAGTATCTCCTCAGGCTTATGGTACTTCCTCTGAACCATAGTACGGAAGGCTTCAGTCTCCCTGAGGGAAGGCACCTTATTTCCATTGATACTAACTTCATGCACAAACCTTATTGTGTTAGAATGAATGTGCTTCAGAACATCTGGGTCCCTCTTCTAAATGTCCTTAGCTACTAGGTTAAGTGCAACCGGGCCCCCTCAGTTCCCTTCACCCATGTGTGACATACTGGCTACCATTGGTGTTGCTGGGTCAGGATCTTTCGCCTGACAGTCATTCCACCTGGTGGCACTTGAAGCAAGTCAATAACTTTGACTTGGAAAAACTTCCCTGACCTCTCTTCTCATGATGCTTCTTATTGTACACACCATTTACCATTCCTCGAGCCCCATGGGAATTACCCTGATTCTTGCCATCTGGTTTAGAACCAGTCTGTGGAGAGATCTTCGGACCGTTTGGCTAGAACAATGGTGCTCCTCGCCTTTGCGAACACTGTTAGCTAACCACTTGTCAGCCAACAGCACATTTAAACTCCTGACACTGAAGGGAGGGGAAGGCCTGAGCACAATCCTGGTAAATAACTACTTAGCCAGGGAACTCCTCTCTAGAGTACCCACATCATCCCACATGCAGGACTACCAGCATGCCACCCACTATAACTGCCCTGCTAGATAATACAAATTAGATCAGGGGCTGCTAAACCGTCCTCTAACACCGGGAGGCGTAGTGTCCAGAGCACCACGCAACATCACCAAGTGCCCCAGTATGAAGACAACAGGATACTATCCAGTTCCCTAAAGTAGTTCCGGGGCAGCTCAAGGGGAAGAGCGGTAGACAAATGGAGGAGACTGTGCATGACCACCATCTTGGATACAGCAACCTTGCCACTCACGGAAAGCAGCAACATTGTCCAAAACGTCACTGACCACCATAGACCAGCAAGCGTGCAGCCATAATTGCCGTCGAACAATAAATCAGGCGACCCATAAATGGAAACCCCCAAATATTAGATAGTGTAGCGTTCCCACTACAGCACCAGGGTCGTAAGTGGGGGATCACACTCAATCACCTCTCTTCAAAGTGAATATACAAAGGACTTGTTCCAGTTAACCTGTAGCCCTTAATGGCAGTCAAACTAAGACAACACTGTCACTGCCCCCTACAGGGCAACATCCGCCCCCCTCAGATAGAGTAACATATCGTCCACATATAAAGAAAGGAACATACATCCATTAGAAAGATGCAGACCATAGTAGCGGCGGCCCAGATTAACTGTTTAAGTAAACGGCTCCATTGCCAGAGCAAATAATAAGGGGGATAGGGGAAAACCCTGATGAGTGCCCTGTTTCACTGCAAAAGCTTCCGATATGAGAGAGCCGGTGTGGGTCCTAGCAAGCGGGCGGCTGTAGAAGAGCTTCATCCATCTAACAAAGGCGAAGCTCAAGCCCATGCAAAATATTGTAGCATATAAAAACTCCAGCCGAGGTGAGTCAGAGGCCTTTCTGATGTCCACCAAGAGGACCAGCGCTCTCTGCGGCAAACTCTCACATTGGTCCAAAATGCGAAATAGCTGGCAAATATTAGGCATAGTGCTACACATGTGTATAAACCCTGTTTGATCAACATGAACCAGAGAGCACATATGAGTGAACAAGCGGGCAGCCAATACCTTGCCCAGGATCTTGTAGTCCATGTGAAGCATTGAGAGCGGGTGGTAGGAAATAAAAAAGAGCGGATCCTTATCTTTCTTTGGAAGCGACACAGTAGCGGTCTCACACAGAGAAGAAAGAAGTCGACCCCGTTGATGAGTTGTTAAAGAGGGCCACCAGTTTGAGGACAATGACCGGAGCATACTCTGCGCAGAATTCTACAGGGAGCCCATCCAGGTGCAGCACCTTCCCCCTCACCATGTCTTTAATTGCCCCCCAGACGCCCTGTTCAGTGATATCTGCACCAACTGTTCCGCTACACCAGAACTGAGCAAAACCGGTGAGGAGTCTGTGATATAACTTAGCATGTCCGCATCACCACACCTTGGTTCTGCCTAGTACACCACACTATAGCAACGAAAAAACGCCTCACTAACCTCAGCCTGAGTGAAAACATCCCACCCAAAAGAGTCACACGCCTGGAGATGGTGTACCCCCGGTTGTCGGACCCAAGGAACCAGACTAGCATTGACCCCAACATATCCCTTATAGCGTGGGCCCTAGCCACAAATGCCTTCTAGTTAAAGCTCTGCAGGCGTTCAACCATCTCAAACAATTTCTCTCTTTCTTACCGGACTCTTCGTCTCCCATGCGATGTTCCCTCCAACTCGCTGGGGCTCGTCAACCACTGTCCCCTGATGCTGAATATCGGAATTTGAGATTGGACCTCCACTAGCGATAAAATTACCTCTAAGTACCACCTTAAAGGTGTTGTATGGTTTCCACCTTCTCAGTAGGAACTGTACGTTTGTTTGGACAAAATAAATGTTGTGATGGTGCTAGACTGATTCCATGCACCCTATCAAGATGTGTTGGCTGATAGTCCTGCTAGCTCACAGTGCTCCCACCAGTTCCCCATAACTTAGAAGGGTGGCAAATGGTCTGGGCAAGGCAGCCCTAGAACTTGACAACCCTCCCAAGGAAACCAGGTTAACAGATCAAGAACCATCTTGCTTAGTCACTCGTGCATACTCGGGTAGGTACACAAGAAATACACAAAGCAGTGTTTCAATATTTATTGAACCATTGTGATTCTTGTTTAGAATATATGTACTGCAATGATTGAATTGAATTGAAACAGCATTTCTAAAGCGCATGGTTACCCGAAGGCATCCCAGCACTACTAGCGGCTCAATCACAAACTGAGCAGTGTTAAAGGAAAATTAATGATTTAATTTGTTTCCGAACGATCTAATAGTTAGGTTGAATACGCATTTAGAGGGGCAAACGATTCCAGAGTTTGGCAACATTATATGAGAAGAGACAACCACCACTTCGTACTCTTCTGATTTTCGGTACTGCCACCAGATGCTTATTCTCTGACCTCAAAGCCCTATTAGGACGGTACGGCAGAATGATAGAGCGAATAAAGGGCGATCGCTTGCCTGAAAGTGCCTTGTGTGCCATGCACAGCGCCTTAACTGGATCCTCTCCTGAATAGGAAGCCAGTGAAGTGTCCCCAAAGCGGGCTTGGCCGAAAGGTGCTTTGGGATATTCAGTAGCAGGCGTGCTGCACAATTTTGCACAATTTGTAGTTTATTTGTTGAGGAGCAAGGTGCTCCCAAATAAAGGGCATTTGCATAGTCAAACCGGGAGAGGAGCAGTGCCTAAACCATAAGTTTTCTGGCGAGAAAAGGTAGCAAAGGGAGGACTTTACGTATCATCCTTAAAATCCCATAGCAACTGGCTTAAACTTTATGCCCTTGCTCCTTAAAATCAAGATTACGATCAAGCCAGACACCCAAGCTCTTGATGTGATCTTTAGGGAGGGGGACTGGACCAATACAGCTGGGCCAGAACAATCCTACATTTAAAGTATTGTGGTTACCTAGGAGCATCAACTCTGTCTTGAGACCCATTAAGTTTCAAATATGAACCTTCTATCCACATTGAGACTTTTTCCAGGCACAGGGCAAGGCCAGGCCCAGTGCTCGCCTGCTGATTGAGGGAGACAACCAGCTGGGTGTCGTCAGCATAGGTGCCGATCTGAACTTCGAAAGGTAGAACCACTAATGCCAGAGAATTCAGATAAACATTAAAAAGGGTGGGGCTCTGGGAAGACCACTAGGGGACCCCACATTTAAGAGGCATCCATTTTGAAGTCATTCTATCTTCAAAAAGTTCAAAAAGGAATGCAGCCATTTAAGCATTGTCCCGGCCAGTCTCACCTCTCCTAGTCTCTGGATCAACACAAATAAATGTGATTAGAAATATGAGGACAGTGAAAAGAATAAACAATTCCACTATTGTGCTAAAGCAGTATGTATATATGCTGGCAAGTACTGTACGCTCCATAACCTAGTTGCTTGGGCTGGTGTTCTGACAAGAATCCCTTACTGGATGATCACCATCACCTGAAGGTGAGTGTGTACAGGGCCCTGTCTTGATCACAATTTGGAGCTACCTCCTTGCAGAGGGTAAAAAGAAATCTTTTGGGCCGAGACTCCGATAACACCGATTACCTCACAATGACAGCAGAGTGCTCCACTGATTTGACAGCTATGTCCCCTCATAAATGAATAACAACAACATTTGCACAATGCATGTTAAGGCCTTGTACTAAATGTTCAAGGTGTTGTGACAGTGTACTTACGAAGTGGAATTTGTAAGCAGTGTGGATTTAGAGAAGTAAATCCTGCACTGCCACGCAGGCATATGTGTAGAAAATAAGCCAGCTTAAGAAACGTGTTCATATAAAAATGTCAGTGTTTCTTCCCGGGCTTAACCATGACAATGGTTTCCCACTCAACTCCCACTGACGAGGCCATGCCCACATTGTCTAGCCAATGTCTTGTGACATGCTCACCCAGTAAAACCCAGTTGACCCTCCAGCATCGCCAGATACAGACACGAGTTAGGGGCTGTGGTTCTAGCGGAGAACCATTAGAAGGTATATGAGATAAGGGAATGATCTGAGTACGTCTTCCCCAAGTACTCGGTGCCCACTAACCTACTACACTGTCCCTGGCAGGTGTATACCTGATCAAGCCGGATCTCAAATTCGTGCAAATCTGAACGATAGGAGTACACTCGCAATGCATGTTACGTGTCCTCCATTATCAATAAAGTTTCACTGAACTGCCCTCGTATGCGCAATATCCACTGGTTCAGCCACCGGTGTATTGCGCAATGGGGGATGCGATCTATCCAAGGAGAATTCATCTACACAATTAAAATCCCCTCTAACAATCCTCCAAAAGGGCACCAGGAGCGAAATTAGAGGGGCAGGTTTGGACAGAAACGCTAGGTGATCAACATTCGGTGCGTAAGTATTCAATAACGCCACATCCCTATTGTCCAAGTGATCCGATAACAAGAATTAGCGGCTATCTGGGTCCAATACAGCCCTATGCAACTGAAAAGGGCCTGAGCCAAACAAGAGCGCCATGCGAGAAAGCAGAATACGTGGTGGCATACAATTGACTCTGCCAACGCCCCCGGAGTGCTCTGCTTTCTGACTCCATAAGATTAGTCTCTTGAAAATAACGCAATCGAACCATCGTCCATTTCAAATAAGCTAGGACGTTATAGCACTGAAAAGGGGGGAAAGGTCTAGCAAATTCCACATAATCCCTGGAGAAAGGTCACCAGAGCAGGGGGCCACCAGCAAAAGGAGAAAGAAGCAGCACACTGGAAAGCAAACGGATACAAGGGGTCGCACCACTCAAGCCCCTCCCCCACCAGAATCCCTCCAGCCTCTCCCACATCTGAATTATACTCTGTAGAAAAGAGACACACAAGCAATCTGATCACCGACACAACAGTAGGAGCTAATAGAAATGACGGCACATGCAAGATAAAAGTGCATTGCCAAATCAGACTGTGTTAAATAATATCATCTAGTGACCACGGCGTAACCCCTGCCAAAGTTGTCTCAAGCCCAGGATTCACTAAGGTGCCGGACTCAGAGACAGACCTACAATGTTTCATTGAAGGGCGTGAAGAAAAAATTTCACTCATCCTCTAGGACGCAGCAGTCTCTACTGCCCTTGTTTGTGCTAACGCCACCTGAGAGGTTGTTGGTCGGGGTGTTCATCTGCACCTAGACGGTTGACGTTGCGGTGGCAGGGCTGCTGCAACTCGGGCATCTCAGTGCGCAATGAGCCTGTATCATAAAGTTCAAGCCAATACCATGCTACAGACGAGTCAATCAATCAATAATACTTTATTCGGTTACACAAACATATAACCATGAAAGCACATAAAAAGACTTATAAGAATTCTGTAGTAATCCACACAGAAAACTTCATATAGGTTCTTGAAGTGTCTTTAATGGCGTACAGATTTCATGCAGCAACCCTCAGCTGTAAAACTCAATACTGGTTCACATTGGAACATTAACTGTGATGCAATTCCACTGCATAATGAATGCATCATACAATTCTAAATATTACCACATATCTTCCCCCCCCTATGGAATCTAAAAGAAAAGATAAGAAAATATGAAAAAATAGAGAAAACATTCAACCTAAGAAATATATGATTTACAGGAAAACAATTTTGAGAGGACAAAATATATATAAAAACATCACATTATAAATTAGATACTTTGCACAAATTACCAAAACTCCACTTCTTGCCATCATACAGTTCAGCCACAGAAACTCTGACAGAAATTACCTTATGCGGCTGAGAAAACGTACTCTCTCCTTCTTTCACAAATCCAAACTTTCTTACAACTACCCAATCACCTTCCTCAAACACCAATTTCTCAGCACTTTTCCTACTGTCAAAATCCATCTTATTACGCCACTGACAATTTACAACTCTTGACATCATCCTTTCTTTATCATCCCAAACCTGATTCTTCTCCTTCAACCACATCGGAGACTCCTTAGTACCCGGCACTGTGGCCTTCAAGGCAACAAAAGGAAAAACTCCACTCACTGAATGAGACATAATCTTATGACCCCACATCATTCTTCGTACTTCATCCTTCCATAACAACCCTTTAGCCAGAGAAAGTTGAATACAATCCATCACAATCCGGTTCACCCTTTCCACAAGTCCATTGGCTTGCGGACGGAATTTAAGCTACTCTATCATGACTAATTCCAAGACCACAAAGAAAACTAGTTATTTCAGAAGAAACCAATTGAACTCCATTATCTGTTAAAAGAGTTTTCGGTACTCCCTCTTCCAAAAAAACTTCCTTCAGAAACACTATCATATTTGCAGTAGTGACTTGCCCTATAGATTTACAAGTAAACCATTTTCTATGATAATCAACCAATACAACCAAAAACCAATTATTATTTCCCAATTTATCAATTGGACCCAACACATTCAGAGCTAATTTCTCCCAAGGTTTCATAGGTAATTCCACACATCTCAAAGGAGGTTCTCTCGTAGCTTTTACCTTATCACTATTCCTACACGCATGACAATCCCACACAAGATCTTCCACATTCCTGTCCATTTCAGGCCACCAAAAAGATTCCCTTAATCTCAGTTTAGTCAAACTTCTGCCTAAATGCCCTTCATGTACAATTCTCAACAACCTTGTGCTCAACAAAAGCGGAGGAATTATCCTATTTCTTTTCAAAATGTTATCTCCCTGCAAACTAAGCTCATCCTTCACTGACAAGTATTGTTTATGTACACCCCTTCACTAAATCCATTCCAGGAATTCATAATCAGTTCTCTCAACTTCTTATACTCCTCATCCTTCTCCATTGCTTCTTTCCATTCATCTTGACTAATAGCAAATTCACAGTCCACACTTACAACACAATCTTCCAAAATGTCCACACTAGAGTCATCATCCACTGGCATCCTAGACAGGACAGACAGCAATAACATTTCTATTGCCACGCACATACTCAACCACAAAATTGTAATCTACAACAGATAGTAACCACCTCGATATACGGGAGTTACACTTCCATCTAAACCCCGCCCACCTTTAAAAATATGGACTAAAGGTTTATGATCCGTCTTTACAACAAAAGGTAGGCCCCACAAATAGTACCTAAAATGCGCCATTTCCCAACAACATGCTAGGGTTTCTTTCTCTATAGTTGAGTATGACTTCTCTGCTCCCTGTAACCTGCGTGAAGAAAATCCAATGATTGTTTCATCATTATCTGACACTTGCAACAAAACTGCTCCTAATCCGACATTACTAGCATCCGTAACCAATATGGATTTCCTCTTAGAGTCAAAATGTCCCAATTATGGAGCATCGGAGAGACTAATTTTTACCTTACTAAACTCATCTTCACATTCAGAATTCCACTCAAACACAGCCGCTTTTTTCAAAAGAAGTCTCATAGGTTCCACTAAATCAGCAAATTTCTGAAGAAATTTCGAACAATATTCAGCAAGACCTAAGAAGGACTTCAATTGCTCCTTTTTAGTAGGACAAGGAGCATCTTTCACAGCTCTCACAATACTACTCTTTGGCCTTATACCCTCTGCCGAAATTTGATGACCCAAATAGTTGACCTTACCAATCTTATTTGACACTTCTCCCTTTTGATTGTCAACCCACATTTAGAAGTTCTTCGCTAAACTTCTTCCATCAACTCATCATGTTCATTGAATGATCTCCCCATAATCATTATATCATCCTGAAAACATAATACTCTCTCCATTCCCTTGAATATAGCACAGTTTGCATGTAATTCACACTTGAGAGGCTTGATCTCAAAACAGAGCCCTTGACAGTTTTAGGTATAAGTAATCTGTCTGTAATATGAGTCAGTGTTTAAACGCACACCAATTTAATGACAAATTAACAGTGCAAACATCATTATCATTGCGCTAGAAAAGTAAGTTCTTCTTAAGAGTCCACGTAGGTCCAGCAAAATTGTAGAATAAATGAGTAAAGATGTCAATCTTTAATTGAAGTTCGCAAGAAGAGAAGAATATAGCTTAGAAACAAGAACAGCACACTTACAGTTGATGAGGTTTTTTGTTCTTCAATAGTGCTAAATTAATTTAGCGACGTTCCAGAGGTGAAGGTTGTGTCACTTTCTTGCCCTCTGCACAGGTCCTCATCGCCAAAATATGTAGTAATCCACACAGAAAACTTCATATAGGTTCTTGAAGTGTCTTTAATGGAGTACAGATTTCATGCAGCAACTCTCAGCTGTACAACTCAATACTGGTTCACAATGTAACATTAACTGTGATGCAATTCCACTGCATCATGAATGCATCATACAATTCTAATTATTACCACAAATTCTTACTAAAAAACAGGTACTAAAACCTACAATAGCGGACATGGCATCAAGTTCATAAACATATTTTAATTATGCTTTTTATCACATTGTGATCGTTTTCCTGCTCCTAAAAACATTTTTTAAAAAGGCTATTGCAGAGGCTACAACAAAAACTGTCTCTATTTGTTGAAGTGCCACAAATGCTGGATGACAAGACCTCATACCTAGTACTTTTAAAACAGGAACAATCCATAATTTTCTCTGTGTAGAATAAAATTTGCAAAAAAATAACATGTATATGGTAGACTGGTCAGAAGTGTCATCACACGGGCATTTTCAAAGCTGTTTTGACCAGTCATTTACAGCTGGAAAACTTATTAATCTAGTACCTAGGCGGAAACACATCAGTAAAAAACGGTCATAATCACTCATAAACAGAAGTAGGTAAGGCTGCAGGCTGAAAGTTGTTAGTGTGAGATTATGTGCATGCACCGTAGATTCATTCAATTCAATGCACAATCTCCGCTCCGTCAAGAAACTCAGGCAGCAGTTCTTAAGATTTTTCCTACTCATCCTAATCATAGTGGGCGGATTATCATAAAATTCATGATGTCCTATATCATATAAAAATGATTTGACATACAGCAACCATCTAATATGTATCACCCCATCCATGCCCCTACAATCTTCTAAAAACCCACAATTAAAATTTGTTTCCTCTGTTGTCCATATCCTATGCCACAACAGGACTGGTTGAATCTTTATGATGTCTTCCAGATATGTCAGACCTAGTTCAGTGTGGCAAATAAAGGAAGAGGTGCTGTTAGGGACCATCAATAGAAATCTTGAAAACACATTTTCAGCTGCCTGCAGCGAGCTTACGTCCGCATACCTCCATACTCCAGCTCCATACGAAACGACTCTGACTCATTTCGCTTTGTAGATATCCAATAATTCCACCGTAGGACGTCTGCCCAATTTCCTACTGAAATTTGATAGTGCAGATAAGGTCTTTATATATAATAATCTCCTTGCTTTCACCATCTGCACCCATGTCCCCGTACGTGCAAACAAAATTTCAAGATAGGAAAATAACTTTGCACTATCAATCCGTTTTTGTCAATAAAAATGGATTTTGTCTTTATACATCCTGGCCAACAATTCATTATATAAAGTTTTGGATGAATTGATGCTAAGACCTCTTTCTGACATAAAATTGGCAAAGCTGGTAACCACTCTTTGCAGTCCTAACGGTGTACGGGCCATTAGAACCGCGCGTATAACAGTACGGGAATAGGACGTTTACCTACCTTGGGTAGGTCTTTACATTCTTGGACCAAGACCTTTTCAATGTTGTTTATGTACAAGGTAAAAAGAAACGGTACAAGGACGCACCCTTGCCTATCACCTTAAAGTGTCCCATTCATTCCCCACCCGTCCCAAACCGTACCCGCGCCCTTGCCCCTAAATAAAACTGTCTTATAAAAGAGATTAAAACTGATTTGACGCCCAATTCTTCTAGTAAAAACACAATTTATTGTGCTTCACACAATCGACCTCTGATAATAAGTCGACAAAGGCCAAATACAGGGCCCCCTTTTTTGCTTTAGTATAATTATTCAATAACATGTTTAAGTTTAGGCCATGCTCAATTGTGCCTAGCTTTTACGAAAGCCAAACTGCAAATCGCTTATCATCGATCGTTTCTCTGCCCAATCCTGTAGTCTGTTCAATATAAAAAACAACAATATCCCAGGGTCTATACATATATATGCGGACAGGTATGATTAATCACACCAAGGCTACCCAAAAATGATAAACCAAAATTTTTTTGAAAAAATATTCAATAAATTTTCGGATTCCCATCACTCACCATTCCAGGTGACATGCTTCATCATCTGGGTCTCCTTTGATAGTCAACCTAGTGGCTATCAGGGCTACAACTCTACCCTATTGTTGGAGGAGCCCCAAGGATGTTTTTATAAACCTCGTTAGGTTATTCACACAGATATGAGCGGATGTATCGTGAAGTGTATGGGAAGAAATGCAGTGCAATTGTGGATGTGAAGTTAAAATTGAAGTGTGGTGAGACCATAAATGTATTCTTGTCTACCACGGTCCAACATTAAAAACAGTGCAAAGAGAAAGTTTCAACAGATAGCTGTTTCAATTCGTTAAATGGTCAGCATGTTTCAGCACATTTAGGCAATCGTGTGCCTTGTGCTTTCATCAGGACCTATGTAGTAAGCTACTGCAATGGTGAAGAAGTAATAAAATATAAAGTGTGTATATGTGTATGCTCCACTTGGAAAAAAAACAACCTTGTCACCTGTTAATCACAGTTCACAATCCTCGTATCTCGCGGAGTATCTAAAAGGAATGCAAAGAGGAATACATGTCATAGTAATGAAAGCCTTGGATGTAATCACACATGTTCCATATTCATAACCATTGTGGCAACAAATTTGCCAGCCGGTTATCCCTACTTTAGGGCACTCAACGTACTGTTCTTACCTCAAGTATACGGAGGAAATACCTCACCCCACCTGGCAACAGCTCAGGCTAAAGGAGGCAGCGCTCTGAAAAGGAAGGAACAGAGCAACCCAACATTTAATTTTTGGTGCCCTGACTTGCCTTACATTTAACCTGTTATTCAATTATAACAAAAACAATGAAAACTTTTCGCATCCCCACGGACCAACCCCTCTTGTTGTTATAGGTTGGTCCCTTGATATTGATATTCAGGCGCTCAACTGTCTTATGCACCCGACTCAAACTTAAAAAAAAAAAACAGGAATACAAAAGTACCCGCTCTCTCAGGCATTAATACGGGGTAAGTACAAAGTTAAAGGTAATCACGCTCTGAGGGTGCCTGTATCTACTCAATATCTTTGCAAAATTCACAGAACGCATGACCAACATGAACCCACATAGTTAAAATTGTCCATGTTAGTATTCTATTATAACTGCAAGGTTACGACCACATCATTCGATTCATTAATGATGGGCCAAGTGCAGTTAGAATCAAGTTATGCCTTTGAACAACAGCATGCTTGTACCGGGAACATTCGATTTGAGCTAGCTCGATAAGTAACATTGTAAAGTTCCAGCGAGCTCAACGGCATGATCAAATAGTGCTACTCGCTCGCCATACACCTATAACGCAGCTTCTTACCTGTTTGTCAGTACCTCTGACGGTCATCCAAGCCGTCGGGGAGGTACCGATCACAAGATCTAGCGGTGTTTATATCAGCCGGCTGTTTGTTCCGTACTGCCGGCACGTGAGCATGATTGCGTCACTATGCGTCACCTCATCTTATGGGAAATGTAGTACCATTCTGTACGAACGCAGCGTTTTAGTGCTAAATGTTTACTCAATCTCATGAATATGTCATACCTATTCGTCACAGTCTCTTTAGCCTAAAAAGTACGAGCACGAACCTTGAATCTCACAACCTAAGTATTAGAAAGCTTCAGGAATGTGTCATGATCTATGATCACGCAGAAGCGTCAATGCGTTACTGCGTGACACTTCGACTAATGGGAATTGTAGTCCCGTTGAATATAAACGTGAAGTCAATGTTAATAAGTGTGCCAATTGCCTCAATCTCATTGGGATAAGATCTAGTACCTAATGATTGCGAACATAGAACCTAATATCACAATATTAGATTCAAAATGAAAGAAGCTCCAAGATTGGCCCACGATCTTTAATCATTATATTGATGTTATGTACCAATTACTGCACGTCGCCTCGGCTCATGGGAAATGTAGTCCAGTCAAGTGTGAACGCAAAGTTAGTGAAAAAATGAAAAAATGTGTATGCCAATCGCCTCAACCTCATTGGAATAAGCTCTATCACCTAATGAGGGCAAACATAAAACATGTAACAATTTTAAATTTAAATTTAAAAAGCTCCAAGACTGTACCACGGACTTGAATCATATATATTTTATGTACCAGTAATATTATAGGATTACATATGCCAGACCTTGCAGCATGATTAATAGTGGCTAAGTTGTCAGTCAGGAGAGAACCACATCGATGCTACAAGAATCAATGAATCCCTTATAGCATGGTCCATGGAATAGAGTGATTTAGACCTATTTTATCCCTCATGAGTTTGAAAACCCATTTTGTTCCCTGAGTAGGAGAAATTTAGATATGTCAGTCACATGTTCAGGGATGTAGGGTTGTTCCAGAACTGTCCAGAGAAAATCGTCTGGACGATGGTTCAGCTCCAGAAAGTGAGTTGTAAGTTGTGTCGCCTGTTTTTTGCACCTTACGGTGCTCATATGCTCCATGATTCTGAGCTTCACTTTACGGGTGGTCATCCCCACATAGTTTAACTTGCAGGTGCACGTAATTAAGTATATCACCTTTTCGCTATTACAGTTGGTGAACCTTTTTTGTATCCATGGTCTTTCTGTTCCAATCTCCACTGATTTAGATTTCCTTGTTAGTGGGCATACTTTGCACGAACCTCAAGGGTAGTGACCCTGTACCGCTGGTAACCCCCTATGGTATCTGTTGTCTGGGCTTTAGAGCTCAAGGGTCTAGTGTGTAGAAGCTTGTCAATTATGTTATTGCTTCTTTTAAAAGCAAAAAGTGGTTCTGGTATGTGATGTCCCCCAACATTAAGTATTTTCCAATGTCTCCGCACAGTTTTTTTTAACATCTTTGGAAACTGTACTAAAAGTATTGACAAAGGTCAATCTTGATGTTCCTTCTTTTGGGACTGCTGCTTCTAAGAGAGCTTCTCTATTATTGTTACTAGCCCGTTTTGCTGAGCATCGTACCAGTTTGGAAGGATATTTCCATTTTGCCAATTGTGATGTTAGATTCTTTGCATGTTTCTGAAAACTATCTTTGGTAGTACAGTTCCTGCGAATCCGCAGGAACTGGCCATACGGAAGATTGTCTTTCAGTGCCCTGGGGTGATGGCTTTCATAGCTCAAGAGAGAGTTCCTAGCCATGGGCTTGATGTACAATTCAGTTTCTAACCCCATTGGTGATGCTACTATCAGAAGGTCCAGAAATGCGAGCGTCTGTTTATTGATTTCTACAGTGAATCTCAGATAATTATTGCGATCATTCAGCCACACAAGAAAGTTGTTAATACTTGCTATGTCTCCTCACCACACGACCAAGATGTCGTCGATATATCGCCTCCAAAGGCGTATGGATTCACAGAAAGGATTGGATTCATTGAGGACATGTTCCTGTTCGAACCCATGTACGTATTGGTTGGCTAAGCTCGGGGCAAAAACACTGCCCATACTTGTCCCCGATGTCTGGAGGTAGATGGTGTCCTCGAATCTAAAAAATTCTCTCTTTCATGGCGATCTGTGCGCAGGCCATAATGAAATGAATAGGTGTTATTGAGTTCAGTTCTCTTTGTTCCAAGAGCAAGTTTATTGTGTTGAGTGTTTCATCTTGCAGAATCGAAGTGTACAATGACTCTACGTCCTCTGCTCTCGGGTCTGCCGCCTCTAACCAGTGAGCCACACTACTTCACTACCAGTGAGCCACACTACTTCACAAGGACCATGGATACAAAAAAACTTCACCAACTGTAATAGCGAAAAGGTGATATACTTAATTACTTTCCCCTGCAACTTAAACTTTGAAGGGATGACCACCCGTAAAATGAAGCTCAGAATCATGGAGCATATGAGCACCGTGAGCTGCAAAAAATAGGCGACACAACTTACAACTCACTTTCCGGAACTGAACCATCGTCCAGACGATTTTCTCTGGACAGTTCTGGAACAACCCTACATCCCTGAGCATGTGACTGACATATCTAAATTTCTCCTGCTCAGGGAACAAAAATGGGTTTTCAAACTCATGAGTGATAAAATAGGTCTAAATCACTCTATTCCATGTACCATGCTATAAGGGATTCTTTGATTCTTGTAGCATCGATGTGGTTCTCTCTTGACTGACATCTTAGCTACTATTAATCATGCTGCAAGGTCTGGCATATGTAATCCTTTAACATGACTGGTACATAAAATATATATTTGATTCAAGTCCGTGGTACAGTCTTGGAGCTTTTTAAATTTAAATTTAAAATTGTTACATGTTTTATGTTTGCACTCATTAGGTGATAAATCTTATTCCAATGAGGTTGAGGCGATTGGCATACTCATTTTTTCATTTTTTCACTGACTTCGTGTTCTCACTCGACCGGACTACATTTCCCATGAGCCGAGGCGACGCGCAGTAATTGGTACATAACATCAATATAATTATTAAAGATCGTGGGACAATCTTGGAGCTTCTTTCATTTTGAATCCAATATTGAGATATTAGGTTCTATGTTCGCAATCATTAGGTACTAGATCTTATCCCCATGAGATTGAGGCGATTGGCATACTTATTAACATTGACTTCGCGTTCATATTCGACTGGACTACAATTCCCATTAGTCGAAGTGACGCGCAGTAATGCAATGACGCTTCTGCGTGATCATAGATCATGACACAGTCCTGAAGCTTTCTAATACTTAGGTTGTGAGATTCAAGATTTGTGCTTGTACTTTTTAGGCTAAAGAGACTGTGACAAATAGGTATGACATATTCATGAGATTGAGTAAACATTTAGCACTAAAACGCTGCGTTCGTACAGAATGGGACTACATTTCCCATAAGATGAGGAGACGCATAGTGACGCAATCACGCTCACGTGCCGGCAGTACGGAACAAACAGCCGGCTGATATAAACACTGCTAGATCCTGTGGTCGGTACCTCCCCGACGGCTTGGATGACTGTCAGAGGTACCGACGGACAGGTAAAAAGCTGCGTTATAGGTGTATGGCGAGCGAGTAGCGCTATTTGATCAGGCCGTTGAGCGCGCTGGAACTATACCATGTTACTTATCGAGCTAGCTCAAATCGAGTGTTCTGGGTACAAGCACAATGTTGTTCTAAGGCATAACTTGATTCTTACTGCACTTGGCCCATTCATTAATGAATCGAATTATGTGGTCGCAACCTTGCAGTTATAATAGGATACTAACATGGGCAATTTTAACTATGTGGGTTCATGTTGGTCATGCGTTCTGTGAATTTTGCAAAGATATTGAGTAGATACGGGCACCCTCAGAGCGTGATTACCTTTAACTTTGTACTTACCCAGTATTAATGCCTGAGAGCGCGGGTACTTTTGTATTCCTGTTTTTTTTTTAAGTTTGAGTCGGGTGCATAAGACAGTTGAGCGCCTGAATATCAATATCAAGGGACCAACCTTTAACAACAAGAGGGGTTGGTCCGTGGGGATGTGAAAAAGTTTTCATTGTTTTTGTTATAAAGGCAAGTCAGGGCACCAAAAACTAAATGTTGGGTTGCTCCGTTTCTTCCTTTTCGCAGTGGTGCTTCCTTTAGCCTGAGCCGTTGTCAGGTCGGGTGAGGTATTTCCTCCGTATACTTGAGGTAAAAACAGTACGTTGAGTGCCCTAAATTAGGGATAACTGGCTGGCAAATTTGTTGCCACAATGTTTATGAATATGGAACATGTGTGATTACATCCAAGGCTTTCGTTACCATGACATGTATTCCTCTTTGCATTCCTTTTAGATACTCTGCGATATACGAGGATTGTGAACTGTGATAAGGTGACAAGGTTGTATTGTTTCCAAGTGGAGCATACACATATACAAACTTTATATTTTATTATTTCTTCACCATTGCAGTAGCTCACTAGATAGGTCCTGGATGAAAGCACAAGGCACACGATTGCCTAGATGTGCTGAAACATGTTGACCATTTAACGAATTGAGACAGCTATCTGTTGAAACTGTCTCTTTGCACTGTTTTTAATGTTGGACCGTGGTAGACGAGAATACATTTATGGTCTCACCACGCTTCAATTTTAACTTCACATCCACAATGGCACTGCATTTCTTCCCATACACTTCACGATACATCCGCTCACATCTGTGTGAATAAACTAATGAGGTTTATAAAAACATCCTTGGGGCTCCTCCATCAATAGGGTGGAGTTGTAGCCCTGATAGTCACTAGGTTGACTATCAAAGGAGACCCAGATGATGAAGCATGTCACCTGGAATGGTGAGTGGTGGAAATCCGAAAATGTATTGAATATTATTTCCCAAAAAATGTTGTTTATCATTTTTGGGTAGCCTTGGTGTGATTATACATACGTGTCCGCATATATATGTATAGACCCTGGGATATTGTTGTTGTTTGTATAGTCAATGTGGGGCTGTTTATCCCGGCTGGTCTCAAAACTTGGCCTCTGACCCTACCTAAAACGTGTTGTATTATGTCTGTTCAATATAACCCGACCGAAAATTTTCACTGTTGAATCTAACAACGATATAGGTCCGTAGCAGGCCGGCTCGTTCCTGTTCCCTTTTTTAAATATTGGAACAAGGATAGACTCATACCATGTTGGGATAAAGCCAGCAGAACTAGATGTGTTAAATACTTGCGTCAACAATGGGCCCCATAGTGCAATATTAGCTTTAAAAATATCACGGGGACACCATCCTGCCCTGCTGCTTTTCCACCCGAGCTAGCAGCAATGGCCAGATTTACCTTGCTTAACTCAAATACTAGTGCTTTCCCATGGTCCCTTAACAATGTTCCATGGTCCTCCTTGGAGTCCCTTGACAATATGTCACATTCTGCCTCAGTGCCAACAGTTTCATGTGGCTGTATGGGTGTTTCATCATACAATATCGAGAAGTGCTCTATCCATCTATGTTCTGGGATGACCAACTCAATAGTGGCTAACTCTTTATTTATAAAAAAGGGTGCATTAACTGCCTTCCAGAATGCACTAGAATCTTTGGCAATGGATGCTTCACGGAGGGCTATCCAGGCCTCTACTTTCAGGCTATCTCTTCTACCTTTAGGGCTTGCTTATATGCTTTCCGTGCCTCTCTAATTTTATCCCTATCTTTAACTTCTTTATGTAGGGCATGCTTAAGATTTCTATAGGCCCTAGTACAATCTGGATCGAACCACCCCTTTTTCATAATACACCTTTTCCTGCGGTTTACACTAATGGTAAGTGCCTTCTTTAAGTAATCTGCGATATCAGAAAAACTATCCATAATTTCCTTAGGTGCAGTATTTTCATCCAAACATGCCATAATCGCATTGTGGCAATTTGTTACCACACCAACCATAAAATCTGTGGGTACCACTTTCTCCCAGCTCAGGGTATAACCATTTTGACTAGATAAAGAAATATTTTCCAAAATAGAGTTTGGACTGTTAACTTTACCTGCATTTTGTCTGAATAGCAAAATGCCCACACTCTGAGCAAAATGGTCACCTAATTCAATCTGATGCTGGCAGAAATCATCAACAATTGAACCATAACGATTGGAAACCAAGATAAAATATATTATGGAAAAAGTTCCACGCCTATTAAACGTAGGGCCAAGAGACACAGGGGGACTACTTAAAGTGTTGGCAAAACCCAGATCAAACTCAAATACTAATTCATTTAAACATTCACCATACATTGTATGTGGGAAATGTGAAAAAAGGTCTCCCTATCATAAGTAATTCCACAGTTCCCAGTATCCTACTGTTGACAGAGAGCAGTATTAAAATCCCCCCCAGACTACAATCAAATCTTTGCTCCCTGTCTCCTGCAGCTTATGCAACTGACCACGCATAGCCTTCACAACCCCTTATAATAATCCGTGGGGAACATTGTTGTAATAATTCACAAGTATCACTAGGCAATTTGTGTCTACCATTAATCTAATAATTTGGTAGAAACAATCCTCAAACACCAGATCTATTTTTTCAAAGTTAACTAAATTCAAGACGTATGTGCACAACCCCCCTGTGACGAGGAGGACCCGGACTCGGGCCCTCCAGGCTTACCTTTACCTGTGTCCCCTCTTTTTGCACAGCACACCGATACATGGAAGACGGCAGACGACTGGTACAACCCCACACGGGACCCTGAGGAGCCGTGTTTCTTTAATTGGGCGGAGCTGGACCCTGAGCCCACCCACCTACCGGAGGTAAAGCAATGCCCAAAGCCGACTCAGGTGTGTGTTACACCCGGAGGGAGTGGAGAGTGGTGGCGTGAGGAGGAAGCAGTGTGGCGGACGGAGGACGGAGAACCAAAGAAGAAGATTGCGAGCGAGGAGGAGGTGGGAGAGCAGCGGAGGAGGACGGGAGAGGAGAAGAGCGTGGAACGACGGCAGGAGGAGGCGGGAGAGCAGCGGAGGAGGACGGGAGAGGAGAAGAGCGTAGACCATCGGCTGGAGGAGGCAGGAGAAGAACAGCGGAGGACGGAGGCAAGAGACGAGGAAGGTAGCGAATTACCGACCTGCGGAGCAGAGGGGCGAAAGACCCGAGACGACTGCGACAAGCCGGGAGGCCAACGGGAAGGCGCATCGCCCAGCCACACTTCCCACGAAGTGTGGCTAGAGCAGGTACGGTCACGGTTCACGGGGTGGGCAGGGCGTAAGTGGGGCAAACCCCCGTGAGACGATACACCCGACCATCTGTGCACCAAACTACCACCCTTCACCTTATCGGCACCATAACCTTTGTGAGCACGTGTGGTCCCTCACTTCCCTACCCTAAACAGCTATCTAAATCCTTTGCCTAAATATTGGTTTCTTTCTTTCTGGGGCGGCGTTCCGGACGGGAGTCGAGACGGCAGAAGCAAGGCCTACAACACCCAGGAGGCACCGGGAATCACGGCGGTTTGGAACTGCGAAACAAGCGGCAGAGGACGCCGAAAACCCGCTCCCCTTCTACAGAGTGCCTGTACAGAAGAGACGGCAATATAAAACAATAAAACCCTCGTTACCCAGATCCCCTGTGTCCGTAAGTTTATTCGATAACCCGACCAAAAGCTCACACCCCCATTTGCTCCACCATGTTTGGAAGCTATAGCAGTTGTATGAAGAGTTTTGTAACCATTAATATGTATTGGTTCTATCGCCCAAGTTTCCTGTAAACTAAAAACATCAAATTGCTGGATAAATTGATACCACACGACGTTCTTCACTTTAGATTTTAGACCTGCTACGTTCCAAAACATAAAATTACATCTGCCCTTTCCTCTAACGACTATGTTGGGTACCATACTTTCTTCTGTACTCGGCATTGGGCTGTTGCCCATCATTAAAGTGGACACAACATCTGGGGTTACAATATTCCCGATGCTAGCGGTCAATGCCTGATCACCTTCTGATATATCCTGGTGTACTACGATTTCATGTGAACCCAATGAGACTGAGCCCCCTATACCAAGCTCAGCCCTACAATTCGTTGGAACTTTTTCCCTACTATGTGCATTAGATTTCTTAGATATTCCATTTGTATAGATGTTATCAGACCCAATCTGTCAATCCACTTCTTCCAGAGTCGGTAATAAATTAAAGCGGTTAAAAGTGGGTATTCCATAGCTTATACTGTGGGTTATCAACGGTGCGACTTTCCTCTGTACACCACATTCAGACTGGCTGGGTTTATAAAAGTATCCTAGTGGCACAATGTTAATCTGGTCTGTCCGAATACACACCCTGCCCAAGATTGACTCAACTAGGTACGGGGTCTTAAAATTCAAGATCACACAATCACCAGCCTGGCCCTTTGGCCCCCTTCCTATCCAGCCCACCCTTCTTGCCATTTTAAACTCACTAAATAGTCTACCTGTTAAATCTGTTCTGCCCCCCAGCCAAAATAACGATTTATTTCTTAAGATTTCCAATGTCTCCACAGTTCCTTTACGCAGCCTAGGAACATTAGCTAGTACCACAGTATAGGGAGTTACTGCCGGAGGTAAATCTATGTATGGCACTTGTCTCTCAAACTCAGGCCCTTCCATTACATTAGACTCTCTACTAGCACTTGGCCCCTCTAACTGATTAGCATTACATCCGTTATGGATAGTTGGCCTAGAACTACTCCCCACATGTCAGTTTCCACTACCAGTCATTGGTTGTGTGCTATGTTTAAGAGTGTGTGAATAAGTACCAGAATTTGAAGGAGTATCCCTCTTTTTTGCATACTGTATAACCTTAGGGTCAGTTAAAAACTCACATTTATTAAGGGCTTTAGTCAGTATATCTTCTATTACTCCCAGTCTTTCACTCAATTTACCTAAGATATCCATGAGGTAAGTATCAAGAGCTTCTAGTTTATTGCTCACTTTTAGGACTTCATTCTGAGTCCGTGCGTCAGAACAACCTAGCCCCTTTTCCCACCCACACATTTTATTATTTGCCGGAGTCCTGCCCATTTTTGGTGCTTTTATTTGTTTTAAACTTGCTATTGCCAAACCCTTTTCACTATTTTCCCTATTCTGCTTTGGGATTTTGTCAGGGTTTCGGGTCGTTTCGGGGCTGGCTGAGGGTCACTCTCTGAGTCAGTATCTACAATATGGTCTGAGATATTTACTACACAACCATTCCTACCTCCTGAGCCGTCTAAACTACTTGGCTTTTCCATTTGGGGGTCAGTTCTTGTGTTAATATTATTCCTGTCACTAGTGGATACAATAGGGCCCTCTGTAATGTTGGTTTTATCTGGATTCATAGCCTCTTCTACATTTAGGATTTTCTTTTCAACTGCACCCATTGCACCAGTCACGTAATTTAATAGGGGTAGGCAGGGCCCTTCCCCCGTTTTACTCTGCTTCTTCTTTGGCGGGGCAGTTGATGTTTTTGCTTTCCCCATACTAGTCTGAGTATAAAGTAGGCAAGTTAAAACAATTAATTCCACCAATTAGTCCCGCACAAGTCCCTGAAGGAGTCCAACATGGGCAGGAACTCTTCAATAAGTTCTCACTTCAAACGTGATGATCATATGCACAGTACCTTCTGCAAAGATGTCAGGACGAACAGCCAAGAGCCGTGGCCCAGCCCAGCCTCTTCCGACCGATGACGGGCAAGGATGGGCCCACCCTTGGCCCGTTGCCTGCGCTGCGGGAGCCCTAGCCTGCCTGTGCTATATGCGCCGGCTTGGGGCGCAGGTGGAGCTGGTCCGCTATGCCCCCTGGGACTTGCAGTTCTGGGGCAGTCCGGGGGAGTCATGGGAGTCGTGGCAGAGATGGCAGCCCAGCAGAGATGCGGTGTAGCAAAGATTGCAGCCCAACGAAGATGCTGCGAGATTCAATTGACAGGGCGGCCCAGTACAGACAAGTCAGTAAAGATGCACTTTGTCTTCAGCTTGAACCTGCAGTCGGGTGGGAAAAAGCGGGCAGTAGATCAGACTCGGTCGCTCATCCTCCTTTTTAGCGCTAAAAACGCTGCCGTTGAGTCTGGAGAGTGAAATCAGGGTAGAGCACAACTTTTGCATTCACCACAGCCAAACTTTCGGATTTTCCACAGCGAAAGAACAATACACATGTGCCTGTTGCAGGAGGTGATCCAGTTTGCAAAAATGTAAGAGGCGTACCATCACTTGATGCAGCGGGGCCCCTGGCGATGCAGCTGTACCGGCACTCCATGGGCATGCTCAAGAGCACAGAATTTGGTGGGGACTTCCGGGCCCACCACCTCCTGCAGCCAATCTTCCAGATAAATCAGCAGGGAGTCCCTTTCGACCCTCTCGGGCAGGCCTACAGTACCAATATTATTCCTAACGCTCCCGGGCCTCCTGGTCATCTAGCCAGGCTGCCAGGGTCCGAGACTACACCTCAATAGCTGTGATGCGGTCTTTCGAGGATTAGGCGTTGGGGCCAGAGGCTGCACTGTACCTTCCTGCGAATGGACCCTCTATGGCAGCTTCTGTGAATCTTAACGAATAAGTCTATTTTACCTTCCAAGCGTTCGCCAGAAGAGTCAGTAGCAGCTAGCAGTGCCTCAAACTTTCCGTCCATATAAGCCCTGTCCCTGGTCACAGCACCCTACTTTATCCCCTCCTGGGGGGCGCTGGTTGCGGCATCCTCCTTGGATCGCTACGAGCACCCCATGATGCCTCCAATAAAGCGGAAGGGAGCACAAAGCGCTAACACATCAATGTGGGGCAGGCTATGTGGAGATCCGAGTAGGCGTCTCGCAAGAAGAGCCCAGAACCATGAAAGTGTCCAATGTTGCAAGGAAGTACACAGGGTGACAGTGTGAGCAATCCATAAATACATGGAACCTAACAGAAGTCCAGCCAATCTTTCCTCCAATAGCTAATATGTGGAGGAGTGCAGTCGATCATGCATTTCAATAGCGTCACCCAAGAAGGGAGAATGTCAAACTCCCCAGCATCACTCCACAAGCCCTCCTGCAAACCCAAAGAACAGAGATGTTGTTGTGGGGCATACAAGGAGGCAAGGGAAACAACTCAGCAGACGCCACGTTCTCCTCAACAGTAAACAAGTGCGCCCCCGTAAGGACCAAAGTCATCAACACATCACAATTTCCAGGGTTCACTGTCTGTTAAAAATAAAAGCTCCAGAGCACAAAAAGGCACTTACCCTCGGATCCAGGGTCCCACAGGGGCAGCACAGGCCATAGAACTAGGCCCCTTTAAGAGCCAAAGGAAGGATTTTAAGAGCAGGAGCGTGACTCCCACAAGCAGTGCGGGGGCGCTGTCACATGAAACAAGGCCTTAGACCTTCCATGAGTCAATGCAGGTCCCGGAAAGTTCCCCCTGCAAAGCGAAGATAGGGAGCAACGTTTTTCTCTCCTTTGTAGCATCGTTCACAACGGCAGTGCTCAGTGTGGGCCCGCCTACATGGCCGTGGTCGGGCCTGGCCGTGGCCCTCACATACAGCGCACCAACCTCCAGGCCAGATAATCCTTAACCTTTTTTGTCTATGAATAAACCAATGCAAAGTAAAAACCTGTGATAAAAAAGATTACTCTTGATAAAGATTTCCATGTGAACAATTGTTGCTAGTTAATACTCAATACCCAGTTCACATGGACACATGGGTCGCTCTTGTGCCTTTTAAATAAAGATAATGCAGCAGAGCAGGAGCCCGATGCATGGGGACCACTGCTCCTTCAGGTTCGGCGGGACGGAGGCAGGGTTGTTTCATTGTAACCCTGGTACGATCTATTACAGACTCCGCAAACCAAGCAGAGCCGGCGCTTTACAGGCTGCCGCAGGCTGCAAACACGGGGGGCGAACATCCTGCCATTCTCCATCCACACCCCGGACTACAACTGGAGGCTTCCCAGGTTCACTACTCGCCCCGGAGACACTACTCCTGTGTTGGCAGGATCGAATGCGGCCAGGCGGTCAAGGTGGCGAGGAGCCGAAGCCGTCCATTTGTTTGAAGATTTCATGTTAATTGACATAGAAAAATACATCAGACATCCAAAATAATCCAAGAAGTGGTACGAGTACCAGGATATGGACATCTGCTCTGACAGTAGACTTGTGGGCTAGAGCATAACTACACTTATAGGTAATGTGGTTTGTTTCTTAGTGGGCTAACATCCTTAGTTCAAGCACAGTACACCTCAATACGGAGGGCTTAAATCAGCCCGCGCAGCCAACCTGCTGAAGTAAACGGTGACATGCGCCACATGGCCGATCACCAATTAACCTCCATGTGTGCCTTCGGTGCTTCACGGTTAATCACTCTGCACTGCATATGTGATATCACATCCAACCCTTTCCTAGGTGGGATAAATAACAGGGTACGGATTCCCAAGCTCTTCAACCCCACTATATTGTCTTGGGCTCAGTGGCGTAGCAAGGAGGGGGCGGTTCGCCCTTGGTGGCATGAGTTTTGGGGGCTGCGGCCTCGGTCCCCGCTCTTAGGTGCGGCCCTGCGGATCGCCTGTCGCAGTACTCTCCAGCACCAACACCCCCCCTCATGCAGCCACCGGGCGGCAAATGCAGTGACCGCCGCAGGTGGCACAGCAGCTAGGTACGCCACTGCGTGGGCTTTAAAACTGGCTTCACTCTCCCTGTTTGATGTTTTCGCCCCCAATTTCGAAGTTTTGTTCGAGCTTTCTTCTGCACGTGTGCACCATTCACATAGACAGAACAATCCTTTTTGGCAGAGAAAGAAAATTCAGTTACAGAAGACTTTCATATCCCTCTCACATCTGTAAATGCTCCATTACCGCCTTATAAAAGGCATTTTTAGGTGGAGCCTAGTGCAGCGCGCATGCGCTGCTCTAAGAGAGGGCCTCTTGGAAGCATTCCAGACTTCCAAGAGACTTCTCAGTGTGGGTCGGACTCCTACCAACCATTGCATTGGCCTTTCCGTGTGGCTTTAAAAAATTAAAGCACGCGAATGGCCAAAGGCGGGGGTATGTCCGTCTTTTCTATGAAGGTTCACTCCCATGGCCTATGGGTCTTATGAGCGGGCAGCAGCCCGCAGTGTGCCTGCTGCATTCCTTACACTCCTTGCAGCGCGCACACGCACCACTCGAGGGCTTGTTTTTTCTAGCTTTGCACCATCGGCCATCTTGGGTGTCACCTCCTCTTGTTTAAGAATGCTAAACTTTAACTCAGCGCGGTGCCCATTTTTTAAATTTTTATTTGCAGTTTCAAAGCTGTATATTCATTTCCAGCAGCTTCAAAACTGCAGCTGCCTATTTGTACGCTTCTTCCACATCTTCATCTATGGCTGGCCTCAGCCTCTTCCTCTTTGCCTCCACACCCACAGAGGCCACAGTGATCAGCCACAGAGCTGGGCTCTGACCTGCCCACCTTCCCTCTTCCCCAGCAGCAGCTGATCAGCAGCCCACAACACCAGAACCAGTTGTGTGGCTGGCAGGAACTCCGGACAGTAAGTATTGCATTTACCCCCATGCTGTTTTTAAAAAAAAAAAATTATTTCATGTTTTTTGGCTTAGTATTCGCCGCAACAAATAAAATCATGTTCCTGAATGCTGAAGTCTGCAGCTCAAGCCGTGGTGCCACATCCACTGCCGATGTGTTGCTTTTTTTCCTTTGTTCAAGGTTGCAACATATCATTTCCTGCCTGACTTTAACGTGGCCACAGGATCAGTGAGCAAATTGCGTATATTGTCTGCCTTTCTGGCCTCTTACCAAGCCCGGTCATGTGGTTCTAGAGCCCAGAAGCGAGCGAGGGCTGCAAAGAAGTAAAGAAATGAGTGGGCCCTGCTTGGTGTGTCACCAAAGAGTTGAATAAACAGTTTCCCACGGCAATAATGGTGAAATAAACCTCTTATCTTTCATATATGGTAGTTGCGCTGTATGTAGCAAAGAATGCAATATAACAGTGATTTTCCTATTTTTTTTGTACTGGCAGGAGATTAAATTCCGGTCATGCCGGTATACATTCGGCCTGGTGGCAACCCTACTGTAAGATTGATGTGAGAGAGCGAAAAGGACAGATGTCGAATTTATGCCAGTACCTAGTCCTAGAACATTTGCTGCCCTCGGATGAATTCCCAAGTACTTCTATTAGCTCCCCCCATCTCTTGCCAGAATGTAGACACATGACACCGTCACAACTTTGTTCTTTGGCAAGCAAGCGCAAACAATACAGCAATCTACCTGTTTAGCATGTACAGCATTTCCTTATTTAGGTTCCTCAGCACAAGGTATCCAGGTGACCCGGATTTGTAGGGGGCAGTCCTGGTTTTTCGCCATCATTCTGGCAAATGGCAGTACATTTAGCAAGTATTTTAGCGACAATCGAGTGAACATAGAAAATTTGTCATGAGCTTCTGTGCAGAATACGTTTGAAGCCCTCTACAGAAAACAATTAACAGAGAAAATCTTGTGTGTATAAGTTGCATTTATTTACCCCTTAGTGGGTCATGTTCGATTTCTACATTGGTGTTCTGTGCCCCTCCATTGATGCAAACTTGTAGTCTTGCTTCTGTGTTTCAGCAATGTCTCTGTTTTTTTCAACTTCTGATCACCCTACATTTAAAATAATGCACTTTGCAAGCAACATGTGGACTCACAGCTTCTTACAAGTAAACAGATCTCTGTTGACACCACTCAATCCTTTCAGCTTTCTACACTAACGTTTCTACAATGCAGCCTATGTGCTGACAATGTTTTTTTCATTCTTCCTTGCAGGATTATGATTTCTGCTGTATATTCAAGCAGTTTTCAAATGCTTTCTTTCTCCCTCATTTATTGGAATGTATTTATGTACAAGAGAAGTTCTTGCAAAATTGCTCAGCATGACTATGGAAGACTGCTTTGTGTGTTTATATATATATATGGATATATATATATAGAGAGCTACATATATGGTTTTCACATATACGTGATGTGTTTCCGGGGTCCTGCACATAGGCGAGAATATTCATGTGCTTATGACTTTGATGAGGATACCCCTGGAAGAGAACTTCATAAGTGTTTAGCCTCTTGTTTCAAAAGGCTAAACACTTATGAAGTCCCAAATGCGAGACCTATTGGCTATGCCAATGCTTGTTTCTGTAGGCGCCGTGAGTGCAGATTCCCTACTCACTGTTCCGTTAGGCCCCGCCCACTGCGCTAAACTGCCGCATCGCGGCGGAATTGCTGCCGCGGTTAAGGGACATTACTCTGCAAACATAGAATAATTGCTGCGGGGCAGGGCCGGCTATTGGTATGGGCGAGCTGGACCCATGGCTCCAATTTTTAGAGGGGCGTAAGAAGCTGTCATGCAGACAGCAGAGTCCCTGTCACCTGGCTCAAGTGCAACAAGGGCTGTTTTTAAGACCCCATTAGCCTACTTTCTTGCATTTTCATCTCCCACCCCCTGCTGCCACACACTATTAACCCCCCTCCAAGGAACAACTTGTTCCCAGCATGAGATGCTAATTTGTGCATAATTTAAATGAGTGAGGGATGGTGCAGAGATGTGTTCAGAGCTCAGTCATTACTCTGATGCAAGCCTGGGGTTGAGCTCAGAACACAAAAGGGACTCCCCACTGCCTCATTTTATTCACCAGCAGCGAGGGCACCACATTTCTTCCCACCCAGGGCTCTACCCTGGCAAAGCCCAACTGCTGCAGGGGATTCACGTTTAGCTAACCAGCATGTCGTTGTCCTTTTGTGCCTTAAAAAGTCACTTCTCGAATGTCCATCCCATGTCACGCACCCACCATACGGCCAAAACCTCTGCAGCCTTGGATTATACTTTTGTCTTTTTTCAACTTTTTTCTCATATCACCCTTCACGGAGGGGCTTGATACAGCAAAAACAGCAATTTCGCGTTAATGCAGATGGTTTCCCTCATACGTTGGTATGCAGGACTGAACAACCATGAGATTATATTACAAAACGTAGGTCTGAGAGCGCACCTTGGGCAAAATGATATACCAAACATAATTGATAAGTATGGACAAAGGCCATTGGATGCCAACTTTAAAATGCTTATACTCTTAATGCTTGATCACCATGACAATGTCAGACTGAAGGCATGGATCGATATTTCGGCCAATATATAACAAGCATTGCTAAATGCATTAGGTTTCGCCTATGGGATTAATAATAAGTTAGGAGGTGTGGGGGCAGTGTATTAGTGCAAGGAGAATGGTGTGAGTGGTCTTGGTGCAGGGCGAGTGGTGCACGAATGAAGTGCGCGGTATAAGTGCCTCAATGCATGGTGACTGGTGTGTGTTCCGTGCAGAATGAGCTTTGTGTGGGTGTACAGGGTGAATAATGTGCCCCTGTACAAGTTAAGAGGAGTGCGAGTACAGGGCGAGCGGTATGTCAATTGTATAAGTGCGTTTTGGGTTCAGGTGAGAGGAGTAGGTGAAGGGTGAGAGGAATACGAGTGCTGGGTGAGAGGTATGTAGATGGTGTGTGACTGCAGAATCAGCATTGTGAGGAAATGGTGGGTGAGTGTGCAGGATGAGAGGTGTGTGAGAGTAGGCGAAAGGTATGCAAGTGTTGTGTAGGCATGTCAGCTGCGTAACTATAAAACGATCCAGTATATAACCCGCTCGTTATGAATGTGGAATCAAAATGTGAACAATCACTAAAGGTTACTGGATCTCAAAGGTACAAAACGAGGCAAAGCGGTGCTAGGCCATAATATGAAGCTGGCACCCTGGCCTTTTGCAGTAGGCATGATGCGGTAGTATTGTGATTAGATATTAAAACTCAGGGTCATAACGTGAGGCAAAGACATGCTCCTTAAGAAAATGGACTAAAAACTGTCTACCGTACACAAAAAAGGTAGTTAAGTGGTCACAGTCTCTTTAAGAACCTTGTAAATTGCCAGGTTTGCCCACACCTAAAATAGCTCTCATTCCAATTGAATTCGGTATGCATGGTGTGGCAGCATTAACAGGAGGTACGCGTTGCCATGACAGTGGCTGAGGACTCAGTGAACATCTGGCCTATACTGTGATATTTTCTTGTGGCCTGTGCTTGTGTGCTGATCCTGGAACAGAAAAGATGCAGGGCAGCATGGAGGAAACGCAGGAAGCACCTAATTTTCTTTTTATTAAACTTCTCTTTATTCAGAGTTACATAGAATAGGTACAACATACGTTGCTACATCAGGAAAATATAAGCGGTAATACAATTGAAGGAACATCCCTCCGTCCAAGTGTGGGCTCGGCTGATGATCGCACTGAAGCGCTCCCTTCTTAGCACCACTTGTAACTACTTCGGCCTCTTGGTGAGCGAGAAGAAGGCTGTGGTGGCACTGGCCACGCGCATGGAGGTGTACCGCTATTTGGATGATGGCTACGAGATCCTGCTGAGTGTACAGTGGCGGCCCAATGGGGCGAGCTGAGCCTGTGCTACAAGGTAGGGAGTGAGCTTATTTTAGTTTGCGTCAGTTGGGTGCAGACTAACTAATCCACTGTACATCCGGTAACCCTAACATATCTACCCTGACTGGTCTGTAAAATACAGAATCTCCCCCTATACAGAATTTCCTCCACCAGCACTGCAGTGGAGTTGAAGTTAGTCTCCTGATGTCGCTTTAGTGCGCCTGCTGCCTGACTCCAGGATAGCAGCAGTTTCACAAGGGCTGAGTCGAGATGGTTGTCATTGAAGTGGTGCATGGGAGTTGGGAAAAGGGGTGGGGGAACAACATGAGGGACGGAAACACATTGTGGAGATCCATTCAGTCAGCAGAAAGTAAAAAAACAAGCCCAAGGCAAGTGCTGTGCAGGCTTAAGCGTATAAAAATAAAGTCCCACAAAGCGGATGAAAACAGTTCTTGGACCACGGAAGACTGGGAAGAGAAAGAGAGGAGTGGTAACATGAACTACTATGCTGCAGTTAATAGAAATGGAGGAAAAGTAAGTGACAAGCACAAGAACCAATAAAAAGCAAGGTGGTGGGTTGTAAACCCCTTATAAGATTTATATTAACAATAGATTTCACGAGCACAGCGGGCAGGCGAAGCTTAAAAGGAGATCAACATTGGACCCTAGCTCCTACAGGCTAATAGCACTCCTGGGTATAGAGGGTAAGTACGTTACAAATCTGCTGCTGAAAGATTTGGTGTTGTGGGCAGCCAGTTTAATTTAATCCCTTTTAACCAATCTGGTCAGCCTTGCCATGCTAATAGATACATCAAATGCAAAGAAACTTCCTGTTTGAGGCATGTGTGCTGTAGATACACATGCTTTGCATACTCCTGCCATCTAGTGTTGGTTCTGTATTTTTGCAAGTTGTTTTTCTGCAAAGAAGTCTTTCCAGTCAAGAGGTAAGGTGACTCCTCCTTTCGGTGATAGTGCACATGGGCAGCGACTTCATTCTGAGATTGTTTTTTTCCGCCATCGGGTTTGAACATGTATCACTGCGCTCCAGTTCAAAACCGTTCTTCGGGTACCCCTCGTGCGCAATCCACTCTACCCTCGACAGTATTCTTTCATACGCGTTTCCACTTCTCCACGTATCGTTTCGGTCAACAATTCCTTCATTTTCGATCGAAAACTTTGTGGGCAATCTTTGTACCTGACCTCTTTGGTCCGGTCTTCTGTCAATGGAACGGACTCTGTTTAAATTCTGTCCTTGGTGCCCCGCTGAGTATCCTCGCACTGACTCACATAAAGTGTGTAACTTGTGCTTGTCTCCGGAGCACAAGAAGACGACTCCGCCGCTTGTAAATTGTTTTGGTCCAAAAAGATCGACGGGCTTGATGTTGTGAAATGCAACATCAGAGTATTCAACACACTCCAGATCTCTTCAGTGAAGAATCCGATCATGAAGACATCGAAGCGTCAGCGGCAGAAGAAGAAGAGAAGGTATCTCGGTTCCAGAGTCGGGTTCAGAACTCGAGATAGACATGGAGTCTGAATATGTGCCTCTGGGACAGGGTGCCGTGAGGACAGATGACCCCTTGCCCCTTATGCCCCTACTCAAAACTCATAAGGCTTCGGCACCACCTCTGCCTTCTGGCCAAGTACGGCACCGAGACGATGTTTCCAAGGCCCTGCCTTCCGGATCGGCACCGAAACAGATAGTCAAGCCTGCCGGCTCGGGACCGAGTCGACCAAAATCCTCTTCGGATCCAAAACTTTCCAGTTCGAAACCCAAAGCTGGGTCGAAGCCGAAATCCTCCACACCAAAACAAAAGCATGCTTCAGAGTCGAAACCTTCCGCTGCTAAAAGCAAGTCCATCCCAGCATCGAAACCTTTGGTGCCGAAATCAAAGACAGCTTCTTTGAACCTTTCGATTCTAATTTAGGCATTGTTCTTCCCAAACTGGATCCCAAACAAAAGAAAATTTATATCAATCCTGATACAGGACATATTTATGCTAAATCTCCAGTTAAACACAAGCTTCCTGCGGAGGATTCTTGCTATAAGATTCCTTTAAAGAAGAAGAAAGATGTGGCTACAAGCCCTTTTTATCCTGCTCCACTATCCCCTCCACTTCCACCCTTTTCTCCACATTTAGATCCTCTACACATTACAACTCAGGGATCTCCACTTTCACAGCCTGAAGAGGGACATATTGATGAGGAACATATTCATTTACCGATAGACCCATGGAAGGATTACACCATTGGCTATCCATGAGACAATGACTCAGACCTTTAGCCTGCAAAGCCTTCACCACCTGATGATAATGTGGCCTAATCAGGAACTCATTGTTAGAGCAGCAGAGTACCATGGCTTAGCGTTAAATAAAGAGTCATTAGAAGAAGGCATTTTATTTGAGAAACTGGGGTCCACTCACATGTCAAGTCAGACACTCCCTATGCTGAAGGGCATGATGGGGCATGCAGATGACATTTTCAAAGACCCTGTGCGAGCAGGCATTTTGACTCCTAAAGTCGATAACAAATATAAACCTTCGCCATCTGATCCTACCTTTTTTAAAGGTCAGCGCCTCTTGACTCCCTTGTAGTGTCCAGCGCTCGCAAAAGAGCTAGATAAAGAATCTAAGCTCATAGATGCTTCAGGGAATTGTGTAGCCACTCAAGCTGCTAATTACTGGCGCATCACAAATACACAAGGCCTGCTAGCTAGATACGACAGGGCACACTGGGATGAGATGGAGGAACTGCTCCAATATCTTCCAGAAGAACACAAAAACAAAGCAAAAGATTTAGTTCAAGAGGGCAAACTCATTTCTAACTTGTCTGTTAGATGTGCTATAGATGCTGCTGACACCACTGCTAGGGAGATAAATACCAGCATTCTCCTCAGAAGGCATGCATGGCTTAGGATTTCAGGCTTGAAACCTGAGGTTCAATAATTTATTTTAAACATCCCCTTTGACTTTGTGTATGAAGGGCATCTGGGTCAAGTGAGGGTCCTTATCCTTATTGGACTCCAACTGAGCGAGAGACGGATGAGACCTGATCAAGGCTACCACCAGCAGAATAATAAGGACCTTCACTTGACACAAATGCCCTTCATACACGCAGATATTCTAGAGAATCTGCATTTTGGCTGTATATCCATCCCCACTATCCTGAAGAAGACACGCCTTGACGCTTACCACAGTTTGCGCAACATACGGGGTCGAAACGTCGATACATCCTATATGTCTACACAATGCTTATGATCACAGCTTAATTTGCAAAAGGATCCTGGAGCATATGTGCGAAAATCATAAGGACAAAACAGAAATGTCACCCTTCTCTATTTAATTGCGCGTTCATTGTTGTTCTGTATATAGTGTACTGTCTATATCACTAATCACCTCATGTCACTTTTTTCCACAAGTCACTCAAACCCCGTTTTTTCAACTGGATTTATGTATTGTGACAGCCTTGAATATTTGTTATTCTTTAAAAATATCAGTTGAAATCTCAAATTGGTGTGTGTTATATCCCTTTCTTTCCTAAAAATCATTGATATGTGTTACATGTAAACTATATGTGTCGTGAACATTTAAAAGAAATTGAGATTCCGGACAGAACCATTTGCTTGGCTTAATACTTATACCCAGGTTCTGAGGGACACCGGGTCGCCCCATTATTTATTCTAATGATCTCTGAAAAGCTGTACCATGGTCCACACACATTTACTACATGCTAATGTGTGGATGTGTTAGCACGCCAACAAGTCAATGTAGGACAAGCAGTGCTAAAGACACTTTTTCAGACAACTGCAACATCTACTGGTTAGCCACTGCTTTGAAAGAACATTGCTATATAGTCTGTGCTAAGCATATAGTCTGAGCACACATGCCTCATACGGATTATGTTACTCACCCAGTAAGCACCTGTTCTTGGCATTTAGAGCTGTAGATTCATATACGCCCTCCTACCTCCCCGGACACCTGTAGTTGTTGCAGTTCTCTTTATTTACATTAAATCTGCATGGACATCTGTTTACTACACTCACTTACTCCATTCTCACCTTCTTACGGGAAAACAATCTGACAGTGAAGTCAATGCCCATGCGCACTGTCACCGAAAGGAGGAGTCACCTTACCTTGTGACTGGAAAGACTTCTTCTAAGAAAAACAACTTGCAAACATCCGTACCGAACACTAGATGGCAGGAGTATGCAAAGCATGTGAAGCTACAGCGCTACATGCCCAGAACAGATGCTTACTGGGTAAGTAACATAATCCTTCTACACCTGCTTCATTGATTTTAGTGCAGCTTTTAACTAGGTAAGTAGAAAAGTACTCTTGCAAAATCTAGCAGCTTGGAATATCCCAGAACACCTTATCCAGGCGATATAAATTCTTTTTTCATCAATCTGGGAGAGGGTGAAAGTAGGGGGAATCAGTCGCCATCTGCAAAGAGCTACATAAATTCAGGTCTAAAGCAATGATATGTATTAGCACCTCTTTTGTTCATACTGTACACAGAAGATCGAAGTCGCCAATTGGACACGGTTGAGTTCCACCTGCCCAGGCGACATTGTGTTATTAAATCAAATAGTGGTGGGTCTACAGAAGCTCCTAAATATATTAGTAGCCCTTTATTGCAGGAACACCATACAAACATAAAATATAACAAAACTAAAATAGTTGTTTTTAACCCTTTCGATGCTGATGACGAGCTCAGCTCGTCATCACCCACGGGTGTCGTGTGCTGATGACGAGCTGAGCTCGTCATGGTGCCACTAAAATGGCATTTTCCAGCACAGGGGGGGGGAAACGCCCAGCAGCCATGTGGTTAAAGACAGATAGTCAAAAGCAGATATTCTCCATTTGTTACTCTTCTCCGATGGCTTTTGACTTGAGGCAGTATCTCCCAGTCTCAAAAACACAATGGATTTAGGCCCAGATCTCTGTACAGGGGTGAATGTTTGACATTGTTCAGCATTCTGTCCATCAACTGTTGTTTTTGCATTTGTCACCCGAGTGGGACGGGTATGCCCAGACGTGGGTCCAGTGTTCTCCATGCCACTGGAGGCAAGCTAGCCTGGATGATGAGGGGTAAAACCCCAAAGCCGGTCCAAGGATGCTTGTTTCTGGTCCAGGATGGACCTGACAGTTCGGGCTGGACTGACTGATTTGCATATGGCTGGGTTTAAACTTGAATGGCATGTGGAGCAAACAAATGATGGATTTAGGCCCAGATCTCTGTACTGGGGTTAATGTTTGACATTGTTCAGCATTTTGTCCATCAATTGTTCTTTTTGCATGTCCTAGATTACATTGTCCAAGTGGTATTGAGCTCCTCATGTCATGGAATCATTTATATTGGAATTGCAGTCACCTGAGATTATCCAGTGAAAATAATTTATTGGAGACTAGTGATCATAGTGCTGATGTTTTGTTTCTTTAGTTTAGCTGATGGGTTTATGTACTTGTGGATTCATAGTAAATGGGTTACTGGCGGACCCGATTCTTGGTTTTTTATTAAAATTGCTATCATCGATGGGTTATTAATCTCTATTTCAGTTACTTTAAAGAGGTAAATAGTTGGTATATTGACAGCAAGACCCCCTCTGGCATGGACCATTCTGTTTTTTTGTGTACTAAAGTGTAAAATTCGATGTATAATGGAAGTGGATGTGGAATCTCACTTTGTTTCCTACATACAGAGTAGGTTTTGGGAAAAAACAAAGGAAGTGGCCTGTGAGTCTTGGCTTATTTTATTGATGCCGCCTACATTCCATGAAGGAGGGTTATGTTAGAGGTTGTTTTGCACTGTACCAAGTGAGTTGACTGCAACAAAGTTATTACATGTAATTGTTTAGCTGCTTGATTCAACATGCCTGGGAGCCAATTCCAGCAGACACCATGAGAGTCCTTCTCTGCCATTTGAATCATCTTGCAGTATCTACTGGTTCTAAAGTCTCTGATGATTGTGATCAAATGGGAGTTCAAGATGGTTGTTTGCAGCATATCATTTGTATTTCTAGCTATTGAAGAACTGCTTGGTGCATTACATTTTGTTATCGTGTTCTTGTAGGACCACTAGGTAACGTTCTGTGTATCCTCTGTTACAGTGATTTCCCAATTACAGAAGATTTGACTTTTTGAAATGATAAATGATGTGATGTCTTGAGTTGCCCAAGTAACTAGAGTGACTTGATTTTTTGTTTGAGAGCTGCATGGCTGAAACTGGATGGCTGCGAAATGAGTAGAGTTAGGGAGCCTTAAATCTTCATGTGCTGCCAATAAGTTTGCAATGTTGGTTCTATTTAGGATGTTGGACTGACGTCTTGATAGATGTTAAGGTCGAAATCGGGTGATTGAAGTGGGCTTAGTTATAGAGGGTGCAGAAAGCTATTGGTCAGTATCAACAATAGTTAAGATCTTATTTCAGGCTTCTTGAGAACAGTGTTGCAGTGGTAATTGCGCAGAAGTCAATGATTCATGTTCCTTTACTTGATTCACACCTTGTATGTTGTGTGTGGGTATCTGCAACTGACGGAACAAGCATGTATAAGATGATGGGTTGTGTGCCTTTGATGTTGTTGCCCATTGGGGATGGTGTGAAGAGGTATGAGGTTGTGATATAGGTAGTCTTTTACCGTGAGAGGTTAGGGTGATATTATTTGGTCCAGAATTCTTGTTTTACTTTAGTGGGTTTTGTTCCTGCTCTGTGTTTGAAGATGGGCAAGGGACTCGAGGCAGTTCTCAGAAGTGATTCTTGTTGGAAGTAGGGTATGTCTAATGAGCAGGGTTGATCTCATCTGAAACCCCCAACCTCCACATTAACCCATCCGTACCCAAGCTATGTTAGTTTGTTTTTACTCTCCATATTTGAGTATGATTGCTTACGAGAATGTTGGTTGCGGTTAATTATTGATTAAAGTTTTATGGAACCAATCTTTTTATTAAGGCGAGTCAGAATAAGGGGGCGTGGCTTGCGCGCCGCTTCTGCATGGCGGACTGCGCTTGAGCTCCGAGGCGAGTTCTCCCGTCGGGCTGATTTATCCGTTCCCCGACTGCCCCTGTGAGCGGAAAAGGCAGCCTGCAACAGCGGAATGTGAGGGGAGCTGTTTGCTGAGGTTTTCCTGCTGCTTTTGACACCGGCTGCATGTTTTGTATCTGACGCTCGTTTTCCTCACGGATGGCCGCCATTTCCTTCCCCTGACGCAGTGACATTTTCTCCTCAGGAATGCCAGCTTCGCTACAATGTTGCAGGTCGTGGGGGTTGCCCAGAGAGTTTCTTTTATGATGCCTGCACTTGGTAACGTTTTTGTCTATTTTATGCTATTTTCTTGCTGCTTGGCTGGGAATTAGACTGTCTACGCGCTATTTTTCTCTCAGTGCAACTTTCTCATTCAGGTGTGGAGATTTTTTCCTGCGAACTCCGTGCTGTGCCCTCCTGCATTAATTGTAGCTTTATCATTCTTTGGCTACCTGTCTGCCTTGCATATAAGTCCGCCGCTATTTTATTATAAGTGCCCATTCAGCTCAGTGTGCTGTATTTCTTATTTTGGGCTGAAGGCTGCGCAGTTTTGGCTCTTCTCTCTCCTTCCAGTGGCTATATACTTTTTCTTTGTGGTTACTCCTTCATGGCTACAAGTATGGGTCGCTCCATGAGTAACAAAGACGCTAAAGATGTTGGTACGTCACTGAAAAGACCTAAGGCGGTGTCTCCTACGCCTGAGTCTGCTCAGTCAGACACTACCTCCACGCTGGACACCATCTTAACGCGCCTTAATGAGGTACATGATATTGCGCAGTCCACGAAAACTAACACGGATTTATTACAAGTGGAGGTGTCTGCTATCAGGAATGACTTTAAAGCCCTCTCTCTTCGTGTATCTGCTACGGAATCTCGAATCAGTTGTGCAGAGGATGGTATGCATAAGCAATCCAGATCCCTCAACCACTTGGAGCGCTCAATGGCGGCGTTGCGCAGAGACCTAACTGAGCAGGAGGACCGTAATCGTAGATCTAACCTACGCATTTTTGGGCTGCCGGAGGATTCAGAGAAATCATCTTCATCTATGATAGAGTTCTTATCCCATTGGATTCCGGATACCCTACAAATCTCTTTCCACAGAGACTTTGAGATAGAAAGAGCACACCGTGTTCCAACGTTTCGGTCTAAGACAGCTACCCAGCCAAGAGCAATCATTTTTAAACCATTGAGGCATCAGCATACTGAACTGATTCTCTCTCATATGCGGAAAGCTAAACAAGTCGTCTGGGAAGGTCATCGGATCTCAATTTCTCAGGACTTTGCCAGAGATACGGTTATAAGGAGAAAAGGCTTCCTGAATCTTCGTAAACGTCTTTCTGAGATGGGTATTCCCTTCTCGTTTTCTGGTCCATCGAAATTCCGCATTACTTATAAAGGACGTTCTAAAATTTTTGAGGAACCGGCTGATCTAAATACTTTCCTGGACAACCAGTTGGAGATAGAGATGGAGATTCAAAAAGCGACTTCACAGTCTCCTGGTGCCTCGGGCACTTGAACTGTCTTCTTCTTATCTCTGGATGTATCTCTCTGCATGTTTGGTTCTCTCTTCTCTCCTGTTGTGCTTATGGGCCGACCTTAATGTCCATAAATGGTCATGATATTTTTCTGTTCTTCTTATGTTCACACTCATTTCTGTTCTATCCTTCTTTCTGACATTCATACTTGTCTGTTCCCTTTATCGCTCTCTTTCTAATAGTACCTCTTAGTATCTCTTTAATGTGTTCTTCTCCCCTATTTTACTCCGCTTCTTCAACTTTTCGTTCTTTCTTCTTACTCATTTAATCATTTCTTCTATGCTGCTCTTTTAGTTGTCTTCCATTATTCTTATTTCTCATCTCTGTCATCTTTTCTTTCAACTTATTTCTCCATTTTTTTGATGCTCCTCTCTTTATAGTTACTTTGCTTTTTCTGTAGGGGATTTTTTCTATCCTTCTTTTTTCTCTTTTTTCCTCCTATTCTGATATTTTCCTACTTTTCTTCTCTCACATATATAATGTTTTTTTTTTTATATAGTTATAGTGTATTCATTGAATATGTAGTTATTTTTTTTTTTTTTAGGATATACATATTGCGTGTCATGCATTAATCTACTGTTCATGATTTTCCTCATGGTTTTTTTTCTTATCAGGTTTTCTAATAATATTTAGTAATATAGCTATGTTTCGAGACATTGACTGCTTTATATGTGCTTATACATTATCTCAGTTAGAGTATGCTCATTTACGTTATTAAGCTGCTTGGCGGGACTGTTTTTTGTTTGTTACCAGTTTCTTTTTTCCTGCCATCCGGATATTATAGTTTTTTGGGGCTATTGTTATCAACTGTTTTTTCGACTAGTACGGTCCCTTACTTGCCTTTCCACGTTCTCCCTGATATGCTGTCGACGTCTTAGTGCTATTATATGCAGTTATGAATTGCTTATTCACTATGCAGTTTTCTTTTGTAGGACTTAAATTTTGTTTGCCATGCTGTACTCTAGTGTTCATGCTTTACATCTTGCTGATTATTCTCTTTAGAATTTGTTCTCTTATATTTGGTACTATAACTATGTTTCTCTTTATTAGACTGTTAGCTAAATGTGTTTATGTATTTTATTAGCTATAGTTTACTTATTTATCTTCTTCAGTTGTTGTGTGCTGCTACTTTTGTTTCTTACCAGTTCCCCTATTCCTGTTATTTGGTCACCATATCTCTTTGGGGCTATTGCTATTACCTATTTATTTGCCTAGTACGGGTCCCTTACTCGCCTCTCCACGTTCTCCCTAATATGATGGTGGTCTCTTTTAGGCCTTCCCTCCTGTTTCTTCTCTCCCTCCTTTCTTTTCTCTTTTCTTCTCTTCTCCCTTTCTCTTTTTCTTGGATTCCCCAAATTTACCCGCCTAATGTGGTTCTTTTGTTTGATGATTGGCTCCTTGTAGTTCTGTCGTTGGTCTTGTTTCTGTCACCCATGTTGTTTTTTTCCATTTTTATGTTTTTCCATGCCGGGTTTGAATGTATTATCCCTTAATGTTAAGGGGTTAACTCATCCGGTGAAGAGGTCAAAAATTTTAGATTATTGTAAATCCCTGTCGTCTGATTTGGTTCTTTTTCAAGAGACCAAGCTCACTAACAAAGAAGCGTTGTTTTTGAGGAAGGAATGGGTTTCGGATGTTTGTTGTTCTGATGCCCTGGGTAAACGAAATGGAGTTATTACATTAGTCTCAAAGAATTCTGGGTTATCGCTCCTTTCTTCTGAGCATGACTCTGAGGGTCGTTGGTTATTATCTAAATTGTCGGATGGCCAGCATGATTTGTATGTGATGAATATTTATGCACCTAATATTGATGATTCGTCCTTTTGGAAATCGGTTACCAAAAAACTAAATGACACCCCGCACTCTGGCAATCTTATTGTTGGTGATGATTTCAATTTACCAATGGACCCTCTGTTAGACAGGAATTCTGCATTCCAGTTTCGTCCTCCTAAATCCCACAAACAAATGCTCAACATGTGTTCCATTACTCAGCTTCAAGACATTTGGCGTCTTCATAACCCCACTGGTAGTGATTTCTCTTTCTTCTCTTCGCCTCACTCTTCCTTCTCTCGTATTGACTATCTCTTAGTTCATTCTTCTCTTGTTTCATCTTCTTCTTCTCCGCTTATACATCCTATTTTAATCTCTGATCATGCTGCTGTCACTTTTACTTTATCATCGTTTGCCCCTCGTTCACGAGCTCGCTCGTGGAGATTGAATCCCGAAGTTTTACATGATTCTTCTCAGGTTGCTGAATTCTCTGAAGATATTGATACCTTTTTTCGTGAGAACGAAGGCTCTGTCTCTTCCCCAATTGTTCTATGGGATTCCTTTAAATGTACTTTCCGTGGTCAGGTCATTAAATGTATGTCCAAACGTAATTCGGCTATTAAAAAAGAACTTACGGACTTGTCATCTGAAATAAAGACTTTGGAAGCTTCCTTCAGGCATTCTAAGGATCCGACTTGTTTACAACAAATAAAGTTACTTAAATACAAATATAATACCATTGTTACTAAAAGAGCCTATATTGGGGTACAAGCTCAAAAATCAAAGAAGTTGCTGTTAAAAAATCGAGCTGGGAAAATCTTGGCTGCTACACTAAAATTTCAGGACTCTTCTTTTAAATCCTCGCAGATCTCTTCTATTACTGACCACGCCGGTTCTAAAAAATTCCAAACACAAGAGATACTGGAAGTCTTTCGTGACTTTTATAATAAGTTGTATACTCCCTCTAATCAGTCCTCTTTTGACCAGTGTCAAGCTTTTTTACAATCGGTTCCGATTCAGTCGGTCTCTGATGCTGATCGCTCTTTTTTGAATAAACCGATTTCCCCCGACGAAATCGAGTCTGCGATTAAAGCTACTCGGTCTGGTAAAGCTCCAGGTCCTGATGGGTATCCAATCTTATTTTATAAAACTTTTCTCCCTACACTTGTCCCCAAATTAAAATCTGTTTTTGACTCTTTTATTAAAGATGGGTCTGTATCGGGTACGTCCGCTGAAGCTACTATTGTAGTGATTCCGAAAGAGGGGAAAGATCATTCGGATCCTAAAAACTTCCGACCTATCTCTCTCCTTAACATGGAAGCAAAGATTTTTGCTAAAATCCTGGCCAAAAGACTAGAATCCTTTGTCCCTCTTCTTGTTCATCCTTCCCAAAATGGATTTGTGAAAGGCCGTCTTGCGCGAGACAATGTCCGCACTTTCTGTCATGTTCTCGGTGTTGCCAAACGCTCTCTACTTCCTGCCACGGCCTTGGCCCTTGATGCGGAAAAGGCTTTCGACAAGGTTTCTTGGCCGTTTCTTCGTGCGGTTTTATGCGCGCACAATCTTGGTGACTCTTTCATTAATATGATTATGTCCTTATATTCTCAACCCAAAGCTAACATTAGAGTTAATGGTGCGACGTCCTCTTTTTTCAATCTTAGTCAGGGCACTCGACAGGGTTGTCCCTTATCCCCACTCTTATTTTTATTATCCATTGATCCTCTTCTTCGTTTGATTGACCTACATCCTGATATCAAGGGTTTCTCTTTTGGCCCTCACTGTATTAAAACTGCTGCATACGCAGATGATGTTCTTATTTTTTCGGATGATATCGCTCTGGCAATCCCGGCTATTTCTAACATCATTTCTCTATTCTCTTCGGTTTCCGGATATACCCTAAATAAAGACAAGACGGAAATGTTCCCTTTAAATGCCTATTGTTTCCCCTCGCATATGGGATCAGCGGGCTTTAAATGGCAGTCTACACGCTTGAAATACTTAGGGATTTATTTTTGTTCTACTTTGACTACCACTATTGCCTATAATGAATCTCAGACTATACTTAAGGTGCGTCGTCTTTTGGATACATGGTCTCCGAAACATATTTCTTGGTGGGGTCGCCTCCAAACTCTCAAAATGATGATCACTCCGATTATTAATTTTGTTTCATCCATGCTGCCGATTAAATTGTCAGATTCCTTTTTTCGCGAAATCGATATTCTGACCTCTAGATTTTTGTGGAATGACAAACGTGCTCGACTTGCCTACAAATTTTTGCGTCGTCCTTGTGAAATGGGAGGTTGTAATTTTCCTGACTGGGAGAAATATCAGACTGCTTTTTTGGCGTCTCAAGGTGCTTTATGGTTTTCTCCGCCATCTCTGCATGTTCCTTCTTGGCTGCTCATAGAACAGCATTTAGCATCTCCTTTGCCTACTGCCTCTTTTTGCACTGCATCCACTTTGCATATCCTATTTTCCCGGTCTATAATTCTTGATACAATTGCGGCGGTTCGTAAAATAGATAAGAAGGTGGCAATTCCGTTGCATAAAACCAGGTGGACATCTATCTGGAGGAATTCCAAATTTAAGCTTATCATTTCTCCCACCCTCATCTCTTATTGGGCAGACAAAGGAATCTCTCTTGTTAAACATTTATATGGTGCTTCTGACGAACCATTACCCTTCTCTACCTTGGCTCAGAACCATTCCTTAACAAATCTTGATTTTTATACTTTTCTTAAAATTAAGGTGGCCATTGCTAAAGTTCGTCTTCATCCTACTTCTTCTACTATCTCTCTTTTTAATATTTGGATCAAATCTGGTCATGTTGCCTCCAAAATTTATAAATTTTTGTCCTCTGCTTCACTCCCTGACCAGACGGTGGCCCATCGTAAATGGTTACATCATTTTGATCATGCCACTACAGAACATATTTCCTCTGAAACTTGGCAATCAATTGGTAAATTCTCTCTTCGTAATAAAATCGCACCTTCTTTAATGCAGTCTAAGTTTTTTTCTATTAATCTTCTTCATTGGACGCCTGTACGGCTTCACTCACTTCACCTTAAAGAAGACAACTTATGCTGGAGCTGTGGCCTGGTGGCAGGCGACTTTCCTCATATGTTCTTTCATTGTTCCTTGCTTCAACCTTTTTGGAACCTCATTCAGAAACATCTCTCTCTTATCTTTGGTATTGAGCTCCAACTTTCCTTCCCCGTAATTTTATTAGGCCCACTGGCTGCCCCTACTCCTCTTTGTTTAGACCCATTGGAGTTACAGTTGTTGGATCTTCTCCTGACTGTAGCGGTGAAAATTATTCTTATGGAGTGGAAATCCTTTTCATCGGTTTCCTATCATACGTGGTGGGCTTGGGTCTCCTTTTTACGTAGTGCTCATACTTCGGTTGATCAAGCTCACCTCTCTCCATCTATCTCTAGTGGGGTTTGGAAAGCTTTGGATGATTATATGGAATTGTCTTCCAAGGGGTTGGTTCCTCAATTTCCTTTTGATGTGTCTGTCTAATTGTTGTCTGCTATTTGGTCTCTAGGCTGGGTTAGTCATGTGGGAATCCTTCTTCTCTCTTTTTTCTCTTCTCTCTTTCCTGTCTTCTTTTCCTACTCATTCTTTCTTTACTCTTTCTCTTTTTCTCCTCTCTTCCTCTCTCTGTTTCCTCCCCTATCCCCTTCTCCACATTTTATAGTGATACATATGTTTTAAGGCCTTGGTAGAGGTTTTTACTTGAATGAAATCTATAGCTCTCATGGGCTATTGTTCATTATCTATATTTAATATCTTGATTTTCCTATCAATTTTAGCCCTTTTTGCATATCTCTATTGCACCGATTGTATCACTTGTATTGCATTATATATTCATTATTCTTACCATTATTCTCATCAATAAAATTTTCTTGAAATGAAAAAAAAAAGGCGAGTCAGAATAAAAGAACACAGCTTCATGCCTACAACCCCGAGGCCGGCAGCGTCCCTATATTTGTGTCTAGATTTTGCAAGCGTTGACTCCTATGACTAAAATAAAAGAAACACAATTTTAAATAACCCTTACCCTCACCCCCATCCCTCTGTCCACACCAGTCATCCCGCCCCTCCCCCACCCCCTCAGACCTCATAAACAGAAGGAATCCTTTATTGCCTCCCTCGATTAAAGCTGCCAAGTAAATTAGGGGGCGCAACAATCGAAGAATTTGTACATATTTGGTGCATGTGATCTGTCTCAGCTCTTTGGATAGCAGTTGTAGAAAAGGGACCCATAACTCAGCAAATGACCCTCCTTTGTGGTCAGCCACCATACACAAGCGCTCCATAGCCAACCCTATCCATAGTTTCTGAAACCAAGCATTGAATTCAGGGATAACTGGTGTCCCCCAAGGTGCCAGAATCACCTGTCACGCTGCTAATAGGGCTAGAGCAATTTCTCTGCTAGAGGGTTCGATAGTCATAAGATGGTGTATGCAGGAAAACTAGGTAGGGAAGTATCAAAAGCCTCGTCTATATTAGCTAGCACCAGGCGTCCCCCCCCTGGAGCGACCCTCCTTGCCCCCCCTGCGGACGCCCATGAAAACCGTGACTTCAAGACAGGGTTCTCCCTCTCTTTCCTCCTTTCTTTTATTTGCTTCCCTGTAAAATGGATCCAAAAAAGAAAGACGCTTTTGCTGGAAATGTAGTATTTTTCTGACATTTTAATTCCAAAGTGCAGCATTGGGAATAAATGGCTAAAAATGTGAAACATAGATAAATAACTAAATAAAGTAAGACAGAGTGGTAGCAAACTGGCCAAACGGATTTTATTTGCACTGAAACACAGTAGCACCACTTTTACAGAGTTTGCCAGTGAAGCACTATATAGTTTTCATGTCTTTGTTTTCCCTGGACTTGGAACTAGTGCACCAATCCTGGAGGTACCAAAATGTGTGGATTGGAAAACAAAATGTGTGCTGGGGCTCTGCGTCCAGGGATGCGGTCTTTTTACCATACTGCTTACGTTTTCTAAGGATATAAGCAATGGCCATTGAAATTGGTCCATTCAGGGCCCTGTAGTCGTGTCCTTAACTTTTCAGGCAAAAGCACTCACTGATTTCTGAATAGTGAGTGTAAAAGCATTAAGGTAACCATGTTGTTCCTGCTTACATTTCCCATGGTTTGCTAAATTTTGCATTCCTTATAAGTGTTTGCTTCTTCCAGGATGTTGTTCCTTTTTTTTTTGTAGGCCACATATTGCTCTTGTCTAGTGCGTAATTTAAATTGCGCATCCAGGTGTTTATAGCGGGCAACAATTGGGTTGTAGTTGAAAACAGTGGGAGTTTTTCTCAGTGGGGCAGTACGGTGTTCAGTGGGGGAGAGGATGTGGCACTATGGTCAGAGCTGCTGAATTTGGAACTGGGAACCAGGTTCAGCCTTAATAACCAGCCCACCAGACCACTCTGCTGCGAGAGCACAATCACATGCTAGACCTTAAAAGGCTTCGCAACACCTTAGAAGTCCATGGGCCCGATGTAGGTAAATCCGATTTAACGACCCTTAAATAACGAATGCCGGTAAATCGGAAGGGGGCAGATGTAGGTAATTCTCAATTACGAATTACCGAAGCCCATAGGAATCAATGGGCAATACCGATTTCTGTATTTACCGAATCGGTAAATACCGAATCCTGCAAGGGTGCAGGGGGTGTCACTTTGACACCCTCTAGCACCCCAAGTACAGGCTTGTGTGCCATGTGGCCCACATACATGCCCTAAGGGCATGTCTGTGTGTCACATGGCACAGGTGTACATGCACAGATGTGCATGTACACCTGAATTCGGTATTTCACCACACAATTGTATTGGGTGGTAAAATACCAAATTCTGAAGGCCTGTAGCACTGTAAACAGTGCTACCTACATCAAGAATTTTCCGAATCGGTAAAATTACCGATTCAGTATTTTACAGAATCGGTAAATTTAACTAATCGGTAAATTTACTGATTCTGTGAAATATAGCCCCCTACATATCAATCACCAAATACCGGTCGGAAACGGCCGAATTCGGTGACCTACATCGTGCCCCTGGTGTCTTCGCACCAGCAGGTGGACCCTAGCATGACAAGTGTAGGTTAACCTTCAAGGCTTGTCCACCACTATCCATACTGAAGGTCACCCCCAGTCTTGCGGGCAGCCCTATGAAGCAGCACACCCTAGAACAGCAATCACTGAGGTCACAGGACCCTTGTGAAGGGCCAGCTCTAGGGCGGTGCAACCAGTGTGACCGCACCGGGTGCTGACTTTAGGTGAAGGCATCATCTTTGCAAGTATATTATGGTTTTAAAAACGCTTGTTGCCTCCTTCCTGGCTTTCAACAATTTTCGCCAACATTAAAAATGTCATGATAACTCTGGTGATTAATGTTCTTCCTAGAGAGAGATCAGAATTTTGTCTAGTGGAAGTTTTGACTCATGGAAAGGTAGCTCAGAGGTTTAATGTACCGGCTGCAAAAAACATGCGCCATGCAGATCACAAAGTGCACATAATGTAAATAGGTCAGTGGGCTACTGCTTTTGTCAGAGATCCGTTTGTTACTTGCAGATTATAAGTTAAAATCCTAACTTAGAACAGTGAGCTATTAACTGTCATCTAAGAGCTGCATACAAACTGCATGGTATAAATTTGAGTATTATGTCCCGCCCCCCGTCTTTGATTATCCTAATGTCCCAAAAAGTGTTCTTTTGGACAGAAATCAATTCTGAATATTAAGAAGAACCCCCAACCATGGTATTGCGTTTTAAATCCCAGGTATTGTGTTTCTCCAGACCAAGCACTATAAAACTGTATGGGCTACTAGTATGGTTGTCATGTGACTCCTACACCTTGTAGTCCTTAGTCTTATGTAACATTTTCTATACAGTGATTTACACGCATATTGATTGTCTCTCTGTAATGCGTGTGATGTAAAGTGCTCTGACATCCTATAATGGTATGAGTGGCGCTGTAAATCAAATTAAATGCATCTGAGAGAGAGTGGTTATGGAGACTTGGGGGGCACAGTTAAAGGATGGTAGTAAGGGAATTCATGTCAAAGGCGGTCATTGGGGGGCACTAACAAACATTAATGCACAGGACACCACCAGTGCTATGGCTGGCCCTGCCCTTGAGGCCAGTCTGCCTCACCAAAAGGTACCTCCATTGGCCTTGTTTCAGCAGCAATAGCTGCAATTCACCAGGGATTGGCAATGCAGGATTTGCACGCACACCAAACTAAGTTTGCAAACTTCAGTCTCCCTGCTTCATTCACAAGCCCTTTTAACATGTGCTGCCTGCTGTGGGGCCACTGGAATTAATTATGCAGCAAAGGATGACAACATTATGCTGTAGTGTTGACTAAATTATGCATTAAAAAAAAGGCTGCCGCGTAATGCAGCATATTTTCAGACATTTTATTATTTTGACGTGTGTACGCATGCTAACAGTTTCTGGAAAGATTTTGCCTTATTAGTAGCAGTGTAACATACAAACGCTGCAGTGAGAAAGGTGACCAGTCAACCTTTACAATAGGCAATGCACTCCGCAGCAACACAAGTCACATTTTATATTAACTTTTGATATGTTTGAGCTACAAACAATTTATTACTTTAAATGGTCAGATCATGCAGCAGATCTTGCATTATGAGGCAAATATGGCAGAGGCATAATTTTAGAGAAAACATTTGCTAACTAGGATATTTTGAATTCATGTTTGAACTGCTGTTGTTGAAAAAGGGTGAAGTGCTGATGACAGAAACACCATGGCTCAGAGACAAATGGCTTGTGTTTCCACATTTTATCGTATTTGGTACATTCTGTGATTAGAAGCATATCCCACTTTGTGAATATATTTTAATGTCAATAACTCATTATAACCTTAAATAATCATGTGTATCCATTGGTTGATTAAACTGAGCAGTGAAATGCCAAACAAATACTAAAAATTGGGATGTCTGAGCATTCTAGCCACACCTCTGGCTCCACCCACAGATCCAATCCTTGGGTTATTCCCGCCCTCTGATTCTCCGCCCACTGTTCCCCTACTTTTTTCCCCCCATTTCGACCACTGTGTAAGACTCAGCATCCCTGGACCTGTGATGTGGCGCAGCTGCGGGCGCCGCATGTGCCACACATTTACGGCGCCGGGCTTTGGCATAAGGGAGCTGGCCATTATTGTATCCCTAAACGTGCACACGATGTCAGTTTGACAATGACTACACGTAGAGGGACTCTAAGTTTCTTTAAAAAAATATAGCCAACATTTGGACCTATACATTTTATTTTGTATAAATTAATTGAATGTGTGTAAAATTTAGCAATACCCGGGGAATTCTAGTAAAGGGACCACCCACTGTCAAACCACTAGCGTGTGTGATTGCTGCATTATTTATTACTAACTTTGACGTTGTGCTTTAACTTTTGATAAAAGTTATCATGAATTCTAGCACCAAGAAGCCAATATTGGTAAATATGTGTGCTACAAATAATCCCTAACATACACTGTGCATACAGTAAATTTAATCTGGTGCTTTAATCATAGGCTGTTTTAAAGTATTCTGATAAAAATCAAATCGTGCTGAAGACAGCCTTGATTGGTGTTGGATCGAGGACCCAGAAGCCTGCACACCTAGCAGACAGAGATAAAGAACCTGTCAGAAAGTTTAGCTTTTTCCCTACAGGTGGTGTTTGTTGGCCCGTGGCAGGGTCAGTCACATGTCCTGGATTCCTGGCATTTAATTGAGTCTATCCTAGTTCTGCGCCCAAGTGTTTTGTGTGCCCCAACTGGCACACATCATGGCGGAGGATGGTGATGACGTTAACATTTTGCCCCCCCCTGGATAAATTTCTGCGGACGCCCATGAGCACCCCTGTCCAATAGCACTGCAGTTTGGGACAGTGCCATAATAGATGCACTAAGGATCCTATCATCCCATAACCTCTCCAACATAGTTTGGATTTGCTTTTATCCCAGCTATGTAGTTGCCCTGGTGTATAATACCAATACGATAAAACCTTAAATGCGTATTCCGCCCCTGCTTTGTTATGCACTGTGTGGTGTGCACGATAATGTATGCTAGCCCATTCTTTATCAGAGAGTGCTCTTTCCATTTCTGCCTCCCATCGTATTTGCCCCTTTGTTCGTCTCCCTGTGTGACCCTTAGAAAGCATTGAGTACAATTCAGAAATAAGACACCTATCATCCTTCTTGCAAACCAACCATTTTTCAAATGTCGTTAGCGGCCGTGACGCCCGACCGTGGCAGGAGGACGATGTAACCCAATGACGTAGCTGATTGTAGGCAAACTCATCAAATGGGGAGAGGTCATACTCACATTTCAGCTGTTCAAATGGTATTAATCCCTTTGTATCGAATGGAGATCAAAGCCTCTTGCACCCCCCTTCTCTCCATCTTTGGAACACTGCCGAATCACGCCCCGGGAGAACGTCCGATTGCCCACTATCCGCGTCATTGGAGATGGAAAAGTTGTCTAGCCACTCTTGCAAGCCACCGCGTCCCACACCTTCATAGTTGAAGACGTAACTGGGGAGTAATATAATCCCCACGCTCTGTGTTTGGGGTATAGCCAAATCTCTTACCATATGTAGACCCCAGCTACCGATTGATCCATAAAATTCCAATGTTTACCAGAAAGGGTTAGTCCCATTCCACAATATACCGAAGGCTCGATGCCTGATAGTATCGGGTAATCATAAGGAGTCGTACTCCACCCTCCTTCCCAGGGAGCGTCATTTGGGTCTGCGATATACGTGGTTCCACCCCCATACAAATGTATTGATTAGTGACTGCAGTTGGCTCAACGCTTTTGGCGGGGGTGCCATGGGAATCGTTTGAAAGATATAAAGAATAAAGGGGGAGGATAATCATTTTTACACCGCAATTCTGCCAAACTAGGCCATCCGAAGTCATGTCCAGCTATCTAGTGCTTTAACTGTTTGTTCAAGTAAGGTCACATAATTCAGGGCCACAGTCAGTGAAATGCTCGGGGCTAGCCGAATACCCAAATACGATAGGTCTAGTGTCCATTGAAATGGAAACTGGTGCTGGATGCTGTCTACTGTAGCTTGAGGAGTCAATATATTCAGTATTTGGGATTTATTCAGGTTGAATTTGAAGCATGCAGCGTCCCTAAATTTGTTTAAATCTATGAGTAATGCTGGCAGGGTAGTCTGGGTGTTCGTAAGCGATATTATAACATCATCAGCATATAAGCTGACCTTGTGAGTGTCCTTCCCAAACTTCAGTGCCTAAATTTGGGGGTCGTTCCTCAGGCGTTGTGCAAAAGGCTCCATATACAGAGCAAATAAAAGGGGGGACAGAGGACATCCCTGCCTTGTCCCTCGGTAGATCGGGAACGTAGTGAAGTTGTCCCACTCACTCGAAAAAAGGCCCAGGGAGCTCGATATATGCAGCTGATCTATCTGATATAATTTTCACCAAACCCAAAGTATCGCAGAGTGTCAAAAAGATATGACCAGCTCACCCTTTAGAACGCCTCCTCGGCGTTTATTGATAAAAACAGCGCATGCTTACGTGAACTCTGCACACTATCCAGGAGGTGAAAAAGGAACTTAGTATTCTCCCCCCCATGTTTCCCCCGCCTAGTAGGAATAAAACCAGCCTGGTCGGGATGAACTAGGTCTGCCATCAGAGGATTTAGGCGAGCTGCCAAGACACTAGCAAATATTTTCGCATCGATGTTTCATAGGGAAATGGGTCTGTATGACCCACACTCAGTGGGGTCTTAAGCGGGTTTTAAGATAACTTAGATAGCCACTTTCGACATAGAATCTGTCACTGATCCTGTATCCAGAAATGAGTTGAATAATGTAATCAGAAAGGGTGCCAGTTCCTGACAGAAGGCCTTTTAAAACGAGGCAGAGAAGCCATCCGGGCTGGGGCCTTTCCCACTTTTTTTTAAAATCTTTTTTTATTATTTTCATTATCAGCATTGGCGAAAAATTCAGGTGGATTACAGTCATAGTATAACACTAGTACACATTCCCATATCAGTAATACAATCATCATGTTTACATTCTCATTTTGATCTTCCGACTCTACAATCAATCCTCCCACATAGACCCTGTTACCATCTTTTATGTACCTTCTCCGAACTGTCCTCAGTACGTTCCGGCGGCGGCTCACATATGTCTCCCCTGAACTTATTCCACACTCCCCACACCTTGCTCCACTTCTGGGGGCAACACCGATTAATAAACACTGTTCTTTCAGCCACCATAGCCATGTCCATGTCCATGCACCACGCGGCCAAAGACGGCACCTCCGCTGCCCCCTACTTTTGCGCTATATTGCGTTTAGCAACCATTAACCCCAGCGTGGCCCATGTCTGTGCCTGATGATTAAGGTCATTCGGTTCTCACATATTTAATAAGCACCTCTTTGGTTCCGGTACTAACAACACCTCTTCAGTCTGTCATATTGTTCGTATTATTTTCATCCAGTAGTCCTCGATTTTCAGGCAGTGCCATATGGTAGAAGGTACCCTCCTCCCCGCAACCTCTAAGGCAATATGGATGTGATGTTCTGCCCATCTTGCATAGGGTGGATCTAGTGTAGTAGGTGCGATGCAGGATTTTAAGCTGTACTAGTCTGAGTCATGAGGGCATGCCCACCTCTTGCGGCGAGGCCAACGCCTCCTGCCACTCTGTGTCATCAAGGTCGCCCAAGTCGCGGGTCCATTTGTCCCTGAGTGGTACCGTGGGATCCAGGAGGTTATTAACTAACTTCCGATATGTGAATGATGTAGCCCGCTTTTACATGCAGTCAGTCAGCAGCCTGTCCTCCAAGGGGGAAGCCTCAGGCACCTCGGTGCTGCACGGTATGGCCGCGATCAGTGCGTGTTTGATCTGCGTGTAGCGAAAAATTTCAGAGGGTGCAAGTTCTTATTGTTGCTGAAGATGTTCGAATGTGACTATGTCCCCCCTAGACCACATGTCACCCACCGGAGATATGCCTATGGTGTCCCATTGCTCAAAGCCCTTGCTATTTCGAAGTCGTCCCAACCGCTTAGTGTCCCAGAGAGGAGTAAGTTGGGTAAAGACCCCCTGCCAGCCCAGTTTTGCCTGCACTGCGTTCCATATGGTGACAGTGTGCTTTGTGGGCCCTATTAGCACCGAGGTGAGTCCCTTGTTGTAAAGTGCAGAGAGCATATTTCCTGGTCCCAATAGAAACCGGTCCACTCTGTATGCACAGTCTACCTGCGGGACATGTATCCACGGGTTAATGACCTTTAAATTGCGCCGCCCAGTAATACAGTTGTATATTTGGGAGTGCTATCCCACCATCGTACCACCCGTTAGTCAACTTATTCTGCGCTATGCTTGCCGGTTTTTTACTCCATAACAGGTTGGATACTTGGGCTGCTATCTTTTTGAAATAATCTAGGGGTACAGGGAATGGCGTGTTCTCTAGCGCATATAGAAACCGGGGGAGCGCCATCATTTTCAAAAGTGCTGCTTTTTCCAAAAATGTCAGCGGTAACGTTTCCCAGTGTGTTGCATCTCTCTTTAGACGCTCCAGCGGGGGCACCAGATTTCTTGAGAAGAAGTTATGTGGATTGGCTGTAATGTATATGCCTAGATATTTAAACGTGTTGTCCGTGACCTGGAGCGGGCAGTCAGCAAGGAGTTGTGGTGGGGCCATGTAAGACGTACAGAACTGATTTGGACCAGTTTATAGTGTACCCGATGCCCTTCTGAAAATCTCACATATATTGAGGAGAACAAGTATTGAGCGCCTTGGGAGGCCAAGTATAACAAGACATCATCTGCGTATAGGGAGATGTGGTCTTCCCACCCATCTGTCCACCTGAGGCCCCTTATCATTGGCTCCCATCAGATCCACGCCGCCAGTGGCTCCAGCACCAGGGCAAAGAGCAGCGGTGACAAGGGACAGCCCTGGCGCGTCCCCCTTGCAAGTGGAAAATCATCAGAAATGTGCCCATTGGCCGTAACGTGTGCTATTGGTTTATTGTAAAGGAGGCAAATCCAAGCGCAAAACTTGGGGACAAAGCCCAAATGGTGAAGCACTGCGAATAAGAAGGGCCACTCAACCATATTGAAAGCCATTTGTGCATCCAAGGATAGCCCGACAGCTGGCTCCTGAAGATATGGAATTCGGGCCATTACCCCATGAAAGCGTCTCAGGTTCAGTACCGCATTCCTGCCCGGCATAAACCCAGACTGGTCCGGATGTATTAGGGTCTTAAGATGGGTGTTAGTCTAATCGCCAGTAATATCACGAGGCTGTAAGCCTCCACATTGATCAGCGATATCGGGCGATACAAGGTACATTCTGCCGCAGGTTTTCCTGGTTTAGGAATTGCCACTATGGTAGCAACCGCTGATCGAGCAGGGGAAACATCCTTTACAACGAAACTTTTACCACGCAGTGCTGTTACAACGCAAGTATAACAACGAAAACCTTTATAACAGAATGAGTACATTAATACCAAGTGGGCACAGCCGTGAACCACAACATTCAGACAAAATAATGAACAGAATGGTAAAAGGAGCAAAGCAAAAATATGTCTGTGTACTTGTAGTCAGTGTTACAGACAAAGATTGTTATAACCACACCATATTACACTGCCTTTTAACGCAATTGCGTATTACAACAGGCAATGCATCGGATCAGCGGATACCACGAACAATGGAGGAATCGGTACTGCCTTGTCCAGCAAGGAGAGTCGTCTGGATCGGGAACGTAATAGCTCGATATGCAGAAGTCAACATTGCCTGTTGTAATACGCAATTGCGTTAAAAGGCAGTGTAATATTTAAAGACAACAATGACTATAATCTTGTCCTGATGATGATGCCCCTCATTTAACTTAAGGCATCGAAACGTCGTCGACCAAAAAAAAACCTTATGCAATATGACATTTAAAATATTGTGAAATGCAATGGTGTGGTTATAACAATCTTTGTCTGTAACACTGACTACAAGTACACAGACATATTTTTGCTTTGCTCCTTTTACCATTCTGTTCATTGTTTTGTCTGAATGTTGTGGGTCACGGCTGTGCCCACTTGTTATTAATGTACTCATTCTGTTTTATTAAGAGAATTGTTAAATAAATTCCTTGTCCGGCTGGACAAAAGACATAACACTTATCAGGTGTGTGATTATCAGTTTAGTATACCATTGTGTCCACGAGTAGGGACCACGTTTTTTTGAAACATGATACTGCCCAAGGTCCCTATGGCATACCTTCTGGGTTCCCTTGTCTTTCTTAAACATATTCGGGGTGAGCCTAGGCATTGCTATGTCTTTAATATAGCTCAATGCATCTTCCATTGTCATCATAGAGGATGAGGTATACACTTTTTGAAAGTGCTGTGCTAGTGTACGGATTATCGCCCGTGGGTCCGTCGTCGTCTGTCCTTCCTCCGTCTGAATCTTTGCTATCCCTGTATTACCCCGCTCCCTCTTGTCGAGCCATGCCAGAAGCTTTCCAGCTTTGTCCCCGGTCTTGTATGTTTTATGTTTAGTGCCTGTGAGCCTCGACCTGGTCACCTCTCTAAGGTACTCTATGTACTGTTGCTGCCTAAAGTCCAGCATCTGGGATGTAGCTAGTGTGGGGTTAGTAGAGTGGTGTGTCTCAGCCTTGTGCAACTCCAGTTCAATGTCATGTAGTTCCTGCTGCTTCAGCCACTTATGCCCTGCAATAGAAACTATGGCTTGCCCTCTAATGAGAGCTTTATAGGCCTCCCACAAGGTAGTCGGCGAGCTAACCAACATAACGTTTTCTATGAAGTAGTGTTTCGTCGCCGAGACAACCGCTTTTTTGATCTTTGGTACCTGTAAATAGCAAGGGTAAATGGGGTAGATGCGCTTCCAAGTCTTGTGGTGATATGAAAAAGTCAGTACTGGGGAGTGGTCGGAGATGCCCCTAGGTCTTATTTCTATACCTTCAATGCTCTTAAGACTATCCGCTGAGGCCAGGAAGTAGTCTGTTATGTGCCCCGAGTAGAAGCTGTAGTGTCGTGTCGTAGGGTGGTGCTGTCTCCACACATCAGTAAGTCCGAGTGCCTCCAGAAAACCCTGAAGGCGAGACACACCAGGCACGTGCTTCCTCACCGGGTATCTATCTAAATTACCGTCTATAGTTGCATTGAAGTCCCCACCTATAATTCGCTACCGGCTGGGAGCGCTACCGCATGCAGTGCGGGAGGATTGTATACTGATACTATATTGACAGACCGTCCCTCCCACAGACCCAATAGGGCCGCAAATCAGCCTTGATCATCTGTTTTTGTTTCATGTATTATGAATGGGGATTGTTTTTTCACCAGAATGCCAACTCCTCTGGAACCAGAAGAAAACTCTGAGTGCACTATCATTTTATACCCCCACCTGTCCATCGCTTTACATGCGGTGCCAGTGAGGTGCGTTTCCGTAAGCAGCAGGGCTATCGTCGGGGTGCAGTGCTTCAAACTTTGTAAAATCAGGCCTCTCTTTATTTTTTCCCCCAGGCTGTGCACATTCCATGTGAGTAATGACAGAGGGGACACTTGGGTCTTGGGGTATGACTCCGAGCCGTGATCAACTGGGGCTTGCAATGTCATTTCTAGTAAAAATGCTTGGGAGCAGACTATTTGCACACTGTATATGTCGGCCAATGTGTGGGAATGTTGCATTCCTGAGATCGCCACTAGGAACCAGAACCAATAACGCACAAAACCATGTAAACTGTCCCTTCCCCCCAACCCCCCTCCCTGCCTCCCTGGCCGACGGACTCATAACTGCCCGCCTCCCCAACTTTGCAGAGTGCTCAGTCCCAACCCCGAAAAAGTACTTGGTGTGAGAGGTGAGAGGTCCAAGGACGGTCGTAGTTCTTCCCCACCCCAAAGACAGCTTTTGCTTAGAGTATGGTTCAGATCTTTGAGCAGGTAAGTCCGCTTGTGTGCCTCCGCACATCACCCAATGGCAGAGTCCAACGTTCTCACTGAGTCTCCCTCTTTCGCCTCACTCTGGTGCAGGTGTTCTTCCGCTTGCTGCTGACCACGGTTCCCGGGGTCTTCAGTCATCCGCGACATCGCTGGTTTCTCTCCGACCGCTTGGGTCCTCCCACCCGACGCCATCCCTCGATCCAGTCGGGTGCCTCCTCTGACGTGTCGAAAAACCATGTTTTCCCAGCCGCCACCACACGTAGTCTCGCCGGGCATAACATCAAGTACGGCAGTTCCCTGGTTCTCAGTTCTTTCTTCACCTCCTTGAAACTCTTGCGGTGCTTGGAGACCGCCGCTGTATAATCAGGGAAGAATGACACAACTGAATTCTGGATATGTAGCGGCGGTGCCACCTTTGCTGTTTGCAATATAGCGTCTCTAGCCCTGAAATTGAAGATGCGAGCCAGTACAGGTCTAGGGGTTTGGGCTTACCCCCTGGCACCCTGTGGGCCCTTTCGACTGAGAAAAAGGTTGATAGTCCCCTGGTTTGGTGTCTAGATTTTATGAGGTTCTCTACATACAAGTCCATAGCTGGGTTCCCTTCACTTTCAGGAATTCCCGTATGTAAACTGGACAATGAGTGGAGGCGTTAGTGTGATATTCAAAAACAATACATTTATTATATCAACAAAGTCTCTTCAATTTCTTGATAATTCAATAAAGAGAACGATAGCACCTCTGAGTTCTTATCTTAATTTTAAGTCAGCTAAGGGGGAATGAGTCTTTGCTAATGTAGTGCTTCTTCCTTTATGCTCTTCTTTTGTTTGTCTTCAAGGTCTCCATAGGTATTTGTTTCTTTCTCCTGGGACCGTGGGTTAATGTCTGGAGATCTTGATACTCGGGCTGGTCGAAATAAAGAGAAAAAAAGAAAAGAAAACACAAAATACAGCGTCCGTAAGGCTTCTGGATTTCTATTATCTTTTTAGGGCAAGGAGTGAGGGACCACCTGTTCTATTATAAACACTCTCTAAAGGATGTGTTGGTGCAGGGTCTCCAGGGTTTGTGTGGGATACTGGGAGAGCGCTATGTTACAGGCTTCCTCCCCACCCGACCCGCAACACGCTTCCATACCTGTAGTAGCCACGCTCTTCCAGGAGCGTGGCTGGACGTAGCGCCTTCCTTGAGGCTTTCCGCCTCTCTCGTCGGTACCGCTTCTGTATACAATGCTTGAACGGGCGTTTGGTCAGTCCGTCTCAGGCTCCTCTGCTCCTCCGGTTTCTCGAGGCTCCCGCTTCCATCTACGCTTCCTGGTTCCCCCCATTCTTCCTGTAATCCGCCTTCTATTGGTCGTCGTTCCCCGACGTCATCCTCACGTTCTTTCCTTCTAGATTCCTGTTTCCAGTTAAAGGGGCCCTGCTCAAAATATACAGTGTTTTCCTGCCGACCCCGTTTGAAGTATGGTGTATCTTCGGGCTGAGAAGAGACAAAGGAGTTTAACAGGTGAATCTCCCTCGCCCCGACTCCCTTCATTTTTGTTGAATCCTGCGTGGAGGTGATCCAGTTACATACCCTGTACCCAGGCTTCTCCCGTTCAGGGAGAGGCAGTATTATGGACAAGAAGTCTGCATTCCCATTGGTATAACCCCTCCAATGTTTTACCACAAAGATGTATGGTTGGAGGGATAGGAACCAGCATAAGATGCGGGGATTATTGCCTTTGTTCCTGCTCATCCATTGGAGCGGGGCATGATCTGTGTAAAGCGTAAAGGGGGTACCATCCAGATAGTATTTGAGTTTATCAATCGCCCATTTCACAGCTAAACACTCTTTTTCTATGGTGGGGTATTTTTCTTCTTGTGTGAACAGCCTTCTACTGATAAAGAGAATAGGATGTTCCATACCGGAGGATGATATTTGGGATAAAACTGCTCCAATTCCTACTTCTGATGCATCTGTATGCAGAATAAAGGGTTTGTTGAAATCAGGTGATGCCAAAATAGGACTGGTGCTGATAACTTCTTTTAGTTGGGTAAATGCCTGTACCATTTCTTTTGAGGGTTATATTAGGACCCGAGATTTTACATTTTTCCGTAACACATCTGTAAGTGGGGCCGCTATCTCAGAGTATTGTGGAATAAACCGTCGGTAATAACCTAGGAGCCCGAGGAAGGCCCTCACTTCTTTTTTTTTGTTTTAGGAAATGGAGTGTCGGATGTGGCTTTCACTTTTTCTTTCTGTGGAACTATCATCCCTTCCCCTAATACGTATCGGAGATAATTAACGGAATGAAACCCCACCCTGGACTTTTTGGAATTGATATGAAGTCCTGCATCCCTTAGGGACTATAGAACCAAGTGGAGATGCCTCAAATGTTCTTCCCAGGTAAGACTGAGTACTACAATATCATCCAGATAGGCGGATGAAAAGGCCTGGTTTTCCTGGAGAACAGTGTTTATCAGGCGTTGGAAAGTTGCGGGTGCTCCATGAAGTCCAAAGGGAAAACATTGAATTCATACAACCCGTCCGGAGTTGAAAATATGGTCTTTTCTTTGTCTTTCTCTTTCAGGGGGACTTGCCAGTATCCCTTAGTCAGATCAAATGTGGTGATGTACTGAGAAGTCCCTATTTTCTCCACCAACTCATCAATTCTGGTTATCGGATAGAAATCGAATTTCGAAATTGAATTTAGGTTTCTGAAATCCATACAAAAGCGTATGGATCCATCAGGTTTAGGGACTAACACAATGGGGGATGCCCATTCACTGTTAGAAGGGCATATGACGCCCATTTCTAACATGTTTCTGATTTCTTTTCTCACTGCCTCTCTCCGGGCGGCTGGGATACGATAAGGTCGTTGTTTTACTATCTTTCCCGGGAGGGTTGTTATCGAGTGGTGTATGAGTGATGTCTTTCCTGGGCTATCGGAGAAGAGCTCTGCGAAGGAGTATAACAACTCCTGTCGTGCTTGCCTCTCAGGGCAGGTTAATTCATTGTTTATGGGTGATTGTCCTATGGTACAAGAGGTGTCTTTATTAGGGAGGGTATTACAACGTTGGTACTTGGTGGAGGAGGACCTAGCCATTTTTTAAAGAGATTAATATGGTATGATTGTACTCGTGAAGGACTCACTTGTATCTTATAGCTGGCTTTCTCCACCTTAGCTGCTACTTTATAAGGGACCTTCCATTCTGCTTTGAACTTGTTTGGGGAAGAGGGCAATAAAACGAGTACCCAATCACCCTCAGACAAGCTCCTCCATTTCTTCCCTTTATCATGATATTTTTGTTTTTGTTGTTTCTTTTCTAGGTGGGTATGGGCAAGGTCTCTGAGCTTCCCTCTCCGGGTTTTTAGAGCGGAGTTGTATTCCAGAAAACCCCCTGCCTCATCCACTTCCTCTTTCTCCCATGCCTCCTTTGTCATTTCCAGGAGAGATCGGGGTTGTCTCCCGTATATCATTTCGAAGGAGGAGCAGCCTAAGCTGCTCTGTACTTGTCCGCTGATCACATATAAGGCTAGGGGTAGTAGACAGGCCCATTCGGGTCCATCACTACTCAACATCTTCATCAATGTTTGTTTTAGTGTCCCATTATACCGCTCCACCAGACCGTCCGTCTCGTGATGGTATACCGATGTTCTAATATGTTTGATGTTAAGTGTTCTACATACCTCTTTCATGAGGCGTGAGGTAAATGGGGTACCTTGGTCGGTTAATATTTCTTGTGGAAATCCTACCCTAGAGAAAAATTCAACTCATTTTTCTGCAATAGTAGAAGTATTGGGGGTCCTTATGAGAAAATCTTCAGGGTATCTTGTAGTGTAGTCCACGAGAACTAGCGCATAACTATGCCCTCTCTGCGTTTTGGGTAAGGTGCCGAAGAGATCCATACCCACTCTTTCAAAGGGGGTTCCCAGGATTGGTAAAGGCTGTAATAGTATGGGGCAAGGTCGATAGGAGTTCTGCTTTTCACATATCTCACATTCTTGACAATATCGTTTTATGTCAGCATAGACTCCCGGTCAATAGAAATATCTTAGTACGTTTTGAGTCACCTTATCTAACCCGACGTGTCCTGCAGTGAGATGCGTATGAGAAAAGAATAGAAACTGCTCTCTAAAGGCACAGGGAACAAGTAGTTGTGGTTCCTTTTCTTTATCTGCTTTCCTATACAGTAATTCATCCTTTATTAGAAACTGGGGATATATCTCTGTGGTATCATTGTTTGTTGTCTGGGCTGCTTTCCATGCTTGCTGAAGAGTGGGATTGTTAACTTGAGTGAATTTGAACTTTCTCTCCAAGAGCCAGGGTTCTGATGTTATCAGGAATGGATATTGAGTCTTTGGGGCTCTACCCCTAGATACTCTGTCATAAGTTTGTAGCACTGAAGAGAGAAACATAGTGAGAAAATCTGGGTTGTCAGTACCAATAATGAGTTCTTCTAGTAACTCCGGTAAAATCCCCCCCTGATTTGGTATTGAGTACCCCCTTGAGGCGTGATGGTGATTACCGCTAAAGGATAAGGTTTGGTGTCTCCATGTACACATTGTATATATATACACTATATTATCTTTCCTCACATAGGCTTGATTAATGAGTCCTTGTTGAATCACAGACTGCCTACAGCCTGAATCCAACAATGCCTTCACTACCCTCCCTTCTACTTTCACACTTACATAGAAGGCTGTCCCCATTTCGGCAGAGAGTAGGACGGATTGTGGGATGTATCCGACTTCCATGGGTTCTTCTTGTGGTTTTTTTCCAGGGCATACTCGAGCAATATGTCCCCACTCTCCACATTCAAAGTATTGTGGACTTTTGAAAGGTATAGTCTCGGGTTTTGTTGGACGAGATTTTACATGTTCAGGGTGTGGTTTATTGTGACTTTTCTCTGTTTTGTGAGTTGAAAGTCATTGTTGTTTCTCTAGTTCTGAAGGCAACACCCTTGGCTGTGCTCGTGAAAAGGTGACCGCCATATCTACTGGCTGTGCGGTGTTCAGATGGGAGTGCTGTTTGAGCCATTTTTGGGTATTGTACGGAAGTGCCTCTAAGAACTGTTCTAGATAAATGCGGTCCATATTCTCTTCTTTGCTGCTTTCATGAGGTTTTAACTATTTGTCCGCCGCGGTTTTCAACCGAAAGAAGAGGGTTTTGGGGTTTTCTCCCGGGCGGCCTCTCTCTTTTCTAAACCGTACCCGGAATGCCTCTGCATCTAGACCCAAATGGTCAAGGATTACTGTTTTTATTTCTTCATATGAAGTATTCCCATCACTGTTGGAAACCTGGTAGGCTGCTTGCGCCTCTCCCGTTCACAGTGGCGCTAAAAAGAAGGGCCGCTTCTCCACAGGCCATTCACAGGACTTTGCTACCCTTTCAAAGTTAAGCATTAACGCATCCGGTTTTTCCCCAGGTATATACTTTTGTAATGCCACTCCTCATGGATTAGGGCTTGATATTGGTCTTGTCTCCTGAGGTCTTTCTGAAGAGTGCTCGGCTGCTAGCTTATTTATTTCCTCTAATTGTGCGGCCATTTTCTCCTTAATAGTGTCTCAGTCGTCCTGGGCCGACTGCATTTGCTGTTCTACGGCCCATCCTGATTTTTCCTGTATTGCTATGAGGTGCTGGATAAGGTTCTCCATTATTCTATCAATGGAGGTTTGCCCGCATTTTCCACCAAACAATGTAAACTGGACAATGAGTGGAGGCGTTAGTGTGGTATTCAAAAACAATACATTTATCAACAAAGTCTCTTTTCTTGTTAATTCAATAAAGAGAACGATAGCACCTCTGAGTTCTTATCTTAATTTTAAGTCAGCTAAGGGGGAATGAGTCTTTGCTAATGTAGTGCTTCTTCCTTTATGCTCTTCTTTTGTATGTCTTCAAGATCTCCATAGGCCTTTGTTTCCTTCTCCTGGGACCGTGGGTTAATGTCTGGAGATCTGGAGATCTTGATACTCGGGCCGGTCGAAATAAAGAGAAAAAAAGAAAAGAGAACACAAAATACGGCGTCCGTAAGGCTTCTGGATTTCTATGATCTTTTTAGGGCAAGGAGTGAGGGACCACCCGTGCTATTACAGACACTCTAAAGGATGTGTTGGTGCAGGGTCTCCAGGGTTTGTGTGGGATACTGGGAGAGCGCTATGTTACAGGCTTCCTCCCCACCCACCCCGCAACACGCTTCCGTATCTGTAGTAACTCCGCATCCAGAGAGCGTGGCTGGACGTAGCGCCTTCCTCGAGGCTTTCCACCTCTCTCGTCGGTACCGCTTCCGTATACAATGCTTGAACGGGCGTTCGGTCAGTTCGTCTCAGGCTCCTCTGCTCCTCCGGCTTCTCGAGGCTCCCGCTTCCATCTACGCTTCCTGGTCCCTCCACCTTCTTCCTTTAATCCGCCTTCTATTGGTCGTCGTTCCCCGACGTCATCCTCACGTTCTGTCCTTCTAGATTCCTCGTTCCAGTTAAAGGGGCCCTGCTCAAAATATACAGTATTTTCCTGCCCACCCCGTCTGAAGTATGGTGTTTCTTCAGGCTGAGAAGAGACAAAGGAGTTTAACAGGTGAATCTCCCTCGACCCGACTCCCTTCATTTTCGTTGAATCCTGCGTGGAGGTGGCCCCGTTACACCATAATTCTGACATTGTTGCGTCAAGAGCGCCCTTCTTGGTCGTCCAGCTTTGCTGCCATGAGTTCTCTGCCTCCAGACGGTTTACCGTTCTTATCAGAGCAGTAGTATCTTTCATCAGAGATTTCGTTACTTGCTTGTCTTCCGTGACCCTGGCCATCATTTTTTTGAAAGTCTGCTCGTAAGAAGGAGACATCCGCTGATATCGATCCCACTGTCGATTGTTTACTGGTGAGGGCGGTCATTATGTCCTCCAATGTTACTTTGTGTGCACCGTCCTCTCCAAGGGCCTTATCCCCCGGGTGATTACGTTCAGGCAGCGGTGGAAATACCTGGGTGGTCGTCCTGCATGGGCCCCTACCCCCCCATCCTCTCTCAGATGACTCCGCGCTATCCGGTACTGGCCGCCGCCTGCCACGAGACTGCCTGCCCCGCGCGGCCTGTAGGTTTTCACACTCCGCCACTGGATGCTGGTAGAATGGCGGTGTAGGGCCAAGGGGGGATCTCTCGCGCAACACTCCTGTATCATGAACTGCACAGATTCACCTTCCCAATGCTTAGTGTGCCTTCTCCTGCAGCTCGCCCTAATATTGTGTAGTCCTCGAGCTCCGCCTCCGCCGGTGCATATATTTGGGACTTACTGTTTCTGGGGCCCACAGGTCTTCTTATGTGCCCCGAAGGTGCCTGTCTATCAGATAGTGGGGGGCTGCACCAGGCTCCCCTGAAGCCGATGAGCCGCCGTCCTGTGCCCCACTTCCGGGCATGTGGTACTGCGCTATTGGGCGCCTTCCGCCCCTGATCCCAGTCCCGCTACCGGGCCCTCACTGCAATCGAGGACCCGGCTTCACCATCGTGCGTAGGCCTCACACCTCCCTCGTGCTCCGTGGGCCTCCTATGTGCCAGATTGGGTCCAGATCCAGCCCGCCCGTCCCAGCGGGCCGCCCCCACCCCGTCGCAAGCACTGAACCTGCCAGCGGCGCAGGATCACTTCTGCCCCCATCGTCCGCTGGGCGCGCTGGGCGCTGGGCGCGTCGCTTCTCCGAAGGTCACCGGAATCAGGGCCCCGGTGAAGGAGGGGCGGCGCACATTACTTCAGCGCACCCGCTGGTCGAAGAAGGGACCAGCCTCCACCGGCGACACAGTCTCCAGAGCCCCCTCGCTGCTATGTGCTGCGCGCCGTAGTGCCACCGGCGGGCTCACCTCCAAATTGAGTCCTCGGCTGCAGAATAGCCTTCAGGCCACCGCAGACTTCGCTCCGTGCCTACCCTTCCTCACAACTGATTCGTACTGCAGTCGGATCCTCGGGTTCCTCCTGCACTCCGACAGCAGCGTCAGTCTTTAGGGTACAATCATTGTCCGGATTATGTGGCGGATTGATGCGGGAGTCTACCGTGCCCTCGGAGCTCTCCTAAGCAGCAGCCATCTTGCTCAGCTGCAAGCCACGCCCCTTCCCATTCCCTCTTTTAAGCCGAAGATTGCAGAGTTGCTTCTTCTGTGCATATCGGTTTATCGAGTTGCTCTGCTGTAGATTTCTGCAGGCTAGAGAGAGTACAGTTCTCGAAGTAAGAACGAGGGTCTAACACTGGTGGATCCTGCCCCGTATAAAGAGTGTGATAAAAGGATATGAAGACATCTACTATTTGCGAGTCAGCACTGACCACCTCCCTATAGGGTCTTTTAATCCCCGGTATTGATGATGCCTGCATTTTAGCCCTTGGTCTCTGTACCCAGAACTTGCCACATTTGACGCTGCTAAGATAACATTTATGGCGTAGTCTGAGAAGTGCATATTCTGCCCTATCTTGGTCTAAATGTTTGAATAAAAGCCTTTTTTTCTCTAGTTCTCTCCACACCCTTGAAGCCCCTGTTCTTGTGTGGCTTGATTCCATCTCCGCTACTCCGTGCTCCAAGTATTGTCGCTTTTCTTGCTGGACCTTATTCTTTGCTGCAGAGGTTGCAATAAATTAGCCTCTCAGCACCAGTTTCAATGCCTCCCAGACAGCCACCAAGGATGCAGTCCCCACATCATTAATATGTAGGTATTTTATCAGCTGGTTTTTTATCGCAGCCACACCCTCTGGGGAATGCAAGAGGCCTTCCCTCAAGCGCTAGCTAGGGGGAATTATCTGGCCATAGTGTGCGTGAATGCTGACCAAGATTAAATTATTTATTTTATTTTTAGTGTTTTATAGAGCGCAAACTTGATCCGTGAGGATATCAGAGCGCTTTACAAGGTTTACAAAAATAAAGTTTACAGATGTTAAAAAAAAGGCATAGACATACAGAAGTATACGAAAAGATAGGAAGGGGCAGGGGAGCTGGGCACATAGGGGAAAGAGGGACACGTGTGTGGCTACAGATGTAGTTAAACAGTATAAAACCCCACAGCTTCTTGGCGGGGTGAGTAGGTGATCTGAGGACCAGGTGATGGTCTTAGTTTAGTCAGGCTGTCTGTGGTGGTTGAAGGCAGAGGAATTTTCCCATGAAGAAAGTTTTGTCCTCCTTTTTGAAGCGTGCCAGAGAAGGTATTTTTCTGATGGCAGGTGGGAGAGATGTCCAAATTCTTGGTGCTGCCCCTGAGAAAGCTCGATTGTAGGTTTTTTACTTTTGAAAACGGGCAGGTTGGAGCAAGAGGTCACTGGCGGAGCAGGAGTTTCTGCTTCCTCCAGATAACACTAGTTTCTGAGCAAGATAAGCACGGGAGTTCGCGTATATAGCTGTATGTGTAATGCAAGCCAATTTCAGCTGTATTCTGGCCTCCAATGCTTTCAGATGTGGTTGAATTTCCTAGTGCCGGTAAGTAGTCTGGTGGCCACGTTGAGGCAGGCTTTTAAAGGTGCCAGGGAGATCTTGGGTAAACCCGAGAGGGTGGAACAGCCATATTCCAGCCTAGAGATGACTAGTGCTTGGACTGCCATTTTTAGGTCGGGGCATCGATGAAGGGTTTCAGCTTCCGTAGGTAGCTCAAATGTTTTCCGCCTGTTGGCCTGCCCGACACTGCAGGAGTGAAGAATTTCCCAGTCCCCTACACCCACCATAGTCCCCACGTACCCAATAAAAACAATCAGGGTGATGGGTGACCTCGATGTAGGGAGAAGGTGGGTAAACAAAAGAGGGAGTAAAGATGTTTCAGATAAGGCAGCATACTTCCTTCTAGCACACAACAGCACTCTGATAGACCACAGCCGTGGCCTTAAAAAGAAGGAACAACAAGTTATTACTTGTGACCAGCTTAAAGACAGAACTGAGTGCACACAAGATCCCACAGACGCCCCAACTTACCCAGTTCTGTGGAACGAGAGACTCTGGATAGGCACAATAATATTTTACTCCGGATAGTTACTCCACTTATCCTGAGTAAGTATAGTAGCTGCACACGATGACCAAAACAAAATAGAAGGTGAAGGGAAGGAATAGGGAAGGCAATCCAATTTCTAATGTCCAGTATTCTTTGTCTATGTATACCTTCTCCCTATGTAGCCATCACAGAAAGGGGAAAAAGAGTCTCTAAATAACTCACCAGAGCACCCAAAAAAAAGTCAAATCCAAACACAACGAAGGAACACAGAAAAACAGCAGCATTTCAGTTCCATCGTGATTCCGCCCAAAAAAACATAACGACAGACTGCACAAATCCAGGAAGTCCGTTATCAGAAAACAGAGGAGACACGCAGCCGCGTATCTCCGTATAAACTTCTCCAGAAATCCAGTCACGGAAAAGACTCCTACTCTTCTCAAGAATTCAAAAGGAAAAAACGACTAAAGGGGCAAGTGAGCAAACACGAGCCCTTTATAGAGGACTCCACAGCAAGGTACTCGGAATTCAAAAATCAGGAACAGGAAGTCCTGTGGCATGGGACCGTAAAAGAAACCAAGCACCGGATTCTAGATGGTAGGTTCTTTTAAGAGGAACCTAAGGGAACGTCCACAAGTTCCAATGTGCACTCAGTTGAGAAATTAAATCATACAGGGGATATCAGGAGGAAATAAACAGAAGGCACCCGCACCCATCCCCCTAATTCCCAACAAAGTGGAACCTGGCTGATTTAGCCATCAAGTTATTGTGGTCCCGCATGTTCAGGTTGCAGTCGAGGATTATTCCCAGACATTTGGCTGAGTCCACGATAGTCGGTGGGCAGTTTAAGGCTGTAATAGCCTTGATCCACATCTGAATCTCTGGTTTGGCTTTTGTTGGGGAGATTAGGATAAATTCGGTTTACTTTGCCGATCTCCTCGAGTGATGACATTTTGATGTATATTTGGGTGTCATCCACTTACATATGGTAGGGGATGTTAGCGGTGCGTAGTACTTTAGTATGCGGCTCTAAATAGACATTAAAGAGGGCGGGGGACAGGGTTGATCCTTGAGGGACTCGAACCGTGACTGGGGAGGGAGCTGATAGGTTGCCGTTAATTAGGAATCTCTGTGACCGGTTGTGGAGGAAGGACCTGAACCATTCTAGAATAAAGCCATCCAAGCCCATCCTGAGTTTGAGGCATTCAAGTAGTTTTTCATGGTTGACCGTGTCGAAGGCCAAGGATAGGTCAAGGAGGATTAGGAGGCAGGTTTTGCCTTGGTCTAGTGCTTGGAGGGCGTCATCCACGATGTGGAGCATGGTCGTTTCAGTGCTGTGTCCCGGTCTGAATCCAGATTGAGAGTCATTGGGTAGGTGGAAGTTGTTGATGTGTTGACTTAGTTTTCTGTTGAACAAACTTCTCTAACACGTTGGCTAGCAGAGGGATATTGGAGAACGGTCTAAAGTTGTCAGGGGAGGTAGGATCCGGCAATGTTTTTTTTTAAATGGGGAGGACTTGGCTGGCTTTCAAAGAGTCAGGAATCGATCCCTGTTGGAGAGAGGCATTTTTTATTGCAGTCTAGTTGGGAAAAATGGATTGAGTGGCAGCAGCGAGGCAGTTGGAAGGTAGGGGGTCATTAAAGTGATTATTCGGGTTTAAGGTGGAGAGGATTTTAAAGATGAAGTCTTCGTCATAGTAATTGAAGTCGGTCCAGCGTGCTTGATTTCTGGGTGAGGCCAGTTTGGGTGGCCCAGACTGGGGAGGCAGGTCAGGGAAGGGTTGAGAATATCTAGCAGCACTGAGTTCATGTCCTAAGGCTGTGATTTTATCAGCAAAGAAAGAGGAGAACTCCTCAGAATATATTAAGGACTTAGGAGTTTCTTTCGTTGTTTTGGCTAGCTTATTTGATTGGTGTTTGACCATATCAGAGAGCTTGCAGGGTCTATTCTTGGCATTCCCCAGTTCCGATCTGAAGTATTCTTTTTTTGAGTTGAGGATGTTATTGTTGTAGACGTTTCTCGCCTGGCAGAGTAGTTTTAGATTCGCCGCAGAGGGGTGCTGTCTTCAATTTCTTTCCAGATTGCCAGAGGGTTCTCCTCTCCATGTTGAGGGATCCAGTGAACCAGGGATTTCTGTCTTTGACTTGTGTTCTTTTTGAGTAGTGATCATTGAGGTCACTAACTGAAGTTATATGCGGAGGGGGGGAGGTCAGATTTACAACGAGCCTCCAGTTTCCTGTGGTAAAGGTTCTTAGTGTCTCTGATCCAGCGTTTGGGGATCACCGGTTGCGGTGCCTTTGTCTTGTGGGTCCCGGGTAAAAGGAAGGAAATGGCGTGGTGGTCCGACCAGTCACATGGGTTTATGGAGATAAGCTTGATGGAAGATTCCTTAGAGGTAATCCAGTCCAGGGTGGCCCCTTTAGAGTGAGTAGGCAGTGAGCAGGCTTGGGTCAGGGCTAGATCAGCTAAGAGGTCATAGATGGCATTGACATGCTGATCCTTGGGGTCGTTCCAGTGCAGGTTGAAATCACCCACAAAAATCTCTTTAGCGTTAGAGGAAATCTTAGATGTGATAATTTCTAAGGAATGATCGGTGAAAGAGTCGTTCAGGCCTGGGGGGTGATAAAAAAATATGCAAATTGCACAGTTGAATTGAGTTGCTGCAAATGGAGAGGGCAAGGTATTCGCAGGAGTCCATGGTGTCCACGGAGAGTTCCGTGACAAGGAGGTTAGATCGGTAGATGCAGGCGATGCCTCCTCCCTTCCTGTTGAATTGTCTGTCTAGTCTGGCAGTGTTGTAGTTGGGAGGGACTAGTAGGTCCAGGCAAGGAGATGAGTAGTCATTGAGCCACGATTCCGTTAGAATTGCTAGGTCTAAGTTTTTGTTCAGGATGAGATGAGCGATATCGGAGGCATGCTTAACTGCTGATCAGCAGTTGATTAAGAGACCAGAAAGAGGGGGATCGGTGGAGGGTCAGGGATCTGTGTGGATAGGAGTACAGGCGCAAGGTTGTTTTTAACCACACTTCTGTTACGGTGGGTTGCTGCTCTGTTAGGGTTGATGGTGACCATGCTGATGGCATGTTCAGGACTCGCAACTAGTGGACTCGGGGTGACTTAGACAGTGTTGTGGTCTTGGAGGATTGCTAGGATTTAGTTTTCAGTGAGTCTAGTGGAGAAGAGGTGGCAGTGGTAGGATTGTAAGAGAGGGCGAGAGCTCTGGTTTCCTCCTCAGATATGTGGTAAGATTGCTTGCGCGGGCGGGGGTGTCTTAAGGTTAGTGTTAGTAGGTTAGAGAGAGATCTAGGCTCTATAGATGAGCCTACTAACCAGTGAGCCAATGGTTTGGAGGCAAGAAAGTTTTCAAGATGAGCATACGATTTATGGGCAGCAGAATAATATGTATAATCTTTCACTCCAGGGTGATGAGAGCGCCAGACATCCTGAAGACCGTTATTTGCCAACCACCCCAAACCCCCGGAGGAGAAGGCCCCGGCCTGTATCGACCTCAGTCCAGACCGATCCATCTCTGTATCCATTACCAGGTTAAGGTCACCTCCCACTAGGACAGCCGCATCTGGAGATGCCAATACTTAAGGCTTTAAGAGTAAACAATTCTTGTTGGGTATTAGGCGTGTAGATAGAGGCCAGTGTAATGTATGTGTTCTCCCATGAAATTCTAATGCACCAAAAGAGGTCTGCATATTTCAGCTAAAGAACCACTACCTTAGCAGGGAAATGTGCTCAGATCAGGATTACCACCCCCTTTTCTTGGTCGCGTCAGAGGACCAGAACTGCTGTGGGAAGCGTTATGTAACCATGCGCATAATGTCCCTAGAGAGGAGATGAGTCTCCTGAAAAAGGCAAATATCGCCACCCGAATTTTCCAACAGGTAAAGGATTATTCAATCCTCTAACATTGAGGCTTATAACCTTTAGATTCCAAGGAGGAGAGGAGTTGGCCTAACGGCTAGGGTAGTCGAACTCGAATCTGGGGAACCGGGTTTGAGTCTCGACAATGACACAGAACATCCTGTGATTCTGGGCAAATCACTTAATATCCCCGTGCCTAGCAAAAATTAATGTGTCCTCATGTAACGCAACTGGTGCTATGTAAAGTGATCTGATACCCGATAAAGTTGGTACACCGGCTGATGTGCAGTTCTCCCTCCGGGGCCTACCCAGACCATCGTGGACTAACGTTAGCAGCTGAAGACAGATGTGAAGGTCAATAGCGACTGGTGCGGAAACCCAAAAAAAAGAAAAACAACAACTCCTAAAAGCAAAGTAAACCCCCCAATTCCCCTAACAAGTAGAACAAAGAATGACAAGAGTTTGTCTGTAAATGTAGACCCATAGGGGTGGTGACACAGCAGCAGACTTTTATGACTTAGCACCTCGTCTCTGCCGTTTGGCGAGATTGTGTCCTTCAACGGGGGCCGCGAGCAGGTTCAGTGGGTCCCCCTAGCTTGACTTCAAGTATACCATCCCGGAGGACCTTTGGCGAGATATTTCAAGAGGAGATCGGGCGGTCTGGAGGTTGGGACAGCAAAGTGAGCACTCCCTCCCTTTCTTTGCCAATCGTCTCTGGGTCCGGTTTGAGCTTGGAGGCCAATCCCCTGACCTGCCGCCATCGTGGGAGCCTCAGCGAAGAAAACTAATGGGGTCCACCTTCTTGCTCGACCACCGAGGTGTTCGTCAAACCCCAACACCTCAAGTGATTCCTTAAAGGAACAAAGCTGCCTCAATTGCCCTTGGTACTTGAAGATAATTCGAAAGGGATGACCCCAGGAGTACGAGATTCCTTGTTCACATAGGTGGGAGGTTATGACTCGAAATTCTCGCCTTTTGACCAAGGTAGATGTTGCTAGACCCTGAAAGAATGTGGGAGTATGACCTTGAAATCGGATCAGCTGGGTCTGTCGCATTTTGCGAATAAGCTTCTCCTTGAGCTGGAAATCGTGGACACACACAAGGATATCTGGTGGTGGAGCCTTTTCCCTTCTAGGCAGTCCCAACCTGTGTACCCGATCTATCTGTATGTCTTTGGTGTTATCGCTGCCCAGCACATGTTGAAAAAGGGCGAGGACATATGCCATAAGATCGTCACCCTCCACCTGCCAAGGAACTCCCCTAATCCTTACAATATTTTGTTGAGAGCGATTCCCAAGGTCCTCAGCATGCGCCTGCAAGTCTAAGTGCTGCTCCTGGAGGCGAATAAAGTCTTATTACATCATAGCGATCTCCTCGTCCCTACTAGTGTCATGTTCCTCTAAGGTGCCAACAAGTTCTCCAACCTCCTCTATATCACGTCTGATTTCTTTCAGGTCAGTGGAGAGTTGGCCTTTCAGTTTTTGTATGTCCTCTTTGAGAGATGAAAACAGCTCTGCCATAAAAGTCTTAGTTGCTGGGCAATAAACACCTTCTACCCCTTCCGACTGACCCTCTCTGCTGTGTGTGCCGCTAGCCGGGCAGACTCCCAGTCTGCTTCTGCAGCATTTCTTTCAGGGACCTGTCTTTCTTTGTGCGAGCTGTGGCCATGTTAATGTGTGGCACCTGCTGATGCTTCTCAGGTGGCGGCTGTTTTTTGGAGAGTGTACAGCGCCCGGAGATCCCAATATCAGTTAGTATTGCTGCGACAAAAAACTATCATACACCATCTGCAGCTTAGTCTACCATAACCAACCAAAATGGATTCAGAGAGCTCCAGACACTTATAAGGATCTGCTACAGGGGAGGCCCGCTGACTACACTGTGCTGGAAAGAGCTAAGGCTACGCTCTCCTTCGCAGGCTGATCGGAAACCACCAGGGATCTCCGACCCAAGCCGTGGCCAAGTGCATATGTGGGCCAGCGGAGCTGCAGTGCTCAAATGTCCTAAGGGAGCTTGTTATGATCGTGCCCCTGAGGTACTCCAAATCTTCTGCCTCTTAGCTCGTGAGCCCCCTCATCCCAGTTGCACGGGGCTCCAGTCTCTTAAGTAGGCCCGGGGCGGGGAGGTCTGACACCTTCAAAACATCAAAGCGAGCCGGGGCAGCTCCCTTCCTCCGGAGGCGTAGGGACGCAAGGGGCAGTGAACATTGTCCGCTAATGCCGCAGAGCGTTCAACTACTCACCCGGAAGCCTCGATAGGCCCAAAGATCTTCTGACTGTCCTCAAATCGCAAAATGGCGGCTGTCCATCTCCCTCTCTTGCCAGAGTGCAGCAATCACATTTACTGCTTGTCCCTGACGGGAGATGGCCGTACCCAAGCTCCCTGGGGGTCCAAAAGCCTCTGGATCAGGACCGCACACGTTATGGGGACGTGCAGCACCTCGCCGTAACAAGCCCCGGAACGTCACTGCAGGCATCAAGATGGCGGGCGCTGTTCCACCTCCGTCTATGCAGACCTCCGCAAGTCCAGGGTCTTCTGCGTCCTCAACTTCCCACCGCCAGGTCAGTTACCACAAGCTCCAGGTGTCGGCATGGGCAAGCTGTCACTTCCCTCTCACCCCGGCCTGCCTCTCCGGTCACCAAGGCACTCACAGCCCTCGCTCTGCTGCATTTGGACCAGTCTCTGTCCCCACCTTCTTCTCCCTGGTCTAGAGGGTTCCTAAATGCGGCCACACTGGATCAATCCCGCTGGGCCTCCGTTCTTCTTCTACGCCTGGTTCTCCCCGCTAGGAATTATGACCGGGAATGGCCTGCAAAACAAAGCTAAATCAGAGCCCATAGGAATGAATGGGAAGGTATTCCTTAATTGCGAATCGGAATTTGCGAGTCGCAATTAAGGAATGCCATGGAATCGCAAAATATTTGCATTTTTTTTTATTACATCCTGTTTTGCAATTCTCAAATAGCAATTCTCTAAAAATCGCTATTTGAGAATCGCAATAACAGTATTTGATACATATGCCCCTAAGAGTCTAATACCTTGACTGTGTCTAGAGTGGTGTTAAGCCACTTCCAAGCCGCTAGGGATTTATCATCCCCTGTAGGAGAGGGATGATAAGCTGTATGTTTAAACCAGCAGTCCAAGTCACTATAGTTAATATTTCCTTTTTCTGTGAGGAATCACTGAATGATGACTTCTGAGCCCTTTTCAGATCAGAACTAATCATGGGCGCTGCCTTGCTCACCAGGCTAAAGAGTGGATGATTTGGCACTTTTTCCTGAACTATTTTCAGTTATGGGTTGTTCACCAGCTCTAGTTGGATTGGGGTTGAAATGATGATGTTATCTGCTGCTGGTGTCGCAGACGGAAGCATAAAGCTGGGTTTAGCCATTTGATGTTGACTGGATGTGAAGTCTGTTTGCTGAATGATGGTCTTCTTAACACATGTTCTTGATGTCAGTGAGCTTGATTTCTTTTTTGAAATGCCCTTTTTCATTCCTGGATGTTTGGTGCACATTTTTGCCAGACTAGTAAATGGGGCTACGTGGAATGCCACTGTAGTGCTTTCTTTTGCTGGAAAATGGTTGGAGCTCAGACCTCCAAAGAGGATGTCAATCATTCAGTTATGGGGGATGTCAACCAATTGTCCACTTCAAAAGAGCACTGACCCTGCCAGTTTTGTCAAAGTTTAGCCAAACCTAATCAATTTTGTCTCGTGAGTAAAATAGAGCGAACAGTGAAAGCAGTTGGAGAAATGTGCTCTTAGCCCACAACCTTTGGCTGACCGCTGAGAAAGCACTGAACTTTGGCCAAATAGCTCACTAACTGCTCGTCGAAAGTTAAGACAGAGTTAAGGCATTTCAGCCCTTACAAAACATGACGATAATAGTTGAAACTTTACAGTCTGGCTGCCAGACTGTGTTGTGCGCCAAAGATGTTGCCTGTAGGGTGTTTTGGCGGGAAAGGAGAGCTTGGTGTCACGCGGCCTTTGCTTAGCACCTCCCCGGCCTTTGCTCCAGCACCAGCACCAGCGCTGTCACGACTGACGTTTTGCAGCATAAGTGACTACCAGTGTGACTGTGGACTAGTACACACATACTAGAGAGAGGTTTACAGGTATGCCCATGATGGGCAACAACCCGATATATACAATATATGAAAACTAGACAATCACTGGTGCAGTGTAAAAATTTGACCCTTGCCCTGATGAATTTGTCGTAAGTTCCCCCTGGCAATGAAACATGTCGGCTTTTAAATGAGCAGACACACAGTACGGAATAAAGTAGCATAGCCAGTGTTTTCTAGCTCGGTTTTAGACTGGGAATGGCGGTGTTTCAGGCCAGATCCCGCCAGTCACTGAAGGGTTGACATTGCCACACATCCAGATAATCTATCTGGTATACTGGCAGCACATGACACCACACCTAGCACTTTGTCTCTTTTGCTTTGTCTTATTTTATCACAATTTGTGTTATGGTTTGGTGGTTGCTGATGATGAGAACCTGAGGACGCAGGCGAGTACCAGTCTGCAGACTCCCATGGTGTTACTCCCGTGAGGCACTGCCAACCTTTTCTCACCTTTTTTCATACTTGCTTATGTCTGGTCTTTTCACACCAGAGGGTGGGATAGACAATGGGAGAGAGGATGCACAGACACAACTGATTTTAATAGTAAATTGGTGATCGAGGTCCTTCCTGAGCAGACGGTATTAGGATTTCCGCTGGTCCGTCACACAAAGTTGTGTGCCTGTCTGGAAGGGCCACTGAGCTAGGTGTTCACCCTCTGAACAGGTCCATTGTTATTTATGATTGTGTGAGTGGGGGGCGACCTGTTGTGTACCCCTTGCAGCTCTTTGTTGTATTTGGAAATATAAGTACAGACCATCAGCTCAAATTGCGGTACATAGAACTGTCCCCTGAGATTAAGTTGGCAATACGCTGGGTTTGCGCTAGCAATTAACCTTGCCACAATATTTATTGTTTCCATGTAAAAGCACATCTGAATATATAATGCCTGGTTCCTTGAGTTCTTCTGTGCCCGTCTTGGATTGACTCCATATGGTATTTCCTGTTTAAGTCTGTCCTCAAGGATTACCCATCTCTTCCTTCTGGGTTGACTCCATGTAGCGTTTCATTGGTGGTTTAAAGTGCTTCTGGGGATTTAGGCCTCAATGCCTCTTGTTGGACAATAACTAAATACCATTTAACACTCTTTAGTAGTTCAACAGCGCCATCAATGCATTGCTCCATTGCCGCTCCTGGGAAGACTCTGCATAGTATTTCCTGATGGTCTAGCTCATCCACCTGAGGTTTGGTTACTAACACTCCTGGACTGGCCCCATTTAATATCTCACTGGTAGCACTACTGCCTTATGGTATGTCTATGTTTGCATGGCCCCTTCACGGGTCCTTTGCTCTTTCATGACTGCTTGCACGATGAGTTCACGTCTGCATGCTCCATCTCCTCGAATGACCTCCTCCGTGACAAATTATGTTAAAACTCTTTTTTATTGTTTTTTATATGGTACAAGCAAAGTTGCATTAACAATGTCAGACAATAATATTATTTTCTCATCATGCAGACATATACAATACTGTATATCTTATTGGATCCATACCTCCTCAATGACCTATTGCATTATATTTTGTGAACATATTCAAGAGAGCTGCATGACAGGTTGTAAAATATTTCTATCCTCTATATGAAAGATTGCGTGACAGATTGCATGAAAAAAGGCTTACAAATGGTGTGGCTACCGAGTGATTAATTGAGCACAAAAGGGTAGTGATTCAGTTAGGGAATGGAGAGGCTGGAATCAAATACCTACTAACAATAAAAAAAATGCACCTCCAACCAATGATCAAACATTAATCTAACAGCCTCAGAAGTTACTTTTATTTACTCCGAGATTCATCAATTAATATTTTGACTTGTATTTATAAAGTTTTCCCCTTATTTTGAATTAAAACATACACCTCAGTGTTATTTTTTATATTTACTAGAAACAGTGTAAACAAACACTACAATATTTACATGATGCACAGACAATTAATCTGGTGTTAAAAAACAAGATTAATACATGAACAAGTCAATGCAACACTAAACATTGATGCAGTGTTAAACCCAATGTACAGACACATCAAAACAGGCTCATTTGTCCTACTATCTTTTTTATGGTACCGGGACCTATTACATTCAAGTCTTTGATACTATATACTTTCAAGGTCTTGAAAGGGTCAGAGTGCTAATCTAGAACTCTATGTCTGCGCTTATTCAATCAAGCCCAGACTATACATTATTCTGTGTATTAGTTCTTTGACGTCACTCTTGGACTCAAGGTGTAAACGGCAACACGTTTCAACCTTCATAATCGGACCTAGGAATGGTTTGATTGAAGGTCTTCATCAGGGCGGAAAGGGATTCAAGTAGGACGTTGCATATTTCCGGTTCTTCTGGTCTTTTTGAACCACTATTCGCGGAGGTCATCATATAAGTGTAATTCCTAAACTTCTTGTCGCCTCAATGGTCATGGTATCTTTGTGTTAATGGTGATTTCCTCCTTCAGCGTACAAGCCACAGCTCCATGATGACTCGACACCGGACTAACAAGGAGCTGTGGCTCGTACGCTGAAGGAGAAATATGCAGTGTCCTACTTGAATCCCTATCCGCCCTGACTCTCTACATTGGCTGTCTATTAATAAAAGAATCCTTTTCAAAGCCATTTGTTTTTGTCATCGGAGCCTGCAGGGCAAAGGCCCTAGTTATCTCCATGATTTACTTGTCCCCTATAATCCGATTCGACATCTTAGACCTATCGGAGCCTATCTGGTTAAAGTTTTCAAAGTCCGAAGAGCAAGAATGGGTCCACGATCGTTCGGCTCTTTGGCAGCCAAGAATTGGAATGCATTACCTCCTCTCCGTGCCGAGCCACCGGAGAACATTTTCCGGAAAAGATCGAAAACTTGGCTTTTCCATGTCTGAAGCTCGTATCCATTCTACCTCTTTTCTTTGTGTCCCGTTTTTCCAGCTTTTTAGAGAGTGGTCTTTAGCGCAGGGACACACCAGTTGGTGTAATCAGACGCTTTATAAGTGGTATTATTATTATTATTATTAGTTAAAGAACTGGAAGATAGAGAGAGGGGCAAGGTGCTAGCACACACACATACTCCTATATACCCAATTTAGTTTTATACATGTACATTTTATATTGTGTTTCTACTCATGTGATTCCCTACTTGCTGATTTTTTCCACATGGTGTGGAACTGTCCCCATATTACTAAATATTGGGAAAAGCTATACTCACAACTTGAAGGCACACTTTTCAGAACATAATTACATACCTCTGAGATGCATCGCTTAGGGCTGTTTCAAAGGCCTAAACCCAAAATAATAGGCAATACATTTCTTGCAATGGCAATGAGATGAGGGTGTGGGGGGTGAGGCAAGGAAGGGCCCCTCATATTGTAGGTCAGCTAATAAAGCAAAAACAATGGGCCAAGTTAGGAAGCATTGTGTTTTGTGGTGAAGGAAGATGAGGAAGACATACACGTCCGTTAGCTGACTTACGTGACAAGGTATCTGATAGAGACTTCTAACTGCAGATTCCATACCTTAAAATTATCCCCAGGCATCAGACTGTATTCAGAATTCTTTTCATGGGTAGTTCCCCTGCGCCATCTTAGGTATAGTCGGTAGCCTCTGCATGTCTGCGCCGGTAGTGGCGTGCACGGTGCCTATATAGGCGCCACCCCAGAGCGCTGAAGTTCTTTTCTTTCCACACCAGTCAGCACAGATCCAGACAAGAGCTAACCCTGTAGTAATTTTTTGACTAAACTTTTTTCAAGTCTTTATGAAGTTTTTCCTTATGGTATGGCAGGGATGTCAACTAGGATTGTACAAAACAGGTTTGGGTAGTAGTGGCCCTGAACAGGGAAATAACCGCACCTCATAATAATGTCTCTAACTAAGGTTAAGTCACCATATCAAAAGGACAGGGGTGGCGTGCACCAGTACACGAAACCGGTGGGATGGCTTACCATGGATTCCTTCATGTATACTCACCAGGGCGGCCGGCTACCATATACAAGCTCAATCAAATCAACTCATTTCTGTGAAAGTGGTTACAATTTATCGAAGTACCCACGTATGGATTCTCGCATACTATGGGATTTGAAACTTTATCGTCTATCTTAAATACGTTGGAGGGCCATCATTTTCGTCATACTTGAATAGGATACTCTCGTTTTGTTGATGTTTCTTGTGTGGATACAGTACAGCGAGTTATTAGAATAGACCATATGACACCAGAGACTGTTTTACTTAACTGCCTTGAAAAAGTCAAGAGTGATGAAACATGTGTTCGCTGTTGTTTCTGTGGAGGCATTGTTTCTTCATAATAAACCAACTTTTTAATGGAAACTTGATTGCGTTCTTTTTGGGAAAAGCTTATTACCTGGACTTATATATACCAATTATGTTCCAAAGATAGTACAAGAATACATGATCAACATTAAGCATGTGATTGTATGTACAAGTATTTGCTGCTGTTTTGGATCAAGCGACTTTTTAGGAGAGTGCTGGGTGCGGTACCTTTATATGTCATCAAGGAAGGCCAGTTCTAAACCCTGCGACATCCAGCTTACCCTCGGTGGCAGTCAAAGCGAATGTCTTGTCAGAAGTGCTTCATCAGAGCCGCTTCTCCCTTTTTAATGAGGCACATTCTGACATCCTGCTTGGGACTTGCTCCAAGCCCAGCACAGGGGCTCATGTGAGCAGGACGATTGCCCGCTACCACCGCCCCTCTCCGGGGGATCCATTCTTCCTCACACAACACCACACCCTGGAGAGCTTGGTGGTCCAAGCCTCCCCCTCCCATGTAAATCCTGGTGCATCCCGTAACAGCACCACCGGATTAAGAATCCAAGATGTGCCAATACACATTAAAGGAACCAAGAAAATGACACCGAATTTTGTCTTATTATGCTGAATACGAACGTATACTGTTCATTTTATGACTTTTTATGTGTGCACAGGACTGTTACAATGCTTGTATGTGGTTGGTTTTCCACCACAAAGTAAGGGGTTAGTAGGGTCGCCTCTTTCCTGTTAGCACCTCTATAATTTGATCTATGTCCAATTGACCTCCGTAGATTGTGCAGAGCGCCACCAGTTCCTCTACACTAAAACCCTAGCTGTCTGTATCATAACTGGGTCCTGAAGTCCTGGCTCCCGGTGAGACTCGAAATATGCACATCAGATTCTGCAGTAGCTGCTGACTGTTTTTATGCGCACACTTGGCTGTGCCCTGAAAGACCTCACCTCCTGGCTTAAACGGAGAGTGAAAATCTAAACGGGAGTATACAGTAATCCAGGTAAAGCATGTTAGTATTGTGGCTCTAGCACACCACAGGTAAACTACCTCTGTTATTATTAGAGTCGTTGAGGCCTCACACCCCTCATCTAGCTGGACCCCTTGATTTCTGAATGACAGTGCCGGGTTGGTATTTAGGCCAACACAGCTGGTAACATGTCAGGGGTCCGGCCTAGACCGGATGAGGCCGGGCTGGGCTAGCCCCTTGATCCAACGACTTCGGGTCTATGGGCCATATGTATGAAGCTCAAATGGGTTCGCAAATGCCGAAACTCGCAGAATTTTGGCGTTTGCAAACTCATTTTCGCTAACTGGTATGTATGTAGCAAAATTGAGTGCAAAATAAGGAATTGCAAAATTTGCGATTCCACATTTTGCGATTGCATATAAGGAATCACAAATTTTGTGATTCCTTAAATGCAATGTAAGAAGCATTAAAAAAAATGCAAATTGGCCTTAAGGATTCGCAAATTACCACCACCTTGATAATTCCTTGAAAAATTCACTTTTTTGCATTTTTCAAAGTGCAATGTGAAGCACATACATGCCCTTAGAGCATGTGTGTGCGCCACATGTGCACCCATGCTAATTTCAGGGGTGCAACAGGGTGTCCTTTGGACACCCCTGCACCCTTGAAATTATTCTCAATTTGCGATTCTCAAATTGTGAATCGCAAATTGAGAATACCTTCCTATTCATTCCTATGGGCCTCCTGGCCCATAGTAAAGAATGGGAAATTATTCCTTAATTGCGATTTGCAATTTGCTAATCACAATTAAGGAATTTTAAGAAATCGCAAAAAAAATGCGATTTTCTACATACAGACCAATTTGCAAATCTCAAATAGCGATTTCTAAAAAATCGCTATTTGAGATTCGCAAATCTGGATGTTCATACATATGGCCCTTGGTGACTTCCCCTTTTAGTTGCTGGTAGTCTGGGACGCACTCACTGCAGAGATTCTGCTGTTTAATTTGGGTACAAGTTCCCCTGGGCCAGTGAGTGTCGCTGTCAGGATTTGAGGACTGTATTGGCCCAATAATCCCCGATTTGCATGAATTCTAAGAATATTAAGAAAGATTGCCGCACCGGGATATCAAGGGACCGACTAGTAAAACTGAGCTGCAAAACAAAATATGTAGCCTTAACATGTACTTGAGTGGACATGAGCCTATTATCAGCTTATTTTTGAGTAGCTTTGTCTTGAGGGGACCTTCGCCTGTCACTCAATTCTGTTAGTTCTGGGCTCATATACCATCCAGACTCTGGAAGACTTATAATAGATAAAACTGTATTGTTTCGTATTGTCCTGTGTATTTTCAAATCAGGGTGAGAGGGATGGGTAAGAGGAAGGCCGGGAATGTGTTGAAGCCAGAGAGATGGGGCGTGGGGGTCACAACAATCACTAATGAAAGACTTATCAGGGGCCATGGGGGCTATCGAACAACAAATACATTCAGTAGAGGAGTCACTAAATCAAGGGAAAAATGAGCTATTGGTACTGTAAATGACAATTCTTATTAATATGTGGTGGCTTTGAAAATATATAAATTAATAGCATTGTTATTCACAAAGCCAATAGCTTACACTTTCCACAAGTCCTATTGGCTATGGCAATGCTTGTTGGTAGGAAGCAAGGACAGTGCTGTTGTGGTGCTGAGTGATGCTGTTGTGGTGCTGAGTGATGATGTGGTTCGGCTGAGTGATGTGGTGGTGTATTAGAGTGATGTGGTGGTGTCCCTCAGTGGTGTGGTGGTGTCCCTGAGTGATGTGGTGGTGTTCCTAAGTGATGTGGTGGTGTTTCCTGAGTGATGTGGTGGTGTCTGTGAGTGATGTGGTGGTGTCCCTGAGTGATGTGGTGGTGTCCCTGAGTGATGTGGTGGTGTCCCAGAGTGATTTGGTGGTGCCCCTGAATGATGCCCCTGAGTGATGTGGTGGTGCCCCTGAGTGATGTGGTGGTGTCCCTGAGTGATGTGGTGGTGTTCCTGAGTGATGTGATGGTGTCCCAGAGTGATTTGGTGGTGTCCCAGAGTGATGTGGTGGTGTCCCAGAGTGATGTGGTGGTGTCCCAGAGTGATGTGGTGGTGTCCTATAGTGATGCGATGGTGTCCTATAGTGATGCGATGGTGTCCTATAGTATTGCAATGTTTTCCTATAGTGATGTGGTGGTATCCTATAGTGATGTGGTGGTGTCCTAGAGTGATATGGTGGTGTCCTAGAGTGATATGGTGGTGTCCTAGAGTGATATGGTGGTGTCCCAGAGTGATGTGGTGGTGTTGTGTGGTGTTCAGCAGTGTGAGGCGTACAGCCGTGTGAGGCATGCAGCAGTGTGAGACGTGCAGCAGTGTGTGTCATGTAACAGTGTGTGACGTGCAGCAGTGTGTGGCGTGCAGCAGTGTGTGGTGGGCAGCAGTGTGTGGCATGCAGCGGTGTGAGTATTGCATCAGTGTGCAGCGTGCAGCAGTGTGAGGCGTGCGGCAGTGTGAGTCATGCGGTAGTGTTCAGCATGCAGCAGTGTGAGTAATGCAGCAGTGTGCAGTGTGCAGTGTGCAGCAGTGTGCAGCGTGCAGCAGTGTGTGGCATGCAGCAGTGTGAGGCGTGCAGCAGTGTGAGGCATGCAGCAGTGTGTGGTGTGCAGCAGTGTGTGGCGTGCAGCAGTGTGTGGCCAGCAGCATTGTGTGGCCAGCAGCAGTGTGTGGTGTGCAGCAGTGTGAGGCATGCAGCAGTGTGAGGCATGCAGCAGATTGAGGCATGAAGCAGTGCATGGTGTATAGCAGTGTGTCATGCAGCAGAGTGAGTAATGCAGCAGTGTGCAGCGTGCAGGTGTGTGATGAGTGCAGCAGTGTGATGCGTGCAGCATTGTGAGGCGTGCAGCAGTGTGAGGCGTGCAGCAGTGTGAGTCGTGTAGCAGTGTGCAGCATGCAGCAGTGTGCAACGTGCAGCAGTGTGAGGCGTGCAGCAGTATGCGGCGTGCAGCAGTGTGAGTCATGCGGTAGTGTTCAGCATGCAGCAGTGTGAGTAATGCAGCAGTGTGCAGCGTGCAGCAGTGTGAGGCATGCAGCAGTGTGAGGCGTGCAGCAGTGTGAGGCGTGCAGCAGTGTGTGGTGTGCAGCAGTATGTGGTGTGCAGCAGTGTGTGGCGTGCAGCAGTGTGTGGCCAGCAGCATTTTGTGGCCAGCACCAGTGTGTGGTGTGCAGCAGTGTGAGGCATGCAGCAGTGTGAGGCATGCAGCAAATTGAGGCATGAAGCAGTGTGTGGGGTGCAGCAGTGTATGGTGTGCAGCAGTGTGTCATGCAGCAGAGTGAGTAATGCAGCAGTGTGCAGCGTGCAGGTGTGTGATGCGTGCAGCAGTGTGATGCGTGCATCCATGTCATCAGCCTCCTTCGGAAGGTGTTTCCTCTCCTCCCCGACAGCTCGAGGAAGACCTTGGTCCAGGCCCTCGTATTGAGTCGCCTGGACTACTGTAACGGTCTTCTCCTAGCGGCCAATGAAGGCGTACTAAACAAGCTCCAAGTTGTACAGAACACCGCAGCACGCCTGGTGACTAATGCTCCCCCCAGAACTCCATCCCGGCACCTTCCTAAACTACTCCACTGGCTGCCCATCCGGAAACGGGTGGAATTTAAGACCTGATGTGTGGTGCACAAAAGTCTGCATAATCTAGGGCCGTCCTATCTTGCAGAAAAATTTGTCCATCATTGCCCCTCACGCAACCTGCGCTCTAGTAACCAGTTGTTACTGCAGATTCCCCGATTTAGCAAGACCAGACAGGGAGGACGTGCCCTCTCTGTTATGGGCCCACGTCTATGGAACAGCCTTCCTTTCTCCCTCAGGCAGTGTACCAGCCACTCAATCTTCAGGAAGAGTCTTAAGACCACTCTGTTTCAGGACTAGAGCCTCTCTCTCCTAGCACTCTCAGACAGCACTGCGCGGAGATACACCTCCGGGTGTGATTCCGGCGCGTTACAAAATCACAAATAAATAAATAAATAAATAAATTGTGAGGCGTGCAGCAGTGTGAGGCGTGCAGCAGTGTGAGTCGTGTAGCAGTGTGCAGCATGCAGCAGTGTGCAACGTGCAGCAGTGTGAGGCGTGCAGCAGTATGCGGCGTGCAGCAGTGTGAGGCATGCAGCAGTGTGCAGCATGCAGCAGTGTGCAGCATGCAGCAGTGTGAGTAGTGCAGCAGTATGAGGCTTGCAGCAGTGTGAGGGTTGCAGCAGTGTAAGGCGTGCATCAGTATGAGGCATGCAGCAGTGTGTCATGCAGCAGTGTGTAGCATGCAGCAGTGTGAGCAATGCAGCAGTGTGAGCTGTGCAGCAGTGTGAGGTGTGCAGCAGTGTGAGGCGTGTAACAGTGTGAGGAGTGCAGCAGTGTGTGACGTGCAGCAGTGTGTGGCGTGCAGCAGTGTGAAGCGTGCAGCAGTGTGAGGCTTGCAGCAGTGTGAGGCGTGCAGCAGTGTGAGGCATGCAGAGGCATGCAGCAGTGTGAGGCATGTAGCAGTGTGTGGCATGTAGCATGCCGCAGTGTGAGTAATGCAGCAGTGTGCAGCAGTGTGAGGCATGCAGTAGTGTGACGCGGGCAGCAGTGTGAGGCGTGCAGCAGTGTGCAGCATGCAGCAGTATGAGTAATGCAGCAGTGTGCAGCGTGCCGCAGTGTGTGGCGTGCACCAGTGTGAGGCGTGCAGCAGTGTGTGGCGTGCAGCAGTGTGTGACATGCAACAGTGTGTGGCCAGCAGCAGTGTGTGGCATGCAGCAGTGTGAGGCGTGCAGCAGTGTGAGGCGTGAAGCAGTGTGTGGCGTGCAGCAGGGTGTGGTGTGAGCAGTGTGTCATGCAGCAGAGTGAGTAATGCAGCAGTGTGCAGCGTGCAGGTGTGTGATGCGTGCAGCAGTGTGATGCGTGCAGCATTGTGAGGCGTGCAGCAGTGTGAGTCGTGTAGCAGTGTGCAGCATGCAGCAGTGTGCAGCATGCAGCAGTGTGAGGCGTGCAGCAGTATGCGGCTTGCAGCAGTGTGAGGTGTGCAGGAGTGTGCAGCATGCAGCAGTGTGGAGCATGCAGCAGTGTGAGGCGTGCAGCAGTGTGAGGCATGCAGCAGTGTGTCGTGCAACAGTGTGCAGCATGCAGCAGTGTGAGCAATGCACGGTGTGAGCCGTGCAGCAGTGTGAGGCGTGCAGCAGTGTGAGGCGTGCAGCAGTGTGAGGCATGCAACAGTGTGAGGCGTGCAGCAGTGTGTGGCGTGCAGCAGTGTGTGGCAAGCAGCAGTGCGAAGCGTGCAGCAGTGTGAAGCGTGCAGCAGTGTGAGGCGTGCAGCAGTGTGAGGCGTGCAGCAGTGTGAGATGTGCAGCAGTGTGTGGTGTGCAGCAGTGTGTGGTGTGCAGCATGCAGCAGTGTGAGTAATGCAGCAGTGTGCAGCAGTGTGAGGCATGCAGCAGTGTGAGGCAGGCAGCAGTGTGAGGCGTGCAGGAGTGTGCAGCATGCAGCAGTATGAGTAATGCAGCAGTGTGCAGCATGCCGCAGGGTGATGCGTGCAGCAGTGTGAGGCATGCAGCAGTGTGTGGCGTGCAGCAGTGTATGACATGCAACAGTGTGTGGCCAGCAACAGTGTGTGGCCAGCAGCAGTGTGTGGCATGCAGCAGTGAGAGGCGTGCAGCAGTGTGAGGCGTGAAGCAGTGTGTGGCGTGCAGCAGGGTGTGGTGTGCAGCAGTGTGTCATGCAGCAGAGTGAGTAATACAGCAGTGTGCAGCGTGCAGGTGTGTGATGCATGCAGCAGTGTGATGCGTGCAGCATTGTGAGGCGTGCAGCTGTGTGAGTTGTGTAGCAGTGTGCAGCATGCAGCAGTGTGCAGCGTGTAGCAGTGTGAGGCGTGCAGCAGTATGCGGCGTGCAGCAGTGTGAGGTGTGCAGGAGTGTGCAGCATGCAGCAGTGTGCAGCATGCAGCAGTGTGAGGCGTGCAGCAGTGTGAGGCGTGCAGCAGTGTGTCGTGCAACAGTGTGCAGCATGCAGCAGTGTGAGCAATGCACGATGTGAGCCGTGCAGCAGTGTGAGGCGTGCAACAGTGTGAGGCGTGCAGCAGTGTGTGGCGTGCAGCAGTGTGTGGCAAGCAGCAGTGTGAAGCGTGCAGCAGTGTGAAGCGTGCAGCAGTGTGAGGCGTGCAGCAGTGTGAGGCGTGCAGCAGTGTGAGATGTGCAGCAGTGTGTGGTGTGCAGCATGCAGCAGTGTGAGTAATGCAGCAGTGTGCAGCAGTGTGAGGCATGCAGCAGTGTGAGGCGGGCAGCAGTGTGAGGTGTGTGGCAGTGTGCAGCATGCAGCAGTATGAGTAATGCAGCAGTGTGCAGCATGCAGCAGGGTGATGCGTGCAGCAGTGTGTGGCGTGCAGCAGTGTGTGGCATGCAGCAGTGTGAGGCGTGCAGCAGTGGGAGGGGTGCAGCAGTGTGTCATGCAGCAGTGTGAGGCAAGCAGCAGTGTGAGGCATGCAGCAGTGTGAGGCGTGCAGCAGTGTGAGGCGTGCAGCAGTGTGCAGCATGCAGCGGTGTGCGGCGTGCAGCAGTGTGAGGTGTGCAACAGTGTGAGGCGTGCAGCTGTGTGAGACGTGCAGCAGTGTGTGGGGTGCAGCAGTGTGTGGCGTGCAGCAGTGTGAGGCGTGCAGCAGTGTGAGGCGTGCAGCAGTGTGAGGTGTGCAGCAGTGTGTGGCTTGCAGCAGTGCGCAGCATGCAGCATTGTGTCATGCAGCAGTGTGCAGCACGCAGCATTGAGAGTAATGCAGAATTGTGCAGCGTGCAGCAGTGTGATGCGTGCAGCAGTGTGATGCGTGCAGCATTCTGAGACGTGCAGTATTGTGAGGTGTGCAGCAGTTTGAGGTGTGCAGCAGTGTGAGCCGTCTAGCAGTGTGAGTAATGCAGCAGTGTGCAGCGTGCAGCAGTGTGAGGCATGCAGCAGTGTGAGGCATGCAGCAGTGTGAGGCGTGCAGTGGTGTGAGGCATGCAGCCGTGTGAGGCGTGCAGCAGTGTGTGGCATGCAGCAGTGTGAGGCATGCAGCAGTGTGTCATGCAGCAGTGTGCAGCATGCAGCAGTGTGAGGCGTGCAGCAGTGTGAGGCGTGCAGCAGTGTGAGGCGTGCAGCAGTGTGAGGCGTGCAGCAGAGTGTGGAGTGCAGCAGTGTGAGTCGTGCGGTAGTGTGCAGCATGCAGCAGTGTGAGTAATGCAGCAGTGTGTAGCATGCAGCAGTGTGTAGCATGCAGCGTGCAGCAGTGTGAGGCGTGCAGCAGTGTGAGGCATACAACAGTGGGAGGCATGCAGCAGTGTGTGGCGTGAAGCAGTGTGTGGCGTGCAGCAGTGTGAGGCGTGCAGCAGTGTGAGGCGTGCAGCAGTGTGAAGCGTACAGCAGTGTGAGGCATGCAGCAGTGTGTGGCGTGCAGCAGTGTGAAGCGTACAGCAGTGTGAGGCATGCAGCAGTGTGTGGCGTGCAGCAGTGTGTGGCGTGCAGCAGTGTGCAGCATGCAGCAGTGTAAGTAATGCAGCAGTGTGAGGCGTGCAGCAGTGTGAGGCGTGCAGCAGTGTGAGGCGTGCAGCAGTGTGAGGCGTGCAGCAGTGTGCAGCGTGCAGCAGTGTGAGATGTGCAGCAGTGTGTTGCATGCAGCAGTGTGAGGCGTGAGGTGAGGGAGTGTGAGGGTGAGGGCGTGTGAGGGTGAGGTGGTGAGAGGGTGTGAGGGTGAGAGGGTGTGTGAGGGTGAGAGTGTGTGTGAGGGTGAGAGTGTGTGTGAGGGTGTGAGGGTGAGTGAGGGTGTGTGAGGGTGAGGGTGTGGGTGTGTGAGGGTGAGGGTTGAGGGGGTGTGAGGATGAGGATGAGGGTGAGGGTGAGGGGGTGTGAGGATGAGAGGGTGTGAGGGTGTATGAGGGTGTGTGAGGGTGTGGGGGTGTGAGGGTGAGGGGTGAGGGGTGTGAGGGTGAGGGGGTGTGAGAGAGGGTGTGTGAGGGTGAGAGGGTGAGTGAGGGTGAGGGTGAGGGGGTGTGAGGGTGGGGGTGTGAGGGTGAGGGAGTGTGAGAGTGAGGGGTTGTGAGAGGGTGTGACGGGTGAGGGGCTGTGGGGGTCTGAGGGTGTGTGTGGGGGTTTGAGGGGGTGTGGGGGGGTGAGTGAGGGTGAGGGGGTGTGAGGGTGGGTGAGGGTGGGTGAGTGTGCGTGAGGGTGAGAGGGTGTGTGAGGGTGAAAGGGTGTGTGAGGGTGAGAGGGTGGGTGAGAGTGGGTGAGAGGGTGAGTGAGGGTGAGGGGTGTGTGAGGGTGAGGGGTGTGTCAGGGTGAGGCGGTGTGAGGGTGAGGGGGTGTGAGGGTGTGGGGGTGTGAGTGGGTGAGGGTGAGTGAGGGTGAGAGGGTTGTGAGGGTGAGTGGGTGTGTGAGGGTGTGAGGCTGTGTGAGTGTGAGGGGGTGTGAGGGTGAGAGTGTGTGAGGGTGAAAGGGTGTGTGAGGGTGAAAGAGTGGGTGAGAGGGTGAGTGAGGGTGAGGGCAGGTGTGAGGGGGGGAGTGAGGCCTGGTGTTCAAACTTCTTAAGCAAGGGCATGCTGGCTCATGCCCATTGAGGCCATTTTGGAACTAATGAAAGCTGTGGAAGTTAAGAATACAGGCAAGGCGGGACTAGCCCGAAATTACAACTTGGTCCCGCGCATGGGGGTGAACTCGAGAGTGCTGTTCCGTGGTGCAGCGAAGTGCACCGGAGTGAGCGGGTAGTCAGCTCACTTACTATGGTGGCCCCAGCATGGTGACCTATAGGTGTGAATGGGTTACCAAGATGGTGTATGCGCTTGGAGTGGTAATTAAAAAATATAGATAAAAGGTATGTGAAAGGGCACATACAGAAAAAAGTATCATGGTAGCAAAATGAAACCGACGAGCACTCCAAAGAAGTTTTTAAAAAGTATGACTTAAAAAAATGGGAAGGGCAGTGCAGCAAGGGTTGGCAAATAGGGATGGGGGGAACAAGAGTGGGTTGGTTTAGTTAAATTGAAAAAAAAGCCAAGCAGGGTGGGAATAGGTAGAGGAATAAACAGACTAGCTAGGTGGGGTGAGAGCAACATGGAGAGAGTGGGTGGTAAGAGGCATGGGTGCGCGGGGAGAGAGATAGAAAAAGCATGCAATCCCACAGTGTTAACAATTTCCTGAATGTAAGCAGCAGTAGAAGAAAAGTCAGCTTAGTAAGAGATGGAAAACAAGCTCTCTGCATTGCTGTGGCGGGGGCGGGGGGTAGCGCATTCCTTTGAAGTCTGATGGGGGGAGCGGCAGCCTTTGAAGTCTGATGCGAGGCACAGACAAATGGTGGTTTGTGACGTGGCTGGTTCGTGCACGCGCATAGATCACATGAACTGTGGCTAATCCGCCGTTGGCAGACTTTTTGGACTGCTTACTAGAAATCTCGACAACAAGCATTGCTAAAAGCAATGCTTTAGGTCGAGACCTAAAAATGGGAGGGGTAGCCCTGAGTTTACAAAACCCTGATTGTATCGCTTCCCAAGAACTACAGATTGCAACTGACACTACAGTTGCAACATCTAATGTGAATGGCTGTGTACAGAATGTGTCAGATCACATTTATGTGTCCGAACAGGAACGTGAATCCCAGCCCCCCTCGAAGCGCCCAAGGAATCCAGATATTGTATCGGATATCCCTGCTAAAAATCTTTTGTTTCCTAGGACTGATCTCCTAACAAAAAAAGCGTACAAAAAAAATAGTCAAACATACTAAGTCCGACAATGGGAGAAGGGGTCAGTCCGCAGGTAATACCATTTAACGAATCTTAACAAGATATCAATAAAAATAAAAATAAATATTTTGTGATGCCATAGCAAACCTCATGGCAAGGGTGGCAGTAATAGAAAATACACTAAATAAGCATGTAGAATGCAATATGATCTTATCAAGTTTAATACATCTAATGTAGAAAGTCACCCAGACAGGTACCCATCGCCCCAGCATCCTGAACAAATTCAAGAGATGGTCTACTCTAAGGAGCAACACACAATGAAGGGACCACTGGTATCAATAATTACACCTAACTTTAACCCTTGTGTCATAGTTAAGGGTTCAAGCTCTCATAATAGGCATACGAACAATATGATACAAAACATAGACCATAAATTAAGGGAACTGGCTAGTTTTGATACAGGGTCAAAGAAGAGGGCAGTGCTAGATTGTATCTGCCACCTGCGGTTACACTATATACAATAGTTTTGGCCAGCGTTCCACGCCTAGCATCTCAGGCAAAAGAATCCTGGGACTCGCTGAGAAATAAAGCACTTTTTTGGCTAGCACAAAAACAGGGCTCACAGATGCCCTATTCAGCGAATTCAAGATGCCAAGAAGGGTTGGGTGGGTTAGAAGAGATCATAACACACTCTCAGGTGACTATATAGTACTGACATTTAAAACGCCTCCCCTGGTACAAGAGATCCTTACCAGAGTCAGTAATGAATTCATTACGACAACGGATATCAATGTACAGCCCCTGGGTTATTTTTACTGCCCGCCTTACCAGAATCAGATAAGATCAATGGGGAGGGGCCTTTTCTAAAGCCTACTGCACAGCTATAGTATCCCCACTCAGAACCGTTTTGACATTCTGCCTTCCCTAGAGGATATTGTTTGACTTAAAATCCCAGATATTACAATAAAGAGAGTTGAGCCCCTTCATCATATTACAACGAAATCAACTTCTCTTGATACTAGGGTATCACCGTCTGTTCTGGGCAACGACCCAAGAAATCACATAAATTCGCCAGTCGACAGCCAGAGTATACAGATACTTGCTGAACAACATCTCAGTACAGCAATTGAGCACACAAACAAAACGCATAACAATCATGAACAAGGAATGATGTTGTACATCATTATGAGATATAGTATTCTGGAACGTAGCGGGTTTGAGTGCTAAACGAATGAATCCATTGTGGATATCCTTTGTCGAAGACTTTGACATACTGTCCCTACAAGGGACCTGGGCGGTGGGGACCTTACATCTCAACGGTTACAAAACATTCCATTACCCGGCAGTTCCATCTCTCCAGGGGAGAAACAAGGGTGGCCTATGTATTTATGTGTCCCATAGTGTGAATGTTAAAAAACTAGTATTCTTAATATCAGACATTTTCTATCAAGTCATGATATTATATATTGATAACACACACTGTACTGCTCTATTGAATTTGTATAATAGTGTCCCATATGACCGCGTGGAGGGGATTATGAGTAAACTGCAGAGGGACCTGAATATTACGCATAAGGAGAAGAATATGGATATCTGTATTATATGGGGGGGATTAATTCTGCCTTGTGTTTCCCATGGGAGGTATATGTGGTTATAGACTGATGATGGAACAGATAAAGCCCACTTTCCTCACTCAACACTAGGGGATCATTGAACACAATTAAGTTTTCCTCTGATTTTGGATCTGCAAATGAATTATGCTCCTCTACAGTTCCATTTAGCTGTGTACTTTCAACGGTCCAGGGATGCATTCTACTATTGATTACATCTTAGTTTTAAATAGATATTCCAGAAGAATACACCATTTTGTAACCAACTCTGTTGCTTTGAGCGACTTTTTCCCATAAGCATTACGTTTGATTTTCCATGTAATGTGTTAAATATAAAGGGTCTATCCTAACACCATGTTAAGGACTAGCGGCCACATGCATCAAGGTATTTAGGAGTCACAAACCGTGCGATTCGGTAAAATCGTCCGTTTGCGATTCCTAAATATCTTTTTAGTATGCATCAATCATTTTTGGCAAAATCGCTATTTTTAGCGATTTCCAAAAATGCGATTGCTTCTAAGGAATCGCAAATTTGCGATTCCTTAAAAGCAATGCATGATTGTTTTTGAAATTGCGAATTTGCAATTAGGGGATGCAAATTACCACAAGGGTGAACCTTGTGGTAATTTGCGAAAAAGAATTAAAATTCTCAAATTAGCATTTTGAACACTGTCATTTTACAGACACACATGTCCTTAGGGCATGTGTGTGTGAAACATCCACTTTAAAATACATTTCAGGGGTGCAGGGGGGGGGGGGGGTCCTTTGTAAATATCTCCCAGAGTTGAAACTCAAAATATTCAGGACATTTATTCCATGCAGTCAATAGATCTAACATTGGCGAGACCTACTGGCTTTGCCAATTCTTGTTCTGCTTCAGTACATTAAAAATGCACCGGGTTTGCCGAGTTTACACAACAAACCTGACACTCATCTCTGTGGGTGACTGTGAAATGCATTGCATGCCAGAAGCAAGCGTTTTGAGAATATCTACCTGTTGAGCGCAGTTTTGCAGCCATCAAAGCGGTGATCGAGAACGTCACATTGGACACTAAGTCAACAGTTTATTAAAGGGGGACGCCTACCACAGAAGAACAGTGTAGCACACAGAAGAAAGGTAAGGCACTTTACACATGGTTTTGACCCTCTGCTGTTGGCAGAGCTGTCATCGACCACAAAGTGCCTTACCACCCCTCAGCCTTGTGCTTTAGCTTTGATTTGGTAACCTAGTCCCAATTTTGAAAAGAAAGAAAATCCACGGTTGTCACAGTGAGGCCCCGCAAGCACCTGATCGTACCCACTGGGTGCCCGAGGGAAAGGAGACGTTAAGCACGCGGTACCCGGGAAAGTGAATAATTTGCAGTAAATAAGGGCATCAGAAGGCATGTGGGTCTTACCGTGCCGCTCTGGGTCCCGTGGCAGATCCCTGATGACCCAGCCTCTGGGCCCTTACCGCTTCTGGGTGCGGGCATTGTGTCCGTTGTTTAGGATTAAAGGTGTCAGGGGCACAACTAAGGTTTGGGTCCAGGAGAAAGGGTGCGCAAGTGGGTCCAAATAGTTTTGGTGGTGTCTCTCGGCGCGCCCAATTTCTATCACAGCACCCAGTGCCTCCTGGGGTCCGCTGTTACAGGTCTTCAGTCCTGGAAAGCAGCGTAGTAAAGCAGCATGTGCGGCCTCTTAGGAGGGGTGTGGAACCTCACTTGTTTTTGGAGTTCCCATCTGCGCTACACAATGAACGTCACCGACTGTGTGAGAAGTTCTGCAACAATAAATGACGTTCTACTTCTTTGCGAGCAAGGACCGTGCATAGACTTTGTATATTAACAATGTGAAGTCTTATACAACATACTATGCACAAGATGGCTGATACTCAGCTACCCTCAGCGGCCATGCAAACCCAATTATTTACTCACTATGTCGGAGTTTGGTCTTCCGGGCTCCTTTCTTAAGCCGTGATGCATTTAAAACGTTGATGACATTGTTACTTTATTTGCAGCAGCAGGGCCTCCTTTTTAGAGGCTCTGCGTGACGTCACACCTTTTTTTGTGACATCACTGGGTCCTATGTTTACTTGAGACAAGCACATCCTAAGTTTTCAAGAAGAGTAATCAGGCTCACTTACATACATGTCAACATTTTATAAAAGGACAGTCACCTGCAGACCAAAGAGGAGTAGTCAGGCAGGTGAGAAGAAGGGAGTGAAACCCGCCGTGCTTCACCTCGTCCTGATTCTCTTCGCTGCTTGTGCTGTCTCTGCCTGCTGCCGTGAATTGGGAAAACCCAACTGTTTTGTCACGCATGTGTACGATGTAAGGCATCGTGCGCATGCGAGACAAAGCGTGCAAATTCACCCACCAATCACATAACAAACAAGCATTGAAAATGCAAGAGTACTCGTATTTATGCGAGACCTATTGCATTTTAAACAGAACTGCGGGCGAGAAAGATGGCACGAACGGAAGAGGATGGGGGAATGGTCCAAGAAGTCACAGACTGCTAGAGGGAATGGGGAGAGGCATGGGAACAAAACAGTTTTTAAAGTAAAGGGGCCGATAGCCACGGAAGGACAAAAATGACGACATGGCCGCCAGGAGGCGGGTCTAAGAAGCCAAAACTAATCACAATGCAGCATTTAGGATTTTCAGCCAACTAAACAGATGGGCGGAAAGTGAGTGGACCTTCCCCCGCAATACTGTATACTACATACCTCGCAAAGCGAGCAGCGTATGTGCTGCAACGCTAGGCGAGACCTAAAAATGAAACTGAAAAGTAAATTTTTTTTAAAATGCATCCTGTTTTCCTTAAAGGAAAATGGGCTGCATCGAAGAAAAAAAGCTGCTGTATCAAAAAGCAGTCCCAGACAAGGTGGGCTGCTGAGCCCAGCAGGCCACCATCCCTGGGAGGGCTGGCATTCCCAATGGGCTCGCGAATTGCGAGAGGCTCATTAATATTAATGAGCCTCGCAATTTGCGACCCCATTGGAAATCGCAAACAGTGGTCAAAACACTGTTGTACATGCAATATAGCGCCTCACAAATTGCGAGTCGCAAAAGACTCGCAATTTGCAAGGCTCTATTTTGGGCATTGTACATCTGGCCCTTAATCTCTTAAATCGAATACAGTTTATTTTGATTGATTGATTGAGTGGTGCAGAGTAGAGTTGCATTGAGTTTAATGACGTAGAGTAAAGAGTAGATTAGAGTGATGTACAGTTGATTGGCATAGAGTGCAGGCGCGTTGAGCTGAGTGTTACAGAGCAAAGTGCATTGGCGTAGAGTGTATTGGCATAGAGTGCATTTTGCAGAGTGACATGGAGTGGAGTTGTTCAGAGTAGATTGGAGTGGCCTGGACTGAAGTGGTGTAGAGTGCTGTGGTATAGAGCAGAGTGGCATAGAGTGCATTCGCGTAGAGGAGAGTGGTGCAGTGTAGAGTAGAGAGAAATAGAGTGAAATGGCATAGAGTGCAGGGGCATAGAGTGGAGTGGTGCAGAGTGGAGCAGAGTGCAGTGGGATGGAGCAATGTGAAATTGAGTGGTGCAGAGTAGAGTGGAGTGGCATAGAGTGGATAATGCATAGTGTGGTAGCACACTGCCATTACAGAAAGCAAATTTTCAACTGAAATTACCATACTATTTGCACTGACATACAGTTTTACTAATAAAACTGTACAGCGCACAAACAATAATTTGTGAAAATTGCATCACCTAGTTTATTTATTTGTTTTGATCAAATTAAAGTATTTGTTTCCAAAAAACCTCATAATTAACAAAAGAAATTCTTCATTTGTGCGTTCCTAATTCTGAAATGCCTGCATAGTTCATTTAAATGTTGTTGTGTGTACTTTTGTATCCTCTGTATCCAGTAAGATTTAAATCCTCTCACTTTGTAGTCCGAGAAACAAAAGTAAATACCAAACGTCTTCGGAATGACAAGACTTTGCTCCTTGGGTGGGACAAATTCACCCTGGAGAGACTAAAACAAATAAAGCCTGCAAATAGAAAGCTAGAACACATGAGTTACAAACTATAAAGCCAATGGTAAGCAACGGGCAGATTATACTCTCAGGGAAGCTGTCTGAATGTCCCCAATATGTATTTCGCAAACCAGACAACTGAGCTGTCTGGCAGGCTTCGAACTAAAAATCTCCTGAAAGCATTTGTGATTGAGTGTGCTGGCACCTGTCTCTGGCATATTGGTGATGATAATCCTTGGTTTGATGGTGCACATCACTGACACAGTGCTTGCCTTAGCATATTGGTGGTTATTATTGGCAAGTTGTAGGTAGCCCAGTATGACAGTGATCATCCTGGGAATACTACTGGCCATAGTCATTAATAATATAATATTCACATTCATGACAGGATATGGTCAGAATCTATCCATGTCTGGCAGTAGTACCTATGAATTCTTGTTGAAAATGGTGACTTGATATTTGGGCAGCAAATAGGTATTTACCAAAAGTGAAAAGCCAATTATTCAGAACAAGCTTATTTTTTATGCAAAATATTGAGCATTCGTTTTTAGGAATTGACTGTATTTTCAAGAGTTAAAAGAATATATTTAATTGTAAAATATGCGCATTTTTATACACCGACAAGCGTATGTTAGGTGACAAAATGATAGTATTGCCAGCTTTACATTAAGAGTAGGTATTGGAGTGATTTTCACTTTTGTTATAGAAGACTGTAGTTTGGAGGATTGATATTACCTGTTGGCTTTTGAAAGCTGTAACACTTGATGTTGCAATATTGATGTTTCTTTCACCCCCACCTTGCCCTTGCCACGGAATTTCTCACTTAAAATATTATTGAGATTGCAATTGAAAGGGGCAATATAGAAAAAAAGGTAGTAAATTGTCTAGATAGATGCTATGGTAAAGGCCAGGCCTAGTGAAAATTAATTTTCTAAACTGTGTGTTTCACCTATAGCTTTACGAACATTGTTTGCAGGAATTATACTGAAAAATGCACCAATTTGCCAAAAAATTTGCAGAGGGCAGTGGAACCTACAATAGGCCACGGGAAGATTAGGCTTGCTTGGCACAGCGTATTGGAATAGTTCAAGAATGTTGTTTCAAAGTCCATAACATTTTTTGCAAATTTAAGTGACAATTGCTCTTTAAACACTCTATTTAGCTCCTGTTCCCTCATGTTGGACTTGGCCCTTCTGGCAGGTTCACCCTGAACTTTTTGCATGGTATTATTAAATAGTTATAGTGATTTCTGGTCTTTGCGCACTTTGACACTGTGGCGCAGTGTAAAGTGCGTGCGCTCCCTGAGTGCGTGTGTGAGATAGGCCTGCCCTCCCATAGGAATGCATGGGGAATGTATGTGTCCTTGGTAGTTCCTGATGCGTGGGGTGTGCAGGCTCGAGTCTGGTATGTGCGGACTTGTGGGATTAAATACTGCGCAATGATGCGTGCAGAGTATTTGTGCCTAATATGGAAGTGCCACTTCTAGAAGTGTGCCTGTCTGTGCAGTGAATGTGCTGGCTTGTGATTGGCTGGAGCTGGCTGGTGTGCCAGGCTCCATGGGTCTGCCCTGGTGGTGAGTGTTGAGATTAGCATGTGTGATGTGAGGGAGTGGTGCACCTGGGACCTGAATAGGGCTGGGCTTTCCCCACACAATGCTGGCTCTGCCCCCTGTGGTGCGACTGATGACCCTAGCCTGCCTGGTGAATGGAAAGGGTGGCTGAGGAAAACAAGGTACTCCAAAACCAGCTGCGACTGGTTTTTCCCCCACCCTGCACTCTGAGACAAAATAATTCACTGTATAAAAAGGGGCTGTGTCCCCTTACAAAATGTTCTGGTTTCTAACTTGAATCTACCAAGGGCGTGCTGCTGGGGCCCAGGGGAAGGCTTGCCTCCCTGGGCCCTGCCCAGCCCCTGGCTGCCTGGATGCCTGCTGGACTGGGAGGCTGGAGGACTTTTCCATGTTCTTAAGAGCTGCTTGCTCCATCTTTTGATGATCCTGGACTTTGGGGGGGCACTAGCGCCTGAGAAGCACTTCACTTTTACCCTTCTGGAGCTTCCAGCGCCTGGGAGCGCTGATCTGGCCCCTAGCGCTGAGAGCGCTTTATTTTGCGCCAGCGAGCGCTTTATTTTTGCCCCAGCGCCTGGGAGAGCTTGATTTGCCCCTTTTTATTAATTTAAGCGAGCGAGTGCCCACCTTGTTTTATATTTGATTACCGAGGGAGCCTACACCTCCAATTCACTGCCACCCGGCTTGCCCAGGAAGTCAGGCCACCGCCGCTGTGACGTGGGCGGGGCCTGACCCGGAAGCGATACAGCAGGAAGCAGCGGGAGCCTACCCGTGCTCCTGCGCCAGAGAAGGGAAGCCGGCGTCTTTTCTTCCCCCCCGGGGCTACCAAGAGTGAGGGAGAGCCCCGGAGAGAGAGGGAGGAGTGTGGAGAGAGAGCCCCGAGGAGCGGGAGCTCTCATGAAGCAGCAGGCCGCAGGACGAGAAGAGTCCAGGAAAGACCTGTGAGTGGGGCTCCGGTTAGCTCCCTGTGGGGGCAGTTCTACAGAGTCCACGAGGGGCTCAGGGCCCATTGGCGGTCTCGGAGAAGAGAGGGGGGGTGTCGGGACACATTGCCGGTCTCCGCCCTCCCCCCCCAGAAGTGCGATCTTTTGTCCCAGGGGCTTGGTGTATCTCGAGTTTGGGGCCATTTCTGTTTTAGGGCCCAAGAGGCCCCGGGCACCTTTGCTAATCTTGAGTCCCCCGAGAGGGACTCCAACAACCCCGGGGGCATTTAGGGTGGTAGAGCGGCCCCAGCTGGCAGCGGGCCGCTCCCCCCACCCTGGGCACGATTCTTGACGAGCCCCAGAGAGGCTCAAGGGGCCATATTTGTTTTACGAGCCCTGAGAGGCTCTGGAGTGCCGCAGTGTTTGTTTAGAGCCCACAAGGCTCTTGGGGCCATTTGTTGATTTCGAGTCCCCAGAGGGCGGACTCCAACGTCAGGAGGACATTCTATTTGTTTAGGGCCACGAGGCTCCAGCATTGGCCCCATTGTCTCCGCAGCTGTCCAGCACTTATTGGGCAGCTGCTCCGTTTAGGCCCTGTCTTGTCCCTCAGCTGCCCAGCAAGTAGTGGGCAGCTGCCACGTTTAGGGTTTGGCGCAGTGACGCAACCTGGACTTTGATGTAAGTTCTGTGCTAATGTGATTTCTGCAAATTGTTATTTGCTGCACCTCTGAATGTGGTTTTGATGCGTCATGTGCCTTGTTCTTACACCTCTGAATGTGTGTTCATGCATCATGTGTTTCTCCTGCACCTCTGAATGTGTTTTTGACGCGTCATGTGCCTTGTTCCTTACACCGCTGAATGTATGTTTATACATCATGTGTTTTTCCTACACCTCTGCATGAATGTTCTATGCATCATGTGTGAAGCTTCTGATTGTTATATGTTCTAAGTGCTAGTTTTAAAAGTGCATATTCCTGACAGTGGTCCATGTGGCCCTGTCCTGTACAGATCCCCTGTAAATTCTGCCCGTGCCTGTTGGCACATTCCAAAGTGTGTGTTTCTATCTAATGTGTTTTGCAATACAAAGGCTATTTTTACATATACCTTGTGTGGAGTTCCTTTTGTGGGGGGCCTTGGATGTTGTTGCTGGTGGGTGCATGCACAAATGCTTTACACATCGCCTCTGAGATAAGCCTGCCTGCTCATGCCAAGCTACCAAGGGGGTGAGCAGGGGTTATCTTGGCGTGTAGCTTCCTTACCCTGACTTGGGAATGGTGGTTTCTGCCTGACTTTGGCGCCAGCCTTAGCCAACCAGAAATCCCATTTCTAACACCTCACATCTTTCCAAGAAGGCTATCCTCCCTACTGACCTGCCCTGAGGAAGTTGTTATCTTGCTATGCTCTCTCTATCAAATTCTCTTGATCACTACTGACCTAGCATGTTATATTTTGCTCATTTTAATTGTCCAGAGGGTGTCTGCATCTTTTGTGTTTGTTTGATGGATATGCAAGTATTTAATCTGTTATGTGAACAAGCAGAACATTGCCCCCCTCCTCCTCAACAACTCATTGTAGGGATAGTGAGAGCACTGAAGGTGTTGGTCAGAGCTCCTGTCGGCAGGCTGCAGTGCTAGGACCTGTAGTTTACCTTTGCCCGGGGTGGAGAGGTGAGGGGAGGGTGAGGAAGTGTGGACCACGCCACTCATGGAATGGAAGTGGGTGACTGCCTGCTACAAAACATTTGGCCACCTCAGGTACTGCATCATGTTCTGATATTACTGGAGACAAGCACAGCAATACTGTACGCATATAGCCTCAAAAATGGCTATCCAAAAACTCATCATCTAAACAACAAGATGTCTACCTCCAGGAATTTTTGCCAACTTTCAACAAAGTCCAGGTAGTCATATGGCTGGCTACTGATGAGAACTAGGGGTCAGAGTGCAAGTCACTGGAGACCAGGGAGCAGTTGTTTGCCCTGCTTTTCCCTAATGCCTTACGATGGTGCTAGACAGACAAATAAAGGGCCAGTTTTGCCTTTATCCCAAAAATAGTGCCCAAACGTTCAGGCGCCTCTATCCTGATTTGTACTAATTGCAGTAGATGTTATCTGGTAGGTGGGGGGAGCACCTTCAGCTGTTCAATGTGTTACAGGTAGTAAAGAGTAACTTGTCAGATTCTGAGAACCGCATCTTTAGCTGGAGGGAAGTCCTCTACTACAAGGGCTAAATACTGATTCAAACAATTCTTGAATCCGCTCACATGCCTTTTGCTTGCTGAATGGACTCCATGCCTAGCTATTGGGCCCATAAAAAGTTAGACAGATTCACTATATCAGCAAGCGATGAAACTGGCACGAAATAGACTTAATATTCTTAACTTTCGAAAGTGACAGAACATTTCATCGGCCTGATGGTAGTTGCTTCTCCTGAGCAGTTGCGTTTTGAAACTCAGTGGGGGGCTTGGTTATTTGGAATGTCATACAACCTTCCTGCCTTGTATTGTCTGTTAGAATTAGGCTACTATTTCCAGATAGTCGAAATGCACCACTTTGTGTAGGTAGATAAATCTTCCTCCCTTCCAAGTCAAGCAATAAAGCTTCTCAAGTATAAACCCAATCTGAAGAAAGAGTGATCAAACACAGACCAGCTCCATTCATGGCCATTTTCTCCCTTCTTACACTGCTGTATAAGCCTCCATGGTCTCCAGATAAAAAAGATGAACTCACTGATGCACCTCCACAAAGCCTGGTGTTCATATTGATGATGTTTGGGCCATGATGAAGACAGTTGGATCCTCGTATATGATCTTCAGAAAGTCCATTATTTCTCGAAGGATATTCAATGTATTTTTGTTGACGGTTTTTTTATTGTATTAAATCAAGAGTCCAATACTTGTTTTTTACTTCACCTAATGCATGTTTGTTTAGAGTATGAAGCCATTTTTGCTAAATCCTAAAATAACGTTGTGATAGCCAAAGCAATATATAAGGTGACAGGTAGGCTTGTGACTATCTTACAAATCTGTGAATTGCTGATAATTGAAAATATGTGAAATTGTGAATGTGTGTAATGTTCAGAAGAAGGTGTGTGATTTGTGGTAGTTGGGTCACACATTGTCCCATTTGTCTACTCTAGTGATCCTTACAGGACAAGCCCCTTCCATGTTTCACACTCACATGTACATTGTGTCATATAGATCATGAGAGCTTCAAAGAGAGTTGCGTGCTGTGGCATTTCCAGAGCAAATGTATGTTAAAAAAGTTGTCAGCACAAACTCAAACCTATCTGCCATGTTTCACAGTACTGGGCACCCACTGTGTATATATTTCAGCGGAGTAAATGTAAATTGATACTTGTATAGCGCACTACTCACCCGCAAGGGTCTCAAGGCGCTTGTATGAATACCGCTGTGGAACCCATCCTGGCTTTCCCTGTGAGGCGTCCACTCCTGGGCACCCCCAAGGTGGAGGCCAGGCATCCTTAGCGTTGTGTGGGGCCGTTGTGGAGATTAAGCAAGTTATTTCCCAGAGTTGCAGAGTGGGACTCCATGATTGGAATAGGCACTGAGGTGAGAATTATCAGGTCCGTGGAATTTTGAGCCCAAGACCCACCGAGGCGAGGAATTGAACCCTGGTCCCGGGCTAGACCTATGCATCAGGGTCTGCCGCTCTAACCATTGAGCCACACTTCTCCACGTTACATAAATGTAATCCATAGTTCTTCGTCTTGCGAGGGCTCTGTGACCATGTTAAGTAATCCTGGTTTGCCCTCTAATTTCTTCTCCCAACTCCTGCCTTTCAGCTGATGACAGAAATCCTGCGTGGGATCCAGGTGATTAAGTTCTACGCTTGGGAGAAGCTCTTTGCTGCCAAAGTGAGAGACATTCGTAAAAAGGAGCTTCGAATTCTGAGGACCGTCAAGTACCTGGATGCGGTCTGTGTCTACTTCTGGGATGCGCTGCCTCTGATCCTTGCTATTGTGATGTTCACCGTCTACATAATGCTGGGGCACCAGCTCTCTGCAGCCACGGTTAGTGTGCAGTCTGCTCATCTGAAAAGATTTCCTTTCCATCAGGCAAAGTCTATATCCTTCTGTCACTGTTCAAAGACCACAGTTCTACATAAGTCAGACTTTAGGATCCCATTACCAAGCATTGTGTTATTTGTATTGCACGGTAAAAAGATTTAAAATGATAAAAAGATTTAAACTGGGGGTAAGTGATATGTATATATATATATATATATATATATATATATATATATATATATATATATATATATATATATATATATATATATATAGCCTAATCTCTATGCCCCCTCTATACCCATATAATATTCAGCCTGACATATTAACTTTTTTTTTGTACACAAAGTGGGTAACCCTATGTACCCTTGAGGGCTTGGGCAGTATAAATGATAAGGTAAGGTGTGCCTTCAAGGGATTTTTTAGAAACAGAAATACTAAACAAATTATTTATAAAAAAGTGAATCTTAGGCCCTAATCTTATTGGCCCAAACTAAAAAATTGACAATCACCATATACATTTGCAGTGACTTTTTGATTCAAATAAAGCAAAACAATATATTTTGCAATGTTTAACAGATGAGAAAAGAAGAGAGCACAGAAACCGGTATATGTAAAAAATTATTTTCTTTATGATTATATTTTCAAAGGGGGTACTAGAGTGTATATAAACAATGTAACAAGAAGGGCAACAATAATGACACCTTCACTGTAACATTATGTGACGCCTTTCTTCATTTGTTAAAATTAAATACACACAAATGATGAAAGAAGAAGCGTAGGTCGACGTTTCGGTCTCTACCGTTTCTATACAGAGACCATCTTCAGGATTAAACAAATATACAGAAGGTTGACCCCTGAGATCGGGTGCAGACAACCGTATTTGTGAGCTTCATACAGATGTATACTGAGTAATTGTGGGGCAAATCTTATAGGTTTTTTCCGTGGTCTGTGGTCCACTTGTTTATCAATTTGAGTGGTGTTTAAGATCTGGAATGTCGCGCACAATTCGGTTCTTAGTCGCCAAATACGCGAGCATATATCTTTTTGCCAGTGATGCTTTGTTTCCTCTCAGGGTGTTCTAGGTTCAACTACTTGAGAGTCTTAGTGACAGCCGAGCACTTCGTAGATTCAGACGGCAGCAATTTGCAAATACGGTTGTCTGCACCCGATCTCAGGGGTCAACATTCTGTATATTTGTTTAGTCCTGAAGATGGTCTCTGTATAGAAAAGGTAGAGACCGAAACGTTGACCTACGCTTCTTCTTTCATCATTTGTGTGTATTTCACTTGACTTATGTCTTTTGGGTCCTATTAAGTGTTTATTTTGCAGTGCCAATGTTACTTATGACTATCCACTCACCAAAATCTCCATGTTGGAAGAGGATGGAAGGGTAATTTCCCTTCTGCAATCTGAGGTGGACCTTTGTCCCTTAGTTCACACAGTATGTACTTGTCACTAGGCAGTGGATGTTTTTTCCAGACAATTCTGGAGTGGGCACTATATTGCATGAATTAACTGAACTTCTAGTATCCCACCTTCTTTATTGTTTTACCAGATAGCTCCCCACATCGTGAAACAATGCATCCAAATACACGGCTGATTCCACTATTTCCCATGCATACGTCAGCACCACATGTTTCTGGTGAATAGATAATGCTCCCCTATTCTTGTGCAACAGGACTTCTCCTAGAGTACGAGGCCTAACCTTCAGTAACCCCATCTCGTCCCTCTGGAGAGTACCAGGCATCCATGTTTGCTCCCAGAGGAGATTATGCCCCAGTGCTACTCTGGTCCAGTTTAGATAAAAGGTTGTTGAAGTCTCTGCTGTCTTTTACATTTACCCTATCTCTCACCATGGGTGTGTTCCCATCTTTCCTAGCCCCTGTCAGCTGATTCAACTTTGTTATTCCACACATGCCCGCAGGAAGGCGTAGCTAGACAAACATAGGTGTACACATTCCCTATGCTCAAAACCATTATCGGGCAAACACATTGCTATTTTTCCATACTTTGACATATTTGGTTTTACTGTGCTGCCAAGTGTCAACTGTTGTCAACAAATGTTCCTTTTCCACTGTCGCTTCTAAGTTTTGCAAGGCTCACTTCTACTCTTCTTAAGATGGCAGCTTTTGTAGCAAAGTTCACTGAAATGTCCCATGTTTATGCTCCTACCTGTATTACTTTAAATTGCTAGACTAGAAAAACCTGACTTTGATTCCCACATTACTCTGTCAGTCCCTGTATAAATGATGAGAATTGACTGTTGTAATTTTCCCAGAGATCCCTCCCTCCCCACTCTTGTCCTGGGGACAAGTAATTTATGTAGGCATTTCTGTGTAAAGTTTAAGTCTATGGAGCTTTCCTGATGTATGCATGTATGTGTTAAGGGCTTGATGCTGCTGTTTCCTAATTAGCTCAGATTTGGAGACTCCCAGCTATTGGTAATTACTCTCCGTTTGCACCTTGCTCCTCTGCATTGCCCTGCAAGAGGGATAATGTAACTATGGCAAAGGCTGCTCTTCAAGGAGGAAAAAGAACACAGCACAAATGGGATTGAAGCAGCTGGCACAGAAGTACACTGGTTCAAGGCAACAATGCTATATTTTAACTAAAGGACAGTGTTTGATGTATGTGCAGAGATGTTGTTCAGTATCCTGGATGCTTTTTTTGTCAAGGCTTGCTCCTGCTTTTTTATTTATGTTTTGCTCTTCTTGGTTTCAGATCTTCCTATGTTGTGTTCTCTTCTGGTTTCATTGATCTCTGTTGGACAGGCCACATGACGGGCCGCTCTCCCCCGGCTCGACCAAGCCCGAGCCAGTCATACAAGCACCACACACCACCATTGCACGTCCTACGTCCCCTCAGGGACACCTGCCCTCAAGCATGATAACCTCGTGGGTCCGATCCACGGCCGACCCACGCGCCCAGCCCGGGCCGCCATCTTGGACACTTCGCCACGAGGCCGCCTGGCCCCCGATCGACCTCAACCCTGGGCCTAGCCCGGCCTCAGACATTCCGGCACCACCCTCCACCCAGGAGGCGAGCGAGCTACTTGGCCAGTCAATGGGAGAAAGAGGTGTCGATGGTTCTCCCCCGGCCAGTGCCGCTCGCCCATCGCCTCCCCGGGCGCTGGCTCCACCCCCCTGCTGGGTGTCTGGACTCCCTCATCCCGGACCTCCCGACCTCCAAGTGCGAGGGTCCGGACATCAAAGCACGCCAGCCCTATAACTGGGGCAGCTCCAGAACAGGAAGGCAGTTGTATCTTGGAGTCGAGAGACGAAAGAAGAACTCATCCTGGACGGACTACTGGCGCTGCCGTAGCTCTGTCCTGTGCACCATCATCCTGCCTGTTGGCGCTGCCACAGCCGTCGTAACCTTCATCCTTCACCGTCGTCCGGATCTGCTGGCGAGGCCGCGGACCGTTGTAACTGTCATCTGCATCGGGACCTGCTTGGCTTCTCCACGGCCCGTCGACCATCCTTCATCCATATCGGGACCTGCTTGGCTTCTCCACGGCCCGCCGACCACCCTTCATCCATCTCGGGACCTGCTTGGCTCCTCCACGGCCCGATCAGCAACCACGCCGAGCTCGAGGATTGAGAGCTATTGAACTCATTGGTAACTAAGACTGTCCCGCTACCCTTTCCCTCAACCAGAGATCAGAACCGAGGGGACCCCTGAGTCCAGACCTCCTTGTATTATATCAACGTAACCTAAGAAGTGCATATAAAGTCTCGTTAACCTTCAATCTTGTGTGGTGTCCGTCTGTGGGGGGGAAGTTACTTATCTGTACAGTCGTTGGAGACGGCTCTCCCTGGAGACCTCTCCCCGTAATCTCGGCCGACCCTCCCGGTCCGTCTAACATTGGTGGCAGCGGTGGGATCCGAATCACCGCATAACGTACAGAGAGTAGCTCACCCCACAACGAACAACAATGTCGACTAAAGAGAGCGGATCAACTGAGAAGTTCCAAATGGAAAAGCTAGAGGAATACAGCCATCGTGAACTAAAGCAGTTCTGCATCGAACTAGGTATCGCTACCACCGGACTAAGTACCAAGGACGATTTTAAGCATGCCCTAGAATCTTGGGCAGAGACCGGGGATGTCGAAGCCCCGGAGCAAAGCACCGCGAAAAAGACCAACACGGCCCCTGAAGAGCAAAGAACGGGTCTCTCGCAAGACGAGATCCAAGAAAGAGAAAAAGCCCGACTACACGAACTTGAAATGGCCCGACTCAAGATGGACATAGAACTCAAATTGGCCGAGCAAAAAATAAACTTAGAGCACCTTCGCCTCCGAGAAGAAAGAGAGGAGAAACAGAGGCAAAGGGAGCTCGAGGAAAAAAGACTAACGTACGAGCACGAGCGGAACCTAGCCGAGATCAACCTGCGCAAACAGAATAAAGAATTAGGGGTGCCCGACAGACCGTCCACCCCCGGGACCACGGACAAAAAAGTGCACATCCCCAAGGATGTGGTCCGAGAATATTTTCGAGAAGACGACATCCAGCAATGGTTTAAGGCATATGAAATCGCGATGACTGCGCACCGGATCGATAGAGCCGACTGGGGAGCCGGCCTATGGGGCAAATTCCTCAATGAGGGCCGCGATACTCTGTTACAGCTCCCAGACCACCAGATGACCTCCTACGACCATATGAAAGCGGCCCTCCTCACTCGCTATGGCCTCACGCCCGAGATGTACCGTCAGAGGTTCCGAGACTGCACACGCATTCCAGGTACAACTTGGGTGGACTATGTAACGTACTTCAGCCGAGCCTTCGAAGGCTGGATCAGAGGGAACAACGTCACGACCTACGAGCAGTTGTTCAATCTGATGGTATGGGAGCATCTGTCCAACAACTGCTTCATTGAACTACGCCAACACCTCCTCGACAGCAAGTTAACCGATCCCCGGCAGCTCGCAGCCGAAGCTGACCGGTGGGAGATCACCCGAGTGGGCCGGAATGGGTCCTACGAGCAGAACAGGAACAACAATGGTCACCACCGATCCAGAGGAGGAGGAGGGGGCCAAGGACGAGGAAGAGACAACACTCCGGCCGCCCCCACTACCAGCACCACCCCCCCGGCCAACCGGGGCAGCACCCCGGCGCGACCGGGATACAGAGCCAATGTTACATGTCACCGATGCCAACGAGTAGGCCACTATGCAAATGACCCAAGCTGCCCGCAGTATCCGAGCCCAAGACCCCGCCAGGTGGCCGCCGCGGCACTAGGGGAAGAACAGATCTCCGAGGAACCAGAAACAGACGAGCAAGAGTATCAAGGGTGGGAGCCAGCCGCCATGACTCTCGCGTGCTTAGGGGGAAGAGACATGGTCCCGCGGGTCCCCCTACCCGCTAACACCCAGAAGTACAGCCAATGGGTGAGCATCAATGGACAACGGGCCGAAGCCCTTCGAGACACCGGGGCCAGTGTGACAGCCGTCCGCTGTCATCTGGTGACCCCAGAACAATATCTACCGAACATTCTCTGCCCTGTACGATCAGCCGACAACTCGGAGAGTCTGTGTCGGATGGCCTGCGTCCCCTTTGAGTGGGGAGGGGTCTCCGGCATGTTGAAAGTAACGGTCCGAGACGACGCCCCCGTGGACTGCCTCCTCGGAAATGACCTGGAAAGCTCCCCGTGGGCAGCCGTGGAGCGAAAAGAACACTTGGGGATGTTGGGCGTCCCAGACTGGGCGTGCGTCACCACCCGGTCTATGGCCGCCCGTGCCAACCATCACCCGGAAGAACCAGAATGGCCGGCGCCTCCGCCTCCGGTCGCCCCCGCCGAGACCCCCGACCAGGGCATCCCCCTCGAACCTGCTCAACCTTCCGACCTTGCTAATCTCGACCAGTGGGCTCAAGAAGGGGGGCCCACACAAGAACAATTTCGTCAGGAGCAGAAGACCTGTCCCTCCCTTGAGGGACTCCGACAACAAGCGCTCGCCCAAAGCGCAGGGGATACCTCCGGAACTCATTGGGTCTACTGGGACAATGACCTACTGTACAGCGAGCAACGAATCGCCGAGCTGGGGGCCAACCGAGTACTAGTGGTGCCACTCCGCTTTAGAGACTTCCTGCTAAATCTGGCCCACGATGTCCCCCTGGCAGGGCACCTGGGACAAGATAAAACCTACAGCCGCCTAGTGACCCACTTCTTCTGGCCAAAAATGAGAAACGATGTGCACCAGCATTGCCGATCTTGCCCCACGTGCCAAGCCAGTGGGAAGAGCGGCCGCAAATTAAAGGCCCCCCTGCAACCCTTTCCCGTAGTCACGACCCCATTTGAGAGGGTCGGAATAGACATTGTGGGACCCCTAGACCCACGTACAAGACAAGGCCATCGCTTCATCCTAGTACTAGTGGACCACGCCACCCGCTACCCTGAGGCTATTCCTCTCCGGACCGTCACAGCCCCAGTGGTCGGCAGGGCCCTGATGGGGATCTTCTCCCGTGTGGGGTTCCCCCGAGAAGTCGTCAGTGACAGAGGCACGAACTTTATTTCCAAATACATGAAGTCCCTCTGGCAACAGTGTGGGGTCACCTACCGCTTCACGACCCCCTATCACCCCCAAGGAAACGGACTTGTTGAGCGGTTCAATCGCACTCTAAAAGGGATGATCGGGGGATTGGAAGAACCCCTCCGTCGCCAGTGGGACGTGCTGCTGCCGTGCCTCCTCTTCGCCTACCGGGAGGTCCCACAGAAGTCCCTAGGCTTCAGCCCATTCGAGCTGCTCTATGGGCACCCAGTACGGGGGCCACTCAGCCTGATCAAAGAAGGCTGGGAGTTGCCTCCGGCCAAGAGTCCTCCAGATGTCTTCCGGTACCTCCTCACCCTCCGCAACCAGTCCCAGCGGTTCAGAGACCTAGCGAAAGCCAACCTAGAGGCCAGTCAAGAGGACATGAAGAGATGGTATGACCAGAACGCCTCATCTATTGAATTCGAGCCGGGGCAACAGGTCTGGGTAATGTCCCCCACAGAACCGTGCGCTCTCCAAGACAAATGGACGGGACCCTTCAAAGTAATCGAGCGCAAGGGACCCGCCACCTATCTGATCGATATGGAGTCCGCCCGGAATCCGCTCCGAGTCCTCCACACCAACAGACTGAAACCCCACTTTGCACGAACAGAACTCAGCCTCTTGATGGCCACAGACAACGGGGTTGAGGACGACTCCGAGCCTCTCCCTGACCTCTTGCGGACCCAGGAGCAAGACGGCTCCGTGGATGGGGTCCGACTCTCGGAGACCCTCTCCCAGGAACAACGCCAAGAGTGCCAAGCCCTCCTATCACGGTTTGCCAGCCTGTTCTCCCTCACCCCAGGTGTCACTTCCTGGTGTGTGCACGATGTGGACACCGGAGACAGCCCTCCTATCCGCCACCGGGCCTACCGCGTACCTGATCGGGTACGGGCCTGCATCCAGGCGGAAGTAACTAAGATGCTCACGCTCGGGGTCATCGAGCCCTCCGACAGTCCATGGGCCAGCCCGGTCGTACTGGTCCCCAAAGCAGCCGCCCCCGGAACCACACCCGAACTCCGGTTCTGTGTCGACTACCGGGGCCTGAATGAAGTCACCAGAACGGACGCACACCCCATCCCCCGGGCAGATGAACTGGTCGACCGAATGGGCGCTGCCCGCTACCTCAGCATCTTCGATCTAACGGCAGGATATTGGCAGATCGGCCTCACACCCCGAGCACAAGAACGTTCTGCCTTCTCCACCCCCGATGGCCACTATCACTTCACGGTCATGCCCTTCGGCATGAAAAATGCCCCAGCGACGTTCCAACGGCTCGTCAATCAGGTCCTGGCGGGGCTCGAAGAGTTCAGCGCCGCCTACCTGGACGACATCGCTGTGTACAGCCACCACTGGACCGAGCACCTCCACCACCTCCAAGCAGTGTTGCAAGCCCTTCAGCGAGCTGGCCTCACGATCAAGGCCAGCAAATGTCAAATTGGACAAGGGTCAGTGACCTACCTCGGACACCAAGTGGGAAGCGGTCTAGTGGCCCCTCTTCAACTGAAAATTGCCGCCATCCAGAACTGGCAACCCCCTAACACTCAAACTGAGGTGCGAGCCTTCCTGGGCCTCACGGGCTACTACCGAAGGTTCGTGAAAGACTATGGTACCATCGTGGGGCCTCTCACCGAACTCACGTCGAAAAATCAGCCCAAGAAGGTGAACTGGACCCCAGAGTGTCAAGCGGCCTTCGAACAGCTAAAGGCCGCCATGTGTTCCGCTCCTGTACTCCAGGCCCCAGACTACAGCCGGGAGTTCGTCGTCCAGACGGATGCCTCCGACCAGGGCATTGGGGCGGTCCTGTCCCAGGTGAACACCGAAGGCCTTGATCAACCGGTGGCCTTCATCAGCCGGAGACTCCTACCACGGGAGCAACGCTGGAGCACCATAGAGAGGGAAGCCTTCGCTGTGGTATGGGCCCTCAAGAAGCTCCGACCCTACCTTTTTGGCACCCACTTCCGGGTGCAGACTGACCACCGACCCCTGCAGTGGTTGATGCATATGCGGGGGGAAAACCCAAAACTGCTACGCTGGTCCATCTCCTTGCAAGGTATGGACTTTACCGTTGAACACCGGCCTGGGTCTGACCACGCCAACGCGGATGGCCTGTCCCGGTTTTTCCGCCTCGACGAAGAGAGTCCCCAAGAGGATGGGTAACTCTCCCCGCCTTCAGCTGGGGGGGACGCATGTTGGACAGGCCACATGACGGGCCGCTCTCCCCCGGCTCGACCAAGCCCGAGCCAGTCATACAAGCACCACACACCACCATTGCACGTCCTACGTCCCCTCAGGGACACCTGCCCTCAAGCATGATAACCTCGTGGGTCCGATCCACGGCCGACCCACGCGCCCAGCCCGGGCCGCCATCTTGGACACTTCGCCACGAGGCCGCCTGGCCCCCGATCGACCTCAACCCTGGGCCTAGCCCGGCCTCAGACATTCCGGCACCACCCTCCACCCAGGAGGCGAGCGAGCTACTTGGCCAGTCAATGGGAGAAAGAGGTGTCGATGGTTCTCCCCCGGCCAGTGCCGCTCGCCCATCGCCTCCCCGGGCGCTGGCTCCACCCCCCTGCTGGGTGTCTGGACTCCCTCATCCCGGACCTCCCGACCTCCAAGTGCGAGGGTCCGGACATCAAAGCACGCCAGCCCTATAACTGGGGCAGCTCCAGAACAGGAAGGCAGTTGTATCTTGGAGTCGAGAGACGAAAGAAGAACTCATCCTGGACGGACTACTGGCGCTGCCGTAGCTCTGTCCTGTGCACCATCATCCTGCCTGTTGGCGCTGCCACAGCCGTCGTAACCTTCATCCTTCACCGTCGTCCGGATCTGCTGGCGAGGCCGCGGACCGTTGTAACTGTCATCTGCATCGGGACCTGCTTGGCTTCTCCACGGCCCGTCGACCATCCTTCATCCATATCGGGACCTGCTTGGCTTCTCCACGGCCCGCCGACCACCCTTCATCCATCTCGGGACCTGCTTGGCTCCTCCACGGCCCGATCAGCAACCACGCCGAGCTCGAGGATTGAGAGCTATTGAACTCATTGGTAACTAAGACTGTCCCGCTACCCTTTCCCTCAACCAGAGATCAGAACCGAGGGGACCCCTGAGTCCAGACCTCCTTGTATTATATCAACGTAACCTAAGAAGTGCATATAAAGTCTCGTTAACCTTCAATCTTGTGTGGTGTCCGTCTGTGGGGGGGAAGTTACTTATCTGTACAGTCGTTGGAGACGGCTCTCCCTGGAGACCTCTCCCCGTAATCTCGGCCGACCCTCCCGGTCCGTCTAACAATCTCCTTTGAAGGTGGATTTTTTTCATCTTGATGGGGTGGTGCACTTGCCATCACTGCCTTGTATGTGATGTTGCAGATCTTGCAGGTGATGCGTTTTTGAGAATCTAAGTGATTTTGTACTTGTCTAGAGTTGAGGTGTGAATCTCTGAAGCTTGATGTAGGAGAGCCAGAAAGTTGAATCTGTAAATTGAACGCTCCTCGTTAAAATCTATGGTGAACTGCAATGCCACAACGTCAAGGCACAGCAGCGTCATCTTTCCTCTCTTCTTAGAAGGTAAATTAAAAGGTAATAGTAACACCTGTCATTTTTTTTCTTTTTTAATATCCTCATTCGCCTCAGACCTCAGTTGACAGAGATTTGGATGTTTATTACCGTTACTCGGTTTTAAGGAGACGTAGGCATCGAGTATGGAACCGGGGGACAATACCTGCCTACCAGGAACCGACAATCCTGCATAATGTCACTGTCCCCCATTCTAGGTTTAGGGCTTGGTCACACTCTCCTCTGATACCCTGTGACCGAAGACTGTTAATGTTGGCCAGCTAGTTGTAAAAACTTTGAGGAGGACCCAACACAGCCGGAGAGCATCCATGGGGCATAATCATAGGATCCAAAAGTTATTGTTTAATAATTAGCAATTAATTTAGCTAAGGCCACTTCAATAAACAAACCCATAGTGCTTTTTTCCTGCTACTCTGCAATCTGACCAGATCATTCTTGGAAGTCTTATACCGGGAGGTCAGCCATTTCATCTGTGGGGGGTGTAACATCTGTCCATTTCCTGCAAATTTCTCTCCTGGCCAGCAATATTGCGTAGAAGAGGAACCCCCTAGCAGGCCCTATTACTTCGCTAGCTATACCAAAGATGACCAATGGGATAGATATATGAACTGGGAATCCCAGAATGTCCTATATAGTTATGCCTACTTTCCCCCAGTATTCAGTTATCGCAGGACAGTCTTTGAACATATGAATGTCCGAAGCATTTACTGGACCACACTTCTTGCAGCTGACAGGGGGACCTTTCGATCTTTTGGACAGTCTTGCAGGAGACAAATAAGCCCTGTGGGTCGTAAAATAATTATTCCTTTTAAGCCAGGCAGGTTTAACAGTAGCATATAAGGTGTTGTAAAAGTTTTGCCACAGGCTTGCCTGTTCATTTGGCATAAGGGTACCCCAAGGTTCTTCAGCAAGTTTAACATTTCCATCTATAGCTTCTTCTATAGACCAGTAGAAAAAGGACACCCCCTTCCTCCCCACTGGCCTAGTTACTAGTTGCTCCTCCAGGATGTTTCCTACGTATAGGTTTTTAAAGGTTCTAGGACCAACTCTGTATCTGTAGGTATTTAAACTTGGACATACCACCCTATGTTCTATTTTGGAGTGATAACCATAAATGTAGGGAGCCCTCAGAAGCTAGGTCCCTCCACACCTTTAGTCCTGCTTTCATAAGTGGTGTGGCTAATTTATCTTTCAAACAATCTGGAGCCCCTGGAGAGTCCCATAAGGCAGCCATACTCTAAAGGTAATTTAGGCCAGAGCATTGTTTGATTTTAGCCCATATTTGAGCCATCCCCAGCAAGACTTTCAGCCTGATCTTTTTAAAAAAGGGGGAGATTCCCTCCTTTTAGCATAGCAGAAAACATGGCCCCAGTCCCTGTATGATTTGGAGTTTTTAACAACATTCTTGCATGAGATAACTCGTAAGCCCAAGCGTAGTACTGTATATCTGGGAGTGTAAGGCCCCCCCTTCTCCCTCCTGCACCTGAGCTTCTTCCATGCTATCCTCGTGGCCTTGTAAGGCCATACAAATGAATTGATTGATTGCTGAAGCTTGTTGATCCCCTGTTTATCAAAATGTAGAGGAATGGTGTCAAAGAAAAGGTACATTTTGGAAGTATGGCCTTCTTTATCAAATTAATCCTACCCAAAATGGTCAATGGGAGATGAGCCCACGATTTCATAAGCTTCTGGCATTCTCTGGATACGTTAGCCAGGTTAGTCCCTGAGATCTTATCAATATTCTGAACAATCCTAACCCCCAGATATCTTATCTCACTCTTCGTTTGGTGCTGGGCGTCCAGCAGGTTTCATACCATAATATCCGCCTTTCCAGCATTAACTTCCTAGCCTGAAGCCTGCCCAAACTCTTGTGCCAGCTTAATAATGTCTCAGATCGGAAGAAAGGATCAAAACATCATCCGCATAAAGAGCTACCTTCCTCTCCCACGCTCCAAACCTAAAAGATGAAATGCCCAGTTCGTCCCTCAGTCTCTGGGCGAAGGGCTCAATATATAGACCGAAGATAAGCGGGGAGAGGGGGCAGCCCTGTCTAGTGCCCCTAGTAATTTTAAAAGGATTAGTTAGTTTGCCATTAACTAGGAGTCTCGCCGAGGGATCGCGGTAAATAAGCTGAATTACTTGACAGAACTTCGGTCCGAAGCCAAACCTGTTCATAACTGCCGCAAGATAGACCCAATTGACCCTATCAAAGGCTTTGGTAGCGTCGAGTGTCATTGCTGCAAGAGGTAGTGAGAAGGTTGAGGGCAAATCAATAGCCCCAATAAAATCATAGGTGAGATTAGATAGATTCCTACCCCTCACAAAGCCCTTTTGATCGGTGTGAAGTAATCCTCTGGCTGCTGCTCCCAGCCTATCTGCTAGGATCCTCGCAAATACTTTATAGTCTGTGTTTAAGAGTGAAATGGGTCTGGAAGACCCACATTCTGCCGCATTTTTCCTGGTTTCAGAATCAGTGAGATGGTAGCTCCTCCCCATGAAACAGGGAGCTTGATACCTCCAGATAGTATCTTGTTAAAAAGTGCAGTCATAGTTGGAATTACTGCCTCCCCCAGGGATCTGTATAGTTCGGCTGGGAGCCCATCGGGCCCTTAGCCTTACCTCCCTGCAGGCTGAAATAGCCTTCCTGACCTCTTGCTGGGATATGTCTAGCTCCACATTTTCTTGCTGAGACGAGTTCAGGGAGGTGAGCCTGCTTCCGGTTAACCACTCACTCACACTAACTTTATCAACTACATTATCTTCTTCATATTGGTCTTGGAAGAAGGTGAAAAAGGCATCACCAATCTCTTCATCAATCGATACTGAGATGCTGCGATCCGAGCTGTCTATTTGCCTGATTACATTTCTAGTCCTATCAGCCTTGACCTTCCATGCCAGAAGTTTACTGGCCCCTCTCCATGTGAGCAAGCTTACTTGCCTCCCATTTTTTGGTGATCCTTGACTGAAGAATAGTGTCCAACTGATCCTTCAGGCTTGCTAATTTCACCAGATGATCTTGGGAATTTGCGGGGATCATTTCCTTCTTTAAACTCAACTCCACTGCCTTCATCTCAGACTCTATTTGCGCCACCTCTTCCCTGTACTTCCTGTTCCTATAACAAACCCTGCTAGTGACTATGCCCCTTATATAAGCCTTCCAAGCATCCCATACCACAGATATCTCGGCAGAGCCCTCATTTGTATTAACAAAAACTCTGATTCCTGAGATAAATACTTGACTTCTGGTTCATCAAGTAGTAGTAAATGATCAAATGTCCATACCCTTGAGTGTTCTTTACCTTCCACAATTAAATCCAACCATACAGAGGCATGGTCGGACAAGTGTGGGGTCAAATAACCTATATACTTTTTTCCCCTTGATTTTACCCCTAAAGTCATGGCTAACCAGGATGTAATCTATTCTAGACTTATGGCGATACTTATTATTATAATAAGAAACACCAAGTTGAGAGCCTGATCTCTCTCTCCAGACATCACACAGTCCCATCTGTGCCATCATCGTTTGTAGATATGCCCGGTATAAATTTCGATAAAAATTACACATGGCTGTTATTACTAGTAGTAATTAAAACAGGCCTTAATATGGGCTTTGTCTAGTATTGCTAGGGTAGCAGATGAATTTAATGCTTTTTGGTTCAGTTAAAGGTAATCATTGGCTACCAGACTTCGATGCGTGCCAGGTATTCTTTGAGCCAGGATATGCCTTTTATTGTGGAGGGATTTAGGTACTTTTATGACTGGCTGCTGTTCTCTGAATTTTGATTTTGTGGATGGCGAGCAGTTTTTTCCAAAGTGGGTCTACATTAAAGTTTAGGTAGCAGCTTCGTCATTTAGTAGGTGATAGATCACTTGTCGTGCAGTTCCTACTAATCCATAGGACCTGTGCGTTTTTTGGACAACATAAACTTTGGGCGAGGTGCCTCAGAGTGATTTTGGGCAACCCGCATGATATGTTGACCTAGAGACCATTTAGCTCACAGTGCCACCATAACCCCCCCTACCCTTTCCAGGCAGCGAATAGTTTCTGGCAACCACTGAACATGACAACCCTGAACTCGCAGGGATCGTGGAAACAGATCAGAACCTTTCTTTCAGTCACTTGTGCTTACTTGTGCTCAGAGAAATATATACAGAATACACAGTGGGATGTTTTCAATATATTAATAGAATCAAAGAATACATATGCTGCGATAATCAATAGACAGAAGCAGATCAAAGTGATTACAAGCACCAAAAGCGTAAATAGTAGATACAGTTCTACCATGGTGCTAAAACAGTGTATATATGCAGGCATATAAACTAGGCAGTAATCTGGCATACTCCTACAATGCAAAACCCTACTCTAAGTGTACCGAGTGTAGTGTAGTTCCTATATTCCCAATAGGCTCTGCGCATTGGAATAATATATCCTATAGAATTGACGTAGGACTTAGGTAGACTAGGTCTCTATCGAATATATTAGACTTAATTGTGAGTGCCAGCTAGCTCAGAGGTCACTAGAAACTTTCTTGAATAAACAAGAAGGGATTAGTTTCTGACAACCGCATAAACATGACAACTTTGTTTCCCCAAGAAAAAACGTATCTTCAGAGTGGTGGAAACAATAGATAAATATTTCACTCAGTCAATCAGGCATGCTTCGTTTCACCAGACGTGCAGAGAAATAGAGAGATGGGAGTTTTCAATAAAAAGTATTTATTGAACAGTCCTCTTTCTCATACAGAAGAAATGAATTGCTACAATCGTAATACTGGCTGCAAAGTATAATGCCTACAGTAAGAGGAGTATTATAAAATAATACTGTAAAAGCATGGTATGGTTTCTAAGCCATAAAATACATACATGAATAAACAAAGACTAAAAGTACGCAACTGGTGATTCTAAAATACGCCTACCCCGGTGTACCTAACCTAAGTCTAGTATGAGGGAAGAAGTACGTGATGTGTAGCATAGGTTTAGTGTTCTTTTGCCAAGAATCTATCCAAGATTTCTCTTAGGGTCTAATCAGCTCCGTACCTTGGTTTAGAATGGAGGAGGTCTGGTATCTTTCTGTCTCAGGACTCGATTACCCAACACCCCGCAAGGGGAGCTTGGAAACACTGGAGCTGGATTTCTCGGCAAAAGAAAAGACAGCGTCTCTCTCAGTGCGTCTGCTGGAGGGTCGGCTTCCTTCTTCACTTGCTGCAGCGAGATGCGTCGGGCAAGTAGATAGTCGAACTGCTCCAAACTACTGTGTGTTTGCTAGGCCAAGTGTGGGCATATTTATACCTTGAAGGTGTAGAGTTTGACGTAAAGTTGGACATAATAACGTCATCAAAGACTCACAGTTCTTTGAAAACTCCATGAGTTCTTGGATAAATCAATATTCAAGCAAGGGGAAGTCCCTGACTCCTGAAGCCGAGTTTTCCAAGAAATCGTTGTGGATTTTTGGAACTAGTGGAAGTAGCCATGCCGTATTTGGAATGCATAGGCTATGTCTAAATAGGGTTATGATTTCTATGCCTATATAAGGACAAGGTGATTTATACCTATGTAAGGGCATGAATCGGGAAAATTACACTAGGGTCCTAAAATGCTATACAACACCCACTCCACTTTATTATGTTCAACATTACTAACTTCTAGGCCTTTAAAACATATTTAAAGCTTGTGTTTACAATCCCACCCAAAATACACAAAATGCATTTGAAAATGGTTGTACACATAAAATGAGCATTTGTACAGTACGCATTTAAAAGCAATGAATTCATTGTAAGCATATAATATGATATTGGCAATGCTAACCGAATGAATCTTGAAAATTACATTTATGAAATGGCTCTTAAATACAGAAAAGAAGGGCGAGACCATTTCATAGCAGAATATATAAACTGTTTTGGTTTGTAGATAAGGTCAATATTGTTTCTAGGAAGTATTCAAATAATTTTTGTTCTCTTAGAATAGTTCTACTTTAAGCAGATTACTTTGTGCCAAAAAAAGGTTCAATTTTGGAAAAAAGTCAAATCAAAATCGTAGAAAAATAGAGTTCCAAGTTAGAAGTGTTGTTTTTAAAAGCGAAGGTCGAATTCAGAGTTCATAGAACGCTGTGTGCTAATTTAAAAAATGATTCTCGTTGTCAGGAGAAAACATTACATCTTCTAAGCTGGAAAAGAAATCGTCTACCACGGTAGGTGAAAGTTGAACCACTTCATTAAGTAGATCAATTGTACACAGATGAGAAGCATCGCCGTCAGCGTCAGCCGCATTAGCAATGTTCGCAGTAGATGGTACTTGTGTGCCTGTTGGTCCACGTATCCCACCGTCAGCTGGATGTCCTGGTGAGACCTCAATGAATGCCGTCATTAGGATTGGTAGCTGTTGGGAACAACACAATGCATGAGCCGTTACCGAACCAAGCAAAGCGTCAACATCCGTTGGCAGTGCTGATGGAAGTGTCAGACAGATATCTAACACGCATTCCTCTCCACAAAGCAGGCATCGTAGAACAGGTAAGATGCAATCTTGCCAGATTGGTCTGAACGAAAGGAACCATGTGGTATTCAGATCTCTCAAACGAGCCAAGCCAAGAATCTGTGTTATGCGTTCACGATACTGCATTGCCAGAAGAGCGTTCTCCATGGTAATCTGGGTATCGCTGGTGACTGGACTTGCCATATCGGAGCAGAAGAAATAAAAATAGTATCCCTGCTAGGAGTCCCAAGACGAGAGGCTGGCCGCGGAACACAGAGTGCACGAAGTTTGGAAAAATGCCTAGGACTGCTTCAAAGGGTGCTAACAGTCCCGAAAAAATCGTCCTAAATACATGTACAATACCACTGGTATCCGATATGTTTAAGATATGACCTAACATTTCTACAAAATGTATGTGGCAGTTTGTTGATAATAGGGCATGTATCTCTGCAGAAGATCTTGCAACTTGCAGATCATACGTCTCTTTGGATGAGGTCAGTGGCACAGTATTTTGCAAAAGAATGGCTTTCATTCTGCTTAAAGTATCAATTCGTATAGAAGAGATGTTCCCTGAAGGCCATAGCGGCGACTCCCCGTCTGCCTTAGTTTTAGGAAACAATACTTGCATACAACAAGTGACCTGGCTGACACACTAACGAGATAGGCTATTCCTGGCATCATTCCACAACAGCTGTGACCATTTAACATTATGTAGCTCCCATTGGAAAGCTGCCTAAAAATTGGATCTATCACTGCAGCCGAGAAACCCTGCAGGTGGCAAGATAGGTTGGTCGAAGAACCATCGCAGGCTCCGTGTAAATTAATACCCTGACGCAAAAGTGTACAGCTTAGGAAGCTTTTTGCAATTTTTACCATTAAGAAATACCTCCTTTCCCCTACTCCAATATTTTTGTGTGTATGGTAAATCCCAGGTCGACTTAATGTAATCTTTACCCAACCTTTCATACAGGCCTGCTGGTATGTGTCTTAAACAATATTGAAACTGGAAAATCGTCACTGGTATCGTGATGGTGCCATGTATTATCCATTTCACGACTGGTTTCTCAGAAACAGTTAATGGTAATCTTTCCAGTTTTTCTATGCTCAGCACCGTATAGTCTGCTCCACTCTGTGCCAAAGAGATTTGTTTATCTGTAAGGTTAAATCCAGTAAACAATGACGTGGTGTTGATTAGATGGCAAGGCACCTAGCCTGAACGAAGATTTTGTAACGTCCAGCCTAGCAGCATTATAGAACGTAATTGAGACTGACCATGTTGTAACATGAGCAGGTCCTGTTCCATTATGTCTATGGCAGAGGATACAATGCTGTCCAAAGAATACATTCTGGATGACAGAGTCGTTAACCCATTGTCAACTACAGAGAGAGCTTTCTCTAAATTAATACAATCAATTTCTCGTATTCGTTCTGCAGTTTCCATTTGCGTGACTTTCCATGCTTCATTATAAGCAGCGTATATACCAGTGTATATGAAACGTTTATGACATGGTTTACGAGGTCCTAGTAAGAAGTCTCTCAAATCAACGTCATCTTTAAGTAAAGTTAAGTGTTGTTTCATGTCTGGAAGTGTGGATTTCTATAGCCACTCAAGGCCACTCAAGGCATAGTTTTCCTACACTGTACCCTAGATGTTGTCTCTGGACATATCTTGGATCTGGCCTGGTTACTGTAAACCCTTGTGTCTTGTTCAGGAATCTATCTTGACAGTTATTCGTGTCTGTGGGTCAGATCAACCATTTTTTCCAATCAGGATTAGTTCTGTTTTGTTGTAAAATATGTGTTAAGTCTACCTCCTCATCTGTAGTTCTATTACTATCAGGTGTGGGCTTAGGTATTGACGGTTTGTTTAAATCTTTAATCTTAGCCAGGCCAAGTCAAGATGTCTGTTGAACAGTGTCATTTAAAAACACCAGCCTACTTCCTATGTCCACCATAATGTCATCTTGCTCCTGTTGTATGTTGTCCCACTGTTACCTTGATTTGTCTCCCCTAGCTGTTTTCCTAGGTCTTCCTCAACCGTATGTAAAGCGATCTGATGCCCACTTGGGTCATGTTCGCGCTATACAAAACTTAAAATAAATAAATACATTATTTGTTCTGGGATGATGCAGGCTCTAAATAAGGCTTCTAAACCTTGCACCTGCCAGTCTTTTGTGCACCAGACAGTTTTTGTCTCAATGTTGTTGTTCCAAAAGTCTAAAGCTAATGTGGACAATCGAGCATAAAAGGCTGCAGAATAAATTTGCTTAGTATTAGTCAACATACTTTTCATTCCTGTTTTATTTACATTTTTAAAATAAATAGTTTCTGGATTTGTGACATTAAAACCGGAGAAGTATGGACATTTTTCATAACATGTTTTTGAACTACCCTTTGGTGGTGTTGGACAATCTTCCCATTGATTATAAGAAAAAACATTTCTAGGATTTGCTGATTTATGCAAATAATGATGACCATAATGATTAAAACAATACATTGGTTCATAATCTGATGAATATTCTAAGTATTCATGATTTCTAAATTTTGCTGACATTTCTAAGTCTGCCATCATGTTATTAACAGTCTCAAAGTCCCAATCATCAGAAAATGTGCTGGGTGAAACAAAATCACTCAAGGAAACCTTAAATTGGTGTGGAATCTTCAACAGCTCGAACGGACCATAAATGTCATAATAAGTGTTGTCCCATGCTATACCACCAGGTAGGGGAATGGCTATGATGTTCACTGATGACAGGTCTCTTTGTTCACAATGAGATGATTTGTGTGGCTTCAGGAGCAAGTTGATGTCCTTACTTGCTGTGTCCATTTTACTATATTTTCCATCTATCAGCTTCCCCAAACTTAAAACAAGAATGAGCCAAAGGAGGAGAAAAAGTACACCTAACACAATCCAAAATTCAACCCATGGTAAAACCAGATATGTATTTTGAAGTTGATGAAAGAGTTCTGTTATTTTTTCTTTGAATGTTTAATTTACTGGCGTTGTTTCGGGCTCACTGGGATTCTCAGAAAATGTATCAAAGTTGATGAAATAGCCAGATGCAGTTCTGTCAATTTTTGGAATTGCATCCGGATTACTTGAAATCACTGGAGCTGCTTGATCCCTTTTCATATTAGTATAGTCAGATGCTATATCATTGTAGACAGGAGTGTCTTGACAAACTGTTATTTGGGTTTCAAGTGGCACGAGTTCCATGGCTTTGTTACATAGTCCTTCTTTTCTCACTGTTGATTCTTCAAAGGTGATGAGTATTTCAGTTTGAACCTCTTGGATTGTAGCAAGATTTGGTCGTCTGCTACATCTTTGGAGTCCACTGGGCCTTCTACTTATTATCGGCCACATGATGTGGTTTGACCAGGTCAATGGACACAAACCGGTTCTTCTTCCTTTCAGCAAGGGGCAGCAATAACACAGTTCTTGATCCGTGGACTGTTAGTACAGGTACTGGTTTTCTGTAAGAAGGCCCAAATTCCTTCTTATCCGCGATCTTCTCTCTGACTAGATCCCCAATCATTGGAATCCAGACAGATCTTGCTGGGACAGATGGTTTTTCTTCAGTGGTCGTTGGCTTCTGTAATGTGTTGCTTAGACTTTTTCGTGTTTCATTTAAATCCTGCAAAACAGCCAAACGGTCTTTGATATCAAAGGGTTTTTGTTCTACCACTGAAGTATGACGATCGAGGTCTTCGACAATCATTCTAGTACCAAAAAGTATTTCATATGGAGTAATTCCACCCAGAGAAGGTCTTGGCAGATTGTTTAAACTACGTTGGACACTTATTAGATGTTTGACCCACCCGCACCCAAGCCTAATACCCTAGCTGTTATAGATTGCTTTATGTCACGGTTTTTTCTTTCCACTACAGAATTTCCCTCAGGATGGAATGGACTTGAAAACCGCGATGCAACGCCCAGACTGGCCATGGCCTCCTTGTAAGCTCGAGAGCTAAACGCAGGACTCTGGTCAGAATGTAGCGTGCCGATTGCGTATGTGCCGATAAAGACTCGCAAATCTTTTATAACAGTTCGGGCGTCGGCCGAGCGCTGAAGCCACATCCAAATTAATCTTGAGCATAAATCCACTGCGACCATGATATATTTATAGTTACCTGGATCACAGTGGTCCAGGTAAACGCACGCTAATGGTTTATCTGAAATAAGAAGGGGCGTCTGCGCAGGACGTTTCACTGTTGAAACCTTCATTTTTTGGCAGATTTCACATTCCAAAACATAGTTTCTGGTCTGTTTCCTCATGCGCGGCCACCAGTATCTCTGTTTTATTAACAACACTGTGGCGGAAACACCTGCGTGTGCAGAGGCGAGCCCTTCATGTTCTGCTAGGATTAGTCCAAATCTATGTTCCATATTTGGAATTACCCTATCCCCCACTCCAGGGATTTGAGCAAAAGGAACATTATTTGCATCAGTTATATATGAGTGCTTGAGTGGAAAGCCTTTCGGAAGTGTTTTACCACTGTCTTTTACTGAAGCAGTGACAGTTTGCATTATTTCGCTGTCTATTTTTGTTTTTGAACGAGTGATTGCAGCTACGGAAGCCGTTTGCACAGCTGCCTTCGCGGCTTTATCAGCCAATGAATTCCTTGCAATGTGAACACCATCACACTAATGACTCAGTGTATGGATCATGTGAGTCTTTTGTAGTTCTTTCTGTAATAGAACTACTTGCTCCCAAAGCAGTTTATGCTTAATTGTGCCACCTTTTGCATCTTTGAAACCGTTCTGAACCCAGTTCTGCAAGTATTCGTTTTAAGATTGAACGCAGTATTACGAATAGCACACTATGTGTGTGGGGAATTCGGGATCGGTATTTTCAAGCACCATCTTGAAAGCCTGTAGTTCAGCTCGCTGAGCTGTACAGTCTCCGAGAGATCGTGTTTTTGTGACCATGGGTCGGAATTTACCATTGCGCCAGCGACCTTTAACAATCGTGCACGCAGCACTATAGGCTTGTTTGCCTCCAATTGCGGGCTGTGTTGATCCGTCTGTATATATTATACATCCATAATGTGCTAGAGGCAGAATCTCAGTGGGCAGAGGACATTCTTGTTTGTATTGTAGAAATTCTTGAGTTTTCAAGTAGGGGTCAAAAACGTATTGAACGTCTGTTGCAGCAAGATAATTAACCCATTGTATCCACCTTGGATGTAAAGCCTTTGAATTGGGAATGCTCGCTTTTGTCACTGCCTCTAAGGCAGGTACAGGCATAACGACCATTATGCGTTTTCCCTGTGCGAGGGCTCTCTCTTTTGCTACTGCAGTTTGAACCGCAGTCAGAATCTTTTCTGTTGAAGTGAATTTCATTTCAGCTTGTGTGTACAAGTGTGATTTATATGCTATTGGTACCTTTTCACCTTCATTAAAGGTTATGTATGTGAATCCGCATCTCCCTGGGATGATTCGGATTACAAGGTTGCGTACGTTTACCCTTGTTTGCATATGTGTTGTTGCTAACATGTCTGTTTGCACTGAACGCAAAATTTCTGTGTGTTTTTGAGTCCAATTAGTTGGTTTGAAATCAGGTTTGATTAGTTCGTAGAGAGGTTTAACCCTTTCTGCATAATTTAGAATGTAAATTCTTCTGAAAATCAGGAAACCTAGAATTGACAGTAAGTTTTTCAGCGTTTTTGGAGGTTGGAGCAGCGCACATTTTTCTACAAAGTTAGCTGCCAGACTTTTGCCTTCACTTGAAAGTTTGTATCCTAAGAATAGGACGTTGAGGTGGGCAATTCATAATTTCCTAAAATTGAATTTGTACCCTTCAGATGCGAAGCCAAGAATTATGGTGTTCACTCTGTTCAAGTGCCTATCCAAGTCATCGTCTGTTAGATAGATGTCATCGACATAAAATAATGCCTCATCATACGTTTGTAGTAACTCTGTTACTCTGGCTGAAAATAACCCTGGACTATTCTTGATTCCCCGGGGGAGAAGGTAAAAATGACGCTGTCTCCCCATTATTGAGAAAGCGGTCAAGTACCTGCTTTCTGGTGCAATATTTTGACAGAAGAAACCGACAGAAATATCTGTTGTTTTACATTTTTTACGCACGATGTTAATCATCAGTGCTGCACTGTGTGCATTTTGTACTGCAAAGGTTTTGCAACAAGAGTTTAAATGTCTGTAGTCCAAAACTAGACGATATGTGTTGTCTGGTTTAGAGACAGGAAACAAAGGATTGTTCATGGACGAGGTGCATGTTTCAATCACCCCTTGGTATTCAAGTTGATCCAAGATCTCCCTGACCTGTTTCTTAGCTTCTTGCTTAACTGGATACTGCCTCTGAGCAGTTGGTTGATTTTTTAACTGGATTTTATGGTGAGGAGAATCCTCATCCCTTCCCACATGATTTTTATATAATGCTGGAGGTTGGGCTACAGACCATTTTCTGGCATAGGTGTATTTTTTATGAATTGGAATATGATTTGAGAAGGCGTGCATAATGATGTCTTCGCCATGTGGGCACTCCCTGACAAATTTAGGTGGCCAGTCTTTTTCAGCTAGAAGAATGTCATAACCCTTAGAGAGCTTCTCTCAAAAGAGTGCTCTTATTTTCCTAGTTATGTCCCCCTCTATCCGGAGTGTTACTTCATATAACTTATGGAGTACACTAACCCTGGTATCGGCAGTTTCAACTTGAATGGATTCATTCAGGTCCACTGTCTCCAGATGATTCTTCAGGATCCTGCGAGCTATGGTAACTTATGCAGCGCTGTCCAGCATTGTCTGAGCCCACTCCGGTTCTAGAGTTTTGTCCTCAAGATCCTCGGCATGTCTGATTTTTTAACTTGCTACCTTCTTTTTGGTGAATTGAGTTTTCTTATTATTTGGAACGTGTGGATCGTCTTTGGACTTCACACGTTCTTCCTTGTGTTCTGATCGTCCTCTTCTTTCGGATTTCTGCGAGGAATTCTGAAAGGTACGAGAGGAACGTGTATCAGTATCTTGATATCTATCAGGTTTTCTCAAATTATCCCTATTTCTGAGGTTATATCTTTTTTCAGAGGGCTCCTTTTGAGGATACCTACCTCTAAACTGAGAACGCTTCTTTCTCGGAAGTGTCTGTTTAGTGTTTTCCCACTTTTTCTTAAGAGTAGTGAGAGTGTTTTTAATAAAAAACTTTTCAGAATTTTATGTTAGTTCAGGTTTTACTGGTTTCCCTCCCAAACTATCTCTACCTAGTTCTTCATAGGATTTTGCTATTATTCTGGCCAGTTCATATGGTTGCTCAGTTACATCAAGTTCTTTTAGTTATTGGCGGATTGCCACTGATGCTGTTTCACCTTTAATATTAGCTAATATTATAGCTGAGACCAGTTTGAAATCCTTCAGTAACTTCATACCGAGATTTAAAGCAGGCTCTGCCCCGTATTCATTTTGAATCTGTTTCAGGACATCTGGTATTACGGCCATAGACGGAACACCATGTGTTGTTGTGTAGATTGCAGCAAAGACTGTACCCCAAGTGTCACAGTCCTCCAAGTGTGGTGCGATCCCCATTGGTAAACAGATTGTTAGAATCCTGTGTTTCTCATGAGGAGTACTATCGGGAAATACTGCCTCTATTTGAGTGATTGTTTGAACTAACCAGAATGGAATTTGTTCCCTTTTTGCGGGCAATTTACCAATGACTGATTGTATAGTCTGTGGTGTAATTTTATTTGTGTTCCCCTGGTGAGGGGTGTGCTGTGGAATCCTTATTTGTGTAAATACGGGGGGTTTTGTCCTACGTTACCAGGCAGGACACTTTGAACTTGTAACATACAAACGTGCCTGGTCCAGAGTTTAATGCTGTTCTTTTATTTTATCAGCAACTTGGAGCTTCCAATTGCTAAGATAGCTCCCGTGAGTTTTCACTTTTTTTGCCACATTTACATTTACTTAAATTCAAACTGTGAGGCTTAAACATAACCTGACCGAATTATGAACATTTCTTGTTAAGAATTACAAACATATATTTGCAAAATTATACACATTTTTAACAGAAACAACTCAAATTTGATAAAGATTCAAAACACATGCAATCTCAACTATGCAATATTATACTCATGTTGCATAATGGTACAACAGAAACGATTAAATTTGAGTCCTGTCTCCTTATTTCTTTTTATGTTTCGGACTGAATATAACCAAGGGTATTGATTTTTTAAAGAAATAGTCAATTGTTCATTTTGCGCCGTTGGTGATAATGGATAAATCACTTTTGGAAATGCCGACGCGTTTCCAAACCCGGTCCTATCTTTCGGTTCGGGTTTTTCCTCAGGGCAACCTGGGTACCCGATATGTTAAAAATAAAACACTTTTTAGTGCCTTCTCCTATTTCTTTTCAGCTAAGGTAGCGCTTTTTAGAACATAATGGTACCTTAATGTTCCAGCGCTGCGTGTGTCGTCGTGCTTGCTCTCAATTAACGGATTTGGGTGCCTGTGTAAACAGTACGGGACATTTGAATGTCTCTACTATCTTTTAGTGTTGGCATTTCTTCGTCTTTCAAAATAAACACTTACTTGTATTAATGGCTCAAACGTGCAGCCCAGTTCAGCTTAATCAAACGGTTTGTTGTGTGCTTCTTCTGCGGGGAGAAAGAGTTAAACTCTTGTCATTTTCTTACCGAGCATTATTTTGGTGAGCCGACTTTATATTCTACAAACGGGTGCTTACATTTGTTTGTAAGAAGTTCATTGCTCCGTTATGCAGCGTTACGTCTTCATACGTTAGTAATCGTCTTACTGCAGTCATGTGATACCAACGCTGACTTCCGTATATACCTGCAGTAAGTCCACACCCACACGCTAAACAAAAGGAACAAGCATTTTGGAACTAGAGACAAACAAAAAGGTGAGCCACGATTACTAACGTATGGTGGTTAGTACAGCCACGTTAATTGAGCGCACTCACACACAGCTTTTAACTTTCTCCAGCCGGATACAGCGACCGCGGCCATAAAATAAACAATGAAGACGTAACGCTGCATAACAGAAAGACGAAGAAATGCCAACACTAAAAGATAGTAGAGACATTCAAATGTCCCGTACTGTTTACACAGGCACCCAAATCCGTTAATTGAGAGCAAGCACGACGACACACGCAGAGCTGGAACATTAAGGTACCATTATGTTCTAAAAAGCGCTACCTTAGCTGAAAAGAAATAGGAGAAGGCACTAAAAAGTGTTTTATTTTTAACTTATCAGGTACCCAGGTTGCCCTGAGGAAAAACCCGACCCGAATGATAGGACCGGGTTTGGAAACGCGTCGGCATTTCCAAAAGTGATTTATCCATTATCACCAACGGCGCAAAATGAACAATTGACTATTTCTTTAAAAAAACAATACCCTTGGTGATATTCAGTCCGAAACATAAAAATAAATAAGGAGACAGGACTGAAATTTTATAGTTTCTGGTGTACCATTATGCAACATGAGTATAATATTGCATAGTTGAGATTGAATGTGTTTTGAATCTTTATCAAATTTGAGTTGTTTCTGTTAAAAATGTGTATAATTTTGCAAATATATGTTTGTAATTCTTAACAAGAAATGTTCATAATTCGGTCAGGTTATGTTTAAGCCTCACAGTTTGAATTTAAGTAAATGTAAATGTGGCAAAAAAAGTGAAAACTCACAGGAGCTATCTTAGCAATTGGAAGCTCCAAGTTGCTGATAAAATAAAAAAACAGCATTAAACTCGGTACCAGGCACGTTTGTATGTTACAAGTGGAATCCTTATAGCAGGTTGGACTGTTAGAGTCTGCATGACATATTGAACCAATCGTCTATGTATTTTAACTAGCAGCCCGTCCCGACGTTGTCCGGGGATGGCCGATGTTCAGTGTTGCCTTTACTTTTTGTTTGCGTAGTAATGTGTGTTTAATTCATCCGCAGGTTTTCATTGAGCCACACCTAATTTTGTTTTGCTGTCCTTGTTGAGAGTGTTCCCCCTGTGTGCGAATGTTGTTGTTTCCCAAATGTTGTAATTTGCGCCGCAAGTGCAGCAAGTGTTACAGTGGTCGCTCAGATGTTTTGGCCTGAAATTGCTTGTTTGTGAAAGGAGCTTTCCTTGTTTACGTTTTCGATCCCTTTACTAATGTCTTTTTTTTGTTTTTATCGGCGCAAGTACTGGTAGTGTTCCACTGATAACGCAGAGTGTTTGAAATTCGGAAGTGTTTGTGTACGTTTTAAATTTTGTCCACAGCATACGTAAATATTCGGAGCCTTGTGAGTAAAGTCTTGTTCATGTTCCGTCGATTGGCTTTCTTGTCTAAGAAATGGGCGCCTATTTGTTTACGTTCCTCCCCCTGTGACAACGTATTGTATTGATACGTTTTGTATCGCAACTCGTGTGTGTGTTAATCATTGTGTGTCGTGATTGGTGGGCTGTGCGAAGCAACGCGAATGATAGGCGGCCCTTTTTGTAAGCCTGCCCCCTGTGGCACTGTATTATTATGGAAGGCGCTCCCCTTTTTGGATGTCATCCCACGAAGGCGTTAATGTTTGAAGGGTAACGCCGACGAATGCGCGAATGTCGAGGCGAGTGATAGGTGGCCCTTTGCAAATGCGCGGGATGCACAGTTAAGTGTGTGCCTTGCACAGTGAAATCATTGAAATCGCATTTGCGCTATGCACATTGAAGTGTGTGGTGAAGTGTGTGCCCTGCACAGTGAAATCAGTGAAATCATTTGGCATATGTTTATTGTTTGTACTTTGGGCCATGCCCCTGTAAAGGCCCACATTTTTTGTTTGACACGCCCCTCTAAACTCCCACATCTTTTCTTTGACACGCCCACGCTAACGCCCACAAGGGACTACTTTCCCACTTTTGGCGTTTTTGCTTTTTTAATGTATATGGTGTCCACATCTATAGCCTATGTCCTTCTGCTACATCTCCCCTTTCAAATGGTGTATTGGGTGTAGTGATTGGTGCAGTACTTTTTGAGTTTACCTGGCTCAAAAGTTTGTGTTCTCTCTTTATAATAGTAGTATAGATTAATTGTTTCAGCTGAGATAATAGTTCTGGACCTGTCATTCTTTCAATGTCAGGATATGGTGTATAGCTGGCTAGTACCGGCCTTGTTGCTCCTGGTCTACCTTGTGGACCGAGCCTGCTGATGTGATTTTGATGTTGTAGGGCGCCTTTAAACCAGAGCTGATGCTCTTGGTAAGTTAGTGGAATTTCAATGTCCTCGAAAGGAGCGTATTCCGCTGGAGGTTCCTCTATCTTGTAGAAGTGGAACACATGTGTTGTTGGATTTGCTAATGGGAAGATAATCCATGAATAGAATACCTCTGTCTGCCGATATTCATGTACCTCTATGACAAATATAACCTTTTCACCTCTTGGTGATAGGCCATTTTCTATAAGCTTTAAAGCTATTGTTTTCCTTAAGTTTTCCGGGATGATTATGGCATCCGGGTCATTCTGTTTGAGACCTGTAACGTCTAAACCCGATCAGGCTGCAGTTGCAGGTCCGCCCGTTGCGTGTTTGCCTGTCGGTCTACCGTTCTCGGTGTCGCTATCCGACATTTTCTTGACTGAAAGTTTTGCAGAGCAAGTTTCAAGGAAACAAAGATAAGGTGCACAATATTTTGGAACACTGTATCCTTCAACGTTGAACTAAACCAATAGCTAATACATAGGATTTTCATCCTACTCAGTTATGGCGGATATTATCCTCCAGACGTCTATTGGAGTATTTTTCAGGAAAAAAGCGGGTCTCTGTGAAAAGCACGACTGAGTTACTCTAGTATCTAGCGTTAAATTAGTGCTTTACCAAACGTTGGGCGCCATGTAGTGTAGTTCCTATATTCCCCATAGGCTCTGCGCATTGGAATAATATATCCTATAGAATTGACGTAAGACTTAGGTCGACTAGGTCTCTATCGAATATATTAGACTTAATTGTGAGTGCCAGCTAGCTCAGAGGTCACTAGAAACTTTCTCGAATAAACAAGAAGGGATTAGTTTCTGACAACCGCATAAACATGACAACTTTGTTTCCCCAAGATAAAACGTATCTTCAGAGTCGTGGAAACAATAGATAGATATTTCACTCAGTCAACCGTGCATGCTTCGTTTCACCAGAGGTGCAGAGAAATAGAGAGACGGGCCTTTTCAATGAAAAGTATTTATTGAACAGTCCTCTTTCTCATACAGAAGAAATGAATTGCTACAATCGTAATACTGGCTGCAAAGTATAATGCGTACAGTAAGAAGAGTATTATAAAATAATACTGTAAAAGCATGGTATGGTTTCTAAGCCATAAAATACATGCATGAATAAACAAAGACTAAAAGTACTCAACTGGTGCTTCTAAAATATGCCTACCCCGGTGTACCTAACCTAAGTCTAGTACGAGGGAAGAAGTAAGTGATGTGTAGAATAGGTTTAGTATTCTTTTGACAATAATCTATCCAAGATTTCTCGTAGGCTCTAATCAGCTCTGTACCTTGGTTTAGAATGGAGGAGGTCTGGTATCTCTCTGTCTCAGGACTCGATTTCCCAACACCCCGCAAGGGGAGCTTGGAAACACTGGAGCTGGATTTCTCGGCAAGAGAAAAGACAGCGTCTCTCTCAGTGCGTCTGCTGGAGAGTCGGCTTCCTTCGGCACTTGCTGCAGCGAGATGCGTTGGGCAAGTAGATAGTCGAACTGCTCCAAACCACCGTGTGTTTGCTAGGGCAAGTGTGGGCATATTTATACCTTGAAGATGCAGAGTTTGCCATAAAGTTGGACATAATAACGTCATCAAAGACTCGCAGTTCTTTGAAAACGCCATGAGTTCTTGGATAAATGAATATTCAAGCAAGGGGAAGTCCCTGACTGCTGAAGCCGAGTTTTCCAAGAAATCGTTGTGGATTTTCTGAACTATTGGAAGTACCCATGCCGTATTTGGACTGCATGGGCTATGTCTAAATATGGTTATGATTTCTAAGCCTATATAAGGACAAGGGGATTTATACCTATATAAGGGCATGAATCAGGAAAATTACACTAGGGTCCTAAAATGCTACACAAAACTAGAGGGTGTGTGGATGTAAAGCCAAGAATCCCCCCAGGGGACGCTCCAACCCCATTATTTGGCGGGAGCTAATGTAAGATCCCGTCTTGGTCATAAACTGAACACCCCCTCAGAGAGATGTCAGACAAATGGGTGTTAAAGTCTCAGAATGCAGGGACCCTCAGTGTCAGCTGAGGTGCCTCCTCTGCTAATCTATCAGGATGCTCATTATTTATAATAGAAAGCAGCCTTGCGATGTACTTTGTAGATTAGCGATGTCATGGATATGTAGATAGATCTGTTGCGCAGTGGATGAAGATAGAACGAGATTTGTACATAGTAAGCAAAGAGGCCTTGTACAAGATGTTCAAGGCACAGTGATTATGTTGTGTGAAGCTAGATGTGTAAACAAAGTAGTTTGAGAGAAGCAAATCCAACATGCTCGTGCATGCAATATGTGCAAAAGTTCACACCAGAATTGTTATTGTGAAAAATAGGACATGTAGGAAATTAGCAGCTTCGCTAAATGGGCCTAACCTGGGAACATAACACTCTGGGACACTACATAGGTTAGTGTTGATTGCTAGAGTTGAAAGTTCACAATTGGAAGAGCAAATGTTGGATGCCAATGTAAGAAGGTATCTACTGCTGTATGGTGATGTTCAGGACCATACAAGATATTGTACAGGTCCTGACAGCTGATTGTATTGTGAGTGAGGGGAGCTGAAGTAGGGACAGGTGCAGGCACCTTAGCTCTGAATCTACAGCAGACGTGCACAGACAAACTTCGGGAGCTTCATAACCGCAGGTCAATGCCAGCAGGCACTGCACACATTTCTTCAAATTCTGAGGTACATGGCACACTTCATATCTATTCCTGGCTGTCTTTATAGACTTTATACACTCACTTGCTTAAACTGACCTGTTTCGGCCTGTCCTCTTAATGGGAGTTTGGATTAGGTAAAGGTTATTTGGTCCTGTTTGTGCTTCATCTCCTGTGTCCAGTTCACATGCCATTTGGCCCGTACGTGCTGACATTTGCCTGCTTAAGCTTCCTCTCCTGAAGAGACCTAAGCTTACATTAGCCATATTTCTAACCTGCAAAATAATATGGTACATGTCCAGTGCCTGCCTCTGCTCCCATACACTGAACTATTGAGCTGATCTGCACCTGCTTTGCAAAGATACTCAAACATTCATAGCACCTGCTTTACTGTTCACACCAGAGCATTCCTCAGTTTGATGTCTACCTAGTCTTGGCTCTTTTTTAATCTCCATCACCACGCTTATTTATATTTAGCGTGTTTACTTCCCCATCCAAGCTCTGCTCCAGCTTTGATTTTTATGGAACCAGCATGCAAGTGTGCTTTGTCCTCCACCTTCATGTGGACATGAGTCCATTAACTGAAGCACCTCATTTCCAAGCTCAGAGTGCAAAGAATCCCTCTTCCATTGCTTAGAGACTAAATCAATGACTGTTGTGCTCAGATGTAATTACCAGTACCATCCAAGCTTTGAAGAGCAGCGGAACCCCACTGGGTACCCCAGATAAACAGGAGTTCCTACAATGTGGCAGAGGGTAGGACCAGTAGGTCCTGGCCTGAGGCCTCACAGACTTATGGGATGTGAGCTCCGACCTGGCGTGAGACCTATGGCGCAAGTGTCTGCAGGACACCTGATGGCCATTTTGGAGGCTGCAGGGACAAGACTCCACCGAATGGCCACAATGTAGGACCTGGGAATCTCCCTTCTGGTTGTGGCATTAGTGAGGGGGGATCTTGGGACTGTCTGGGATTGCATATATTATGGCACATATGAATCACAAAGAGAACAAGAATTTGCAATGCAATTGGTCTCGCATTTGAGAAAGTTCAAGCTATTGGCATTTTTAATGACAAAGTTCTTTACTTCTGTTTTTGTGTTTGCAAGCATTTAACACTCCTGCCCTGGCAAAAGCTGTGGTAAGAAAACGAGAATGCTGAAAAAACAGGGCACATGTGTTCTCGGTGGCGAGTATAAACAGTAGGGTCTTGTAACCCGAGAGAACACGCACTGGCAGTGGAGTGGGAAGGCGAACAAAACACTGCGAATGCACGCATGTTACCCCTTCCACAAGCCTAGTACAATAAGTGCACATGGTATGGGTGGGGCCCACGCTGCCTGTAAAGGTCAGGCAAAACATCAATCGTTTCATATTACCTTCCCTGACAAAAAATAACCCTGTGACGCATGGACTGCCCCAAACATGGCTGCGGCTACACATGTGACTGAGTGCAATGCACAACCCTGCACATTCTCCACACCCTTGTACTACATGTGGCCAGTGCCCACTTCAGTTGCTGAGTTCAGTTGTCGTGTTTCTCTGTAGTTCGCTCATTTCGCCCCTTCACCTGTGTAGAAAACAAGCAGTAGTTATGTTATGTTATGTTATGTTATATTATAGGGGGGTTTTGTATAGCGCTCAGCTACTCCAAAGGAGTGTCCCGGCGCTTTCAGACCAACAGGTCAGCAGCTAACACACAACACAACAGGAAATAGGACCGGCAAAAAATAAAACAAAAAAACTAAAGACAGAACAACCAGGTTTTAAGTCCCTTTCTAAAAGCAAGCAAATTGGCAGTGCTGCGGAGTGATAAGGGAAGAGTGTTCCAGAGCTGAGGAGCAAGCCGTTTGAAGGAGCGTCCACCAGTCCGGGCTTTCTTCACCGCTGGCACCACCGCAAGAGAGAGAGTTTCTGATCTCAGGGCCCTAGTAGGTTTGTAAAAGGCTAGCCTTTTCCGAATATAGGTTGCTCCCGTAGAATAGAGCGCCTTGTGGGCCAAAGTAAGGGTCTTAAAGGCAATGCGCTTTCTGACAGGGAGCCATTGCAAGGTGGATAAAAGGTCAGAGGCACTGGCACGGCGGGGAAGACCATAAATGGCGCGGGCCGCCGAGTTCTGGACTACCTGAAGACGCTGCAGCAGGTAGTCGGGCAGACCCAGGTAGAGAACATTAGAGTAGTCCAGCCTCGAGCCAATGAGGGCATGGACGGTAATTTTGCGATGGTCAATTGAGAGCAGAGGGAGAAACCTCCGAAGCATCCTAAGCAGGCCAAAGCAAACGCCCACAAGGCCAAGAACTTGGGCTTTCATCGTCAGGCCGTTATCAATTTTGACCCCCAGATTTTTCGTCACGGTGGAGGAAGATACCGGTGGAAACATGTCATGCGGCCACCACTCCTGCCAACTCGGGTCAGATTGGCACCCAAAAAAGAGCACCTCAGATTTTCCAGGGTTACACTTAAGACTATTACCCTGAAACCATTCAAATACCGCTCCCAGGCAACCACAAATACTCTCTCCATCGAACTCAGCCCCCTTTGCACACGTGAAAAGGAGCTGGGTGTCGTCGGCGTATGATATTATCTGGGCCCCAAAGGACTCAGCCAGCACCGCAAAAGGGGTCAGAAAGATATTAAAGAGTGTGGGGCTCAACACAGAGCCCTGTGGTACTCCAACCTCCAGCGGCGGCACTTCGGCTGAGTAAGGGGGGGCCCAGACTACCTGCCGGCGACCAGACAGGTTAGATTGAAACCACCTCAACACCGTCCCACGCAGACCAATCTCATACAGTCTGCGGAGAAGACCTTCATGAGGGACGGTGTCGAAGGCCGCCGACAGATCAAGCATGATCAACATGGCCCTACCCCCTGAATCCAGCACATCCTTGATAGCCTCACTGACTTCGAGAAGCGCAGTTTCAGTGCTAAAGTTGGTACGGAAGCCAGACTGGGTGGCATGCAGCAGGGTATGTGACTCAAGAAAGGCAGAGAGGACCTTATGGACATGCTTCTCAACGATTTTGGCAAAAGCAGGTAGGAGAGAGATCGGGCGATAGTTAGGTCAGGATCAAGGCCCGTTTTTCTGAGAAGCGGAACCACCCTCACCTCTTTCCAAACACCAGGAACAACGCCGCTGGTCAAGGAACAATTCAGCACAGGATTCACAAGAGGATTGACCACCACCGCCGTCCTTGCCAAAAACCTGGCAGGACACGGGTCAGCAGGTGAACCTGATTTAAGCTGAGAAAGCAAATCAAGCGACGCAGTGATCGATAAAGGTGGAAATTCCGACAAAGTACGCTCAGAATCTTCCGCCAAATTCCCGTGGATCTCCTGGCACATCCTAGTCCCGATGACAGGGGCTGGGAAAGAGTCCTGGATTAGCTTGATCTTATCATGAAAGAAGCTGGCCAATGCGGTCACCCACGGTTCAGAGAACTCGTGCTGAGATGCAATTGCTTTGGGTGACATAAACTCCTTCACAATGGCGAAGATCTCCTTACAGGAGCTAGAGGCTGACTCTATTCGGGCCGCGAAGTAGTGCCGTTTTCCCCGAAGAATGTCAGCATGATAGGCTTTTATAGCCATCTTGTATTCCGTCTTAGCCGCATCCTCGTACCTATCGCGCCACCGTCTTTCAGCACTCTTACAGGCGCGTCTGGAAGAGTCCAGAGCCTCGGTAAACCAAGGTGCAGAGGACCGCCTAGGGGTTTTACGAGGAGAGGACTCGGGAGCAAGTTCATTAAGTCGCTCCCTGATCCAAACTTGCAGCTGGACAAGGTCGGACTCCAGGTCTCCCGACAACCGGCAGGGATAGTCTAGGCAGGCCTATCCTAAATCTTCAAGGGAGATCTTATGATAGGCTCGTCGGGGCTGCCCCGATGGACAAGTGGCGACACACACAGGCTTACCGACCGCGACAATTTGAAAGGATATCAAAAAGTGATCTGACCAGAGCACCGGGATCGGATGGGCCATGATGAGAGGCAAAGTGGAAAACACCTGGTCAAGAGTATGACCTCTATTGTGGGTCGGCACAGCCAAATAGGGAATAAGGCCAAGAGGGGCGGTGACTTCCAAGATTTTAATCGTGTCACCCTCATCTCCTTGGTCCATATGAATGTTTAGATCGCCCAAGACCAGACAATGTTTACCCTTCAAACATAACTCTATGGCCCTTGCCTGTAGATCCTCATGAAAAGAACCAAGGGGCCCCGGGGGGCGGTAAACAAAAAGCCCTGTAAAGGATTGGTGGGCAGAGAGAGTTATAGAGAAAGCTAAGGCCTCACAACCCGGGAGGGGCTCTATCGGGACTACAGCACAAGTGGCCGATCTCCTAACCACAATCGCCACACCACCACCTCTCCCTTTCACTCTATCTTGACGTAAGATGACATAATCGGAAGGGATGGCGGCTGCGAGATCTGGGTTAGATGTTACCCCCAACCAGGTTTCAGTCAACATTAAACATAGCGGCCTCTCTGATACGAGGAGCTCATAGATATTGGGCGCGTGCCTGCCCAAGGAACGTGTATTGAGAAGCAAGCACAGATGGTTATTAGTCACCTCAGGGGCCATAGGTGTCTCTACGCGAATATTACTTGGGAGCCAGCCGCAGCCAGGGCAGCGCCGTTTCCCACAGTGTCGACCCGGGAAAACAGGTCAACATGCTCCCCTCCCCGTCCTTATAGCCAGCAGCTCACCTGCCGTATATAATATCCTAGGGTCAGCGCCTCCCGCCACCCCGTCCGCCTCCAGGTCGCGGACGGGCGCAGACGGGCTTTCCTCTGGCGCTCCTCCGGCGCGACGCTGCGCGCGTGCGCTGCGCGCTAGCATATCTGAGGTTAAATAGTATAGGGCAGGGTCCCTAGAAAGACTGTAACGCTAACCGGCAAGGCAGCTAGATGGCGTCTCAGCCCCCACACCCAAAATGGCGGTCGGCAGTGAGGCGGCGATAAAATCCCCAACTAGAGTCACTGGGGTGTGAATGTGGGCAATGCGGTCAATTTTAAAGCAGCAGAATTATTAAAAACCGATCATAGTGCTAAATACACAAAAAACGATATTCAACAATAAACATTTAAAACGAGCATTTAAAACGAGCAGAAGGCTCAGTAAGGTTCAAAGTGGAGCCGAGAATAGGAAATACACAAGCAGCGTTACATGTGAGTGCTGTTCTGTAAGTTAAACGAAGCACGAGTGCTAATTGCTCCCTAAATAGAGTCTGTCAGGGTCCCTAGAAAGACTGTACCGCTAACCGGCAAGGCAGCTAGATGGCATCTCAGCCCCCACACCCAAAATGGCGGTCGGCAGTGAGGCGGCGATAAAATCCCCAACTAGAGTCACTGGGGTGTGAATGTGGGCAATGCGGTCAATTTTAAAGCAGCAGAATTATTAAAAACCGATCATAGTGCTAAATACACAAAAAACGATATTCAACAATAAACATTTAAAACGAGCATTTAAAACGAGCAGAAGGCTCAGTAAGGTTCAAAGTGGAGCAGAGAATAGGAAATACACAAGCAGCGTTACATGTGAGTGCGCCTTCTTGGGGAATGAGAGACATGCAGCCATAGAACCGAAATAACACGTTTCTTTTTACCAACACGTGCTTAGAGTCGGGGAGAAATTTGAAAGTGGAGGAAATCTCAAATGCTGAAGCAAATATAATTTTTTTTAAAGCTATACATCGACAGAAGTAATGGGCAACAATTGCATGTCGTACAAACATTTCTCGTAGACAGTGCTTGTATTACAAAAGATGAATAGCCTATTGTTGTATTGGATGCCAAGGTGTTTGCCTCCTATAGTGTTCTCTGCTGCCCACGCAGGAGTGAGCTATAGAATCAAATAAAAAAGAAAATAGTGCCACTAACAAACACACATAAAAAAAACCACATGTAACAGGGGAAGTCTGCGGGGAGGGTCGGAAACAGCAAAAGTTGGGACAAATTAACTATATTCACCAATCAGAAGCAGCCATTTACAAAGTGCATTAACGGGAGCCAATAGAAAACATGGGATGTGCTTCAAGCCCATATTTCAGATACAACATGTCTCAAAGAGACCGCGCATGCAGTGCTTAGGCGAGACCTAAAACAGGCGCGTGGGTCTGTGCTGAGCCAGTAAACCCAATTATGACAGGACCCCATGTTACATTTAGAATAGCGCACTGTACATGAATTGTTTCTGTCCAGTATGGTCACACAGAGCAAAAACTTTTCACAGCAATATTAAATTCAAAATGTAATGGAGCAATGAGAAGAAACAAAACAACCACATTCAACTCAAAGACATTACTCAACTCTGACCATAATAGCTAGGGAATGATTTGCAGTAAACACCATTAAAGTTAGTTCTAAAATAGGGCTCCACTCATATTGAAGCACCTTTTATCAAGCCTAAATTGCATACAATGTATTGGGTATGCATTCTGCAGGACAGCTGTTTGAACATTCCGAATCTCTGTAACAGTACCAAGCACTTTATTCATCTGCTGGATTGTATCTCAGGTTAGATTGCAAAGCATAGAAATGTGTGTGACAAAAAAATATATATTTCCTGTCTGAGATATGACTTCCTTGCTTGTTGCTCAAGGATTGCATTGGTTCACAACAGCATCTGTATCTGTACTTGAAATGAGACTAAAGACTCAGGAGATGCCTCACTTCATGCTACGTCACCCGGTAATTGCATGGGTAGAGGCATGCAGCAATAGGGCGTGCATGGGAATTGTAATTATAACTCATGGGGTGAGAGCATAGCAATGACGATTCTTCATAAACTTTTAATGAGGGACATGTTTGAATCAAGGGAGAGTCATGCTGCTCAAGGGTTTATGAAGAATCAATCAGGAGAAAACATAAAGTAACAAATCTCAGAATCACTTGTGTGAGATGAGAACATAGATTTCAGCTTCCCAAAGCAACCACTGAGGCAACAGTGACAGTCAATCATCTGCGCAGGTTTCTTCAAATCTATCATCCCTTTGAATATTTTCATACTCGGATACCGTCAAGGTCCGCATAGACATTGTCCATGAATGCTTCTGTCCCTGTAGAACAAAACATGTCTTAAGCATATTGACTTTGCTTATATTGACACTCCCAGGCCTTCCTCTGGATATTTTGTGCACCTAAACACAAAATGATTGGAAGGGTTATTTTAATTTACCCTGTCAGCAAATGTGCCAAAAGGCCAGATTCACTATACCGAGGCAACTATTAGTAAAACCAATAGTTCTGGACTTTTAAGGGTAGTTGTTTTATAGTGTATAGATTGTTATACTGTGGACAATGTATTGATAAGTGGTGTGGCATGTTTTGTGTCTGTGTGTTTTTCCTGATTATGACATGCATGTCTGTAATGACTATGAATTCTTGGACATTGTATCAGGGGGTCTATCAGAGTTACTGTCAGAAGGATACCATTGGCCAGAGTATCTACGCGAAAGACCACATACTTTGCTCATGTGTCAAATATTTGCAGAATAATGCCATACAAATGTAGATGTAACGGTGGGGAAATTAACACTTTGGCAACCCTTATCAATGGCAAAGTTTAGCAACTTTGTAGGCAAAGGATCAGCTGAATTCTTGGAGGTGAAGTCCAGCGTACACGCCTTCTTTGATCAACTCCAATATTTGCTAGTAAAACTGGTATGGGCAGGTAAACAGCCTATGTCGCCTATCACTAGGGAATCGCTAATGCTGAAAGAATTACACAAAAGGACATTTTTGAACTTCAAAGATTTACAAATGAATATATTAACAAGCAATGCATCTCCCGTACTGACTTCCTGTGCACAGGACAAGACACATCACTAGACACATTTCATCATAAAGGGCAGCTTTCCCTCATGTACACAGGATCCGCCTCTGTAAACGATTAACACTAGTTGCGGCAGGCCCGGCCCTGAAGTGGCCAGATACTGTAATGTAAAAGGCAGTTATTAATGACATGCTGACAGAATCAGATCGATTCAGAGAGAGATGTTTGAGAGATTTAAGGACTGAAAGAACTGATGCACAACGGAACGTTTGTTGTAGTCATACAAAAGAATGATCAATTAATGACGCAATATGGATATACATCTCAGGCAATCACCGTCACCACCTCAATTCAGGAAGGACCTCAAAACGAGGCTCTTCGACTGAACCGCAGATCCCCCGCGCCTTGAGACCCTAATGGGTGGGCGGTCGCCCTTTACAAGTACCTGATAAATTGATGCTCAATAAATCCCTGCTTCACACACCAAGCATTATGTTCAAATAGGGATGGCGGGAGTTCACTAAAAGCGCTAGATGCAGATTTCATCCATCTGGCACCGACATTTCCGAAGATAGTGTAGTATGGGAAGCAGATATTTGAGGACATAAATGAGATGGTGGTTAACCTTTCCTTACTGGTCAAGACACTATTGAACAGAACATGTGTGAGCATTGGAGTGCTGTTTGACAAACAGCGTGGCCATAACGTGGATAGGGTTGCAGCTACCAAACCTGACGCATGGCTCAAGGACCTGATTACCTTTCTGAACTGTGAGAATTTAAGCCAGAGGACATACCTAGCCGACCAAATGAGTGACGTAGTAAGGAAAACGGCGATGGTTGAAGTGTCATAGAACGTTCACCAATTTTACAGAAGCAGCATTGGAATATTGATGGGGTACCCTATGTGTAAATGTAAATGAATGATGAGTCCATATATTGTAATGTCACAAATTCTTTCTGATATGCCTACTGGGTTTAAAGGGGAAAAAAAGCAAAAAAGATCTTCACTGCGTAGAGTTTTCTTCTTAGTGTAGATTTCAGGTTTTTATCCTCTCAGTTATCGCATCACTATTTTGGGCCCGTCTTTTCTGTGCTCTTTGATTTCCTCTTATAATCCCAGTTATTTTTATGCTCAGCTTTCTTATGCCGTAGATCTGCACTGTCTTGTGCCCTGTCTAATTTGCATTCTTTTGGGTCATTGACTCCTTGGTTATGCATTGAATTTCACTCAGCGTGAAATTTTCCCCATACTGTCTGGTCTTTTATGACTTTGTTGAAAGAATACTTGTTGACTTTTTGTCAGTCTTAGTTTTAGCTGTGGTTACATTGTTTTGTATTCTGTTCTCCATAAATTAAATATGTGTACACCATTTTCGATAAAGGCTCTATGATCAATTAAATACAGCGCTAATCAAATAAATACCATAAATGCAATCATTTAGGAAGATCTATGGTTGATGTATGTATTTATCTCAAGGAGAATAAGGGTTGTCATTTTTCTGAACGGTGGATTCAGATATTTGAAATACTTGTGTTTTTTGTAGCAAACATGAATCTGAAGTTGCACTACCTGTGAGCTAAATCAATCAAATGTGTGACTCTTTTGGTGGTTGAAGGTCTAGCGGGGGGGGGGTGCTGCCCAGAAACCAATACAATGTCACTGTGCCCAGGTTTGGCTGCGAGTCACTGAAAACCTTTTTTTTCTAAATTCTCCCGGGAAAGATAAATGACGTTTATAAGGTCAGGATTTGAGGACAGATATTTAAAGAAAAGTCGATTAAATGATACATTAAAATACAGAAATTGGTGGTGGAGTTACTGGACATGTAGTTTGTGAGACTGGTTTGCTTAAAAACATTATTCTGTGAATGTCATCCCGATAAGATTGCACATTAAAACACTGCTGTAAAATAGTTTTTTAGGTTAATATGTATGCTACAGAGATCTGTGTCTAACATGTCTTTTACTTGTTGAAATTTGGATAGGGATGACCCAGTCTTTCATTTTTAGGTCGAGCCTGAGTCAGTGCCCATGCACTGCGGGACTTGTTTTGGGGAGTATGGAATAGAAGTCCTACCCACTCTCCCCCCATATTTTTCATTGGCTTGTGTCTTTGTCCCTCGTAAATGCTGGCTTCTGATTCCTTAGTAGGCTTGTTAGTCCCGCCTTAGTACGGCCTTGTCTTCAATTGTAACCTCTCATGGCGACTGATCCTTTTGCTTCAGTTGTTACACAGCATGTGTAAGTCTCTGAACTCTTTTTTCTTTAATGAGTTTCTCTGCGTGTAGGCAGGATGTGCGCTACTTCGACTGGTTTTAAATCTCTTTCGGGCTGACGGTTTCTACAGAACGTGCTTTAGGCTGTACTATTTTGATGCGAAGAGTGTGTTCGTGGCTTCCACTTTGATTTCATACCGGAGTTAAAATGGTGCTAAATTCAATTTGGAGTACTCACTCATTCATTGTCGTTTCTTGACAAATAATTTTTAGTTGTTGAATGCAGTGGAACTGAGTCGTAAATGACAGTAAAAGTAACTGCGGCAAAACTGAAAGGCATTCGTTGGTCTTCACTCTAGGGTTTACAGGAAGAATCAGACCTGTTTAAGCCAAGGTGATTGTACTTTGCTCAATGATTCTGCTCTATCTGACCTTTTGGTAACTGTTAACCTAGACGCGTGATTGATTGTGCAGTTGGCCAAGCATAGGTGCTTGCTAAACCCACTGACTGGCAGTTAATTGCGTGAATTGTGTAAAGTTATTGTGTGCCCCCGAATGATGACAGGACGCAGTAGTGAAGGTTACGTTGTTTATTCAAGTTCTATCGTCAGAGAGCGCCGAGCCGGGTGTAGTCCATGCTCCGGCACTCGCGCTAATGCCACGCGGGGTTGCGCGCGCATCACAAGATGGCCGCTGCCGCACGTTGCGTCGTTACGCAACGTGCGTGCACTAGACCGCTACACTACATATCTACCTTTTTTCCAAACAATGAAAACTATAACTTACGGTCCACTGCTCATCTCAAAGTCCTGGAACCTGGCAGGCTTGACCACTGCTCTGCCCCTGCGGGTCAGTCTTACTGGGGTGGCCATGGCTTCTCTCGCAGGAGTCCCTGCACCGGCTCCCCCACTGTTCAACACAGCCAGGTTCTCTCTTGGTCTCCTTGTGTTCATCTCGCTTTCCATTCTGGGACTACCTCGGTTGCTTTGCTCCTCGCCAAGTTCTTCTCCCACCATGTCTGCTTCTCCATTGGCCATTTCTTCCTCTACTCTAGCCTCCTCCACAACTTCAGATTCTCTTTCTCCTTGGCCCCACTGTAACACCTTGTTGCATCTCACCATGCGGTCCTGCGACCACACATTTCCATCACTCAACAAGGCTGCTCTGTCGTACACCTCCTTCACCTGTAAGGGTTTACTGTATTTGCTATCTCCTTTTCTTTGCATTGTCGCCAGTTTAACTCGCACCCATTCGCCTTCCTCTAGGCCTGTGTCTCTTACATTTCGACGCTTGTGGTAATGTTTTGCATATGTGGCTTGAGCCTTCTCCAGGTTTGCCTTAACCACTGCCGGAGACCACTTGCTCACTATGGTTTTCTCCTTCCTTACTCGATTGTCCTTTGTGAAAGGGTCACGACCTCTCAAGATTTGGAATGGACTATAACCTGTTCCTGTGGGGGTGATCCTGTAGGCCCATATGATTTTCGATATTTCCTTCTCCCAGTCCTTATTACTCGCTATAGCTGCTTGCACCAATCCCATCACCACACGATTAAATCGTTCCACTAGGCCATTGGGTAGAATACCATTTCTTTCCATAAAGTTATTCCATTTGTCTGAGGTGAACTGAGGACCGTTGTCGCTTAGGATCGACTTGGGAATACCCTCTCTCACGAAAGTGTCATTCAGGAATTTTAGGATTGTTTCGGCGTCCAGCCACTTTGAGTACCTGTCGATGAGGACACACACGTATTTTTGTATGCCCTGTCCGTCCAAGATCGGGCCCAATACTTCAATGGACAACTCCTCCCACGGGTTCTGTGGGGGGTCAAATCTACCTAGTGCAGGGCGCAGTGGCTTGAGGGTTTTGTCTGCTCCCTGGCACTGTGGGCATTCTCTGACACATCGTTCCGTTCTTAAGTCCATACCTGGCCACCAATATCCTTGCTTGGTTCTCAGTTTCATTTTTACTATCCCCAGATGGCCTTCGTGGAGCAACGCCAGTAGTTTTACCACTATGCCTTCAGGGGGAATGACCTTGTCTCCTCTGAACACGAACACTCCTTGATCGTCCACCGACAATTCTTCCCGGACTTCGTAGTAAATCCTGAGGTTTCCGCTTGTGTGCCTCTTTTCCGGCCAGCCCTGCATTATGCACCTCTTCACCTCTTGCATGGTCGGGCCTTTGTTATATGCTTCATTCCACTCCTGGTTGCTGATAACATTCTCTTGGTCATCCGTCAGGGCCACCATTTCTTCTCCACCTGCTTGGTCCTCTTCCCCTGGTTCCATTGCCGCCGCTCTACTCAAATAGTCCGCCACTCTGTTCCGACTGCCTGGAATATGTTCCACGTCATACCTAAATTCTAGTAACTTTAATGTCATTTTTGAGATTCTGGGGGTGGTGCTGGCATGGCCGCTGGAAGTTAGTACCTTCACCAAAGGCTTGTGATCTGTTTTCAATTGGAAGCGGGTGCCCCACGGAAATTGTCTGAATCTTGTCATTGCCCACACCACGGCCAGCATCTCCTTTTCGATGACGCTGTATTTTCTTTCAGTGTCACTCAACGTGTGCGAGGCGAAGCTGAGTGTTTCCATCATTCCCTGTCCTCGATCCTGCATCAACACCGCCCCCAAGCCTTTATCACTGGCGTCTGTGGTGAGTACCGTTCTTCCCTGTGGATCATATACTTGTAGGGGTATGGCTCCCACTACGTCCTTCTTAATGCTCTCAAATTCCCTTTGTGCTTCCTCCGTCCAACTGAACACCACGCTTTCCCTTGTTAGCATCCTCATGTGGTGCGTTTTGGTTGCGAAATGCTGCATGAATTTACTGTAGTATTCCGCCATTCCTAAGAAGGACCTGACGTCTTCCTTATTGGCAGGCGGGGGTGCATCACAGATCGCCTTCACGTTCTCGGCTTTGGGTGTGATGCCTTGCACACCGATCTCGTGTCCCAAATACGTTACTGATTCCATGCCCAGTCGGCATTTCTCCCGTTAGGCCCTTTCCTTCTAGTGTTCTCAGAACCTTGGTGAGTTTGGCGTCGTGGTCTAATTTGTCTCGACCCATCACCAGGATATCGCCCTGGAAATATTGGATACCAGCCATATTCTTGAAAAATTGGTGCATCAGCTTCTGAAACACCGCTGCCGCTGAAGCCAGTCCAAACGGCATACGGCGGAACTGGTAGCACCCGAAGGGGGTTATGAATGATGTTAACCTTCTGCTCTCCGGGTGCAGAGCGATCTGATGGTATGCAGATGTCAAGTCAATAGTTCAGTACCATTTGATGCCTCTCGTTTTGGCCAGCATCTCTTCGATCCTTGGCAAAGGAAACTTCTCAACCATGATGTTTTTATTCAGTTCTCTTAGGTCTACGCAGAGCCTGACCTTTCCACTAGGTTTCATAACCACTACTAGTGGCGCCAACCACTCAGCACATGTAGTCGGTTCGATTATTCCTTTCCTTTCTAGTTCTTGTAGCTCCACTTGCACCGCCTCTCTTACTGCTAGCGGTACGTTCCTCACTTTGTGAGCCACCGGTATGGCATCTGCCTTGAGGATAATTTTGTGCGCAAACTTTTCTAGCGTGCCCACGGTGCCTCCGAAAACTTTGAGATATTCCTTCTTCCACTTATCCAAATCTGGCCAGGCTTCCGGTTCGGTGAGTAGGATTTGTTCTTTGCCACCCGGGTCCAGTTTGATGCCCAAGGCGCCTTGGTCTAGCCATCCCAGCACCGAGGGACTCTTCTCTGATATGTATAGTTTGCAGTTGGAGCTGCGTCCTCTAAATTCGAATTTTAGTGGTCTGAATCCCACCATGGGAATGCGGTCACCATTGTGCGTAACCGGCCTTATGTCCAGTTTCTCCAGGTCTGGGCCTAGGTGCGGCTTGAAGGTTTTGTTCCACACTGCACGCTGGACAATGGTGTAGGGTGATCCCGTGTCTGCTACTAAACTTATCGGTACCCCACCAATGGTCATGTCTAGTACCGGTTTGGTCGATCTTTTATTGTCCACACTCAACACTTGGTCATAGATGCATAGGATCGTGTCTTCATCTTCAAGATCCTCCCCTTCTCTGTCCTCTTGTCCTTGGTCAATGTATTTGACCATGTCCCTGGAGGACTTCCTGCGGCACACTTTTTCATAGTGCCCTGTGATTCCACAATACAGGCATTTGGCGTGAAACGCCGGACACTTTCTGTCATGAGCTTCGTGCGCCCAACTCCCGCATCTGTAGCACGATTTCTTGTTGCTTCCCATCTGTTTTCCTGGTGGTCCCGTGTTACCTTGCCACCTTTTCGGTCCCTTTGATGAGAGTCCCTTGCTTCTGTTTTCCTTGTGGTGCTCATCGTCGTCAATCTTGTTCACCATCGGACTCGCCGCGGCCTCCCTTTTTGCCGCTTCCGCGCACCTTCGCGCCAATTCTGCTCTCCTGACTATTGTCATTACTTCCTGCAGTGTGGCGTCGCCGCTGGCTTACAGCTTGTCTTACACCGCAGTGCTCGTGGTGTGCATCACGATTTGATCCTATATGAATTAATCTTGGAACGTGTCGTATTTACATGTGGATGCCAACTTCCTCAACGCCGCCACGTATTCTTCCACCTACTCTCCTGGATGTTGCTTCCTCTGCTGGAAGTTGTATCTGTCTATCGACACACAAACAGTGGGCTTATAATGTTCGTTCAACTCCTCAATAGCATGAGCATATACGTCGTCATCCATACTTGCTCGTGGTTTGGGTACCAAGTTCTTGAAAATCCTTAGTCCCTCTGGGCCTAGATTATGTAATAATATCCGTCTCTTTAGTTTACTGGAGAACTTCTCTGCGTCCTCATCCTCCAACACCTCGATGAAGTTGTCTATGTAATCTCTCCAGTCTTCCCACCTCATGAGGGGCTCCCCTGGTTTGGGTAAGAACTGCACGGGCCGTCGCTGACACTGCTTGCGCACTCATCCTTTCGTGCCTTTCTGTGGCTGGGGCGTCTCCGTGGCTGCTGGGGCTACCTGGCGCACTGTTCTCCTCTCGGTGTTCTGCCTGTGGATGAGGGGTCTCTTGTTCTGCCCCTTCGCTGTTCCTGGAGGTAGCCAGTGCGCCTGCTCTCGTTTGTGTGGTGTTGCGGGGTGTCCCGGCCACTGTGCTTCCTTCGCTCTACTTTTCTACTCCCCGGTGCTGGGTTCGCCTACCTTCCTGAGGCTGTGGGCTCTGCCGCGCTCTCTGGCGTCTGCCTCCTGTGCGCAGTGTTGTTTTCGGTTAACTTGCGGTGTTACTGGTACAGGGCTGTTGGTTTCCCTGGTCCAGATCGATTCCTGTCCTTTTTGTTTTGGAGGTGGGTTCTTCTTTTATTCGAATCCCGACCTCGTCGCCATTGTAAAGTTATTGTGTGCCCCCAATTGATGACAGGACGCAGTAGTGAAGGTTATGTTGTTTATTCAAGTTCTATCGTCAGAGAGCGCCGAGCCGGGTGTAGTCCGTGCTCCGGCACTCGCGCTAATGCCACGCGGGGTTGCGCGCGCATCACAAGATGGTCGCTGCCGCACGTCACGTCGTTACGCAACTTGCGTGCACTAGACCGCTACACTACAAATTGGTGTTAGGGTGTGGGTGAAACTAATAATGCATTGTGTCTCATGGCATTTTTTCTTTTTTATTAGTCTTGTGACTGTAGACAAAGAAACGGCCTCTGTGAATTGAATGTAGTCTGACAAGGGCTAGTTTCATTGTTTTGCCGGTGTGTTCTTTTAAAAATACTACAAAATGGACCCATGTCTGTATGTGTTTCATTGATTATGCATGCTAACGGCAACTCCCTTTCGTATATCCCACTGCAATGCAAGTGCCTGATACATTAACGTTCTAGAAGTTAATGGCTGTTATTTTGGTTAATGTACGTTTCCACTGATGACAAACAGCGTGGCCTTCACCTGGTGCTCGGCTCCCTGTGCTGTGACCTGCAACATGCGGGTAATGGCTTTTGAGAGCGATATCTCCTTAATCTCACTTGAAAATTAAAAACAGACATATTCTGTACTTGTCTGTAATCTCGCCGATATTTTGAATTATTCTCTCCTATTCAGCGTTTGGAGAGAACTTAAAATAATCAGTGTTTGGCTCGGTTCTACAGCCAGGATATCATTTTGTCAATTACATGTGAACATTTGGGTTGCCCCAGTCTAATACAGGACATCTGCTCCCAGCATACTGCATATTCATGAGGATTCTTTGTTGTAAAAATAAAATCTTTAACCGCCACAGACAATCACTCACTTTCTACAGGGCAGAAGATCTCTTTATACTTAACCCCTATAGCCGCTTTAAGATGGGCGTTCGAGCACTTATTGCCATGCTTTTATGAGCTGGTTCGAGCCTGTAGCAGTTTGGCATCTGACGTCACTGCTCAAGGAGTGCGCAAGGTTGGAGGGCACCTACAGTAAATTTAGACCACTTGTATGTGTTTTATAAACTCAGCATGTAGCGCAATGAGGCATTTGTAATAAAATACATCCGCCCTCATGCATATCTCACTACCAGCCCATTTTCTCTACCCAAGATGTTTCTTCCTTATGTACTTCAGCACCACTACTGCTCTGGGGAACATCACCATAACTTCAGTTGAGACCCAAACACCACCACGTAGCGTAGCTAAAATCCATCTTCCCCCAACTCCCCCACTGCAGGGGCGGCTCTAGGCTCATGGCGGCCCTGGGCATGGAGCATAAGTAGGGGGCCCCGGAAGAGGGGATCAGGGCGGGGCGGAGCACGTAGGCCAGTGAAGAGGGGGGGGGGGGGAGTCAGGGTGTTTGGAAGTGGAACAGAGCCGAAGGCCGCCAAATCCCTGCCAGGGACCGCCACGCAAATATGTATCCATCCTAAGAGGATTATTATATTAAGGATATATATTGACGTGGCAGCCCCTAGGGTTTGGAGGCCCTGTGTTCAACCATATGCTGTCAGTGTGCTTTCAACATCACAGGACTGCATCATCATCCCACCTGCCTGCACCGTAACACTCATGGGTTGTGTGGCATCCATGCTGTTTTAAAAAATAACTCAGTAGTACACTTAACTTTAATATGCCTCTCTACAGTTTTTAGCACTCTTTGGTTTCTCTTTCACGTCTATCTGCCCCTTCACTGTCTCCCCACCTGATCCCATCACTCAATCAATCAATCAATCAAGGCATTTGTATAGCGCGCTACTCACCCGGAAGGGTCTCAAGGCGCTGGGGGAGAGGGGTCTGTTACTGCTCGAAAAGCCAGGTCTTGAGTTGCTTCCTGAAGGAGAGATGGTCCTGGGTTAGCCGAAGGTGGATGGGGAGGGAGTTCCATGTCTTGGCTGCCAGGTAGGAGAAGGATCTTCCTCCGGCGGTGGCTCTGTGGATGCGTGGAATGGCGGAGTGGGCGAGACTGGTTGATCGTAGCTGGCGGGTGGGCATGTAGAAGGTCAGGCGGTTGTTGAGGTACTTGGGGCCTAGGTCGTGGAGGGCCTTGTGTGCGTGGGTGAGGAGTCTGAACGTGATCCTCTTGCTGACGGGGAGCCAGTGCAGGTCTTTCAGGTGGCCGGATATGTGGCTGTGTCGGGGGATGTCGTGCGGAGGTGTTCTGGATGCGTTGGAGTCTTTTCTGAAGTTTGGCGGTGGTTCCGGCATAGAGGGTGTTTCCATAGTCTAGACGGCTGGTGACGAGTGCCTGGGTGACTGTCTTCCTGGTTTCGGTGGGGATCCATTGGAAGATCTTTCGGAGCATGCGCAGGGTGTTGAAGCACGATGATGAGACGGCGTTGACTTGTCTGGTCATCGAGAGGGAGGAGTCCAGGATGAAGCCCAGGTTGCGTGCGTGGTCCGTTGGCTTGGGAGTGGTGCCCAGGGCAGGGGGACACCAGTAGTCGTCCCAGGCGGAGGGCGATGACCCCAGGATGAGGACTTCCGTCTTGTCTGAGTTTAGTTTCAGGCGGCTGTTCTTTATCCACTCGGCGACGTCTTTCATCCCTTCGTGAAGGCTGGTTCTGGCAGCGGTGGGGTCGTTGGTGAGGGAGAGGATCAGCTGGGTGTCGTCGGCGTAGGAGATGATGTTGAGGTTGTGTTGGCGTGCGATGGCTGTGAGGGGGCTCATGTAGACGTTGAAGAGGGTGGGGCTGAGCGATGATCCCTGTGGTACGCCGCAGATGACTTCGGTGGCCTCGGATCTGAACGGGGGGAGGCCGACTCTCTGGGTTCTTCCGGCGAGGAATGAGATGATCCACTCCAGTGCCTTCTCTCGGATTCCGATGTTGCTGAGGCACTGCACTAGGGTGTGGTGGCAGACAGTGTCACCAAAGCTCGGACATCCTTCTGTGTGCATGGTATAGGGGAAGTGCGCAAAGTGTGTATTCTGTCAGGTGTCAAGGATCGCCCCTCCTTAGACAGCAGGTGGCCAAAATAGGTCACCTGCGGCCTACAACATTGAAGTTTGGAACGGGAGACCTTGTGGCCCTTGAGGGCCAAGAAACGTAGCAGGGACAAAGTGGCAGAGCTACAGAGAGGCATAGAATCCGCGGCCAGGAGGAGATCATCTACATACTGGATAAGGGCCACACCATGGGGAAAAGTATGCTCATCTAGTTCTTTCTTCAGGGCCTGACTGTAGATGCTAGGGCTCTCGGTGTAACCTTGAGGAGCCCGACAGAACTGATACGATCTATTCCGGATAGTAAATCCGAAAAGGTAACGTGAGTCCTGATGGATGGGAATAGAAAAGAAAGCATTTTTCACGTCTATGACTGTAAACACACAGGCCGTTGGTGGGATCATAGTTAGTATGGTTGAAATGTCTGAGACCACTGGGTACTGGGGAATTACTATTTTGTTAATTTCTCGAAGGTCGATAACAAATCGATAGATCTTTTCTCCCATTGCACCCTTTTTGAGGACAGGAAGGATAGGGCTGTTACAGATGTTGCTAGAGGAGTGCTGGACCACTCCGGCTGCAATCAGGTCATTTATGATGTTCAATAGTGCTTGTTCTCCTTCATGAGATATTTTATATTGTGAAAGGCGAGGTAAGGGTGCCTTTTGACGGACAGTGATGTGGACCGGTTCAATGTTCATGGTGCCAACATCAGTGTCGCTTTGGGACCAAAGGGAGGACGGGAGGCCGGAAAGGTCAATGGAGTCTTGGATGGTGACGGGCAGTTGATTAGTACCCGTTGTATTGTCAAAAAGAATCACTCTAACATTATCAGGGGAACAACGAATAGTGGCCCTAAAATGTTTCAGAAGGTAAATACCTAGAAGATTGTTGGGGCAGGCAGGGGACAAGAGAAATGAAGATTCAGTGGTGTCTCCCCCCAGAGTGAACGTAGTTGGAAGTGATAAAGTGTTAAGTGAGGGCTTACAATCGAAACCAGTCGATGTTATTCTTTTGCCAGAAGGGGCAGCCCGATGGACCAAATTACCCACCAGGGCTCTCCTAGAGGCCCCGGTGTCAACCAGGAAAGTTGCCAGGGTGCCCGCCAAGTAGGCGGATAGGTAGGGACCCCGAGGATCGACAGGTACTTCAAGTGGTCCGGAACCCCTCCCTTGACAGCCCTATGAAAAGAATCGGTCCGTGGTCTCTGAGAAGGTAGATGTAAAGTCTTGAACATTCTGTTGCCTATTATCAAATGTATTAGCAGAGCGGGGCTGCAACGGTTGTGCTGGGCGAATCTGGGGGCCCCTGTAATTATCTCTGGGAATTGTTTTTCCTGAACGGATATTGTCCGCTAGCACAGGGCACTAATTTTTGTAGTGGTCGGGCTTTATACAATAATTGCAGTTATCTCCATACTGCTGACGAGTTTGTTGGGGAGGCGGTGTAGGGCCATGGTCAGGTCTGCACGCATGAGGCAGGGCATGGGTATTAGTGTATCTAGCGTCTGCTGCTTGACTGAGAAGAACAGATTCCTTAAGCTCCTGTCTGCGCTTTTCCTTTTTTTCCTTGACCTTGTCCTTAAGGGTCTCGTAATACTGGGCTGTCAATAAAATAGTCTGGGGAGTTTCTGCCTGCCAGGTACTATCGCTAGCCCGGAGTTTATTCTGAATAGTCGGCAAAAGGTTGTCAACAAAGGTTTGTACTATCAAATGTCGACCTGATTCATATGTTATGTCTTGGCCGCTGTAATCAGAGAAAGCTTTATTTAACCGAGAGAAAAAAATGGCTACAGTCTTGTCACTCTTTTGTTTGCAAGATGTCAACATGTGCCAATCAACCTTGCGTTCAGGGACAATTGTTTGTAATTTAGTCAATAATTTGTTTGGTAATTCTAAAACCAATGCGTGTGGTTTTTCCCCTGGCTTACGCTCAGTGTCGTGGGTGCGCAAGTTAGCCCATGAATCTCCTAGGTTTAGGGCGTTGTCAGTGTGTCTAATTGAGTGCCATATCTCGGGGGGTACTACACTGCTAAATATCTGTAGGGTGTCTTGTAGCGTTAAGTCGTAGGTGTCCAGTATCTGTCGCATCTCTTTATAAAATCCTGTTGGATTCGTACGGAGGTCAGGGATCCCTGACTTCAGGGTCATGACCTCAGCGCGGGTCCAAGGGGTATATACCCAGTTATACAGTAATGCGGGCATTAGCGTTATCAGACCCCGTGCAGTACCCCCTGGCCGGAACATAGATAGGGGCAGCTTCACGTACAGGCATGTTAGTGCTGCTAAACAACCCTTCTTTTGTGTCTTCAGAATCGTCTGACTCATGAACAGGATGAGAACCCTATTCTAAAAGGTGTAGGTGGTCGATACAGTACGTAGGGTTTCTAGTTCAACTGTGGTGGAGGAACCCTGGGTCGATTTAGTGAAAAGGCTCTGAAGGCGGCTGCCTACTAAGGTCGGGTCTTTCCTTTTCCAGTCGGGCTAATGTGTGGTAGGCAACCTGTTAAAGAAGATGGTGGCAGTGGTGCATGGGTTGTTTACCTGAAACTTTAACTAGGGCCGCTCTGGTAAAACCTGGCACGGTCAATGTTTGGGCTTTTATGTCCAGACGGGTCTTTTCGGTGGACGTTAGACGGGGCAGTCTGCCTTCGGGAGAAAAACTAGGTATCGCGTGTGTGGTTTGGATATCGTTCAGTGTGGGGGCTGAAGCCTGGGCTGGTACCGTTGCAAATGGGTCAGGGATTGGAGGTGGAGGAGGTGGAAATGCTTGGAAGTCGATGTCTAGATCGGGGTGGGTAATAAGGGCATCATTGGATAGGGAGGTGGTGGATTAGGTCGGGAAAGGAGAAGCTCATCATCTAGATAGTCATGGGGATTTTTCTGAGGAAGAACAGGATACTGGCCCATCGTTTCTAGACGATGTTGTCGGTCAGCTCATTCTAAATTTGTTTTGTGGGCCTGGAGATGAAGTTCATGCATTTTTTCAGAGTAGGTAGTGTTTTTAAGGCTTTTTCTTTCCCTAGCCTCCTCCCTTTTTTTTCTTCTCTGTTGTATTTCATTTTTCCAGAGACTGAAAGCCTCCCACATGGAAGCGCGAGGGTGATGTTTGTCTAATTTACGCTCAAGGGCTTCGAGTTTAGCGGGCTCAAAAAAGCCCCACTCAGGCCACTGAAGTTCCTTTTCCTTTTTTGTGTAACAGCACCATAGGGAATTGAACATTACTGCAGTCAAGCCACATTTTACATACATGTTTTTAGAAGGGGAGCCTTCCGGAGGAGCCGGCTGACTTTCTGCCAAGGCATAGAGGTCGGGGCGACAGCAACAACAACAGAGCATCCTAAATTTACTGAAAGCAGGCATTTTAAAGACAGAAAACCAACAGCGAAATATCGCACCTTTATACTTCTATGTACAATTTAGTACTGATTCTATATACCCACTAGGTCCTTGCAAAATTACTGACTACTGCTAACAGAAATATGGGTGTTGAAAGTTCAACCTTACCAGATAATTCGTGTCCGTCCCCACACAGAGATCTGCCACTGTATAACAGGAATCTAGAAACCAGAACTCGGGACTCCAGTCAGGGTCAGTGTCGAAGTACCCAGAAGCAGGAGGAGGAACAGCGTCACAAGTCAGTCGGGCTATGCAGACGAGGCTCTTCCAATTCGCATAGGTGCACTCCCTTTGGGGTTCCACTCACTGGCCCCCTGAAGCCTCCCGGGCTGGACACATACCTCTGATGTAGTACCTGTTCGGGCGCCAAGTGTAGAACTGGGTTTCAAAGAGACCCCCAGCGGTGGAGGGCTTCACCTAAAATGTACGGGTCCACAGGAGTTTCTCTTACCAAAGAAGTGAGGCAGACTCTAGAGTGAGGAGGGAAACAAGATATTTTATTATACAGAATATAACTTGAGTTATCGGACAGAGTCCCAGAGCCACCAAGGTGAGTCTACGGAGGCTGTCTGCTTCTCCAGGGCAGGTAGCAGTCTTTATAGGGTGCGGAGTTCTCTTTATCAGGCTTGAGGTGTCACTGTGTCTTGGGCTGTGGTGGGCCAAGGCTGCAAGGCAGATAACTCAGGGTGCGTCTGTCATTGTCCAGATAATGCAATCAACAAGGGATGGTCTCTCAAGGCTGTAGGGTGGATGACTCAGGAGCTTCTGCAATGTTCAGATAATGCAATCAGCTGGAGGTCGTTTCTTGTGACGCACGTGGAGCCACAGGTCGATTGTCCGCACATGTTGTTCTAGTCAACAGAGGGGGATGAGGGAAGATAAGGTGGGTGCGTACAGCTTGTCTTCGTGACCTTGTCAACAGAGGGGGATGAGGGGAGATAAGGGGGGTGCGCGCAGCTTGTCTTCGTGTTCAGGGGCCCACCTCAGGCAAGGGAGGGAGAGAGTTGACGTGGCAAGGTTTCAGAGGGGAAAATTACAGCACGAGTGACAGAGGACTACAGTCCCTGTAACAGATGCCATGCATAGAAGCAGCGTACAGTGTTATAATCAATCAATCAACAACAAATTTATTAAGACCATAGTCCATCAAACTATAATTTGTTGCCGCGCATAAAACCCGGCTCAGATAACCAGTCCATATTTATCCATAACCTTGAACTGAGGTTTTACTATTTACTGAGAATTGGCACTTCCCAATTGCACATACAAAAGTCGTGAAACTGAATATTGAATACAATTTTGAAGCTTTTTAATGATTAAAAATCCCACACGTCATTAAAATAGGCTTTACAATTCTCTGCCTTTCCATCACAAAATGAAAACCGTCCAGTAAAATATGGGAGTTTGACCATTTCATCACCAGCCCACAGTTGCAAACCCCACCATTCTCACATAAGAATAGAGCTGTCTCTGAACCAGAATAAAATGGGCTAAGACCAATACTGTATTTAAACATTTCCTGTCTCATTTCATGATTGCCCAAGGAAGAAAGGTACGCAATGAGGACTGATTACTCCACACATCCCACGAGTGAGTCCTGGACTTCTTGGTTACCATGTAGCTAAGATCTCCATCTCTTGATTCGTTAGTAGACACACTTTGATTTTTTGGGAGGATTACTGTTTCTGATATAATGGGAGAGTCACAAAACACTGCTTTTACATGTTTAATCTATCTCTTAGACGCGCAGCTCATTTTACTTTGCTTTTCACAATTTCATTGCTACAGTACAAAGCCACCATCTACTCCCAGGACTCTAAAAGAATGTTCCAAATTTCAGAGCTGCTCTCTCTGAGAGATTAAACCAATGATGTCAGCCCAGTGTCCATCCTTATTACTTAGACCGTGGCTGACTTTGGTAGATTCCGGATGGGTTACAAACATTGGCCTTAAATATTTTTCCAATTCCGCTATACTTTTAAGAAATTAAATTCAGCTCCATATAAAAACGAGGTCTGAATTAAGGCCTTATAAGCACTAAATACTAGGCCAATATCCTGTCCCCTCATACTTTCTTATAATGTTACTGTTAGGAAGTAAATGCTAATGGCCATCCAACTCTCCTCCACCAACTGACATCTGTCAACATTCCAGAGCAAGCTCCAGCGGAACATACCAAGATAAGGGGAAAGGGAAGAGGTGTGAGGAGCGTACCAAGTAAAAGTGAGATTACTACACGTCTCCCTTATTTATCAACAGAAAACACATTACATTTTGCAATCTTGTCACAGCTCCAATATTGTCCATTTTCAAGAAGGAACACATTTTTGAATGTTTTTGCTATGCGACAGAGAGGGTAGAACTTGCTTGAACAGTGTGGCCCCTTTACGTTCGTCTTCACCTGCACCACATCACCTACACTCCATCCTGAAGATTTGACTCCGTTCTTTCGGTCATACCAAACTTTGTATTTTGCCTGGTGCAGTTTGACTTTTTCACTAGCTTCCACAGAATTGGGATTCACCACCCTGCCCCCTCCAATCAACTGGGGTTAAGTTTAGTACAGGGTTCTCTTCTCCTGAGGGATACAAAAAGGGAAATACCTTTTACTAGATTGGGGGAGGTGTGGTATGCCCACAAGCAATCACGCAGGGATGACTCTAAGTCCCAACCATTGGTAGAGGCTCACTGAATGTGTTCTTTCATGAGCCTGTTTGCCCTCTCGACTACACCATTGTCCTTGGGGCAGTACAGGGTGGTCTTCTCGTGTTTAATGTTAAGTTTGGTTAAAAAGTCAATCATATGCTGCGATGTAAACTGTACTCCATTGTCTGTGACAAGGGAGGATGGTATGCCCTCCTTTGCAAAAACATCTTTGAGAGAGTCAAGATCTGCACAAGTGTTGGTGTGATCCACAAATTTATATGAGATGCAATTGGAGTTGTAGTTGACTAATACTAACATGAACCTTCTCTGAATACCCAAATTGTCCATGGATCCAATGATGTCCATGGCCAGCTTGTTCCATGGCTTAAGGGGTACTTCAACTGGGGATAAGGGTCCTTCCTTATAGATTTGGTTTTGTCATTCCTGGCACAGTTAACGCAATCCTTCACCACTTTCTCTACCATAGCATCCATTCTAGGGTACAAAACCCTCTCCCTCACCCTTTGTTTAGTAATGCTGCGCCCCAAGTGCCCCTTGTGTGCTAGTTCCGATATTCTATTTCTGAGGTTTACAGGTGGTACGATCCTGTGCTGACGGAAAACTCTGTTCCTTATAGTGCTTAATTCATATCAGACTTCCCCGAAGTCTCTGAGATTATGCTGTATTGGGGTGTCTTTCATAGATTCACATGCCTGAATCATTCCCCATCGCCGAGGCGGGAGTCCCACAGTAATATTATATACAAAAGCAGTGCCTTAGTAAGAAACTGTAGTAGGCTGACAAGACAATAGGCCCAAAAGGCCCAAAGCTTAGTAGCCTATCTACCTCATTATATGAAAAGAACTAAAAAATAGTTCCAACCAATCAGCTGCCAGCACCTTCTAGAACCTTCCCAGCAGAGGCAGTTCTCCTCAGATTTTCACCGCACGTCGTGTGGAAGAGAGACTCCCTGAGTGCCTACTCAGTTTTTTTCTATATTCTCTTCAGGATGTCTGAAAAGAAAGTTCTCTTCAAAGCTTGTAGGACCTGTGATAAGAAAAGGGTCCATGTAGATGATCAGCACAAGGACTGCATCTACTGTCTACATCCTAACCATATTGTTAAGGATTTTAGGATTTGTCGTAGCTTCCTTGCCAAAACTATCAGAGACAGGGAGGCAAGGGTACTTTTATGGCCAAAATCATCTTCAACAGATGAGGATGACAGAGCCTCTACTTCTTGCAAAAGAGCTAAATCCCGAGACAGCTCTTCACCAGAGGGGAGGAAACATCACAAATTCTCTCATAGAGCTTCGGACCAGGCAAAGAGAACATCTTCTCCTTCATCTACAAGAACAGTGAGTAAAACCCAGGTGAAGACTCTTTTTCTGGTGTCTGCTCACACAGTTTCTGTGACCTCTTCTACTTTAAGTTCTACATCTACGGTCTCTACTAAGGCTATTACCTTATCTATTGTGTCTTCGAAAGTCTCTGATCCAAAGAAATCTTCTGTGACTAAAGAATCCTCTTCTAAAACTGCTTCATCTAAGTCGCCGTCGACGACAGCGTCGACGTCAACCTCATCAACGACGGTTCCATCATCTACGAAGCCATCGTCGACGAAAGCCATGTCGACGTCGACAAAGAGTCCGTCGACGTCAGTCCCGTCGACGAAGAGTCCGTCGACCACATCCCCGTTGACGAAGAGCATGTAGACAAAAGCACCGTCGACGACAGTACCATCGACGACAACACCGTCGACGACAGCACCATCGACGCCGAGCCTGTCAACCAAGATTCCATCGACAATGTCATCGTCGACGGCCCAGTTGTCTGTAGTGCCTTTGGCTGAGGCACCCCCGTCGACGACGAAAAGCCCTGTAATGACGAAAAGCCTACTGATGAGAGGTTGGTCAACAATTCCTCAAGTATCTCAGACGTCACCTGTTACATTCACTCACTTTCAATTGAAAACGTACCATTGGCAAGACAATACCAATATATCTCCATTATTACCATCACATATTTTGGAGTCATATGTGGAAGATGAAGAATCTGATGAAGATGATGAGGAGGAAGAAAGTCCTTTTGAGATTGCTCGCCATCCCTCAGCATTGCGAATAAAATGCCAAGAGGAGGATGAAGAAGAAGACTATCAAGAAATTTTTCATCAAGAAGACTTGTCTACACCCTTTCATAGACAGTCTCATAAGGCTCCACGTTCAGGAGAAACAAGTCATCTTCCCCCTTCTCTGATCCAAGATCTGCAGGCCATGTTGGCTGATTATCGGCAAAGATTCCCTCCTGAACCCACTACTCCAATCCTACCACCCATACCGGCGGCTACACCAGCACCACAACCACCGGTAGAAGATCCTCTATCACCAAGACAGCCTTCTGGAGCTTTACCACAAGGGGATCAGGATACTTCGTCCTCTGATGATGATGACGGAGATGAAGGTGAATTATCCAATGACAATGCGACTGGGGAGCCTTGGGATGAATACATGATTCCCATGGCCTCGCCTCCTATGCCTCAGCCCTCCGATTCTCCACCTGAGGATATTGGCGGCTTTCACAACATCATGCAACGGGCTGCAACACGATTCGAACTGCCAGTCGCTATCGAACAATCTGAGTGTTTTTTACATGACTTCAAAGAAGGTTATAGAAAAATCACCAGAGCAATACCAATCATAGACTTCATTTAGAATGAAGGACTTAAAATATTAAAGACACCTGCCTCCATACCCACGGTACTTCCACGGATCGAGAAAAAATATCGAGCACCGCCAGAAACTCCATCTTGCCTTGTGGGGCATCCGCACCCGGATTCAGTAATTTCACAGGCTGCACAGCAGACGTCGAAGAATCCGGCCACCCCAATCTCCACTCCAACCGATGAAAGGGTAGACGATTGGATCTGATAGGCAAGAAATTTTCCACCAATACTGCATCTTCCATCAAAGCAGCAAACTCTGGCGATTTTGGCACGTTACGACCGACAGATGTGGTCAGATTTTTTATTTATTTATTTAAAGTTTCAAAAACCTTTATTGTATTTGAAAGCATGGTACAATAATGCAATAAAGAACAAGCATTTATACAGCATATGATACGGCAGAATAATGGCATCTTCCCATGCAAATCACTGTGCAGTAACATTCATTTATCATAAAGTCCACATTATAAATGACCCCAACTCCCACCCACCCTGGAACTCCCTACTGGAAGTGCTGAGAGGTCAGATTTGTCTGAGTTTTTAGACCTCATACCTGAAGATCGCCAACAGGAAGCACGGAAGAGAGTGCTTGAGGCACAACGAGCGGCATCAAGAATTATTGACTGTGCCCTAGACATTGCAAATACCAATTTTCGACAGCTAGCTGGAGCTGCTGTTCTCAGACGCCAGTGATGGCTCAAAGCAACCTCTTTTAGACCAGAGGTACAGACAAAAATACTGGATATGGCTTACGACGGCGACTCACTATTCGGTAAACATATAGATGATGCCTTGCTGACTATCAAGACTGACATGGTGTTGGAACCTAAATATGTCAGGTCACCTAGGGTAGCCTGGCCTAGGGTAAGACATTATCCATAGAGGCACATGTGTAAAGGTTGCAAACCACCCAGCAGTAATCCAACGCAATATCACCCAAAAATGACACTACACCAATGTTTGGGAAAATACGAGCTTGTTTATAAAAATAATCTTTGCTCTCTTGTCTTTAGAAATCACAGTTTAGTATATTACATTTTTGTCATGAAAATAATAATACTTTTAAAGTTGCCAAATCATGTCATTAAACAGTTTTTCTTTCAACTTAACAGCACATTACATTTAGTCATGGGTTTAGTAACTTCCTCAAAATTGTCAGAACAATCACACTACTTGGCTTTCTAACGTTGCATCACATTACAGTAGTTCAAAAGAAGCAGTGTCTGCACTTCTCTAGGCAAGATTTACTCATTTACTCCCTTTCCACCACTACTCCAGAAGAATTGGTGAGCCTTACTCACTTTAGTGGCCCCAGATAAGCTCCTCACCAGAACTGACAAAAGTAAGGGGGAGGGATTGGTATAGAGTAGTCTAATCACTGAGGGGGAACATCCTGCTTTGAAAATTATGTCTCAATAGTTTCTTATAAGAAGCTTGATAGCATTCCCCAGTACCAGCCCAATCCTCGTTTGGCCTACTGGAAGTCTGTTTTCCTTTGAAGGAGATTCTATGGCTTCCAACGTCCCCCTCAAAACCTCCTTACTTCGTTTTTATGTTGGGCCCCCTCCTCGTGGGCCTGTATTTCTGCCTGGCAGGGGTGGAAAGACCCAGTCTTCTCAGGCACTCGTGGCGGTCCCTCGCCCCTCCTCCCCTGCTCAAAACCGCTCCTCCTCGTTGGAGCTTAAGCAGAGTAAAGGGGTTTCACGAGCGGAGAAGCGCCAGTGCTCGCTTCCCGCCGCTTCCTTGAAGATCTCTCCTCAGTCAGCCCGCGTCGTATCTCCCGCAGCGGTACTTCCGCGCATGTGCGGGAGACTAGCGGCACCAGTCCGGAGTCTGCCCCGGCCGCCTGACGCTGGCAGTGGCTTCCCCACGGGCCTGCTCGCTCCTAGGCCCCTCCTGTCAGAGAGAACGGGATCCGCTTGGGGCATGCGCAAAAGCGCCCGATTTCCTCACAGCCAGCCCCCTTTTCTTTAGATCAGTGGCGCCACCACAACAACGCGGCCGGTGCTCCCGGGGTCCTGTACACGGCTGAATCAGCGCTGCCACTAGGAAACCGGCACCCCTCTCCTTTCTCTGACTCACGAGTGGAAAAGGTGATTTGCCGACTGCGCGTCCGGTAGGGGCCCTTAGGGTCACAAGGGCAATAGCCTACTTTAACACCCAAGGAGATGGGAAATAGAGCTAGATCTCCTCACGTATAAGCTCCTATTCCCTATCCTGTTCAGGGACCTACTAACTCTCGGTGCTGAACAGGGGCTGGTGATAGAGGGGGCACTCTTCCAAAGTCTCTCCAACTGGGCAGAGGACTGCGCTCTACAGCGCCGCAGTCTCCTTCTCCTACTCACACCCCTTACTTCCAGACTAGGGGTTGGTCAGGCGCCCAGGGTCTCCAGTAATCCCATGCAGCGGGGACAAGTCAAGTAACCCAAGGGAGGAAGGGTGGTGAATCAATAGGGCAGCGTCCTTTGACTGGGAGGTCAACCCTTTGACTATCCTACCCCCACCTTCTGCTACAGCCTGTCCTCCAGCTGACTCTCTCTGGTAAGACAAAATGGCTGACCAGCATTCCGCCTTATATAGGCTGACCCTCAGAGGTCCAGAAAGGACCAGAAGGTTCTGGAATGCCCTACTCTATCCTATGGGACAGGTTCCAGGTATGTCAGTTAGGACAGTTGGTAGCCACCATTTTGTGACTCCACTGAAATTCCTGTCAGGAAAGGCCTCTAGGCCTGAGGTGAAAGACGATGAGGGCAAAAGAGCACCTATCCCCTAGGCCAACACCTTGAAAAATCTAGTGGACACAAAAAATTAATAAAGGCATGAGGGGCAAAAAGGGGACAAAATAAATAATAAATTAGAGGGACTACGCAAAAGGCCAGACAGGTCTAACACGCGTCCCCCCCAGCTGAAAGTGGGGAGAGATACCCAACCCCTTGGGAGTCCTCATCACTAAGGCGGAAATACCTGGAAAGACCGTCTGCATTGGCGTGGTCCACTCCAGGTCGATGTTCCACCCGGAAGTCCATTCCCTGTAGGGAGATGGACCACCTCAACAGCTTGGGATTCTCCCCCTTCATCTGCATCAGCCAACGAAGGGGTCGGTGGTCAGTCTGAACCAGGAAGTGCGAGCCAAACAGGTATGGCCGCAGCTTCTTCAGAGCCCACACCACCGCAAAAGCTTCCCTCTCAATTGCACTCCACTTCTGTTCCCGGGGAAGCAGTCTCCTGGATAAGAAGACTACAGGCTGATCCAGGCCCTCTTCATTCAGTTGCGATAACACTGCCCCAATGCCATGTTCTGATGCATCTGTCTGGACAATGAACTCCTTGGAGAAGTCTGGGGCCCTCAGGACCGGTGCTGCACACATTGCCTGCTTCAGTTTCTCAAAAGCTTGCTGACAAGCTTCCGTCCAAACTACCCGTCGAGGTTGTTTCTTGGAGGTGAGCTCTGTGAGGGGCGCTACAATAGTGCCATACCCCTTCACAAAGCGACGGTAATAGCCTGTGAGGCCCAGGAAAGCTCGGACCTCAGTCTGTGTCTTGGGGGGTTCCCAGGCCATGATTGCCTCAATCTTTGCCTGCAGGGGCTGCACAGTCCCCCTACCCACCAAGTGCCCAAGGTACACAACCGACCCCTGCCCAATCTGGCATTTGCTGGCCTTGATTGTCAATCCAGCTTGTTTCAGGGCCTGGAGAACTGCTTGCAAATGTTGCAAATGGTCCTCCCAACTACTACTGAAGACAGCAATGTCATCCAGGTAGGCAGCAGAGAACCCCTCCATTCCAGAGAGGACTTGATTCACCAGCCGCTGAAATGTGGCAGGGGCATTATTGAGCCCAAAGGGCATCACGCAAAATTGGAAGTGTCCCTCAGGCGTGGAGAAGGCTGACCTTTCCTTTGCTTCATCTGTCAAGGAGATCTGCCAGTACCCTGAAGTGAGGTCAAAGGTACTTAGGTATTGGGCAGCTCCTAGCCGGTCAATTAATTCATCCGCCCTAGGGATCGGATGAGCATCAGTCTTTGTAACTGAGTTCAGTCCCCGGTAATCCACACAGAACCTCAGTTCTGGCGTGGTGCCCGGTGGAGCGGTTTTTGGCACTAGCACCACCGGACTGGACCAAGGGCTGTTAGATGGTTCTATAACTCCCAGCTCTAGCATCTTGGCAACCTCTCCATGGATGCTAGCCTTCACCTTATCGGACAGCCGGTAGGTCTTTGACTTCACTGGTGGGCTGTCCCCTGTGTCCACATCATGGGTACACAGGTGAGTCCTTCCCGGGACAAGGGAGAACAACGTAGAGTACTGCTCCAATATCTGGCGGCAGTCCTCCCGCTGTTCAGGAGTTAGAGTGGGAGAGAGAATCACTCCCTCCACTGACCCATCCTTTTCCTGAGACGAGAACAAGTCTGGGAGAGGTTCGCTTTCCGCTTCCTCTCCCCCATCAGTCACCATCATTAAGATGACCTCGGGCCTCTCATGGTGGGGTTTGAGTCGGTTGGCATGCAGCACCCGTAGGGGCTGTCGAGGGGTCTTAAGGTCCACCAGGTATGTGGCCTTACCCTTCTTTTCCAACACTTCAAATGGGCCTGTCCTGCGATCCTGGAGGGCACTAAGCTCTCCAGGCTCCATCACCCACACTTTCTGGCCAGGCTCCAATTCCACCTGGTGAGCATTGTGGTCATACCACTCTTTCATGACTGCCTGGCTGGCCTCCAAGTTGTCAGAAGCTTGCTTCCACAACTTCGCCATTTGGCTCCTGAAGGCCAGCATGTAGCTCACCACATCCTGGGGGGGTTTCCTGGGAGACTTCTCCCAACCATCCTTCACCAGGCTGAGAGGATCGCGCGTACAGGGTGCCCATACAGAAGTTCGAAGGGGCTGAAGCCCACTCCCTTCTGTGGCACTTCCCTGTAGGAAAATAGCAAACAGGGTAGGAGGACGTCCCATTTCTTCCGCAGGCTTTCGGGCAGACTTCTGATCATGCCCTTCAAGGTTTTGTTGAACCTCTCAACCAGTCCATTCGACTGGGGGTGATAAGGAGTGGTGAACCGGTAGGTCACTCCACACTCCTTCCACATTGCCCGCATGTATGCTGACATAAAGTTGGTCCCCCTGTCAGACACAACTTCTTTGGGGAAACCCACTCGGGTAAAGATCCCCATTAGGGCCCTAGCCACCACAGGTGCAGTGACAGTCCTCAGAGGGATTGCCTCTGGGTACCGTGTGGCATGATCCACCAGAACCAGGATAAACCTGTGACCAGCTGTTGTCGGTGGATCCAATGGCCCTACAATGTCGATGCCCACCCTTTCAAAGGGGGTGCTAACGACGGGAAGTGGTTCCAGAGGAGCTTTCAGCTTCACCCCTGTTTTCCCACTGGCCTGGCAGGATACACATGTCCGACAGTAGGTGTTGGACGCCACTTTCATCTGGGGCCAGTAAAAGTGGAAGACAAGCCGAGCAAAGGTCTTGTCCTGACCTAAGTGTCCTGCCAAGGGTATAGCATGAGCAAATTCCAGCAGAAAGGCTCGGTATTGTTGCGGGACTACCAAGGCCCTTGATGAGCCAGGCAGGGGTACCTTAGGTTCACTGTAGAGGAGTCCATCCTCCCAGTAAATATGGTAGTGTCCCGTAACATCACCTGCTGCCTGGGCTTCAGCCTGACGCCTCAGCCCCTCAAGGGTAGGCCACTCCCTCTGCCCCTTACAGAATTCCTCTCTGGTAGGCCCTCCCTCCACATGCCACTCAGCAGGGATGGGTAGGTCCTCCAGAGAGACTACTTCCCCCTCCACGGACTCCTGGTCCACCACCGCAGGTGGCCGATCTGTCTCATGGGGTGCGGAAGCCGAAGCAGGCTCTTCCTGTCTTCGGGTCTGTCCCTTTTTGGCAGCGGGTTGGGCCATTGTTCCAGGTTCCAACCCAGGCGAACTCCCTCTCCGGGCAGTCGCAGACCTTGTGCTAACACAGGCCCAGTCAGGTGTACCCAGCATCGCAGAGTGCGTCCGGTATTCCACCTCTCTCCAAGTGTTGTGCTCCATGTCATTCCCCAGCAGACAATCAACTGGCACGGCAGGGCTTATGGCAACTCGAAGTGAACCTGCAACCCCTTCCCACTCAAAGGGAACCTCAGCCACTGGATAGTGGCCCATTCTGCCGTCAGCCATCGCCGCGGGGTGGAGTACATGGGGAACCACCTGCTCTGGAGACACCAGTTGACTTCTCACCATAGTCATACGGGCTCCTGTATCTCTCAGAGCCTCCCCTCTCTGGCCATTGATGGTGACCCATTGCCCATACTTAGCAGTATTTGGGGGCACCTGGATCTTAGGAACCATCTCCCGTTCTCCCAGGGACACTAAGGTGACACCCGCCCACTCACCCCCCTTATCTAAGGGCAACTCCTCCCCGAGCGCTACACTAGCTACTCCCGGTGGTTTTCCTCCGGTGGGAGGGGGTGGTCTCTTGGGGCATCTGACATCTCCCTTAAAATGTCCAACACCACCACACTCAAAGCAGTGGAGAACCCTTGGCTGCTGGCTTTGGCCAGGATTAGGGTTTCTGGGCGGGTTAGCCTTAGGGGTGAAACCTGTTCCCTTTCCTTGAAGATTGTTTTGGGGACCTTTAGAGAACTCCCGCTTTTTATCTCCCCCCTCCTTCTTCTGAGGGGCGCCCTGTCCGGCCTTTTGGGAATCCCCTCCAGTCCCCTTTGAGGACACCCGGGTACTTGCCCAAATGTCCGCCTCCTCTGCAAGCTTCCGGGGATTGGTCAGCTTGCTGTCCACCAGGTGTTGGCGCAGCTCGGGAAAGCATTTCTCGAGGAGGTGCTCTTTCAAAAATAGATCATACAACCCCTCATAATCCTTCACCTCACTGCCCTTGACCCAGCCCTCCAATGCCTTTCTTGCGTAATCAAGGAAGTCCACCCAGTTCTGAGTGCTTAACTTGTGGCTCCCCCTGAACTTTTGGCGATACCTTTCTGGGGTCAGCCCAAACTTCCTGACTAATGCTAGCTTCATGGTGGGGTAGTTGGTCTGCTCCTCTGGTTCCAGGGACAGCAAGGTATCCCGACCAGTAGGAGGCATGTATTTATACAAACCACCCCCCCAGTGCTTCTCCTGCACCCCATGGGCTCTTAAGGAGACCTCATAGGCAGCCAACCATTTGGCTATGTCATCCCCTTGACTAAAGCTAGCAATTAAGTCTTTAGGCAAATAGGGTCTGGACTCCCTGGCTGTTTCTTTGGATTCGCTGCCACCATTCATTACAGGAGAGGACCCCCGTTGTAGGGCCTGGAGTTCTAACTCCTTCAACCTGAACTCGTGAGCCATCCTCCTCTCTTCCTTCTCCTGCTCCAATTTAGCCAACTCCCATTTTAATTGCCTCTTTTCCCTCCTCAGCGAGCTCTGCATCAGTTAAGCTTCCCCCGGAGGCGCTACTGCCCCTCCTGGAGTAGGACACTGGTCCTGGGAGTAGGTTTTCCCCCTCTGAGTGGAATAATCCATCTATCTCCACAACTGTGTCCCGGTCTGTCCCTTCATCCTCCTCCTTCCCTTCTTTGTGTGCCTCCACCCAAGCCCTTAGACTGGTCTGGAGTTCCCCCTTCCTGGCACCATGCTTAAAAAATACCCCCATTTGTTGGCAGAAATCTTTCAGCTGAGCCACAGAATAGGTGTCTAGGTTTTCTAGTGCAAACTCCATTTTACAACAGGCAATACCAAGTTATACACACAAGGAAATTTGAGTTGCAAGGGCCACCTGAAGCTACCTCCACCCCACCACCAGGAACAAATTTGGAAAAAACAAAAATAAAAATTAGGAGGGCCGCTAGGAGAAAACTCCCGGTGTAGTCTAGTGGATTACGCTCAATTACTACAGAGTAGTTGCAACCACAGTCAAGATCCCACCGCTAGACACCAACTTGTTGGAACCTAAATATGTCAGGTCACCTAGGGTAGCCTGGCCTAGGGTAAGACATTATCCATAGAGGCACATGTGTAAAGGTTGCAAACCACCCAGCAGTAATCCAACGCAATATCACCCAAAAATGACACTACACCAATGTTTGGAAAAATACAAGCTTGTTTATAAAAATAATCTTTGCTCTCTTGTCTTTAGAAATCACAGTTTAGTATATTACATTTTTGTCATGAAAATAATAATACTTTTAAAGTTGCCAAATCATGTAATTAAACAGTTTTTCTTTCAACTTAACAGCACATTACATTTAGTCATGGGTTTAGTAACTTCCTCAAAATTGCCAGAACAATCACACTACTTGGCTTTCTAACGTTGCATCACATTACAGTAGTTCAAAAGAAGCAGTGTCTGCACTTCTCTAGGCAAGATTTACTCATTTACTCCCTTTCCACCACTACTCCAGAAGAATTGGTGAGCCTTACTCACTTTAGTGGCCCCAGATAAGCTCCTCACCAGAACTGACAAAAGTAAGGGGGAGGGATTGGTATAGAGTAGTCTAATCACTGAGGGGGAACATCCTGCTTTGAAAATTATGTCTCAATAGTTTCTTATAAGAAGCTTGATAGCATTCCCCAGTACCAGCCCAATCCTCGTTTGGCCTACTGGAAGTCTGTTTTCCTTTGAAGGAGATTCTATGGCCTCCAACGTCCCCCTCAAAACCTCCTTACTTCGTTTTTATGTTGGGCCCCCTCCTCGTGGGCCTGTATTTCTGCCTGGCAGGGGTGGAAAGACCCAGTCTTCTCAGGCACTCGTGGCGGTCCCTCGCCCCTCCTCCCCCTGCTCAAAACCGCTCCTCCTCGTTGGAGCTTAAGCAGAGTAAAGGGGGGTTTCACGAGCGGAGAAGCGCCAGTGCTCGCTTCTCGCCCGCTTCCTTGAAGATCTCTCCTCAGTCAGCCCGCGTCGTATCTCCCGCAGCGGTACTTCCGCGCATGTGCAGGAGACTAGCGGCACCAGTCCGGAGTCTGCCCCGGCCGCCTGACGCTGGCAGTGGCTTCCCCACGGGCCTGCTCGCTCCTAGGCCCCTCCTGTCAGAGTGAACGGGATCCGCTTGGGGCATGCGCAAAAGCACCCGATTTCCTCACAGCCAGCCCCCTTTTCTTTAGATCAGTGGCGCCACCACAACAACGCGGCCGGTGCCCCCGGGGTCCTGTACACGGCTGAATCAGCGCTGCCACTAGGAAACCGGCACCCCTCTCCTTCCTCTGACTCACAAGTGGAAAAGGTGATTTGCCGACTGCGCGTCCGGTAGGGGCCCTCAGGGTCACAAGGGCAATAGCCTACTTTAACACCCAAGTAGATGGGAAATAGAGCTAGATCTCCTCACGTATAAGCTCCTATTCCCTATCCTGTTCAGGGACCTACTAACTCTCGGTGCTGAACAGGGGCTGGTGATAGAGGGGGCACTCTTCCAAAGTCTCTCCAACTGGGCAGAGGACTGCGCTCTACAGCGCCGCAGTCTCCTTCTCCTACTCACACCCCTTACTTCCAGACTAGGGGTTGGTCAGGCGCCCAGGGTCTCCAGTAATCCCATGCAGCGGGGACAAGTCAAGTAACCCAAGGGAGGAAGGGTGGTGAATCAATAGGGCAGCGTCCTTTGACTGGGAGGTCAACCCTTTGACTATCCTACCCCCACCTTCTGCTACAGCCTGTCCTCCAGCTGACTCTCTCTGGTAAGACAAAATGGCTGACCAGCATTCCGCCTTATATAGGCTGACCCTCAAAGGTCCAGAAGGGACCAGAAAGTTCTGGAATGCCCTATTCTATCCTATGGGACAGGTTCCAGGTATGTCAGTTAGGACAGTTGGTAGCCACCATTTTGTGACTCCACTGAAATTCCTGTCAGGAAAGGCCTCTAGGCCTGAGGTGAAAGACGATGAGGGCGAAAGAGCACCTATCCCCTAGGCCAACACCTTGAAAAATCTAGTGGACACAAAAAATTAATAAAGGCATGAGGGGCAAAAAGGGGACAAAATAAATAATAAATTAGAGGGACTACGCAAAAGGCCAGACAGGTCTAACACATGGACACTGAAAAATCACTGCAGTATAAAAGAGGATCTTTCCGGGGATCAAGAGGTCGTGGTTTTTTCTCTAGAGGAAATTATCACAATCAACAAAACAGACAATCCCAATCTCAATATAAACAGCCTTAATACCAGTCCTCTTACAGACAATCGTCTTCAAGCAATTTCTCTCATCAGGGCGGACCATGACGGTCGAACAATCAGGGCCATGACTCAAATAGAAAACAATGAGCTCAGACAGACGCCAGTCAAACCTTTTCCCCTCCCTGTGGGCGCGAAGATCTCAGCTTTCTTCCAACAATGGCAACAGATCACATCAGATCAGTGGGTCCTCGACTTAATACAAAGAGGTCATACTCTGGAATCCCTAAAGAAACCACCTATGACCCCGCCCAAGGGTCCCCCTCCCCTCCTCTTCATTTACTGTTCTGAGAAGCTTTAAACATGTTCCGCAAGAATGCGATAGAAAAAGTTCTAGACTCACAGAAAGGGAGAGGATTCTACTCCTGTTTCTTTCTCATAAGGAAAAAATCAGGGGAGTGGCGCCCCATTCTCGATTTGCGCACACTCAACAAGTTTCTAAAAAAGCAAAGTTTTCGAATGGTGACGCTTGCCAATGTGTTAAGCTGTCTCAACGAAGGTGACTTTATGACTTCTCTGGATTTGGAAGACGCTTACTTCCACATCCCTATACACCCCAAACATCGCAAATACCTACAATTCACAGTGACTGGCGTCCATTTTCAATTCAAGGTTCTTCCGTTCGGACTGAAATCGGCACCAAGAATCTTCACGAAATGCCTAGCTCCAGTGTCTGCCAATCTGAGGTCTCAGGGGATACAAGTCTTCCCATACCTTGACGACTGGTTGCTCAAGGGACCCTCGAAACAGGTTACAAGGAAGGCTGTCAGGAGTTGCCTTCATCTATTCTCAAATTTGGGTCTCACGCTCCATGCAAGCAAATCACAATTACAACCCCTCCAGGTTCTAACATTTCTGGGAGCAATATTAGACACCAAGCAGTGCAAAGCATTCTTGTCAGAAGATCGCCGAACAAGATTAAAAAAATCTGGCCAAGTTGATTTCAAAAAGAAAGTCAGTTTCTGTCCGAACATTCACTTCTCTTCTGGGGATGTGCTCTTCGGCGATCAACCTAGTCCCGCTAGCAAGGCTCAGGAGGAGACCTCTGCAGGAAGAACTGCACCGGCGATGGCAACAGGCTGTTGAGTCATTCGACGATTGCATCAAGGTGACATCACTCATGATGCAGGCTCTTCACTGGTGGTCAATAAAAGCAAATTTGTCTCCGGGTCTCACGTTCCTGACTATTTTCCCAGAGTTTGTCCTAACCACGGATGCATCCATGGAAGATTGGGGAGGACATCTCTAGAACCTTCAAATTCAAGGACGATGGTCCCATCAGTATCAGCAGAAACACATCAACAGTCTGGAACTACGAGCCATCTTTCTCTCTCTGCAAGCATTCCTTCCGAGGATTGCGAACTCCTGAGTACTGGTCCATACGGACAATACCACCAGCATGTATTATCAACAAGCAGGAGGGAATTTGGTCTCTCTCCCTATCACAGGAAGCTCAGGAGTTGTGGGAGTGGGTTAAAGAGCATTGCATAACCCTCAGAGCAGAGCATGTCAAGGGGATTCAGAACACTTTAGCAGACAACCTCAGTAGATCCCTCTCAGGATGTCACGAGTGGGAATTAGAGCAAGAGCAGGTGGAGAAGGTCTTTCGGGTATGGGGCACCCCAACTTTACATCTGTTTGCAACAAGACAGAACAGAAAATGTCTTTACTACGCCAGCAGATTTCCTCAACAGGGGTCAAGAGGGAATACCCTGTCCATGCTAAGTCTGCTACAAACCCGCGTTACCGTGCCGGGAGAGCGTCATCCCTGATTGGGGAGACTAGTATGTCCATGGGGCTGCTGTCTAGACTTCCGACACAGTTCAAGAGCACACCACGCATTAATCATTGAGGCTTAATACACACGTTGTGAGCAACATCCTGCATAGAAACCATCTCTATCTGTATCGCAGAGACAAGTATCAAGTTTCATTAACAGCGGCAGGTCACGCTTCACTTTTTCCTGAACTGGGCACACCGAGCAGCCTTACCAAGTATACTATTTGGATTTTCCGTTACCTGCTACTGCGCCTGCACCTAACTACGTCTATTCTCTTTACTTCATTTGATACTTATGATCTAAATCCAACAATACAGATCTAGCCCTGACGAAGTTACAACAAGTAACAAAACGCGTTGGCTGTGTATGTCCTTTTTGGTATAATTACCCAAATAAAGAAAAGAAAACTCAAGACTACAAGAACCTGCGTAATTCCTTTGAGTGCGCCTTCTATTCCGTTTCTATATCTGTTTGTTGCATTTGTGCCCAGGGACAAAGGGCACGGGAAGTGTGCTGCACCATCTTTACTCTTATCTGGACTAGTGTTTTGGTTGTGCTGAACCTTGGTCGTGTTGTCCTGTTGCTTCTGTTAACCTATGGACCCTTGTCCACCTTCTGTGCTCCATCTGGCACCAGCAGAGATCAGTGCACTACTACTGCCGGTCCTGAATCAGGTCTTCAGCTCAGGAGTCAACACTGAAATAAACAATTTGCTCTCAGCACATTTGTTTGCAAGGTTTATTGGGAACCCAATCAGAATGCAATCATATATACGTGCACACGGAGACCTCAGCAAAGCTCACTGAGTGCCCAATTGGTATGACAGTGCAGAGACATTTTATAGGTATAAGCCCCCACAGGATGGGCATCATAGCATGCGTAATCTGGATCAGACTATGTCCTGCTGGACCAATCAGTGAAGTGCAAATGTGGTGTGATACCCTTTTAAGGCTCGAAATATGTCCCTACCCTGGTGTTGCTGCCCACGTGCCATCTACAAGAATCACCTTTCCTGAATATGCAGTTGGCAGTGGCACAGGAGCTGGAAATTGCTGCACAACAAGATGGGCATATTTTTATCAGGAGGCACAGTGTCAAAAAGGCTGCTACCACTATTATAATTGCCTCAAGTATCCAAGAGCCCCAGTCTGTGAACCAGTTCATCACATCTTCCTATAGGCCACCTGTGTGTATACCGTGGGCCTCATCTCTAATGTCTTTAATCTTTTTTATAGCTTTGCTTATATTCCCACTGTTATCCAGAATAAATACACAGCATTGGCTCTGAGCCAGGGAAGATGCTGGGGAAGATGCCTCATGGAGGACGGAACAGACTCCTCCTTCCTTGGCCAGAATGATATCGAGGGCAATCCTGTTTTGGACCACGACGGCCCTCATGGAGGTAAGTTCCTCTGTTATTTTTCCTAAGGCATCAGTGGTAGAGTCCGCTAGATCCTCAATCATCCTGGATAACTGGTGTATCCTTTCTGAGGTATAGATATTGCCTAGTATTGGGATCATTGCCCCAACACCTGTTAACATGTGGTCTACCCATGCGGCCGTTCTCTTGGCCCTAACTAGTGTCAACCCTTTCTTTTCTGCTGTCACTAATTTTGTGAAGTGGGTCATCTGTGGGATGATGGATGCTAGGTAGCAACTTCCATACCATCCTGGCGGCAGGTAGAAGTATGCCCATGGACCACAGACAAAGAAAAGGCCTTTGTAACCTACCAGACCTGGTGACGGCTCGTCACGACTCCTAACTCGAGTTAGTCTGGTAGTGTGGTTACAGCTACTCGTTCCCATGTAAATCTGGGGAGCTGCCTTTGTTGGTAGTATGCCTTTTATCCTGTTTATCCTGTCTTCACAGTCAAATAAACCCTGCTCTCCTCGGGCCACTTCCTCGAAGGTGCATCCAAACGAAATGCACTCTTTCCAGTTGTCCCTGGACAGCAGTTCTGAAAAACTGCATGTTCGGGCAGCTCCTTTTGGCAAAACCGGTATTCTTTTGGGTGTTACCATTTCATCCTTGAGGATGCAGCAGGGGGCTGAAACTTCCCCTACCCTGAACCTTGGTACTTTCATATGGCCTGTCTCTATGTCATTCCAGCCTGCTCGCCCTTTCCATTCCTCATTCCTAGAAGCCCTGTCAAATCCCTTTAGCATTTCTAAGTCTCCCTTAGTTGGCTGCATATTCATACAAGGGATCCTCTTAGATCTGAGAGGAGGGCCTGTTGTTCTTCTGCTATAGCTATAGCCACTGCTCCTGCTGGGATCAGCAGTCAGTATTTCAGATGAGGTCATACCTATCGATACTGACACAGACAGTCATGTGTTGACTTTGTAACATGTCACGCAACAAGACACAGCCTACATATTTGGATACTGGCAGCACGTGCTACTTCAAACTATATGTGGCATATGTGGGCACGTGTGTGCAAACATAGCAGTCTGATATATTCAAAGTTGTCACATACAGTTTCAGCATTTCTATATACTGGTTTCCTTCATATGTATCCCACAATCCTTCTTGGTCCCCTTTATTCACATCCACCCCCACATCAGTAATGTTCGTTGTTATATTCTGTTCATAGTCTCTTGGGGGTTTTGTTGGCTCAGTTCCATCACTACCACCCCCCACCCTTCCATTAAGATGTGGTATTTCAAGCTCAGCAGAATACATTATTATTATTGCTGTTACTATAATAGCTGGAACTGGTAACAATATTGCAAGAATCACTGCTCTCCAGTTACATGTGTGTCTTTCAGTGGACTGCATGACTCTGTACAAACCTTGCCCTTCCCTATGCTATGCAATCTTCTTGTGAATAGGCCCTAAGTTTATTCTTGGTCCACTCGGGCTTGTGAATATGCCCTAATTGTATTCTTGGTCCACTCGGGCTTGTGAATAGGCCCTAATTTGTTCTTCTTCCTCTTGGCGCTATGCTAACTGTCCCTTAGAGTCAAGCATTTAACCACTGTTCTTCTCTTGTTTTTAACGTCTCGAATAGGTCTAGGACCCGTGACCTCTGTTGCAAAACGGCACAATGGAGAATGTTCTAAGTTTTGAATAATGCTAGAACCAGTACTTTCTATCGCAAAAATGGCACCATTGAGAATGTCAAAACGTAGATCTGTTAATTCTTGCTCAGGGACTTGCTCTGGGCCAGTTGGAAAGGCAATCTCATTAAAAATTAATCTTATTAGCTCACTGAGCAATAGTGGCCTCGGGACAAATAATGTTAAAGTTGCAGTTATGTCTCTTCCTGGGCACAAAATGGTTAATTGTATCCTGGACCGTTGTCCATAGGCTTGTATTGACACAGATCGAAGTCTGTCTGTCCGGAGCATTTGCAGTTAGCCAGCAGTCCGTTAATCATTAGTCCACTTCTTCAGCTTTCTGTTTGCTGGAGGAGCGAAGGTTATATCCTTGGCTAGGCTCTGCTGCTGGTATCTGAATCGGTGGGGTCCGTTCTCCGTCCCCAGGGGTCACTTTTTTCGTGTGGGACGTGTGGATCCACGAAGTTAGACCATCACATTTCACTGCTATAGCCGTGGTAAGAATGACCTGCATTGGCCCCCTCCATCTTGGCTGCAAACAATTCCTCCGTGTGTGGGCCTTTACCCAAATCCAGTCCCCGGGTAGCAGATCGTGGGCTGGTGGCGTTGGGGCCTCTGGAAGGGACTTCAGCACCTGACAATGGAGGTAATGTAAAATATCGGTTAACTTCTTACAGTAACAAAATAATAAGTCATCCGTTACTGACAGGGGGGCTGTTGACATATGTCCAGGTATGTTCATTGGCCTTCCAAATACTATGTCATATGGGCTCAGCTTTGTTACTCTGTCTGGTGTACATCTCATTGCTAGAAGCGCTAAAGGCAGCGCATCTACCCATGAGAGGTCTGCTGACGCACAAATTTTAGCTATATTATTTTTCAAAACTCCATTCTTCCTTTCGACAGCGCCTGCTGCTTGTGGGTGGTAAGCACAATGCAACTTTTGTTTTATGGCCAATCCCTTGCATAGTCCCTTTATAACATTGGAAATGAATGCAGCCCCATTGTCGGACGCCAGGAGGGAGGGTACCCCAAACGTTGGCAGTAGCTCCTTCAGTAGACACTTGGCCACGCTCTGTGCATCACAATGTTTGGTGGGGTAGGCCTCTGTCCATTTGCTAAACATCCAGACAATGACCAAAACATATTTATATGACTGGGTGGGGGGCATGTCTATAAAATCAAGCTGAAGGCTTTCAAATGGCCCATGGGGAGGTGGGAAGTGGCCAGGCGCAGTTGGGGTACCTTTTCCAGTCTTATACTGGGCACAGACAGAACACTGCTTGCACAGCCTTTCTGCTGTCTGGCGGAATTGTGAGTTATACCAACACTGGGAAAACAATCTGATCATGCCATCACGTCCTACATGTGAGGGCCCATGGAACAGTCTGCTCATTGAAGGGAGCATGGTGGAAGGCAAGATATCCTGCCATTGGGCCCTAACCAAAGCCCCTCTTTTGTTTGTATGCAACCCTGTTGAGCCCACTCCTCCTGGTCAGCTGCATTCATCTGAATGTGTTTGGGGTCAAAATATAATGAACCACTATCCTCTCTAGTTTCTGTTCCGCTGCCTACTAATTGTACCATAGCTCGCTGGCAGCCTGTAAGTGCTATTGTCTTCGCCTCTTGGTCAATGGAAGCATTGCCTCTGGAAATGGGGTCTTTTGATGAGGTGTGGACAGCACATTTTATAATAGCCACTTTGAAAGGTAGTAGCAGAGCTTGGAGGAGGTCATAAATCAATTGTGCATGCTGTATCTTCTGGCCTGCTGATGTAAGGAACCCCCTCATTGCCCATAGCTGGCCAAAGTCGTGGACCACCCCAAAGGCATACTGGCTGTCCGTGTATATATTCGCTTTCTTTCCTTCAGCCCACACACATGCCCGTGTAAGTGCCACGAGTTCGGCTGCCTGTGCACTCTTTGCTGCTGTCAGCCTCCCCCCTCCAATAATTTAGTAGCTGTGCCCACCGCATAAGAAGCTTGTAATACTCCTGTGTCGTCCCTTAAGCATGACCCATCTACAAATAAATCTCCTTGAGCATCTGGGAGTGGTGTTTCTTTAAGGTCTGGGTGTATCTTAGAATGCCTATCTATGGCCAAGGCACAATCATGAAAGGAAAAATCTAAATCAAAATCCTCCAGCTCATGTTCAGTTGGTAGCAAGCATGCAGGGTTCAAAGTGGTACATCTCTTGATGAGAATGTGTGGTGTCAAGAGTACCAACTCATACCTGGTGAGGCGTGCATTGGTGAGGTGCTGTGTCTTAGTGGATGTGAGAAGTGTGTCCACGGCATGTGGGACGTGTAGTACTAGTGTGTGTCCTAACACTAAGTTGTCTGACTGTTCCACGCCAAGTGCTGCAGCTGCCACTGCTTTCAGACACGGTGGGAGCCCTGCAGCCACTGGGTCTAGCGTGGCAGAGTAATATGCCACGGGCGGTAGAAAGCTCCATGTTTCTGGGCCAAGACCCCCATTGAACACCCACCCTTCTCGTGGCAAAACAAGTGAAAATCTTTGCTATAATCTGGTATGCCTAGTGCTGGTGCTTCCTTTAATCCTCTTTTCAGCTCATTGAAGGCTGTCTCACATTCTTGTGACCAGGGTACAGTGTCAGGTATGCCTTTGTGTGTCAGTGCCTGTAGGGGTTTCGCAATGAGAGAGAAATTCGGTATCCAGTGACGACAATATCCTGCAACCCCTAGGAACGCCCTAACTTCCTTCTGAGTGCGGGGTCTGGGAAAATGTGTTATTGTCGAGATTCTGTCTGGCAACAGGTTTCTTGTTCCTTCTGTCAACTCATGGCCTAAGTATTTCACAGAGGTGAGGCAAAACTGTAACTTCTTTGGGGAGACTTTGTATCCCTTTAGTGCTAAGTGGCATAGGACGGCGATGGTGTCCTTTACACAAGCCTCCTTTGAAGGCGAGGCCAATAGCAAATCGTCAATATACTGGATAAGTGTGGACCCCTCCTTCAGTACCAGGGAGTCTAAATCTGTTTTTAAGACATGTGTGAAAATGGATGGTGACTCTGTATTGCCCTGCACCAGCCTTGTCCAACAAAACCTCTTCTGTCTAAAACTAAAGGAGAAGAAATGTTGGCTGTCCGGGTGCAAGGGGATGGTAAAGAAGGCGGAGCTAAGATCCATCACTGTGAAGGTGGTGGCTGACACAGGTATATTAGATAATATTGTTGCTGGGTTTGGGACCACTGGGAAAGATGGCAACACTATTTTGTTCAATTCTCTCAGGTCTTGGGTGAATCTGTAGACATGGGCCCGTTCGGGCCCTTGGAGGCTTTCTTCACTGGGAGAATCGGGGTGTTACATTGACTGTATTGAATCTCTCTTAAAATCCCTTGCTTCAGGAGGTCTTGTATCACTGGTGCGATGCCTTCCTCCCCCTCTTCGGAGATCTTGTATTGTGGCACTCTTGGGAGAATTGCCCCTGGCTTCAGTTTTATCTGTACCGGTGGGTAGTTCAATACCAGCCCTACGTCATTGGCACTTGTTGCCCAGACTTCAGGCGGCACACAATGGCGTAGTTCTGGTGGTATTTTGGGGTCTGTGCATTTCATGAAGGCTTGTACCATCAGGCCATTTGCCTTGCTCTCCAGAAGGACTCCTGCTGGTGAGCAGTGTAAGGTGCATTGTAATTTGCATAACAAATCTCTCCCCAGCAAATTCACGGGGCAAAACCTGCTAAAAATAAACTGGTGGTGGACTGCTATTGTGCCTACTACAAACTGTAGTGGCTCAGTAAGGTATTCTGTAATAGGTTGGCCAGTCATGCCTACTGCGGTTATCGTACTCCTAGAAAGTGGAGCTTTGGGCGTTGTTAGTACCTTCAGCATTGATCTTTGAGCCCCTGTGTCAATTAGAAATGGAACAACCCTGCCCAATATCTCTCCCTCTACATATGGTCCGGATTGATCTACTACTGTTGCTGGTGCTATCACGCAGTTTCCCACTTTCAGGCATCCCTAGAATGATGCTGGGGGTGGGGGTGGGGGCCAGTCAGTCATTACTGGAGTTCACCCTCCCCCCCATACCCATTGCTGCTGGGACTCATTTTCCTGTTGCGGGTTATCTCCGTACCCTGTGTGCCGAGTGTAGTTGGTGTGCTGGTGTCTGCCCTCTTGCCCGCTATTCTGTTTGTACCTACTGTCCTCATTTCTTTTCTTCAATATTGGGCAATCTGCTTTCCAATGATTGGGGTCCTTACAATAGAAGCATGCTGTTCCTTGTGGTGGCAGGGAGGTTGATCTGCGGGGTAAGGAAGGTGTCCTACCGGTCTGCTGTTTTCCTGCGCCTCTTGCCCCCCCTCTGCTCCTTTCCTTACCCCTGTTATTGCTGTAAAACCGTTCTTGTGCTACCATTAACCTCACTTTTTCTTTCTTTAATTTTTCTGTTTCCATCGCCTGCGCACTAGACTGGAAATCTGAGCAGTACTTGGCCGCCGAAGCACCTTCTCTATCGGCTCTTGTTGCCAGCAGACAAAAGAAGTCTGCAAGTGTGTTCTGATAGGTGGTGTGAGGCCTTGTACAAATGTAGTTACCAGGGCTGGCATCGCATCTCCCATAGCGTTTTTCAATCCACTGTTCTGCCTATATACTTGCAGGAGGCGGTCAAAGTATGTATTCACACTTTCATCTTTCTCCTGTTTGGAATTTTGCTCCAATCAACCTTATCTTCAGGTACCTTCTCCTTCAAGTGTTCCACCACTTTTTTGTATAACTCATCTACTTCTGGTCCTGGCGTCCCTCCTTTGCCCCTCCTTGGTTCCACATCTGGCCAATCAACCTTTATTTTACAATCTTCCCAAAGGTCCTTTGGGATGATGATATTGAATAACGTGTTGAGGTCTCTCCATAGTAAACCTCCTAATGCTGCCATTCTACTAAGCTCTTCATACCATTTTCGCGGTTCTTCTCTTAGCCTGGGAAAGTCTCTGCTGAAACTGCTAATGTCCTGCCTTGACCATGGGACATAAACATATGCTAAATCATTTGGCGCGCTGCCAGTTGGTGGCGGTATCTCTCGTAGGGGCATGATAAGTGATGGGACCTCTGTTGCGGTAGAGTTGCCTGTTGTGTTGGCTGTGGTGATGGAGTGGGCAAGAGAGTGAGCTACGTCAATTTCTGCACATGTGTGTATTAGATGCTTCCATTGTTGTAATTTATCTATAGCATATTTAAGCGTGTCCTGCAACTTAGATTCCTCCCATGTTATTAAATCTGAGTCTGTGAAGCCGAATTTCCCTACTTCCCAATCATACTTTTCTGGTAGTTGGGCACGGCTGCCTGTGGTTGTCTGGGTGTCGGCTTGCTTAGCATATGCTAAGTGGGCCTGGGGTGCTTTGTTCATTAACTCTGCTCGTGCTAAGGACAGTGTTTTCTCTAAGTACCTCCTATTCTGCGATTGTATAAAGGAGTCCACTGTTAGTGAGCCCTCCACGAGCCGCTGTAGTAGCGCTTGACAATTTAAAGAATCGCTCTTTAACATCAATTTTGGTGAGTTTGGATTGGACGCAGAAGCTCCTCCCACCATTCCCCCCAAACTGCCTCTTCTTTTGCTCTCTGGAGCTGACTCTGTTTCTGCCAAACACTGCTCTAGTGTTGAAATGTTGTGTTCTGTGTGATGGACATATGTAAATGCATCCCATATTAGTGAGTGCCACTGTTGCTGGCTGAAAAAGTCATCCTGTGATTCATCCTCAAATAATTGCTGCCACGGTCTGTCTATTAGTTTAGGTGTTTTAACCTGTTTCTTAACACATTCTTTGAAAATACTGTGTTTCTTCTCGTTGTAGTCTAAAGAGGCTTTGACCGCTGTTTCTCTCATTAGTTTCAGAGTACCCAGGTCTTGGACAGACTCCAATTCCGGTCTCGCAACCTTATCTTTCAATGCTCTGCGTACAAAGGTTATGGCTGCTTCTCGATCCCCGGGAGTTAGCTCAGTGTGTTCTGTCTCAGGTACATGCAGCGGTGAATCACCACCCAGGCATCCCAAGAGAATATCTTCTAAGAGTTGGTCTTCCACCCCTGCCCCACCTTCTACCTTCTCTTCTTCTTTAACTTGGACGCATGGGAATGCGCCTACTGTGTCTAGCTGATCTTTTCTCCATCTGCCTTCCAGTTTTGCCTGTAATGCTTTCTTTTTAATTTCCATAAGTTCACTGTGGACCTTTGATTTGACTGCACTTGTTGAACGCATCTCGCTTAACACAAAGTCTCAATTATAGAAAGCCTCCCACTCCAAACTTCTGACCTTTTTTCCCTTTAAATTTAACATCTGGCGCAAGTATGACAATTTTGCCATGTCATATGTGCCATTACATGGGAACTGGAGATCCGGGTTTTTAGATGTGAGATCATGCCACTTGTGTGTGTACATAATTGAGCTTAAGCCTCTTTTTATAGCCACATTATATGCAGTTGAGTTCTTGGGTGGGGCTGGCTGAGCCGTATCTAAAATCTTTTTACTACTTCTGTTTCCCATGGTTGAATTGTGTGTAGCAGCTAGTCCTAAACGCCTTACAAATAACTGTTCAAGTATACCAGACAGATGGGTTGTAGGGTAGACTTCAACACGGTAACATGTGACACGATAGGTTGACAGAAATACATCACATATATATTTCAGCCGCACAGTATTTGCAAGAGGGCAACAAGAAAGCCATACATCAACCACCCCAACAGGTCGTGTAGTGCCAATTCACCAAAGCTTTTTCACAAGGAAGAAAGAAGCCAGATCCTGGTTGTTTGTTGAGCCTTGATGGCCTGTGAAATGAGTAAGATAGGAAACCAGACCCTGTCTGTGGCTGTGCCACAGGGTGCTGACATTCAAAAATAGAGCCAGAGTGGTGAATTGCTTCGTGCAGTTCAGACAATCACATAAAACATCTAGGACAGATACTGGGGATCCTACGCGGCAGCGCTGTAGAAAAAACCTTCTGTGCAGAGAATGTGTGTGGGTCTGCTGTACTTAACCCCAAAGGAGTGAGGGGAATAACAGAAATTCTATTACGTTTTGAAATTTAGAGAGGTGCACTTTAATCGGTCTTTCCAGCCAGTCCCTTTCAGAGGCCATAGGGTATTATGGGCGGGAGGACTTATTTGGCAACGTTGGTAACTGGGTGTGTGAGGTGAAGGTTTTTATCAGATCTCCGTCGAGTAACGTTCTAATACCCAGATTAAATTAATAAGCTGGCAAAGGTAACCTAGAACCTAGCAACAAGCAAAAATACTCCACATCCCTAGCAATATTTGGCCACTACATAGGCCAAGCACATCACAAGTACACAATAAAAAAATGCAATTAAACCTATAATGATGGAGAAAAGAAACACTGGTGTACCAAGCATCACACCCCCCTCTCCGTGCTGAGGAGAACCCCTAGGTACGAACCTAGAACCACTCTGGCCCCTAGGTGGACGTCTCCAGGGGGAGGGTGGAGGCGGAACCCAGGCAGGGCGACGGGCGCCAGCCAAAGAGGCAGGAGCGCCGGGGGTGTTCCTCATAAATGCCCAAATATAAATGCCCAAATATTTGGCACCCTCTAGCACCCCAAATACAGGCATGTGTGCCATGTGGCTCACAGACATGCCCAAAAGGCATGTCTGTCTGTCACATGGCATAGGTGTACATGCACACATGTGCATGCACACCTGGATTCAGTATGTTACCACCCAATTGGATTGGGTGGTAAAATACCGAATCTGTAAGGCCTTTGGGACTCAGAAGAGTCCCACCTACATGTGGCAGTTACCAAATCGGTAAAAATACCGAATCTGTATTTTACCGATTCGGTAAATTTACTGATTCGGTAAATTCACCGAATCGGTAAAATTGTCCCCCTACATCACAAATACCCATTTACCGGTCGGTAAATGGCCTCCTACATCTGGCCTAAGTCCTTATCAAAGTCTAGTCCTAGGTATTTGAAGCAGTGTGGCTGCCAAGTTAGTACGGAATCACTGATGATGTCTTTGCCGCCCATATTGTTTAATAATTTAACCTCAGTTTTATCTTTATTCAATTTATATCCTGAAACCCTCGAGAACTCATCGATGGTTAACATAAGAGCAGGTATGGCCTCTCCTGCCTTCTCCGATACAACCAGCACATCATCGGCGTAAGCGGTAAGTTTTATAGTACATCCCTTGAAGGGAATACCTGCAATGGGGTCGTTATTTCTTATAAGATGGAGGAACGGTTCAACTGCCAATATAAACAGTGAGGGGGAGAGGGGGCACCCCTGTCTTGTACCTTGTTGGAGTTGGAAAGAGGAGGAGAACGAACCCCCAGCTCTTACCCTTGCCGAGGGGCAGAAATATAGGGACATTACTAGTTTCGTGAAGGTTTTTTCCAGATTGAATTTATTTAGCACAGCCTCCAGGAAAGTCCAGTCCACTTTGTCAAATGTCTTTTCGGCATCCAGTGTTATTGCCGCTGTGGGTGTGTTAAGGAGTTTCGCCTTCTCCAGTACATCTGCTAATACTCTGGTGTTGTCACTGGACAACCTGTTTTTTAAAAATCCTGCTTGCGAGGGGTGAATTAGTTTGGGGAGGACTTGCTGAAGGCGAGTGGACAGGATCATGGTGAGGATTCTACAGCCAAGATTAATGAGGGAAATGGGCCTATAATTTTTAGGAAGAGTCGGGTCTTTCCCATCTTTGGGGAGGACCGCAATGATAGCTTCAGAGAGTGTGCCTTTTAGTTCCCCGGTGTCATTGATTTTTCGGGACAGATGATGTAGAGATTGTACCAGAAGAGATGGGAAATAGCCAGAGGCAGTTCTGTCAATGGTTGGAATTACATCAGGATTAGTTGAAATAGCTGGAACCAGTTGATCACTTGTTACTTTGTTGTAGACAGGTGCATCAGGACGAACTGTTATTTGGGGTTCAAGAGGAACGAGTTCCATAGCATTGTTGTTTAGTCCTTAATTTCTCACTATAGAATCTTGAAAGGTGATGAGTCTCTCAGTTTGAACTTCTTGGATTGTAGCTAGAGGAGTGCGTCTGCTACATTGTTGGAGTCCACTTGGCCTACTGCTTAGTATCAGCCACATAGTGTGGTTTGATCAGGTCGATGGACACAAATCTTTTCTCCTTTTTACTAGCAAGGGGCGGCAAAAGTACTGTTCTTGATCCATGAATTGCTAGGAGAGGTACTGGTTGTCTGTAAGAAAGCCCAAATTACTTCTTCTCCGCGATCTTTTCTCTGACGGGATCACCAGGCTTTGGGATCCAGATAGGGCTTGCTGGGACAGCTGGTTTTTCCCTAGTGGTGGTTGGCTCCAGATACACATTGCTTTGTTTTGATCTTAATTCATTTAAGTCCTGTAAAACAGCCAAACGTACTTTGATATCAAATTCTTTACTTTCCACCACTGTGCCCTTCATGTCAAGGTCGGGTACCAACATTCTAGTTCCAAATAGGACCTCATGATTCACATTTTCATCAATAACTGCATAGACTGCAATAGAGATCGCAGTACAGGCACCTGACTACGACGTCGCCAGTCCAGTTCAGATACCATTGTTAAACAGGATTAGACTATCTACGTGCAAGCGTCCTTTTGGACAAATGCTATCCCATAAACACTAAGTCAAGGTTCCTTTGGATGTGGCCTCAGCGCTCAGCTGACGCTCGAACTGTTATACAATATTTGCAAGTCTTTATCGGCAAATACGCAATAGGCACACTACACTCTGACCAGGGTCCTGCGTTTAGCTCTCGAGCTTACAAAGAGCCCATGGCCATTTTGGGCGTAGCATTGCAGTATTCTTCTCCATTCCATCCTGAGGGAAATTATGTTGTCGAAAGAAAATCGGGACATAAAGCAGTCTATAACAGCTAGGGTATTAGGTTTGGGTGATGGGTGGGTCAAACATCTTTATGGGGTCCAACGCTCATTAAATAATTTTCCAAGAAGTTCTCTAGGGGGTGTCACTCCATATGAAGTGTATTCATTCCTGGCCTCCAGTACATCTCTTTTAATGTTAATATTTTTTAGAGATCCCCTGATGTGTCAGACCCTCTCCCAGATGTGCTTCAGTAATCAAAGCTGCTCTTCGTTTCATGTTTGGAATTACCCTATCCCCCACTCCAGGGATTCGAGCAAACGGAACGTTGTTTGCATCAATTATATACGAGTATTTGAGTGGAAACATTTTAGGTAACGCTGCACCGCTGCCTTTGCTTGAAGCATTGACTGCCAGTATTATTTCACTGTTTATTTTTGTTTTTGAATGATTGATTGCAGCTACGGAAGCCGCTTCCACAACCCCCTTCGCGGCTTCATCAGCTAATGGATTTCCTTCAACGTGAACGCCATCACGTTGATGACTCAGCGTGTGTATCACATGAGTGTTTTGTAGTCTGTTTTGCAACTGAACTACTTGTTTCCAAAGCGTTTTGTGCTTCGTTAAAAGTCAAGTAGGTGAATCCGCATTGACCCGGAATGATTTGGATCACTAAGGAGTGTAAGTTTACCCGTGTTTGTAAGTGTTTTGTTGCTAACATATCTGCTTGAAGTGAACGCAGGATGTCTGTGTGTTCCTGTGTCCAGTGTGTGATTTTAAATCAGGTTTAATTAATTCGTAGAGACTTTTAACCCTTTCTGCGTAGTTTAGAATGTATGTTCTTCCAAAATTCAGGAAACCTAGAATCAACTACGTTTTTCAGCATTTTTGGAGGTTAGAGCAGCATACACTTTTCTAAAAAGTTGGCTGTCAGGCTTTTGCCTTTACTTGATAGTTCATATCCAAGGAAAAGTAAGTTGAAATGGGCAATTGTTGATTTTTTTTAATTGAATTTATAACCCTCAGAGGCAAAGCCCAGTATAATGGTGTTCACCCTGCTCAAGTGCCTGTTCAGGTCATCGTCTGTCAGATAGATATCATCGACATATGACAATGCCTCGTCATCATAAATTTGTAATAACTCTGTTACCCTTGCTGAGAATAACCCCGGGCTGTATTTGAACCCCTGTGGGAGTCGAAAAAATTGATGCTTGGTGCCCATTATTGAGAAAGCTGTCAAATACCTGCTTTCAGGTGCTATGTTTTGACACTGTTAGAAATATCTAATGTTTATATTATTTACTCACAATGTTATTCATTAAAGCTGTACCGTGTGCATTTTGTACTGCAAATGTTTTACAACAAGAGTTTAGGTGTCTGTAATCCAAAACTAGATGATATGTATTGTCTGGCTTGGAAACAGGAAACAAAGGATTGTTCATTGATGAGGTGCATGTTTCAATCACCCCTTGGTATTCAAGTTGATCTAAGATCTCCCTGACCAGTTTTTTAGCTTCTTGCTTAATTTGGTACTGCCTTTGTGCAGTAGTTTTTTTTTTAACTGAATCTTATGAGGAGATGAATCCTCGTCCCATCCTACATGATTTTTGTATAGTGCTTGGGCTTGGGCAACTGCCCATTTCCTGGCATAAGTATATTTTAAATGTACTGGAACATGGTTGGAGAAGGCTGGCATAATGATGGCTTCGCCATGTGAGCACTCCCTGACAAATTCTGGTGGCCAGTTCTGTTTTGCTAGAAGTATATCATAACCCTTTGAAAGATTCTCCCAAAAGAGTGCTTTCACTTTTCTTGGTATGTCTCCCTCCACCCGGAGTATTATTTCATCTAACCTGTGTGGAGAGCTAGCCCTGGTGTCTACAGTCTCAACTTGAATGTCCTCATTCAAGTCCAATGTCTCCAGAAGTCCCTTCAGGTTCTGGCAAGCTATTGTTACTTCTGCTGCATTGTCCAGCATTGTCTGAGCCCATTCTACGTTCTTGAGCTGTGTTCTCCTTGGCATGCCTGATCTTCAGTCCTGTTACCTTCTTCTTGGAGAATTGAGGTTTTGGTTTGTTTTCCTGAACGTGTTGATCGTCTTTGGACTTCACACGTTCTTCTTTTTGATCTGACTGACCTCTTCTTTCGGATGTCTGTGACGATATCTGAAAGGTACGAGAGGAACGTGTATCAGTATCTTGAGACCTATCAGGTTTTCTCAAATTATCCCTATTCCTGAGGCTATACCTCCTTACAGAATGCTCCTTTTGAGGAGACCTACTTCGGGATTGAGAACGTTTCTCTTTTGAATGTTATTTGTTATTTTCCCACTTCTTTTTAGAAGAGGTAGGATTGTGTTTAATAGAGTCCTTCTCAGGACTTCCAGACAGTTGTAGTTTAACTGGTTTCCCACCCAAATTGTCTCTGCCTAATTCTTTATAGGATTTTTCAATTATTCTGGCTAATTCTTGTGGTTGTTCTGTTACATCAAATTCCCTTAATTTATGGCGGCTTGCCACTGATGCTGCTTCTCCTTTAATAGTAGATAATATTATTGTTGAACCTGGTTGAAATTTTTTAGTAACTTCATACCTAAATTCACGGCAGGCTCTGCCCTGTATTAGTTTTGAATTTGTTTCAGGACGTCAGGTATTACGGCCATAGAGGGAACACCATGTATTTTAGTGTAGATAGCAGCAAAGACTGTGCCCCAAGTGGTGCAGTCTTCCAGATGTGGTGTTATCCCCATTGGTAAACAGATTGTTAGAATTCTGTGTTTCTCATAAGAGCTGGTATTAGGAAATACCTCTTCGATTTGAGTAAATTTTTTGAGTTAACCAGAATGGAATTTGTTCACATTTTGTGGGCATTTTACCCATGACTGCGTGTAAAGTCTGTGGAGTTTTTTTTGCGTATTCCCCTGGTGAGAAGATTATTTTGGAATAGCTATTATTGGTTGGACTGTGAAAGTCTGCATGACATATTGAACCAATTGTCTATAAATTTTGATTAACTCTTTGAGTTGAGCAAGTAATTCTTCATTGACATTTCTTCGATGTCAGGATGAGGTGTGTAACCGGCTAAAATCGGCCACGTTGCTCCTGGTCTACCTAGTGGACCGAGCCTGGTAATGTGATTTGAATGTTTTAGGGCGCCTTTAAACCAGATATTATGCTCCTGGTATGTGAGTGGAATTTCAACATCCTCAAAAGGAATATATTCCTCAGGTGGTTCATCTTCTTTGTAGAAGTGAAACATTTTAGTTACTGGATGTGATTCAGGGAATACTATCCATGATCCATGAGTAGAATACCTGTGTCTGGTGAGATTCACGTGCCGCTATGACAAAAACCGCTCTACCACCGTTTGGTGTTAAGCCATGTTTTATAAGTTTTAGAGTGATGGTTCTCCATAAATTTGGAGTGATGATTATTGCATTTTCATCTTTTTCATTAAAATAGATGTTCATGCACAATAAATGAGTTCTTGGAGAAATCAATAATCCAAGCAAGGGGAAGTCCTAAAGGCTTAAGTCTGGTTTTCCAAGAACTCGTTGTGGCGTGGATGGAAGGATGTAGTTGGCCATGCCTGTATTTGGTTAGCATGGATAATACCTAAATAAGGGTCGGATTTCTATGCCTAAATAAGGGCAATGAGAATTGTGCCTATATAAGGGCATACGTCAGCAACCCTATATACTGCATCTAAATCGACACACAACAGGATAGCGGGGTAAAGATGAATTATTGTGTGTCCTTATTATTTGGAGGAGAGATCTTCCTGGTTGGATGAGAACGCCAGACATTTTCTGGTGAAGTACGTTTTTATGAGTTTGTATCGCCTCCATTGGATTTGTTTGAGGTATAAATCTGTCTGTTTGCAGTTCTTCTATTTCTGTGCTTTCTTTTGGGGTGGCGTTTAGGCAGACCTGATGATCTTCTGTCTTATTTGATTCTTGGTCGCCTCGGGCGATCCCCAAGAAGTTGTACTTTGTGGTTGTTATCAGTCTGGCGTTTTGGGTATGTCTGTCGTCTCTTACATTTTTTAATCGGCACATTGTAATTTTGTTTGTATAAATATCTTTGGTGTTGCTTGTTGGGTCCTGGTTTCGAAGGCAGTTACCTGAACCACCAGTGTTGTTAACGCTGTTCTCTAATTTATGACGTTCCATTTTTGGACTCGTCTGTGGTGTGTTGCTGGCAGTCTTTTATTTTTTGTTAGTCTTTTTTCTTTCTCTGCTACATTGTAGACATCATTAGTATAATCCGTTGTTGTAATCTTCAGTCTCCTTTTTGGTGGAGGTTGTGATGAGGGGCTGTTTATACATGATTTTTTTGTTCCCTCTATTTCCTCCATATCTCACTTGGTTCAACCCACACCGTCTATTTTGCTGGCATCTTGGGCATCAAGTGAGCTGAGTTCCACCATGCTATCTTATTTTTTTAAATATTTTAATATTGAGTATGTTCTTCATTTTTTTATGTTATTTTTTTCCTTGCTTTCCTGGCAATTTATTTTTTTGCCTTCTCTTTTTTGCGTCATGGGTGTGTACACCTGTTGTTACCTGATCCTCGTAAGTGCCATGTTAAGGTATGTTTGCTTCAGTTAATCAGTTGCTCCTCTTGTGGGTACGTAGGGTCAGTTCGATTTCCCTACATTTGTGTTTCTTTCCTCATATGGTTCGTATGATTTCTTTTCCTGTTTTTCACTATCTTTATTGTCTTCTTGTGATTGCCACTTGTTGGTCATTGCAATATTCACTAGATGTACTGTTTTTATTATTTCTACCAAGATTGCAGCTGAGAAGCTTAGCTCGTCTATGATTGACCCGCATTGGCATGTTGCTTGCTTTGCTGTGCTGTTCACTTGTACCTTTGTCACTAACTTGGTAAATTTTTCAAGTTTGGTGTTAATTCCTTAAATGTGTGTAGCCATTATATTTATTAAGTCTATTTGAATGTCGGGAGGCGTGGCCTCGCCAGCGGCAAGTTGGCTTCATTATAGGCGAGCTCCGCCGGGCCGAGCCATTCCATCCGCAATTATCCGCTACCTGAGGGCACCATCTGGCCCCCTCGCTAACGACTGAGCTCACTTACCTACGCTGCTGCCTGAGGGGCCTGAGGTGTCTATGTCTGGGTGCCTCACCGACTCAATCCCGTCGGCCGCCCTGAACGACTGCATGGGCCTGGCCTGACCGTCCGGACCTGTCCTGTAGCTGCGGGCACCGTTTGGTGCGTTCCTGGGCCCGGTTCGGTCCTGCACCCCGGAGGGTCTCCTCTTTGCTCCGGCCTGGGTGTGGCCCCCCGACATACCGGGTCTGGTGCGGGTGTGCTGGTCGCTGCCTGGCGCGTGGCGGGGGCTCCCGCTCCCTCGTCACCTGGCTCGCCCATTCCTGATCTTCGACCCTGATCGTACAACGGCGCGGGGCCTGGCTATGAGCGCCCCCCTGGACCCAGTGTCGGTGGCGGTGATGGGCCTCGCTCTCGGAGCGGAGGAGACTTCAGTGGCTGTGCTCTGTGGAAGCCTCCTGTGAACCAGCTGACTTGCTCTCCCCACCTAAATTCGGTGAGTGTTGGCAGAGGCTGCCCCTGGATATCGGATGCCTGCCCCCCTGCAACAGAAGCTCAGGGCTGGGGGTTGCTAACTGTGGGGCCAACGCGTCTTTTCCTGCCTGCTTGCTGGTGCCTGGTGCAGCCCGTCATTGACTACCTGCATTCCCTTGCTGCCTGCTCCCCCACATTACATTTGCTTTGTCCCGCATTCGAGGGGGCCTGCTCCTGAGACTTCCTTCTCCCCCCAATCGCCCTGTGTAGGACCGGCCTCCCTGGGGACTCGGATTTGCATGGACAGGTGGGTGCGGCCTGCTTTTGGCCTGTGGGGGAGCCGCGGTGTCACTATGGGGAAACCCAACACTAGGCAGCCCAAGATCACCTTCACCGGACGTTGGGCGGGCAGAGGTGGCGAGGCCTCCCCCTGACGCTGGTGAGCAGTCCACGCAGACTGAGCCTCCTGGCGATCGGGATGGCAGTGTGCGTGCCATCCTTCTGGACGTGCAATCAAGCTTGAAGTCAATAGATGCCAAAATTGATCACCTGACTTCCTGACTGGACCAGGTCAAGCAGAGGGTGGACTCCCATGGCACCCGCATAGTCCAGCTTGAGCCAAGGGTTTCGGATGCTGAGGAAGCCGGAGCCAAGGGTGCGCAGAAACTCCTAAAGATGGACAAAATCCATGAAGTAATCCATGCTAAGAATGAGGACCTTGAAGCGTGCTCCCGAAGGAACAACATCGGCATCGTTGGCCTGCCGGAGTCCACTGCCACTGATAAGATGGATGATTATCTGGAGACTCTGCTCCGCCGCCTCTTTGGCCTGGCCCTGTCCACTCATTTCATCGTGGAGCTTGTGCACTGGTCATTCGATCCTTGGTCCCCGCCGGGGTCCCCGGCGAGGACTATCATTGCCCGTTTGCAAAATTATTATAGCTTCACATGACCTACGCCATACTCTACCCTTCCAAGCTTCGAGTTGACTGTGGGGAAAAGCCAAGATTCTTCACTGATCAGAGTGCGGCCCTAACCTTTGCCAAGCAGCTGCAGAAATCGGCCGCGCGCAACCACCACACCATCTCCGAAGACAGCCATCTGAGCGACAACGATTGACTCCTATTTGGTTCAACTTCACCCCACGTCTATGCATGACTCTTGATACTTACTTCATGCGGACTGTTTGCCGCAGTATTATTTGCCTCCTATCTCACATATCTACTGGCAGGTTCTATTGGGTTCTTAAAATGTCTAGTATTTTTCCGGGGTAACAGGATCTGCAAGAGCTCTTGTCCCTCTTGGTATACCTCACTTGCCCTGCCGTAACAGTGCAGCATGCATTCGGACACATGTACTGTTTTCTCGCTATTTCCCTCTGTATCATCCAACGCTTGCCCCCCCTGCCCACGTGGCAAGGGGCAATGGCTAAGCTCACGCACCCCAAAGGGATGATTCCCACAATGTACCACTTCCTCCAAGTTTTGGGCTTCTGGGTAGGGGTTGACTTGATACTCAACCTAATTTGGGGTTTGGAGTGGGTGGGGGGTGGGGGGTGGATCTGGGTTTATTATTCTGGGGTTCACATCAGACATCCTCTTTGTGGAGTCTTCTGCTTTGTGTTTCTTGTATTGTTTATGGCATGTCTCCGCATGCTTGCACCTCATGACAGCTCACACTGCACGGCACTGGCTCTCCTTGGTCCGACTCTAGACCGCTGGCCCTGTTTCATAATTTTCCCCATGACAGCTCTATGACTGATACCACCTTTGTGAATTGTAACATTAGGGGCCTGAACTATTATCACAAAGCAGGTCTCATGCACGCACATCTCAATAGACATAAGGTGGACGTTTGCTTTCTTCAGGAGACGCATCTCCTTCCAGCTGCCACTTCCAGACTGCACTCTCGCCACTGAGGGAAATCCTACAGCGCCTTCTACTCTAAATACGCAAGAGGAGTCACCATCCTCTTTAGGTGGGGCCTCCCTTGGCATGGCAGCCACTCCTTTATAAACGCTGCGAGCCGCTATGTAATCCTTGCCGGTTCCCTCTACAACTGGCCATTGATACTTGCGGCGCTCTCCGGCTCTAATACTGATGATTCCAGCTTTCTCACTCAGGTCTGGCGAAACATATCCTCTCTGGGGCCCCACTCGCTGATTTGGGGGGGTGATTTTAAAATTGCTCCTTCGCCGACACTGGACCGCTCTGGGGACCGCACACATCACCGGCAGGCCACTGCTACCCTCCATTCAATCCTAGAGGACAACTCCCTGCTAGATTCCTGGCGACACACGCACCAAGACATGCAGGAAGGCTCCTGCATCTCTGGCTTGCGTGGAACATGGTCCTGCATTGACCTATGGCTTACCATCCGAGATGTCACCTCCTGGACCACTTCAGTAGATCACCTGGCCCGCACATTGTCTGATCACGCCCCAGTGCGACTGTGCCTGCGCTCTCCGCTTACCCTGCATCGCATGGCTCCTCTCTCCCAACTCGCTCTGCGACACCGCGTTCCGGGAGGACATCTGGGGTGCCATTATTGAATACTTCAAGTGGAACACTGGCTCCATTGAGTCACCCTCAATGCTCTGGGAGGCCTTCTAGGTTGTAATCAGGGGAGAATGCATCGCAAAGCAATCGGGGTGTTGAAATCCATTAGGGGCACCCTTGAGCACCTGGAAAAAGACATCAAAACTCTAGATCTCCAGCATTCCCAGGACCCTAACCCAGCTACTCTGGCCTCCATTGGAACCAAGTTCATGGAGTTTCATGAGGAGGCAGATAGGGAGGTGGTGTTCTTTGGTAGGGAGACCTGCGCTCGCCGTTATGGGGAGGGCGATCAGCCCTGCAGGACCCTGGTGAATCTTCTTAGGCAGCCACATGCATCCTCCTACATTACGGCACTGGGCGAAAAACCTCCCCCTCGGAAATTATTGAGAGAATCTCTACTTACTACTCACACTTGTACACCGCGGGGGAGGCCGCTTCAAGGGAATCCCTTGATCAATATTTTGACTCTTTTGAGCGGTTATGGCTTGCAACGGTCATCGGGAGTATTTTTCTCATCCGGGTGTTTAAGTTCAAACCCATTGTCAGTCGATATTTGGGCAGGTGCACTAGAGATGGTCCCATTATCGAGTGGTGGTATGTCGACCTTCGTTGATGCTGTATCCTCAGTTAAGTTTGTGATAATACTAGCATTTATTTTGTTTTCCTGGTCCTTTGTTTGTGTGTTCCTGATTGATAATGTTTTCATCCAGTGCCTCAAGGAGTTCCCCGTTACCTGAAAGGGAGAGGGATCTGGGTCATGAGTGTTCTCTGTCGTCTGCTTGTAACCTGGCGTCTGTATTTAGTGTCTGACGGTTTGCCGGCATTGTGGTTATTCTTGGCGTGGAATGTGTGTTTTTTGTCCTGTTTGGCTGTGCTGTAATTATTGTTTTTTTGTCACATTCTATGTTTTCCAATCCCCACTTTTGATTTGTTTTGCTGATGAGTCTGTTGTTTTTTGTTCCTCTTCTAAATTGTTTTGTTCGTCTAGGCCCCACCGGGGACCTGCAGCGTGTGTTAGTGGCTTACAGGTAGATGCATCAAACATTTTTGCGAGCGCAAACGGTGCGAATCGCAAAATTCGGCCGTTTAAGCCCGCAAAAATGGCATTTGAGATGCATCAAGGGTTCATGCACTCGCAATTTAAGAATTCGCAAATAATAGCGAGTTTTCAAATTGCGATTGCATTTAAGGAATCGCAATTTGCGATTCCTTAAATGCAATGCATGAACCATTCCAAGATTGCGAATTCGCAATCTGGGGCCGCGTGGACACCCTGGCACCCTTGAAATTGCAGGACATTTGCGATTCGCTAATTGCGAATTGCAAATAAGGAATGACTCCCCATTCATTCCTATGGGCCATTAGGCCCATAGGAATGAATGGGAAAGCCATTCCTTGTTTGCAATTAGCAATTAGCGAATCGCAAATAAGGAATCATTAGAAATCGCAAATAATATTGCGATTCCTACATGCATCCCGTTTTGCGAGTCTTTAATAGCGATTCCTTAAAATTCGCTATTAAGGACTCGCAAAACATAACTTTGATGCATCTGGGGGTTAGTCATTATTAGGTTGTTGAGTATTGTGCTGAGAGCCTCAGTGTCCAATTTTTCTGTCAGTGGGATGGCTGAAGTCTCGGTCTGCTTGGTCCCTTGGCTAATTCCCTTGCACAAAGTATATTTTGATGTGGCAGACAAGTCTAAATGGGGTTCTCTTCTGCCCACACTACACTTTATTTGTGCTGCCTGTATATTGGTCTGACTTTGTTCCCTTGCTCTTGCTCTCTCTTTTAGTTATGCCAGCAATGCACTGTCACTTAATTCCTCTGGCTATAAGACTGTCAAAAAAGTATGTTATACCATATACTTCTTTTATCATAGGTGTTTACAACCTTATCTCTCATTGAAATGCTGATTGTGTCACTCAACATCTTACCATTGATGTTAACTTCAATTGTGGAAGCAAAGGTGTCTCTGGATCGGATTGAGCGGTTCCTCCAAGTCCCCGATCAAGATGTGGATTCCTATTACGTCACAGGTACGAGGCCCGCGAAGGGTCAGGAACAGAAAAAAAGAAAACCGTAGTGGTAAGGCAGGGGGGCTCAAAAGGAACCTGATCCAGAAGAATATGCCAGGTAATCTTAGGTCTGGCAGAGCTCTGGAATAAAATGCATTTGCTGTGTTATAATTGAATGGAAAATATAAATCCACATACAGGAATGCAGAGGTGTGTTCAACTTTGACCATTGAAGGCTGATACACCTGTCTCTGACATCTGCTGTGATCTGCAGCGCATGAGTTAAATTCCCAGTTAAGCCATCTCAGCTTTCTGTCTTTCCAATATTAGGACACGATTAGGATTATGTATGGGTGGTAGACACTATATCATATGTCTTATATCAAATGAGTTATATCTCATTCACTACATCAGCGTAACTGCTAATTTGCAAGGTAAGAATACTAGGTGAATGCAATATTTAACATGCTAACGCAGATATGGTGGAACTAATAATAGTGGTAATATACTTACCATGACTATGTAATAGTAGGTGATATACTGGATGTTACTGGTGATTAGCAGCGCTCTATAAGGATTCTGATTAATTGAGGTGATATAGTTGTAGGTCGATAATATTGACCTTGATGTAGTATCATAAAACAATTCGGATGTTCAGGAGTGGGGGTATGCCCCTAAGACTTGATTAAGTAAACTGATACCTTGTGCAGCAGTACTAGTCTCACAATTAAAAAAAAAATATTTGCATTTATTATGATTTGGAATTCCATAGAATTCCACATAAAAATACATCTTTAAAGCACGTTTCATTCCACAAAAATTACCAACATGAATTCATATTGTCATTACATCTAAGAACCCGGATAAACCTAACAGTAGCATTCGGACTAGTGGTGTACCAGCGCAAGAGGGCATGAACCTTGAGTAATCATGTTGACATACATGAATTCATACAGATTTATAATCGAATGCTATCCTAAAACATTCGGTATTAAAACTTATTAATAAACAAATGTAAAATTCGCTATACAGTACTGGATCGTGAACACAAGAACCATGTAAAAAGATAATTTATCTATTCATTAAACTGTACTGTGTAACCAGCAGCATAATAACGGTACAAAGTAGTTTAACACAAAAAACTCACTTCTTTTAGTATGAAATCTACAATAGATTAGCAGCAAACAGGGTTTTAGTGAGGTACTTGGATCCTAGAGGATAAGAAACTAGAAGTTTATAATAGTGCCCATACTTAATTCCAAACCTAATCAATCGGACAATTCTCACAAAAATAGCCCCTTGGAGGCACAGACTGATGGATAAATACGGCGATGATGAGTGACAGATACTGCACACTATGTTGTGTTATGGACATTTGTATAGCACACTCTACAATTGGCAGCAAAGCACTTGGTGGCACAAAACACCTTTCCTTCACACGGTGTTAAGCTGCCTTGTGAGTGTTCACCATCTTCACTGGAACTCCAAAAATTCACCTTGCCCCTCTAAAAGCCACTCTCAATGTGGCTGACAGGCTCCTCACCAGAATAAAGTGGTCTGATCACATCTCACCTGCTCTTAAGAGTCTCAAGGGGCTTCCCATTGAAGGAAAATACATCTTCAACGCAGTTTGCATCACCCACAAAGCCCTTCATACAAAACCCCCCAAATACCTTGAAACCAAGATTTCGAAAATAGGTAGAGGCTGGGTACTGAGTAGTTCCAATTCACTTCTTATCATACCCCCTAATCTGACAAAGAAATCCACCCAGGCACACACCTTCTGAGAGGCTGGCTTACTATATGGTTCACACTTATGTAAGTGTATCACCCTACACTAATCCAGACAACCCTTATGGTAATTTTAGTGGTTTTAGACAAACTTAGAAAGCTCTGTAAGTGGTATCTGTGGAAAGCCGCCTTCAGGCTTATTCCAAAAGGAGTGTAAAGCAGCTTATTTTACCACTACTTAATCTTATGGTATAGGTTAAGTGAAAAAGAATCTCACAGTGTAGTTATAAAAATAGCTATTTTATTAGAACACTCACTAACACAATGTATTATCTCCTAACCAGAGATGTACACAACAATACACACAATACTTAGGAAATAGAACACGTAAGTAGCACAAATCACAGGGGGAGACCAAACCATGTACCACAATAGTGGAATGCGAACCACAACTCAAGACAGGAGTTGATCCAAAAGACGTACAAGAGCTGGGGACCCAAGGAACCACCCAAGGTGAGTATCGAGGAACCACTCAGAGGTCATGTGCAGAGTGGGAACACAACCACGTGCTCAATGTTAGTCAATGGGAAAGTCGCGGTTGCAGTTTTAAAGAAAAGGGACCCTTCCCAGCAGACTCTGAAGACACCCTGTGGAAGATGGAATACCCCAGGTACTAGGGTACCTATACCAGGGAAGCTGGGTACATAGGTGTCAAGTGAAGTCGGAAACTTCTGTAGACCACAATAGAGGCTTCAGGAAAGGTGCTGCTGGAGAAGAAGACAAAGGAGTCCGGTGGATCCCAAAGGTGGATTCAAGATGAGAAGAACCTGCAAGTAGAGGGGACAGAGTCTATGCCACTCAAGAGGGACCAGGAGGCACTGAAGACGATTGTTTACTGATGTCGGGATGCAGGAGTGTTCGACGGTGCCCTTGAAGTTGCAGCTGTGTGGACCAGGTGACATTGTGGAATACCAGCAGCCGTTTACGAGCTGTCTCACGTCAGATGTCAAGAGCCAGGGGGGACATCAATAATTCTTGGCAGCAGCAAACAACCTAGTCTGTAAGGAAGGGGCAATGTTGGGACTAGCAAGGCCCAAGTGACTCACCACGAATAGGTAAGTCAGAGCTGGCCATGAGCAAGCAAGGGAACCCACTGGAGCCAAAGAATACCCTTGAGAGGACTCATGGGCCGGAGGCAGAGGAGTTGCAAGAGGCCCTGGAGCAGCTCACCAAAAGATGAAGGCCCACTGTGCAGAGGATGCGTTACAGGCATAGATCTTAGCTGCAGGAGATGCTTGATGTTGGAGCTTCTTAGAGCCCAAATATCTCTGGAGGAGAGAGTCAACAAGCCTTGACAACGGCAAGTCGACGTGGTGCACAGGGGTTCTGTTCCAGTGGTTCCGAGGAGGGATACTGGCCTCAAACGTGGTGAGACGACAGTGCAGGCCTCAATAGAGTTGTAGAACCACCACCTGTGGTGCTGAGCCTTTCGGAGTCTGTGGGAGCCCAGGATCAGCAGACGGGTCAGCTGTGTTGCGGTGCCTACAGATGCAGGGGAGTGACTCCTTCACTCCAAGGGAGATTCCTTCAGGGGTATTGGATGTCCACAGGCCCTGTGAAGAACCTATATGGAGCACAGGCACAGACGTTGCAGCAGACTTGCAGGACGACGAGACCAGGAGCAACAGAAGTCTTCCCAGTTGCAGTCTTGGTTCCCAACACGAAGTCCAGTAATGTTCAGAGTGCCCAGACGGTCGAAGTTAGAGTGGTATGTGATCAGAATCTTTTCCCACAATGAATCTAGAGACCCACCCACCGGTAAGCCCTTAAGTACCCTAAGGAAAGTGTTGGGACGATTCAGGGGTCCCTCCCAGAAGAGGGGCTAGGCAGTTGTTAGTGTACTCCTGTGTCCTTTGTCCAGTTTCGCACCACCATGGGAGCCAACGGCTCCCTGAACTTGTTTGAACTGGAGTATGCAAGGAGGGCACCAAGTGTGCCCTTCAAGTAGTCTCAGTGGCACTGGCAAGCGCTCGAACCTTCCCCAATACACTAAACCCTGTCTGGGAGGTGGTCACACCTTCCTGTGACAGGATATCTATTATTCTGCCTTTCCCTGCTTGAGCTTAGCTAAGCAGCAGGAGGGCAGAAACACCTCTCTGGTCGACAGCCGCCCTAGCTTGCTGTCCGGTTCTGGAGGACTGGTAGCGGGAGCACTGAGGGACTCCCGGAGGAGCTTTACAGTGCATGGAATCATACCTCGCACACCGTAATCATACCCCTACACCATTTACGGAGTGGGGGTGTGATTCCAACATGTTTGATACCAGGGTTTTTTATAGTCAGTTTAGAGATGGTCATTGTGTAATGATGCATAGCCACTCTATATATCGTAATGCTGATTCACTTACAACCGGAAGAATGGACTCCCACTCATGCAGGACCCCCCTCACACTAAGAACCGAGCACCCTGCATTCAGGATTGAAAGGCCTGCCTTAGGGGTGACTTATAGATTTTAAGTACAGTGACTTCAGATTTAAGAAAACGTATATCTGTCATAAGTGGTGCTGGCACCAGCTTACACAAGCTGTAATGGCAGGCCTGGATTCACAATTTGATTGGTCAATCATGGGTGACATAATTAATGCATGCTTCAGCGCATGTGAGACCCCTGGTGCACCTATACTCTGGGAACCTTAGTACCATATACTAGGGACTTATCAGGGAACACCAGTAGCCAATCTGGAGTGTACCTAAGTACTCACCAAGTCCAATTAGCAGGATCCCCGTCAGATTAGTCAGTAAAACATAATGACACCAGCAAAAAGTGGGATGATCATGAAAGCAGATCCTACTTTCCTATATACCTTCTAAGGAAATGCTCCCAGTATATGGAACTCACTCCCCAAAGATCTCTGCTGCAACACCTCCTTTTCGTGCTTTATACTGGACCTCAAATCTCTGCTGCTTAACAGCTACTTCAGCGCCCTTACAGTTTGATCCACATTTCCTAAAGACCTAGCCACCATCTACAGACTCATTTGTTACGATCTACTGACCCAGTCAGTCTCTACTTTGGCACTAACATCACTACCCTAATGCTATATTGTTATGTAATTTTCTTGACTGATCTCACTATGTTATTGCTGTTTTTATATACTTTATTATTTCACTGCATTGGACCCACACGTATCCTCACAATTATCTTGAATTAACCTTTGATCACATCTTGTAAAGTGCTCTGATACCCCGGAGTCTAGCTAGCGCTATGTAAAACTCAAAAATAATTTTTAAACCCTATGGGCCATATGTAGGTGGGCAAATACCAGTCGGTAAAGCCGAAATTCTGTAAATTAAGGCTTTACCGACCGGTATTTAGCCATGTGCGATGTACGTATTACTGAATGCCATCGGTAATAACGAATCGGTAAATCGTTACCGATTCCTTATTTACCGATCGGTAAACACAGAAACAAACAATACCGAATCGGTAAACAACGAATCGGTAATAATTCCGAAATGCGATATAGCAAAATTCAATAATACCGAATTCGACCAAAATCGGTATTAACGAATCAGTATTTACCACTGATTCTGAGCAATTCTGTGGTAATCAGGTGAAGTGAATAAAAACAGGCCCAAAATGCAACAGTGTGAACACAATGGTGGGCCTCTACCTCATAGCAAGGCGGCTACGTCTGCGAGCACCAGGAGTGAGGTTTTGGAGACGGGAAGAGCGGGTGTACAGACTGCGTGTCACATTGTTCCAATTGACTGAACCAGAAATCCATGAGAGGTACAGGCTGCTCCCACACACCATCCTTGACCTCATACTGGACCTGAAACCATATCTTAAGCATCAGACACCAAGGGCGCATGCAATAGGAGGTGCACGTCAGTACAGCCCCATCAAATGTTGCAAAAAAATTGCTACATGTGCAATGCTACATAATCTAGCCACAAAAAAAGGAACAGCACTGGAACTAACTGACTCTGAGGACGAGGGTGAGGACAATCCCAGCCAGAGCCCTGCGCAGCTGGTGTTGCAGAAGAACAGGATGGGAGACACAGACGCGCTGAGATAAAGTGCAACTATTTCTGAGTGAATAAACGAGACAGAGCCAGTTACTGTATTTGTGTAATGGTGTTTAATCAGCACACCGCCAGGATCTAAACCAGTGTCCATACAGACATGGGTTACATCACCCATTAAATGAGTTCCAAATGACAGTAGGATCTATTTTTGTGCCCACGCGCTGCATGTCCATGTTTACTGGCCACACTGTCTGTGCTGCCGCTATGTTCCTGCGCAGCGCTGTGGCGTTCGCTGCGCCTCTTGCCCTCGGTGGGAGAGGGAGTAATGCAACCACGGCTGGTAGCCTCCTCACTATCCCCCCTGCTTCCATAGTGGCCGCCTTCACATTCTGCAGCAGTTCCAGTGCAGAGGTGATTGACACCATGCCCCTGACCACGTCCCTGCTACAATGTGCCATCTCCTCCTGCATGGCAATGGACCTTCTACACATTAGGGAGTAAGCAGTGGCCAGCCGGTTCACTGCCTTGGTATAGGCCCTGCGCCTACAAAGACGGTCCTGCTCCAACTGGCTGCAGAGCTTGTCCACAGACGTCGCAATGTCCCTCATGCCCTCAGACATGTTGTCGCCCATTGCACTGATGCCCTTCTCAATTCTGTACATGTGTTTGTTAATGTGAGCCACCTCTCTATGCAATGATCGCATCTCTCCCCATTGCAGGTGCTGGACCTTTAGCATGTTGCCTTCCTCCAGTCCAGCAAAAACACTTTCACCGTGTTCCGAGCCTTGAGGACTGGCTGGCCTTGCCCTGCGGCGTCTTGATGATGTGTTGGCACGCTCATATGGAGTCCCAGCCCTCACCATGTTGCCTTCCTCATGGACTGGAGACTGTTGGCCCCCTGTACCCTCCTCCTCCGACTCCTCCATCTGCTGGAGGGTGGCCACGGCATGCCTCCTGCCTGATTGTGGTACTGGGGATTGAGTTTGAGGAGATGGTGGCATTCTCTGGTGCTGTGGTGTAGTTGGTAAAGGAGAAATTGTTGGTGGTGGTGGTGCGGAGGTTGTGTGCCCTGCAAGCAAACTCTCTTCCTCCTGTTGCCTCCCCTCTGGCCTGCCTGTCTTTGGTCTGCTCCCCTCTGCAGCACTGCGAGATGGCTCGCCTGTAATGACATAATGTACATATTCTCACTTCTCTGGCTGCATTTGCATTGCATTAAACATCATGCCTACAGATCACACTGACTGTCTTCAGCTTGCTAATTTCTTTCACATGCTATTGGGTTTGCTAGGCTGACTGTCCTGTACATCTCCCACAATGCATAGCAGGTAATGAGTAAGAAATGTAGTGGAGTGGGAGCCCCTATGCCTCTATGGGGATTGGGGTTGGGGAGGGGGTAGCACAGCATGCTGGGCATACACCTTACCTTGTTTCCTGGCAGCTCTGGCAGAGCTGTCTGCGTTTCCCACGCCACTCACACTCTCCGGCTGGAGGGTGGACTCTACCATCAGTTCCAGTGATGTTAGTGCAGGTGCTGTGTTCTTCCCTCCACCAGTTTTGCCGGCCTGCCTCTGCCTCTCAGCCATCCTTGCCTTCACCGTCTTCCTGAGGTCGTACCACCTTTTTTTGATGTCCTCTATGGTACGCTGGGTGACCCAATTGCATTAAGTTTACTCTGGATCCCTGTCCAGATCTGTCTCTTCTGAGACTCAGGAAAATGGAGGGACTGCTTTCCAAAAAGCTAGTCATGGTCCTGGCTCACATCTTGTATTAGTACCTCCAGCTCCTTCTCGCTGAACTTCAGCTTGCCCCAGTATTGGACTTTCATAGATTCCCATGCTTTGTATCATTCCCCGTCGTCGGAATGGGAGCCTCGGTAATAGAAAAATACCATAGCAGTAGGTACAAAACTGAAAGACAGGCCTAGGCCTCATCTCATTTTGTAGCCCATCTGCCTCTTTTTGTTAAAGAGACCAAAATTGTTGCAACAACCAATCAGAATAGCCTCACCCCATAGAACCCTCCTGAGAGAGCCTCAGAGCCTCAGATTTTCTACCGCATGTTGTGCTAAAGGAGTCTCCACTGAGCTCTGCTCAGATTTCTCTTCAGTTTGGAATTTTTTCCATTTCTTCAACTTTATTATGTCTGACAAGGAGAAGAAGGCGTTATTTAGAGCTTGTGCTACCTGTTCAAAGAAGAGGCTGTTTGTGGAAGACAAGCATAAAGACTGTATCTACTGCTTGTACCCTGATCACAAGGCCACAGATTGTAATATCAGCAGAACATTCTCTACGAAGACCTTGAGAGACAAGGAAGGCCGCTTGTTGACTTGGTTGCAGAAAATGAAGTCACGCAAGGAGGTTTTGTCATCTGACAGTGAGGATTCTTCCTCAGCTGCGTCCTCCAGAAGATCCAAGAAAAGGGTAGGTCCTCCCCTTCAACATCTACTGAGCCCCCTGTGAAAGCCTTACAAAAGACCTCTAATAGGTATGAAAGGCCCAGTCCCAAACAATCTCCTCACCGAGGTGTAAAGGAGAGGCTGGGACAGACTGAGGAGACCCAGTCATCTAAGAAGGTACAGAAAAGTTTTTCTGTTGCTTCTCCTCCATCTGATAAGGAGAAGGGATTCAAAAAACCTTCTGCTGTCCCTCAGGAAGGAAGATCGGACAAGAAACCACGTTCGTTGATGACAAAAGCATCTGGTACGTCGACTGCAACTTCCAAAAAGGACTGGAGTTCAGGTACAGCTCCGTCGACTGGCCTTTCGACGGTAGCTTCGTCGACGGCGGCTGCATTGATATCTTCGTCGACGTTTAAGGTACCTGTTCCCTACTCGTCGACGATGGTGTTTACATCTTTGACGTCGACGATAATGACGACGAAGATAGCGTCAACGACAGCGGCGAGGACGACGTCGATGACGACGACATCATCGACGACAGCCATGACGACGAGCACCATCGACGATTGATCCTACGTCGACGAGGTCCATCTTTCCGTAAACGGTCCAGTCGACGGTCCAGTCGACGACGATTTCTTCGACGTTTCCATCGACGACGAGTTCGTCGACGACGATACAAAGGGTCCACATCTCTATCAAGAGACAGCAAATCACTCCAGAGATGACATCTCCTCGCCGTGTAACACCCTTACCTCCAACTTTGCTTCTAGAGAAGGAGTCTGATGATGAGGAAGACGGTCCTTATGGGGATGCTTATAGCCCATCCGATCTCCGAGTAAAATATCAGGAGTCAGATTCTGATGAGTACTATGCATAAGAAAAACAGACTGATTCTAGCTGCCAAACGATTTCAGAGGAAACAAATTCTTTCAGTCCATCAGTACAAGTCCCTTCTAGGGTCGATGTCATCTTGCATTGCATTGATTCCGCACTGCAGGCTTCACATGCGTCCCCTGCAAGAACAACTGGACATGCGATAGCGGCAAGCAGAAGGGTCCTTCGAGGACACGATAAGGATAACTCCTAACATGAAGAAAGCAGTCAGGTGGTGGACTATAGCAAGCAATATTGAGGAAGGACTCTCTTTAACAGTCCCTCCCTCTCCGTTAGTTCTGACCACAGATGCCTCTCTGGAAGGCTGGGGAGCGACAATATAAGACCTTCAAGTGAGCGATCACCAGAGCTTCGCAACTTCCACATCAACTTACTGGAACTGCGGGCAATTTGTCTGGCTCTACAGGCTTTTCTTCCAAAGATTCGGGGTTCTACGGTCCTAGTGCGTACAGACAACACGACGGCCATGCATTATGTGAACAAGCAGGGCGGTACAAAATCCAAGCTTCTTTCAAGGGCGGCTCCTCATAAGATCATACCGTACATATTGTCTTTGGCAAAATCAGGACTTTAACACTCCTCCATTAAGGTGCATCTGGCAGCGATCTCTAGGTTTAGGCGAACAACCTCTGGTCCTTCTCTTTGGTCAGCGAGGGTGATAAAACAATTCCTGAAGGGTCTCTTCAGAGCTTTCCCTCCGGTGAGACCTCCTCCTCCGATTTGGCAACTCAACCTGGTCGTTGCCCTTCTAATGAGAGCTCCTTTTGAACCAATCCATAAAGCTGACATGAAGTTTGTGTCATGGAAAGTTGCTTTTCTTCTGGCGATAACAACAGTTAGAAGGGTTGGAGAACTTCAAGCTCTCACGATTGTGGAACCTTTCTTACAGTTCAAAAAGGAGTCTTTAATTTTACAGACAAATCCAAAATGTATCCCAAAGGTCCCTTCGGATTTTCACCTAAACGAACCTATAGTACTAAAGTCTTACTTTCCTCTACCTTCATCTCTGGCGGAGAGATCTCTCGACACTTTGGATGTACAAAGATGCTTAAAGTTCTATCTTCAACGTACAAAGGCATTCAGAAAGACATCGCAACTTTTTGTTGCTTTTTGCGCTCCAAGAAAAGGATTGCCCCTGTCAAAACAGGGGATATCACGTTGGATTGCCAGCACAATTCATTTCTATCATCAGGCGGCAGGGAAGCCACTGAGAGGACAGATCAAGGCTCATTCTACGAGATCAGTCTCATCGGCTACAGCTTTGTTCTCCGGTGTCCCTATAAAGGACATTTGTAGGGCAGCGACATGGTGCAGTGCCCATTCATTCACGAAGCACTACTGTTTGGATTCTTCCACGAAGAGTGGCGCAGCAGTCGGACAGGCAGTCCTGAGGAATTTATTCCATTGAGCGGTGAGCTTTCCCTTCTATCCCTCCTTCCTTTGTTGCACATTTTGTATTTGATGATATTACCTATCTATTATTACAAGGTATTTTGTCAATCTATGATAATACTTATCCTGGGTTATGTGATATGCATATAACAAAATGTGCGTTTTGTTGCTTACTGCTAGCTAATCTGATACAAAGCATGGAATCTATGAAAATCCAATACTGGGGCAAGAAAACAAGTTACTTACCTGTAACTTTGGTTCCCTAGTATTGGTACTTTCATAGATTCCCATGCGCCCACCCTCCTCCCCTGGGAAAGCTCAGCCTTCAGCAAAAGTGGTTACTGTAACACAACGGCTATGAAAATCTGAGGCTCTGAGGCTCTCTCAGGAGGGTTATATGGGGTGAGGCTATTCTGATTGGTTGTTGCAACAATTTTGGTCTCTTTTACAAAAAGAGGCGGATAGGCTACAAACTGAGATGAGGACTAGGCCTGTCTTTCTCTTTTGTACCTACTGCTATGGTATTTTTCTATTACTGAGGCTCCCATTCTGACGACGGGGAATGATACAAAGCATGGGAATCTATGAAAGTACCAATACTGGGGAACCAAAGTTATAGGTAAGTAACTTGTTTTCTTCCTTTTCCTTTCTGATCCCTCCTTCTCTCTCTCCTGGCTTGCCATTTCCAAGGTTTTTTTCTTGGGATTTGTGGATGTGTGGCTCTGTTGCTCCTGGATCCTCAGCTCACCTGCCTTCCTAACAGTCAGCTCCAGGTTCAGTGCAGCTGCCTGGGTGTGGCTTGGGTGTGTCCACTTCCTGTTTGGGAGGTAATTGGGAGGCACAGGATTGGCTGATTCATCAAAAACCGAATTTTTGAATTACCGAATCGGTATTTACCGATTTGGTAATGGATTCGGTAATTCCGAATCGGTATTGGTGTTTCGGAATTTTTTTTTTAACGATTGCTTCCGAATCGGTATATTTTTACCAATTCAGTACTTTTTACCGATTTTTACCGAATCGGTAGACTTTACCCATTGTTTACGTACATCGGATATACCGATTCCTTAATACCGAATTGGTAAAATTCGGTATTAAGGAATCGGTATTTCACGATTACCTACATATCTTTGTATTTATGTAGGTGAACATAGTCATTTCAGAGGTAATGGTACTTCAATGGTTTGTTGAAGATGTTTCTAACTCCATGCGTTGCCCTGGATGTGTTCAGGTGCTTTTGTGTCCTGTGTGGTGTTTAGGCCTGGAAAATAACATTTATTTTCTAAACATTCTAACTCTAATAATTAATCTGAGATCATAAGGACCATTCAAGAGCATGGCTTCTGAACTTGTTCTGTGATACATCTTCACTTTTCAAGAACCTCTGAAGCACGGGGCATGAAGGAGGGAATAATCACTGGGGTGGCAATATCTTTCTTTAAAAATAAGATTTTATTAGTTTTGAGACAGGAACACTGCCCCTGCAAGCAAAACACAATTAACACAAATGCAAATATATCTCTGTGTGTAGAACCCACCCCTCCTAACCACCCACCTGCGGTTAGTAAATGTAACATCAATGAAATCAGCACTAATCCCCTTAACCCATCCGGGATGTGCCTCAACCCCTGATGGTTCAAATTTTTGCATCCTAAGCTTACTTCATAAGACAGTCAGGCTCCAATACAATACTCCTGTACTCCATCCATGCCTGCTACACCTAAGCATACTTCTGTGGGCAACCTTGTGCCCTATACACCGCTATCTCTAAGCCCATGTAATGATCCGTTCCCTTTCTTTACTGCACCAAAGAAAGGGGATTTGTGGCTTGCTAAGTCACGTTTGGCAGTCCCAGGAAGAGCAGCATTAGTTTGTTTCGATAACCACCCAGCATACCATTAATATGTGGGAGGGAACGTATGGGGTACACCCAGGCAGGAAGTCACCCCACACTAGAATGGATACAAAGCAGGGCAGCCCCACACAGTATGTAAGAATGTCCCCTCTGCGTTGCCACAACAGAGGCAAACGGGAGAGGCAATAACCCCTATCTTCCACAGGCGATGACACGCAAGGTATGTCCTGTGGAGGTGCGTAAGCTGGATCAGCCTGAGCCCGCCCGCTATAGCAGCCGCTCTAGGTACTCCCCTAGCTTCAGTCCGATCCTTATAGTCAAGTTCTCCTAGATCAGTCTCCCACACCCTTCAGAGGGAAGTAATGTCTGGTTGGTTAGATATTGTTGCAGGGGTTCTGCCAAGAACAAAACTATGCTTGGGGCCATAAAACATCAGCATGTAGGGGCTGAGTCACCGTACCATCCTTAGTATCTATGAGCCTGAGTCTGACTAGCTATAGTGCCTCACTTGCCCTCCTAAACTTTCTAGAGCAACAAGTGAATTGGCACCCCATAACACAACCCTCTTGACCCTCTCAGGGATCGCGGTGACAGGACACACGTTTTCGCTTTCTCACTTGTACCTGTCCACAATAGGATAAACCAGAGACCGGAAGGAAGTTTATAGTATTTGATTAAATTAACGAGCTCTAAGATGTAGTATTTGCGCCACAATTAGAAAACAAATACATACCAAAAATATCAGGAGCATGGTTATCAGACCACATATCATAAAAAGCCCTGTCATGCTATAAGACATATTAGGCTAAGCCCCCACTCTTTCTACTGAAGCTAAATGATTATATATAGAAGATCTCTGGGGTTAGTGTTGGACCCCATACCTTATCATACATAGGTGGATGTTCTACTTTGCAGCTGACTCAGCACTCTTGCCTCAGGACCTTCGCTCAGTGTGTGTTTTTTCAGAACACCTGTCCTCAGTTATATGACAAGACATGTGTGTTCACAAACAGAGGCTGCATTTTCTTGTTATGTGTAGGTGCTTGTGTCTGACCAGAGAGGATACCAAGGGGCATTGTTGTTTGACCTTGTCTAGTGTTTTCAGACTAAAGCCCAGGAAAATACAAAACCGTGCAGTTTTGTGTGAAAATACAACGTGGCACAAAAAGAAGCATGTTATATAGTAACGTGTGCAAATTAAAATCAGCCTACAGTGTGCACAATTAGGCAAATAGAAAAAAAACGACAATGGGTCATGAAAGAAACACACAGCAATATGAGAGTCTGGTATATCTTAGCGACCTTATGGTCTCCCAAGTCTTCTGAAATAAGCTTACCCTCTAGAGGATGAAATTCAGGGAGGTCCTTCAGGGCCATTATATATGTTGTCAATGCATGGCAGAACTGTAAGTAGCGATGGAACTGACTGCAATACAGCTTATACTCAGTTTGCAAAGTATGAAAGGACTTAACAGTGGGCCCACTCATAACATTACCCTGGGTAGAAATCCCTATCAGGTCGAAACTCTGACATCACTCCAGTCCGGCCACCTGCACCAGCATACGGCCCTGCCAGAGTGGTATCAACTCCGGTAGCCGCCCCCACCAGCCCATCTGTTGGCGGGTGCATCTCCACAGGTTGAAAACCACCCTGGTCACCAGAGAAAGGCCACCAAGGCCGCCACCACAATACAAAAAACTAGACCACGGGGGTGTCAGCCATAGCACACATGTCAGATACAAAGGCTGAGTTGCCTTGGAAGTCGTACCACTGGTCATTAATTATCAGTAAATGTGAGGCTTGGTAGTATGATTCTATGTCGGCCGCTGCAATACCCCCAAAGTAAGTAGATTTAAAACATTTGTAAGAGCAATATGGAGGATGTCACCGTCCCACAGGAAGCTAAGGTGGATACTATTTAGTTTCCGAAACCACTGTCTTGGCATGTCTTACAGGAAGTCTTGTAGCTGGTATAAGAAGCACGGCACCATTTTAAAGATTGCTCATCTACCAGTCAGGGAGAGAGGTAAGACAGGCCACACTCGAGCATCCTCCCTGCGGTGGAAATATCTGATAGGAACATACCAGGTAAGCTTGGTTTCCAATTTGTTTAATTAGAATTACAATGGTACTTGAGTGCCACTGAGGCAGTACTCTGTTGGATTAAGTGTCTCAATGGAAGGCTCTACCAAGCCTACAAATATGGTCTCTTTTTATATTTTACAGCATAAGAAGAGTATTTTCACCTTTGACATGTGATGCAATCCTTAAGTTTTCTACCAGTAACATGCCAACTAGAAATATGAAGGCTCATGCTGGAGAAAATGTAGTTAACATTCCCTGTGTGCATCATGTAGGTATATAGAAATCATGGTGTATGCCTATCCTTAGCACACACAAGTAAAGAAAAAACATGATGTAGAAGCTGGAGTTGACACATATTTCAGGTAACGGAGGTAGTTGTAAGTAGGGTAAGCAGGTATGTATGTATTTGTTATTTCTCTAACGCAAACCTAGCCAAACTGCTGCAGAGTGCTTTTCATGGTGAAAGGCAAATTCTCCTCAACAAATGGATGGAGAGTTTGCTTAGGTCTGGGACTAGAAGTGTACTGTGATTGCATTGATCTAGTGTTATTTAAAGAGGTGCATCTTAAACTCTTTTCTAAAATTGGAGCAGCATTGTGGAGGTCTTAATGAGTAAGTTTGTGTTGTTTTAGTTCCTGGGTGCAGGTATATAAAATACTTCTGCCTTGTTTTTTCCTTTTTGACACGTTTTAGTCTCCAGTCCGATCATGTCCTAGCTGCGGGTATGCCGAGATCCACCAGAGAGGGTGTACTTGTCTGCAAGATTAACAGGGGTGATGGTCAAGATGGATTTCTAAATGATGCAGCTGATTTTGAAGAGGGTGCAGGCTGCCTAGATGAACCAGTTGAGTTCCATCATGATGTGAAAAAAAATGTCTGGCCATGTATTAGATGTGCTGTGGTGTGTAGGATTCCTAGAAAGAGTGTTGAGTCCGAAGGACCATGGGGATCCATCCAGACACAAGAGTATGAGGACTTAAACTTGTTTTCTGGAAGAAATGTGTTCACTTTGTTTAGAAAAAGAGCTTGAGCTAGATTGTCTTTGGTTTTTGGCAGTGTGTTCCTTGAGGATGAGGTTGGTGTCCGGTGTGATTTCAGTTAAGGTTGGTGTTCGAAGCCATCACGGCGCATGTCTATGAGCCAGGTTTGTACGGTTCTTTCACATTTGTGTAGAGAACAGGGAGCTGCCCATCCACCAAGCAGTTTCTGAACCCGCATCCGCCTAAGCTTGGGCAGCCCTGATGCCTTGGAAAGGAAGGTGCATGTACACCCTGTGTGTGTGTGAGTGAGTGCGGCCCGTCAGACGGAGGCTGCGGAGAGTGTGCCCCAGTTGGAAGCGGAGGCGGCCCTGGTAGCACCGGGTGCAGCTTGCGTCCGCCTGTAGATCCTCACTCACCTACAGGCATCCACTCGTTTTGCCTGTTTTTGCTCCTTTTTCTGTGCCCACAGCCTCTGCTGTCCTGCCCCACCATGTGCAAATTTGCAAAATTGACTTAACTGCCCAGTGCTGCCACCAGTACTACAGTGGACTCTAGCCCCCATAAAACCATCGCGCCTGGCGGTGCCACCGACACCACGATAGGGAAAGCGCCCAGAGGCTCTTAAAACCAGCCCGCCACGTCCGTCGGAGCCCAGAAGAGGCTGGGCCACTCCTCTAAGTCCCAGTACCCGAGACTTCCTGAGTGCTGATACTCCTTCTACACAAGGTACCGTTCCTTTATCTGTTTTTGGGCGCTCTTGATTTAAACTCTGCCATTTGTTGGGATCACTAATATGACTAAAAAGAAGGGTATGACTGATAAAATCGGGAAAGGAACAACAGGGACACTGGATGCTTTCTCAACCAGGGCGGAGTCCGTCCTTAATCATGAGATCCAGTTGGCAGAACAACGACTTTCATTGGGATCCCTTATCTCTCAAAAGCGTTGCTCCCTAGGTAGTATGCTAGGGACGGGGAAACTCCTACCATCACCCAAACATCACCCATTGCTTCCCTGCCCCCTTGGTGGAGGCAACCAAGGGCCCTAATATCACCACCAGGGGACAGGCTGCAAAAAATAAAACTGTGAATGACAATGAACTGCTGGTAAAAAAAAAAAGGAAAACTGGGGGATTACAAAAACAATAAACCCAGAAACCAGCTTGGGCAGTGAAATCTAGAGGGACTGGAGGGACTAAAGTTGCTGAATCAAACCAAACTTTAAACAGGAACACCATACCTACGCAAACTCAACCCCCAGGATTAGCTCACATTGAGGAGAGGCTCAAAACCATTGAGGAAGTGGGGGCTATCCGGGGATTGCAAAACCTATACACCCTGAGATGGGTTTAATAGAGAACCACCAAACTACTACAAGAAGAAATCCACTTATTCCTGGCTCTATGTCCTCACCAACCCCCGACACAACCCGAAATGTTAATCCTGGGTCTCCTGGGCTCCCACAACCATTGTCTAGTAACACCATGAACAGTTCAACGTTCAACCCTCAGGCAGCAAACTTAAGAAGGAGCATAAGGGATCACAATCCATTGGGCCAGGCCAAATTTAGTGGGGTTATTAATGAGGGTCCCTCGGGCACTGGTCATCAGACGCTTCAGCTCCCTCCTGCATCTTCTCCCCTTGTACTAGTTTTGTGGAATGTTCCAATCCTGAGGGAGGGTCAGTACGAATCTACAAGCCTAATACTGGACAAACCACTAAACTGGCTCTCTCGCCAAATTAAGCCCAGAGGGGGCCCTTTTAAAAAACAAACAAATTATCATGGCACGAAGGGTAGCCATCGAGGAAAGCGCTGGAGGGGGACTGTGTGGTGATTAACATTATGAATTAAAATATGTATTGAACCAACTACACAGTCAGCCCCCAAAAGACACACAGACCAAGGGGCTCCCACTGGTTTATTTCTACAATCGCTCCCCACCCTGCCTTCAAGATTTCAGTAAGAACCCACTGGGTGGCATAGTCAGACATATAACCGAGAGGGATAAGGCTGTAGCAGGGCCAGGAGTTTGTACAACAAATAGGTATGCCCCACTCTCGGACCTAGATTGTTGTGATTGACTATCCCCATCAATATCCAAAGCGCCTCTCTTTGAGCATCACTTATCTTTTACATCCTCGCTTTCTCCCAGACAGAATGACCCTGAGGGAAAGAACAATAACCTATTTAAAATAAGTTCTTGGAATGTGGCAGGAATCTACAAAACGTTGGATAACGCAGACTGTCAAACGCTTTGGCAGGCTAATGATATCATCTGCTTCCAGAAAACCTGGGCTACGGAACATGTTTTGGGTACCGCTCTTTCCAAACTATGGCTTTGCCATCAACCGCCGGGAGATTGAAAGTGTGCCTACTAACTTTAGTACCTGATACAACATCATTAAAAATAAGGAAATTTGATGACAGGAGCCCTTTCTTCCATCTCCTTGTTTTTGAATTTCTGAAATGGGATCTTGGATTCTGATAAACTTTTACAATAATAACTTTGGCCCAAAAAGTACATTGTTTTAAATGAGGTTAATACCCAAATCGAGGAGATGTCTAAATACAAAAACCAAGATGAGGTGTTTACCATAATCTGGATGGGAGACTTCAACATCCATCCATGCAAACATAATCAAAACAAACTATGCGATTTGGTTGATTTGATGGGTAATCCTGCCTCCCTTTTTGCTCATAGCATTTACGGTAATTGCCTTAACAGGACCTTGTCTAGTAGAAATTTGTCTATCATGATTATTGGGGGTAATTTAGTGGGCTCCTCTATGAAAACCTTTTCCCAAGAGGTCTTTGAGTCAACAATCGATTTTATACTAGTCTCTTCTATGGTTGAAGGCAGCTTTAGTAGTACAGATGCATAATTGAACAGTTTCAGCGATCCCGCTATTTTAACTGGTATAATAATTTTGAATTCCAATGAGAAGGACACGCATATGGTAGTTGATCGCCCTGTATTGGCCTAAAAAACGGTTATCAATAGAAATGGGCTCAAATTGATAGTTTTGAATTTATCCCTGAAATAATAAAAACCACCCAAACTTGTATTAAAAGGTGTCTGGACCTATCCACAGCACCCTCGACACGGGTCCACTCATTTACTAATCTCTTGATGCATACAAAAAGGCAGCCCTTACCCGTAAAAGCAATGGAAAGAGTCCTACCCAAAAGGGATGGTTCTACACCACCTGTAGCAAAGCCAAGAACGCCCTTTCTAATGCCCCCTATAACTTGTATTTTAAAGAAAGGAAAAAGTACATTGTACATATTTTAAAGAGCCATAATTTTGTCCAATGTAGGGTTGCACTATTCTTTTTAAAATCATTACCAGACCATCTAGTGTGCTTCTCCCTAGCCTCATTTCTATGGGCTTCTAGAAAAAGGTGGAAGAACTTGGGATTATAAAAACGTTTTAGGTAAATTTATTTAACTATATATATTCTGCATTTTAACTTCTATTTGATATGGCAGATTTTAGTACTTATAAACTTAAACTTTGTAAGATTTTTTAACTTCTTTCTATAAGAATTTAGATGAAATGGTTACCATATTTTATTTATGAGAATTGTTTTTCCCTTTTAAATTTACTGTTATTTCTGTACTTTTATGACCATACCTAAGAATGATCAAATAAAGTTGAAATTGAAATTGTATGATTCTTTCTTGTTGTTTCGGCACATAACAGGAATTCTGTCTTGGTTGGGTTGAGCTTAAGGTAGGTGTTGTACATCCAGGTCTGAGTGATGTGTAGGCTGTGATTGAGGCATTGGATGTCTGAAGCACAGGAGACGTTCAAGTATAGTTGTATATTATTAGCATATTGGTGAACTCAGATGCTATTTTCTGTGAGTGGAGCTCCAAGAGGCTTTATGTGGATGATGGAGATGACGAGGGACAATATGGACCCGGGGGATACTATGCAGGTCTTGTGGTATATGGGGTGCCCATGTGAACACACTGATGTTTGTTGTAAAGTTAGGATTGAAGGAGATTGCCAGTGAACCCCTTTTGAGACTCTAGGATGTAGATGAGGGTGGGACGGTCGACTATGTTGAAGGCACCAGAGAGATCCAGCAATATAAAGAGGCAGGAATTATCTGTGGTCATGAAAGCCCTGTCTATGATGAAAATTTATGAGAAGTTGGCATCAAAACAGCCACCATGTCTCCTGACTCTACCCTTCCTGTTTTCTGAATCCACTGATTGATGAGTGGCTTTTGCAACACATACTGAAGTGCACAGCAGCCACTCCTGCTGGAGAGCATGTGCCCGCCCATGCTGTGCCACAGCACCGGTGACAGGCTGGGGCAGTCACCACAAGTGCTTCTGGCATGACACCAGATTCAGACAGGACAAGGTCCATTAGTAGAGACCATGATTTAGTTCTTTTATTAGGAGTTTTCTCTGTTACAAGAGGTGTAAGATGTTCCTATAAACATTTTCTAATCACAATCATGCAACATGAAAACACGGGTAGTTCCATGATGAATTTTCAGTACCTCTAAGAAGAATATATAGAAGATGTGAAAGTTCTGTTATTCAGTGAATCATGGAGGGGAGGGGGGGGGGGGGGTTGCAACTAATACTTGATGGCTGGTGCTGAGAGCTGTCTGAGTGACCCATAAGTGTGGCGTCTGCTATTCACTTCCAATTTCCGAGGTACTCACTGAACATCTCAAATATGTAAACGAATATATGACAAAAGAAATGAAAGTGGTGCAGCTCATATTTGTGTAAGAAATAGATGGTCCATTTAGACAAACAAAAGCACAGTTACAGGAGAATACATGTGTCAAACCCCTCACTACTGTATGGCCTCTGAGCTTCAACCAATCACCATGTAACTTTGTCAAAATCTTGCGAAGCTTCAAATGATGTTGTGGCAAACAAAGTTTTGTAATTCCTAAAATGTTAGGGTATTTTCCAGCTTTAGCAACTGTTGGCTATGCAGAGCCTGGTCTTATAGAAGTCCAGATATATGGGTGCATGAGTTTGCATATATTGGTTGTTAGTATCAGGGCAAACATTTGTAAATGATAAGCATTAATGGCCCGAGTACTTGTCACTAATCTTCATTCCTCAGATTCCAAGTCTTCCTGGTCACAGTCACGGTCCCGACTCTATCTGTATGTTCTAGGCACTACAGCTATGAGAGGGGACAGAGTGAAACGTCTGATAGAGAACAGTAGCACACATCTCTAATGTACTGACAGGACATACACATAAGTGATACAAGCACTTGGTCTCCCATTAGGGTACCTCACCACAGATGTAGTAGAAAGTATGACTATTCTCAATGTGGATACAGATTAAGAGTGTTGAACTGTCGCCTACACAGTATGGTATACTTGCTGCTTTGGTTTACTTCTGTGCGGGAAAACGACATTCACTAATTGGAGTGAGAGGTCATTGTATAGCGTGCATTTATGAGTCCAAGGGCTCTAGTCTTCACATGTACTTCAAAACCACAAATTACGTGGCAACAGAAGAAGGTGACACGGCCAGCTGCACACCGCGCTAACCCTCGGCCCGGTGTAGAACGGAAGAGAGAGAAGGACTCCGCAGCGCCCGGACTGCCCTGAGGGCGGCTTGCAGCCCGGCGATTGGACCCGCATTGGAAGGGTCGCTGCAGGGCGTTAATTGAGGCCGCAGCTGCGGCCTAGTGGACCAGACACTCGCTGGGGTGACCCGACGCCGACGGAGGCGAAGCCCGGAGTTCCGCCCCTGGTTCTAGGTGCTGACCTCCCTCCGGAGCTCCCCCCAGGCTGGAAGACGAAAGAAGATACAGATGGGGTCCCGTGTGACCTGGAAGGCTCAGGAAGTGCGGACTGGCCCACACTAATCGGCCGGCGACTACTGCGCCGGGGGCACCGGAGCACGGCGGTGCCGGAGTTGCCACAGAGGGAAACTCCCCGAGAAGCCTCCATCTGCCTGTATGCCCGGGAGTGTCGGACCGCAGTCGGTGCCTAACAAGGCCCAGCAGAGACAACGGGCGGAACAGCAGCACCAGGGATCGCAGCTGCGGCCCACCAGCAAGGCCTCCTCGGAACGGAGCGAGCTCGCCTATTCAAGAGTCTTACAACAAGGCGGTGTCGGCCGCACCGGGAAACCAGCGGGCCCCAGCAGCGGAGACGAGCAGAGCAGCAGAACTTGAGGTCGCGGCTGCGGCCTCGCAGTGGAGGGCCCCGACGGAGAGTCTCCGGAGCAGACCAGTGATACCTGGCGGGGATTTCTCAGTGGATCCCAGAAGACGTCTGGAGAGCCTGAAGTAGTGGAACAGGTGAAGCAAGGGATCTGGCCCGCACCCATACCACGATGGCAAACAACAGAGGTAGCAAGAAAGGGGATCGCACTCTCCCGGAGATGCTCAACAGGACCCAGCAAAGAGGAGGCATGGGACAACCGTCACCGAGCTCCGCCGGAGGATCGCAGAACTCGTGCAGAGGGGAGCCGCCGGTCACTAGGTCCTTCCTGGAATCCCTCTTCAGCACCCTCAGACGATTTTTAAACATTTAAGCAGGAAGTAGCGGGAGAGGTGCGAGAAGTGCGCAGAGAAGTAGACAGCCTGGGTAAGCGGGTGGCCACTGTGGAGAGCACAAACCACCGGCTGGACGATGAAATCGTACAGCTGCAACAGGAGGTGTTGCGCCTACGAGACCAACACTTGGATCTCCAAACTCACAACGAGGACCTTGAAAACAGGTCTCGACGAAATAACATTCGGGTCCGGGGAATTCCATCTAGAGAAGAGGGCACGGATGTGGCCGGTTACTTACGAGACCTATTCAGGGAGATCTTGGGAGAAACAGCGGAGTTTCCCATCCGGATTGACAGGGCGCACAGAGTGGGACCGCCGAGACGTGCGTCGGCACCGCCACCGGACATTTTGGCCTTTCTCCCAGACTTCCCGTTGAAGGAGCGCATTTTGGCAGAGGCGCAAAAACAACAATCCTTCACCTTTCGCTGTCATTCTGTTGCTCTTTATCAGGACTTATCCGCCATCACCCTTCAGAAACGTAAAGCATTTAAGATAGCGACCAATTTTTTGAGAGAGCACCAAACACCCTATGCCTGGGGCCACCCCTTCGGCCTTATTTTTAAGTGGAATGGCACGATGCACCAACTACGATCGCTGCAGGAGACATGCGAGGTTCTGAGGATCACCGCGGAAGAGGAAGATACAGCTACGCCAAGCCAGAGACGAGGCCCTAGAGACGGCTGGCAGAGAGTGTCGAGGAGACGGGCCCCTGCTACACCCCTGAGACCAGACTCACCCACCATTAGATCCAGCATGGCAAACGCCGTTTCCGAAGTGGCCAGAGACACGGCTTCCAATGGTGATGTCGCGTTGACGGCATAGAAACACTCCGGGGGGAGAACATCACAGCCTTACTGATATTGCAGGTTTGGGGCTCCGGGAGGTGGGGGGCCGTGGGGAGGAATATGTGGCCGGACGTCCACTCAGGTAATTCACCACAGACTTGTCCACTTGGGACATGACTGGGACTAAAGGTTGTTTGATTTTCAGGGGGGTGCGAGAAGGGAAGAAGGGAGGTGGTTGGAAGAAACTGGTTGTGTGTGTGAAGGGGTTGTTGAGGGAAGGGTGGGGGAGAGGGGAGGGAGGACAGGAAAGGGAAGTTCAGGGGCAGTTCGGGGGGAGTTGGGGGAAGAAGAGTGGGGATCGTCCAGTGCTTTTGATGCATCTACTCTGGTCTGACAGAGCTCCTGCACACTACATTTCTCAGTGCCGCCTCACCGGGGCTATGACTCAGTGCTTGCGCTACATTTTTCCCTACACCGATGGCAGCCCTTAAGGTCGTCACCCTTAATGTGAAGGGGTTGAATAACCCAGTCAAGAGGAGGGCGGGTCTGTCCCTGCTAGAAAACACACAGGCAGATATCTGTGTCTTGCAAGAGACCCACTTACTGGCCCGTGATTGCCATAGGATGCAATCTCACAAATTCCCAACACAGTTTTTCTCCTCCAACATTACCAAGACAGCCGTGGTAGCAATCCTAGTGTCCCGAACATTTAAAGGGGAGGTTTTACATAAATTTGCAGAACAAAAAGGGAGACTCCTAGTGTATAGAGTTAAGTCAGGAGGTCTGGTGTTTACCATTGGGTAGATATACAGCCCCAACGAACATCAAGAGCGATTTTTCAACTCGGCCTTAGTAGATATTACAGCCACCTCAGACAGGCACATTATCATAGGAGGAGACCTGAACATGGTCTTCGACTCGTCTTTCGACAGATCAACACTGAGGTACCCGCAGGCGGGAGAGATTTCACAGGTGGGCAAATCCCAATTGGAGGACCTGGATCTCCACGACCTCTGGCGCCGTCTCCATCCCACCGACAGAGACTACTCTTATTACTCGCATGCACATAAGACCTATGCAAGATTGGACCATCTCTTGGTCACAGGGCCAGTCTGTGACCTAGCCATAGCCTCCGAATCGGGGGTTCTCTCCTTATCGGACCACGCGCCTGTCACAGGCACATTTCGCTTACCGCCGGTGTCCCCCTCGCCCAGAGTTTGGCGCCTCAGGGATACTCTATTGCATAAAAAACAGTAGTGAAGCACATCACAGATTCGGTCTGCGATTATCAGACCCACAATAATAATACCGACACTTCCTTAGCGACGCAGTGGGCAGCATTGAAGGCGGTGCTCAGAGGGGAATTTATAGCAATATCGTCAGCAGAAAACAGGGAGCAGCAACACAAATGAGACGAACTCACGCACAAAGTACGTGAGCTGGAACAGGTACATCAGCGTACGGGAGCCCCTAGAATCTGGAGGCTGCTCAAGGCAGCGAGGAAACTCCTGTCGGCCTTGGATATGGATAGGGCGGAGTATGCAGCGTTACGTTTGAAACACGTGTATTACACGGGGGAAGACAGATGCGGTCAGCTTCTGGCGAACAAACTCCGAGTAGTGCATCAACGGCAGTTGGTGAAGGAGCTCTCGATCTCCGACGGAGTGACAGTCACGGAGGACAGCCAGATAGCGGAGGGTTTCCATCAATACTATGCAGAACTATACACCGGTGAACCCCCGTTGGCACATACGGAGGCAGATTATCTGGACTCGGGCGCCCTCCCTTCCCTCACTCAGGAACAAGCGGAGTACCTGGAAAGGGACATTGAGGTTGAGGAAGTGATTACTGCCATCTCTAAACTTAAACATGGAAAGGCTCCAGGCCCCGACGGCTATACGTCACTCTTCCGTAAAACGTTCTGCTCCACGTTGGCACCTATCCTCACCCGGCTCTTCAACTCATTCTCCGCTCCTGGAGCTATCCCACCTGATCTACTCCAGGCAACCGTGTCGGTCATCCCCAAACCAGGGAAGGACCGGACTCACTGCAGCTCATACAGACCGATCTCTCTCCTGAACATTGATCTCAAGCTGTACACTGGGATCCTTGCGGCTCGGCTGGCACTTCACCTGCCGGGACTGGTGGACCCGGACCAGGCAGGATTTGTACCCGGGAGGCAGACGGTAGACAATACCAAAATAGTGGTTCACATCCTAGAGAAGGCCTCCCGGATTCCCGAAGAGTGAATGCTGTTAGCCGTAGATGCGGGGAAAGCGTTCGACCGGGTACATTGGCCTTATTTAGAGCGGGTCCTGGCGAAGGTGGGAATAGGGGAGAAATTCCGCACCGTAGTCTTCAATTGCTTCCGGTTTCCATCTGCGGTGGTACGGGTGAATGGCTGCAGCTCCCAGAGGTTTGCGATAGAGAGGAGCACCAGGCAGGGGTGCCCACTATCCCCGCTGCTTTTCGCACTATATATGGAGCCCCTTGCCCAACGGATATGCCAGAACCCGAACGCGAAAGGAGTGAGGATGGGGAGGTATACCCACACAATTAGCCTCTACGCGGATGACACTATACTGACACTAGCCGAACCAGGGAGGGCACTCCCAGCATGTATCGCAGAGCTAGAGGCTTTCTCGACGGTCGCGGGATTCAAAATGAACATGGGGAAGTCGGCGGCCCTCGATGTGTCATTGTCGCTGCTACGCAAACCGAACTCCAGAACCTCTTCCCCATGCACTGCTCACGGGACCTGGTGCCTTATTTGGGCATCTTATTGGCACCTACCCTGCCCGCTATGGTAACCGCCAATTATGCAGCTTTGGGGAAGAAAATTAAGGAGGAACTGGGACGCTGGAACAGAGGCACGCTATCTTGGCTCGGCAGGATAGCCACGGTTAAGATGATGATCCTACCACAGGTTCTGTATTTGTTCCGGGCTCTGCTGCTCCAACCCCCCAAAGGGTGGATCCAACAGACTCAAGCGGACCTTGCACGTTTCACCTGGCAGGGCCGCAAACCTAGGCTGAAGAGGGCTTTATCCACGCTAGCCCCTGAAGCAGGGGGTCTGGGTATACCGGATTTACGCAAGTATTTCCAGACGGCACAACTGCGATATCTTGTGGAGTGGAGCAGATGGGAGTCAGATAAACACTGGCTGTTCCAAGATCAGGCAGTAGCGGGCCGGCCTCTACAAGAGGTGCCCTTTTTGCGCAGGGTGCACCGTCCTCCCAATCTGTATGCGTCTTTCATCATGCGAGTCCCGATGAAGATATGGGATGCCATATCATGCATGGTCTCACCACGTTCGAGCAATTTAACGACTTGTGGCAACCGTTTCACTCACTACTGGTTACGGAATTTAAAGAACTCACATGTCCACGATACCTCCGACTTTTGAGATTAACATCACCTGCTGATTCAGCTGATTGATGAGTCTTAGATTAGAACTGGCTGAGAGGGGAAGGCGGCGTAGGAGGGGTGAGGCGGGAGGGCGAACTTAGCACTGGATGGGAAGGGGATGAGAGGGGACTGAAGGGGTGGGAGTGGGGGGGGGGAGTTGAGAAGGGGGGTTGTTTATTTTAATGTTATTGTCACTGCATATGCACCAAGAATTAGGCCCGGATGGGCATTTAGTTCGATGAGACTTTACGCGCCGAATGTGCTCCTACATGGTTGTGTCATAGCACTGATTCCTTGCGGCAACTGTTTTTTTAATTTTGTAAATGTCAATAAAATGCTTTACACCTAAAGGGCTAGCGCAGATAATTCTTTTGTGGACATGACTTTCCTTCAGAATATAATAATGTTGACAAGGCAGACAAGTTGTAATATAGCCAGAGGGTACCAAAGAAGTTGCTCTGTCATTCAGACATTTAGCTGTAATCTACTATTTTCCAGTTACTTTGCTCTGATATTTAAGTTAGCTGATAATATTAGCCATTCTGTTCATTAGGATGAAGAACTACGTATAATACACCTAGGGCTTGATCTGCCACATTCGTTTGGTAACAGAGATACATTGTAATTTAAAAATTATCGTTCATACAGACAAATTTTTTTAACTTATCTTTTGTGGAATGCTTTCACAGCTACCTCCTCAAATCCAGACTTGGCCATAGAAGTACGAAACGCCAGATTCTCCTGGTCTCTACTGAAGGAATCTGATGTTGACCTGGCTGAACCCAAAGAAGAGGAAAGCAATGCCTTGGAGACATTAGGATTAAGTATGGATGTATACACTCTCTGTATTGCATGCTTTATATCCCATAACAGTTATGTCACATTCAGTATTTCAGCCTAAAAACTACATTAAAAGATAAGTATACTAGGTGAGCACACTAGTTTATAGGTGAATGCAGACAATGTGAAACTAATGAACATGTTACTTACCTTTAGTAACGCCTTATCTGCTAGAGACTATATCTAGCCACAGATTTCTAACCATAGAATTTCCTAGGCGTCAGACAGGATCCAGAATATTTTTCATGAGCAGCACCCCTGCATGCCAGTATGTGGTGTTTTTTGGCTCCACATGCACTGTTTTCTACAGCACCTACATAGGCGCCACCCAGGCACGCCGACATCAGTTTCTTTCACAGCTTTCCATGCCAGAAGCGTGGAGCCATGAAGAACACTGACCACTGGTGTTGAAAACTAGGGCCCTAAAAGGGAAAACGTGTCCCTATGAATATGTTTTCAGAGTGGGGAGGATGGGTGGATCAGAAAGGAATCTGTAGCTAGATGTACCGAAAGTAAGTAACCTCAGATTCCTTACCTTACAATAGATACCAAATAAATACCATCCCTGGCGGTGGGTCTGCAGACCATTTTCATATAAGGAAGTCCTGCAAGACCGAAAATGCCGATCCCTACGGACCTGACTGTCCAGGCAGTAGTGTTTGGTGAACGTGTGCAGGGAAGCCCCCATTGCTGCCTGACAGATATCCAGGACCAGAACTACATGGGCTAATGCAGTGGTCGCAGCTTTAGCTCTGGTTGAATGAGCTTGCAAGCCTTCCGAAGGTTGCTTCTTGGCCTTTTGGATGTGGCCTGCCTCTACACAGCCCGACATTTCTTTGCACCAATATACCCCACAAAGAGTTGGTCGTACACCCAGAACTATTGTGTGTGTCAAGGTAGAATGACAACATGCTTTTTGGGCCCAGACGGTGAAGTTTCTCTTCTTTAGAGAGATATGGAGGAGCTTAAAAAGGAGGCAGGATTGGTCTACGTGAAATGGAGTGATCACTTTCGGAAGAAAGGAGGCTCTTTAGCGAAGCGCCAGTTTGTCGGGATAGATTGAGAGGTAAGGTGGCTTGGAAGACGAGGCCTGCAGCTCACTCACTCTTTGGGCTGATGTAATAGCCACAAGGAAAGCTGTTTTGATTGTAAGAAGCCTGAGGGGACAGTTATTTAGAGGCTCGAAAGGAGCACTCATCAAAAAGTTTAAGACCAGATTATGGTCCCACTGAGGCAAAGGTGGAAAAACATGAACAAGACCTTTTAGGAACCTATATACACTATGGGATTTGAAAAGGGAGACTTGGTCAAAAAAGCAAAAGGAGGAGAAAGATCTCCATTAATAGTGCCAAGAGAAGAGCTCTGCTGGGCAAGCGAAAGAATGAAAAATAGAACCACAGAATGAGGGGACAAAAAAAAGGGTTCAAGTGGATTTTTCTGCACACTATGCCACCATTTTTTTCCAACAGCAGGCGTATACTGTCTTGGTGGAGGGACGCCTGGCTGCTAAGATTACTGTTCACGCTTCAGGAGGAAGGTCAAAAGCTGTCAACTGCTGTGGCTCTTCTCTAACGCAAGGTAGCGGACACAGGACAGGTTTGGATGGAGACCCCTTCCCTGCTGCTGTGACAGAGGATCCTCCTGAATGGGCAGCCTGATCGGAGGAACGATGGCCATACTCAGTAGCTCAGGATACCAGTCTCTCTGTGCCCAAAATGGAGCCACAAGAATTACTTGGGCCTAGTGGTTCCTGATATTCTTGAGGACTCTGGGCAAGAGTGGTATGGGTGGAAAGGCTTAAAGGAGGCCTGTTCTCCACTCGAGCTGAAATGCACCTCCAAGCGAGAGCCGACATGGAAGCTCCGGCACTTAAAACTGCTGACATTGCATATTCTCTGGGAGGCAAACAGATCTAACCAAAGCTCTCTCCACTGTTGAAAGAGACCTTGCGCCACCTACAGATGGAGACGCTAATCCTGCTCGGCTAGGCATCGACGGCTGAGTTTGTTTGCACTAGCGTTCAGAGAGCCTGCCAGGTGTTGAACCACAACGGAAATGCCCTGATGTTCCAGCCATGTCTAGAGACACAGGGCCTCTTGACAAAGGGTTCATAACCCCACTCTGCCCTATTTGTGGCAGTACCACATGGTGGTGGTGTTGTCCGTGAACACCTGCACTAGCCTTTTGTTGATGGAGGGTAGAAAGGTTTTCATTGCTATCCGGATCGCACAGAGCTCCAGCAGGTTGATGTGGAGTCCAGATTCTGCCAGGGACCAGAGTCCTCTGATCTCCACCTCTACCAGATAGCCACCCCATCCCAGGAGGGCTGCATCTGTCACCACGGTGAGATCTGCTTGGGGAAAGGATAGGGGTCGACCTCTTACACAATCACAATTCTTCTGCCACTACTGCAAAGCTTTCACTGCACCCATTGGAACTTCAGCTCCCACCCCCCATTTAAAAGGAAACGCCTTGGAGGCAGCTGTTTCGACCACCTCGCTGCAGGTTTTTGGAACTCTCTCCCCCTCAACATTAAACTCAACGATAACATCCTCAGTTTCAGACATTCTCTGAAAACCTGGCTCTTCACTCAAGCTCACTACTGATAGCACTTCTTTTTCTATTATCTGCCTGCTTGGTTCATTTTCTATAGCGCCATGAAGCCTCCGGGCGTACGAGCGCTCAATAAATTCCCAATTAACATTAACATTAACATTAACTGCAGAGCCCACATGTGCCATCTAGCATGAGTCACCAACAGAATGCAATAGGCCATATGTCTCAACAACCTCAAGGTCTGACTCGCGTACAAATCAAGAAGTGGCTGAAACATCTGTATCATAGCCTGAATATCCTGAACTCACCGCTCTGGAGGATAAGTCCCAGAATGTACTGGGTCCATAACCGCTCCGATGAAAGGGAGCATCCGAGAGGGAGTCAGGTGTGACTTTGGTATGTTGCTAGTGAACCCCAGCAAATTCAAAAGGTTTGCCATTTTCTGGAGGTGGGAAACAACATTCTGGGGAGAGCCCACTTTCAACAGCCATTCGTCGAGATAGGGGAAGCAGGGCATCCCTGATCTGAGCAGAAGAGCTGTGGCCACCGCCATCACCTTGGTGAACACCCTTGGGGCACTGATAAGGCCAAAAGAGATCAAGGTGAACTAAAAATACTTGTGGCCTACCGTGAACTGTAGGTAACGCCAGTGGGCAGGCAGGGCAGGAATGTGGAAATATGTGTCCTGCAAGTCCAACAATACCATCCAGGCCCCTGGGTCCAGCGCAGACAGGACTTTGAGCTAACATGAACATTTTGAACTTCTCCTTCTTTAGGAAGTAATTGAGGGGCTGTGTGTCTAGGATAGGATGAAGCCTTCTGTCATTTTTGGGCATCAGGAAGTAGTGGGAATTAAAACCACAACGCACATCTGGCGTCCGCCCCCTCACTATGGCACCCTTGGCAAAGAGAGCCATACCTTTCTCGAGCAGAAGGTCCAGGTGATCCTCCATCAGCCGGTTTTGAGATGGTGGCATGGAGGAAGGGTTTGTCACAAAGGGCGAAAGAGTCGCCCCTTTGGACAATTTGCAAAACACACCTGTCCAATGTTATGGACTGCCAGCGAGGCAGGTAATGGTGAAGCCTGCCGCCAGCTGTTGATGTTGGTAAGAATGCAGATTAGGAAGGTTTAGAGGCTGCAGCTGCAAGGGGGGGTTGGACTGACCAGCCTGCTGGCTGTCTGACTATAGGGTCTGTGGGTACTGCGCCCTCGGTCACACTGAGGCTGGGGAGCATGTGCAGTGGCTAGGAGGGTATTGGCATGGCTGGATGTCCTTAGCCAGGTAAGGCACCTCAGGGCGAGACTCATAGTCTCTCTTATTGGCAGCAGCTCGAGAGAGTATGGCCCGGGTCCCCTCCAAGACCGTGGGCAGCACCTACGCAACAGTGTCCCACAAAGCACAGGAATAACGGCCCAATAGGCATGCAGTGTCCACGGACCACAATGCCAAGCTGGTGCAAGAAAACATCTTCCCCAAAGAGTCCAGCCTCTTGGATTCCCTATCTAAGGAAGCAGAAGGGAACACACTTTGAGATGTTGAGGCTTGGACCACGAAGCTCTCTGGGTTGGGTGTTGGGTGAGGAAGTGTGGGCCCACTGGGGCATTGGTTAGTGGCAGGTTATCGTCCTATTCACAGGAGCCCCTGTTTGGGGTTCGTACAAAGTCCCCAAAAGGATGTCAGTGAGTGTGTGATTGAACGGGAGTAGCTGTTCTGAGGAGAGGACTCCTGGTTGCAGAACCTCTGACAAGACGTTAGTCTAGTTGCCACTGGGGGCAGCTGAAGGTTGAGGACCTTCACATCACCATTACATAAGAAGCTCCCACCTTTGTAGCCACAGTAGTGGGAGAAAACATGCCAGTATCTGGAGAAGTATCCAGTTCGCTGGCTTTACCCAGTTCCTCACACCAGTCTATGTTAGGGTTTTTTGTGTCTGACTGATGTTCCTCAGGGTCCAGCTACCCCTCGCATTCCTCCTCGAGTCATAACACGACGGAATATTGCTCAGACTCCGATCTAGGAGGCAAGGCTCCTATTGACGCCACACATAGTGTCATACGACGCCATTCTGACTGCTTATCGGAGTTGGGGATCATAATGGGGATGCGTTGCCAGAAGTGTCGGCGCCTGTACCGGCATCGGGGAAGATCGAGGTGGTTTGACCGATGCCCGTCCAGGAACAGATCATTGGGGCCTGACAGAAGCCGGGATGGAGCCACTGGCACAAAATCAAGTGGGGCCCCTTCCAACCCTGTGGAGCCTGAAGGAGCACTGGTGGGTTGTGCCGCCCAAATATGATGTGCATGGCCTCATAAAACTCTTTTACTTGGGCGGGGGAGGGTCTGGCTCCTGGAAAATTGGGGAGACTCGGAGCCGACCCAGGTGTAGGGTCTACCGCGCAGTTAGGCCTTGAATGATGAGGCCGACAGATGAGGAGAAACCAAAGACCTCTTCAACTACTTATTTTTCTTATTACAGGACTTACTCGCGTGTACAGAAGACTTGGGGTGAGACGGAGATCTCAGACTCCGCTACTGCTCCAGGTACCTTCCTCTCGACCGGCACTGTGACATCATGGTGCCGCACACCAAGCAGCCATGAGCTTGAGGGATCACTCCTGCAAGGTCTTTGGATTCATGAGCCCGACTTTGAGTCGTAGTCATGTTCGAGGCACCACAGGCATACAAGACATGGGTCCATCACCGACATAAGTCAATGACAGGTGAAGCAGGGTTTGAAGCTGACGTTTTTGGAGGACATTATGAAACACACATAAAGTATGTCCGGGTTCTAGCAAAAAGAAAAGAAAGACAAAAAGAACCAGAGAGTTGGTGTGTGGTGAACCCTCACTCACCCAAAGGTGCCCTGCTTCATTATTGGGTTGCCTCGTTACACCAGAACCGCAAGTTACCTAGTGTGGGCTAAAACTCTGCTATAGGGAGAAGCAGAGGTGTTTTTCAATATGATGACAGATGTTGGTTTAGATTAAGGGGCAGAGTATAGAGGAGAAAAAGAGTAAAATAATCTCCAGATGGGCTCAGTAGACTTTTTTTGGTGCCCTCGAGATAGGATTAAAAACAAGCAAAACTGGGGGTTTGGAAAAAATATGCCCCCTTTATGTGGTCAACATGGTTGTACCTACCATTGACCAAAAAAGGTTCCAAGGCATTCATTGGGACCCAAAGAAGAAAGTCACTGTTCTAAGAAAGAAAACAATACCTCTTATTTCACAAAGGTAAGACAGATGGAAACGGGATGGCCCATCGCTTCAAAGCGTCCACCAACGTTTTATAAAAAGCAAAACAGTACGAAAATTTAAAGCGTTCAGGTGATATCACACCAAAACAATAGGAGACAATGATTGTACCATATGTATTGGTTAAGTGCACCTAGTGCCCAGTACCAACAAGCAAACTCATGCCCAGCTTGAAAATGTGGGTCGTCTTACCCGAAATGGAGAGGTACAATGCACTCTCAAGCCTAAAAAAGCCACCTTTACTGCAGAGCTTTATCATGTATTAAGGAATAAAGAGGAGAAAACTCTCTTGATTGCAAATCCCCGAAATAGAACATAAGGATTAGTGTCAAGGTGTACGGAAAAGGTAAACTTGACATTACCCGTCAACTTATGTGTCATTAAAAAGGAGAAAGCAGGAAGCAACTATGTCAACCCTGACAGCAGTTTCATGGCTTGCAGAGCACGCCCAACCTATGAGCTGTGTGTTTACATCAAAATTTCAGTCACATGAACACCTCAGTACATGGCAGCTCGTTTAAGTGTACATGTTAAACGGCAAGAATCGCCTTATGCAAACCCCTGTAGTGTCCTCCGGCTGGGTAGCGGTGCAGTCTACCCGCGCTCGGAGGACTCCATCTAGCACCAGAGCATGTTGTCACACGCCGGCTATAAAATATAGGGGCGTGGCTCGGCTCCGGCAGTCGGGACCACGCAGTTGTAAACTAAAGCTGTGTCCCGGGTTTAATTGCAGCCGCAGCGCTAATTTAATGCTCGCGCTCGCCGCATATCACACTGGCGACGAGGTGGTAAAGAGCCTGAGTGCATAATTTTGTGTGCTTTGTCCCCAGCAGTGGTTTAGAGCCTTTGATCTGGGCCATCTACCCACAGGGGAGCTGCTTCTTCTGCAAAGGCCTGCTGTGTTGCTACTGGCTGGCCTGCTCCTGTTTGTTGAAGACCCCCCCAGCCCCAGAGAGTGCATGGAGAGGTGAGGAATTTTCCCTATACACCCAGTCAGAGCCCAGCCTCGTGGGCACCCCACTTTTCAGGGAAGGAGGATGTCGCAGTGAGGCCTTCACACCACGGTTACAGAGGGAGGATCCGGCTGCGCTTTCGTCACCCTCGGCTAGGCGACTGCTACTAAGCCCAGGAGGTAGGCTGAGCACGTGCTGAGAAGAGTGACTGCGACTGCGATAGGATGTCATCAATCCTGGCCATTGAGCCCTTTATAGTCGATGGCCCCCCTCTTCCCTCGCCCCGCGTGGAGGGACTGGACTGACCGTTTCCAGATTTACTTCGATGGGGCAGGCATAGCCCGGGAAAAGGCGCAGGGCCCTACTCCTCCATCTGGGAGGCAAAGACATCCACTGTATCTACAAAACCTTGGTAGAGGCCACACCCTAGAACATATATGACGCTGCTTAACGCCCTAAACGCACACTTTGAGCCAATGGCGAACAGAGACTATGAAAGATGTATTTTTTGCCAGGCCAAACAGGAAGCGGAGGAGTCAGACGCATTCCACGGGGGTTGAAGGAACTGGCCAGTACCTGCGGATTTAGAGATGAACAGGAAGAAATCCGAGGTCAGATAATCCAAGAGTGCTACTCGTCCAAACTCAGAGTGAACATCCTTCAGGAGGACGGCAAGCCCCTCGCGGATATCCTCACCCTGGGCCGGTCAAAGGGCTATCGCAAGTCAGAGCATCCCACATGGAGGCGGCTCTCCACCGACCCATCAAAACGGAGCAGGTCAACGCAGTGGAAACGGCAAACGCGGTGAGGCCCAAAGCGCGCCAAATCTCAGGGAGAAGACCACAAGACAAGAAAAAGGAATGCGGCTACTGCAGAGGTACGCCCCACCGCATGCAAGACTGCTCAGCGAAAGGGAAGAAGTGCAGTGCTTGCGGGTGTTTGAACCACTTTGCGGTGGTATGCCGGTCCACGAAACCATGGAAAGAAGCAGCGCAAGCAGTCGCTGAAGCACACGACAGTGAGGACATGGCCGATGATGCGGGAGACTACTCTGTCCACTATGTGTTTGCAGTAGACCAACCACGACGGAACAGACGACGACTTCCAAAGTGCAGAATCAAAATCCACCAGCAGGATGTGAGAGCCACCATAGACACTGAAGCCTTGATCGAACTAATGGCTGCTAATGTGTACAATCAACTAAGTCCACGCCCGACGCTTCAGGAAGCAAGGATCAGGGTGTTTGCATACAGACAAAAGACACCCATCCCGCTCCAGGGATGTTTCAAGACTGAGCTGAGGCACCAGGAACTCAAGATCCCCACAACAGTGTACGTGACCAAGGAAGGAAGTGGAATGCTGCTAAGCGGTCAATCAGCAGAGGAGCTGAAGCTAATCTCATTTGCCATGGCAGTACAAGAGGAGGAACTGGTGGTCATCATGGAGGAATTTGAAGACTATTGAATGCCTGAAAGGGAAAGAAGTCTCTCTCCACATCAACCCGTCAGTCCAACCAGTGGCACTGAGGCACAGGCGGATCGCATTGCACCTGTGGAAGAAGGTCGAATAAGAGCTAAAGGCTCCAGAGAAACAATTGATTATCGAGAAAGTCAGATCGTAGTAGCATGGAAACCGAAACAGCCAGGGCAGGTCCGCATCTGCATTGACATGCGCCTTCCAAACGCTGCGGTGAAAAGAGAATCTCATCTAACCCCCACCATCGATGACATCTTGGGAGAGCTGAACGGCGCAAAATGGTTTTCGAAGATGGACCTACGGTCCAGCTATCACCAACTGCCTGTACACCCAGATTCTCGCTACATCACCACCTTTTCGACACACGTCGGTCTCCGAAAATACGGACGCCTTAACTTCGAGATCTCGAGTGCCGCAGAGGTATTCCAAAACACCATCCGTGAAGTTCTCAGCGGACTTCCGGGAGTCTTGAATGTGAGCGACGACCTGCTGATATATGCATCGTCGATGGAAGAACACCACCGCAGACTTTGCAGGGTTCTCCAGAGGATCAAAGGATCCGGGCTGACCCTTCACCAAGAAAAGTGCCAGCTCTTGAGGATTAAGATCAGTTTTTTTAGCTACAGGTTCTCCGACAAAGGAGTAGCCCCGGACCACGACAAGGTGAAGGACGTCCAGGAAGCCCCAGCACCTTCCAACATCTCGGAAATCAGAAGCTTCCTAGGGATGGTGAACTTCTGCGGGCGTTTTTCCCACACTTATCCAACCTCACAAAGCCCCTCCGGGAACTGACGAAATCCACCACCACGTGGCATTGGGGCCCGAACAGGAACAAGCCTTCAAAGATACCAAAGCAGCCCTGTCGGCAGACACAACACTATCATACTTCGACCCAGCCCGATCCACCAACGTTGCTGTGGACACCAGCCCTTACGGGCTAGGAGCTGTGCTCACTCAGTTACAAGGCAACAGAGAATGGGCCCCGATCGCATACGCGAGCCGCTCCCTGACGGACACAGAACAGAGATACTCGCAAATTGAGTGAGAAGCGATTGCCATCCACTGGGCGTGTCGGCACTTCCACGTCTACGTATATGGCCATCCATTCACCGTGTCCACCAACCACAAACCCCTCACCCCCCTGTTTTAAGGATCAGCATCCAAGCCTCCCCCGAGGATCGAAAAATGGATCCTTCAGCTGCAGGGGTATGACTATAGAGTCGAATACAAGCCAGGCTCCTCCAATCCGGCGGACTACCTGTCGTGACATCCTAGGGCCGCCACCAGAGCAGAAGAGTAGATGCAGAGGACACTGAAGAATATGTCCTCTTGTATCTGAAAGATCCCGGCCACTCCCCATGAGCCTTGAATCCATTGTAGAAGCCACCCGGACTGATGAATGCCTGCAACTGGCCATAAGAGCGGTCCAATCGAATAACTGGCGCCCCATTCAGTCCACCATGACTAGAAGGATGCCACAAGAAAAAGCCGTCCTGGAGTCCGTTATGAAGGTCAAAGATGAACTTTCGGTAGACAGCAGTGGTTGTCTACTCAAACGCCCACAACTGGTGATCCCCTCAAGCCTTGCTCAACAAGCTGTGGACCTCGCGCACAGGGGACACCAGGGCATGGTAAAAACGAAGAGCTGGCTAAGGGCAAAAGTGTGGTTCCCAGGAATGCACCCCCTCGTTGAACTAACGGTCAGAACGTGCTCATGGTGCCAGGTGTCGGGCCAACCAGATCGCCCTCACCCCGTCATCACTGAAGAAAACCCGCAGCGGCCATGGGAGTGCGTGAGCGTGGACTTCGGACACCTCCCAGATGGACGCTATGCCCTGGTGATCATTGATGACTACACAAAATACCCCGAGGTCGAGATTGTAGGGAGCCAGACATCCACGGAAGTGATTACTAAACTTGAAAAGACCATTGCGACCCATGGCATATTCGTAGTGGTGAAGACGGACAACGGCCCACCTTTCCATGGACAAGACTTTGCAGATTATCTTAAGGCATGGGGAATTCAACACCTGAAAGTGACCCCATGCTGGCCTCAAGCAAATGGGTAAGTAGAAAGGTTCATGCGCACTCTCAACAAAGTAATATGCATTGTGCATGCTGACGAAGCACCACTTGAGAGAGCCATATAGAGCTTTCTGAGGAAATATCGGATGACACTCCATCTCACGACTGAAGCAGCTCCGGGGCTGGCCAGCATGGGCCGAGTAGAGCGAGACACCATCCCGCATCACCCGAGCTGGACCCCATCTCAGATTGATGGCGGAAAGGTCCTAGCCAACAGGACCAGTTCCAATGACCAGGCCAGCGCCAACCGATGAGCCAGAATGTCGGTCAGTCAAATGGGGGACAGAGTCTACGTCAAGGACAGGTACCCCGGTAGCAAGTTCCGGCTTCCATTCGAACACCAGCCAAGGACTGTTATCCGCCGCACTGGCACCCTGATAACAGCCTGAAGAGGAACAGAAGAAATCACACGCAACATCTCTTTCTTCAAAAGGGTACACCCTGGTACTCCGGAACAGCCGTTAGCGGACAACCTGGACGCCAGACAACAGCATCAACCAGAAGAGGAAGGACCGAATGGTAACCATGGGATGATCCCTGCAGAGACTCCAGATATGTCCGGCCATGGTACACCTGTGCTGTTTGGAACGCCAGACAGAACCCCGCCAAGACCACCAGAGGGTGAAGTGTCCCAAGAAATGACCCCATCATTGCCATCTTCCCGGGGAGAACACTCCAGATACGACCTGAGATGCAACCCGGCTCCGTCCTCCCTCATGGCAGGGTTCATGGTGTGATGAACCAAGGACTGGACTCCCCTAAGAAGTGGTAACAGATCTACGCTGTCACTATTTTGTTTGTTGTTCAATAAAGGTTGGAAGGAATGTAGTGTCCGCCGGCGGGTAGCGGTGCAGACTACCCGCGCTCGGAGGAGTCCATCTAGCGCTGGTGTGTGTCGTCACACGCCGGCTATAAAATAAAGGGGCGTGGCCCGGCTCCGGCAGTCGGGACCATGCGGTTGTAAACTAAAGCTGTGTCCCACATATCACTACCACAGCAAAGGGATGTATGACGTTACATCGCAAACTTTTACAACGCACACTGTTACAACGCAATTTTTACAACGCAGATACATTTACAACGAATGCCTTTACAACGCATGAAATTACATAGCAGATGGTATTACAAAGCATACCACTACAACGTAAGTATAGGTAAGTATATTATTTTATTAAAACATTTAATTAATTAAAATTTTATTAATTAAATAAATTAAATTATTTTTAAATAATTAATTTGTACATATATATATATATATATATATATATATTTTAAAAAATAGTTTAGGTATTTAAAAATAAAAAATCTAACTCGAGGGAGTGTAATAGTAGGGTAAGTGCTGGATAGTGTAGGGTAAAAAATTACTTTACGTTTATTTTTAAAAGAGCTATTATTAATAAAGAACCATTATTAATAAATAATACAATTATTAAAATTACTTTTTTTACTTAATTTAAATTATTTATTTTAAAACTAAACCCTAAAATTACCCCAGTTCCCCAAAACCCTAAAAATACCCCTGTACCCCAAAACCCAAACCCAGCCCTGAACCCTAAAAATACCCCTGTACCCCAAAACCCAAACTATATATAAAATTACTTTAATTAATTAATTTTATTTATTTTTAATATTTTTGTAATTAAAAAAAAGGTTAAATAAAATGATATACTTACCTATACTTACGTTGTAATGGCATGCGTTGTAATAGCATCTGATATGTAATGTCATGTGTTGTAAAGGCATTCGTTGTAAATGAATCTGCGTTGTAATGGTGTGCGTTGTAACGGTGTGCGTTGTAATAGTTGCGTTGTAACGGTTGTTTCCCCAGCCCTGTATACTTTAAAGGAACTACGATGCAAAAGTTTGAGGGAAAAAGATAAAGGGGCATGATTAGGCCTATGCGTGACCTATGAATCAACTGAGGGCATGAGAAGGAGGCCTGCTAGCTACCACCAGACCAATCGCATAATGTGAAAGTGTGGGGCAAATACAACTTCTAAGTTGAGGCATGTTAGCAGCACACTACGGGGCTGCTCTCTCTAAACTGTAGGTGTAGAGGTGGGACCCCCCCCCCCATTATCCCCCCCAGTCCACATAACTTAAAATTCACTGCAGGTAACATCTACGGCATGCCCGGTGAGAGTGCCACCAATCAGTGTTACGTGGTGCTGGAGAGCGGGGAAAAGGGAAAAAATTGAATATGTGGTCCCAAAAAGAGGCCCTCCCATATGCCTGGGAATTAAAGCAGTGATAGTATGTAAGGGCATTGTATACTTATCTCCAACTGCTTAAGGAGAGCTTCTGATGGCGAGCCTGGCCAAAGTAAAGATGATAATGCCGGGGCGTCATAAAAAACAAACAAAACACCTAATGGCGATGAAACGCCCTGGGTACCTGGGATATGAGCCCCAAACAACTCCAATTCTCCGGTGATGTGGCACAAAAGTCGATAATTAAAGTGTCAATAGAAACAATACTGTTGGTATTCGTGTGGCTATAAAGGACATGTGACAACATGTTCGGGAGTATGTGGTGATGTTGAGCGCTTCAGAAACACCCCCACCCGCAAGAAGACAGCAGTAGTAATGACAATGGAAGACAGAAGACAAGAGGAAACATGGGGTGTATAGTCCAAACTGATCATAAACGACCTAAGGTGTGGCATAAGCTTAGGCAACGGGGGGATGAGGTAAGAAGGAGGGGACATTGTTTCTTAATGTAAAGAAAATGTCAAACATATCAGTGAGAGACATATTTCATGAGTAGTGTCTAGTAAAGCCACCCTGTCTTATAGCATTCTACCAATGTGTAGATGTGACAACAAGATGCCTTCTCTTAGGTGAGGTTGGAGAGAGACCCATCAGAAAAGGGCCTGGCATGTGTCGGAAACATCTCTGGGGGCATACGTAGGAGACTCCTGTGTGGACAGTGAACCATTGATGTCACAAGTTTGTCCACAGAATGTCATCATTTAACCCCTGTACGTGGATCTTGAGTCTAAATGTCCTCCGGAAAAGCAGCGTCTCTAGAGTTCCCATATTAGTCATGAAATGGGGGTTGTCTATAATCACCCACCTAATGTCATCCTCAGTGTGCCCAGATGTTAAATAATGTCTGGTGAGTTTAGTGTTTGATTCTTTGTATCTCATCGAGCCCCGATGTTCCATTATCCTGGTTTTAGCTTTACGGGTAGTCATGCCCACATACATCAGTTTGCAGGAGCCGGCGACACCCCCAGTGTTGCAATAAGTGTGTTTAAATTATTCCCAAGGTGTCTTCAAGGTCGAGCTGGGTGATTGCTTGTGTCAAGTGACACATCAAACAAGAGCCACATGGAAAGTGTCCCTTCACTGGAGGCAGAGACCGTAGAGTATCTGGGACCCCTGTCTGACAGGTAAACCGTTGTCTAGCGTGGACAACTATGGCTGTTTTGTCTCCTGTGTTAAGGATGTACCAATGTTTGTTAATAGCCTTCTGAACTGTATTTGAGTTGACTGTATGTGCTGACACAAACCAGTCTGTCTGAACAAAGCTTGGGGTAGGTCTGGAGAAGAGCCTCCCAATTGTTATTTCTAGCTCAGTGGTTTGGTGCCTTGCGAATGAAGTATTGTGGATATTGTCTTTGGGCGAGATGAATGCTCAGTGTAGCTGCATGTTCTTTACATTTGTCAATTTCTGTGCAGTTCCTCCTGATCTGGAGGAACTGCCCCACTGAAAGGTTGTTGAGTAGTGCTCATGAATGAAAAGTATTGTAGCACAATAAAGAATTGCAGGACATGGGTTTCTTGTACTGTTTTGAGACTATGCCCCCATCTTTTCGGTATAACAGTAAATCCAAAAACAGGAGAGCAACGTTGCTGTACTCACGGGTACATTTGAGATTGTTGTTCCTTAGGTTCAGCCACTCTGAAAAATGATTCAGGGATGTGAGGTCTCCCTCACAGATCACCAGGATGCCATCTGTGTACCTCTCCCACTCTTTAAGGTTCAGCTTGGTAAATGTGAGTGGTCCCAAAGCTGTGCATGTAAAGATCAGCCTTGCTCGGAGTAAAGGTGCTGCCCATAGACGTCCTGGTGACTTGCCAATAGAGTTTGCCCCGAAATTGGAAAAAAATCTTTCATGGTAATTGGTACACACTCCATTACAAAAGGGGTAGGGGTCAAATCAAAGAATTTCCATACTTGGAGGTCATCCCTGCCACACAAGGAGGAGAAAACCTCAAAATGAGTCGATAAAATGTTGATAAAATCCAGTCAAAAAGTACCAAAGGGGCAGCTCTTCTCCAGATCAGCACTGGCTGGTAGGGAAAGAAAAGAAAGAATGTCAGCAGGCCTGGTTGGCCCTAAGTTTTGATTAAGTTAATGGGCATCTTGTGCCACAGTATGTACTGGTCTCACAATAATGGCAGTCCCTTGGAGGCACAGACTGACGGAAGCATACAATGTTGATATGTGACACATGCAGCATACTATGTTATGATATCAGCATATGACTAGCACCATCTATAATTGGTATAGGAGCAAAGCACTTTGTGGCTCAAACAACCTTTCCTTCTTACAGTGTTAATACGCTGCCTTGCAAATGTTTAGATCACTGAAACGGCAAGATTCATCAAGCTTAATTGCGCTCGCAAAGGGCCAGATTCTGAGAATCTGGCCCTTTGCGAGTGCAATTTTTGCATTTGGGATTCATCATCCCAAATGCAAAATTCGCTAATAAAGAATTCGCACATTTGCGAGGAATTGCATTTAAGGAATCTCTATTTGAGATTCCTTAAATGCAATTCATGAACTATTTTAAAATTGCGAAATCGCAATTTTGGGCCGCTATTTACCGCAAGGTCAAACCTCGTTTTAAATAGCGAAAACTTAGAAAAATGCATTTAAATGCATTTTTCTAAGTTGCATGTTACACACACACATGTCCTTTGGACATGTGTGTGCGCAACACCAATGTAGGTTACATTTCAGGGGTGCTACAAGGTGTCCTTTGGACACTCCTGGCACCCTTGAAATCGCATCCTTATTTGCGATTAGCAAATTGCTAATCGCAAATAAGGAATAACTCCCCATTCATTCCTATGGGCCTTAGGCCTTAGGCCCATAGGGATGAATGGGGAGGTTTTCCTTATTTGCGATTAGCAATTTGCTAATCGCAAATAAGGAATGTGTAGGAATCACAATTTATTTAGCGATTTCTACATGAATCCCGTTTTGCAAGTCCTTAATAGCGATTCCTTAATAATCGCTATTAAGGACTCGCAAAACGGGACTATGATGAATCTAGCTGCATATATTTGTGCATTATGTTAATTTTCATTGGCTTGTAACAGCAAGCAGTCATGGTAATTTCAAGACATTCAGTTACATAGTCATCATAGTAGGAGGGCCATTATTGTGAACCATTCCCTCATGCCACCCCCGTCATGCCCCTTTGTATCGACATATGATAGTGGTATATGCAAGGTGTGATTTGCTGTTTCTAATCAGGCCTGAAACATGGCAAAGTCAGTCATATGAGCTGGTGGCCCATTACTTATCGTTTTGTGAGGTAGGCATTGGGGCAGGGGTGTTAACAACCCTTTAGGTAAGTGTTCATTGCTGAGGGGTGCCCAGCTGGTGTTCCTGGTGGAGAGGGGTCTCACTGTGCCACAGTATCCACCAACACTTCCCTGGCACTGGCCATATCTATTGACCCCTGGCCCCATCTAGCCTCCTGTAGTAGCACTGCCCTTTCATAACCTGCCATTGCTCTAGTTCCCTTCGCCAACTGCCACTTGGGGTCCATTCTGAGCTTTCTATGGATGTAGGCGTTGAGCAAGACCAAAACATATGCATAAGTCTGCTCCCTTCTCGCCACACCTCGGACATTCTGCACTTGATGTATTAAAATATCGGTTGTTTTCGACCCTGAGTGAGATATGCCAAGTGTATGACATAAAAATATATACATTTAAATAGAGCGTTCCTCAACACTGTGGGTACTCTTTTTAATATGTCTGTCTAGTCCTTGCTCTGTATGGGGTCCCCTTGATCTCCTTGTCACTTGCGCCGGAGAGCAGTCAGTGGCAGTAGCGTATCCCCTCCCATTGTTCTCTATCAGCAAGTTATATCCTTAAATGTCCCAGATGATGTGACAGTGTACTGGCAGGTGTTGTGGCGACTCTGTCTACATTCCTGGGGTAAAAGTTCCTCTAAAGTCAAAAAGAGATGCAAACCAAATTATGGTTCATGAGGAAGAGTGATGATACAGAAGAATGATTGAGAAAAATGTTAAGTGGTCTGGCTCTTGGTAGGTTTGTATTGAGAAGTGTAGTGAGGGAATTCCTCCTTTAGTATATAGTGCCGCTAAAGATCTCCTTGGCGGGGCCCGTGAGGGACTGCAGCGCCACCCACACGAGGAGCAACGCCCTATGATGATACATGACACTCGCAAGGGTGTCTGAGTGCACTATATACTAAAGGAGGAATTTGTTATAGCAACTCGCCTGCGAGGAAAGCTGTAATGAGTGTATCCAGCTTTTTGAACATAAGTTTGGAGAACCAACACTGGTAACACCACAAAATTATAGAGCAGCCATGGGAGCACTATAATTTTCAGTAGTGCAACTCGGCCAGCTACCGACAGGGGGAGCAATCCGCCAAAACTATATGCGTTTCTTAAGATCGCGGACTGCCTTCCCAACATTCCCCTCCAGCAAATCAGTGGGGTCACGGAAGATACAAAACACAGATGGCAGGGGCCAATAGAACCCGCAATCTACCTAACCATTAGTGTCGTTTAGTAAATAGGTGCACGAGACCTGGGAATGCTTCCCCCTCCACTCCCCACAAATTGTAGGTAACACCCTACAAACACTGGTACAACAAAGAATGGTATCAGCACACTAGCAATTAATAAATACAGTACGAAAAACCAGTTCTTGTCTAACGTTGTATCTCAACACTTGTTCAAAGTAAGCACATAACAAATAATCCAAATGTAGTCGGTGTTCTTTTTCCAAAACTTTTTCTTCCTTTATTACTTAGAGTATGCAAATTCTTCCATTTATTAAAATCATCTTGTACACAGCCATAGCCAACGCGTTTCGTCTCTTTTCTAGAGACTTCTTCAGGGCTTTTGAGAGCAAGTGCAAGGTTCTCAATTAATTTGCATGCGAGGAGAAGAATCAATATCGTGACTCCTCTGGAAGATCCAGTAAATCTCAGGTCAGATACACCAAAGTGTTTATAAAAGGTAATTCAGCCTTCTATTGTGGCTCCATAAAATAATTAAATCGTACGTTCTGGCATCGTAACCACACGCCGACAATCCCTATCCGAATCGTCCGGATCGGAATTGTCGGTGTGTGGTTATGATGCCAGAAAGGTCCTCGAATGCAAGAGGTTAAAGTTGACACATATTTCAGCTAACAGGGAGGAAGTTGTAAGTAGGGTAATAGGTATGTATGCATGTGTTATGCAGTCGACAAATAAATAGGGAATTTGTTGGGGACTGGGAGTAGAAGTGTAATGTTCCTTCATTGTGATGTACTGTTCTTTAACGAGATACATCTTCAGCTCTTTCCTAAATTGAGAAACACAAAACAAATGCCTGCATCCTCCTTATTTGTTATACGTGATTAATCCAATTGTGACCAAACAAAACTTAATTACGTTCGGTCATGTACCTTGGTTTGTACCATTCACTTTTTCTTATTTTTAGCAAAATTTCATACGTGTTTTAGGCAGAAAAACAAGTACACCTTAACATTTAACACATATATGTACATTTCATACAAAACGAAGAAATATATTCACAAAATAGACTACAAAACATCGAAATAACAGTTAAATAATAAAATTACAATTGTTATTTTCTTATTTTCAAACAAAGATCAACTTCATGATTTATCAGAAGACAACGTCAAATGCCCAGGAACATTGAAAGAATTTTTCTTTTTTAGTCCTAGTGTGTACTCAATATACTAGTCTGTTCCCGTTGAATGCCAACGCGTTTCGAGTAAGGGCCAAACAGGTTCCCGAACTCTCATCTCGGCCTTATGAATAATCTGTGTGGGATGTGAGAGAAATAATGAAAATAATCACTTTTTGTTGAAAGACCATAAGCCTCGTGTATCCCTTATACCATAAATTCATGATCGCTAAATTGTACCTGTATTATTGCGTCAGAAGAGAAGCGGTGTGTTCTCAAATTTCCCAACTAGACGGGGCATTTCTGTTTAATCCACCCGTGTACAACTGTCGTGGTGCTGCTGCTCCTAAGTCAAGAAACGACTGACACTGTCAGTTATACTTCACTGAGCTGGAAGTTTCTGCAACTAATGTGAATGCTAACAAAGAGCATAACGTACCTCATTTATAGTGTGTTGTAATAGTCCCACTCAGGTGATTACACTGGTTACAGCTTGTGTATGTTGATTACCTGTTCAAAACAGATATGTATCAAAATACGCTCGGTGTTTTGGGCCAAGAGAGCATTTAAAAAGAAGGCGTTGAACTAATTTATCAGCATCATACCTGTATTTATTCGCACTCACCGTGGCGCTTAGCTCCTTGTGGTTTACTTGGGGAGTATAGCATCAATGGCGGGCCAGATTTCATGCACTGGATGCTTTTTCTAAATAAAGTTCGAAACAACAGATGAGTGCCTCGCGTAGGGAGTCAAAATCTGATTTCGATTTTAGAACGGGAGGGCAAACGCTTACTGTTTGGCTGATTCGTATCGGGCGCATCTTCTGGCACGGACAAATAATTACGTAGATTACGTTTTTTGTCTTACAATTGGAGAAAGTGGAGTGTTTCCATTTGGCATTCATATGTTGGAATTCTTTTCCCTCAACTGTATTGGCACATGCAACACAGTTGCCACACCTGTGGTGTCCTTCCAATGGTTTCAAATTCCAAAGGGAGAGGAGATCATGTTTTTGTTTTGGCCTTGAGATGTCTGCGCGGACAATTTGTTGTCCTATGCTTTTATTCTTTTTATAGGCAAATATTGGGCGGGGGAAGGGACATTCCAATCCTTCCAAAAGATGCCAATTCTTCAATACTGTTTGCCGCATTTTGTGCGTTTCTGGACCAAAGGTGGTCACGCAGACCGGACGATCCAATTCTTTCTTCTCCCTGGTCTGTAGAAGGCAATCACGTGGTGTGAACCGTGCCCTTTTGTATGAATGTTTTAAAAGCTTCTTTGGATAACCTCTGTGCTCCATCTCTTCACAGAAGGTCTGTGCATGGCTGTCATAGTCTCCTATTTCGGAACAATTTCTACGAATCCGTAGTAGGTGCCCGTAGGAGAGATTAGCTTTAAGATTCCTCGGATGATGGCTTCTGTGGTGCAGAATTGTATTTTTATCCGTAGATTTTTTATACAGAGAGGTTTTTAGGCACCCTTCGGTGCAGCTCAATTCAACATCCAAGAATGTCATTCGGGTAGTACTCGCCTCCATTGAGAATTTAATATCTCTATGTCTCTCGTTGATCCAACCATGGAACGCCAACAGATCGGTCTGGCTCCCCTGCCACAGGAGCCAGACGTCATCTATATAACGCAACCATTGGACAATGTTTTCAGAAAAGGGGTTGTTCCTTTCAACAAATCTCATTTCATACTGTGCCATGTACAGCACTGCCATCTCTGGGGCATAAGGGCAACCCATCGCACGTTACGTCCTTGTACACACAAATCCCTCAGGATGAGGCCCTAGAGGTTATTGAGTGGTATCTAGAAAGTAGGCCAAGGCCACACAGAGTGCCTACATCGTTCATCTTGAGATTAGCTGAAATAGCCCTTAAAAAAAACTATTTCATTTTCAACGACCAATTCTATATGCAATTATTATTATTATTATGTTTCTTATATAGCGCCTGAATCGACCCCCGAAGGGGTATCTCCGCGCTTGCCTTGGGAACCCGTCCAGGCTTTTCCCTGTGAGATAGCCCCTACAGGGCATCCCCAAGGTGAAAGCCAGGCATCCCGCCGCGGGGGGGCCGTTGTGGAGATTAAGCAAGCTTAATGCCCAGAGTTGCAGAGTGTGAACCCATGATTATATCAGGCACCGAAGCGAGAATTATCGAGTCCATGGACATTTGAGCTCAAGACCCTGCCGCGTCGGGAATTGAACCCTGGTCCCGGGTCTGACCTCTGCTTCAGGGTCTGCCTGCTCTAACCAGTGAGCCACACTTCTCCACGTAAGTAAAAGGTACTGCGATGGGTTGCCCTTATGCCCCAGAGATGGCAGTGCTGTACATGGCACAGTATGAAATGAGATTTGTTGAAAGGAACAACCCCTTTTCTGAAAACATTGTCCAATGGTTGCGTTATATAGATGACGTCTGGCTCCTGTGGCAGGGGAACCAGACCGATCTATTGGCGTTCCATGGTTGGATCAACGAGAGACATAGAGATATTAAATTCTCAATTGAGGCGAGTACTACTCGAATGACATTCTTAGATGTTGAATTGAGCTGCACCGAAGGGTGCCTAAAAACCTCTCTGAATAAAAAAGCTACGGATAAAAATACAATTCTGCACCACAGAAGCCATCATCCGAGGAATCTTAAGGCTAATCTCCCCTACGGGCAACTACTACGGATTCGTAGAAATTGTTCCGAAATAGGAGACTATGACAGCCATGCACAGACCTTCTGTGAAGAGATGAAGCACAGAGATTATCCAAAGAAGCTTTTAAAACATTCATACAAAAGGGCACGGTTCACACCACGTGATTGCCTTCTACAGACCAGGGAGAAGGAATTGGATTGTCCGGTCTGCGTGACCACCTTTGGTCCAGACACGCACAAAATGCGGCCAACAGTATTGAAGAATTGGCATCTTTTAGAAGGATTGGAATGTCCCTTCCCCCGCACAATATTTGCCTATAAAAAGAATAAAAGCATAGGACAACAAATTGAACTCGAAACGCGTCGGCATATCAACGGGAACAGACTAGTATATTGAGTACACACTAGGACTAAAAAAGAAAAAATCTTTTAATGTTCCTTGGCATTTGACGTTGTCTTGTGATAAATCATGAAGTTGATCTTTGTTTGAAAATAAGAAAATAACAATTGTAATGTTTATTATTTAACTGTTATTTGGATGTTTTGTAGTCTATTTTGTGAATATATTTCTTCGTTTTGTATGAAATGTACATATATGTGTTAAATGTTAAGGTGTATTCGTTTTTCTGCCTAAAACACGTATGAAATTTTGCTAAAAATAAAAAAAAGTGAATGGTACAAACCAAGGCACCTGACCGAACGTAATTAAGTTTTGTTTGGTCACAATTGGATTAATCATGTATAACAAATAAGGAGGATGCAGGCATTTGTTTTGTGTTTCTGAATTTACATAAGGTCCAGCCTGCCCCTGTCCCGCGCAAGGACCTAACTCCCTTGGGTTTTCAAACTTTCCTAAATTGAAGCAGTATTGAAGCATTTCTTATTGATGAGGGCATGCTGTTCTAGATCCTGGGTCACAGAGGGAGGGTCGCATGGCTGTAACTCCTGTCGCGGGGAGACCTGAATCTCAGATCTTGGTTCCCTCACACACCTGTTAGGATGCCATGCTCCATCATTGGGCGCTCCTCTTCTGGCAGGCGCTGCAATGCCTGACGGGCCTGGGTGCTCTTTGTCGGAGATCTTTTGATCTGGTAACACCGTAAAGGTGAATGCATGAAGGAGGGTTCTGTGAGAAAGCGATAAGTGTAAGGTGAGGGATATCTTAAATAGTTGTAAACCTTTGAGCAATTTTATAATGAAAAGGGTAACAGGACTGGGTAAAAGCAATGGTGCTATCGTGAGGTTACAATGTACCAAGATAGCAGTTAACTACGTGAGGTCGACATGTTTCACGCCTCGAGAGCCCAGAGGTCGGTCGGCACTTCATCAGGACCAAAAAATAATATAGTGATTGTGTCCCCGTAGGGACAAGGGACCTCCCTCCTAGTAAGGGATATTCGTTAAGTTTAGGGAAAGCTGCACCTAACTAGTTGCAGCACAGTAAGTCCACCTGAAGAAGAAGGAGACAAGAAGTGGCTAACCAAAGAGCGACAGAAATGTGTACCAGTATCCATTATAGACACACAAATGTAATCATAAGGAGAATACAGAGAATACACTTAAGAGTGCATCTGCATGGTTCAAAGTCGATTGACAATTCAAAGTTAAAACAAATATGGTTGTTTGAGCGCTCATTTAAGGAAACACTCAATCCCCACAGAAAGGTACAAAATAACAATATAAATGACTCAATCAGCAGACTAGATTAACATGGTATGCTAGAATACAGGCATACTCACGTGGTGTATTGGAGGGCACGCTCTTGTGCAGTCATAACTTAACGCCAAGGTGAGCGGAATAGTTCCCCTTAGTTAAGTTGGAGGGTCCCGAGTAGAATGAGGGACATATTGATTAGGGAGGAGAAACACAGTGACCAAGGTCATCCTTTAAAAAAAAAAGAAAGTATAAAAAGAAAGAGAGAAGAATGGCCTGGCACATAATGTTCCTTATATTCCTCCCAGTAAGTAGGTCCACATTATGAGATCATGCGATTTCGGCGTTTGTAATGCCAGATGACAGTCATAGAGTGGCACTTAGGTGAGACATGCTGATAAGCAACCTGAGCCCCAATTTATTAGAGTAGGTGTTCGGATATTAAGGTGGAAGAGTACTATCATTCAATAGTGGTTTCACCATGAGTGTTGGCTAACACATGCGGGTTCGAGGTGCATGTGCCACCTGACTATCAATAGTTCCACGCACGTAGCGCTTTGTTCTGATGTAATTCTACCTCGATGCCCCTCGCTGAGCGCCGCCTCCCCTAGGCTGCATGAAAACGGGAGTGAAATAGTGTCCAAAGCTGAAACCCCACAGTTATTGCTTTCTAAGTGTTTACCTTATCAATTCTCTGAAATGGAGTAGAGACATTGTATGTACTAGGACACTCAGGGTAGAGGATGACGTAGGCGCAGTCTTATGTGGCAGAGCACACATGGGGGGGGGGGGGAAGGGTTGTCCAAGTTGTTAAGGTGCACCCAGCCCTCGACTATGTGAAATAAAGGGGGGGTTGTAGTTGCCTTAGGCCGGATGTCGCGTTGCGATATGCTGGTTGTAAGCCTAATGTGTAGACCACAACGGCGTGACATTATACCGGTGAAAAATGTGCCCACAGGAGTGCCTTGGAGCCAGAGTAAATAAACTCCGTAGTGGAAAGGCCGCGGAGGCATGGGTGTGAGCGGTGGCGCGGGGTAGGGGAGCACTTACTTGATAGGTGTACGAGACGGTACTGGTTACCTAATCGCCTCCAACATCCTAGAACGTCAAGCCAGCTCGGTGAAGCCCATCTACTAGGGCCGGTCACATGGTCGCATCTCAGGTGGTTGCATAGCCTCATCCGCATGTTAGCTGCAGCCATATTGGTGTGGTAGATAGGTCCAGACAGAGACCGGGGGTAAGGGTCTAAGTGCAGTTAGGGTACAGAATAGCAGGGGGCGGGCATATAAATTAGAAATTATTGTAGCATATGAAACCACAAGGAATTAGGGATGGAATTAGTTAAAAGATAGGGCAACCTCAAAAGGTACTGGTCAGTTTCTGGCCATGTTTGCAAGGAGGCATCATAAGAGCAGGGAGTGAAGACAAGAGGGGGTGGATTCCAACTCAGTTTAAAAAGTGTTGGATAGAAGTGTGAATCCTGAGCACAATAATGAAGGTAGAAAGATTATTGGGTGCTCGCAGGGGTAGTGTAGATGCGCTGGTTGTTAAACATCTAAATGCCATAATCTCAAATAGCGATTTTTTAGAAATCACTATTTGAGATTTGCAAATTGGTATGTATGTAGAAAATCGATTTTTTTTGCGATTTCTTAAAATTCCTTAATTGCGATTAGCAAATTGCGAATCGCAATTAAAGAATACTTTCCCATTCATTTCTATGGGCCAGGAGGCCCATAGGAATGAATGGGAAGTTACGATTCGCAATTTGAGAATCGCAAATTGAGAATAATTTCAAGGGTGCAGGGGTGTCCAAAGGACACCCTGTTGGACCCCTGAAATAAGCATGGGTGCACATGTGGTGCACATACATGCCCTAAGGGCATGTATGTGCGTCACATGACACTTTGAAAAATGCAAAAATGTGCATTTTTCAAGGAATTCGTCACTTACCACCAACTTGAAGTTGGTGGTAATTTGCGATTCCTTAAGGACAATTTGCAAATGTTTTTTGCTTCATAAATTGCATTTAAGGAATCGCAAAATTTGCGAGTCCTTAAATGCAATTGCAAACTAAGGAATCGCAAATTTTGCGATTCCTTATTTTGCACCAGATTTTCCTTAATTCATACCATTTAGCAAATTCCCATTCACAAACGCCGAAATTCTGCGAATTTCCGCGTTTGCGAATGGGAATTTGCTTGATACATATGGCCCTAAATGTCCTAATTGTGGAACACCTATGAGGTACTGAGTCAGGTTCAGAGAAAATTGGTTAAAATGGGGGTAGATATAGTATGCGTGCACTATTTCTAAAATCTCATAGTGCCTACCTGATGCATGTAGGTGGGAAAGGAGTTTGAATGATATATAGGTGTAAAATCAGATAGTTATATATTCAGTTGGTACCACGGGAGCTCATCGTTTATAAAGTCTCTTTATGTGGACAGGCAAAAAATCCACCTTGGTTCCATCTCGAAGAGTTTCTTCTTGTGCCAAGAAGGATTGGTTTCTAACACAGTCCAGGATATTTCATCTGGAGAATGACAATGGTTGATGAAATGTGCACTAATTTTGGTAGTATTTCTTGTACACCGTATGTTGCTCTGGTGTTCGATGATCCAGGTCTTGACTGTTCTGCTCATACCAATGTATCTCAAGAGGCATGGACATTCAATGAGTTATATGAAAATTTTAGTATTGCAATTTGTATGTGTACGTTGAGTCCAGATCTGGTTGTTATTCAGTTGCACTTCTTTAGAGGGTTTTGTCAGATGGCATACTCCACACTGGCCACAGGGATAGTGTCCTATGACAGGTGTCATATTCCATAATGTCCTCTGTGACGGCGTGTGCTTGGTTAGAGGGAGGATATGGACAAACATGTCATGAAAGTTACTGGTGCAATTAAAGGCAAAGCTTGGTGTTGGAATGTTTAGATCACCTGATTGCACATTCCGCTGGCGTTTCAGTATTACATTCTGTATCTTGTTTGGGTTGGGGGGTGAACGTTGTCACTCATGTGATCATGTCTTCCTCTTCCTTGGTCCTAGGGCCTCATTCCTAGCTGACAGATCACAAGCTGTCACTATTGGCCCTCACCAATCCATCAATCTGTCATTACCATGTGGGGTTCCTCAAGGGTCATCCCTAAGTCCGACACTTTTTAACATCTATGTGTCGGACCTTGCCAACGTCATCAAGGCATATGGGATGAGCGTAACCTCCTACGCAGACGATACCCAGCTGGTTTTGGGTATTAAAGATAATGGACCAGAGGTGGCTGACCGATTTCGGCGCGGAATGCTCACAATCAGTGAGTGGATGGCTTGCAACTGTCTCAAGCTAAATTCCGATAAGACGGAAGTGCTAATTTTCGGACCCCTCAGACCTGACTGGTCATCAACTTGGTGGCCATCGGGAATGGGTGAGCCTCCGAAACCAACACTCAAGGTTAGGAACTTAGGAGTAACTTTCGATGTGGACCTAAATTTCATGGCACATGCAAACAAGGTAGCGGCAACTGCCCACCATAAACTGAGGTTGATTAGGAAGATCCTTCCTTTTCTCCCAGCTACTGCTGCAAAAACACTAGTTAGTTCGTTAGTGCTAACTTCCCTTGACTACTGCAATGGGCTATTTTTAAATGCCCAAACCAGGATAATAAACAAACTTCAGTCATTACAGAATGCTGCAGCACGGCTCCTTTCAGGAACACCTAAATTTTCCTCAGTATCTGACACCCTCAAAAACTATCACTGGCTAACGATCCGCAACCGCATAAAATTTAAATCTTTATGCATAGTGTATAAAGCATTACATGACCAAGCTCCCCAATTCTTTAAGGCAAATCTGACACCCTATAAACCAACCAGAATGCTTCGATCCACCACTCTGAATCATCTAGTGGTTCCTCGATCCAAGACAGTATCTTGGGGAGACCGTCGCTTCCTAGTTGCGGCTTCAAAGCTTTGGAATTCCTTGCCTCTCTGCATCAAGTCCTCTCCTTCACTTATGCAATTTCGAAAGTTATTGAAAACCTGGCTATTCGATCAGTAGTCCAACACAGCCTGCCATGAGCGATGAGGGAATTTAATGGAATCAATTAGCGCCGAGACGCCCACGGGTATTCGCCGCGCTCAACAAATTACAAAAATAAATAAATAAATAAACAGGGCCTCTCTGTTGTTGTTTCTAGCCCTCTTCTGAGATTTTTTGATCACGGGTGTAGGATAGTTAGGAGCCGCTAGGTTCAGGCTCAGTAGTTTGTCTTCTTTGTTAAAAGTGGCAATGGAGCTGCAGTTCCTGCGCAGATGTAGAAATTGGCCATAGGGAAGGGTATCCCAGAGTGCCTTTGGGTGATGGCTGTCGTAAGATAGTAGGGTGTTATAATCCGTCTTTTTTAGGTCGAGCGTAAGAGTACAACCTCTTGTATACTTCACTATGCATATATCTCTGTGGGCCCGTGTTACGTCGTTTTCTCCTTCTGTGCCTGGTTTATTATTTATTTTTCCTTGCCCGTGGTAGTGTTTTCCTTCCTGTTTGCCTGCCTACCTCGCCGCCCTCCACCTTCCCTCCCCGCTCCCGCCACCACCGCTGACCCCGCCCCTTTTTTCTTTCTGTTCCCTCCCCGCTCCCGCCTCCCAGCTGCTCCGCCCACCCGCGCACTTGGCCTTAAATGGCGACCGTGCGACGCAGGTGAGTGTGACCCACTTGTGGGACACCCCCGCGCCGCACGGCCACCAGCTGTGTGGAAAGTGAGCCCATAATTCTAACGATGCCCAGGCTGCTGGCGCAAACCGCCTCTCAGTTCCCATTCTGAATAATTAGCAAATAAAGAGACGGGCGCTGGGAGCAGGAATCAAGAACAGAGTTTATTACTCATGAGGAGAGCATGTCATTTCGGACACGAAACACAGTGTCTTTCGGGAGGTGCTCTAACAAGTGAGCGTGAGACTCCGGCTTTTATACATTTGCAGAACATTTGATGATACAATCGGGTCAATGTGTCGCAAAAGGGAAACATTCCTATTATCCTCGTGATGATCCTATTCCACATACATTCACAATGGGGACCCTTGACCTGCTGATAAGAGGGGAGGGCAATCATGCAGCTGAGTGTGTCGTAGGATGTGTGCGCCTGATCATGGCCCAGGGGGTGGGGTGGCTAGGCATACAATAAGGGCAGTAAATGGTATCTCCTGGCTTAGGCGATGGCCTCGGACATGTGTGGTCAGCCGGACTCGGGGGAAGGGGTCATCAAAGGAGTGGTATTCATGTCTGCGTGGACAATCGAGCGCGGAGGGAGGGCTCGTCAATAGAGGGGCATTCATGGAAGGGAAGGAGGTGCTGGTCAGGCGCGGCCGTGACTCTCAAGGACAAGGCTTTGCGAAAGAAGAGGGTTTATGACTTGTTCATGTGAGGAGAGGGAGGGGGGACGGGGTGCGTGCAGGGCCAGAGCCGCGCAGAGAGAGAGGGAGAGAGAGAGATCTTACGACCTGTACATGGGGGAACAGGGGCAGCCAGATACAACTGGGGGGGGGGGCCATGTCAGCTGAGGCGAAGGATGCTTCTTCGAGAGGGAGATGGGGAAGGCCTGGGTCAAGCAGGAGGGTTACCTTTCACATCAGGGTCGCGCAAAGGGAGCGGGTTTCATGGCCTATACATGAGAGAGGGGGTGCAAGTTACGCGCAGGAGGGAAGCTGGGGATTCCAATGGGTAAAAAGGCCATGGTGCCTAGAATGGCTGTACATATGCATAGGGGTACGGGTTCTTACTGGCAGGGTGATACGGTCAATAATTTACAGTATCCATGGTACCCACAGGGAGAGGAGTGGGAGAAGAAGTGAAATGAATGCTGTCTATGTACATCGAATTTGTCAGATTTCACAGTCGCCCCTTTTTACATAGCAGCAATCATTTTTACAGCTGATGACATTACGGGCAGGCAAGCATCGATGACGAATTAGCACTTTGTCGATACTAACATGTGGCGTACAATCATAGACAGTTAAGGTGAAGGGAAGAATGCAGTACATACGAAATTACATTTTCGGTGTGTTCCTAACAGTTAAACGCATTACATAGCACAAGGCTTTCTGACTTAAAAAATGTGACCAATGAACAGTTTTGAGTTGAGAGCGGAATTCAGTCCAATGCACAGTATTTCTTCGTCACAGTGTCTTTTTATCAGCGAGCCATCACTGGTAGGCTCTAATCCGGGTACTTTCGGTGGCGCTGTTGAGCACCGGCGATGGAGCTACGGGTCCAGCTCGGTTCCATCCTCACGCGTTGCAGGGTGCGGTCAGTCCTCTGCTGTTAGACCACAGTCCTGTTCCCTAAACAGTCCATTTGGCGGTGCCTTATGCTCGGCACCTAGAGTTCTATGGCAACACCCTCTTCCCATAAAATTGCAGTTCTTTCCTTTGGCAAAAAGTCACGTGGGAAGGTGGGTGGATGTCGTTCAAACAGTCAATGGGAGAAAGAGTAAGCGGAGTTGGGTCAGAGTTCCTGGGACACACAAAAGGGACCAAGGGAGCAAAGGATAACAAGCAGGCAGGCCCATCAATCGGGCCCAAAGAAGGGGGACGGAGACTCCAGGCACACGTGGGTTAGCAGACGGAGGGCTTCAGGGCAGCCCGTCATTTTTCATTTTCCACGTCGAAAGTGCTGTCTCGTCCGTATCTTATTGCTCTGCAGCTCCACCTTCGGTCGAGGTCACACGTGTCCCAAGATCTGTAGCCAGGCTGTACGTCACATCCGACCCATCTCCTTCGGTGATCGTGCATCTTTGAATGAGTACAAGACAGTGTTTTAGAGAAATGGCAGAAGAAGATATCTACGCATGTGAATTCCTCCCTCAATTTTTCGCATTTGAGTTCTTATGGTCATTGGTCACAGTCAGAGGTCTATTACCAAGCAGTGCATGTGTCAGCATTCCTACTGGGTTGATGGCAGGTATATTCATTGTCCTATTTATAACTTATGCGAGGATAAATGACATTTCCATCAACTGTGCGTTACATTGCATTCAAGATTACAGAGCATTTCCCTTCAGGACTTGGCTAACATTTTCGGACAGGGCGGGGATGTTATCGTCGAGAATCGGGCAAAACAACATTTCCTCATGGGTCAGCAGCTACCCATGGTCATTATGTTTATACCTGGGACAACGGAAGCGGTTCTATCAAAAAGTGGGGCGGGGATGCTTCAGGCGCTTGCGCTTGGGTGCAAAGGGGTGGGGCAATCTGGGTATTGGGTGCCAATCTAGATGTTGGCGTTCGTCCCTGAAGAACAGACATAGGATGCCATTGACATACAGTTCCCCTATAAATGGCCTGATTTGGGGGACTTTAGTCGTCTTACCTGTCCTTTCCTTCTTAGGCAATTCAAGTTCGTTCATTTTGCAGAAAGGAGAGGCAGTAACATGGCAAGATACAGTCATTTTAGTTTTGGTCAATTTCGCTGAACACCTTCGTGTTCAAATACGTATCAAATCGGAGTGGTGCCGGTGGGGCACAATTTTACCAAAAAGATGGACAGAAAATAGGGAGGCTCTCAAAGAGAGTGAGAGTCGTCCGCAGTCTAAACGAGCCATTCGGTACACGTATGACATGTAAGGAGAGAGAGAGAAAGAAGGGTGGAGAGAGAGACGTGTACGAAAATAGGTCATTTAGTGCGTTCACAACACGGAACAGCAAAGGTCAGGTAACATGCAGATATAGACAGAGGGGAGACATATATTCGTACGTTACACACACACAAACTCAGACAGGGAAGACGGCACATGTATTACACATAGACAAGACATTCACAACAAGACGGGAAACAATTGTTAGTCCACAACATCTGCTTTTTATATATATATCCTACATATCTTTACTATCCTATTTATCTACGTGCTTAGCTCTTTCTGCCTTTCCCCCCTTTTTCTTCTCGTTTGTCACGCCTGTGAGCGTTCCCAATTACCAATACTCACACCTCCGTTGGCTGATCGGAAATTAACCTGGTCATGCTAGTTACCCATGGTTGGATCTTAAACCATTTTTCTGTTCCCTCCTGTGGTGGGAAGTTCTCCAGGCTGAGGCAACGGCAAGTATTGATCGGGAAAACAGTCGGACAGCTTGGCTATATCTGCAAGAGTGTGAGAAAGGGAGTAGTGCATTTTGAACATCGGCGACATTTCTAACTTCCTAGACGGGTGGCGCCGTGGCAACCCTTATACGTACAATTTTCTTTTTGTCCTTTCCCTACCTAGTCAAAACGTCCAGTCATTTCATCTAACGCGTCTTTTCTAGTCAAATTTATTTTTGTCACTCAGTACCTGTCCAGTCTCTATGTCAGTCCATCCTCTCAGTCGCTATGTCCTAAGGAAGAACAGTCATGTTAAGTCTACGTCTTTTCTTTTAAGAACCTATCGTTATAACGACTTCACACATATTCCCTCTTTTCCTTTTTCGTCGGTGGTCTGACCGTCGCTCTTCCACACTTCAGCCGACGTTCCGACGTGACCTGCAGAAGGGAGGGAAAAGAAGGGGTGGGGGTGGCAGCATTCAAAGTACATCAGCATGTAGTAGCCCGAAAATGTTTTTACTTACCACATACTCGACCCATCTTCACGTACCGCCTTTCTTTACCATCTCGGCGTTTAAGCCCAGATTTGACCAGAGAGGTCAGACAGATAATCGTTGACGATCTGTGCGACATGAGCTACTTGGTCGTAACCTCTTTTGATCGGGTACAAGGGTGGCGGCCAGGTGGCATTTCTGTGGTGTCGTTTCAGGGCTTCTAAAGCACCTTTCCGGCTGCCTGTCACACATAGTGTGGCTGCTAAATATCGGGTCCTTTTTAACCTTTAGCCTTCATCATACTTTCTCGTTGCTCATAGTAGTAATTCATTCAAAACTCATTAATGCAATCCGCTACAATGGTGCTTTCGTTTCCAAAATACCTTTAATAAAAGAGGGTTGACACATAAATACAGGCCTACAACCCGGTGGGCTAGCCACGGAGCAGATTGGAACTGTGCATGGGAAGAACGAAGCTAGTGGCAGTTCATTGTATAAAGTGCGGCAGTGCAATAAAATCATATTAAACTCTCCTACAGAGCAAGCATGATGCATGTCAGTAATTCATCTTAAATACGTTCATAAATACATCGTCCAATGATCATTCATTTATACCAATTCATTTCCCAACTCATAAACAGTACCCACCCTTAAGTCAATTCATTGTTCAAACACATACTCAATACCCTTCATATTTACTTTCATTATCCAAACGTTATATATATCTCGGTGTGAAAAGGTTGCGCGATCAGGGTGCAACAAAGTTCATTAAAAACGTCACATTTCGCGTCGGCGCCATTTTGGGTGGGGTCAGGCGAGTTCTAGCATAGTCAGAGTGTCTCTAGTCTCGCAAGGTTGGCCCAGAACTTTCCATTGGCAGTTCAGAAAGTCTCGTGCAATGTGGTTAACAGTCTAACAATATGGACCATGAGTCAAAGAGTGGGAAGGGCGGCAACAATTTTCCTACCGGGTCATTCTGGTGTTCCTCCGGAACTGAACAAGCTTGTGCCGTGGCGGTATCTTAGCCATTTCCGATCCGAGTCTGGTGCCGGCAGGAGCAGCACCGCTGTCGTGGTTCCCAGCAAAGGGGACGGGGGCACCCATGCAGGGGGTCGGGGGCCCCCCGGCTCTTATAGAATCTTCAAGGTCGAGGAGAGGCGATATGGAGCGTGTGCCCGTCCTGGGCAGAGGACCTCTTTTTGATGTTGACCCTTAAGCGAAGAGCGTTGGGGTGTCGCTGGAAGCCTCCACCTGGAGGGAGGTGGGGGAGGGCCGTTCGCGGCATCTCCCCCTTCCAGCGACCCTGCGCCGTTCCCCGGCTCCATAGTTTTCGACATCGGCCGTGCCAGCCATTGATGATGGGGGGGGGTGGTCGGCGGCTGAGGCAAGACAGCCCCCCCCCTCCCTTTTTGACGTGTGGCGGGACTACCTGATTCTCCAGGGAGCTTGAAATGTGGCGGGACTGCCTGTCCCTATGCAAGCGGCGGCGAATTTGGCATGTGGCGGGACTATCTGATCTGCCGCCGTTCTTGCCTTGGCTTCGGCTCTGGACCAGCAGATGATGGCATGCGGCGAATTTGAAATGTGGCGGGACTACTTGATTCGCTGTCGTTTCGCCTTGGCTCCGGCCCTCAATAGGAGCCGGATCGGGTGAGAGAGAGGGGTGGTCGGCGGCCGAGGCAAGACAGCCCCCTCTCTCCCCGCGGCCTGCAGGGCGGCAGAAGGGAGAAGACGGAGAGGTCCTTGTCATCCTTTTTTGGACCGCCTGCCCAACATCGTCTCCTTCTGACCGTGGGCAGGCGAGTCCCTCGTGCCTTCAGGCCTCGCCTTCCGGATGGGCGTAACCGCGGGCCTGCTGCACTTCGGGAGCTTCCGGAATGGGGGTAGGTACCTATTGAGTTGTTTCTATTTCATGTGACCGTTATTTGGGCGGGGCGGGCAATGAGGCAGACATGTTGGGGACAGGAACAGGCAGTGAAGCCTAGCTACCTCGTGGCTATGTTCTGATATCGAATCTTTTCGCCTTTTTACATTTCTTATTACGAACTACTTCTAATGTTTCTTATTTTTGGTGAAGTCAAAAGCTCATCAGGGGGGTTACTGACTTAGCCTGATTTCCTTTTATTTTTCTTTCTCTTCCTTAGCGTGTTTCGAGCTAAAGCTTTTTGTTAGTAGGGAACGGTGATCACTTCATTTTTTTTATGTGTCCTTTTCACTAGGGGGGGGTACATCTGGACGGACCAGACGAGTCCCCTCCAATAAATGGTCCGGGGTGGAACGAGATTATCGATCAAAAGGGGAACATATATTCCTTCATTAGGGTATCATCCTGGACAGACCGAGCGATGTACTTCCACTTACTAGGGTAGCCTCCTGGACGGACCAGTCGGTCTATTTCTATTAAATGGCCCATGAGTAGAGAGCATATGTCCTCCATAAGAGTAGTCTCCTGGGCGGACCATGCGAGCTACCCCACAATAACCAACCAGTGGGGAGTGGGTAGGACTGACGAATTCACAAAGGGGCATAACCTACCCTTTTCTACTTGCAAAGACTAGACAGAGTGTTTCTATTTTACGTTGTTTGCAAATAGAAAATACCTCAAACGAAACAATTCCTGGAACAACAATGTCCAGGCAACCAACCAATCAGTGGGGAGAAAAACAGGCATGACGGATTACAACGGGGACAAATGTCTGCATTACCTGCCCTTCGCTATCCATAAAGGGAACAGAATATTCCTATTCATCTCTGTTTGTGGACAGGGAAGATCTCAAAGAGCAACAATCGATTATTAATCGACTTCAAACAATTCAGTGGGGAGAAAAGTAGGCATGACGGATTACAACGGGGACAAAAGTCTGCATTACCTACCCTTCTCTATCTGCAAATAGGGACGACGTTCCTATTCGCCGCTGTTTGCAAACAGAGAATGTCTCGTTCTCACAAGAGAACCAATATGTCAAGTAGCCCTCAAAGCTAAATGAACCAATACCAACCAATACAATATCAGTATACAAATACCGATTTCAATACAAACAATCAATCAATCAGGTGGACAGGGCCACCCTACCAATCAGGTGTAAAAACACCCTACTTAATCTTACCCGGACCGGACCATACGGACAGTTCTTCGACTCCTTCCTCCAGCGCCCGATCGTTCTCTTACTCCATGTAGCATTCCTGTGGGTTTCCAGTCAGGACAATAGGTCACTCAAGAGAGGTCCGTTCAGAATTGGTGAAGTTCTGTCGATCGGCAGCCGGGCTAGGGCCCTCTCAAGGCAGGCATACCCCGATCATTTTAGACGTTCACTTTTTCGTCTGGATCTCTCTTACCGAACCCTATGTCACTGATGGACCCCGCGTTGGGACGCCAATTGTGGAAAGTGAGCCCATAATTCTAACGATGCCCAGGCTGCTGGCGCAAACCGCCTCTCAGTTCCCATTCTGAATAATTAGCAAATAAAGAGACGGGCGCTGGGAGCAGGAATCAAGAACAGAGTTTATTACTCATGAGGAGAGCATGTCATTTCGGACACGAAACACAGTGTCTTTCGGGAGGTGCTCTAACAAGTGAGCGTGAGACTCCGGCTTTTATACATTTGCAGAACATTTGATGATACAATCGGGTCAATGTGTCGCAAAAGGGAAACATTCCTATTATCCTCGTGATGATCCTATTCCACATACATTCACAATGGGGACCCTTGACCTGCTGATAAGAGGGGAGGGCAATCATGCAGCTGAGTGTGTCGTAGGATGTGTGCGCCTGATCATGGCCCAGGGGGTGGGGTGGCTAGGCATACAATAAGGGCAGTAAATGGTATCTCCTGGCTTAGGCGATGGCCTCGGACATGTGTGGTCAGCCGGACTCGGGGGAAGGGGTCATCAAAGGAGTGGTATTCATGTCTGCGTGGACAATCGAGCGCGGAGGGAGGGCTCGTCAATAGAGGGGCATTCATGGAAGGGAAGGAGGTGCTGGTCAGGCGCGGCCGTGACTCTCAAGGACAAGGCTTTGCGAAAGAAGAGGGTTTATGACTTGTTCATGTGAGGAGAGGGAGGGGGGACGGGGTGCGTGCAGGGCCAGAGCCGCGCAGAGAGAGAGGGAGAGAGAGAGATCTTACGACCTGTACATGGGGGAACAGGGGCAGCCAGATACAACTGGGGGGGGGGGCCATGTCAGCTGAGGCGAAGGATGCTTCTTCGAGAGGGAGATGGGGAAGGCCTGGGTCAAGCAGGAGGGTTACCTTTCACATCAGGGTCGCGCAAAGGGAGCGGGTTTCATGGCCTATACATGAGAGAGGGGGTGCAAGTTACGCGCAGGAGGGAAGCTGGGGATTCCAATGGGTAAAAAGGCCATGGTGCCTAGAATGGCTGTACATATGCATAGGGGTACGGGTTCTTACTGGCAGGGTGATACGGTCAATAATTTACAGTATCCATGGTACCCACAGGGAGAGGAGTGGGAGAAGAAGTGAAATGAATGCTGTCTATGTACATCGAATTTGTCAGATTTCACAGCTGCTGCGTGTGCCCCTTCGCCTTGCCCTCTGCCTCGCTGCCTGCCTCGCTGCCGGTTCTCTCGGCTGTTGTTTGTTTTAGTTTTTTGCCTTGTTTTGACCTCCACTTGTGCCTGTTTTGCCTGTCAATTTCTGCCCGTGTTACGTCGTTTTCTCCTTCTGTGCCTGGTTTATTATTTATTTTTCCTTGCCCGTGGTAGTGTTTTCCTTCCTGTTTGCCCGCCTACCTCGCCGCCCTCCACCTTCCCTCCCCGCTCCCGCCACCACCGCTGACCCTTTTTTCTTTCTGTTCCCTCCCCGCTCCCGCCTCCCAGCTGCTCCGCCCACCCGCGCACTTCGCCTTAAATGGCGACAGTGCGAACGCGCAGCGGTCATGCGCAGCGGGCGCGCCGATTGTGCGCCGAAGGCGCGCCAAAGGTAAGCCCGTCTACGCCCATCCGCGCCTGGACCGCGCCCAGTGCCAGGACCCCTGGCCCTCGAGGACCCCGACCGACCCGCCTGACGTACACCGCCGCCACCCTCATCGCACTCAACACCGGCCGAGTCCCGGGATGCTGCAGAGCCACCCCACGACGCATCCACGGACCCTTCAGCTGCCACACCTGCAAGTTCACCTGCATCAGGACCTGCCCGACACCAACACCCACCAAGCCGAACACCAGCAGCACCCACCTCAAGTGCATCCTGCTCAACACCCGCTCCGTCCACAGACACGCCATCGAACTCTGGAACCTCCTCGACACCACAGCCCCTGACGTTGCCTTCATCACGGAGACCTGGATGAACGCCGCCTCAGCGCCCGACATCGCCATCGCAATCCCGGAAGGTTACAAGATCACCCGGAAGGACCGCAACACCAACCAGGTGGGAGGAGGCATCGCCATCATCCACAAGAACACCATCCGCATCACGACCAGCACCGACAACACCCCACCCTCCGCCGAACACCTGCACTTCCAGATCCACACCGACCCAAAGACCACCCTCAGAGGCACCCTGATCTACCGACCTCCGGGACCACGCACTCAATTCAGCGAGGACATCGCCGACTTTGTCAGCCCGCACGCCCTCCCCTCCGCTGACTACATCCTCCTGGGGGACTTCAACTTCCACCTGGAGAACAACAACGACTGCAACACCAGCACCCTGCTCGACAACCTCGCCAACCTCGGACTCAAGCAGCTGGTGTCCACCCCCACCCACCTCGCCGGACACACACTCGACGCCATCTTCTCATCCAGCAGAGACATCGCCTTCAGCCACGCCACAGAACTCCACTGGACAGATCACAGATGCATCCACTTCACCTTCAGAAGAACGACGACCCACCACCACCAGCAACAGGTTGCCCGAAGAAGCTGGAACAAGATCACAGCCGACCAGCTCGCCGCCTCCCTGAGCCAGCACCCTCCGGCCAGTTCAGCGAACCCCAGCCAGGCCGCCGACAACCTCACGAAGTGGATTAGCAACTGCGCAGACGAACTCGCCCCACTGAGGACCCCGCCCAGCAGACCCGGCAGTAAGAGAGCCCCATGGTTCACTGACGAACTCATGAGCTCCAAGAAGAACTGCCGAGCCCTCGAGAAAGCCTGGAGAAGGGAACCCACGCCGGACAACAGGACCACCCTCAAGCTCGCCACCCGGAAACACCACCAACTGATCCGCATCGCCAAGAAAACGGCCTTCAAAAACCGACTAGACAACAACGCACACAACTGCAAGGAACTCTTCAACATCGTGAAAGAGCTCTCCAACCCCAACGCCGGAAACAACGACATCACCCCTTCGCAAGACCTCTGCAACTCCCTCGCTTCCTACTTCCACAACAAGATCGCGGACATACACGACAGCTTCAGCACTCAACCGACGCACGCCACGACCGCAGGACCTCCACCCACCACCACCCTCCGCGCCTGGACCCCGGTCAACACCGAAGACACCGTCCACACGATGAACTCCGTCCACTCCGGATCTCCTACCGACCCCTGCCCGCACCACGTCTTCAACAAAGCCGACGTTGTCATCGCACCCCACCTGCGGGACATCATCAACACCTCATTCGACACCGCCACCTTCCCCGAGAGCTGGAAGCACGCCGGACTCAGCGCTCTACTGAAGAAACCTACAGCAGATCCCACCGAACTCAAGAATTACCGCCCCATCTCGCTCCTCCCGTTTCCAGCCAAAGTCATCGAGAAGACCGTCAACAAACAGCTGGCCGCCTTCCTCGAGACGAATGGATCCCTCGACCCATCGCAGTCCGGTTTCCGTACCAACCACAGCACCGAGACCGCCCTCATCGCCGCCACCGACGACATCCGAGCCCTGATGGACAGCGGGGAAACAGCGGCCCTCATCCTCCTAGACCTCTCCGCGGCTTTCGACACGGTCTGCCACCGCACCCTAGTGCAGCGCCTCAGCAACGTCGGAATCCAGGAGAAGGCACTGGAATGGATCGTCTCCTTTCTCGACGGAAGAACACAAAGAGTCCGCCTACCACCGTACAAGTCAGAGGCCACCAAAGTCATCTGCGGCGTCCCTCAAGGATCCTCACTGAGCCCGACTCTCTTCAACGTCTACATGAGCCCCCTCGTGGCCATCGCACGCCAACACAACCTCAACATAATCTCCTACGCCGACGACACCCAGCTGATCCTCTCCCTGACCAACGACCCCGCCACCACCAGAGCCAACCTACACGAAGGGATGAGAGAGGTAGCCGAGTGGATGACGACGAGCCGCCTGAAGCTGAACACAGATAAGACGGAGGTCCTCATCCTGGGCTCCTCGCCCTCCGCCTGGGACGACTCCTGGTGGCCCCCCGCCCTGGGCACCGCACCCAAACCGACGGACCACGCACGCAACCTGGGTTTCATCTTGGACTCCTCCCTCTCCATGACCAGGCAAGTCAACGCCGTCTCCTCGTCATGCTTCAACATCCTGCGCATGCTGCGGAAGATCTTCCGGTGGATCCCCACAGAGACCAGGAAGACCGTCACCCAGGCCCTCGTCACCAGCCGACTGGACTACGGCAACGCACTCTATGCCGGAACCACAGCCAAGATCCAGAAGAGGCTCCAGCGCATCCAGAACGCCTCAGCCAGACTCATCCTCGACATCCCACGACACAGCCACATCTCCGGACACCTAAGAGACCTGCACTGGCTCCCGGTAAACAAGAGAATCACCTTCCGCCTCCTTACCCACGCACACAAAGCTCTCCACGACCAAGGCCCGAGCTACCTCAACAACCGAATCAACTTCTACGCTCCCAAACGCCTCCTCCGATCCGCCAGCCACGCCCTCGCCGCCGTCCCACGCATCCGCAGAGCCACTACAGGAGGAAGGTCCTTCTCCTACCTGGCCGCCAAGACCTGGAACTCCCTCCCGGCCGACCTGCGCCTGACCCAAGACCACCTCTCCTTCAGGAAGCAGCTCAAGACCTGGCTGTTCGAGCAGTAGCGGCACCCCCCCCCCCCCAAAGCGCCTCGAGGCCCTACGGGTAGGTAGCACGCTCTATAAATGTCTTTGATTGATTGATTGATTGGGCCAAATGCCATTCCTTGCTTCTCATTTGTTTGCTTCAATGTCCTTTAAAAATCCTTGCTTAGTAGTGGCCAGTCCTGCCTCTTTGTCTCTCCTTTTTCCTCCAAGGATCAGGGACTTAGTACAATATCATTACGCTGGGTTCTGTTGATCTGCTTGTGGGGGGACTATTTTATTATATTTTAAACCTTGTGTTACACTGTGGCTGCTTACATTTTATAGCAGCATTAACCCTCTCAGTACCTTCCATGTGGCTAGCATTCGTTTGTATTCTTCCCGAATACAGCTCCCAGGCTGGCTTGGAATGCAAGCAATAGGACCAGTTACGATACAGACAGACACATTCATTTTTGGATAGGCACGGGTCAATTGTTATTTTTCCAAAATTACCGATGTTGAGCCCACGTCAATGCTCGTTTTTCTTGTTCATTTGTCTGGGCTCCTGTTTTAAGCTTCTAGGGTTTGCCTTTTCTAACGTGCACAGCCGACATATACCATTTCTCCTGTCCCCCAATCACCCTCATCTCACTGTTCACTGTGACTGAACTTGCTCTCCTGTCCGAGGCTTTCATCTCTACAGCCCTCCTCCATTCTCACCCACTTCCCTTGTGCTGTATCCTCAGCGCAGCTTGCTCACTGGTAATAGCAGGGGCACTAGATGAAGCCGCATCTGCAGCCGAGACCGTCCCTCCCTCCCTCCGTGCCTGCCATAAAGCACAGCCCATCCTGCACCGAGGGCCCCTGCAGATGAAGGTGAAGCCGGGGTCCTGCTACAGCACTGCACGCAGAGAGCTCTTTTTTACTAAGGACTTTCAAACAGGCTTTATTTGATGACACTCGTGAAACAAACGCGATACCAAAGGGGATGATGGACGGAGCATTGGAGCAAATCAAACACTCACCCCCACTCAACTGATCTGGGTTTAATCCATCATCATTCATTAGCTCACTCCACCACCCCAATTCAGACATGGCCATATGCAAATCAGTCTGACCCTGAGCCTCATGGGAACAGTCCAGCCCGAACTGCCAAGCCATGTCTTCCCTGGACCGGAATCAAGCATCCTAGGACTGGTTTCTGGCTAATCAGCCAGGCGGGCTTGAATCCAGTGGCAAATTGAGCAAGAGACCCACGTCTGGGCATACCCTGCCAACTTAGGGTGAACAAAGCGATACCAAAGGGGATGATGGACGGAGCGTTGAAGCAAGTCAAACACTTACCCGCAGTCAACTGATCTGGGTTTAATCCATCATCATTCTTTAGCTCACTCAGCCACCCCAGTTCAGACATGGCCATATGCAAATCAGTTTGACCCTGTGCCTCATGGGAACAGTCCAGCCCGAACTGCCAAGCCATGTCTTCCCTGGACCGGAATCAAGCATCCTAGGACTGGTTTCTGGCTAATCAGCCAGGCGGGCTTGAATCCAGTGGCAAATTGAGCAAGAGACCCACGTCTGGGCATACCCTGCCAACTTAGGGTGAACAAAGCGATACCAAAGGGGATGATGGACGGAGCGTTGAAGCAAGTCAAACACTCACCCTCAGTCAACTGATCTGGGTTTAATCCATCATCATTCTTTAGCCCACTCAGCCACCCCAGTTCAGACATGGCCATATGCAAATCAGTTTGACCCTGTGCCTCATGGGAACAGTCCAGCCCGAACTGCCAAGCCATGTCTTCCCTGGTTCGGAAACAAGCATCCTGGGACCGGTTTCTGGCTAATCAGTCATCATCAGCCAGGCTAGCTTGAATCCAGTGGCAAAGTGAGCAAGGGACCCACGTCTGGGCATGCCCTGCCAACTTAGGGCGAACAAAGCGATACCAAAGGGGATGATGGACGGAGTGTTGGAGCAAATAAAATACTCACCCCCAGTCAACTGATCTGGGTTTAATCCATCATCATTCTTTAGCTCACTACACCACCCCAGTTCAGACATGGCCATATGCAACTCAGTCTGACCCTGTGCCTCATGGGAACAGTCCAGCCCGAACTGCCAAGCCATGTCTTCCCTGGACTGGAAAAAAGCATCCTGGGACCATTTTCTGGCTAATCAGCCGTCATCAACCAGGCTAGCTTGAATCCAGTGGCAAAGTGAAACTGACAGCAATTTACCTAACAATACCTCCTTCAGAAACACATCGGATATTTTAGGTCTCGCATAGGCAGCGCATGCACTGCTTCTACGAGGCATCAAGTAGTCAGTATTGGTGGTGAAAAACCATCCATTGCGTTTATATTGGTTTTTTGTCTTGCCATTGGTTAAATCTGGCATTGCTCTTTTTATGTAGCTCATTGATTGGCTGGTGGTCCGAAACGAGACTTCCATTTGGCTTCCATTTTGCAGGAAGCAGCACCGACCAACTACAGTTTAGTTCCGCTGCTCTGCATTATCTATTCATTTAGGAACTACTTTCCTGTTTATTTTGCACCGCCGTTCACCACCAGCTGCCGAGTTTGGAAGTGTTGGCTTTAACGTTTTTAGTTTCCTGTACCCCCCTCCCATGGGCTGTGTTCTCCATCCTCCCGCCCCCTTTCCTGTTGACCGTGTTCCCATTCCCTATGTTCCCACCCCCCTCCCACTGTCCGTTGTCTCGCAGCTTGTGGCGGCCATGGATGCTCGCGCTTGTTTCATTATTCTCATTTTTTTAAGAAGTGCAGCAGCCCCCCCTAATCAATTAAAGGCTGTGCCTTTCTTTTCCGCTCCCTTTCCCCTGCTGCCGGTTGTCTCACAGCTTGTGGAGGCCATGGAGGCGCGTGCTTGTTATTTTAAGCAGCTTCTGTACTGTCACCTCAGACCGCGGGTGCTGGGAAGGTAGGGTTTGCATGGCAGCTGATGGCCAAATGACTTGGTCAGTCGGGGTAGTGATTCTCTGCGGAAAGGCCTGCAGGATAGTTGTATGGACCCTATAGGTTGAGTAGTGTGAAGGCACTAGAACGGTTTACCTGCCCGTGCATCATCATTGTGCATGTGTGCAGCTTATCAGATGTTCGTGACACAGATGTTCATAACACAGTCTATGAGGTGAGTAAGAGAGCAGCTTGTATTAGTTAACCCTGGGCGAAGCACTACCCTACGCTTGCGTAGTTTGTGAAGTTTGCGCAACTTCGCACTACGCGAGCAGCACGTAGCACAGTGCGAACACGCGTAGTGCAGCGTAGCGGTCATTTTTTGCTTGTTCGCGGTCCCTAACGCCATGTTCGCGACCGAGAGCAAGCAAAATAACATCCCGGCGAGATTCTCAACGCGGGGAGGTCAGGTTTCTCATTGCGCGTGGTTGCGCATGCTCGCGACCACTCGCAATGAGAAACTACCAGTTCGCATTGAGAAAGCTGCCGCTCGAGTAAAAATCTGCTCGAGCAGAAGAAAAATACAGCTCGCACTGTGCAAGATGCCGTTTTCAATGATTGCACAGTGCCGGATGCTTGTCCGCACTGTGCAATCATTGAAAACGCATCTTGCACAGTGCGAACATGCTACTACGCAGCTCGCGTGGTGCTACGTGAAGTTCGCGTTGTGTGAAGTGCACTTCACGTAGCTTCGCTTAGCGCTACTTCGTGAACTACGCCCACCCTTAGTTTTAGTGAGGAGCAATGACTGGATGTGCTGTTCTAGGCTTCTACTCTTTGTGCGTTATTAGTTGCGCTGTGACAGTGTTTTTATTCAAAAAATTTTAAGCAGTGCAGCAGCCACCCCTAATCAACAAGAACGACAGTGCCTTTCTTTTCCTCCCTTTTTCCCGTTGTCCATGTTTCCGCCCCCCTCCCGCTGTCCGTTGTCTCTCAACTTGTTACAGTATGTATGCAGCACCAAGTATATATCTAATGTCAGTTGCAGCACCAATACCGTGCAGACCTCTTCTTGTTTCGGATTGTAGTCCAGAAGGGAGCTTCCAGACATGATGGACATGTGAAAGAATGGTAGGGCTGGAAACGAGTCAGACACTAATAGATAAGTACCAAAAGAGAGTTTTCAGGGCATATGCTTCAACGCACACACTTTTTATGGACACCTGATTTCTCTGCTGTACTTGCCCTCTATCTGTTTCAATTCAAGCCATGACTGAGCCCCCAGTGCAATACTCGTCATGAATTGTAAAATGAGTCTAATGAGCACCGCTCTAGTGAAGTGGAAAGCCAAGCAGAAACACCGCCCAATGGAGACTGAGAGGAATTTGCAGTAATATTACTCAATTTGGTAACAGTAAAACAAGCTCATAGCAGTTAACAGAGGTAACACACTAGAATCACAAACATCGTTTTGTCAGTTACTGTCACTGGAAGATTTCGTTTCCGCTTCTGTAGGGCGGTTGTGTTCTTTGGAAGAATGTCAGTGCCGTTAAGCGCTGGTTTGGGTTTTCACTTCGGCTCACAGCCCGCATATGTATGAACTGTTCACTCAACCTTTGCTCGCATTATGCTGTCCTGGTCCTTTTCTTTATTATGGAGGCGGTCAAACAGGCGCATGATTACAGCTCTTCTCTGACATTGATGGTAGTTAGGCTAAATAAACATAGCATAAAGAATGGCGTTTATTCGCTGTTTGTGGCGATTAGGTTCACAGGAAGAATAGAAATAAAAAAAATAAAAAAAGTCATTGAAATTCCATGGGCCGTTTAGTTTTGCCTTCTAGTTTGCATAGCTGCCAGGGTTTCAGATTGCTTATGTGTGACATTTTCATAATTTTATCTACTTATGCATGACCTTCGACGGCTGTGAGTGATATTTTCTTGCATGCAAAATCATAACTATGAATAAGAGGGAAATATATGCATCTCAAAAAAGGCACCTATTTGAGCAACAAGAACCTCTAAGAACAACTTAAAACTGCTGCAAAGCAGCAGAAATGGAAGGGCACTAACTTCACATGATGGTCTCCTAGTGATAAATAAATGCCAAATTGCCAGTAAGGTTTAACCGGTGTATTGAAGTAAAAGAGAAGTGCACCATAGCTGCAAACCCAGGGCCCCAGCGAACAAACAGCCAATGTTCTAGACTTCGAGTACAATCAGTACAGAGCTGTGTTTCGGTTTAATATGGCCCATACATGCTTGACTTCAGAGATCAGCGTATAGCCGCATATTAACCCTCTGCGCTACTTTATAATGAGTGAAACTGTCACCAAACTAAATCCTGACCTTGCACGACAAGAAACATCATTCACCAGTTATCTTGACATTTTTATTGTTGCTTGAAAACTCCTGGACACACAAGGAATTCAGCCCACTCTCTGGTGGTTTTAAGCCCATGTTATCTAAGCTACGTACAAGTTCCACAAGTAACAAAAAAAGATCTCTGTGAGAAAAACAAGCGTTTGCAATGTAATAGGTCTCGAATTTTCAAGAGTTTGAGCTATTGGCATTGTAAATGACAATGCTTATTATTTATGTGTTTTGAAAACCTGCAAGCGGTGCGTAAACACCCACTTTGTACTTATAGTTTCTGCTTATGAGAAGCACATAAATAAAAAGGATTGTCATTTTCAATGCCAATAGCTCACACTCTCGCAAATGCGAGACCTATTGCATTGCAAATGCTTGTTTTGTTTTGTTTCTTGGGCCTGTTAGCTTCTTACTCTTAATTCTGATGACATGGTGGGGAGGGGGTAATCTGTGGTTTGTCCCAGTATCGCCTCCAACGTTAGTGTTGAGCAAATTCTGAATCAGAGGGTGTGCTGTATTACTATTAAACAAAGACATTTCACTAGATATTTGGTGGATCTTGAGCTCTTTTGCAGATTGTTCATTCTTTACATTAGGCATCATACTGCTTCCCCCACTACGTTTACATCGGTAACAAGCATGTCTGGTATATGCTGTGTTTTATATATCTATGTATACGTAAAAAATATATACATTTCAGGGGAGTGCATATTTTCTGATATTCTAAACACTTCAATTATTAAAGAACTTTAGTTGTTTCACATTTTTACTTTTATACCACACTTTGCAAGTGACAAGCATTCAGCTCACTGAGCCACATTTCTTTCCTATGTTTAGATGGCTGGAACTTGGGTGGGACAATCTGGCCATTATTCATTTGTCCAGGATACGTTACCATAGGCTGTACATTTCCCTTAGTGCAGGCATTAAACCTGGACTTCTACTGATGTATTTTAAGCAAACAATGTTTTCCTAGTTACATGCACAACTATTTCACTAGTACTATTTACTTGGGCGTTAAGTTTATTTTTCAACGCTAAACGCATTTCAATTGTACTTTAGCTGATACATTTCAGGAATTATTTTCCTAGTAAGACGCATGCCAACATTTCTTTGTTTCTCCTATCCTCTTATTGTTTATTCACGTTTTTAGTTACATTTTAATGGCTGCACGTATTAAATTGTGGTGGCAAATGGTATAATTGTCTCTATAATCAACGTTATTTCTTTAATTGCTTGATATAGGTATGCATTCATATATTTGGAGCGTGTTTCTAACTGCATAATAGTCCCAATCACCGTTATTTATTTAATCTCCTCATATAAGTATTACTCTTAATTTTTTGCCAGCACGCACAACAAAATGTGACTTTAACAAAAAAATTCGAATTTGAACATTTAAATATACATTTGCAGACATTTCTCTGCCTCCATATAATTATTCTCATGGCAGCACACACTGCAACATAGTTAGTATTGTAATGTGCTTTTTTATGCACTTTCCTGGGCTGAATGCATTAAAACTGTGTATTTAAAGATATGTTACAACCATTGTTTAAGCATGCTTTTAACTAACTTTTTGCAATTACCATATTTACACCCACATTTTCTAAAAAATCCCTGTCTGCACAAATTTAAATGGGGGGAAACAATTCTTCTTGTATCATCACACACAGACTTTTGTTATTTATGTACCCATTTTCTAATATTACCATACCTGGTTATGTTTAATATATGCTGAGTTCTGTTGACAGCACACATATTAATATTATGTTTATTTTATTGTGCAGTTTGTAAGTGGTAAGTATTCAGCTCACTGAGCCACCTTTCTTTCCTGCGTTTAGATGGGTGAAACTTACTCTCCACTCATAACATCACGGTGCCCAAAACCTCTTTTAGCACCTTTTAACCTGCAAAAATATAAGGAACGCAAGGTGCACACAGCAATTAACATGGTTAGGTACTGAAACCTACCACTATTGCTCATGCTGAAATACGTTCTATTGCATTGAGATTGCATTTGGACAGTGCTTACTACTCCAAACGAGGCATCAAAGCACTTATGTTATTGCATGTTTCTAATTTTACACCACACTTTGTAAGTGGTAATTATTCAGCTCACTGAGCCATCTTTCTTTTCCATTTGGAAAAAATCCACGTTTACATTATAATACAAATACACAAACATTAAGGATTTATATGCTATTTTACAATATGTGAACAACACTATACAACATTTTTTTATGCAGCATAATTTTCTAAAAAGTTGTCCTTTCACCGGTATTTTAATTCCCCACATATGCAACAGTGTATTTTGTAACTGGAAAATATTCACATTACTAAGGCACCTTTCTTTCGCTTGCTACATGGATGCAAAAGTCTATTCCCGGTACATTTATCTTTGGTGGATTACCTAAGCCTCTACAACTAAAATATTGGATTGGAAGCATTGATTGTAGATATGTTTTGACCAGCCCCTGCAGTGTTAAGCCTACGAACCAGTGTATCAAAAATAACAACAACAAAAACAATATAGAAAAAACTTAAACACTTGCAGGGTGTGCAAGCGTGCACAGATGGATACTGGGGCCCCCTTTATATGCTGCTTTTGTGGCGCTGCCTTTCTAAGCACCTAACACAGCCTATAAAAAAGTAACATAACCAAAAAAGATTAAAAAACATAAACACTTGCACAGGTGCAAACGCGTGCACAAATGGAACAGCAGTGGCTGTTTTGTAATCCGCATAACACAACGGCCAGGGCACATTGTTTATGCAGGACTTGCTCTCTTTAGGTAGTTTCGGGAATGCGCATGTACATATACTTTTGGATATTGGCACATTATATCTGAAACCATAAGTGAAATTACTCTGTGCGGTACTCCACCGTTCCCGTAACTGCTTCCCACTTTCTATTCAAAATATTTCCAGGCACTTCTACAGATTCCAAACTATTTGTTTACGCCAACATAAACAGCTATATTTCATTCTTTATTGTAAACTTTCTTTATTTCATCAATGTCTCTCAGCACATATTTTAAGCGTGGTGCCCAGCTGCATTACAATACCCAGATAAAGCAACAGCAAAAAATTATAAAAAGACAAGTTACCTTTACAAATTTTAGATATAATACAGCTGTAAACTGGTGTTCTCTTTCCATGTTAAAATGGCGGGGGAAGCAGCTCTTTTGAGAGTCGCAATTAAGGAATGTTTAGAAATCGCTATTTTTTTTGCGATTTCTACATGCATAGCCTTTTGCTATTCCTTATCAGCGAATACTTATTTTTCGCTAATAAGGAATCGCAAATGGCATTGTTGATGCATCTATACCATAGCTCCTTCATTTCAAAGTCTCAGACAGTAATTTACTGTTGGCGTCACTTCAACATATGTTAATTCACAGGGGGGAAGTACCAGACTCTTGGAGAGGCTCGCTTTTACAACCCATCCACAAAAAAGGCCCAAAAACTGAACCTACCAACTACCGCTTGATCGCCCTGCTCGATATTGAGGGAAAAGCTTATGCCAGTACTATCTTGAGGGCCCTCGTAGACTGGACGAGCGCAGAAGGCATCCTTCCATTTTGTCAAACCGGTTTCAGACCAGGGTCTGCCACAGTCGACAACATCATCGCTCTTTCTTTCCTGGCACATCGCGCTCGGAAAAGCAAAAGCCTTCCCCATTTCGCATGCTTCATTGATTACTCGGCGGCTTTCGATGGGGTAGACCGTGCAATTCTGTGGAACAAGCTGGTCAAATGGAACATCAACCCGGTACTACTAAGAGCGATACAGTCCCTTTATCAAAATACATGGGTGCGAATTAAACTCTCGAGGGACCATGCATCAGCTAAGATCAACACAGACAGAGGCTTAAAACAAGGGTGTGTGTTAGCCCCACTATTGTTCAATTTATACACAGCGGACATGGAGAAGGCTCTGACTGGTGCTGCCCTGGCCACCCCAAAGATTGGTGGAAAAAAAATTCTTTTCATGCAATATGCTGATGACTTGGTTCTTTTTGACCACACGAGAATGGGGCTACAGAAGGTGCTGACGGCTCTTGCCAAGTATAACGACAAAAACAGGCTTGTAGCAAACCCAAGCAAGTCAAAAGTAATTATTTTTGGTCACTACCCTAGGAAGAAAGCAATAAAATGGAGACAGGCAACCTCCTTCTGGACTCCACGCAGCGGTACACCTATTTGGGCATTTGCTTCCAGGAATCGGGGCTTGCAAGCGCCCACCTTAAGTCTATCCAAGCCAAAGGTAAATCCATCACCTATGCCATTTGCAAGTTGCAAGCATCCTTACATAGCCCGTCCACCACGGCCATTAATAGAGTTCTCAAAGCCAAACTTATGCCGGCACTCAACTATGCTCTACAGGCATTTCCGGGCAAACTGAGCAACGAATTGGAAAAAATTTAGTGCAGAGCATACAAGAAAGTCTTCCATCTTCCAAGGTGTACTAGAAACACCCTTGTACGCCTGGAGTTCTCGCTCAACCAACAAAATCTGGAAGAGTTGGCTGCTCTAAGTAAATACTACTTATTAACAACGGCGGCACAGGAGAACACATTAAAGGCAGTCTTGAAATTTATTTTCACAGAGCTTGAGAACCCCTGGTCGGCCACCCTCCAAGTGGCTATTACCCAGCTCAAACTTGCAACGGACTCCTGGAACCCTGAATATGTCAAATATTTTGCCATCAAGAATGCAATAAAAAAACAAGTGCGTGCGCGGTCACGGGAACTGGATCTGGACTCCCTGAGTAGAAAAGACTTGCATAAGACCTTGTGCCTTCCGCACACCCAGCATACTCCCAAACATCATCTCACGCAGGCGGTGGGCCGTGCAGCCCTCCATAAGATTTTGGCTTACAGACTACACCCACTGCCCCTTAAAGAACTATATTCCTGTGGTCAGGCCAGCTTTGAAGTCCAGGTTTGCAGGCTTTGCAAGTACAAACGTGAGTCCTTGGCCCACCTTCTGTTCTGCTGCCCGGCCCTACGCCTGGCCCGTAGTCTTTACCTCAGGCCAGTATTAAGACAATCGGGGTTACGCACCGCAGAGGAAGGGATTACTCATCTGTATACCCTTGCCACGGTAAAGCACATGGCGGCCTTTGGAAAGTTCATCTTTCAAGCTCGGGCTAGGTTGATGGCTTCCACAGGCCGGTCTCCAGAGTCTTCGGTCGGCCTATGAAGCCTTGCCCTGCTTGCTCTGCACCTATGGACCTTTGCAATTTCCTTGATTTTAACTTTTGTAATGTTTTTACCTTTTGTATTTTGGTTTTATGTAATGGTTTTTAGTAACCAAACAAATAAATTCATTCATTCATTCATTCATTCATTCATTCATTCATTCATTCATTCATTCATTCATTCATATGTTAATTCACAGTACTTCACACTGTTTACAAGCTATTCACTATACAGCCCTTAGTTAGTTTTAAGAAACCTGATAGCATTCCTTCACAGGAAAGAACTATCAACACTGTAATACTTGTAACAAATGCTTCAGTTTCTTTTTCAGGGAAAAAAGGAAACACTATGGCAATGCCTTTTATTTATGTATTTTGAAAATCTGCAAGCTGTGCGTAAACACTCACTTTGTTCTTATAGTCCTTGCTTGCGAGAAGCAAGGCTGGCAGTAAAAGAGGCACAGTTACTGCCAGGCTTGCTTCTCAAAAACAAGGACTATAAGTACAAAGTGTGTGTTTACACACCACTTTCATGTTTTCAAAACACATAAATAAAAGGCATTGCCATTTACAATTTCAATAGCTCAAACTCTGCAAATGTGAGACCAATTGCATTGCAAATGCTTGTTTTTAATGTATTCGTTGAGAGATGGCCATTCCTAAGCCGGGTGGTGAGGTCCAAAAAGTTGATCCATTGATCCGAAACTGTACATGTGAACCTTAGAAATGGGATGAGTACATTTATCTATTCGTAAAAAGCATTGTAGGTCTTCTCTCCTCCCCTCCAGAAGATGATGATGTTGTCTATGAACCAGCGCCATGTCATGATCATGGTTGAGTACGGGTTGTTGTTGTGGATGTGGGCATGTTCAAACTCTGCCATGTGGAGGCAAGCCAAGCTTGGGGCAAAGGTGCTCCCTATGGATGTCCCCTAAATCTGGTGGTACAAGATATTCTGGACTAAGAAGAAGTTTTCTCACATTGCTATGGTTGCACACTCCATAATTAAGCTGACAGGCGTTTGTGAAGTCCAGTTTCTAGCTAATAGGCTAGCTTCTACAACAACCAAAGTAGCTTCCTGGGGGATGTTGGTGTACAACTCCTCCATGTCTAAGGTAAATGGTGTGTGATCTCAGCGCTTATGTGCAGAAAGTGATCGCAGAATTTGCTCAGAGGTTCCAAGAGCGATCCTATGCCTGAGACAATGGGGCGGCCAGGGGGTGGGAGGGTCCCTTTATGGATCTTGGGTAGGATGTAGAAATAGGGAACCCTCTGGTCCGTATTGATGAGGCACTGGCTTCATTTTAGGATAAACAGCCCTGAGATTTGGCCGAATCCACTAGGGACTTGATCATGGTGGAGAGAGTATCAGTAGGATCAGCTGTGAGGCGTCTGACTTCGGACAATTGGCGTAGACATTCATTATTGTGATCAGAGGTCATGAGAATCACAATCGCTCCCCCTTTGTCAGCTGGTTTTACGTTCCTGGAATGAGATATTCTGGGAACGGTCTTCTGGTATCGAATGCACGAATGTCTTTGAAGATGGCTTGCTCAAAGGTTAGAATTTTGTGTGGTGTCATCCCCTCATGCGGGGTGAAGGTTGGTAGGGCTTCTGAGGCCTGTGTCCACTTCCATGTGTTTTTTTTTGCCCTCATTTATCAAATTATGCTCAGAATTCAGGAAGGCCAAACCTAACCAGACCACAAAGAGGCAGTGAGGCACCCGGTTTCTCCATAAGGGAGGTGGGATAGGAATATCCTGGGCCCAGAAAAAATACCTCCTGGCTGGTTGGTAACACTGACTCCTCTGATACAGGTTCCGAAAAGAGCGGTGACCCCAGCACTGAAGCATCCTGTGTAGCATACAATTAATCATTGGACCATAAGGTTTCAAAAATAACTTGAGGATACACTATGCAAAAACTAAAGAGGGTAGATAACAGGGTTGGAAAGAAAGGCGAACGAGATGACACAAGTGAGAAGGATGCAGGGAGGGAAGGAGAAGGATTCCGTGCTCAATATGACAAGCTGGAGGCGTAAGACTTAAACCAGTTGTCCCATAGTTCCCAAATTGTGTTGTCTTGACTGGTTTATTAGCCCGGTCAAGATACGAAGTTTTTTGTGTAGAGTAAAGCCATTTGACCTCAGTGGGGGGGACAAGGAAGAATCCCCTTAACACAGAGCTCCCTGCATGCAAGGAGGATCAGGACAAAAATGAGGGCTTTATTCGTTTTACGAAGACCCCGGTTATCCACCCCTCCCAGGACCACTCCAACAATCACAAGGGCTAAGCTCACCTTAATCTCCTGGCCCACAATACCTGAGATGGTCTTACCCACTTGCTGCCAGAAAAGCTGGATAGACGGACACTGCCAAAACATGTTGGCCTTGTTCGCGTTGTTCTCTCCACACTTTGGGCACTTCTTCACTACTCGACTCCCCAGCTTTGATAGCTTTCGTGGCATCCAGTAGGCCTTGTGGACAGTAAAAAGATGGCTTTTCCTTAATGGAGCAGGTTTCACATTTACATACAGATGAGGCATAGATACTTTCCCTAATCCAGATCTCTGTAAATGGGTTTGGCATCTCTTCTCCATTTTTTAATTAGCATCCAATACCACTCTGCAACTTCTTTCCATAGAGTGGAGCGGGAGCAGATCGTAGCCACCAAATCAATGTTCCCTTTGCCCTTCTTCCCGAACGTTTTAACCCAGCTTAAAAATTGATAGTATTTGAATTTAGAGACTGAATTTTCAGAAATCTCTGAAAAACGTTGCCATGCAATTAGCTTAGCATCCTCAATGAGCTGCCCCCACCTGAAAATTCCACAGCCCGTAGCGGGATTGCAAGAGCATCTAATGAGCAATCTGAAGTGCCTGGAGAATCCCAGATGGGTGCTATGTCGTTGTAATAGAGTACTTGTAGGCCAATCTCACTTGGCACCAGATCTTGGAAGCTGCTAGAAGGACCTTTAACCTCACCTTCTTAAAAAAAATTGGGTGATCGAACTTTAAAAGGAAAAAATATGCTTGGTATTGAGAGCTTGCTGTGAGAGCACTAAAAAGCTGGGACAGTAAGGAGCTTCCCATCAACAGCTGACGGAAGATCTCCAGATGGAAAGCGTGGTAATATTGGTAAAGATCTGTACTGGCGATGCCTCCATGTTCTTTCTTTCTTCTGAACTTTATCCAGCAGATGTCCTCTTCCATGTTGTGTTCTTTGTCCTGAAAGTATACTCTAAGCCTCAGTTTCCTAAAGAATCCAAGCAGTTCCCTAGTAAGGCAAAAAGTGCCTTTTTGGGGGTCGGTACAAACCAGAGACCATTTTCCAGCACTTGCTTTTCAATAGGGGTCAGTGTTTTGGAAGATAGACTCATCACTAACTTCGTGGATTGTTCTTGCTTGTGGTAGAGACTGGGGTTCTGGATTGGAGATGACACATGACAATATGGAACCCTGAGAAACTACAAACTAAAATTAATATTTTGGTATCTCCGGGTGCCCATGTGAACTCATTGGTGTTGTTCATGAAAAGGTAGTAGACAAACCAGTTAAGGATATTGCCAGTGAATTCAGGATGTGGGTCATTGTGGGTTTATCAGCTGTGGTGCAGCAGCTGAGAGGTCCAGGAATATCAGGAGGCGGATGTTATCTGTGGTCACGAAGGCATCGTATACGATTCTGATTCCTTAGAAGTTGGTACCAAAACAGCACTTGGCAACCACCTTGTCCCCTGATTCTGCTTGTCTTCTATAATGAATCCACTGATGCATGAGTGAGATCTGTGACACATGCCGAAACTGCATAACAATAAATGCTGCTGGAGAGCATGTGCATTCCCATGCCATGGCACAGCACCTGTCAGGAAGGGAGAGTCACTACTGTTGCTTCTGGTGTGTCACCAGATTCAAGACAGAGCAATTTTCAGCAGTAAAGATCATGATTTATTTATTTATTTATTTTAGGGATTTTCTTAGGCGCGGCATGCCTCTGTTAGAAGGTGTGGAAGGTGTTGTATAAGCATGGGCATGTTCGAATCATAATGATGCACCATGAAAACTCAGAAGTAATTTGATGATGAATTTTCAATATCTCTAAAAAGAATACCTAAAAGATGTGAAACCCTGTTATTAGGGATTCCATGGGCGTTTCAACACATGCTTAATGACCCGTGTTGAGAGCAGTCTTAGTGGCTGTAATTGTGGCTACTGCTGTTCATTTCCAAATTCTGAGGCACTGACTCATTTGTAAAATAAGGTCCAACAAAAGAATTGAAAATTGTGCAACACAGATTTGTGTAAGGGATTAATGGTCCATTTAAACAAATAACACCACAGTTACATGAGAATACAACTTTTCTGCCGACCTCATCACTACTACATGATTCTGAGCTTGAACCACACTCGATGTCACTTTGTCAAAATCTTGCTTAGCTTTAAAGGATATTGCAAGCAACAAAGTTCTGTAATTCCTAATATGTTAGGGTATGTTCCAGATTTAGCAACAGTTTGCTACGCAGAGTTGTATTTTTGAAGAAGTCCGGTTTAATGTGTGTTTGAGTTTGTACATATTCAATCAATTAATCAGCATACTTGTAAAGCACGCTACTTACCCGTGAGGGTCCCAAGGCGCTGGGGGGAGGGGTGTGGGGGATGCTGCTACTGCTCGAAGAGCCAGGTCTTGAGGAGCCTTCTCAAGGCGAGAAGGTCTTGGGTCTGCCGTATGTAGGTAGGGAGGGTGCCCCAGGTCTTGGCGGCAAAGTTGGAGAAGGATCTGCCGCCGGAGGTCGTTCGTTGGATGCGTGGGACAGCGGCGAGGGCGAGGCTGGCGGAGCGGAGCTGGCAGGTGGGGCTGTGGAAGCTGAGTCTGCTGTTCAGGTAGGCTGGTCCGGCGTTATTGAGTGCTTTGTGTCCATGGGTGAGGAGCTTGAAGGTGATCCACTTGTCAATGGGGAGCCAGTGTAGGTCTCTCAGGTGGGGGGTGATGTAGCTGCGGCGGGGGCGTTGACGATCAGTCAGGCGGAGGTGTTTTGTATGCCTTGTAGTCATCTAAGGTGTTTGTCTGGGATTCCTGCGTAGAGTGCGTTGCTGTAGTCCAGTCTGCTGCTGATGAGGGCCTGTGTCACCGTTCTTCTTGTATCAGTAGGGATCCACTTGTAGATCCAGCGGAGCATGCGGAGGGTGTTGTAGCAGGAGGAGGAGACGGCGTTGACCTGCTTTGACATGGAGAGGGAGGAGTCAAGGATGAATCCTAGATTGCGTGCATGGTCTGTGGGTGTTTGTGTTGTTCCCAGTGTGGTCGGCCACCGGGAGTCGCCCCAGACTGAGGGGGTGGTTTTGAAGATGAGAACCTCCGTCTTGTCTGAGTTCAGCTTCAGGCGGCTACTCCTCATCCAGTCGGCGACGGCCTTTATTCCCTCGTGGAGGTTGAATTTGGCGGTGTGTGGGTCCTTGGTGAGGGAGAGGATGAGCTGGATGTCTTCGGCGTAGGAGATGATGTTGAGGTTGTGATGGCGGGCCACTTGTGCGAAGGGGGCCATGTTGACGTTGAACAGCATTGGGCTGAGGGATCATCCCTGGGGGATGCCGCATGGTGTTGGTGACTTCGGAACATAAGGGTGGGAGTCGGACGCTCTGGGTTCTTCTGGAGAGGAAGGACGTGGTCCAGTCAAGAGCCTTCTCTTGGATTCCGGCTTCTAGGAGGCGTGTCTTTAGAGTGCAATGGCAGACCGTGTTGAAGGCGGCTGACAGGTCCAGGAGGATGAGGGTTGATGTTTCGCCGTTGTCTAGTTGGCGCCTGATATCGTCTGTGGCGGTGATGAGGGCGGTTTCGGTGCTGTGGTTTCATCTGAACCCGGACTGGGACTGGTCCAAGATTTTGTTGTCTTCCAGGTGGCAGGCCAGTTGCATCTTGACAATTTTCTCGATGACCTTTGCCGGGAACTGGAGCAGGGAGATGGACCGGAAGTTCTTGAGGTCCTTGGGGTCCGCTTTGGGCTTCTTGAGGAGGTCGTTGATTTCGGCGTGCTTCCAGCTTTCTGGGAATGTCGGTTTCGAAGGAGATGTTGATGACCTTCCATAGTTGGGGTGCGATGGCAGTGTCTGCTTTGTTGAATACGTGGTGTGGGCATGGGTCGGACGGAGATCCTGAGTGGATGGAGTTCATGACCTTGCGTGTCTCGATGTCATTGACGTTAGACCAGGAGGTCAGGCGGTTGGTGTTGGTGGTGTTCACAGGGGGGGTGGAGTCTGGTGTGGTCGGAGCGGTCGTGGTGTTGAAGCTGTCGTGGGTGTCAACGATCTTGCGGTGGAAGAAGATGGCTAGTTAGTCGCACAGTTCTTGTGAGGGCGGGATGTCGTTGGTGTTGGTGCTGGGGTTGGAGAGTTCCTTTATGATGCTGAAGAGATCTTTGCTGTTGTGTGCGTTGTTATCCAAGTGGTCTCTGAAGGAGGATCTTTTGGCGAATCTGATGAGGTGGTGGTGTCTGCGGGTGGCGTCCTTGTGGGCTGCGTGGTTGTCCGGTGTGCGTTCATGGAGCCATGTCTTCTCCAGTTTCCGGCATGTGCGTTTGGAGACCTGGTGCTCGTTGGTGAACCAGGTGGCTCTCTTGTTGGCATGGCTGTTGGAGGGTTTCTTGAGTGGGGGCGAGGGTGTTGGCGCAGTCGTGGATCCACTGTCTGAGGTTGTGGGCTGTGGCGTCTGGGTTGGTGGGGTCGGTGGGTGGGTTCTTCGCGAGGGAGGTGATCAGCTGGTCTTCGGTGACTTTGCTCCAGCAGCGACGAGGCAGCTGTTGGGTGCGGTGGTGTGTGGTTGATTTCTTGAAGGTGAAATGGATGCAGCTGTGGTCAGTCCAGTGGAGTTCGGTGGTGTGGTCGAAGGAGACGTGGGAGCCCGTGGAGAAGATGGGGTCAAGCGGTGACGAGTTGTCTGAGGCCGAGGTTGGCGAGGTTGTCGATCAGGGTGGCTGAGTTGGCCTCGTTGTTGTTCTCGAGGTGGAAGTTCAGGTCCCCGAGGAGGATGTAGTCCGAGGAAGCGAGTGCGTGGGTGCTGGCGAGGTCGGTGATGGAGTCGCTGAACTGAGCCCAGGGTCCGGGGGGTCTGTAGACGAGGGTTCCTCTGAGGGTGGTGTTGGGGTCGGTGTGTATCCGGAAGTGCAGGTGTTCGGCGGTGTTAAGGGTCTCGTCAGCGTAGGTGGTGACCTTGAGGATGGACTTGTGGACGATGGCTATTCCTCCTCCAATTCCGTTGGCGCGGTCCCTGCGGGTGATCTTGTAGCCCTCCGGGATGGCTATGACGATGTCGGGCGCTGAGGAGACATTCCACCAGGTCTCGGTCAGGAAGGCCACGTCTGGGGCGGAGGTGTCGAGTAGATCCCAGAGCTCGATGGCGTGCTTGCATGCGGAGCAGGTGTTGAGGAATATGCAGCGGAGGTGGTTGGCTCCAGTCTTTGGAGGTTTGGTGGTTCTGTCGCAGGTGAAGCTGCAGGTGTGGCTGGAGAAGGGTTCGTGGGTCCGTTTCGGGGCATTTTGGAAGCAGGTGTGGTTTCGGCCGGTGTTGAGTGCGCGGCGGGTGCTGGCGTCGTAGTGGATTCTGGTGTTTTGGCGTTCGCGGGGGTCCACGGGTTCTGGCGCTGGGCGCAGGCCTGGCGCAAACGGGCGCAGACGGACTTGCTTTGGTCGTGCCTTCGGCGTGCCAGCGGCACGCCCGCTGCGCGGACGCTTCTCGGCCTGCATATGAAGTGGCTTGAATGAATGAATGAAAGCAAATTTATAACGCGTGTACTCAGCCCAATGGGCATCAAGGTGCCTAACCAAAATGTTTGCATGACCAGAGAGCTAATTACTAGTAGGCTTTCCTGAAACACCATGTTTTGAGGGCCTTTTTGAAGAGGGGCAGTGAGGATAAGGACTTAAGCTCCAAGGGGAGTGCATTCCAAAGACGAGGGACAACTGTAGAGAAAGCTCTTCCTCCCCATCTAGTCTTCTTAGTCCGAGGGATCACCAAGAGATTCAGTTGTGATGAACGTAAACATCTGCTGGGGACATAGCCAGAGAGAAGTGATCCCAACCCATCAGATGTTCCAGCTCTCAGAGCCCTATGCACTAGACAAATGATTTTAAAGGAGATACGGTGCTCTATCGGAAGCCAGTGGAGGCTCTTGCTGGCTAGTGTCGCAGAGGAAGAGCAGGGAATGTCTAGTACAAATCTTGCTGCCGCATTCTGTACAGTTTGGAGGCGTTGGATCAGTCCCTTATTGATCTCTGCATACAGTGCGTTGCAATAGTCCAATCTTGAACCGACCAACGCAACCACTGTCTGTTTCCTAGCTTGCGGGGAAAGATAATGCACTATTCGTCGGAGAATTTTGATAACTCCCCAACAGGTGGCCACCGTTCTATTGACCCGAAGGGTCATTGCCAGCGAGGTATCAAAAATGACCCCAACGTTTCTAGCTGAATGAGAGTGGACCGGGCAGGTTCCCAAGGATGGAGGCCACCATTCATTTGACCACACATCCTGGTCCCTTCCAAAGATCAGCACCTCGGTCTTATCGCCATTCAGCCTCAAGGAGTTGAGTATCATCCAGTCAGAGACTAATTGCATACAACTCCTGAAGCTGAACGCGGAGGCGCTAACCGATTGGGCCAGTGACACCATGATCTGAGTGTCGTCTGCGTACAACACCACCTCCATTCCCTGCGCTTTTACTAATCTCACTAGAGGGGCCACATAAATGTTGAATAGGGTCGGGCTTAAAGCCGACCCCTGTGGTACCCCACATTGTAGAGATTTAACAGGGGAGAGGTATTCTCCCAGTTTGACCCTCTGTTCTCTAAGGTCTAAAAAAGATGTCAGAAGGCTCAAAGCTGGCCCCTCCACTCCTATCTCCCGAAAACGAGATGTTAAGATCGAGGGAGATAGGGTGTCGAATGCTGCGGTCAGATCGAGTAAGACCAGCAGCGTTGTCTGTCCCTGGTCCACTTTCATTCTGATGTTGTTTGTCACCATAGTGAGCGCAGACTCCATGCTATGGAGTTTCCTGAACCCATGCTGGGTCTGATCTAAAAACCCAGAGGAGTCCAGGAAGGCAGACAAGTGCGAGTTCAGGTGGGCCTCAAGCATTTTGGCGGGGCAGGAAGTAAGGAGATGGGTCTGAAATTCTTTAAGATTGCGGGGGCAAGGGAGGGCTTTTTAAGAAGCGGCTTGACGATCGCTTTCTTCCAGACTGAAGGAAAAACCCCCTGCAACAGGGCACTACTCATTACCTCCAATAGGGGAGGGAGTAATGTGTCCCTACACTCCTTCATCACTTTGAGAGGACAGGGGTCCAAAGGAGAGGAAGATTTGGTCCTATTCAGCAGTGAGTTAAGGTTATCAAGGGTGATCAGTGGGAAGTTAGAGAGGGTCTTGGCAGGATCTTTGGACCAGGCTTCTAAGTTTGTGAGAGCCTGGATAGTGTGGTTCCCAAGTCATTTTTTCTGCATTTCCAGATTAACGGAGATCTCATCGATTTTAGCATAGAAAAAGGTTGAGATCTTGTCACAGAGCTCCTGCGATCCTATCACTGGATCGGGAACTTGTAGTGAGCAGAGGGAATCCACTACCTTAAACAGCTCCTTCGATGAGGTGAGGGAAGTTGTAAGGTCAGAGAAGAATTCTTGCTTTGTCTTGATGACCGTGGCCTTATATTCACCTAATAGTCGTTTATGAGACTCTCTGTCCATAGTGTCCCATGTTTTCCTTCATTTTCTCTCCTGCCTCCTGCAACCCTGTTTCATCAGCCTAAGTGGCTCAGTAAACCAGGTGGCGGAGGGCCTGCGCCTCGCTGAATATCGGCGTATAGCTGGAGCTAGAACATCTATTGCTCCAACGATGGAATTGGCAAGTTTTTGTGCTGCCTTCTCTGGGTCTGACGGCAGGGAGACAAAACTAATGAGAGGGGCCAGGGAATCATTAGTGATGTTTTTATAGTTCCTTTTACCCTCTCCCTGAGCCTGTCCCTTCTTGGATGGGTCTGAGTGAGAAAGGGTCAGTTCTATAGGTACTGCCAGGTGGTCTGTCCAGACCAGAGGTTCAGGAGTACCCGTCTTAACCCTGGGATCGTTGGAGAAAACCCCATCCAGCGTGTGGCCTGCCCGGTGAGTTGGACCTTTTACCAGTTGAGAAAAGCCACAAGCTTCTAGGGGATCGACCAAGGAAGAGGTGTCTTTGGAGGTGAGGTCATCTAAGTGAAAGTTTAAGTCCCCTAAAATAGTAAAGTGGGGCTTGCCAACATATGGCTCCAGGATTCTGAACAGGTCATTGCTAAAATTTGATCTAGGGCCTGGGGGCCTATACATAAGAAGGCCTACAAAGGATGCTGATGGAGATGAGGAGATAAAGAAATGCAGTACCTGGAAGGGGTCAGATGGTTCAGACAGAGCATTAATACGACAGGTAAGATGCGACTGGTAGAGAATCGCCAATCCTCCACCCCTTCGCTTAGCTCTGTCACATCTGTGCAATGCATAGCATTCCGGGATTGCCATTAGAAGGTCATGTCCTGAGGTCTCCGTGGCCCAGGTTTCCGTAATAAAAACCCATACACGCCTTCTAGACATCACAAAGTCATGGAAGGCTACATTGTTTTTAATTATGGAGCAAGCATTAATAAGGTATCCTTTCTCCGAGAGGGTGCATTTAGACGAAGAGCAAATAGTTTGAGGTGGATCGGTAAGCAGGGGGGAAGTATCTGGGCCCCGAGTACAGGCGTTATGTGAGACAATGAGCAGTAGTTCCTCAGGGGTGTAACTATGATGGCATAGGAGATCACTTGGTTTCAAGACTAACATTTCCTCCAAAGTATAAGAATGTGATACCTGAGGAGGTGGCTCGGGGTACCCGGAGCGCAGCCCGTCCTCAGTGGGGGGGGGGGGGGGGGGGGAGGGAGCTGGCGCACTGGCAGGGGGAGGCGAGGAGCAGCTCAGGGACACAGAGGCAGCAAGGCAAGAAGTGACGAGCAACAGCGTGGGGGTGACCGGCCTGCAAGCAGGGTCAGAGGTCTCTCCTGGTACCGCTGTTCGTCCTGCCTATGAGGTGGTTTGGGAAGGAGGAGCAGCTGGGTGGCGGGAGCGGGGAGGCCAATGGGTGTGCGGGGATGGGGCCGCAGGGGAGGAGCGGCGGGAAGGGATGGAGTGGGAGCGGAGGGGGCTGGGGGGAGCTGGCGCACGGGCAGGGGTAGACGAGGAGCAGCTCAGGGACACAGAGACAGCCAGGCAAGAAGTGACGAGCAGCGGCGTGGGGGCGAACTGCCTGCAAGCAGGGCCAGAGGTCGCATTTTGGTTGTCAGTATCAGGGCAAACATTTGCACACGATAAGCATTAATGGCCTGAGTACTTGTCAGCAATCTTCATTCCTCCAAGACCAAATATTCCTGGTCACAGATCTTGCTCTTTCAGAATGTTCCAAGAACTACAAAACGAAGAGGCCGACAGAGCAAAACCAATGAGAGGGAACAGTAGCACACATCAGTTATAAATACACTGATCGAATATACCCATTGGTGCTATTAACTTTCAAAATGTATGAAAAAAAACACTTGGTGCCAACTACAACTGAGATCTGTCCTCACATCTCACTTGAGTGTGGTCAGTCATACCATGAGCAGACTACATTGATGTCGCTGAAACTCATCACTAAAGTTAGTTTTGTAAAGTTTAAAGGGCTAGTGCAAATCACTTTTTTAGGGACATGAATTAACCTCAAAATATAAGAATGGTGACGAGGCAGAGGGATTAAGTTATAATACGGCCACATTCCGTCTGTTAGCATGTGGAGCTGTGTGCCATGATCATAGTGCTGGCTACCCTACCTTCGATTCGAAACAGACTTCAATAAGAGATACATTATAAGTAAAAATCCATCTTATTTACTGGCTGATTTTTGAACGTATGTTTTGTGTTGTCCTTTCCCAGCTCCCTCATCAGATCAAGAATTTGCACTAGAAGTACGCAAAGCCACATTCTCCTGGTCTCTGCCGAAGGAATCCGGTGTTGGTCGGGTTGATCCCAAGAAGGAGCAAAAGGGTTCCTTGGAGATTGTCATTGATCATCTGGCTGTGAAAAAGGTAGGAGTGTCCTGGAAATTTGGCTCCATTGGAGGAAAGACATGAGTTGGGGCATGAGGTAAAGTCATCAAATCCATGTCCATTTTATCTCCATCAAAGAAACAGAAAAGTTAAATTGAACACTTGTGCTTTTACATGTTGTATTTTTGTTTACTATAAATATTTCTGAAAATCGGAAGAGTTTAATGTGGAACAATTATAAAAGAAAGTTTCTGGTTATTTGGTGTACAAACAGGGTTTTAGTTGGTATAATTGAAATTGTTGATTTTAAGTAGCATTGTGGCAAACGTTTTTTGTTCCAAAAATACAATTGATGTAAAATAATGAGAACGCAATAGCACACCCTTGAAACTCTCTTGATTGCCGTGACTTAGAAGACATGAGAACTCCTTTGCATATTGATTTTTTTTAAATTCTTGGACATCGAATATTATTGAAGGAGAAGGACAAGAGGACCCTACTCACAACGAAACCAGGGTATTTTAAGTATTTAAAAAAGAACAGTGGTTCCTGTGGAACGATACTTATTATTTACTGATAATGTAATTAGCGAAAATCGCATATATAGGCAGGGATTAAGTGGGATGTCAGAGAGAAAGAGAATCAAATGCACTGGTTTAGCTTGTACAATGAATTGTATTGAATCAAAACAAGAAATAAAGAATGGAAATAAATCCAGAAAAGTTCTACAGTAATTATTTACAGTTGTGGATTGTGTCCCAAGTGAAAATATGAATCAACACATATGGAAACATTTGTGAAACAATATGTGCAAGGTTTCAGATAAATATTGTTATATACAAAAAGCAAGCAATTTCTATTTCAAAATACATAACATCTATAGAGTGATAGAATGGCAGTTCTATTGGTTCGCTTTTCTCAATTGTCGACGGCGTTTCGACCCTAACATGGATATCTTGTCTCTTCAGGACTTATGATGTGGGGGACATCTAGGGAAGTAGAATTGTATATTTAGAATCTAAGTAAATGGGGCAACAGTTTTTCTGCCTCCCGGGGATGCAGATGGGGATAATTACACACAATCTGCCCCCCAGGGAGGCAGGAAGCCCACTAGACACCAGGGATTAAAAATAATATATGGGGGGAAGCTGTCCAACATGGCCATGGCCAAGTGCCCACTCGAAGTAAATGGGGCAGCAGGCTCCCCCCAGGGATTAGGGGGCAGAAAGCCCACTAGATGCTAGGGATTTTTTGTTTATATATGAGGATGGAGGTTGCCCAGCATGGCCATGCCCCCACCCTAAGTAAATAGTGCTACAGTTGTTTGCCCTCCATGGGGGCAAGATGGGGTAAGTACCTCCAATCTCCCCTTACACCCCCACCAAGGAGACCGTAAACCTGCTTCCAAACTGCCCGTAAACCTGCTAGACACCAGGTATTTTTTTACATAAAAATATAGGGGCTGAAGCTGTCCAGCATGGGCATGGCCATGCCCCTGACCAAGTAAAAGGGGCAACAGTCTTTCTGGCCCTCCTCCTTCTCTGGGGTATAGTTGGCTAATAACCCCCTGTTTGCCCTCCCAAGGAAGGCAGGAAGCCCACTAAACACCAGGGTTAAAAGAAATATATATATATATAGGGAGGGAAGCTGCCAAGCATGGCCATGCCCCCACCCTAAGTAAATGGGGCAACAGTATTTCTCCCCCCTGGGGCACAGATGGAGGTAACTAACCCCAAACTGTCACCCTGAGAGTCGGGGAGCCCACTAGACTCCAGGGATTTTTAAGATAAAAATATAAGGTTGGAAACTGCCCAGCATGGGCATGGAAATGCTCCCACCCAAAGCAAATGGGCAGCAGGCTCGCCCCCTCAGGTGTTGGGGGGGGGGGGCAGAAAGCACCCTAAATGCCAGGGAATTCTTTTTTTTAATATAGGGGTGGGGGCTGCCCAGCTTGGCTATGACCCCACCCCAAATTAATCTTTCTGTGGCCCTGAGGGACAGATTAGGGTATTTATCCACGATCTGCCCCCGGGGGCATAAAGCCCACTATATGTCAGAGACTAGTTTTTAAATATAGGGGTGGCCATGACCCCATCCTAGGTAAATAGAGCAATAGTACATCGGTGGGATAGATGGGTGTAACTACCACCAATCTGCCCCCCGCCAGAGAGACAGAAAACCCACTAGACACCAGGGTTTAAAAAAAGAAAAATATAGGGGAGGAAAGCGTCCCAGGATGGCCATACCACCACCCTAAGTAAATGTAGCAACAGTCTTTATCCAGTATTAGGGTATCTTTCATAGATTCACATGCCTGAATAATTCCCCGTCATCGGGATGAGAGTCCCCGGTACATAAATAAAGTAATGTCTCATTAGACATAAAGAGTAATAGGCCAAGCGCCTCACATTAGTAACATATCCATGTCCTTTTGTAAAAAGGACAAAACTTCTGAGAAGAGCCAATCAGCTATCACCACCCTCTGGAACCTTCCTGGAAGGAGCTCTAGTCCCTCATATTTTCTACTGCATGTCGTGCTAAGGGAGTCTCCACTGAGCTCTGCTCAGCTTTCCTTGTTTTCTGGATTTCCAGTGTTTTTTCTTCAAAATTCCTTCTTCATGGCAGATATTCCTAAAAAGGCCTTTTTAGGCCCTGTGCTTCCTGTGGTAAAAAGAGACTATATGTTGGTGACCAACAAAAGGACTGTCTCTACTGCCTTTACCCGGATCACTCCTCAAAGGACTGTAAGGTATGTCGTACCTTTTCTTCTAAAACCCTCAAAGACAAGAAGGGACGCCTCTTAATTTGGCTGCAGAGGCTTAACCTCTTGGCTGCTAATGACAAGGGTAACTCGTCATGAACTTTCCATTCATTTCAATGGAAAAGTAATGTAAATCTTAATGGTGCCTTAGCACTGAAGTGGTTAAAGATAAAGACCAAGCCGTATCTTCTGAGGAGAGTGAGGGTTCCTCCAAGTCTTCACGTTCCTCTCAGAAAAGACCCATAGTGGCCTCTCCAGGACCTTCATCGCAGTCACCTCAAAAGAAGACACACAAAAAGTCTTCAGAGGCACATCCTAAGGCTCTACCGACAAAGGTTTCTCCTCAGGAGATTCTTCATACCTTTAAGAAGCCTGTTTCCACCTCATCGACGAAGGCCTCGTCGACGGTGGCTTCAACAACGAGGAAATCTCCATCTGCATCTTTGACTGTAACCTCGTCGACGACGACAGTCTCAACATCTGTCACGTCTTCAACTTTGTCCACGTCAACGATGATCACTTCTTCGTTGAAGGCTGGTAAGTCTGTCTCGTCGATGATAAAAATAAAGACACCGAGACCTGCGTCGACGAAGACTGTTCCGTCGACGTCTACCTCTTCGTCGACGAGGGCTCCGTCGACGACGGCACCGAAGACGACGACACCATCGGCGAGGACCCCATCGGTGAGGACCCCATCGGCGACGACAACACCGTCAACGACAACTCCGTCGACAGGAGTTCCGTCGACGTTACCAACCATGGTGCCCATTGACGCCTCACTGTCGACACCTACTCCGTCAACGGGCTCGTCGACGACAAGAGAACCCAAGCTACACAGTGCGTATGTCCAACTCAAGATTACAAAACGCACGCTGACGCCGGCCCTGACTTCCCCTAGTAGGGTCCAACCTTTGCCTCCTGCTCACCTCTTGGAGGAGGAAGATTCTGACGATGGCAGTATGTTCAGAACTGCGACAAGCTCATCTGAACTTCACGTCAAGTACCACTACAGCTCGGATTATGATGACCAAGAACCGGAGGACCAGGGGGATTACCCTGAAGAGTGCCATCCACCTTCACCTCCTATGGTTTGCCTACCTGCGTCCCTGGTTTCCGATCTCCAGTTTCTAATCACTGACTATAAGCAAAGGTTTCCAACTTCGGCAACGTCTCCTTCTCCTCCAGTAGTCTCTCCGCCATCAAGACCTCGGCCTTCACCTTTAATTTTACAGCCTGAGCTTACCAAATCACTGCCTCCGCCTTCCACGGATGATGAGGAGGTTGACCCACATGAGGAAGGGGAACTTCACGATTCCCAATCAACACATGATGAGTGGGATGATTATGTAATCCCCTGTCCAGCATCCCCAGTGCCTAATCAAGCTGACTCGCCTCCTGAGGATATCGCGGGGTTCCATAACATCCTGGAAAGAGTGGCACAATGTTTCCAGATACCTATGCCTTCACAACAACAGGACTGTGTGGGGAGGCAAGATGGTGGCCACCTAGGACGGCCGTGAGCAGCGAAGCAGTGGAGATGCGGTCGGAGCCTAAGCGTGGGTGTTGAAATGCCACTGATTATTTAAACGGAAAACCGGTAGAAATCGTTACAAGCTTATAACTAGTAAAAAGAAGAACCAGGGGTCTATGTTCCTGCCTCTTACCTGCCGCGGAGCGCTGGGATGGCTGCTCCGGGAACTGACGCTGGCCGTGAGCGCTTTCGGGAGCAGAGCTCGACAAAGGACGGAGGGGCGGAGCGTGGAGCTGGGGAACCCGCGAAGTCCACGGAATCAGGCAGAATTCTCTGCGGAGCCGGTCCGAGCGAAGCGAGGCTTGCAGAACTGGTGGCACAGCGGAAGAGAAAGGAGGAGGGGGGCCATGGCTCCCAAGGTGAATGCAAATACCAAAGCAGCAGCACTTAAGAGGAAAGCGGCTGCTGAGGCGGCAGCAGAAGCGGAGGAGGCAGACAACCGGCAAAAGAAGCAGACACCCCCGGTAAGGAAGCAAAACAGTCGGCGGTCAAGGCAAGGCTGGCTAATACCCCAATTGCTGACATATTTTCTAAAATGGGCAAAGAGAAAGGATCAAAAGCTAATGTGTTACCTAATGAGAGGGTCCAGGCTGAGGTGACTGAAGAGACAGAAGGGGGGAGAGAACATGATGAAGCATCTATTACCATATTGGATGTGACAACCATCTCCCCCCAGAGCACAGAAGGGGCAGACGGGCAGGGTGCAGAGGAACAATGTGAGGGTACAAACAAAACGAATACAGCACCTGATCCTGCCTTAGGTACTGGAGGTATTATCAGTTGGCAGACGCAGCCGATACAAGGAAGGGCAGCATTAAGTACAGATATAGATAACCCCGGAGGTACAGTAACCGATTACCCAGGCAATTCAGCTAGGGTGGATCTGGATATGGCCCAGGCAGGTGGGCAGGAGATCGATCTGGCAAACAATGCGGTCCCCCTTGAAGGTGATAAATTGAAGGATAAGGCCCAAGCGAATGTTTTTTCTCGGTCTCAGAAGGCGGCGAGTGGTCGGAAGACGATGACGAGGACAACAGCTCCGGGCAGGAAGACAGTAACTTGGAGTCAGAAAGCGAACCGGAGCATGAGTTACCGGCAACGGCTGTGAAACTACCAGCAGGGATGAAAGAGCAGGAGCTCAGCTGGGATCACTCTTCAGCTATGCCGCTTTTGGGGAGCCCTTGTGGGGAAGCTGCACAGATGTCACTTCTCGAGTTTATCCACCAGGAGATTATCGCACACAGAGAGGAGACCCGCCAGGACAGTCGTAAAGCACAAGCCGCGGTGAGAAAGATGCAGGGCGTTGTGAGGAAACTGTCCGAAGCTTGTGTTAACCTATCAATCAATCAATGAATCATGACAATTGTATAGCGCGCTACTCACCCGGGAGGGTCTCTAGGCGCTTGGGGTAGGGGTTCGCTACTGCTCGAACAGCCAGGTCTTCAGTTGCTTCCTGAAGGAGAGGTGGTCCTGGGTCAGCCGGAGGTGGATGGGGAGGGTGTTCCATGTCTTGGCCGCCAGGTAGGAGAAGGACCTGCCTCCGGCGGTGGCTCTTCGGATGCGTGGTACGGCGGCGAGGGCGAGGCTAGCAGACCGTAGCTGGCGGGTGGGCGTGTGGAAGGTCAGGCCGTTGTTGAGGTACTTGGGGCCCAGGTCGTGGAGAGACTTGTGTGCGTGGGTGAGGAGCCTGAACGTGATCCTCTTGTTGACGGGGAGCCAGTGCAGATCCCTCAGGTGGCCAGAGATGTGGTTGCGTCGGGGGATGTCCAGGATGAGTCGGGCGGAGGCGTTCTGGATGCGTTGGAGTCTTTTCTGTAGCTTGGCTGTGGTTCCGGCGTAGAGGGTGTTTCCATAGTCCAGTCGGCTGGTGACGAGAGCCTGGGTGACCGTCTTCCTGGTTTCGGTCGGCATCCATCGGAAGATCTTTCGGAGCATGCGGAGGGTGTGGAAGCATGATGAGGAGACGGCGTTGACTTGTCTGGTCATCGAGAGGGAGGAGTCCAGGATGAATCCCAGGTTGCGTGCGTGGTCTGTGGGCTTGGGGGCAGTGCCCAGGGCAGGGGCACCAGGAGTCGTCCCAGGCGGAGGGTGATGGTCCCAGGATGAGGACTTCCATCTTGTCTGAGTTCAGTTTCAGGCGGCTGTTCTTCATCCACTCGGTGACCTCTTTCATCCCTTCGTGGAGGCTGGTTCTGGCGGTGTCGGGGTCTCTGGTGAGGGAGAGGATCAGCTGGGTGTTGTCGGCACATGAGATGATATTGAGGTTGTGTTGGCGTGCGATGGTGGCGAGTGGTCTCATGTAGACGTTGAAGAGGGTGGGGCTGAGTGATGATCCTTGCCGGACGCCGACGATGACTTCGGTGGCCTCGGATCGAAACGGGGGGGAGGCGGACTCTCTGTGTTCTTCCGGCGAGGAATGAGATAATCCACTTCAGTGCCTTCTCTTGGATGCCGGTGTTGCTGAGGCGTTGGACTAGGGTGCGGTGGCAGACAGTGTCGAACGCTGCGGAGAGGTCCAGAAGGATGAGTGCCGCTGTTTCCCCGTTGTCGAGCAGGGCTCGGATGTCGTTGGTGGCTGCGATGAGGGCGGTCTCGGTGCTGTGGTTGGCTCTGAAACCGGACTGCGAGGGGTCGAGAGATCCATTTGTATTGAGGAAGGCGGCGAGTTGTCTGTTGGCGATCTTCTCTATGACTTTGGCAGGAAAAGGGAGGAGCGAGATGGGGCGGAAGTTTTTGAGTTTGGTGGGGTCCGCTGTTGGTTTCTTCAGTAGGGCGCTGAGCGCGTGCTTCCAGCTCTCCGGGAAGGTGGCGGTGTCGAAGGAGGTGTTGATGACGTCTCGGAGTTGGGGTGCGATGGTGGAGTCGGCCTTGTTGAAGACGTGGTGGGGGCAGGGGTCAGTCGGTGATCCGTGGTGGATGGTGTTCATCGCGTGGGCTGTGTTTTCGGTGGTCACCGTGGTCCAGGTGCGGAGGGTGGCGGTGGGGTGCGTTGGTTCGACGGTTGGGTGCGTGGATAGTGCGCCGAAGCTGATGGTGCGCCGAACCTGGGTGATCGGGTGTCAAATCTCGAGGAGAGAGTGGTCTCAACAGAGATGGAGGCAGCAGCTGCAACAAGTAAGGTGGACGCTCAAAGTTCTCAAGTAATCAATATCCAGTGGAAACTGGAGGACATGGAGAACCGGCTGAGGCGTAACAACCTTCGGATCTTAGGTGTACCGGAGGGAGTTGAAGGACTTGACGTAAGAGCCTATGTTATCAAGCTCTTTGAGCAAGCATTTCCAGAACTCGCAAGTTGGAACTGGGCAATTGAAATCCAGCGGGCTCATCGTACCCCGTTCAGATTGAACAGGAATGCAAAGGAAGGGGACAAACCTAGAGCAATATTAATATTCCTGGGCAACTTTGTACTAAGGCAGACGATTGCGGAAAAAGCAAGACCGGATGCAAAGAAAGTTATCGAAGGAGTGGCTTTTTTCGTCCGCCCTGACTTCTGTCACGCAACTGTTGAGAGACGTTGGAGGTTGAGGCAACTGTTAAAGCCGTTTCAAGATAAAAAGATGCAGGCATATTTGATTAACCCGGCTCAACTAAAAATAATCAACGGAGGGAGAACATTATACTTCGCCTCTGAAATTAAAGCAAAAGAGTATCTGGAATCGGAAGGGAATTAATATTAATATTGATTAATGAACTCTCTGTCTTATGTGAAATTTAAGAGTGTCTTGAATGTCATGGTTAGATGAAGGATTACGGACAATGCCGCAAAACTGTGGTAAATTGGTGGCATAGGGGTATTCAGTGGGCTATAAGGTGCATGTAGGGTGTCATTATTGAATTTTCTTTTTTCTATTTTTCTCCATTGCTTCAACTGTGATCCATCACGTGCACAGACCAGGTCTGAGCGCCTCATGTGAGTGGGTGCTGGGGTGGGTAGGGAGTGGGGGGGTGGAGCAGGCCGGGAGGGCTGGGTCTGGGAGGGGGGGTCTCAAGGAGAAGGGGGAGGGGGGAGAGGTGGGGGAAAGTGGGAAAAATCAAAAAATGAGATGATTTGGTGTTTTGAGGTTTTTCGTCCTGATCAGGTGGTGTCATCGATAGCAATGGTTAAGGCCAGTGAGGTTGTTTCATTTTGTCGGGGAAGTTCAGCTCATAATTATGCCACACATTAGAATCTATCAATCAATGTGGGTGGGTTGAACTATTGGAGGAAGCGCCAAAGGCTGGGGCATTTCGTCAAATATAATAATATTGATATTTTATGTCAGCAAGAAACCCACCTCCCCTGGGCAAAAAGGAACCTAATGAATTTCAGGGGCCTTGAGTTACTGGCCTGTTCTTCGCAAACTTATACAGTTAGGGGGGTCGCCATACTGGCTAAACAAGCTTTAGGGGGGACCAAGAGATTTAAGGTTGATAGCTCGGGGAGATGGGTAATAGCCGAGCTTAGCTTGGGTTATACGATGTGCATAGTGTATGGCTCGAATCAGGATGATCCTGAGGTTTATGATTTCTTAGAGGAAGAGCTAGCTAGCTGGCCAATACCTATTATATTTTGTGGTGACTTGAAAATTTTGGTTGATTGGAACAGGTTAGGTGGGTATTCAGGACGGAAACCTAGAGTGTATCGGGCTCTGGATTTACTAATGAAATCACACCTACTGAAGGATGTCTGGGGTGTTAAGGAGCCTATAAACCCAGGTTTTACGTATTTCTCGTACTCATGTCAGAAATATTCCAAGTTGGATTATTTTCTGATCTTTTCTTCAGAACTTAATAAGGTTCACATTATGAAGCTACCAACATCAATTTCAGATCACAACCCGTTGATTTTATCTCTTGAAGTAGATAAGGTTGAGAGGAAACACACAAGCTGGACGTTCGAGAGGAAGCTCTTATCTAACAATAGGTTTGTGGAACATCTCAGACAGTGGGCAAAAGAATTTTATGATGTAAACCGTTATAGTACATCCCGTAATGGAGTCTGGGAAGCATTTAAGGCCTCCCTAAGGGGAGAATCGATAAGTTGCTCAGCCAGGCTAAGGAGAGAGGACAAGAGGGAGGTTGAGAATCTGATCAGGGAGCTGGCGGCGGCAGAAGAACTGCATAATAAGGATATTGGGCAGGGGGCAGATGGTCAGGTGAGCCTAAATAGAATTGCAACCATTAAAGCGGATCTCCAGGGAATAGTGACTCAGAAGGAGACCAGAGAATACCAGTCTTCCAGGGCAAAGCGTTATGAAACGGGTGAGCAGGCGGGGAGGGCACTGGCACTCCGGATCAGGCAGGAGAGGACTAAAAACACAATTTCCAGTATACAGGAGGATGGTATCGATTATACGGTGCCTAAGGATATATTAAGAGTTTTTAAGACCTTTTATCAAAAACTGTATGACGAGGAAGGTAGGGTGCATGATCAGAGTCCGGAATGCGACGATGTTGGTCCTGTGTTAGACAAACATAGCAGGGATCTATTGGATAGAGACTTGACCCTGACTGAAGTAAGGATGGCTTTGCGGGAGTTAGCAGCTGGTAAGGCCGCAGGCCCAGACGGAATTCCCCTGGAAGTCTACAAATCCCTAGAAAAAGAGATCGCTCCAATCCTTCTGGATGTATTTAATGGTATAGTGTATACAGGCATAATCCCAGAATCTTGGAAAGAGACTAATATTGTTATATTCCATAAAAAGGGCAAAGCCAAAGATAACCCATGGTCATATCGATCAATCTCGCTTATCAACGCGGACACCAAATTATACTCTAAGGTCTGGGCGAAAAGATTGGGGGGGATCATTAGCCGCCTCGTCTCTCCATGGCAGCATGGGTTTGTGCCAGGCAGGGGCACAATGGATCATACCAGACTGCCCATTGCGATATTTGATGCCCATGCTGCCACAGGAGGAGGGATGGCCATGGTCCTCTTCGACGCGGAGAAAGCTTTTGACCGCGTGGTCTGGGAGTTTCTGTGGGGTATCCTAGCCGGTAGGGGTTTTGGTAACAAAAGCATAAGAGCCACCAAGGCGATGCATAGGGACCCGGTGGCGAGGGTTATGGTCATGGGCCAGCGATCTGACGAAATATTAATTAGAAAGGGCACTCGCCAAGGATGCCCGTGCTCTCCAATTTCGTTTTCTTTATACATTGACCTGCTCATCCAGAAAATTTTAGCCTCTGAACAGATTACCCCAGTGGTGCTTAACGGTCACTCCACTAAATTGTTAGCATACGCGGACGACTTGGCAATAATAACCACGGATCCTCATCAATCTATGATAGAGTTGTGTCAACTGGCCAAGGATTTTGGGGGACTGTCTGGGTATCGCTTGAACGAGGAAAAAACTCAGATAACCTGCACGAATAATATCATTAAGACAGATCAAAGGTTTGTAGACTCAGCCGTGTATCTGGAGGTAAGGGTGAATGCCAATGTGGATGTGATTGTTAAAGATAACTATTTACCCCTGATAGATTCTATTGAAACCAAGCTGAAAAGAATCGATGTGCTACATCTATCACTGATTGGGAGGGTGAATGTTTTAAAAATGACCATGTTTCCAAAGGTGATGTATTTATTTCGGGCCATTCCACTGTTATTAGAAGAAAGGGTGATCAGATAAATAGAATCAGTATTCTCGCGGTTCATCTGGCAGAATGGCAAAACCAGACGATTGATTACTCATATGTCCTTGCCACTGGAGAGGGGAGGCTTGGCTATGCCTAACCTTAGGTTGTATCATTGGACATGCTTATGGTACCAATGAATATACTGTTTCAATTCGATCCTGTAGCACTAGAAAGCCAGCCGGATAATCAGGCACCCCCCTCAATCTTTGAGCTCCTATTGGGAAGTGGACTGCAGGTATTATAAGAGAGCTAGATACAAGATTCTGGAAGGGGTGTGGGGGACTAGAAGGCAGTTAGGAAATTTTTGAATATCCCAAAAATATATGGCAATATCGATCTTTGGAACTCCAACATCTTCCCCCATTTAGGCCAGAATAGGGACAGTCGACTATGGAAGGAGCGGGGGGTAAAGTGTTTGGGGGACATTATGGTAGGTGATGATATCCTTGGCTTTGACATATTGCAGCAGAAATTTGGTATTCCATCCAGCCAGTGGCTGTTATACGGTCAAATTGTTCAGACATTGCGGGCAATTAGGCCAAGGATCTCTCTCCCTGTGGCAAACCCAATGGTCGACTATCTGAGAAAAGGTGGCAGGAAAATAAGAATAGGGTATAATTATTTGCAACAAGGTCTGGAGGATGATTTGGAAAAAATGGAAGCCACTTTGGCTCAGAAGTTAGGGGACCCAGATGTTGACCTAGATCTTGCCTTACTCATGAATAAGAAAATCTTTCGATCCTCAAATCTGAGGGCCCAGCATTACAAGACCCTGTATAATTTATACTACACCCCCGCGAAATGATTTGCTTGGGGTGTCTGGGAAGACGACAGCTGCCCCAGATGTAATATGGGTCCCGCAGATCTACTCCACATGTTTTATCACTGCCCTAACTTGGCTCCAATTCTTGGGGAAATACAGTTGTTTTTGGAGGGGCTGCTAGATCAAAACATCGATTTATCCCCTACCATGGTTTTACTAGGTACTGATGGGAAACTGAAGGCTGCGGGGGATGCCGAAGCCCTGGTTTTCATCTCAGTGGCAGTGTTACTCATACTTATATCTGCTGGTTGGAAGGATACCACCGTGACCACCTTCCAGATGTGGCTCACAAGGCTATTAGGAATGCATAATATAGAGGCGTGTTTATATGAATTTAAGAGAAAGAAACTGCAGGAAATGGGAAGACACATCTGGGCCCCCCTCAGATGATGGAGGGAATCTAGGCGTTGAACTTTTAAGAACTTTTAAGGAGAAATTTTGTAATAAGAAAAACTGTTCCTTTTATCTTGCTTGAGTTGCGCTGGCATGAATTTTAATTTTATGAGCCTTGTGTCTTCTTAATAATGCTATTGACTGATACTTTTATCTTGCTTGATCTGTTCTGGTTTGACCTTTATGAGCCTTGTGCCTTCTTATTAATGCTATCGATTGATGCTGATGTATTTATTCTGATTTTGTCTCTTTTTGGGGTTTTTTTGTACCTCAATTGCACCATACCATCTCAATAAATATAATAAAACATTTTTTTAAAAAAGGACTGCTTCCTTTATCACTTTAAGGAACCTTTAAAAAAATCTGTCAGATCTATACCTATTAGTGACTATATATGGGATCAGGGTGTAAAGATTATGCACAACCCTTCTTCGCTACCCCCGGTGTTACCTCGGCTGGACAAAAAATACAGGGCTCAGGACACCGCTCCAGCCTGCCTGACCAGACACCCCAAACCCGATTCATTCATCACACAAGCCGCTCAACGGAAATCCAAAAATCCTTCAGCTCCGCTAGCTGCTCCTCCAGACAAAGAAGGTAGACGGCTTGATAATATTGGGGAACGTTTCTCATCCATGTCGGCATTAACAGTGCGTGCATCGAACTCCTTGGCACTGTTAGGACGCTAAAACAGACAGATCTGGGCAGACATTACTCCATATCTGAGGGCCTTGCCGGACGATTCGAAGGAAGAAGCAAAGAAGATCAGTCAGTCAAAAGAGCTTTATTTCGGTAAAATACCATAAAAAGGCCATACAAACAATACACACATCAGCATTACACAGTAAAAACAGATTATGGATGATTTAAATATAAAAATCTCATATAGTACAGTTCCTACAAATGTTAAAGGCATCAGTTAAAAACTAATATATCAGTATACAAAAATATTAAAAAAGAAGTATGACATCCCCTGAAAATAACCCTTGGCCAAGAGACATCAAGAAGAGCCGCTAGCATTGCGGAGGATGTTCTACTGTACATGCGGCGAAGTGTGCGCTTCCAACTTTACTATTGCACACCTCGTATACCACATAGACTGAAGAAATCTAGCTGTGGCAAACACTATCAGGGGGGTGGTGTCATATTTAAGAATCCTAGAAACCTCCCTATAGTCCCTGAAGCCCCTAGCCCTACATAGCTGCAGGATCCATTTCTCCCTTGCCCTGGTGTAGGAGGGGCAGAAGAGCAGAACGTGCAGATCTGTCTCTCTGCTGCTCGAACACCCCGGGCAAGGTCTCACCGTAGGGGGGGCATTCAGCCACGTATGTGTTACGGCCCTCAACGGCAAAGAACTGCGTCTAAACTGTATAAAATGTTTCTTGGCCAAAAAAACTTCGAACCGAGGGTGGGCCTTGATATTCAAGAAGGTATCAGTCAACCTGCCCTTGGAAGGGTTACTTGTAATAGATTCCATTCGGTAACTCCTTAGTGCCATGTTCAGTGATTTCTTGGAGAGCAGGGGCAGGACTCTTGGGGAGACAACCACATATCACTTCTACCTAGAGCGTGGCAGAGGTGCTTAATATAGTTTAACCAGGGTAATTTCCCAGAGGTCCCTCTCTGCAAAATGTCAATCCGGTCCTCCCTATAGCTCAAAAGCTCAGGGGTCGACCAGAGACGTCTCCAGTACAGGAGAGGACGATTTGCTACAATCTCCTGAATAGGTACCAGGCCCAGGTCCAACCACAGTGGAGTCAGGGGAGAGCTCATAGGCAAGCGGAGCAAACGCCTAATAAAGCTGTTCTCCGTGAGCGTCAGGGGGCCGCGCTGGTATTACCCCATAGCTCTACGCCATAGAGCGCGCCCCCTCTTGCCTGAGCCTTATAAATCTCCAGGGGCGGACTGAGCAGTTTTGATGACGTGTTGTTAAAAACTTTTTTAATGCCCCCCCGATGATTGGGCCAGCTTTAGGTTGGCCCTAGCCGTATGGTTCCCCCAATCCATTTTATCATTAAGTGTGACCCCCAAGTACTCAAAGCTGGACACTCGGTCCAACACCGTTCCCTCCATGTGTGGGCGGGGGCAATTAGCCAGTTTGCAATTATATGCCATAAACTTTGTTTTGGAGAGATTAATCTCCAAATTCCTCAGCCGGCAGAAGGGACAGAATGCCTCTAATGTCCGCTGTATGCCCCCAGGCGGTTTGGACTCTAGGAGAGTGTCATCAGCGAACATTAGGGCAGGTATCCTTCGCCCTGCTAGGCTGGGAGAGTTTAGGTCTTTAGCCCCTGAGAGGTGGTCTATCAACCCATTGAAGAAATGGGAGAAGAAGGTAGGAGCAAAAACACACCCCTGCCTCACTCACCTTTCCACTGAGAAGGGGGCCGACAGCTACCCACTCCTCCCATACCTCACCGTTTCATAAGTTCCCTTGTGCAAGCGTTTAAGTAGGTGGCACAGGTAGGCCGGAGCACCCATCTCCAGCAGTAAGGACCAGAGCTTGTCCCTGTGGACCAGGTAGAATGCGGACCTAAGATCCACAAAGATCAAGTACAGACTGCCCGCCCCAATAGTGACCATCTTCCAATAGACCAACTGTAATCTGAACAGTTGGTCAATGGTAGAAACCTTCGCACGAAAGCCCGCCTGAAGGGAGGTTAAGATGTGTTGTTCGTCCATCCAACTCTGCAACCTTGATAACAGGAGGCGGGCAAAGAGTTTCTGAAGCACGTCAATCAAACTTATGGGGCAGTAGTTAGCCGGGTCAAGGGGAGAGACTTTCTTATGGATGGGGATTATTTCTGCTCCCAGCCAGGTGTTGGGGATCTCCAGGCCCTGAAGGATGGCATTGAAATAGACACAGATGTAGGGGGCCCAGACCTTTTGTTCACTACCGTAAAGGTCACCAGGAATCCTATCAAGGTCCGGAGCTTTCCCAAGCTTCAAGCTTCCGTGGGCCACCCGCACTTCGTGGATAGAACAGGGAGGACAAACTTGGACCGAGGCCTCCGGAAGAGCCAGCTCATGGGGGCTAGTTTGAGGTACTGCCTCGCCATGGTGTTCCACGTGGCCAAGTGAATAGAAGGGCTTAAAGTGATCCAGCCACACATCTTCGCTGAGGTTAGGTATGATGGCGGACATCCCCTCAGCCGACCCGCCTCGCACAAGATTCCAGAATGACCTAAAATCTCGAGCTCCCAGAGCCGCCCTGATGTTATCCCACCTTGAGGCTTCCCACTCAGACCTAGCTTCCTTGATCAGGCGTTTATACGCGATTCTTCGCGTGTCTACATGTTTTGTTAAACCAATGATCTTGCTTTTTACCCTGCGGCGCTTATGATCACTAGAGTGGAAGTGACCATACTTGAGGGTAGCAGTTAATATTGCTTGGATAGTTCCGGGGCATTTTACCTCCCCTCTCACCCTTTTAACCAAGGGAGTCTACCACGAGAATAAATTAGGTTGTGGACTGACTCACCTTTTTTAACTTCACTTTCACGTCACGACCACACTCCTCCTGCCCTCTCACACGCATGCACCATATGGCCGGAACAAAAGATCTCCGATAAAGAGCCCCGGTTTCGGGAGCCCGTCAGACATTGCAGCGCCAGTCTGACGAGGAGCAGAACCCATATGATGAAGCATGACACCTAGCTTGCTGGGTGTGTGAGGGTTTTAGTTCCAACTAGGGGATTTCCCCCTCTCACTAGCACACACACTCCTCCTTTCTATCACTCTTCCCGGGGAACTTTGTACCCTTCTTGTGCCACTAGAGTGGAAGTGACTAGCCAGGGAGCCAAAGAGCTTATTGTGTATGCACTGGAGCCCCTGGGAGTTAGAATGAGGAAGATCACTGGTGGTGCTCAAGAGGTTTAAAACCTCGGAGAAGGAGCTTACAACAAGTTGATAGAGTTCTGCCAACTTATCAGGCGCCATCGCAAACCTCTCCCATCAAACCCGTCTGCCTCCTGCTGCTATGACTAGATTTAAATTGGAGGCAGTCTCCTCTTGCCCAAGTTCCGTTTGGTTACCCAAATGTGTTAGTAATTCTAAAGACAGTAAATTGTGGTCACTGTCGACCCTTGGGATCACGGAAAAAGCTTTAAGGCGAGCCCAGAACTTTACATTCACCAGGATATAATCGATTGTCGAGCTTCCCCCTGGTCTATTAAACGTGCTAGTTCCAGGGACATCTGGGGCCAATCTACCATTACAGGCTCTCAATGAATGTGTGAAAACCATTTTATTAATCGCAAGGGCCAAAGGCAGTAAGCGCTTTTCGGGGTACATGGTGCAATTCGGGATCAGCCAACTTTCGTCCTCGTCCGAGGTTATAGAGGGGATCCCCGGGAGTGGTTCAAAGTGACAATTAAAATAGGCACCAATGATTTTGTGAACCGACGGGGGAAAAGAATGAAGGAGAGCCTCCAGGGCTTCCAGAATTGATAAACCCAGCTGGAGCGGGTGGGGACGCAAGTAAATGTTAAACACTGCCAACGATGTGGCATCTGTAAAATTGAGTAGCAGACACAGGATGTCCGGGCAGTGGGAGTCTATGACCTTTACTATGCATCCCAAATGGAGGGCAACCCAAATACATAACCACCCGAGGGTCTTCCCCTCAGACCCTTAACTGCCGGAACATGGAAGGACGCATATCCTTCCCTAACTGGCGGGGTCAGCAGCCATGTCTCTTGAAAGAGGCATAGATCATAGCTGTCCATCAACTCTCCCCACTCCGGATTTGACAGCTTCGTTCCCAACCCTGCTACATTCCAGGACCCAATGAGCGGTAAATGTAATGGAATGTGGGCTGGAGATTCTACCAATGGTTGAAGCTCTATAGGACAAGAAGATTCTAAGTGTAGGGGGCTACCTAATTCTCCTGCACTGCAAGCTAAACCACAATTGGGGAATAGTGGGGATGTGTGTCTAATTGCCCCACTCAAGCGGGCAATCTGCCCAGGGGAGCCCTCCTCTATACTCGAGTCCCCCACATCCTTGCTTCCTAATTTATTCAAAACAGTTCCTTCTGGACACATTGTGGGTGGTGGTCAATTTAGATAACTTAATGCATTGAATCTTTTACGCAGAGGAATATTATATTCATAGTCTTGGCCCACAGGGAAGGGGTAAGATGGTTCAGGCCTGCTCGCAACAAAGGGTTGTGAATAAAAATACCCCAGGTGAGCAGTGTTGATAGTGTCCAGATAGGGATGCCCTCCATTTTGTAATATGTGTCCCACAACCCTTGGATCCTGAAAATTTACAATCACACAGTCCCCACTAATGTCCTTAGGTCTCGTCCCCAACTAGCTAACTCTACGTGCGAACAGGATTTCCCCCTGCCCGGCTTCCATTAGGGGTCTGTACCTACTTAGCCAGAAGATAACTTTATTCTTCAGCTCGGCAAAAGATTCTCCTCGTTCGCGAGCAAGGGGTGGAACGCCTGTGAGCCCCACTACGTATGGTGAAGCTTCCGGAGGAAGCTGGGGGAGGGGAGACAGTTTAGAAGGACCCATCACATCGTTGTTCGTGGGCGGGCAGTGTGAGGAATTAGCCGCCATTGTGTGCCGAGGCGGTTCCCAGGATTTTAGACCAGGGACAACTGGGGGTTTAGTAGCGCAAGCAATAGAACCTTGGCCTTTTGTGGGTGGTGTAGGGTTCGGCGTACTATAAGGGACTGAGACAAGAGTTGAGGAATTGGGGCAGAGGTTATCACCCGTCGGTTGACCCTTTGCCACTGCCTGAATCGGTCCTGAGGCCCCTGCTAAAGAAGGATTCCCCGATGTAGTAGCTATCTGTACTTTACCTGGGCCTTTACTATTTATCAGGAAACTAGTCTATCAATCCTAGACGATAATGATTTAAAGTGGGTTGATAACCAGTTCCATGTGTGCCTGGAGATCAGACAATAGGTGCGTAGCCCAAAGAGGAGGACCGGGGTTGGAAAAACGGGGACCGGGATTGTTTACTGATTTAAAGGCGCTTAAGTTCTTAATTGACTGTCGAATTGATTTTTTTTTTCTTTCTACACTGACAGGAGTAGATGCTGGTCTCTTAGTAGGTTTTCTAACTGATTTAAGCTTCTTGGATCTAGTGCGGGGTATATGCTCCTTAGGGGGTGCCAGGACAGGGGGAGACTGAACAGCCTTGGTTACTGAATTTAGGTCAGACTCAATCTGGGCACAGGGTAAGTCTGTAAACGAAGGCATGAGAGAAGACATGAAATCCACGGGAAAAGCTGTGACTACAGAACAGTCATTCAGGAGTGTAGGGGGGGGCATAGCAGGAGTAGTTGAGAGGCGCCTTTCAGTATTTTCAATTGCATTTGCCACAACCTCTATCGTTTTTTGTAACATTTTGTCAATAGCCGTAAGGCTTGGAAGGAGCTGGGTTGATGCCGCTAGTTGCCGAGTAGTGGGGCGTGAAACAGTCATCTTGCTAACTTTACCCATACTGGATCTAAATGCCACTTACGGTCGATTGGGGGGAAGAATCAGACCAAATTAAAATACACAATTAAACCGGGGGCAAGAGCAATATGAGTTTACAACAGGGTGGCCCAAACAAGATTCGCTAAAATAACATGTGTTAGGATTAACTTTGACTGACTAGTGAAGGAAACAATAAAACAAGGTACCGCGCTAAAAGAAGTCCGGCGGTAGGAAGTCTGTTAGGGGGATCCCACCCTTGTCCCGGACTTCTTCCGGCACGTCCCGCGCACGTTCTCGCAACGCGGGGGTCAGCGTGATTTAAAGCGCCTCCAGGTGCGGAAGATGGCGTGGGCGGCTTCTGCCGCTAAGCACCCTGGGAGTGGTAGTCCTCCACTCAGCGGCCGCGGGATTGGTGTGCGCGACGGCGGGAGGACGAAGGTCAAAACACAGTGTCCAGCTTCTGATGTGGCAGCCAGGCGAGGTAGAAAGAATTGCCCCAAAAACAGTGAGTCAACACCCGCTCCATCGGGAATCAGCGCGATTTAAAGCGCCTCAGGGCGTGGGCGGCATCTGTCGCTAAGCACCCTGGGAGTGGTAGTCCCCCACTCAGCGGCCGCAGGATTGGTGTGCGCGGCGGCGGGAGGACGAAGGTCCAAACACATTGTCCAGCTTCTGATGTGGCAGCCAGGGGAGGTGGAAAGAATTGCCCCAAAAACAGTGAGTGCTTAACAGTTCGCGCCCCACTCTCCTTAAAAAGAAGAAGCCATCATCAATTGCTGGCAGTGTACTCACATTAAAATCTCCTGCTGCATGTTGCAATTCCTCGCGCAATTCCTCCTTTTATTCTCCTTTTATCTCCACTCAAACGTCCGACCAAACAATTAAGAGGCAGACTTCCAACTTTTACTGCCTTCACCTGCTCAGCAAACAAGGGACCGGCAGAGTTCGGGTGAAAAAGGCAGACTTCTAACCTTACTGCCCTTAATCCAAAAGCCGTCAGGATCCCTCAGCTCTCTGCTCCATTTGGCTCCATTTCGGCAAGAAGCAACACCGAACAGCAGAATGTTTTTACCGCGGTGAAAAGGAAAAGCCTGCAGGATCTCAGCTCAGTGTCTCAGCGACTCCGCACACCTGAAACCTATTCCCAAGTAGGCAGATTAACAGAACAGGATACTGATGTTTTCACGCCCTCTTTAGAAACCTGATATGAGTAAGGAATGGTTAGCTCCCCTAAATATACGAGGAAAAACTGGAGTCATAAGTCCTAGTACATGCCAGCAACCTCTGGAATGCACTGCTTCATAACGTGTACCTGTACTGGCCGCCCCAGTGCCAGAATAAGGTGACTCCAGCTTTGCATAGCCCTAGATTCCAGCAGCCCAGCCTAACTGGAGCAGAGATGCCTCACGTTCTTGAAGATCTTGCTGGAAGGCGAACGTTCGGCGTCCGAAATCATCGATTGTGCGATGGATATCGCCTCCACTGGATTCCGCCAACTGACCGGCGCTGCAGTATTACGGCGCCAAGGTTGGCTAAAGGCCACGTCAATCTGACCGGAAGTACAAACTAAAATTATTTTTGGCTCGCATATCGATGAAGCTCTTCTGGGCATAAAAAAGGATACCCATACGGCCAGGGCTTTGGGTACCCTTCAATTCAAAAACCCTCCTTTTTGTGGCTCAAGAGGAAGGGGACAGTCTTCTTCGAGAGTAGACTACCAACACTACCGATCTTCCTACTCTTCAAATCAGCAATATCGGCCACAGTACCAGCACTAAGTCTTCCTTTCGAGGAAAGGAGGTCGACAGAAAGACGCTGCTCGGCGACAATGACTCTTTACTGCCACCGGTCTCCACTTCCTTTCCACCCTCCAGGGTTGGAGGAAGAATTTCCCATTTCCCACACAAATGGACACAGATAACAACAGACCGTTGGGTTCTTCAACTGGTTAAATTTGGACACTGGCTAGAGTTCATTCAAATTCCTCCTCAAACCCCTCCCAGACCTATGCTTCACAAAAAACTATGTCTTCTGCTCCTGGAGCTTTCACTTATGATCCAGAAGGGAACTATAGAAAGGATTTCTCCTCGTCAACAAGGGAAGGGGTTTTACTCCCGTTTTTTCCTGGTGCGAAAAAAGGAGAAGGAATTGAGGCCAATTCTAGACTTGAGAAGTCTCAACAAATTCTTGAAGAAGCAGTTGTTTTGCATGGTTACCATTCAGGAAGTGCTGCAACTTCTCAACGCAAATGACTACATGGTGTCTTTAGACCTTCAAGACGCCTATTTTTACATCCCTATCCACCGGAATCACAAAAAGTTTCTGAGGTTTGCAGTGGCGGGCAGGCATTACCAATTTCAGCTCCTGCCTTTCGGACTCAAATCGGCGCCACACATTTTTACGGAGTGCCTTTCTCCGGTGGCCACATATCTCAGACAGCAGCACCATCAAGTCTTTCCATATCTGGACGACAGGCTCGTCAAAGCACCCTCTCTAGCAGGCGCGACCAGGTCCTCCGACGCCTGTCTACAGCTTTTCAATTGTTTGTTTTCACTCTGAATCAGGACAAGTCTGTCCTCCAGCCTTCCCAGCATATACATTTCCTGGGTGCCACTCCCGACACGACCCAGAAGAAAGCTCTTCCATCGCAAGAGCCACAAAACAGGCTTCTTTACTTGACAAATTACAGAAGATCCAAAAAGTCTCTCACAGTGCGCTTTTTCAAATCCTTTCTTGGAATGATGTCTTCCTGCATTCTACTGGTTCCGCACTGTTACCTCCACATGCGCCTCTTTCAGGAAGCGCTATTGACTCAATGGGTCCAATGTGCAGGGTCGTTCAATGATGTCATCCAGGTGACCCCTCAGATGGTCAAGGCTCTACAGTGGTGGACTCACCCTCAGAACCTTTCTCAAGGCTTGCATTTCTTGCTTCTAGCTTCTCCACATACCATCACAACAGATGCGTCCCTGGAAGGTTGGGGAGCTTTCCTCCAAGAACTCCAGATCAGCGGAAAGTGGTCCCTTTCCGAAAGGAAGCTTCACATAAATCTCCTCGATCTGTGAGCTGTCTATCTGGCTCTTCTGGCATTCCTTCCCAGGATCAAGAATTCTCTTGTGCTTTTGCGGACAGACAATACCACGACAATGCACTATCTAAGCCTAGCTATGGGGCCACTCCAAACTTTAGACCCTATCAAAGGTGGAAAACCAATATCTAAGACAGCTGTTTAGACTACCACTGGGTACCCCATTGATTCCGCTGTAATTGGATACGGGATTAATGGCGATTGCAGAAGTGTCGAGCCTTAAACTTTTAATGTACTGGCGTCGCCTGTTGACCACTCCTGAACTTCTATCGTATAGGGAGGAGTTATCTGAAGTCATGTTGGTACAGGGTGCTGTTAAACTTTCCTGGTTTGCCCATATTAAACATTTACTAACTAATATGGGCCAGGGCGATTGCTGGGCCGAACATGACCGCGCCTGTTTTCTAATCTCAAGGAAACAAATGAAGGTCCATTATGAAGAGTATAGAATGGCCTAACTTCATTCCTGTTCCAAAACAGGCAAACTATCTCTAGCTTTCTTAGAAATAAAAGACAAGTTTAGATCTTATCAAACCAGTGGAGGCAAGAAAGTTTTTATTTACAATTCAGGTTCGGGGTTCTTCCGCTCCGCTGTTTTAGAGCTAAGTGGAGAAACCAAAAAATGGTACATTGCCCTGCATGTGACTTCCCAGAAGAAACAGTGTTACATGTTTTTTTTATTTGCCCTGGCGACTACAGAGCAAGGAAACGCTGGTTGGCTCAGATTTGTAGGAATATTGCCTTGAGGTGATTCGGATACTGAAGTCTGACCTGATTCCTGTTTTCCATGTGGTGTACTAGAAGGATTTTATTGAAATCATCCAAGGAGGTGCAGGATTTGTTATAGGGATAAATGACACTTCTATTAACTTAGTATATTTGCTGCCCATGATTAAGTTCACTGTTTCTGGTTTATGGACCTGTCTCTTTTTATGAATTTCCTTTTTTAGCTAAATTATTTATTTATTCATTGCACTATGCACTTTCTGAAATTATTATGTATTTACCGCCTAGCAATATCACCTAAAAACTATATTTTTCATAATGTATGAAGGCAGTCAATTTATATATATAGGTGTATTTTTTTTTTATAGCGTTCCAAATTGATATCTGTATGCCCTTGTGTATTTTAACATGATTTTAGGAGTTGTACTTTTATGGTCACACTGACCGAAATAAATTTTTTTGAATTGAATTGACTAGCTAAACAAACAGGGAGGTACTCGTTCTTTGACACTCTCTCAAGAATCACAAAAAATCTGGAACTGGCTGCTTCATCACAACCTTTTTACTTCGGGCAGAGTATGTCCCAGTAACAGACAATGTTCTCGCCGACTCACTAAGCAGACAACAAACAATGTGCCACGAATGGGAATTGAATCAACGGACTCTCAACCATATTTTCTCTCAATGGGGCACCCTTCACCTGGACCTATTCAATACCAAGCAGAACGCCAAATGCCAACACTTCGCAAGCTGGCGTCCCCAAAAGGGATCTCTAGGGAATGCCTTTTCGATCGCATGGTTCAACGTCTTTGCATACGCTTTTCCACCATTTCCCCTGATTCCCAGGGTCCTCAGAAATTTGAATGCGGAACCTTGCACTCTCATCTTGATAGCTCCAGCATGGCCGCACCAACACTGGTTCACAGAGCTTCATCTTCTCTCTCTGGAACCACTGATCCCGTTGAGACCGTTTCCCTCCCTTCTCACAAAGTCCAACATCCGGATCCAGCATCACTCAAATTATCAACTTGGCTCCTGAGTTCCATGGCCTTAACATTCCTCTGGACTGCAGGGCAGTTCTGGCTCAGGCGGACAGTACCAACAAAACTTATCCTATAAAAAGGAAGAGGGTCTGCATCTGGTGCAAGTCGAAGAAGATACACCCTCTTTCATCTTCTCCGGAACAAATATTGCCTTACCTTCTCCATCTGGCGACTTCAGGTCTTGCTCACGCTTCCATTAAGGTTCACCTAGCAGCAATATCCCATTTCAGAAGATCCTCTGCAGGCCCTTCTCTTTGGTCTAATGGGTTGATGAAACAATTTCTCAAAGGCCTAATCAGGACATTCCCTCCTGTAAAGTCTTTACCTCCCACTTGGCAACTAAACACAGTTCTTGCTCAGCTTATGAAACACCCTTTTGTACCGATACACAGAGCTGATCTTAAGTAGCTCTCCTGGAAAACGGCGCTCCTTCTAGCCCTTACCTCGGCAAGACGAGTAAGCGAGCTTAATGCATTTTCCATTCAAGACCCTTTCCTTCAATTCAAACACGACAGGGTTATTCTACGAACAAATCCTAAATTTGTGCCTAAGGTCCCGTCAGACTTTCATCTCAATGAGCCTATAGTATTGCGATCCTTTTTTCCAAACCCTCAAATGGCGGCAGAAAGAACTCTACAATCTCTAGATCTCAAGCGCTGCCTTAAATTTTACATTAACAGGACAAAGACAAAGAAATTTCGTAAATCCAACCAACTCTTTGTGGCTTTCAGTCGACCTAGCACAGGTCTTCCTCTCACTAAGCAAAGTATCTCTTGCTGGATTTCTGCAGCTATTACATTCTGTCACTAGCAGGTGGGACAAACCCTGCCTTCCAAGGTTGGAGCCCATTCTACTAGGGCGATTTCTACCTCCATCACACTCTTTGCAGGAGTGCCTATTACAGACATCTGCAGTGCGGCAACATGGAAGACGCCACATACATTTACCAAGCATTACTGCTTGGATACAGAACTCATGAAGGATGCTGCAGTGGGACAAGCAGTGCTTCGTCATCTATTTAATTAGAGATGAGCCTTTCTCCTCATCCCACCATCCTTTCTTCTATACGCACATTTCTCTATTGTGTTCCTTACTATTCTCTTTCTTTACATTTTGGTACTTTGTATGTTTCACATTGATATGTTATTATCTGGTGAATTTGTGATACTGTACCATCCGAAATGTGCTTATCATTGCTTGATTCTCTGATTCAGGCATGTGAATCTATGAAAGATGCCCTAAAACTGGATAAGAAATGCATTACTTACCTGTGTTCGACCTATCAGCCCTTTGGGAGGTCCCTCCTTATTCTTTTTTCTTCCTTCTTGCCTTCTATTTTTTTTTTGTGTCCACTGTGATTTTTGGGTGTTGACCTTAGGTCTCTGGGTGCCCAATTATTCCTAATTAATAATGAGGCGTAGTGTTCTTTTAAAATGGGGGAGAGTAGGCACTCTCACAAAATGGTGGCCGGTCTAGCTTTACCTCACAGCATTGGGCCATAGGGTAACATGAGAGGTTCCAGAACCTTCTGGTCCACTCTAGTCACTCTGGGCCCAGGCTATGTAAGGCGGAATGTTGGACGGACATTTTGTGTGTTGCTGAGTGAAGAGTGACCAGGTGGGAGCTTAGGCTGCTAAGTGGGGAGGTTGGTGCACTTAGAGGGATCTGATTGCCCTTAGGGGCTACTACCCCTTTCCGCTGATGCTACCCCCTGCGCGCTGATCTAGCCCTGCCGTCATTATACCTCTGAGTCCACCGTACCATTAGGGCCTCAAAAGGCAGAAGCCCTGGACTTCATCTGGTGGGTGGCTAGGAGATGAGCTGGGGCCATCCGACCAGCCAGGTGAGGGTGAGCGCGGCCGTCTCCTGTGTGAGACTGAGACTTCTGTCATGTACCCCCTTGTCTGCGCTGCCTCCCGGAACCTTAGTGTGCCCAGAGTCTTAACTGACTTGTCAGAATTCACCTGGACCACCTCACTGCCGCTGGCCTGCCTGGAACCCTTACCGCTGTGCTGCTGGGCTTGTGGGGCCTTCCGGCCTGGTCTGGAGTTGGATCGGACGGTGGGGAGGGAAGAGCGGTGCAGGCACTGAGGGTCCGCCGGTCCTGGGGGCTGGCGTTGACGGAAGGAGCGCTGCCTCAGGGGGAGCGGGTATGAGGTGAGTGAGGCCTTGTTGTGGTCCCGCCCGACGCTGACAAAGAGAGCGCCGGACAGTGAAGGGCGGGGCCGGAGGTGGCCGGCCCCTGCTGAGGAATCCTCCCTCAGTGAAGAGAGAGAGAGGGAGGCGGGAACATCATGAAGTGCCGGAATAGTGACTCGGAAATTCCCCGGTGTGGGCCCAGCCGCTTAGGGCCTGCCTCCGTGGAAGAGGGGCGGAGACAGACATCAGGGAAGTCTAATTTCCCAGAGTGCCAGTATCGGCTGGATCAGCTGTCAGCGCTTCAGGCCTAAAGTAAGCTGGGAGTTGGGGTTGTGGGTGAGGAGGCACAACGCACTGAGACCACTACTGAGCCTTGACATTGACCGGTCTCCCTGCCCCAAAGAGAACGAATGAGTGGTGGGCCCCGGAAGTGGACACCGGCAAAACTGCACTACGGAAACTTATTTGTTGAAAGATCTGCAAACTAGAGAAAGCTACTGTCTTACTGCAGTCATCCTGAGATTAGCGCTTTGGAAGTCAATAGACTGTGGGCATGTTTACTTGCAGTAATTAGTGTGTAGCCATGCCGGTCTGAAAGTAGGAATCCGTCTACAGTGCTAAGTTGATATATGACCTGCCTTTCTTAAGTGAATGTATTGTGAATTTATTGCTTAAATGGATTAATGGTTTGGCCTACTTTCGTTATTCTACGCCTTCAGCTGCTTGATTCTTTTCAAATGTGAAATGGTTACAGAACTGCCTCTAGGACCTCATCCTCTCATTTTTGTATTGAAATGAGTCATTGACTGTCTTGAATCTTCAACGCTACCCTGCTTACCAATGCTATGACTTAAAAAAAGTTTGCTAATGTATCAAAGTCTTATGCCATGACATTTGTTTACAAAAGCAGGTTATCTAATGGTAATGCCTAAAAAGTTAATTTATTAATGGTGTAGAAACTGAGAACCTAAGTGAAAAGAAAGATAAAGCTTTTCTACCCTTTTTCTAACGACAGTGTGGTGTCATTTTTAGTGGAGGTACGCTGGGGTGCTGTGTTGAGTGTGGCACAAGTACGACAAGTTGCCCTGAAGTTAGGCCTTCCCATTCTGTGCCAGGCTACCCTAGGTGGACCGGTGACCCCGGGTCCAACAACCTGTAACTGCAGTAATCCAGTATTGGTATCTTTTCATAGATTCATATGCAACCCACCCACCTCCCCTGGAAAGGCTCTCCTAGTCCTCTCAGTACAGCAACTACTTAGCACTGTGCTTACGAAAATCTGAGGGACTAGAGCTCCTTCCAGGAATGTTCCAGAGGGTGGTGATAGCTGATTGGCACTTCTCCGAAGTTTGGTCCTTTTTACAAAAGGACATGGATATGTTACTAATGTGAGGCCCTTGGCCTATTAATCTTCATGTCTAATGAGACATTACTTTATTTATGTACCGGGGACTCCTATCCCGACGACGGGGAATGATTCAGGCATGTGAATCAATGAAAGATATCAATACTGGATAACTGCAGTTGCAGGTAAGTAACACATTTCTTCTGCCCCTCTGGGGAGTTGAGGGGGTAATTACCACCAATCTGCCCCCTGGGAGGCAGAAAGCCCGCTAGGCACCAGGGATTTTTAAAAATAAAAATATGGGTTTGGAAGCTGCCCAGCATGGGCATAGCCATGTGCCCACCCCAAGTAAATGGGGCAGCAGCCTCCCCCCCAGGGGTTTGGGGGCAGAAATTCCACTAGATGTCAGGGATTTTTTTTTTAACATAGGGGTGTTGGCTGCCCGGCATGGCCATGCCTGTTCTCTAAGTAAATAGTGCCAGCCTTCCAGACACCAGGTATTTTTAAAAATAAAAATTTAGTGATGGAAACTGCCCAGCATGGGAATGGCCATGCCCCAACCCAAGTAAATTGGGCCACAGTCTTTATGTCCTGTTTGTGGGGACAAATGGGAGTAATTATCCCCGATCTGTCCCACGGGGGCATAAAGCCTACTAGAAGCCAGGGATTTTTTTTTAAAGAACAATATAAGTGATGGGGTGGGTGGGGGCTGCCAACCAAGGCCTTTCCCTCACCCCACCCCAACTACTTGGGGCAACTGTCATTCGGTCATTTACCCTGATCTGCCCCCCCATCCCCGAAAGTGCAAAACGTCCACTAGATGCCATGGACTTTTAAAATGTTGTTAAATATAGGATCCAGGCTGCCCTCCTCAGGAGCATATGGGGTAAATTACCCCATCTGACCTCGGGGTGGAGGGCAGAAAGCCAACGGTATGGTAGGAATATATGCTTTTGATAACATTATGGGGTGAGTCTTGCCCACCCTTACGTCAGCCACCACTCTCACCCCTAAAACCTCAGCAGTCTTTCTGCTCCCTTGCGGACTAAAGCAGCCAATCTCAATTACAAGCAAGAGGAAATTTGGTTCTTTTGGTTCTCTTCCAGGGGATCCTCCTCAATAGTCATAAGCACTAGAATATTTACGCCCATGTGCGGGACCCCGGAAACACAATCATATATATGCCCCACATATATATATCTCCATATATAAACATATGTATATATATATATATATATATATATATATATATATATATATATATATATATATATATATATATATATATATATATATATATATATATATCCCAAGAGCTGCTTAGGAAAGTCAGATGCAGCGTGATGTCTCCAGCATGCAACGATAAGCAGACACGAGCCCAAGTTGAGTGCAGAAAGTAGCGTTTATTCTTTTCAGTCGGCCATAACGCGTTTCACCACCGGAGTGGCTTGATCACATGACAACGTTCAAGCATTGAATGGACCATTAAAACAGCTAGCACCCTATGCACGTGACTGTGATGGTGATAGACATAGAAAAAGAGTGAAATACAACTTTTTCCCTTCCTTTGATAAAAGCGTTGCTGTGCAAGAAATAAAGCAATTTTAAAGCGACGCATCTGCCATCTGGTTTAAAATTTAAATTTTAAACTAACTCAGTAAAATAAACATGTAAATGACTGAAGTTAATAACCATCGTTTTTACAGGAAAAGAAATTCCATGCTTAAATGCATAAATAACAGTATGAATACCTGATCAATTGCATAAAATTGAGTTCAGAAAATATACGTATATGCATATAAAAATATATAAATATATATTCTTAAATTTTCATACAAAAATATATAAATTCAGCATAAAAATCATTTCATATATTTACATAAGGATTTTGACCCGATGGTTGAAACCTATAAGTCATCTCACAATTATTGCATAAATGCTTGGTCATAATATACCTGAGTGTACAATATAATTACAAAAACCTCTTGGGTATTTTAAGAAACCCATGGTCAACACAGATGGTAGTGGGGGGGAAAATGTAGATTAAAGTGCCATTGGTGCGAAGTGTGAATAAAGTGCGAATGTTAAAAACAAACCCCTAGGTGAGGGTTTTGGATTTGGAGAAGGGAATGGCTGCCACAAGGGACGAAAAAACCAATGAAAGTGTATTTTTAATGTTAATACATACTGCCTGACAGTCTGATCTGACAAGGATGTTGGGTCTGTAAACTAATTAGTCACAAAGAAAGCAAAGAGGAGAAGGACGCAAGGGGCAGGTTACCAAAATGGGGAGAAGAAAGAAAGTTATAACTCATGGCAAGGCTCAGTAATGTAATTATAAACATGTATGTAAGTCTTCAGTATTGTTTAAACCTCCGGGGCTTTTGCTGTTGAAGTTTAAGATGTACCTTGTCTCCAACTTGCGCATTTTTTGTTCTCAATCACCACCCTGTTTGGTTTTCGGAATCGTGTCGATGACATAATATTTGAGATCCACTAGATTATTATTGTGGACCTCCCGAAAGTGTCTTGCCACGGGGTAGGTAGGGTCAGAGTTGGTGATTGCCCTAATATGCTGCAATACCCTTACACTCGCTGGTAGTTTGGTACTTCCCACGTACCGTAAGGGACACGTACATTCCAAAATATAAATGGCGTACTCAGTTTTGCAGTGAAGGGATTTGGAGATTTTGATATCTTTTTGACTGAAGGCTGTACGGTAACTGGTTTTGTTAATACCATAGGTACAAGCTTTACAGGAGTGACATTTAATGAAACCCCGTGAAGATTTTAGCCAATCCTTAGAGGGTGCAAATTCAGGGCAGTTAGATACCAAGCTGTTATGTAAGGAAATGGCTCTCTTGTAAGCAATACTGGGCTTGGCTGGCATATTTTGGCCTATAATAGGGTCAGAACGAATAAGGGCCCAATTTTGGTTGATGATTTTACTAATCGTACCTTTTTGGGTGCTGTAGGGCACGATAAGTCTGACAGTACTGGAATCTAGTGATTTGGTAGATTGAGATATAGGTAGGATTTTGGGTTTGGGGACAAGGAGAAGGGTTCTGTCCAGTTCCGCAGTTTTGTTGATGGCTGTTTGGATGATATGGATAGGATAACCTCTGGCGAGGAACCTTTCGTTAAATTCATTTTGTGCCATCTCCAAATCAGTGGAATTGCTGCAAATCCTTTTTATTCGCAGCATTTCCCCATAGGGAATGCTGCGAATAAGATGTTTAGGATGGAAACTGGTGTAATGTAAAATAGAATTTCCCGCTGTCGCCAGTAGGTAGTTATAGTTAGGATTTTTTTCAATGTTAAATCTCAAAATTCTATTTGGAATAACTTTGGCGCTGGTTGACGAATCTGCCTGAAAATTTCCTCAAAATGCCTCGTCGAGCTCCGGTCCTTCCCTGAAAGTTTGGGGGGGATGCGTCAAGCGGGGGCCGAGATAAAAGGGGGTCCCAAAACGCATTTTCCCCATGTTAATTTCCATAGGGCGGTCGACCTCACTTTTAGCCCGAACGGCTGAATGGATTTACACCAAACTTGGCAAAATTGTAGGGACTGGTAGCCCGATGTGCCTTTGCTATGTCTCAAGATATGTGCTCCAGTGGATTTTGAGTAATTTAGGTTCAAAATAATATATATATCTATAAGCGCGCCCCGGTACGCGCACCGGGGAGCGCACCGGGCGCGCCACGAGACTTGCGCACGGAAAGCTGATTGGCTCTCGGGTGTCTGTAAACATTCTAAACAGCCCGGAGCGGCCACCATCTTGTGTCTCGGTAGGATCGAGACATGAGAGGTGGCCAAAACAAAGGGGGAAATGACCATAAGGGGGCAGAGTAGACCCTCCCTGACCCCTAGGTTTGATGTGGGGGCTTTAAAAGGGCCCTGCGGGGCCAAAAAAAGTAATTTTTTTAAAAAAAAATTGCGGGGGCAGCGCCAGTTACGCGCACCGGGAAGCGGACCGGGTAGCGTACTATGGGGAAAAAAGAATGATAGACTTTTCAAATATTGTATGTTTATTAATTGTTGTTTTTTTTTTTTTTTAATTTAAGTACCAACATGTAGGTACCAATGCAGAGTCTAAAATTTAATATACACTGTCTCCTTTGTAGATATCTTGCATGTTGTTACAGAAGTTATTGTGGTATATGGAATTCATACCATAGTCTGTCAGGAAAGCAGAAACAATATGGAGGCAGGAGATGATAAAGACATGTTAAATACACATTGGAGATAATATAGTGGGAGAAAGGATGTAACTATGAGCAAACTTACTATGTAACACAAAAAAGTTGCACAGTATATTTTAAGTCTGACTTTACATTATAATCAATTTGGTACTAGTATAAGAAATACATATAAAAATGAATAATGTCTCAAACAATTTTTGAATTATTAAATATAAATTTATTTTTCAGATTCCTTTTCCAAATTTAACAGAACTTCTAATATTTGATTGTCGGAAATGTCCTCATTTTGAATCAGGAAATCTACTGATTGTACACATTGAAGTAGTTCATAGTCCAATGATTCATCCATGAATTCTGAGTTATCATTGGGTTCAATAACTTTTTCATTGTTGCTCTCCAGAACAATTTCGATGGAAATGTTTTGCTCTCCTTCCATTTTTGTGCTATAATTTGCATTAAAAAAAAATATATCAGTAGAGATAGGGCACTGTTGGGTTTAAGTTCAGACAGGTACTTTGGTTTTTTAACAGTGATTTTATCTTTGGGCAGTGTATGGTATCAGACTGGAAGTAGAAATATAAAAAAGTGTATGTGATAAAGCCTAAGTAAATTCATAATTATACAAGACAAGCCTAACTCCATCCATAACTATAACAGAGAAGTCTATCTCATTCTATAACTATTACAGAGGGATAGTATATAACTATCAGAAAATGTTTTCCAAATTAACTTAAAGTGCACAACATACTTCAGTTTTTAAAATAACATCTTACCTTTCAAAAAGAAGTTTAAGTTGTCAGTGAAAATGCTCTTGAAATGTACTTCAGGAAGTAGTAGTCAAAATGGCTGTGTTTCTCTCTCTTTCTTTATATATATTCAGGTACATAACCAATCAAATGTCATGAAATAATAGTAGAAAATGAAAGTAACATTTTAATTGGTTGTCAATTCTAACACTTCATATGTGTTTTTGTCATGTAATTTACCTCAGGATATTTAGTCCGGCCTACAGCATAAATGTCTCAATGGAATTCCATCACATTTGGGTAAATGGTAGGGACTGCTATGTAGTAGGGCCTATTCTATATTTGATGAAAGTGTCTCCAGTGGTTTTTCTGTAAATTACTTTCCCACCTTTTTTTAGGGAGCGCTTACCGGTGCGCCGGCAGCATTACGGGAGTCCTCCATTTTGTGTTTCGGTAGAATCGAGACACAAGATGGAGGACAAACAACGTTGGGAATGGGTAGAAGGGGGCACGGTAGACACTTCCTGACCCTCTAGGTTTTCTGAGGGGGGCTTAGGACGCTCATATAGGCCAAAAATAAAAAATAAAATTTAAAAATTTCGCGGGGGAGCGCCCGGTACGCGCACCGGTAAGCGCACCGGTAAGCGTACCAGGGAGCGTACTTTGGTGAAAAATAGTGAAAAAAGTTAGAAAAGGAATGATCAGAGGTAGGGTAGCTCTGAAAAGAGCTTTTAGGTTCTGTGGGTGATTTAGGTACCTACAAGTAGGTTCCAATGCACAGTCTTAAATTCAGGAGGAATATTCTATTCCCCTCATCTGAGAAGTGCACACCATCTCCTCTGTAGATGTCTTGCATGTTGTAACGCAAGTTGTTGTTGTATATTGAACCCATTCCAAAGTCTCTCATGTAAGCAGAAACAGATTTATTCACATGTTTCCGTGCTTTCTCAAATTGTGGACTAAATTGGTTGGACCAGTTCCATTTCTGTCTTTGGCATATATTGGAATATACCAAGGCAGTTTGTGGAAAAAGTGTCATCAATTGATCAAAGGTGTCCTTTAAAAGCATTTCCAGACCAACCCCAGTCATAGTGCCCAAATCATTTCCACCACAGTGCACTATTACGAGGTCAGGGTTTGGCAGATGCAAAAAGGATTTCTCATATGGTATCAATTGATGACATCTCAATCCTCTCTGGCCAATCCACTTGATTTCCACATTTGATAAATCAAGGTTGTGATAATTTCTGCTTGCTGCATACCTTTGAGCCAAGTGGATGTAGCTATGTCCAATAATCCACCCAGAATACATGATGGGAGAAGGTTCAGGTGCAGTCAGATGAAGTGTGGGAATGAAATGGCAGTTGGAACAGTAGGAGTTTACAAAAAAATAATTGTGGAGTTTCCCTGCTGTTGAATCACAAGCAATGATTGGTGGATTCAGTTAGTTGAAAACAGACAGTTAGGGTGCATGGTTGTGTTGTGTGTAAGAAGCAATTTGAATGGTTAAGAAAAAGTCACTAAAAGCAATAATGCCCTGGATAAGCTGGTGTATTGAGAGGTCAAACATCCTTGCTGACTTAATTTGCAACATTGTAGAATAAACTTTTGAACCTGAGAGTTCAGTTAGGAGGGAGTTCCTATGGTAACAGATAGAAAGGTCTGAGAGGGGGAAGGGTGTTGGTTTGAAAATAGTGAGGGAAGACTTTTGATTGGTTGAAATAAGGCATATGTGTGTAAAGTTAGATATTTTCTATGCCAGTCTTGGTTTCAGTGTATTGAGTGCACACCTTTTGCTCTGCTAAAGAAACATTGGTGTGTGTGTCTGACACTGTTTTCAATCTACCAAAGCATTTGTAAAGGTAAGTAATGATTTATTTTATTTAGATAGAGACTTGTTTGCTCTATGGAGAATATTTGGAAGCAGATAGTGAAGATTCAGTAGTGAAATTGATTCTTTGTACATAGGACTTGTGCTGTGTTTGTAAAAAGTTATTTAAAAAACGATTTTGGGGTAAAAGAATGGTTTTTATATTTTTGAGAAGTAATTAATAGTGTTTGCCTCATTAAATAAATATATTTAAACCATTTAGAATAATGTCACTTGCATTACCTCAGATTTGGAAGCAGATTGAGATTATTTTTTATTGGTTTGTGGCATGTTTTTTGGAAATGCTTGCTATGAACATTTGCAAGATAGGGGATTTGTATTTTGTTAAACAGTGAGGTTTCAGTAGTGAAATTGAATGCTTGTACATAGGTCCTGTGTTGTGTTTCTAAAATGTTATTCAAAAAACGATTTTGGGGGCAAATCAATGGTATTTTCATTTGGCCCTTATTTATGATTGCCTTGTGCTGCTGGTACATACCTTTAAACATGGGGAAAAAGTGACGCTCTGGTGGCGCAAGGCCTTCATAAATAAGGCCCTGAGTTTTTTTGTTGTTGGTTTGTGTCTTGCTTTTTGATAATGCTTGATATCAACATTTGCAACATAGAGGATTTGTATTTTGTGAAATAGTGAGGGTTCAGTACTGAAATTGAGTGCTTGTACATAGGATCTTTGCTGTGTTTCTAAAATGTTATTCAAAAAACGATTTTGGGTGCAAATCAATGGTATTTTCATTTGGCCCTTATTTATGATTGCCTTGTGCAGCCGGTGCATCACTTTAAATATGGGAAATAAGTGACGCTCTGGTGGCGCAAGGCCTTCATAAATAAGGACCTGAGTTTGTTTGCTGTTGGTTTGTTTTTTGCTTTTTGATAATGCTTGTTATGAACATTTGCAAGATAGAGGATTTGTATTTTGGGAAACAGTGAGGTTTCAAAAGTGATATTGAGTGATTGTACATAGATTCTGCGCAGTGTTTCTTAAATGTTATTCAAAAAACGATTTTGGGGGAAAATCAATGGTATTTACATTTAGCCCTAATTTATGATTGCCTTGTGGCACCAGTGCGTCTCTTTTAACATGGGACGCACTGGTGGCGCAAGGCCTTCATAAATAAGGCCCTGAGTTTTTTTGTTGTTGGTTTGTGTCTTGCTTTTTGATAATGCTTGATATCAACATTTGCAAGATAGAGGATTCATATTTTGTGAAATAGTGAGGGTTCAGTAGTGAAATTGAGTGCTTGTATATAGGATCTTCGCTGTGTTTCTAAAATGTTATTCAAAAAACGATTTTGGGGGAAATCAATGGTATTTTCATTTGGCCCTTATTTATGATTGCCTTGTGCTGCTGTTGCATCACTTTAACACCTTAGCAGCTATGGAACGTCCAGCTCCAGTGCTGGACGTTCCATTGTGCAGGTGCAGTTGGATCGTTCAACGGCCGACGGCAGCACTCTCGAGGTAGTGGTGCCGTCGGCCGCCGAACGTTTGAAGCACTTAAGGGATTAAACATGGGAAAAAAGTGACGCTCTGGTGGCGCAAGACCTTCATAAATAAGGCCCTGAGTTTGTTTGCTGTTGGTTTGTTTTTTGCTTTTTGATATTGCTTGATATGAACATTTGCAAGATAGAGGATTTGTATTTTGGGAAACGGTGAGGTTTCAAAAGTGATATTGAGTGGTTGTACATAGGTTCTGCTCAGTGTTTCTTAAATGTTATTCAAAAAACGATTTTGGGGGAAAATCAATGGTATTTACATGTAGCCCTTATTTATGATTGCCTTGTGGCACCGGTGCGTCTCTTTTAACATGGGACGCACTGGTGGCGCAAGGCCTTCATAAATAAGGCCCTGAGTTTTGTTGTTGTTGGTTTGTGTCTTGCTTTTTGATAATGCTTGATATCAACATTTGCAAGATAGAGGATTCGTATTTTGTGAAATAGTGAGGGTTCAGTAGTAAAATTGAGTGCTTGTACATAGGATTTTCGCTGTGTTTCTAAAATGTTATTCAAAAAACGATTTTGGAGGAAATCAATGGTATTTTTCATTTGGCCCTTATTTATGATTGCCTTGTGCTGCTGCTGCATCACTTTAAACATGGGAAAAAAAGTGACGCTCTGGTGGCGCAAGGCCTTCATAAATAAGGCCCTCAGTTTTTGTTGTTGTTGGTTTGTGTCTTGCTTTTTGATAATGCTTGATATCAACATTTGCAAGATAGAGGATTCGTATTTTGTGAAATAGTGAGGGTCAGTAGTGAAATTGAGTGCTTGTACATAGGATCTTTGCTGTATTTCTAAAATGTTATTCAAAAAACGATTTTGGGTGCAAATCAATGGTATTTTCATTTGGCCCTTCTTTATGATTGCCTTGTGCAGCCGGTGCATCACTTTAAACATGGGAAATAAGTGACGCTCTGGTGGCGCAAGGCCTTCATAAATAAGGCCCTGAGTTTGTTTGCTGTTGGTTTGTGTCTTGCTTTTTGATATTGCTTGATATGAACATTTGCAAGATAGAGGATTTGTATTTTGTGAAATAGTGAGGGTTCAGTAGTGAAATTGAGTGCTTGTACATAGAATCTTTGCTGTATTTCTAAAATGTTATTCAAAAAACGATTTTGGGTGCAAATCAATGGTGTTTTCATTTGGCCCTTCTTTATGATTGCCTTGTGCAGTCGGTGCATCACTTTAAACATGGGAAATAAGTGACGCTCTGGTGGCGCAAGGCCTTCATAAATAAGTTCCTGAGTTTTTTTGTTGTTGGTTTGTGTCTTGCTTTTTGATAATGCTTGATATCAACATTTGCAAGATAGAGGATTCGTATTTTGGGAAACAGTGAGGTTTCAAAAGTGATATTGAGTGGTTGAAAATTTAAAAACAAGGAAAAGTACTACACGAAATGTCGTTTTGCGTTTCCACGACCAGTGATTTCTAAGGGAAGAGTAAATATTTTGATGTCATCTCTACGACATACTGTGATGAGGAAATCTCCCAAAAATACATATAATTTAAAAAGAAACGGAGAGTCCAAGTACATCAACGACTACCACCCAGTGATTTTGTCCATGTGGAATGCTAACATGGATATTCAGTTCGTTGCTGACAACTCTATTGCTGTGGCTCGATATGTGACATCTTACATCACAAAAAAAGAAAAGACAGAACTGAAGGAAATGTGGGAGGACATTTCACTTGAAAAGAGTCTAAGCAATAAATTATACAGTTTCAGTCTGAAGATGTTGTCGCATCGAGGAATTGGAGCATATGAATGTTTTGAGCGGTTATCATCAGCAAGTCTCTATGCCAAATCAAGAACAATCATTTGGGTGAGTCTAGGTCTTGCTGCAACACGAAACTGAGTTTTGAAATCTGTACAAGAAATTGAATATTTGGCAGAGAAAGAACCAAACAGTACAGATATTTTGAAGACAAATATGTTGGATACATACTATCCAAATAGAAGTACTCACCTTGAGAACACTTGTTTGTATGAAGTTCTGCAAAACTACAGTTATAAGAGGAACCTCACAGAAGATATCAATAATGGAAAATATGCTGTCATTGGGTATGAAGGATGTCTAGTGAAGCAGAGAAAAGGCCATTTGATTAATCATCGAAAATTGAGTTGCGAAGCTCCAGACAAAAGAGAATTTTACTATTTAGCTCTTTTGCAACTCTTTAACCCATGGCGTACAGAAGATGAACTACTTGGAGATTTTCTCTGTTATGAAGACTCTTTTAAGCAACTAAGGATACCATAGAATGTCCTGTTTTTCTAAATTATCTGCAAATGTTGAACGAAGAAATAGAGCAAGAAACTACAATTGCTGAAGAGATTGCTAGAGACAGTTCTCAAGACAGTCAGAGTTCTACTTCATTGAGTCAGGATCCACTATGAGGACCAATTTTTCAAAATGAAGCTGCAACTGCCATGGATGAGGTGGAAGGAGCTATGGAACAAGCTCAAGAGGATGGAGATTTGGTAAAGCAACTAAACGTTGAGCAGAAAAAGATATATGACGAAGTTACAGAACAGATTGAACATGGATTCAGACATGAGAATAAAGTGTGCTCATGTACATCTTTTAAGCCTGTTCGACTGTACGTAAGTGGAGAAGCGGGAATAGGAAAAAGTTTTCTGATTAAAGCCATTGCAACTTATTTGCAGAAAAGGACTGATTCACCGCTGTCTTGTGTTGTAACTGCTCCAACTGGACTGGCAGCACATAACATTAAAGGGATAACTCTACATGGTTTACTGATGCTGCCAGTTGAGCATGATAATAAATTGCATTACAACAAGTTATCTGGAGATGCGTGTTCTGAAGTTTCCAGAGTCTTGAAGAAAATGAAACTTCTTATCATTGATGAAGTAAGCATGGTCTCAAATCTAATGCTTGCTTTTGTGCATTTGAGAATGCAAGAAATTCTTAGAACAGAGTATGATGTGTTATTTGGAGGAAAACACATTATTGTTTTTGGAGATCTATTGCAGTTGACTCCAGTAAAAGGACAACCAGTGTTTAAAATGCTCACGCATGAAGATACCAGGAAGTCCCTAGGAAGCATTGGAAACGTTAATACATGGTTACATTTTAAATATGCTGAACTGCTTTAAAATATGCGACAGGCAAAGGATGAAGATTATAAAAATATTCTACAAGATGTAAGAATTGGAAAAGTAAGTGAGCTTGGGAAAGAAGCTTTACATGCTCGATTAATTTCAAATTTGTATCCAAATGAAAACATTCTTCCAGAGAATATTTTTTAAAAAATGACTGAGAAGAAATCTGGGATATGTTTGATGCCAACTCTGCAAGAATGTTCCATCTTCAACAACAAAATGTTAAAGTTAGAAAATGAAGAGATTGTGATACTGGAAGCAATAGATAAAATAGAGCATATGGGTGCAACAATTGTTTTGTCAGAAAATTTGAAAACAAAATTGGATTCATTAGAGAAAAGTATGTCTAAAACAGCTGGTTTTGAAAAGACTCTGAATGTGTGTTTAAATTGTCGTATCATTTTGAGAAGGAATTTGAATGTTGAAAGAGGTCTGGTAAATGGAGCAATGGGTTATGTTGTTGATTTTGTGAATTATAGAAATAGAGATGGAATTGAATTTTTAAAAATAAAATTTGATGGTATTGAGCAAGTACAACAAATCAGTCGTAGTTCTGCTAGATTTTTACTAATAAAAGACTTATGGAAAGGGGCGACCATTCGGTCCCCCCGAACGTATGGTGGAGTACCACGATCCCCCCGGGAAGCCATCTTGGGCGGGAGGCGAGTCTCGGCTGGTATGCCCGAAGCGGCGTAGCCGGGGCGCGCCTTTTTCCCGCCCTAGAGTGGGCTGTCCTAGACACTGACGCGGCCGGCCACGCCCACGGAGGCAGGCGGGGGTGGGTTTACGCCCGCCCTGAAGATGGATAAAAGGAGCAGAAGCCAAGAAAGCATCCTCTTGTTCCTGTGCTCTGAAGCTGCACCTCCCCGCTGCACGTGAGCTCGAGACGGAACGAAGAGCCAATTTTGAGCGTTGTAATCTTTCTTTTTGTTTTACAGATATTCCGTCTGAGAATGCCCAAGAAAGTCGGGAAGCGGGTCAGTACCGATCAGATGCTCCGCATGCTCATGAAGGAGGTAGCCGATTTGAAGAAGCAGGTGGCGGCTAAGGACGGGGAGGGAAGACCGAAACGGCCTTTGCCGGGAGCAGTCCCCGGTGGGAGAGGCAAGAGGTCCAGAAGGGGGGCACTCGGGGGGGAAACCCCGGTTCCCGATACCCCACTTGAGGAGCCAACCCCGACGCCGAAAGAAGGGAATCCGATCCCCGTGGTGGTCACCCCCGTGAACGGGGATGATATGCCTCCCGAGTTAGCGGCACAATTGGCAGCGTGGTTGGGAAAAGATAGCGAGGGCACCACGGCTGACGACGCCCGCGCAGTAATGAGGCAACTGCGGGAATCTAGGGAGGCTGCGAAGGCACCATCTTCTGTTAACGCATCAGGCCCAGGTTCGGTGGCAGATGCAGTGTCTGGTTCAGGTAAGCGGCCATTGTCGATTGCGGGGGAGGGGTCTGTACCTTCACGAAGGGAAAAGGTGGCTCAGCATGTTCCACTGGAAGTTAAGGAAAAGATTTGGGCGAATAAGTATGTGAACATTTTTTCTTTGCTTACCGATCATTACGAGATGGAGCATGTAAAGAGCCAAAAGGAGCTCATGCATCCGAGTGTTTGGCGCGCAAAAATGGCCACCTTTAAGGTTGACGAAAACATTGGTACTTGGGGCAGAGCATGGGGCATTTTTACCTCCATCATGGGAGAGCGCAGGCCCGAGTTGTTGACCGAGTTGCCAATTTATCAATCACGTATCATGGAGTATTCCGTAGCATATGGGGGCAATCAGTGGTTCTGCTATGACAATCTTTTTAGAAAAGCTAAGGAACACGACCCGATTTTGACTTGGGATTGTTACGACTCTGTGTCATGGCAAAAAATGGAGAGTACAGGAATGTTGAAGGTACCATTGTTAGGGAGTAACGGGGGGGAATCTTCCCGCCAAAACTCTGGGACACCCTTTCGGACGGGTGCAGGTAACGAGTACCACTCGAAGCCGAGTGGCAGCACAGGTAAAAGGGGGATCTGTTGGAATTTTAACAGAGGGAAATGTACGAGGCCCCAGGGGTCATGCAAATTCAGACATGAGTGTGGGGGGTGTGGGCAACCATCCCATCCTGAGTCCATGTGCAGAGCCAAAACGGGTGATAACGGTGGTAAGGGAGGCGCCAAACAGGTCTGATATAGTCCGAGGGGCGCCTTTACCTACCCCGATTGATACCATGGCAATGATTCCTTGGCTCAACGAATACCCGGATCATGCTTCCGCTGGGGTGTTACGAAACGGGTTTTCATATGGTTTCCGCATCCCAGTGGGGGATTTTCAAGGTGTAGCAAATTGTAAGAATCAACTGTCGGTCTTGCAGCACACGGCGGTGGTACAGGTAAAGATTGGGAAAGAGGTGACTCGAGGTCGCGTCGCCGGTCCATTCGATTTGCCACCGGTTGCTAACTTTGTTTGTTCCCCTCTAGGGGTGGTCCCCAAGAAGGACCCGGGTAAGTTTCGGCTGATACATAACTTGTCAGCCCCACGTGGTCTTTCCGTGAATGACGCGATAGACCCGGAAGTGTGTTCGGTGCGGTACGCATCTTTCGATGAGGCCGTTGCCATGTTGAATCGCCTGGGGCCCGGGACGCTGATGGCAAAATCGGACATCGAGTCAGCGTTCCGGTTGCTCCCGGTACACCCAGACGATCAGCGTCTCCTTGGTTTTCAGTTTCAGGGTCGCTATTACATGGATAGATGTATGCCAATGGGGTGCTCGATTTCCTGTGCCTATTTCGAGAAGTTCAGTTGTTTTCTGCAATGGGTATTCACAAGGAAGACAGGTTTTCAACATGTTATGCACTATCTCGATGACTTTCTGTTTTTGGGGGCAGCCGGGGATCCTGAGTGTGGATAGGCTTTACATGAATTTCGTGTCTTAATGAATCAATTCGGTGTGCCATTGGCACCAGGTAAGACTGTGGGTCCCTCGACCTTGCTCGAGTTTCTGGGGATCGAGCTCGACTCGGTAGAAGGTTGTTTTCGATTACCCAAGGAAAAAGTGTTAACATTCAGGTTATCCCTTGAGACATGTATTCGTGCAACAAAAGTAAACCTGCATCAATTGCAACAGGTGGTGGGTCAGTTGAATTTTGCCCTGAGAATGATGCCAATGGCGCGCCCCTTTTCCCGTTCGATTGCACAAGCCATGGTCGGCCTGAAGGAAGGTCATCATCGCACGAGGCTCTCGGCAGAGGTTCGCCAGGACATGCGCATTTGGTTGGCATTCCTGGCGGATTTCAATGGTCGAGTTGTCTGGAACAGGCCGGCGATGTCCTCCGAGGAGCTGGGGCTGTGGACAGATTCGGGGGGGGAGTATAGGTTTTGGTGCCATATTTGGCGCACAATGGTCGGCTCAAAAATGGCCGCCATGGTGGCACGAGTGCGGTTTGACAAGTAACATTGCTTTTCTCGAACTTTTCCCTATTTTGGTGGCACTGAAAACTTGGCCCGAGGGGTTCCGTGATCACTCTGTGGTATTCTGGTCTGATAACATGACCGTGGTTGAGTGTATCAATAGTCAGGCAGCACGATGCAAATTGATTCTGAGACTGCTCAAGGAAATTGTGTTATGCATGCAACTGAATGTACTGTTTAGGGCAAGACATGTGCCGGGGGTGATGAACCAAGCGGCTGATGCGCTTTCTCGTTTCCGTATGCAGGCCTTCTGGGGTTTTCTGCCCACAGCGGACCCGGTGGCGGCACCCTTTCCCGAAGCTCTCTGGTCTCTCGGTGCCCCGAACTACAAAACCTCGTGGGAGAGAGTCTAGCACCCAGGACGAGGAAGGCATATGAAGGGGCGTTCCGTTCCTATTGGGCCTTTTTGGGTACTGCTAGGGGGGAACTTTGGGGTCAGGAAGAGTTTTGTAGTGAAATTTCTGCTCTCCTTACGTCAGGCAGGCAAATCAGTAGCTACGGCCCAGAGGCATCGGGCCGCCATTTCCTTTATGGCAAAGGCTCATGGGATCCAGGACCCGACAGCGTCTTTCGTTGTGCAGAAAGCGCTACGTGGGTGGCAACGCCTTGAGGGTCGCAGAGTAGATGAGAGGCACCCGATAGGTCTGGAAAGGCTAACCCTCTTATGGGCCGTACTCCCGGCAACGTGTTCATCCCAGTACGAAGCAGTGTTGTTCCGAGCCGCATTTGCACTAGCATTCCATGGGGCTATGCGGGTAAGCGAATTAGTGGCGAAGAACAAGCAAGATACGATGGGGGGATTGTGCCGGGAGCACATTCAGGTCAGGGGGGAGACGATGACGGTCTCGTTTGTTAGGTCCAAATCCGATCAGGGTGCAATCGAGGACTGCGTAATCATTCAGAGGATCCCCGGTTCTTCCATGTGCCCTGTGGTGTGCGTAGAGGAATACTTAGCGCAGAGGGTGGCAGCATGGGGGGGGACCTTGTTGCGACACGCTGACGCCACCCAACTGACGAGGTTTCAGTTCCAGAGGGTGCTTGCAATGTCGATTTCGGCCGCGGGCTTGAACCCCGGCGAGTTCGGGACCCATTCCTTTCGGATAGGGGCTGCTACTGAGGCTACAGCCAAGGGTCTGAGTGTAGAGGAAGTAAAACATGTGGGGCGTTGGTCCTCGAACTGTTATAAAAGGTATGTGCGCTTGCACATGTTGTGAAGCTGTAATGATATACTCACGCTTCTTGTTTTTGTTTGGTTTTCAGTTGCGCAAGCTTACGAAGCGGGGCGGACTGTGCAGTCGACCCGACACCTGGGGACCAGCGGTCAGGAATCACCGACTGCGAAAAAGGAGGTGTGGGTCGTACTCATACGTGAGGCATGCCGCGGACGTATTCAAAGCAGGTGATATGATTCACGTGGCTGGGGAATACGGGTACAGGGTGTCCTTCTACGGAAAGGGCGGGCTCTGTATTGACCAGTTTCAATCCTTTTTCGAGGGTTTGTTAGGGCGGACAAGGTCACCGCCGTCTATAATCATAGTCCATCTGGGGTGCAACGATCTGGTGGCCACTGGTAGACGACTTCTTCTTGAGGCAATGCTTTCCACAGTAAGTTGGTTGGCAAGAAGAGTTCCAGGGTGCACAATCGCATGGTCCCATATGATCCCACGGAAAGTGTGGCGGGGGGCTATTTCGGTTTCTGCTCTGAATCATTCCGTAAGGAAAATAAATAACAAAGTGAGTAGATTGTTTCGTTCAAGTACACTGCATTCTGTTTCGCATGGTTGTATCAAAGGGGACAGTATGTATTTGGGGGACGGGGTTCATTTGTCCCGGGTGGGGAATGAGTTACTCATAGGAGACCTCATAGCTTGGTTGAAGGGTTTAAAACATGACCTTTAGGCAGGAGTGGGGGGTCCGGATAGCCGGTCAACTATCCGGCCTGTGGCGGTAAGGTCATGATCGGTGAGCAGTAATTGGAAGATCCCTATGAGGGGGCGTCACCCATTACGGATGGGAGCGCTCGGGGGAGGTGGCCAATTGGCCCCTCAACGGGGAGGCGGTCCCGTCTAAGGATAGGCCGCCGGAAGGAAAGGAAAGGTGGTCAAGGCCCCTTCCTGGATAGGAGGGGCTACGGGCCCTCCTGGGGAATTTCCCGGGGCCAGGAAATCTGCGACGGCAGATGGGTAAGTTGTGTGGGGTGCGGGAGGGGGTTTACGCTACCTTTTTAGACACCTCACACGAGTCCTCGAACGACCGTTAAATGGCGTCGAGTTCATTGGGGCCCCCGTCAAGTCCAAGGGAAATTGGTAGATGCACTTGAGGTACGCCTCTGTGCGGTCGCTCCTCTCACAAGTGAGGGTGGTATTTCTGGTTTAGGGATCTGACACCGGTTACGACCTTGCCGTTGGCCCTTAACGTTAGGATGTACAATTTCAAGTCAAATGTTTTGTAGGATGTTAGTTCGGCTAGGAGAACCTTTGTATTAGAGATCTGTTAAGGTTAGCCAAACATCGTAATGTGGAAATGAAATTGTACATAATATGAAACTGTTATTTTAATGTTTTGATTTTGTTTCATATTTTAATAAATACGGCCGGGAAGGGTAACTCCCTTCCCGCCTTCCAAAAGTTCAAGAACTGTTTCCGGTTTCCCAATTCTTGGGGATTGTGTTGAGAGGGGGTGGCGGGTATCTCAGCCATATGGAAAGGGGCGACCATTCGGTCCCCCCGAACGTATGGTGGAGTACCACGATCCCCCCGGGAAGCCATCTTGGGCGGGAGGCGAGTCTCGGCTGGTATGCCCGAAGCGGCGTAGCCGGGGCGCGCCTTTTTCCCGCCCTAGAGTGGGCTGTCCTAGACACTGACGCGGCCGGCCACGCCCTCGGAGGCAGGCGGGGGCGGGTTTACGCCCGCCCTGAAGACGGATAAAAGGAGCAGAAGCCAAGAAAGCATCCTCTTGTTCCTGTGCTCTGAAGCTGCACCTCCCCGATGCACGTGAGCTCGAGACGGAACGAAGAGCCAATTTTGACCCACCCACCAGCCCCTGAGGACAGCGAGTTGTTTTGAATAAAGTTTTGATGTGGTAACTCTTTTTCTTGCAGGTTGTGATGATTGTCGTGAAATTTTGAATATGCAATAAAGAATGGTTATTTTCAGTATGTTTTGCAAATAAAGTAATTTTGCACTAGGATTGATCAGTATTTATGCTTGTAATAAGTTATGTTTGTTTTGTAATCTTAGTAAGTTAGGTAGAATTGTCGTATTTATTTTGGTCGGGCGGTAAGGTCATGATCGGTGAGCAGTAATTGGAAGATCCCTATGGGGGGGGCGTCACCCATTACGGATGGGAGCGCTCGGGGGAGGTGGCCAATTGGCCCCTCAACGGGGAGGCGGTCCCGTCTAAGGATAGGCCGCCGGAAGGAAAGGAAAGGTGGTCAAGGCCCCTTCCTGGATAGGAGGGGCTACGGGCCCTCCTGGGGAATTTCCCGGGGACAGGACATCTGCGACGGCAGATGGGTAAGTTGTGTGGGGTGCGGGAGGGGGTTTACGCTACCTTTTTAGACACCTCACACGAGTCCTCGAACGACCGTTAAATGGCGTCGAGTTCATTGGGGCCCCCGTCAAGTCCAAGGGAAATTGGTAGATGCACTTGAGGTACGCCTCTGTGCGGTCGCTCCTCTCACAAGTGAGGGTGGTATTTCTGGTTTAGGGATCTGACACCGGTTACGACCTTGCCGTTGGCCCTTAACGTTAGGATGTACAATTTCAAGTCAAATGTTTTGTAGGATGTTAGTTCGGCTAGGAGAACCTTTGTATTAGAGATCTGTTAAGGTTAGCCAAACATCGTAATGTGGAAATGAAATTGTACATAATATGAAACTGTTATTTTAATGTTTTGATTTTGTTTCATATTTTAATAAATACGGCCGGGAAGGGTAACTCCCTTCCCGCCTTCCAAAAGTTCAAGAACTGTTTCCGGTTTCCCAATTCTTGGGGATTGTGTTGAGAGGGGGTGGCGGGTATCTCAGCCATATATGTTCGCCGAAATCAGTTTCCTGTTTGTTTGGCATATGCAGTAAGAATTCATAAATCTCAAGGTTTAAGTGTAGATAGTGCTTTGGTGAACATTGGAAGATCTGTGTTTAAAGAGGGTATGGCATATGTGGCATTATCACGAGTCAGAACTTTATCAGGATTGTACTTGATTGAGTGTGATGAGACAAAGATTTGTGCAGATCTAGATTGTGTTAAAGAATACAATAGGTTAAGAATAGAGTATGCTCCACCTTTGCCTCAATATCCTCTGTTTGAGAAACGTGTGGTAGGCCGAAAAAGAAGAAATGAGAATACTTGCAGTGAGGTAGTATCAAAAAGACAAAAAGTAGATGAAACTGTAATTCAAAACAGAAAGAAAAAGGATTCTGATGAAAATGTTGTTGGATTTCAGTTTGAAAATAGTTCTGGTGTCAACTGCTATGCTAATATAGTATTTAATGTTGGTTTTTTTCTTCAAACTTTACAAGAACAGATTGTTGAAAATCGGGATCAAAGATTGTGTGGTTTATTGAATTCTGTGTTTGAGAAATGTAGCAGTGATAGAGCAAAAATAGAAAGTGTAACAGAAATTCGAAATATTTTAGATATGTGTTCTGCTCAAGATAAACTTTCACAGAACATTCAGCAGGATTGTCAGGAATTTTTAATGTATATGTTTGGTGTTTTGGAAGATGAAGGTGTAGATGTAGATAATCTTTTCAGCCTTTCTTATCAATGGCAGCATGACTGCCACAATTGTAGTTCATCAAGTAATACTAGAATAGACACTGAAAGATCTATATATTTGACTTTACCAGACTGTAAATCAGTGTCATTTAAAAATCTAGTTAAAGCAGCAGATCATAATATGGTGTGTACCCAATGTAAGTGTCCAATGCTATCCCCATTATTTATACAAAGTTATGGTCAGTATATCATTTTAGTTTTCCAACAATGTAGACCTGATGGAACTAAATTGACAACTTGTATCAAAAATGTTGTGGCTTCTCAGTTATCAATTTCAGGAAGAACCTTTACAACTGAAGCTATTATTTATCATGACGGTCCTTCGACAACATCAGGACATTATACATGCTACTTAAAATGTAAAAAAGGTTGGAGTTACTGCAATGATTCTCATTTGACTTATAAACAACGTTTGCCTTATGACTTTAAAAATTCTTACCTAGTGTTTTTAAAACCAAAGTTTTAGTAAAGGTAATTAGCCTTTGAAGACGGGAATAGTTAATATAAGTTAGTTAGTTAATCTAATGTTTAAAATTATTTATCTCATATAGGTACTGTAAGTGGATCTCATAGTAAAAAATACTCATATATCTGACACGATTTGGCCGTAAGGAAAGTGTAAGGTATGATGTTCTTAGATCTTTTTTCATAGGAAGTCGATGAAATGGAAGTTATAGAGAACAGCAGACTTTTTTTCCACCAAAGGACCTTCACTATCTTCTATTTGGCCTCACGGAAAAGTAAGTGAATCAAAGATTAGTGTACATATATGAGTTGTAAGTTTTTATGTTCTTTTTTTAAACACAATCTTTTAGATTGTGTTTTTTTTTCCCGCTGTTATATGATGAAGAGTTTGAACTCACTAATTTAAGTGACATTCAATATATTCTGAGAACAGCAAAAATAAACAATGTAACATATTGTATAAGTTATTCTATAGTTTGCATTGTTTAATTTATATTGTATTCCCATTGTCTCACACTCATTTTCCTTTTTCCACCCTTATTTAGCTCTCTTTACTCACTTACACTGCCTTTTTTTAACTTTGTTTCATCGCTGTTCCGTTACTCCACTTCATTCAGATGGTGGAATTACTGAATTGGTTGTTGTAACTGGTATGGGTATCTCCATTTTTTTGAAAATGTTAGTTTCTATTTTTGAATATGTGTTTCAAGGGTTACATTACACTGAATAGAGGTCTGTCACTCTGTCACAAGGATGGTGTCATCAGTGATGTCATGAGTGATGTCACTGACCATGTCATGAGTGATGTAATATGTGACGTCATCAGCAGTGCATTGCAGGCGCGCAAGTTATAGTGAGTGCAACTAACTATAACGTGGGAATTTCAATGGTTTTATGTCAGTAAAATTTCCAGCTAACTATAACTGGTGTGAAACCTATGGTTTTTTCAGTGAATTTAATAGGTTTTTTAAATGCTAATCCCTAACTATAACTGGTGTGAAACCTATGGTTTTTTCAGTGAATATATATATATATATATATATATATATATATATATATATATATTTTTTATATATATATATATATATATATATATATATATATATATATATATGAATCCAGCTATATATATATATATATGAATCCAGCTATATATATATATATATGAATCCAGCAGAGTTCGCCAGTCCCCCAGCCGTCTGGCGGCGGCGGGCTCGAGCGAGGAGGCGACCCTCTAATATTTCAAAACAGCAACTTTACCATCCGAAAGAAGTCAGCTCGAGCCCAGATTCGTTAGCGTGAAGTTTTTATTCAACACACAGGATGCTAAAAAACACCCAACGCGTTTCGGTGCAGCCGCACCTTGGTCACGTGTAACAGTGGTTTTCTCTTTCAAAGTTTTTAAAGTGAATAAATCAAAAACATAAAGGTAGGACTACTAGTCCTCACACAAGTGTATGTTATACCACAAATTGGCGGCCATCTTTAAATGTCTTACAAAGTAAAGATAAGAATGCATCTACAGTTCTCAATGTTTTATGAGAGACATTAGATAAAGGGATATAAACTCAAAAATAAGGCTTTGATTAAAGGCTTACTAACCTGAAATTGTTAATTATTAAACAATAATTGTTTAGGAAATCGCATCCCGTATATATATACTGATCATTGGATTGTACAATTCTGCCCTAGTGGGCTTTGAAGCAGAACATTGTACCCATTTAACAATGTTCATAGATCAAAAGGTATATATACTTTCATTCACAATGCAATTCGGCCCTAGTGGCCTTAAGGTCAAAGTTAACACTCTCATAATGTCTATATACTCCAAGGAACAGAGAGTCGATGTTGAGACCGGTTCCAACACCAGGCCGGACATCAACGTCGAGAAGGAGGTCCAGGTCAGTGTCGAGAAGGGAGCAGTCAGAGCAGGTCACACGCCCGACATCAAGACCCACTTCAGTGAGGTCTGGAGAAGGATCTGTGGTTCTGGTGACAGAATCGGCATCACGTCACTCATCTTCTCACTCTTCAAGACATCCTTCAACGGGACATTCTCCATCTGCCTCACCAGAAGGCATTCGGGCAGACCAAGTCATAGATCTCCTTCGCAGCACAGGGAGGCTTCCCTGGCTGTTCATTTGTTCCAGAGATGGCTTCCTCCCCATCATCATTGGAGTAAAGATACAAAAGCATCCGACGGCTGCAAGAATACACCAGTCCTCTTCATAGATCACCTCTGCAAAGATTGGTGCAGGAAGTGGATAGATCGCCCTCTCCCAGACGTGGTGTAAATGCAGGCAGGTCACGGGAGCGCATACATAGTTCCCATTGCAAAAGGAGAAGGTGACCTACGTGGTCTACCTCTTCCACTCGATCCACGAAGAAGAACTATTCACCCACTCTATCGGATAGCCCTTTGTCAAGAGTATCACCGATAGATGACATTAACACATATCATGATGTGCTTCAGAGAGTGTCTCAGAAGCTGAACATCGAAATGTCTGCTCCTCAGGTGGCAACAACAATTATTTTTGAGACTCTAGATCAGAGAGCAGCTTCTCGTCCATTGCTTCCTCTGGTTCCCGGTCTTCTGGAACCGGTGATGGACATTTTCCTCACACCAGCTACGGAAGGTTTGCGGGTCTGCAGCTTTATCGCTCAAAGTCTCTAGTTCAGCAGCCTTATTAGGTCGCTACGACAGGGTCTTATGGGACTCCTTGGATCGTTTCAAGGAAAACTTGCCACAGGAAGATCAAAAGGATTTTGAGGAGGTCATCACGGAAGGGTCACTTGTTGCCAACCAAGTGATCAGCACAGCTGCAGATGGTGCCACGCTGTCGGCGCACTCCTATGTGCATGGGATTTGCACCAGGAGGTCCTCCTGGTTGAGAATACCAGCTCTCAAGCCAGATGCTCAACAGAGGATCCTAAATCTCCCTTTTTCCGGCTCCTCACTGTTTGGCACCCATACAGATGAGGAAATGGGTAGGATGGAAGCTGAACTCCATACCCTCAAAGCAGGGGAAACATCACTTACAACGCAACTTTTACCACGCAGTGCCTTTACGACGCAACTTTTACAACGCAAACCATTACAACGCATTGCGCTGGGGGGCGCTCTAGGATAGGGAATAGGTTTAATTTACAGTCCAACACCTTCCCTACTAATCACGGGGACTGGAGTTGGAATAGTAAAATAAACTATTCACTATCCAGCGCCCCAAAGCACTATGCGTTGTAATGGTATGCGTTGTAAAACCCGCGTTGTAAAAGCATGCGATGTAAAAGCATACGTTGTAATGTCGTACATCCTCAAAGCAGTTGGATTGGAGAAGAAGAAAGAGTTTAAACGACGATACAGACCCAACCAACACAAGGGCTACCAACAGAGGGTTTAAACTCCTCAATGGTTCCAGAACAAAAAGCAGGGCAAATCGCAGTATCAAGGCCGTAAGTCCAACAGAGGTAGAGGAGGTCACCGCAGCAATCCTCTAACATGGCCAGGTCGGCAGGGAAGCATTGAGCAGGAGCTTTCTCTGGCGCCGTTGCCCACTCCAGTGGGAGGAAGTGCTTCACATCATCTGGAAGAGTGGTGCAGCATAACAAAATATTGTTGGGTGCTCAGTATATTGCGCAATGGATACGCACTACGTTTTCGTGTGCCTCCAAAGGACATTCCTCTGAAAAGATCTCGTCCTCACCAGTTAAAGTTGCTTTGGCAGGAAGTGATAACTCTTCTGAGAATAAAAAGGCCATAGAAGAGGTTCCTTCCGCGCAGCGAGGAAAGGGAGTTTACTCCAGGTACTTTCTTGTGCCCAAAAGAGATCAAGAGCTCAAATTAAGACCTATGCTGGATCTTCGCTTGCTAAACAAAGTCATCGTGAAGGAAAAGTTTTGCGTGATGGCCCTTCATCAAATATGTCCACATCTACAAGCAGGAGATTGGATGTGTTCGGTGGACCTCACCGCAAATATCTTCGATTCGTGGTCGGCAGCAAGCATTACCAGTTCAAAGTTTTACCTTTCGGACTGAAATCTGCTCCACGAGTCTTTACCAAGTGCATGGCAGTGGTGGCGGCGGCCTTACACAGAAAAGGTCTATTTGTCTACCCTTACTTAGATGATTGGCTTCTCAAAGGACCATCTCCTCAAAAAGTAAGGAGCGATTTTCAAGTTTGTCTGAGTCTGCTCCGCAGGCTAGAACTTCACGTGAACATGGAAAAATCAGTTCACTGGCCCACCCAGATAATCCATTATCTGGGCTCAATCCTGGATTCCAACAAAGGAAAAGCATTTCCTTCGGAGGAGAGACTTTCTTCGATGCAGTAAAAGTGCAAAACTCTGCTCCAGACAGATCGCCCAACAGTCCAGCAAGTGGCATCTCTGCTGGGACCAATGGCTTCTTGTATATTTTCTGCTGGGACCAATGGCTTCTTGCATATTTCTCATTCCCAATGCCAGGCAGAGAATTAGACCGTCGCAGCAAGATCTAGAGGACAAGTTGGACCAAGCAACAGGTCGCTGGGATGACCGAATTGCGCTCTCTCAAGCAGCAAAGTCGCCATCATATGGTGTACTCGGCCGCAGAACCTATTGGTGGGAGTCCCCTTCCATCCACCAGTTCCAGTGCAGTTGTTGATAACAGATGCATCTCTACAGGGATGGGTGACACACATGGGGTGCCTTCAGATGCAGGGCCGGTGGTCCACCAAAGAGCAGTCCTACCATATAAGCATGTTGGAACTTCAAGCTGTCCATCTTGCTCTGAAAGCTTTTTGGCCATCGATCACGTCCAGCTCGATCCAGATCCAAACAGACAACACAACCACCATATTATCCAAACAAACAGGGTGGTATGGGATCTCGCCCTTTATCCCTGGAGGCACAAGCGATATGGCACTGGCTTCCGGCTCGGAACCTTTCCATTGTGGCAGTGCACCTTTCAGGGGAGAAGAACGTGCGAGCAGACGCGCTCAGTCAGCACTTCGAAGATCAGCCAGACTGGGTGCTAAACGATGAGGTGGTGGCAAATATTTTCCAGCAGTGGGGTCATCCATCAATAGATTTATTTGCAGACGACGAAAACAAAAAATTCCATGCCTTCGCATCCAGATTCCACCATCCAGGGACAAGGGGGAATGCGCTTTTGATGGATTGGTCAGAAACATTTGCATACGCCTTTTCTCCTCTGCCTCTGATCCCGAAGGTTGTGTCCAAGCTCATCAGATCCAACATGAAGATGATTCTGATAGCCCCAGACTGGCTGCGTCAGTGGTGGTACCCGGACCTGCTGCAGTTGTCGGTACTCCCCCAGAAGAGGCTGCCTTATAGAGTGGACCTGCTGACCAAGATGAACGGGAGGATTCTCCATCCCAGCCTTCCTTCACTGAACTTGGTAGCATGGCTCCTGAGGTCCTACAATATGGACACTTAAATCTACCACAGGACTGCATGCACATCCTGAAAGAGGCTTAGAGACCTTTCACGAGAACATCGTACTCTTTTAAGTGGAAGAGATTCTACCTATGGTGTGTTCATAATCATTTTGATCCTACAAGGGGGCAGGAGGAGGTAATTCTTCCTTACCTCCTTTATTTAGCCAAAGCGGGTTTGAAATATTCCTCAATCAGGGTTCACTTGTCAGCCATTACGGCGTACAGAAAGTCCCCCAACCAACCTTCTTTCTTCCAATTGCAGGTGGTTAAAGATTTCCTTCAGGGGATGAAGAAAGTGTATCCCACGGTTCGAACTCCTTCTCCTCCTTGGGAATTAAATCTGGTGCTGTCTAGATTGATGGGCCCTCCCTTTGAGCCCATTCATAAAGCCACTTTGCAGCACCTGATATGGAAGGCCGCTTTCCTGGTGGCAATAACGGCATTGCGCAGAGTAAGTGAGATCCAAGCGCTGTGTGCTAAGGAACCATATACTGTGTTTCACCACAACAGGGTAGTGCTAAGGGCTCACCCTGCTTTTTTGCCAAAGGTGGTGTCCGATTTTCATATTAATCAGTCAATCTCGCTACCGTCCTTTCTTCCCAATCCTGCAACTCCTGCGGAGAGGTCTCTACACTCCTCAGACCTCAAAAGAGTGCGCAAATTCTATTTGGAGGGGACTAAGGGTATAAGGAGATCAATTGTCTTTGAATTATGGTGCCATGAGAACAGGCTTTCCAGCCTCCAAGAGATCAATTTCAAGATGGATTGTGTCCTGTATAAAATTGGCCTACCAGTTGGCAAATAAACCCCTTTTGTTGTCTCCTAAAGCACACTCCACTAGGGGAAAGGCGGCCACAGTAGTTTTCTTGCATGATATTCCAATGGCAGAGATTTGCAAGGCAGCAACCTGGAGATCGATTCACACTTTCACAAGGCATTATTGTCTAGAATCCGATTCCAGGGCAGATACTCAAGTAGGCCAGGCCTCCTTGAGGAATCTATTCGGATAGTAAGATGTCTATCCAAGCTTAGTTATCTGAGCTGGTTGGTTAATTTGCCGTTCTTTTTTCCTTTGCCCGCAGGGGGATGAGGTGAGGCTCGCTATTCTACTCTAGTGCTTATGACTATTGATGAGGATCTCCTGGAAGAGAAGGATTAGTTACTTACCTGTAATCCTAGTTCTCTTACAGGGGTATCCTCATCAAAGTCATAAGCAACCCTCCTGCCTACCCGGGCAAAGGATGTATTGTATTTTTAAAGGTAATGTCAACTCTTTGTGCTCTGGCTTTTCAGTCACCACAAAGAACAACTGACCTAACGGTCACCCCTGAGGCATGATGGGAAGCTGGGGGTCATGACTGCCTTAAAGGCACGGTGCCAGTTTATTTCTATGTTGCTATGAGTTAGCTTTTCAGCCTTTTTAAGCTATGTTTTCTGCAATGCAGCCTGGGAGCTGTCAATGCTTTCAGTCCTATCTGAGAGTTTGTGCTAAGTGCTAAACAGTAAAACAGTTTTTAAACATGCTCTGCTGTTGTTTTTCCCTGTTTCTAATGTATTGTTTATGATACAATGGTGAGTCCTTACAGCATTATTCAGCTCTAGTGTGAGTAAGGCTCCATTAGCTTTTTTAACTTTTTTATTGTGTGTTTTCATTAAAGATCTCCTTTACTGCAACCATTGGGTCCGTGTCTTCGTTTCCACAGCAGGAGTGTGGTTTTCTTGAAGATTGTTCTGTTTATATATATATATATATATATATATATATATATATATATATATATATATATATATATATATATATATATATATATATATATATATATATATATATATATATATATATATATATATATATATATATATATATATATATATATATATATATATATATATTATCTACTGGCGGTCGTCAGTAGGTAGTTATAGTTAGGATTATTTTCAATAGAAAATCTCAACATTCTATTGTGAATAACTTTGGTGTCGGTTGAGGAATCTGCCTAAAAAGTTCCTCAAATTTGCCTCGCGGCGCCCCGGTCCTTCCCTGAAAGTTTGGGGCGGGATTCGTCAAGTGGGGGCTGAGATAAAAGGGGGGTCCCAAAACGTGTTTTCCCCATGTTAATTTCCATAGGGCGGTCAACCTCACTTTTAGCCCGAACGGCTGAATGGATTTCCACCAAACTTGGCAAAATTGTAGGGACTGGTAGCCCGATGTGCCTTTGCTATGTCTCAAGATATGTGCTCCAGTGGATTTTGAGTAATTTAGGTTCAAAAAAATATATATCTATGGCCGCGCCCCGGTACGCGCACCGGGGAGCGCTCCGGGCGCGCTACGCGACTTGCGCGCGGAAAGCTGATTGGCTCTCGGGTGTCTGTAAACATTCCAAACAGTCCGGAGCGGCCGCCATCTTGTGTCTCGGTAGGATCGAGACACAAGAGGTGGCAAAAACAAAGGGGGAATTGACCATAAGGGGGCAGAGTAGACCCCCCCTGACCCCATAGGTTTGATGTGGGGTTTTTTTCAGTGAATTTCATAGGTTTTTTAAATGCTAATTCCTAACTATAACTGGTGTGAAACCTATGGTTTTTTCAGTGAATTTCATAGGTTTTTTAACTGCTAATTCCTAACTTTTTATAGGCCCTCATACCTATGTGTTTTTTAGTGAATTTCTAGGGTTATTTTTTCGCAAATATCTATAGCTTAAAAAGGTATGTTTTTCTAAAAATGAATCCTATATTGTATATTAATATAATATATATTTTTTTTAAAGTATATTCTTTTTTTTTCTATTTCACTCTGGAGCGCTCCCGGTGCGCGTACCGGTGAAAAAAAATAATGAAGGAGTGAGCATAAGGAATGGGGACAAAGAGAGTGGTGTAAAGAGAAAGAGAGCTAGAGGGAGAAACACAGAGGGACTGTGTAATAGATAGTAAAACAGAGAAAAGGTATAAGAGGAAGTAACTGAGAAAAGGAAAATGAATAAGGGAGCAAAAGAAGAGAAGAAAGAGGAAGAAAACTAAAGCAGATGTTCTGGGAGAATGTGAATGGGTGATGAGAGTAAAAAGAAGGAGAGTAAAGGATGAGGAATGAAAGGTAGTGACGGAACCAGAGAAAAGGAACAGTGGTGTCGGAGGTAAAGAAAATAGCAGTGAGTGTAAGTAAAGAGGAGTGCAAGAGGGTGGATAAAAGTGAATAAGGGTAAGACATGGGGAATGACAGAGAGAAAGAACAGAGAGAGTAAACGAAGGAGTGTCAGAAAGGGACTAAGTGAAGCAGAAAAAAAAGGAAAGAGAGGGAGTGTGGGTGACCAGGGACACTGAAAGAAGTTGAATGTGGTAGGAAAGTAAGGAAAAGAGAAGTAAATATGGAGGATAAGAATAAGTGAGGGAAGCAGAGTAAGAAAACAGGGGTGAGGTAGGGTGAGAGAAAAGTAGTGAGGTTAAAACAAAGGGTGATGATAAACTACATTTTGTAGTCACACTTACTATATAATTAATGAAAACTTACTTGCATCTTTAAACTACACTTTGTATCTGTGAAAGACAAAAGAAAAAACAAGTTATAATTAGTAAAATATATATTTTAAAATAGAAGAAACAGGTCAAGAGGTAAAAAATCTAAAAAAGTGTACTAAGAAATAAAGCAATAGTGAAGGATACAAAAACAGAAATGAAGTAATGTAGAAAGAGAAAAAAGAGGGAATAAGAAATAGAAAGAGAACAAATTACTGAAGATAAGTAAGATACTAAAAGAATGCGAGATACCAAAACGAAATCAGGAAAGAGAAGAAAGTAAAAGGAAAATGAGTGAAAAGGAGAGGAGTCTAAATGAGGAACTATTAATAAGAAAGAGGAATGGAAGATGACTGAGAGTGAGTGAAGGGGAGTCACATAGTGAAGGGATGAAAGGAATGAGGTTAATATAGAACGATAGAGGAAAAAGGAGTGAGAGAGTAAGTACACAGAAAGACAAAGGGAAGGACTGAGTGAACTGCAGTACAATGAGTGAGAAAGGAAAAAGAGTAAAGGAGCAAAAGAAGGAAAGAGAGGGGAAGAGAACTAAAGCAGTGGTACTGAGAGAATGTGAAAAAGATGAAAAGTGGTGGAAGGGAGAGAGGAAATGCATAACTCATATATGTACACTAATCTTTGATTCACTTACCTTTCCTTGAGGCCAAATAGAAGATAGTGAAGGTCCTTTTGGTGGAAAAAAAGTTTGCTGTTCTCTATAACTTCCATTTCACCGACTTCCTATGAAAAAAGATCTAAGAACATCATACCTTACACTTTCCTTACGGCCAAATCGTGTCAGATATATGAGTATTTTTTACTATGAGATCCACTTACAGTACCTATATGAGATAAATAATTTTAAACATTAGACTAACTAACTAACTAACTTTTATTAACTATTCCCGTCTTCAAAGGCCAATTACCTTTACTAAAACTTTGGTTTTAAAAACACTAGGTAAGAATTTTTAAAGTCATAAGGCAAACGTTGTTTATAAGTCAAATGAGAATCATTGCAGTAACTCCAACCTTTTTGACATTTTAAGTAGCATGTATAATGTCCTGATGTTGTCGAAGAACCGTCATGATAAATAATAGCTACAGTTGTAAAGGTTCTTCGTGAAATTGATAACTGAGAAGCCACAACATTTGTGATAGAAGTTGTCAATTTAGTTCCATTAGGTCTACATCGTTGGAAAACTAAAATGATATACTGACCATAACTTTGTATAAATAATGTGGATAGCATTGGACACTTACATTGGGTACACACCATATTATGATCTGCTGCTTTAACTAGATTTTTAAATGACACTGATTTATAGTCTGGTAAAGTCAAATATATAAATCTTTCCGTGTCTATTGTAGTAGTACTTGATGAACTACAGTTGTGGCAGTCATGCTGCCATTGATGAGAAAGGTTAAAAAGATTATCTACATCTACACCTTCATCTTCCAAAACACCAAACATATACATTAAAAATTCCTGACAATCCTGCTGAATGTTCTGTGAAAATTTATCTTGACCAGAACACATATCTAAAATATTTTGAATTTCTGTTACACTTTCTATTTTTGCTCTATCACTGCTACATTTCTCAAACACAGAATTCAATAAACCACACAATCTTTGATCCCGATTTTCAACAATCTGTTCTTGTAAAGTTTGAAGAAAAAAAACAACATTAACCACTACATTAGCATAGCAGTTGACACCAGAACTGTTTTCAAACTGAAATTCAACAACATTTTCATCAGAATCCTTTTTCTTTCTGTTTTGAATTACAGTTTCATCTACTTTATGTCTTTTTGCTACTACCTCACTGCAATTATTCTCATTTCTTCTTTTTCGGCCTACCACACGTTTTTCAAACAGAGGATATTGAGGCAAATGTGGAGCATACTCTCTTCTTAACCTATTGTATTCTTTAACACAATCTAGATCTGCACAAATCTTTGTCTCATCACACTCAATCAAGTACAATCCTGATAAAGTTCTGACTCGTGATAATGCCACATATGCCATACCCTCTTTAAACACAGATCTTCCAATGTTCACCAAAGCACTATCTACACTTAAACCTTGAGATTTATGAATTGTCACCGCATATGCCAAACAAACAGGAAACTGTTTTCGGCGAACATATAAGTCTTTTACAAGCAAAAATCTAGCAGAACAACAACTGATTTGTTGTACTTGCTCAATGCCATCAAATTTTATTTTTAAAAATTCAATTCCATCTCTATTTCTATAATTCACAAAATCAACAACATAACCCATTGCTCCATTTACCAGACCTCTTTCAACATTTAAATTCCTTCTCAAAATGATACGACAATTTAAACACACATTCAGAGTTTTTTCAAAACCAGCTGTTTTAGAAATACTTTTCTCTAATGAATCCAATTTTGTTTTCAAATTTTCTGACAAAACAATTGTTGCACCCATATGCTCTATTTTATCTATTGCTTCCAGGTTCACAATCTCTTCATTTTCTAACTTTAACATTTTGTTGTTGAAGATGGAACATTCTTGCAGAGTTGGCATCAAACATATCCCAGATTTCTTCTCAGTCATTTAAAAAAAATATATTCTCTGGAAGAATGTTTTCATTTGGATACAAATTTGAAATTAATCTAGCATGTAAAGCTTCTTTCCCAAGCTCACTTACTTTTCGGATTCTTACATCTTGTAGAATATTTTTATAATCTTCATCCTTTGCCTGTCGCATATTTTGAAGCAGTTCAGCATATTTAAAATGTAACCATATATTAACGTTTCCAATGCTTCCAAGGGACTTCCCGGTATCTTCATGCGTAAGCATTTTAAACACTGGTTGTCCTTTTACTGGAGTCAACTGCAATAGATCTCCAAAAACAATAATGTGTTTTCCTCCAAATAACACATCATAATCTGTTCTAAGAATTTCTTGCATTCTCAAATGCAAAAAAGCAAGCATTAGATTTGAGACCATGCTTACTTCATCAATGATAAGAAGTTTCATTTTCTTCAAGACTCTGGAAACTTCAGAACACGCATCTCCAGATAACTTGTTGTAATGCAATTTATCATCATGCTCAACTGGCATCATCAGTAAACGATGTAGAGTAATCCCTTTAATGTTATGTGCTGCCAGTCCAGTTGGAGCGGTTACAACACAAGACACTGGTGATTCAGCCCTTTTCTGCAAATACGTTGCAATGGCTTTAATCAGAAAACTTTTTCCTGTTCCCGCTTCTCCACTTACGTACAGTCGAACAGGCTTAAATGATGTACATGAGCACACTTTTTTCTCATGTCTGAATCCATGTTCAATCTGTTCTGTAACTTCGTCATATATCTTTTTCTGCTCAACGTTTAGTTGTTTTACCAAATCTTCTCTGAATCCATGTTCAATCTGTTCTGTAACTTCGTCATATATCTTTTTCTGCTCAACGTTTAGTTGCTTTACCAAATCTTCTAAGTTAACTCCATCCTCTTGAGCTTGTTCCATAGCTATTTCCACCTCATCCATGGCAGTTGCAGCTTCATTTTGGATAATTGGTCCTCCTAGCTGATCCTGACTCAATGAAGTAGAACTCTGACTGTCTTGAGAACTGTCGCTAGCAATCTCTTCAGCAATTGTGGTTTCTTGCTCTATTTCTTCATTCAACATTTGCAGATAATTTGGAAAAACAGGACATTCTATGGTATCCTTAGTTGCATTAAAAGAGTCTTCAAAACAGAGAAAATCTCCAAGTAGTTCCTCGTCTGTACGCCATGGTTTAAAGAGTTGCAAAAGAGCTAAATAGTAAAATTCTCTTTTGTCTGGAGCTTCGCAACTCAATTTTCGATGATTAATCAAATGGCCTTTTCTCTGCTTCACTAGACATCCTTCATACCCAATGACAGCATATTTTCCATTATTGATATCTTCTGTGATGTTCCTCTTATAACTGTAGTTTTGCAGAACTTCATACAAACAAGTGTTCTCAAGGTGAGTACTTCTATTTGGATAGTATGTATCCAACATATTTGTCTTCAAAATATCTGTACTGTTTGGTTCTTTCTCCGCCAAATATTAGTCGTTGATATACTTGGACTCTTCGTTTCTTTTTAAATTATATGTATTTTTGGGTGATTTCCTCGTCACAGTATGTCGTAGAGATGACATCAAATTATTTACTCTTCCCTTACAAATCACTGGTCTTGGAAACGCAAAACGACATTTCGTGTAGTACTTTTCCTTGTTTTTGAATTTTCGACGACAGTACTTTCCACAACGATGAGATTGAAAACGTAAAGCTTGTTGCCTTAAACTGTTTTCTTCAGTAGTTTTCGGAACAGCACATGTTGAAAACTCTTCAATGAAACTCATCACTGTTTCATCCGAATCTGATCCAAATTTGGGTGCATCTTTAATCCATAACAACATATGTATATGAGGAGCACCTCTCGCTTGATATTCCTTCCTCCAAAAGAAATCCAAAACCTCTCCAAGGGGAGGATTTATTTTGTTGGTAATAAAAGACATCATAGCTTCAAATCTATGATTAAAATATCTGCAAACATTCACTGGATCCAAAGAACACAGTTCTCCAGGTGTTTTCAATTCTATATTTTGTATGTTTCCATTTGCCTCTCGTAGAAATTGAAGTAAGTCTCCCATGCATACTCAGCACAGCTAAGAGTGAGGAACCATGTAGGAGTTCCTAAGTTTCTTAGCATACATTTCAATTCCCCATGACGACGGAACCAATACACATTTGTTCCACGCTGACATGTCATGAGATTGATTAGCTGATATTCCAAAACACTGTCTTGCAGATTGACTTTTTCCATAAAGTCCCTTGCTGAAACATTTTGCAGATGAGCTCCACTTTCAATATATGATTAACTGCATAAGAAAGCCCAGACAAATCACTTTCATACAGTAGATGAAACAAATACGTAATGCATTGACGAAACCTTGGATCTTCAGCATATAATCTTAAAGTCCGGTATTCAGCTGCAGGAATTTGAACTGGTCGATCGTCATATCGTCCACTTCGACCTGTTGGAAATAACTGTGGAAAACAACGAGCTTCCAAACTTTCTTCCCATACACTAACAGGACTTCCTTTTGCTGCTTTCATTTGAAACAAGTCAATTGCATTCCCCATTACTTCTTTGGAATGCAAAGGATGAACAGTATAATGTTCATATATTTCTTCACTTCTAGACACATCAACTTTTTCAATTTGGCCAACTGAACAATCACTGTCTTCTTCTGTAGCTGTTTCCTCTGCTCCAACACTAACATCTTTATAGTACTCATTGTTTTTGACCAAATACAACGTTGCCTTTTTGACTTTCCTAACATCCACTAAATCTTGCCAGATTTTCTTACTCTTTGTCGGAACCCCATTAACTAGAATAACCAGAGGATCCTCTTCTACTCTTTCTACACCAATTGTATTAATATTTTTCTTGACATCTAGAGGCAAATAAACAACTCTTCCCTTTAATCCTCTTTGTAAATCTGTAGGAGGTAATTTCCCTATCTTAGGCTCCATGTGAACAATAGCTTGAAAAGGATGGACACATTGAATCAAAATTGATTCATAAGTATTTAAATCCATCAATTCAGAAGGAATATCTATCAACTGAAAATTATTATGAGCAGCTCTAGCAGGCATTCTATTTTCATTTAATTTTTTCAAACAATAATTACAAATACGCTGATCAAAACTCAAATCAAAAGAATTCTCCACCAACAAATAACTTACAAAATCCTTCCATTCACTATTATTTTCCAATTTACATTTTGCATATAAATCAACTAACCTAGTCTGAATCTTATAATGAGTCCGTCGACAACACACACAAGTTAAATTAGGCCTTTCACTTGATTTCACCTTAAACTTGGTAATTTCCTCGTCAAATTTTTCTGTACTTGAAATCTGTACATTGTCTTCCACATTACCATCCATTACTATATCCATTTCTACACTGTCCTCTTTGTTCCCAAAATAACAAAACTCAATTTCTTCACAAATAGTCTTCACATCTACTTCAGATCCATGCAAAAGAGCACTGTTTAACTGTTTAAGCTTAAGTGCTGGACTTTTTGCATAATACAACCGTCTCACTAATTTCCTCACCTTATTATGATGCACTGCTAACATCCTAAAATGATGAAAAACACTCTGACATACTTTTCTAGAAAGACAAGCCAGTGAATGCCCATGCAAACCTGTGTTTTCTCTCACTCTGCAAGGATCTAACTCTTGCGAGATCTTCATTTTTTGTTTTAGACTTTTCTTACTATATGTAAGTAGGAAATTTCGAAGGAAATCGATTGAATCCTGTCGCACACTACAAATACTACTGCACTTCCATGTGTACACTGGACCCTTAGTACGTCTCCCTAAAACTTCATCACTTAACACCTCTTCTGCATCTCTAGACATAAGTTTCTCTTTTTCCATCACACAACCATCTTTCACCTCATATGCTCAACCACTGGTGTCAACTGCATGCACCAAATCATTTTCCTGAAAGTAACTCTCCTCATTAAAAAATGGCTCAGAACTTGAACTATGCATCCATTCTCCAGAAATTACTTCACAAAAATTAGTCTGATTAATAATTCTTTTCCATCTACTGTTCGATTTGAAAACATCAATTGCCTTATTAAGTATCCTAATTCTATTGATTACTAAAAAAAAATTTTTTCTTAACTTCAAAAGCCTGATCAACAATCTTCTCTACACTTTTCTTTTTCTTGTAAAAAGCAGCTCTCTGTTTACCTTTCTTTTAAGTTTTTTATCAAATTTAAAACGACCCTATTGCGAAACATTCGTCTACGAATGTCCCTAAATTGATTTAACCTTCTATTGCTATACATACTCTTTTCTCCTGCTCCAATAGAGACATTTTTTGAGGGCCTCTCCTTCCTTTTTAGATTTGCTCTCTGCTTCTGGATCTTCACATTACCGTTAACATTTCTTTTTGATCTACATAAATTGCAAAGAAAAGACTTAATTGTCTTACCAGGAGCTTTTTTGGTGTTTTTTGAAGTGCTTGTTGTAGAGGATTCCTTTAATTCCTTTGATGATTTTGTTCTTTTACGTATGGTATTTTTTCTACTCCTGTGCCTTGACGGCATTTTTGCTTGCTTTTAAAATGTAGATTTCACTCTGTGGTTCTGAAAAAAATAACACATTAAAGACCACTATTAGCAAACAACAAAGTAATGACAAAAAGCAAACGATATAAACACTAATTTGCAACATATTAAAGTTTATACCACAGAAACTCAGGGCCTTATTTATGAAGGCCTTGCGCCACCAGTGCGTCCCATGTTAAAAGAGACGCACTGGTGCCACAAGGCAATCATAAATAAGGGCCAAATGTAAATACCATTGATTTGCCCCCAAAATCGTTTTTTGAATAACATTTAAGAAACACTGCGCAGAACCTATGTACAACCACTCAATATCACTTTTGAAACCTCACTGTTTCCCAAAATACAAATCCTCTATCTTGCAAATGTTCATAGCAAGCATTATCAAAAAGCAAAAAACAAACCAACAGCAAACAAACTCAGTGCCTTATTTATGAAGGACTTGCGCCACCAGAGCGTCACTTATTTCCCATGTTTAAAGTGATGCACCGGCAGCACAAGGCAATCATAAATAAGGGCCAAATGAAAATACCATTGATTTGCCCCCAAAATCGTTTTTGAATACCATTTTAGAAACACAGCGAAGATCCTATGTACAAGCACTCAATTTCACTACTGAACCCTCACTATTTCACAAAATACGAATCCTCTATCTTGCAAATGTTGATATCAAGCATTATCAAAAAGCAAGACACAAACCAACAACAAAAAAACTCAGGGCCTTATTTATGAAGGCCTTGCGCCACCAGTGCATCACTTTCTTCCCATGTTAAAAGTGACGTACCGGCACCACAAGGCAATCATAAATAAGGGCCAAATGTAAATACCATTGATTTGCCCCCAAAATTGTTTTTTGAATGACATTTAAGAAACACTGCGCAGAACCCATGTACAACCACTCAATATCACTTTTGAAACCTCACTGTTTCCCAAAATACAAATCCTCTATCTTGCAAATGTTCATAGCAAGCATTATCAAAAAGCAAAAAACAAACCAACAGCAAACAAACTCAGGGCCTTATTTATGAAGGCCTTGCACCACCATAGCGTCACTTATTTCCCATGTTTAAAGTAATGCACCGGCAGCACAAGGCAATCATAAATAAGGGCCAAATGAAAATACCATTGATTTGCCCCCAAAATCGTTTTTTGAATAACATTTTAGAAACACAGCGAAGATCCTATGTACAAGCACTCAATTTCACTACTGAACCCTCACTATTTCACAAAATACGAATCCTCTATCTTGCAAATGTTGATATCAAGCATTATCAAAAAGCAAGACACAAACCAACAACAAAAAAACTCAGGGCCTTATTTATGAAGGCCTTGCGCCACCAATGCGTCCCATGTTAAAAGAGACGCACCGGTGCCACAAGGCAATCATAAATAAGGGCCAAATGTAAATACCATTGATTTGCCCCCAAAATCATTTTTTGAATACCATTTAAAAAACACAGCGCAGATCCTATGTACAATCACTCAATATCACTTTTGAAACCTCACTGTTTCCCAAAATACAAATCCTCTATCTTGCAAATGTTCATAGCAAGCATTATCAAAAAGCAAAAAACAAACCAACAGCAAACAAACTCAGGGCCTTATTTATGAAGGCTTTGCGCCACCAAAGCGTCACTTATTTCCCATGTTTAAAGTGATGCACCGGCAGCAAAAGGCAATCATAAATAAGGGCAAAATGAAAATACCATTGATTTTCCCCCATAATCTTTTTTTGAATACCATTTTAGAAACAGAGCGAAGATCCTATGTACAAGCACTTAATTTCACTACTGAACCCTCACTATTTCACAAAATACAAATCCTCTATCTTGCAAATGTTGATATCAAGCATTATCAAAAAGCAAGACACAAACCAACAACAAAAAACCTCAGGGCCTTATTTATGAAGGCCTTGCGCCACCAGTGCGTCACTTTCTTCCCATGTTAAAAGTGACATACCGGCGCCACAAGACAATCATAAATAAGGGCCAAATGTAAATACCATTGATTTGCCCCAAAAATCGTTTTTGAATAACATTTAAGAAACACTGCGCAGAACCTATGTACAACCACTCAATATCACTTTTGAAACCTCACTGTTTCCCAAAATACAAATCCTCTATCTTGCAAATGTTCATAGCAAGCATTATCAAAAAGCAAAAAACAAACCAACAGCAAACAAACTCAGGGCCTTATTTATGAAGGCCTTGCGCCATCAGTGCGTCCCATGTTAAAAGAGACGCACCGGTGCCACAAGGCAATCATAAATAAGGACCAAATGTAAATACCATTGATTTGCCCCCAAAATCGTTTTTTGAATAACATTTAAAAAACACAGCGCAGATCCTATGTACAACCACTCAATATCACTTTTGAAACCTCACTGTTTCCCAAAATACAAATCCTCTATCTTGCAAATGTTCATAGCAAGCATTATCAAAAAGCAAGACACAAACCAACAGCAAACAAACTCAGGGCCTTATTTATGAAGGCCTTGCGCCACCAGTGCATCACTTTCTTCCCATGTTAAAAGTGACATACTGGTGCCACAAGACAATCATAAATAAGAGCCAAATGTAAATACCATTTATTTCCCCCCAAATCGTTTTTTGAATAACATTTAAGAAACACAGCGCAGAACCTATGTACAAGCACTCAATTTCACTTTTGAAACCTCACTGTTTCCCAAAGTACAAATCCTCTATCTTGCAAATGTTCGTAGCAAGCATTATCAAAAAGCAAGACACAAACCAACAGCAAAGAAACTCAGGGCCTTATTCAAAGCACTCCTCATGTGCTATAGAATCATCACTCATAAAGCTCCATCCTACTTGTCTGACCTAGCCGTGCCTTACGAGCCGAACAGAGCCCTTCGCTCGATGGGAACTGGCCTTCTAAAGACCCCCCGTATAAAAAAAGCTAGAATGGGAGGTCGGTCTTTCCCCTCACTGGCAGCCTGTAAATGGAACTCCCTTCCCACCAACATTAGGCTTGCGAACACTGAAGCCACCTTCAGAAAATTGTTGAAAACATACCTTTTTGCCCTTTAGGCCCTCTCCCTCTTTTTCTGCTCTTGACCCTTCTCCACAGCGCGGGGATACCCTGGGAGGCGTCACCAGGCGCTTTATAAACCCCTTTATTATTATTATTATTATTATCATTATTATTATTATTATTATTTATGAAGGCCATGCTCCACCAGAGCGTCACTTTTTTTCCCATGTTTAAAGTGATGCACTGGCAGCACAAAGCAATCATAAATGAAGCCCAAATGTAAATACCATTGATTTGCCCCCAAAATCGTTTTTTGAATAACATTTTAGAAACACAACACAGGACCTATGTACAAGCATTAAATTTCACTACTGAAATCTCACTGTTTCACAAAATACAAATCCCCTATCTTGCAAATGTTCATAGCAAGCATTTCCCAAAAACATGCCACAAACCAATAAAAAAGAATCTCAATCTGCTTCCGAATCTGAGGTCATGCAAGTGACATCATTCTAAAAGGTTCAAATATATTTATTTAATGAGGCAAACACTAATTATTACTTCTCAAAAATATAAAAGCCATTCTTTTACCCCAAAATCGTTTTTTTAAATAACTTTTTACAAACACAGCACAAGTCCTATGTACAAGCAATCAATTTCACTACTGAAACTTCACTATCTGCTTCCAAATATTCTCCATAGAGCAAACAAGTTTCTATCTAAATTAAATGAATCATTACTTAACTTTACAAATGCTTTGGGAGATTGAGAACAGTGTCAGACACACACACCAATTTTCTCTTTAGCAGAGCAAAAGGTGTGCACTCAATACACTGAAACCAAGACTGGGATAGAAAATCTCTAATTCTACACACACATGCCTTATTTCAACCAATCAAAAGTCTTCCCTCACTATTTTCAAACCAACACCCTTCCCCCTCTCAGACCTTTCTATCTGTTACCATAGCAACTCCCACCTACCTGAACTCTCAGGTTCAAAAGTTTATTCTATAATGTTGCAAATTAAGTCAGCAAGGATGTTTGACCTCTCAATACACCAGCTTATCCAGGGCAATATTGCTTTTAGTGACTTTTTCCTAATCATTCAAATTGCTTCTTTCACACAACACAACCATGCACCTTAACTTTCAGTTTTCAGCTATCTGAATCCACCAATCATTGCTTGTGATTCAACAGCAGGGAAACTCCACAATTTATTTTTGTAAACTCCTACTGTTCTAACTGCCATTTCATTCCCACACTTCATCTGACTGCACCAGAACCTTCTCTCATCATGGATTATTGGACATAGCTACATCCACTGGGCTCAAAGGTATGCAGCAAGCAGAAATTATCACAACCTTGATTTATCAAATGTGGAAATCAAGTGGATTGGCCAGAGAAGATTGAGATGTCACCAATTGATACCATTGGCGAAAACCTTTTTGCATCTGCCAAACCCTGACCTCTTAATAGTGCACTGTGGTGGAAATGATTTGGGCACTATGACTGGGGTTGGTCTGGAAATGCTTTTAAAGGACACCTTTGATCAATTGATGACACTTTTTCCACAAACTGCCTTGGTATATTCCAATATATGCCAAAAACAGAAATGGAACTGGTCCAACCAATTTTGTCCACAAAAAAATAACACATTAAAGACCACTATTAGCAAACAACAAAGTAATGACAAAAAGCAAACGATATAAACACTAATTTGCAACATATTAAAGTTCATACCACAGCAACTCAGGGCCTTATTTATGAAGGCCTTGCGCCACCAGTGCGTCCCATGTTAAAAGAGACGCACTGGTGCCACAAGGCAATCATAAATAAGGGCCAAATGTAAATACCATTGATTTGCCCCCAAAATCGTTTTTTGAATAACATTTAAGAAACACTGCGCAGAACCTATGTACAACCACTCAATATCACTTTTGAAACCTCACTGTTTCCCAAAATACAAATCCTCTATCTTGCAAATGTTCATAGCAAGCATTATCAAAAAGCAAAAAACAAACCAACAGCAAACAAACTCAGTGCCTTATTTATGAAGGCCTTGCGCCACCAGAGCGTCACTTATTTCCCATGTTTAAAGTGATGCACCGGCAGCACAAGGCAATCATAAATAAGGGCCAAATGAAAATACCATTGATTTGCCCCCAAAATCGTTTTTTGAATACCATTTTAGAAACACAGCGAAGATCCTATGTACAAGCACTCAATTTCCCTACTGAACCCTCACTATTTCACAAAATACGAATCCTCTATCTTGCAAATGTTGATGTCAAGCATTATCAAAAAGCAAGACACAAACCAACAACAAAAAAACTCAGGGCCTTATTTATGAAGGCCTTGCGCCACCAGTGCATCACTTTCTTCCCATGTTAAAAGTGACGTACCGGCACCACAAGGCAATCATAAATAAGGGCCAAATGTAAATACCATTGATTTGCCCCCAAAATCGTTTTTTGAATGACATTTAAGAAACACTGCGCAGAACCCATGTACAACCACTCAATATCACTTTTGAAACCTCACTGTTTCCCAAAATACAAATCCTCTATCTTGCAAATGTTCATAGCAAGCATTATCAAAAAGCAAAAAACAAACCAACAGCAAACAAACTCTGGGCCTTATTTATGAAGGCCTTGCACCACCAGAGCGTCACTTATTTCCCATGTTTAAAGTGATGCACCGGTAGCACAAGGCAATCATAAATAAGGGCCAAATGAAAATACCATTGATTTGCCCCCAAAATCGTTTTTTGAATAACATTTTAGAAACACAGCGAAGATCCTATGTACAAGCACTCAATTTCACTACTGAACCCTCACTATTTCACAAAATACGAATCCTCTATCTTGCAAATGTTGATATCAAGCATTATCAAAAAGCAAGACACAAACCAACAACAAAAAAACTCAGGGCCTTATTTATGAAGGCCTTGCGCCACCAGTGCATCACTTTCTTCCCATGTTAAAAGTGACGTACCGGCACCACAAGGCAATCATAAATAAGGGCCAAATGTAAATACCATTGATTTGCCCCCAAAATTGTTTTTTGAATGACATTTAAGAAACACTGCGCAGAACCCATGTACAACCACTCAATATCACTTTTGAAACCTCACTGTTTCCCAAAATACAAATCCTCTATCTTGCAAATGTTCATAGCAAGCATTATCAAAAAGCAAAAAACAAACCAACAGCAAACAAACTCAGGGCCTTATTTATGAAGGCCTTGCACCACCATAGCGTCACTTATTTCCCATGTTTAAAGTAATGCACCGGCAGCACAAGGCAATCATAAATAAGGGCCAAATGAAAATACCATTGATTTGCCCCCAAAATCGTTTTTTGAATAACATTTTAGAAACACAGCGAAGATCCTATGTACAAGCACTCAATTTCACTACTGAACCCTCACTATTTCACAAAATACGAATCCTCTATCTTGCAAATGTTGATATCAAGCATTATCAAAAAGCAAGACACAAACCAACAACAAAAAAACTCAGGGCCTTATTTATGAAGGCCTTGCGCCACCAATGCGTCCCATGTTAAAAGAGACGCACCGGTGCCACAAGGCAATCATAAATAAGGGCCAAATGTAAATACCATTGATTTGCCCCCAAAATCATTTTTTGAATACCATTTAAAAAACACAGCGCAGATCCTATGTACAATCACTCAATATCACTTTTGAAACCTCACTGTTTCCCAAAATACAAATCCTCTATCTTGCAAATGTTCATAGCAAGCATTATCAAAAAGCAAAAAACAAACCAACAGCAAACAAACTCAGGGCCTTATTTATGAAGGCTTTGCGCCACCAAAGCGTCACTTATTTCCCATGTTTAAAGTGATGCACCGGCAGCAAAAGGCAATCATAAATAAGGGCAAAATGAAAATACCATTGATTTTCCCCCATAATCTTTTTTTGAATACCATTTTAGAAACAGAGCGAAGATCCTATGTACAAGCACTTAATTTCACTACTGAACCCTCACTATTTCACAAAATACAAATCCTCTATCTTGCAAATGTTGATATCAAGCATTATCAAAAAGCAAGACACAAACCAACAACAAAAAACCTCAGGGCCTTATTTATGAAGGCCTTGCGCCACCAGTGCGTCACTTTCTTCCCATGTTAAAAGTGACATACCGGCGCCACAAGACAATCATAAATAAGGGCCAAATGTAAATACCATTGATTTGCCCCAAAAATCGTTTTTGAATAACATTTAAGAAACACTGCGCAGAACCTATGTACAACCACTCAATATCACTTTTGAAACCTCACTGTTTCCCAAAATACAAATCCTCTATCTTGCAAATGTTCATAGCAAGCATTATCAAAAAGCAAAAAACAAACCAACAGCAAACAAACTCAGGGCCTTATTTATGAAGGCCTTGCGCCATCAGTGCGTCCCATGTTAAAAGAGACGCACCGGTGCCACAAGGCAATCATAAATAAGGACCAAATGTAAATACCATTGATTTGCCCCCAAAATCGTTTTTTGAATAACATTTAAAAAACACAGCGCAGATCCTATGTACAACCACTCAATATCACTTTTGAAACCTCACTGTTTCCCAAAATACAAATCCTCTATCTTGCAAATGTTCATAGCAAGCATTATCAAAAAGCAAGACACAAACCAACAGCAAACAAACTCAGGGCCTTATTTATGAAGGCCTTGCGCCACCAGTGCATCACTTTCTTCCCATGTTAAAAGTGACATACTGGTGCCACAAGACAATCATAAATAAGAGCCAAATGTAAATACCATTTATTTCCCCCCAAATCGTTTTTTGAATAACATTTAAGAAACACAGCGCAGAACCTATGTACAAGCACTCAATTTCACTTTTGAAACCTCACTGTTTCCCAAAGTACAAATCCTCTATCTTGCAAATGTTCGTAGCAAGCATTATCAAAAAGCAAGACACAAACCAACAGCAAAGAAACTCAGGGCCTTATTCAAAGCACTCCTCATGTGCTATAGAATCATCACTCATAAAGCTCCATCCTACTTGTCTGACCTAGCCGTGCCTTACGAGCCGAACAGAGCCCTTCGCTCGATGGGAACTGGCCTTCTAAAGACCCCCCGTATAAAAAAAGCTAGAATGGGAGGTCGGTCTTTCCCCTCACTGGCAGCCTGTAAATGGAACTCCCTTCCCACCAACATTAGGCTTGCGAACACTGAAGCCACCTTCAGAAAATTGTTGAAAACATACCTTTTTGCCCTTTAGGCCCTCTCCCTCTTTTTCTGCTCTTGACCCTTCTCCACAGCGCGGGGATACCCTGGGAGGCGTCACCAGGCGCTTTATAAACCCCTTTATTATTATTATTATTATTATCATTATTATTATTATTATTATTTATGAAGGCCATGCTCCACCAGAGCGTCACTTTTTTTCCCATGTTTAAAGTGATGCACTGGCAGCACAAAGCAATCATAAATGAAGCCCAAATGTAAATACCATTGATTTGCCCCCAAAATCGTTTTTTGAATAACATTTTAGAAACACAACACAGGACCTATGTACAAGCATTAAATTTCACTACTGAAATCTCACTGTTTCACAAAATACAAATCCCCTATCTTGCAAATGTTCATAGCAAGCATTTCCCAAAAACATGCCACAAACCAATAAAAAAGAATCTCAATCTGCTTCCGAATCTGAGGTCATGCAAGTGACATCATTCTAAAAGGTTCAAATATATTTATTTAATGAGGCAAACACTAATTATTACTTCTCAAAAATATAAAAGCCATTCTTTTACCCCAAAATCGTTTTTTTAAATAACTTTTTACAAACACAGCACAAGTCCTATGTACAAGCAATCAATTTCACTACTGAAACTTCACTATCTGCTTCCAAATATTCTCCATAGAGCAAACAAGTTTCTATCTAAATTAAATGAATCATTACTTAACTTTACAAATGCTTTGGGAGATTGAGAACAGTGTCAGACACACACACCAATTTTCTCTTTAGCAGAGCAAAAGGTGTGCACTCAATACACTGAAACCAAGACTGGGATAGAAAATCTCTAATTCTACACACACATGCCTTATTTCAACCAATCAAAAGTCTTCCCTCACTATTTTCAAACCAACACCCTTCCCCCTCTCAGACCTTTCTATCTGTTACCATAGCAACTCCCACCTACCTGAACTCTCAGGTTCAAAAGTTTATTCTATAATGTTGCAAATTAAGTCAGCAAGGATGTTTGACCTCTCAATACACCAGCTTATCCAGGGCAATATTGCTTTTAGTGACTTTTTCCTAATCATTCAAATTGCTTCTTTCACACAACACAACCATGCACCTTAACTTTCAGTTTTCAGCTATCTGAATCCACCAATCATTGCTTGTGATTCAACAGCAGGGAAACTCCACAATTTATTTTTGTAAACTCCTACTGTTCTAACTGCCATTTCATTCCCACACTTCATCTGACTGCACCAGAACCTTCTCTCATCATGGATTATTGGACATAGCTACATCCACTGGGCTCAAAGGTATGCAGCAAGCAGAAATTATCACAACCTTGATTTATCAAATGTGGAAATCAAGTGGATTGGCCAGAGAAGATTGAGATGTCACCAATTGATACCATTGGCGAAAACCTTTTTGCATCTGCCAAACCCTGACCTCTTAATAGTGCACTGTGGTGGAAATGATTTGGGCACTATGACTGGGGTTGGTCTGGAAATGCTTTTAAAGGACACCTTTGATCAATTGATGACACTTTTTCCACAAACTGCCTTGGTATATTCCAATATATGCCAAAAACAGAAATGGAACTGGTCCAACCAATTTTGTCCACAAAAAAATAACACATTAAAGACCACTATTAGCAAACAACAAAGTAATGACAAAAAGCAAACGATATAAACACTAATTTGCAACATATTAAAGTTCATACCACAGCAACTCAGGGCCTTATTTATGAAGGCCTTGCGCCACCAGTGCGTCCCATGTTAAAAGAGACGCACTGGTGCCACAAGGCAATCATAAATAAGGGCCAAATGTAAATACCATTGATTTGCCCCCAAAATCGTTTTTTGAATAACATTTAAGAAACACTGCGCAGAACCTATGTACAACCACTCAATATCACTTTTGAAACCTCACTGTTTCCCAAAATACAAATCCTCTATCTTGCAAATGTTCATAGCAAGCATTATCAAAAAGCAAAAAACAAACCAACAGCAAACAAACTCAGTGCCTTATTTATGAAGGCCTTGCGCCACCAGAGCGTCACTTATTTCCCATGTTTAAAGTGATGCACCGGCAGCACAAGGCAATCATAAATAAGGGCCAAATGAAAATACCATTGATTTGCCCCCAAAATCGTTTTTTGAATACCATTTTAGAAACACAGCGAAGATCCTATGTACAAGCACTCAATTTCCCTACTGAACCCTCACTATTTCACAAAATACGAATCCTCTATCTTGCAAATGTTGATGTCAAGCATTATCAAAAAGCAAGACACAAACCAACAACAAAAAAACTCAGGGCCTTATTTATGAAGGCCTTGCGCCACCAGTGCATCACTTTCTTCCCATGTTAAAAGTGACGTACCGGCACCACAAGGCAATCATAAATAAGGGCCAAATGTAAATACCATTGATTTGCCCCCAAAATCGTTTTTTGAATGACATTTAAGAAACACTGCGCAGAACCCATGTACAACCACTCAATATCACTTTTGAAACCTCACTGTTTCCCAAAATACAAATCCTCTATCTTGCAAATGTTCATAGCAAGCATTATCAAAAAGCAAAAAACAAACCAACAGCAAACAAACTCTGGGCCTTATTTATGAAGGCCTTGCACCACCAGAGCGTCACTTATTTCCCATGTTTAAAGTGATGCACCGGTAGCACAAGGCAATCATAAATAAGGGCCAAATGAAAATACCATTGATTTGCCCCCAAAATCGTTTTTTGAATAACATTTTAGAAACACAGCGAAGATCCTATGTACAAGCACTCAATTTCACTACTGAACCCTCACTATTTCACAAAATACGAATCCTCTATCTTGCAAATGTTGATATCAAGCATTATCAAAAAGCAAGACACAAACCAACAACAAAAAAACTCAGGGCCATATTTATGAAGGCCTTGCGCCACCAGTGCGTCCCATGTTAAAAGAGACGCACCGGTGCCACAAGGCAATCAAAATAAGGGCCAAATGTAAATACCATTGATTTACCCCCAAAATCGTTTTTTGAATAACATTTAAAAAACACAGCGCAGATCCTATGTACAATCACTCAATATCACTTTTGAAACCTCACTGTTTCCCAAAATACAAATCCTCTATCTTGCAAATGTTCATAGCAAGCATTATCAAAAAGCAAAAAACAAACCAACAGCAAACAAACTCAGGGCCTTATTTATGAAGGCCTTGCGCCACCAAAGCGTCACTTATTTCCCATGTTTAAAGTGATGCACCGGCAGCACAAGGCAATCATAAATAAGGGCCAAATGAAAAATGAAAATACCATTGATTTGCTCCCAAAATCGTTTTTTGAATAACATTTAAGAAACACTGCGCAGAACCTATGTACAACCACTCAATATCACTTTTGAAACCTGACTGTTTCCCAAAATATAAATCCTCTATCTTGCAAATGTTCATAGCAAGCATTATCAAAAAGCAAAAAACAAACCAACAGCAAACAAACTCAGGGCCTTATTTATGAAGGCCTTGCGCCATCAGTGCGTCCCATGTTAAAAGAGACGCACCGGTGCCACAAGGCAATCATAAATAAGGACCAAATGTAAATACCATTGATTTGCCCCCAAATCGTTTTTTGAATAACATTTAAAAAACACAGCGCAGATCCTATGTACAACCACTCAATATCACTTTTGAAACCTCACTGTTTCCCAAAATACAAATCCTCTATCTTGCAAATGTTCATAGCAAGCATTATCAAAAAGCAAGACACAAACCAACAGCAAACAAACTCAGGGCCTTATTTATGAAGGCCTTGCGCCACCAGTGCATCACTTTCTTCCCATGTCAAAAGTGACATACTGGTGCCACAAGACAGTCATAAATAAGAGCCAAATGTAAATACCATTGATTGCCCCCCAAATCGTTTTTTGAATAACATTTAAGAAACACAGCGCAGAACCTATATGGCTGAGATACCCGCCACCCCCTCTCAACACAATCCCCAAAGGAGGGAAACCGGAAACAGTTCTTGAAGTTTTTGGAAGAGGGAGGGAGTGACCCTCCCCGGCCGTATTTATTAAAACAAAAAATTAAACGTTAAACAGTTTCATATTAATGTACAATTTCATAACCACATTGCGATGTTTGGCTAACCTTAACAGATTCTCTAATACAGAGGTTCTCCTAGCCGAACTAACAACCTACAAAACATTTTCTTGAAATAATGAAATTGTACATCCTAACGTTTAAGGGCCAATGGCAAGGTCGTAACCGGTGTCAAGATCCCTAACCAGAAATACCCCCCCCACTTGGGAGGGGCGACAGCACTGAGGCGTACCCCAAGTGCAACTACCAATTTCCCTTGACTTGACGGGGGCCCCAATAAACTCGACGCCACTTAAAGGTCGTTCGAGGACTCGTGTGAGTATCTAGAAGGTAGCGTAGACCTCCCCCCAAACCCCACACAACTTACCACATCTGCCGTCGCAGACGTCACTGGCCCCGGGAAATTCCCCAGGAGGGGGCTGTAACCCCTCCTACACAGGAAGGGGCCTTGACCGCCTTTCCTTTCCTTCCGGCGGCCTCTCCTTAGACAGAACCGCCTCCCCGTTGAGGGGCCAAAGGCCACCTCTCCCGAGCGCTCCCATCCGTGTTGGGTGACGCCCACTCATAGGGATCTTCCAATTACTGCTCACCGATCATGACCTTACCGCCCGACCAAAATAAATACGACAAAGCTAACTAAACCAACAATACATTGGCCACTATGACCAGAATAAGCATGCTCATAAACGGACACTAAAACCGAATATCTTTAATCACAAAACATACATAAAATCGACCAACTAACCAACAATACATTGGCCACTATGACCAGAATAAGCATGCTTATAAACGGACACTAAAAACCGAATATCTTTAATCACAAAACATACATAAAATCGACCAACTTTATTACACACTCGATATCAACATGATAATACCACAACCTGTAAACGAAAATACAATTATCGATTTATTTTAAAACAACTGGCTGTCCTCAGGGGCTGGTGGGTGGGTCAAAATGGCTCTTCGTTCCGTCTCGAGCTCACGTGCGGCGAGGAGGTGCAGCTTCAGAGCACAGGAACAAGAGGATGTCTTCCGGTCTTGCGTCCCTTTTATCCGTCTTCAGGGCGGGCGTAAACCCGCCCCTGCCTGCCCCGAGGGCGTGGCCAGCCGCGTCAGTGTCTAGGCCAGCCCACTCTAGGGCGGGAAAGAGCGCGCCCCGGCTACGCCGCTTCGGGCATACCAGCCGAGACGCGCCTCCCGCCCAAAATGGCTTCCCGGGGGGATCGTGGTACTCTGCCATACGTTCGGGGGGACCGAGTGGTCGCCCCTTTCCATATGGCTGAGATACCCGCCACCCCCTCTCAACACAATCCCCAAAGGAGGGAAACCGGAAACAGTTCTTGAAGTTTTTGGAAGAGGGAGGGAGTGACCCTCCCCGGCCGTATTTATTAAAACAAAAAATTAAACGTTAAACAGTTTCATATTAATGTACAATTTCATAACCACATTGCGATGTTTGGCTAACCTTAACAGATTCTCTAATACAGAGGTTCTCCTAGCCGAACTAACAACCTACAAAACATTTTCTTGAAATAATGAAATTGTACATCCTAACGTTTAAGGGCCAACGGCAAGGTCGTAACCGGTGTCAAGATCCCTAACCAGAAATACCCCCCCCACTTGGGAGGGGCGACAGCACTGAGGCGTACCCCAAGTGCAACTACCAATTTCCCTTGACTTGACGGGGGCCCCAATAAACTCGACGCCACTTAAAGGTCGTTCGAGGACTCGTGTGAGTATCTAGAAGGTAGCGTAGACCTCCCCCCAAACCCCACACAACTTACCACATCTGCCGTCGCAGACGTCACTGGCCCCGGGAAATTCCCCAGGAGGGGGCTGTAACCCCTCCTACACAGGAAGGGGCCTTGACCGCCTTTCCTTTCCTTCCGGCGGCCTCTCCTTAGACAGAACCGCCTCCCCGTTGAGGGGCCAAAGGCCACCTCTCCCGAGCGCTCCCATCCGTGTTGGGTGACGCCCACTCATAGGGATCTTCCAATTACTGCTCACCGATCATGACCTTACCGCCACAGGTCCGGATAGTTGACCGGCTATCCGGACCCCCCACAAAGCTCCTACCTAAAGGTCATGCTTTAACGTGTTTAACCATGCTAAGAAGTCTCCTATGAGTAACTCATTCCCCACCCGAGACAAATGCACACCATCCCCCGAATACATACTGTCATCATTAATACAGCCATGCGAAATAGAATGCAATGTCCCGGAACGGAACAACCTACTCACTTTGTTATTAAGCTTTCTAACAGACTGATTCAAAGCAGGAATAGAAATAGCCCCCCGCCACACCTTTCGTGGGATCATATGGGACCACGCAATTGTGCACCCCGGAACTCTCCTCGCCAACCAACTTACTGTGGAAAGCATTGCCTCGAGGAGAAGTCGTCTACCGGTGGTGACCAAATCATTGCCCCCTAAATGCACTATGACTATAGACGGCGGTGACCTCGTCCGCCCTAACAAATCCTCAAAATATGCTTGAAACTGGTCAATACAGAGACCGCCTCTTCCGTAGAAGGACACCCTGTACCCGTATTCCCCAGCTACGTGAATCATGTCACCTGCTTTGAATACGTCCGCGGCACGCCTCACGTATGAGTGGCCCACGACCCACACCTCCTTTTTCACAGCCGGTGATGTCTGACCGCTGGCCCGGTGTTGGGTCGACTGCATAGTCCGCCCCGCCTCGTAGGCTTGCGCAACTGAAAACCAAACAAAAACAAGAGGCGTGAGTACGTCATTACAGCTTTACAACATGTGCAACCGCACATACCTCTTATAACAATTGGAGGACCAACGCCCCACACGTTTCACTTGTTCAACGTTAAGACCCCTGGCTGTAGCTTCCGTAGCAGCCCCTATCCGAAAGGAATGGGTACCAAACTCGCCCGGGTTCAAGCCCGCAGCGGCAATTGACATCGCAAGCACCCGCTGAAACTGAAACTTCGTCAGTGGGGTGGCGTCCGCGTGTCTCAACAAGGTCCCCCCCCATAATGCCACCCTTCGTGCTAGGTAATCTTCTAAACACTTCACCGGGCATATGGAGGACCCGGGAATCCTGCGTATGATTATGCAGTCACCCATCCCGTCTTGATCGGTCTTGGACCTGACAAAAGAGACCGTCATTGCCTCTCCTCTGATCTGAACGTGTTCTTGGCACAAACCCCCTGCCACATCCTGTTTGTTCCTTGCCACCAGTTCGCTTACTCGCATCGCCCCGTGAAATGCCAGCGTAAAAGCGGCTCGGAACAACACCGCCTCAAACTGAGATGAACATGTGGCAGGGAGTGTGGCCAACAACTGGGCCAACCTATCCAAACCTATCGGGCGCCTCTCATCTACTCTGCGACCCTCAAGGCGTTGCCACCCACGCAGCGCTTTCTGTACAACGAAAGACGCTGTCGGGTCCTGGATACTATGAGCCCTGGCAACAAAGGAAATAGCAGCACGATGCCTCTGGGCCGTAGCCACAGATTTCCCAGCCCGACGTAAGGACATCAGAAAATTCACTACCCATTCCTCGTGGCCCCAAAGGCTCTCTCTATCAGTCCCCAAAAATGCTAAATAGGACCTAAACGCCCCTTCATAGGCTTTCCTCGTCCGTGGTGCTAGACTCTCTCCCACGAGGTGACGAAGTTCGGGGCACCGAGAGACCAGAGAGCTTCGGGAAAGGGTGCCGGCTCTGGGTCCGCTGAGGGAAGGAAACCCGAGAAAGCCTGCATATGAAAACGAGACAGTGCATCAGCCGCCTGATTCAGTACCCCTGGGACATGTTTTGCTCTGAACAGCACATTCAGTTGCATACACAGTAAAACAATTTCTTTGAGCAGTCTTAAAATCAGTTTACATCGTGCTGCCTGACTATTGATGCACTCGACCACGGTCATATTGTCAGACCAAAATATCACAGAGTGATCTTTGAACCCTTCTGGCCAGGTTCTCAGGGCCACCAAAATGGGAAAAAGTTCCAGGAAAGCAATATTACTTGTCAGACCATTGTCATGCCACCATGTCGGCCACCTTTGTGCCGACCATTTTGTGCCGAAGATGGCACCAAAACCTATGCTACCTGCAGAATCTGTCCATAGCCCCAGCTCTTCAGAGGATACGGCTGGTTTGTTCCAGATGACTCGACCATTAAAGTCCGCCAGAAATGCTAACCAAATACGCACGTCCTGGCGGACCTCAGCCGATAGTCTCGTGCGATGATGGCCCTCCTTTAGGCCGACCATAGCTTGGGCAATTGAACGAGAAAAGGGGCGGGCCATCGGTATAACTCTCAGGGCAAAATTCAACTGTCCCACCAACTGCTGTAACTGATGCAGCGTAACTTTAGATCCATTTAGACACACTTGCAGGGCTGCCCTGAACTTCCACACTTTGTCAGTTGGCAAACGAAAACAACCTTCTCTGGAGTCTAACTCGATCCCCAGAAACTCGAGGCAAGTCGCAGGACCCACCGTCTTACCTGGTGCCAATGGCACACCAAACTGCTTCATTAATACACAAAATTCGGCCAAGGCCCGGCCACATTCGAGATCCCCAGCTGCCCCAAGGAACAGAAAATCATCAAGGTAATGCATTACATGTTGGAAACCCGTCTTCTTTGTGAAGACCCATTGTAGAAAACTACTGAATTTCTCGAAATAAGCACAAGATATAGAGCACCCCATCGGCATGCACTTATCCATGTAATAATAACCCTGAAACATAAAACCTAGGAGACGCTGATCGTCCGGGTGTACCGGGAGCAACCGGAACGCTGACTCGATATCTGACTTCGCCATCAGCGCCCCGGGCCCCAGGCGATTCAAAATGGCTACGGCCTCATCGAAGGATGCGTACCGCACCGAACACACTTCTGGGTCTATTGCATCGTTTACAGAAAGACCACGTGGAGCTGACAAATTATGAATCAGTCGAAACTCACCCGGGTCCTTCTTGGGGACCACCCCTAAAGGAGAACAAACAAAATTCTGTACCGGGGGTACACAAAATGGGCCAGCGACCCGACCTCGAGTAACCTCTTTCCGGATCTTTTCCTGAACCACGGTCGTATGTTGCAGGACGGACAGTTGATTTTTACACTTCTCCACGCCCTGAAAGTCCCCTACCGGGATGCGGAAACCCTTCGAAAATCCGTTCCGCAGCACCCCAGCAGAAGTACGATCCGGGTATTCACTGAGCCAGGGAATCATCGCCAAGGTATCAATCGGGGTAGGTAAAGGCGCCCCTCGGACTACGTTAGACCTGTTTGGCGCCTCTTCTCCCCCCGTTATCACCTGTTTTGGCTCTGCACGTGGACTCAGGATGGGACGACCCGCACCCACTACATTCATGTTTAAATTTACACGATCCCTGGGGCCTGGTACATTTACCTTTGTTGAAATTGAAGCAGAACCCCCTTTTTCCTGTATTGCCGGCAGGTCTCGAGTAATCGTCGGTACTCGTACCTGACCGAAAGGGCGTCCCCCCATAATGGCGGGAGGATTCGCCAACATTACTTCCTACCAATGGCATTTTCAACATACCTGTCTCCTTCATTTTATCCCATGTCAAAGAATCATAACAATCCCAGGTTAAGCTTTTATTATGCTCTTTTGCCTTTCTAAAAAGATTATCGTAACAGAACCAATGGTTACCCTGGTGCGATGTCGAGTACCCCATGATTCTTGACTGATAGGTCGGCAACTCGGAAAGCAACTCGGGCCTACGTTCCCCCAAGATTGACGTAAAAATACCCCATGCATTGCCCCAATTGCCGATAGTCTCATTTACTTTAAAGGCGGCCATTTTTGCGCGCCGAACACTCGGATGCATAAGATCTTTCTGACCCTTAACATGCTCCACCTCATAATGATCAACAAGCAACGAGAAGATGTTCACGTACTCCCCCGCCCAAATCTTCTCCTTAACTGCCAAAGGCACATGTTGACCCAACCTTTCTCTACGAGAGGGTGCTGACTCATCCCTCGCGATCGGCAATGGCCGCTTACCTGCACCGGACGCTGCATCTGCGGTCGCGATCGTCCCTTGCGGTTTGTCAACAACTGCAACCGGCGCGGACGCCTTGGCTGCATCCCGTTTCTCGCGTAATTGCTTCATCAGCGCCTGGGCCTTGGCAGCCGTGGCGCCCTCACTACTGTCGCCCAACCACGCTGCAAGTTGAGCTGCCAGCTCGGGCGGCATATCCTCATTGGACACCGGGGTGACTACCACAGGAATCGGATTCCCCTCCACCGGTACTGGGGTTGGCGCTTCGAGCGGGGTACAGGGAACCGGGGCGTCTCCCCCAGCTGGTCCCCTCCTTGGCCTCTTGGCTCTTCCTCCCGGAGCTGCTCCAGCCGACGGACGCTCCGGCCCCCCTTCCCCGTCTCTCTCCGCTACCCGCTTCTTCAGCTCAGTCATCTCCTTCATGAGGACCCGAACCATCTGTTCGGTCGTCATTCTCTTTCCGCCTTTCTTGGGCATTTCTCCGACAGAGTATCTGTAAGACAAAAAGAAAGATTACAACGCTCAAAATGGCTCTTCGTTCCGTCTCGAGCTCACGTGCGGCGAGGAGGTGCAGCTTCAGAGCACAGGAACAAGAGGATGTCTTCCGGTCTTGCGTCCCTTTTATCCGTCTTCAGGGCGGGCGTAAACCCGCCCCTGCCTGCCCCGAGGGCGTGGCCAGCCGCGTCAGTGTCTAGGCCAGCCCACTCTAGGGCGGGAAAGAGCGCGCCCCGGCTACGCCGCTTCGGGCATACCAGCCGAGACGCGCCTCCCGCCCAAAATGGCTTCCCGGGGGGATCGTGGTACTCTGCCATACGTTCGGGGGGACCGAGTGGTCGCCCCTTTCCATGTACAAGCACTCAATTTCACTTTTGAAACCTCACTGTTTCCCAAAGTACAAATCCTCTATCTTGCAAATGTTCGTAGCAAGCATTATCAAAAAGCAAGACACAAACCAACAGCAAAGAAACTCAGGGCCTTATTCAAAGCACTCCTCATGTGCTATAGAATCATCACTCTTAAAGCTCCATCCTACTTGTCTGACCTAGCCGTGCCTTACGAGCCGAACAGAGTCCTTCGCTCGATGGGAACTGGCCTTCTAAAGACCCCCCGTATAAAAAAAGCTAGAATGGGAGGTCGGTCTTTCCCCTCACTGGCAGCCTGTAAATGGAACTCCCTTCCCACCAACATTAGGCTTGCGAACACTGAAGCCACCTTCAGAAAATTGTTGAAAACATACCTTTTTGCCCTTTAGGCCCTCTCCCTCTTTTTCTGCTCTTGACCCTTCTCCACAGCGCGGGGATACGCCGGGAGGCGTCACCAGGCACTTTATAAACCCCTTTATTATTATTATTATTATTATTATTATTATTATTTATGAAGGCCATGCGCCACCAGAGCGTCACTTTTTTCCCATGTTTAAAGTGATGCACTGGCAGCACAAAGCAATCATAAATGAAGCCCAAATGTAAATACCATTGATTTGCCCCCAAAATCGTTTTTTAAAAAACATTTTAGAAACACAACACAGGACCTATGTACAAGCATTCAACTTCACTACTGAAATCTCGCTGTTTCACAAAATACAAATCCCCTATCTTGCAAATGTTCATAGCAAGCATTTCCCCAAAACATGCCACAAACCAATAAAAAAGAATCTCAATCTGCTTCCAAATCTGAGGTAATGCAAGTGACATCATTCTAAAAGGTTCAAATATATTTATTTAATGAGGCAAACACTAATTATTACTTCTCAAAAATATAAAAGCCATTCTTTTACCCCAAAATCGTTTTTTAAATAACTTTTTACAAACACAGCACAAGTCCTATGTACAAGCAATCAATTTCACTACTGAAACTTCACTATCTGCTTCCAAATATTCTCCATAGAGCAAACAAGTTTCTATCTAAATTAAATGAATCATTACTTAACTTTACAAATGCTTTGGGAGATTGAGAACAGTGTCAGACACACACACCAATTTTCTCTTTAGCAGAGCAAAAAGTGTGCACTCAATACACTGAAACCAAGACTGGCATAGAAAATCTCTAATTCTACACACATATGCCTTATTTCAACCAATCAAAAGTCTTCCCTCACTATTTTCAAACCAACACCCTTCCCCCTCTCAGACCTTTCTATCTGTTACCATAGCAACTCCCTCCTACCTGAACTCTCAGGTTCAAAAGTTTATTCTACAATGTTGAAAATTAAGTCAGCAAGGATGTTTGACCTCTCAATACACCAGCTTATCCAGGGCAATATTGCTTTTAGTGACTTTTTCCTAACCATTCAAATTTCTTCTTTCACACAACACAACCATGCACCCTAACTTTCAGTTTTCAACTATCTGAATCCACCAATCATTGCTTGTGATTCAACAGCAGGGAAACTCCACAATTTATTTTTGTAAACTCCTACTGTTCTAACTGCCATTTCATTCCCACACTTCATCTGACTGCACCAGAACCTACTCTCATCATGGATTATTGGACATAGCTACATCCACTGGGCTCAAAGGTATGCAGCAAGCAGAAATTATCACAACCTTGATTTATCAAATGTGGAAATCAAGTGGATTGGCCAGAGAGGATTGAGATGTCACCAATTGATACCATTGGTGAAAACCTTTTTGCATCTGCCAAACCCTGACCTCTTAATAGTGCATGGTGGTGGAAATGATTTGGGCACTATGACTGGGGTTGGTCTGGAAATGCTTTTAAAGGACACCTTTGATCAATTGATGACACTTTTTCCACAAACTGCCTTGGTATATTCCAATATATGACAAAAACAGAAATGGAACTGGTCCAACCAATTTTGTCCACAATTTGAGAAAGCACGGAAACATGTGAATAAATCTGTTTCTGCTTACATGAGAGACTATGGAATGGGTTCAATATACAACAACAACTTGGGTTACAACATGCAAGACATCTACAGAGGAGATGGTGTGCACTTCTCAGATGAGGGGAATAGAATATTCCTCCTGAATTTAAGACTGTGCATTGGAACCTACTTGTAGGTACTTAAATCAGCCACAGAACCCAAAAGCTCTTTTCAGAGCTACCCTACCTCTGATGACTCATAATGGTTTTCTTTTTCAAACTTTTTTCACTATTTTTCACCAAAGTACGCTCCCCAGTACGCTCCCCGGTGCGCGTACCGGCGCTTCCCCCGCGAAAAATGTAAAAATGTTTTTTGGGGGGGGACATAAATGGGCCTTCTAAACCCCCCTCTGAAAACCTAGAGGGTCAGGAAGTGTCTACCGTGCCCCCTTCTACCCATTCCCAACGTTGTTTGTCCTCCATATTGTGTCTCAATTCTACCGAAACACAAATTGAAGGACTCCCGTAACTGCCGGTAAGCCTTCCCAAAAAAACAGGTGGGAAAGTAATTTACAGAAAAACCACTGGAGACACTTACACCAAATATAGAATACGCCCTACTACATAGCAGTCCCTACCATTTACCCAAATTTGGTGGTATTCCATTGAGCCATTTGGGCTGTAGCCCTGTCTAAATATCCAGAGGTAAATTACATGACAAAAACACATATGAAACTGTTTGAATTTTCAACCAATTAAAATGTTACTTACATTTTGTACTTTTATGTGCTGACATTTGATTGGTTAAGTACATGAATATATATGAAAAATGAGAGGGAAACACAGCCATTTTGACTAACACTACCTAAGGTACATTTGGAAAAAAATTTGACAGAAAACTTCAACTACTTTGAAGAAGGTAAGTTGTTAATTTGAAATGAGAACTATGTTATGCACTTTAAGTTAATTTGGGAAAACTTTTTCAGATAGTTATATACTGTCCCTCTGTAAGAGTTAGACATTGAGATAGGCTTGTCTATTATAATTATGGATTGTGTTAGGCTTCTCTGGTATAATTATGAATTTACTTAGTCTTCATCACAGGCACTTTTTAATAGTTCTACTTCCTGCCTGAAACCATACACTGCCCAAAGATAACTTCACTGTTAAAAACTCACAAGTACCTGTCTGAACTTAAACCCAACAGTGCCCTATCTCTACTGATATATTTATTTTTTATGCAATTTACAGCAAGAAAATGGAAGGACAACAAAATGAAGTTAATATTTCATTTGAAATTAATATGGAAAACAATCCTAAGGAAGACAAAGATGAAATAGACTTTTTGGATCACTCTCTGGACCAAGACTTAATTAATTGTGTAGAAGAAATTGAATCATGGAATGAAAAGGAGGACATACCCGATGAATTAATGTTGCAAATTCTTTTAGATTTTGAAAAATCACAACAATAAATTTTTATTTAAAAATTAAAAATTGTTTGAGACATTATTCTTTTTTATATGTAAATTATGAAATAGCACCAAAATAGATATAATATAAAGTGAGACTTAAAATATACTGTGCAACTTTTTTGTGTTACATAGTAAGTTTGCTCATAGTTACTTCCTTTCTCCCACTATATTATCTCCAATGTGTATTTAACATCTCTTTATCATCTCCTGCCTCCATATTGGAAAGGGGCGACCACTCGGTCCCCCCGAACGTATGGTTGGGTGCCCCGATCCTCCCGGGAAACCATTTTGGGCGGGGGGCGTGTCTCGGCTGGTATGCCCGAAGCGGCGTAGCCGGGGCGCGCCTTTTCCCGCCCAGGAGGGGTTGTCCTAGACACCTACACCGATGACCACGCCCAGTAGGCGTACCGGAGGAGGGTACACGCCCTCCCGCAGAAGAATAAATTGAGCGGGAATCCGAAAAAGCGTCCTCTTGTTCCTGCGCTCTGAAGGCCGCACCCACTCGTTGCTCGTGAGCCCTCGACGGAACAAGCAGCAATTTTGAGAACTTGTAATTCTTGTGTTTCTCTTTCAGTTACTCGAAGGCGAAGAGTCCAGGACCTCGTTGATCGTCTAGGAGCGGATAATCGAAACCATGGCTGGCAAGAAAGCAGGAAAGGGTTCCGAGACGGATAAAGTGCTACGCATGTTGGTGAACCGGATGGCTGGCATGGAGCGGAAACTCGGTCAAGTCCCATCGATCGGTCGAGGTTTGGCGGAGGTCAAACAACAACTGGCTGCACTGAGCAATCCTGGTAACCCTAAGAAGGTAATAGGCCCGGGCTTGCCGGGAATCGTCCCAGAGGGTAGAGGGAAGCGGGTCAAGAGGAGGGCGGTTTCAGGGGAGGTTGCTGTCCCAGAGGTTCCGGTCCCAAAGGTACCCCCGGCCACCCCTGTCACACCGGCAGACAACCCGGTACAAATCCCAGACGCGGGTCAACCGATCCCGGTAGTAATTACCCCCGCTAACGATGAAGATATGCCTCCTGAATTGGCCACCCAGTTGGCCGCATGGCTCAATAAAAAGGCAGGGGGTGCCAAGGCGCCCGGAGACACGGCCGAAGAGGCCAAGCTACTAATCCAGCAATTGCGGCAGTCGCGAGATGCCGCAAAGGCGAATCTTCCTCTTGTTCCCCCACAGGTGACACCGGTAGGACCTGCAGTTGGTCTCGAGAAAACGGCGGGAACAACGACCGAACCGGGTAAGCTCGCTTTGCCAGTGGCGGGGGAGGGCTCATTACCCTCAAGGCGGGAGAGGGTGGCACAGCACATCCCTATGGCCACAAAAGAGTTAATATGGGGAGACAAGTATGTCAATATGTTTTCATTATTAACTGACCATCGCGAGATCGAGTATGCTAAAACCCAGAAAGATTTGTGGCACCCGAGCGTGTGGCACGCCAAGATGGCGGAATTCAGGGTGGATGAAACGATAACAAATTGGGCGAAGTCCTTTGCAATCTTTATTGCAGTTATGGGGGAACGTAAACCCGAGGTGTTAACTGAACTGTCTTGCTATCAAACTCGTATTATGGATTTTTATGCAATGTATGAGGGAGAGGAATGGAAAGGTTATGACATGAAATTCCGAAAAGCGAAAGAATATGATGCCTCTCTGACATGGGACTGCCTCGACTCGGTCTCATGGCATAAGCAGCTCCTGCCGGGGGCGGCAGGCACATCCTCGCCGGGCGGGAGTGGGTCTGGGGCCTTCCACCAAAAGCCCGTGGTGCCCTTTCGAGCAGGCGCCGGTATCGATCACCAGCTGAAAACCGGCGGGAATTGTGGCAAGTGGGGGGTCTGTTGGGGCTTCAATCGAGGCAACTGTAACAGACCGCAAGGAACATGTAGGTTCAAGCATGTGTGTGCGGGCTGTGGGAATTCCTCACACCCAGAGAGTTCATGTAGATCGAAAAATAACGGGGCGGGAGGAAAGGGAGGGTCCAAGCAGGAGTAAGGTAGAACGTTGTGACCAATTGCCTACACCCGTTGATCTCATGGCTATGACTCCTTGGTTAAACAAATACCCTGATCATGTCTCCGCTGGGGTGTTGAGGAAGAGATTCTTGCATGGCTTCCACATCCCGGCGGGGGATTTTCGAGGGAACTCCTTTTGTAAAAACCAGTTATCGGCGCAACATAATCCAAGTGTCGGAGGGAGAAAAATTGCAAAGGAAGTCAGCTTAGGGCGAGTGGCAGGGCCTTTTCATCGCCCACCAGTGGCGGATTTCATCTGTTCCCCGTTAGGGGTTGTCCCGAAGAAAGACCCAGGGGAGTTTAGACTTATTCATAATCTGTCGGCTCCAAGGGGTTCCTCGGTGAACGAGGCCATTGACCCAGAAGTCTGTTCGGTGCGGTACGCATCGTTCGATGGAGCCGTGGCCATGCTGAATCGCCTGGGCCCCGGGGCGCTGATGGTGAAATCAGATATCGAGTCGGCGTTCCGGTTGCTCCCGGTACACCCGCAGGATCAGCGTTTGCTGGGTTTTGCATTCCAAGGGAGTTATTACATGGAAAAATGCATGCCTATGGGTTGCTCCATTTCTTGTGCCTATTTCGAAATGTTCAGTTGTTTTTTAGAGTGGGCATTCACTGAAGCCACAGGGCATAGGCATGTTATGCATTATCTCGACGACTTCCTGTTTTTGGGAGCAGCCGGCGACACGAAATGTGCGCAGGCGCTGCACGACTTCTGCATCCTCATGAGGGAGTTTGGAGTCCCATTGGCACCAGGTAAGACGGTTGGGCCATCTACTTCACTGGAGTTTCTGGGAATTGAGCTCGATTCTGTGGAGGGATGTTTCCGTTTGCCGTTGGGAAAGGTGGCCAAATTTAGGGCTTCCTTGAAGCTATGCCTTGGTAAGGAGAAAGTGACCCTGCACCAGTTGCAGCAAACAGTGGGTCAGCTTAACTTTGCCTTGAGAGTGATACCGATGGCCCGCCCCTTCTCACGCTCTATTGCACAAGCTATGGTTGGTCTCAAAGAAGGACACCACCGTGCGAGACTGTCTGCAGAGGTTCGCCAGGATATGCGCATTTGGTTGGCATTTCTGGTGGACTTCAGCGGTCGGGTCGTGTGGAACAAGCCGCCAGCGTCTTCAGATGAACTAGGTCTGTGGACCGACTCGGCGGGGAGCGTGGGATTTGGCCCCATTTTTGGTAATCGATGGTCGGCGCAAACATGGCCGGCGTGGTGGCACTCCAGCGGTCTCACAAGTAACATTGGGTTCCTGGAGCTATTCCCCATTTTGGTTGCTCTGATGGCATGGCCAGACGATTTCAGAGACCGCTCAGTGGTGTTTTGGTCTGATAATATGACTGTTGTCGAATGCATTAACCAACAAGCAGCACACTGCAAGTGGATCTTGAGATTGTTGAAAGAGGTTGTGCTGCTTTGCATGAGACTGAATGTACAGTTCAGGGCGAAATATGTGCCGGGTGTACTGAATCATGCGGCTGATGCACTCTCTCGTTCACATATGCAGGCGTTCAGGGGTTATCTACCTACAGCCGACCTAGTGGCGGCACCATTCCCCGAAGCACTTTGGCTAATCGGTGCCCCGGAGTACAAGACCTCGTGGCAGCAAGCTTAGCCCCCAGGACAAGGAAGGCATATGAAGGAGCGTTTCGTTCCAATTATACATTTTTGGGTCCGGCAGGGGATCAGAGCTGGGGTCAGATTTAATCCTTCCTGGGGTTCCTGGTAGCACTGCACAGGGAGGGCCGATCAGCGGCAACGGCCAATAGGCATAGGGCGGCCATTTCATTCATGGCGCAGATGCATGGCATAAAAGACCCAACGGGTTCCTTTTTGGTGAAAAAAGCCCTTCGCGGCTGGCAGTGCCTCGAGGGTCGCAAGCAAGATGAAAGGCGCCCGATTGGCTTACATAGGTTGTCCCTACTCATAGCGAAACTAGACGGAACATGCTCCTCCCAATACGAAGCAGTTCTGTTCCGGGCAGCTTTCGCATTAGCTTTCCACGGGGCTATGCGGGTGAGCGAACTGGTCGCAAGGAATAAGAAAGACGTTGAGGGAGGCTTGTGCAGGGATCACGTCCAAATTAGGGGTGATTAGATGGTGGTTACGATAGCCAGGTCCAAGACCGACCAAGGGGCTATGGGAAATAGTGTTGTTGTGCAGCGCGCGCGAGGGTCCCCCACGTGCCCGATAATGTGAGGGCGGCTACATGGGGGGGAGTTTGCTGAGGCACAAGGATGGCACCCCACTGACGAGGTTTCAGTTCCAGAGGGTGTTAGCACTGACAATCGCTGCGGCGGGCATGGACCCGTGCAATTTTGGGACCCACTCCTTTAGGATAGGGGCTGCTACTGAGGCTACAGCCAGGGGTCAGAGTGCGGACGAAGTGAAACAGTTGGGGCGATGGTCCTCGAATTGCTTCAAAAGGTATGTGCGATTGCACATGTTGTAAAGAACAAGTGACATGCACTTACGCTTTTTGTCTTTTGTTTTAATTACAGTTTCGCGAGCCTGTCACGCGGGGCGGAATTTGCAGTCGACCCTGTACCAGGAGACCAGCGGTCATGGATCACCGTCTAGAGAGAGAGTGGTATGGGTCGTGGGCCACTCATACATGAGGCGCGCCGGGGACGTATTCAAAGCAGGTGACGCGACTCGCGCAGCTGGGGAATACGGGTACAGAGTGGCCTTCCATGGGAAGGGCGGGCTCTGTTTTGACCAATTTGAGTAATTTGTTGAGGGTCTCTTAGGGCGGCAAAGGTCACCGCCATCTGTAGTCATAGTACACCTGGGGGGCAATGACTTGGTGGCACTGGGTAGACGAGTGTTGTTTGAACAAGTTTTGTCTGCTGTTAGCTGGTTGGCGAAAAGAATCCCGGGGTACACGATTGCCTGGTCCCACATGATTCCCAGGAAGGTATGGCGGGGGGGCCTTTCGGTGTCAGCACTGAACCATTCAGTGAAGAGGGTGAACAATAAAATTGGTAGATTGTTTCGCTCTGCGCAGTTGCATAGCATTCCTCATGGGTGTATTCGGGGTGATCACATGTATCTGAATGATGGGGTTCACCTGTCCCGGGAGGGGAATGATTTACTCATAGGAGACTTCATAGCATGGCTAAGGGGTTTGAGGAAGCATGACCTTTAGGAGGAGTTGGGGGGGGCCGGATAGTCAGTCAACTATCCGGCCTGTGGCGGTAAGGTCATGATCGGTGAGCAGTAATTTCAAGGTCCCTAGAGGGGGGCGCCACCCAGAATGGATGGGAGGGCCCGGGGGTAGGCGGCCATTGGCCCCTCCCACGGGGAGGCGGCACCCACTAAGGATGGGTCGCCTAAGGGGAGACGGCCATAGGCCCCTCCCAGGGGAGGAGGCGGCTATATGCCCCTCCTACTAATTTCCCGGGGGCCGGATATCCGCGACGGCGGATAGAGAGTGTGGGGATGGGGGGGAGTCCACGCTGTCCTTCCTACAGATACCTCACACGGGAACTCAGACGACCTTTAAGATGGCGTAGAGTGGAAAGGGGGCCCCCACCACGACAAGGGAAATTACAGTTGGCAATGAGGGTAGAGTCCTCTGCGCATGCGCCACTCACACCGTGAGTGCGAGAGTTTTGGTAGTAGGGATCTGACACCGGTTAAGACCTTGCCGTTGGCCCTTAATGCTAGGATGTACAATTTTAATTTAGAATGTATGCATTTGCAGGATGTTATACTCGGCTAGGAAACCTTTGTATTAGAGATCTGTTAAGGTTAGCCAAAGAACATGTCTTCATCGAAATGTGGTAAATGTAAAATTGTACATGATTATGAAACTTTTATTTAACGTTTTAAATTTTGTTTCATATTTTAATAAATACAGCCGGGAGGGTGACTCCCTCCCGCCTTCCAAAAGTTCAAGCCTGCGTCCGACTTCCCATCCTTGGGGATTGTGTTGGGAGCGGGTGACGGGCATCCCGGCCATATGGAAAGGGGCGACCACTCGGTCCCCCCGAACGTATGGTTGGGTGCCCCGATCCTCCCGGGAAACCATTTTGGGTGGGGGGCGTGTCTCGGCTGGTATGCCCGAAGCGGCGTAGCCGGGGTGCGCCTTTTCCCGCCCAGGAGGGGTTGTCCTAGACACCTACACCGATGACCACGCCCAGTAGGCGTACCGGAGGAGGGTACACGCCCTCCCGCAGAAGAATAAATTGAGCGGGAATCCGAAAAAGCGTCCTCTTGTTCCTGCGCTCTGAAGGCCGCACCCACTCGTTGCTCGTGAGCCCTCGACGGAACAAGCAGCAATTTTGACCCACCCACTAGCCCCTTATGGCAATGTTTGTTTTGTAATAAAGTTGCTGAGTTAGGCCCCTTTTTTCCTTTGTAGAAAAGTAAAGGAATGTTTAGATTGAGGATGTGAATTCTGTCTGTAGGTACTGTTTTTCTTTTTAGGAGTAAACAATCGTGATACAATTAGGCATGCTGAATTTTTTCCTTCCTTAGTAGGTGAACAACTGTCGTATTTATTTTTTGGTCGGGCGGTAAGGTCATGATAGGTGAGCAGTAATATTAAGGTCCCTAGAGGGGGGCGCCACCCAGAATGGATGGGAGCGCCCGGGGGGAGGCGGCCATTAGCCCCTCCCACGGGGAGGCGGCACCCACTAAGGATGGGTCGCCTAAGGGGAGACGGCCATAGGCCCCTCCCAGGGGAGGAGGCAGCTATATGCTCCTCCTACTAATTTCCCGGGGGCCGGATATCCGCGACGGCGGATAGAGAGTGTGGGGATGGGGGGGAGTCCACGCTGTCCTTCCTACAGATACCTCACACGGGAACTCGGACGACCTTTAAGATGGCGTCGAGTGGAAAGGGGGCCCCCACCACGACAAGGGAAATTACAGTTGGCAATGAGGGTAGAGTCCTCTGCGCATGCGCCACTCACACCGTGAGGGCGAGAGTTTTGGTAGTAGGGATCTGACACCGATTAAGACCTTGCCGTTGGCCCTTAACGCTAGGATGTACAATTTTAATTTAGAATGTATGCATTTGCAGGATGTTAGACTCAGCTAGGAAACCTTTGTATTAGAGATCTGTTAAGGTTAGCCAAAGAACATGTCTTCATCGAAATGTAATAAATGTAAAATTGTACATGATTATGAAACTTTTATTTAACGTTTTAAATTTTGTTTCATATTTTAATAAATACGGCCGGGAGGGTGACTCCCTCCCGCCTTCCAAAAGTTCAAGCCTGCGTCCGACTTCCCATCCTTGGGGATTGTGTTGGAAGGGGGTGACGGGCATCCCGGCCATATGTTTCTGCTTTCCTGACAGACTATGGTATGAATTCCATATACCACAATAACTTCTGTAACAACATGCAAGATATCTACAAAGGACACGGTGTATATTAAATTTTAGACTCTGCATTGGTACCTACATGTTGGTACTTAAATAAAAAAAAAACAACAAAAAGAACAATTAATAAACATACCATTTTTGAAAAGTCTGTCATTCTTTTTTCCCCTTAATACACTCCCCGGTCCGCTCCCCGGTGCGCGTATCGGGCGCTCCCCCCGCAAAAATCGAAAAATACATTACTTTTTTTTTTGCCCCGCGGGGCCCTTTTAAAGCCCCCACATCAAACCTAGGGGGACAGGGAGGGTCTACTCTGCCCCCTTATTATCAATTCCCCCTTTGTCTTGGCCACCTCTTGTGTCTCGATCCTACCGAGACACAAGATGGCGGCCGCTCCGGACTGTTTAGATTGTTTACAGACACCCGTCAGCCAATCAGCTTTCCGTGCGCAAGTCGCGTGGCGCGCCCGGTACGCGCCCCGGTACGCGTACCGGGGCACTGCTATAGATATATATATATATTTTTGAACCTAAATTACTCAAAATCCACTGGAGCACATATCTTGAGACATAGCAAAGGCACATCGGGCTACCAGTCCCTACAATTTTGCCAAGTTTGGTGGAAATCCATTCAGCCGTTCGGGCTAAAAGTGAGGTCAACCGCCCTATGGAAATTAACATGGGGAAAACGCTTTTGGGACCCCCCTTTATCTCAGCCCCCGCTTGACAAATCCCCCCCAAACTTTCAGGGAAGGACCGGGGCGCTGCAAGGCCATTTTGAGGAAATTTTCAGGCAGATTCGTCAACTGGCGTCAAAGTTATTCCAAATAGAATTTTGAGATTTAACATTGAAAAAAATCCTATACTATAACTACCTACTGGCGACCGCCAGTAGGTAATATATATATATATATATATATATATATATTCACTGAAAAAACCATAGGTTTCACACCGGTTATAGTTAGAAATTAGCATTTAAAAAACCTATTAAATTCACTGAAAAAACCATAGGTATCACACCAGTTATAGTTACCTGGAAATTTTACTGACATAAAACCATTGAAATTACCAAGTTATAGTTAGTTGGACTCACTATAACTTGCACGTGTAATGCACTGCTGATGACATCACATATTACATCACTCATGACATGGTCAGTGACAACACTCATGACATCACTGATGACACCATCCAGTGAATGTATGTCTTTCTGAAAAATAAATATGTTTTATATATGTATATGTAAAGGTCGATGGAAGAATAAATGTTTAAATAAGTGTCTAAATGGATGTTTTAAAAAAAAAATTGATTAGTTAATTGACTAATTAAGTGTATCTTAGTGAATACATATATTAGCGAGTAATGTTTAAATATTTAAATATATGTATCAGTGTTTCACTTTGTGTATAAGTGGCTGCATGGGTTGGTGAGTAGCTACATGTGTGTGTATATGGGTTATTAGATGTTTTTTTTAGTATCTTTATAATTGTCTGTTTGATTTGGTGGGGGTGTTACTTAGCACATAGATGCATCAATGACTGACTCACTGTTTGTATGTGTTTTGAAGACAGCATATGTGCCGGACTGTATGGGTGAATGAGTGTGTATATGTATGTGTTAGTAAGTGAAGGACTGTCTCACTAGTGTCTTTATCAGTAACTACTTATGTTTTAATCTAGTATATGTGAGTATTGATGTATATAAGTGAGTATATGTGAGAGTGAGAGATTGAAAGAGTTCTTGTTTTAATAAGTATGTGTTTCTATAAGTGATTGTTTAAGAGAGTAAGTATGTGTAAGTTTCCTTAGAAGTAAGGTGGTAGTGTGTGTATAGCTGTATATGCAAAGAAAATGGATGTTCAATAGTTTATTTGCATGTGTGAGTATGTGTGTGAGCAACTTTTGGAAGACTGTCGGTGTGTTAACGGATGTAAAGGTGTCTCACTACATATTATAAGTGAGTATATGTATGAATGACTATATAGAACTGTTGGTGAATGAGTGGATGTGTATATAAATGGTGGAATTACTGAATTGGTTGTTGTAACTGGTATAGGTATGTCCACTTTTTTGTAAATGTTAGTTTCTATTTTTGAATATGTGTTTCAAGGGTTACTTTACAGTGAAAGGAGGTCAGTCACTCTGTCACAAGGATGGTGTCATCAGTGATGTCATGAGTGATGTCACTGACCATTTCATGAGTGATGTAATATGTGATGTCATCAGCAGTGCATTACACGCGCAAGTTATAGTGATTCCAACTAACTATAAAGTGGGAATTTCAATGGTTTTATATCAGTAAAATTTCCAGGTAACTATAACTGGTGTGAAACCTATGGTTTTTTCAGTGAATTTAAAAGGTTTTTTAAATGCTAATTCCTAACTATAACTGGTGTGAAACCTATGTTTTTTTCAGTGAATTTCATAGGTTTTTTAAATGCTAATTCCTAACTATAACTGGTGTGAAACCTACGTTTTTTTCTGTGAATTTCATAGGTTTTTTAACTGCTAATTCCTAACTTTTTATAGGGCCTCATACCTATGTGTTTTTAGTGAATTTCTAAGGTTATTTTTTCGCAAATATCTATAGCTTAGAAAGGTATGTTTTTCTAAAAATGAATCCTATATTGTACATTAATATAATATATTTTTTTTAAGTATATTCATTTTTTTTTTTATATTTCACTCTGGAGCGCTCCCGGTGCGCACCAACAAAAAAAGTAAAAAAAAATTATGATGGAGTGAGCATGAGGTATGGGGATAAAGAGAGTGGTGTAAAGAGAAAGAGAGCTAGAGGGAGAAACACAGAGGGACTGTAGATAGTAAAACAGAGAAAATGTATAAGAGGAAATAACTGAGAAAAAGAAAATGAATAAGGGAGCAAAAGAAGAGAAGAAAGAGGAAGAAAACTAAACCAGATGTTATGGGAGAATGTGAATGGGTGATGAAAGTAAAAGGAAGGAGAGTAAAGGATGGGGAATGACAGGTAGAGACGGAACCAGATAAAAGGAACAGTGGTGACGGAGGGAAAGAAAATAGCAGTGAGTGTAAGTAAAGAGGAGTGAAAGAGGGTGGATAAAAGTGAATAAGGGTAAGACATGGGGAGTGACAGAAAGAAAGAACAGAGAGAGTAAAGGAAGGAGTGTCAGAAAGGGACTAAGTGAAGCAGAAAAAAAAGGAAAGAGAGGGAGTGTGGGTGAGCAGGGGCACTGAAAGAAGTTGAATGTGGTAGGAAAGTAAGGAAAAGAGAAGTAAATATGGAGGATAAGAATACGTGAGGGAAGCAGAGTAAGGAAACAGGGGTGAGGTAGGGTGAGAGAAAAGTAGTGAGGTGAAAGCAAAGGGTGATGACAAACTACATTTTGTAGTCACTCTTACCATATAATTAATGGAAACTTACTTGCATCTTTAAACTACACTTTGTATCTGTGAAAGACAAAAGAAAAAGTTATAATTAGTAAAATATGTATTTTAAAATAGAAGAAACAGGTCAAGAGGTAAAAAATCAAAAAAAGTGTACTAAGAAATAAAACAATAGTGAAGGACACAAAAACAGAAATAAAATAATGTAGAAAGACAAAAAAGAGAGAGAAAGAAATAGAAAGAGAACAAATTACTGAAGATAAGTAAGATACTAAAAGAATGTGAGATACCAAAACGAAATCAGGAAAGAGAAGAAAGTAAAAGGAAAATGAGTGAAAAGGAAAGGAGTCTAAATGAGGAACCATTAATAAGAAAGAGGAATGGAAGATGACTGAGAGTGAGTGAAGGGGAGTCACAGAGTGAAGGGATGAAAGGAATGAGGTTAATATAGAACGATAGAGGAAAAAGGAGTGAGAAAGTAAGTACACAGAAAGACAAAGGGAAGAACTGAGTGAACTGCAGTACAATGAGTGAGAAAGGAAAAAGAGTAAAGGAGCAAAAGAAGGAAATAGAGGGGAAGAGAACTAAAGCAGTGGTACTGAGAGAATGTGAGAAAGCTGAAAAGTGGTGGAAGGGAGAGAGGAAATGCAGACAGTTGAAATTGGATTGAGGAGTTGTGAAAGAAGTGGAGTAAAGGAACAGCGATGAAACAAAGTGAAAAAATGGCAGTGTAAGTGAGTAAAGAGATCTAAATAAGGGTGGAAAAGGAAAATGAGTGTGAGACAATGGGAATACAATATAAATTACACAATGCAAACTATAGAATGACTTATACAATATGTTACATTGTTTATTTTTGCTGTTCTCAGAATATATTGAATTTCACTTAAATTAGTGAGTTCAAACTCTTCATCATATAACAGCGGGAAAAAAACACAATCTAAAAGATTGTGTTTAAAAAAAAAACATAAAAACTTACAAATCATATATGTACAGTAATCTTTGATCCACTTACTTTTCCTTGAGGCCAAATAGAAGATAGTGAAGGTCCTTTTGGTGGAAATAAGTCTGCTGTTCTCATTAACTTCCATTTCATCGACTACCTATGAAAAAAGATCTAAGAACATCATACCTTACACTTTCCTTACGGCCAAATCGTGTCAGATATATGAGTATTTTTTACTATGAGATCCACTTACAGTACCTATATGAGATAAATAATTTTAAACATTAGACTAACTAACTAACTAACTTTTATTAACTACTCCCGTCTTCAAAGGCCAATTACCTTTACTAAAACTTTGGTTTTAAAAACACTAGGTAAGAATTTTTAAAGTCATAAGGCAAACGTTGTTTATAAGTCAAATGAGAATCATTGCAGTAACTCCAACCTTTTTGACATTTTAAGTAGCATGTATAATGTCCTGATGTTGTCGAAGGATAATCATGATAAATAATAGCTACAGTTTTAAAGGTTCTTCCTGAAATTGATAACTGAGAAGCCACAAACTTTTTGATAGAAGTTGTCAATTTAGTTCCATCAGGTCTACATCGTTGGAAAACTAAAATGATATACTGACCATAACTTTGTATAAATAATGTGGATAGCATTGGACACTTACATTGGGTACACACCATATTATGATCTGCTGCTTTAACTAGATTTTTAAATGACACTGATTTACAGTCTGATAAAGTCAAATATATAAATCTTTCAGTGTCTATTCTAGTAGTACTTGATGAACTACAGTTGTGGCAGTCATGCTGCCATTGATAAGAAAGGCTAAAAAGATTATCTACATCTACACCTTCATCTTCCAAAACACCAAACATATACATTAAAAATTCCTGACAATCCTGCTGAATGTTCTGTGAAAATTTATCTTGACCAGAACACATATCTAAAATATTTCGAATTTCTGTTACACTTTCTATTTTTGCTCTATCACTGCTACATTTCTCAAACACAGAATTCAATAAACCACATAGTCTTTGATCCCGATTTTTAACAATCTGTTCTTGTAAAGTTTTAAGAAAAAAACAACATTAACCACTACATTAGCATAGCAGTTGAACCCAGAACTGTTTTCAAACTGAAATCCAACAACATTTTCATCAGAATCCTTTTTCTTTCTGTTTTGAATTACAGTTTCATCTACTTTTTGTCTTTTTGCTACTACCTCACTGCAATTATTCTCATTTCTTCTTTTTCGGCCTACCACACGTTTTTCAAACAGAGGATATTGAGGCAAATGTGGAGCATACTCTCTTCTTAACCTATTGTATTCTTTAACACAATCTAGATCTGCACAAATCTTTGTCTCATCACACTCAATCAAGTACAATCCTGATAAAGTTCTGACTCGTGATAATGCCACATATGCCATGCCCTCTTTAAACACAGATCTTCCAATGTTCACCAAAGCACTATCTACACTTAAACCTTGAGATTTATGAATTGTCACCGCATATGCCAAACAGACAGGTAAAAATCTAGCAGAACTACGACTGATTTGTTGTACTTGCTCAATACCATCAAATTTTATTTTTAAAAATTCAATTCCATCTCTATTTCTATAATTCACAAAATCAACAACATAACCCATTGCTCCATTTACCAGACCTCTTTCAACATTTAAATTCCTTCTCAAAATGATACGACAATTTAAACACACATTCAGAGTCTTTTCAAAACCAGCTGTTTTAGAAATACTTTTCTCTAATGAATCCAATTTTGTTTTCAAATTTTCTGACAAAGCAATTGTTGCACCCATATGCTCTATTTTATCTATTGCTTCCAGTTTCACAATCTCTTCAATTTCAAACTTTAACATTTTGTTGTTGAAGATGGAACATTCTTGCAGAGTTGGCATCAAGCATATCCCAGATTTCTTCTCAGTCATTTTTTAAAAAATATTCTCTGGAAGAATGTTTTCATTTGGATACAAATTTGAAATTAATCGAGCATGTAAAGCTTCTTTCCCAAGCTCACTTACTTTTCCGATTCTTACATCTTGTAGAATATTTTTATAATCTTCATCCTTTGCCTGTCGCATATTTTGAAGCAGTTCAGCATATTTAAAATTTAACCATATATTAACATTTCCAATGCTTCCAAGGGACTTCCTGGTATCTTCATGCGTAAGCATTTTAAACACTGGTTGTCCTTTTAGTGGAGTCAACTGCAGTAGATCTCCAAAAACAATAATGTGTTTTCCTCCAAATAACACATCATACTCTGTTCTAAGAATTTCTTACATTCTCAAATGCACAAAAGCAAGCATTAGATTTGAGACCATGCTTACTTCATCAATGATAAGAAGTTTCATTTTCTTCAAGACTCTGGAAACTTCAGAACACGCATCTCCAGATAGCTTGTTGTAATGCAATTTATTATCATGCTCAACTGGCAGCATCAGTAAACGATGTAGAGTAATCCCTTTAATGTTATGTGCTGCCAGTCCAGTTGGAGCGGTTACAATACAAGACAGCGGTGATTCAGTCCTTTTCTGCAAATAAGTTGCAATGGCTTTAATCAGAAAACTTTTTCCTGTTCCCGCTTCTCCACTTACGTACAGTCGAACAGGCTTAAATGATGTACATGAGCACACTTTTTTTCTCATGTCTGAATCCATGTTCAATCTGTTCTGTAACTTCGTCATATATCTTTTTCTGCTCAACGTTTAGTTGCTTTACCAAATCTTCTAAGTTAACTCCATCCTCTTGAGCTTGTTCCATAGCTCTTTCCACCTCATCCATGGCAGTTGCAGCTTCATTTTGGATAATTGGTCCTCCTAGTGGATCATGACTCAATGAAGTAGAACTCTGACTGTCTTGAGAACTGTATCTAGCAATCTCTTCAGCAATTGTGGTTTCTTGCTCTATTTCTTCGTTCAACATTTGCAGATAATTTGGAAAAACAGGACATTCTATGGTATCCTTAGTTGCATTAAAAGAGTCTTCATAACAGAGAAAATCTCCAAGTAGTTCCTCTTCTGTACGCCATGGCTTAAAGAGTTGCAAAAGAGCTAAATAGTAAAATTCTCTTTTGTCTGGAGCTTCGCAACTCAATTTTCGATGATTAATCAAATGGCCTTTTCTCTGCTTCACTAGACATCCTTCATACCCAATGACAGCATATTTTCCATTATTGATATCTTCTGTGATGTTCCTCTTATAACTGTAGTTTTGCAGAACTTCATACAAACAAGTGTTCTCAAGGTGAGTACCTCTATTTAGATAGTATGTATCCAACATATTTGTCTTTAAAATATCTGTTACTGTTTGGTTCTTTCTCCGCCAAATATTCAATTTCTTGTACAGATTTCAAAACTCGGTTTCGTGTTGCAGCAAGACCTAGACTCACCCAAATGATTGTTCTTGATTTGGCATAGAGACTTGCTGATGATAACCGATCAGAACATTCATATGCTCCAATTTCTCGATGAGACAACATCTTCAGACTGAAACTGTATAATTTCTTGCTTAGACTCTTTTCATGTGAAATGTCCTCCCACATTTCCTTCAGTTCTGTCTTTTCTTTTTTTGTGATGTAAGATGTCACATATCGAGCCACAGCAATAGAGTTGTCAGCAACGAACTGAATATCCATGTTAGCATTCCACATGGACAAAATCACTGGGTTGTAGTCGTTGATGTACTTGGACTCTTCGTTTCTTTTTAAATTATATGTATTTTTGGGTGATTTCCTCGTCACAGTATGTCGTAGAGATGACATCAAATTATTTACTCTTCCCTTAGAAATCACTGGTCATGGAAACGCAAAACGACATTTCGTGTAGTACTTTTCCTTGTTTTTGAATTTTCGACGACAGTACTTTCCACCACGATGAGATTGAAAACGTAAAACTTGTTGCCTTAAACTGTTTTCTTCAGTAGTTTTCGGAACAGCACATGTTGAATACTCTTCAATGAAACTCATCACTGTTTCATCCGAATCTGATCCAAATTTGCGTGCATCTTTAATCCATAACAACATATGTATATGAGGAGCACCTCTCGCTTGATACTCCTTCCTCCAAAAGAAATCCAAAACCTCTCCAAGGGGAGGATTTTTTTTGTTGGTAATAAAAGACATCATAGCTTCAAATCTATGATTGAAATATCTGCATACATTCACTGGATCCAAAGAACACAGTTCTCCAGGTGTTTTTAATTCTATATTTTGTATGTTTCCATTTGCCTCTCGTAGACATTGAAGTAAGTCGTCCCATGCATACTCAGCACAGCTAAGAGTGAGGAACCATGTAGGAGTTCCTAAGTTTCTTAGTATACATTTCAATTCCCCATGACGACGGAACTAATACTCGTTTGTTCCACGCTGGCATGCCATGAGATTGATTAGCTGAGATTCCAAAACACTGTCTTGCAGATTGACTTTCTCCATAAAGTCCCCCGCCGAAACATTTTGCAGATGAGCTCCACTTTTCAATATATGATTAACTGCATAAGAAAGCCTAGACAAATGGAAAGGGGCGACCACTCGGTCCCCCCGAACATATGGTTGGGTGCCCCGATCCCCCCGGGAAACCATTTTGGAAAGGGGGCGTGGCTCGGCTGGTATGCCCGAAGTGGCGTAGCCGGAACGCGCGCCTTTTCCCGCCCAAGAGGGGTTGTCCTAGACACCTACACAGAAGACCACGCCCAGTAGGCGTACTGGAGGAGGGTACACGCCCTCCCACAGAAGAATAAATAGAGCGGGAATCCGAAGAAGCGTCCTCTTGTTCCTGTGCTCGGAAGGCTGCACCCACTCGTTGCTCGTGAGCCCTCGACGGAACAAGCGGCAATTCTGAGAACTTGTAATCTTGTTGTTTCTTTTTCAGTTATTTGGAGTACGAAGGATTCAGGACCTCGTTGATCGACTAAGAGCAGAATACTCGAAACCATGGCCGGCAAAAAAGCGGGAAAAGGCTCCGAGATGGAGAAGGTATTGCGCCTGTTGTCGAACCGAATGGCTGGTATGGACCGAAAGCTCGGAAAGGTTGGTTTGATCGGTAGAGGTTTGTCTGAGGTGAAGAAACAGTTGGCGGCCCTGAGAAACTCAGGTAATCCTAAGAAGGTAATAGGCCCGGCCTTGCCGGGAGTCGTCCCCGAGGGTAGGGGGAAGCGGGTCAAGAGGAGGGCGGTTTCTGGGGAGGTCCCGGTTCCTGAGGTACCCCCAGTCGCCCCCGTCACACCGGCGGACATCCCGGTGCCAAACCCGGATATAGGTTTGCCGATCCCGGTTGTAATTACTACCGCTAATGATGAGGAGATGCCTCCCGAGTTGGCCATCCAGTTAACGGCGGTCTTGCCATGGCTCAAGAAGAAAGCAGGGGGGGCATTGGCCACGGGGGACCCGGCAGAGGAGGCCAGACTAATAATCGAGCAATTGCCCGAGAGAAGCCACAACGGCGAATGTTCCTCTTGTTTCCCCACAGGTGGCGCCGGGAGGACCTGCTGTTGTCCAGAAAAAGGCGGCAGACACAACGGCCGGACCTGGTAAGCACACATTGCCAATGGCGGGGGAGGGTTCATTACCCTCGAGGCGGGAAAGGGTGGCACAGCACATCCCTTTGGCCACTAAAGAACTAATATGGGGAGAGAAATATGTTAACATGTTTTCATTATTGACTGACCATCGCGAGATGGAATATGCAAAATCCCAGAAAAATGTATGGCATCCCAGTGTATGGCGCCCCAAGATGGCGGAGTTCAGGGTTGATGAGACGGTAACGAACTGGGTTAAGGCTTTTTCCATATTTATTGCAGTCATGGGGGAACGAAAGCCTGAACTGCTGACCGAGTTGACTTGCTATCAGAATAGGATTATGGATTTTTATTCCATGTATGAGGGGGATGAATGGAAAGGTTATGATATGAAATTCCAGAAAGCGAAAGAGTTTGATGCTACTTTGACTTGGGATTGCCTTGACTCGGTGTCATGGCACAAGCAGCTCTTGCCAGGGGCGGCAGTACGTCCTCGCCGAGCGGGAGCGGGTCGGGGTTCGTCCGCCAAAAGCCCGCGGTGCCCTTTCGAGCGGGCGCCGGTGGGGACTATCAGCCCAAGACCGGCAGAAATGGCGGCAAGCGTGGGGTTTATTGGGGCTTCAATAGAGGCAACTGTAACAGACCCCAGGGAACATGTAGGTTCAGGCATGCGTGTGCGGGCTGTGGGAACTCCTCACACCCGGAGAGTAGCTGTAGATCTAAAAACAGCGGGTCGGGAGGAAAAGGGGGGTCTAAGCAAGAGTGAGGTAAGACTTTGTAACCGATTGCCTACACCTGTTGATATCATGGCTCTGACTCCTTGGTTGAACAAATACCCTGATCATGTATCCGCTGGGGTGTTGAGGAAGGGATTCTTAAATGGCTTCCACATCCCGGCGGGGGATTTTCAAGGGGACTCATTTTTTAAAAACCAGGTATCTGTCCAACACAACCCAAGCGTTGCAGCAAAGAAAATTGCAAAAGAAGTCAGCTTGGGGCGGGTGGCGGGGCCTTTTCATCGCCCGCCGGTGGCGGAGTTCATATGTTCCCCGCTAGGGGTTGTCCCGAAGAAGGACCCGGGGGAGTTTAGACTTATTCATAACTTGTCCGCCCCAAGGGGTTCTTCGGTGAACGAAGCCATTGACCCGGAAATTTGTTCAGTGCGGTACGCATCGTTCGATGATGCCGTGACCATGTTAAATCGCCTGGGCCCCGGGGCGCTGATGGCGAAATCAGATATCGAATCGGCGTTCCGGTTGCTCCCGGTACACCCACAGGATCAGCGCTTGCTAGGATTTGCATTTCAGGGGAGTTATTACATGGATAAATGCATGCCGATGGGTTGCTCAATTTCTTGTGCTTATTTTGAAATGTTCAGCTGTTTTTTACAGTGGGTATTCACTGAGGCCACTGGCCATAAGCATGTGATGCACTATTTAGATGACTTCCTGTTTTTGGGTGCAGCCGGCGATACGAGTTGTGCGCAGGCGCTACGGGACTTCTGCATCCTCATGCGGGATTTCGGAGTCCCACTGGCACCAGGTAAGACGGTCGGACCATCTACTTCACTGGAGTTTCTGGGAATTGAGCTCGATTCGGTGGAAGGATGTTTCCGTTTACCGATGGAAAAGGTAGCCAAATTCAGGGCTTCCCTGATACAATGCCTGGGCAAGGAGAAAGTGACCCTGCACCAGTTACAGCAAACAGTGGGTCAGCTTAACTTTGCCTTGAGGGTGATGCAGATGGCCCGCCCCTTCTCCCGCTCTATTGCACAAGCTATGGTGGGTCTCAAGGAGGGACACCACCGTACGAGACTGTCGGCAGAGGTTCGCCAGGATATGCGCATTTGGTTGGCATTTCTGGCGGACTTCAATGGTCGAGTTGTGTGGAACAAGCCACCAGCGTCTTCAGACGAACTTGGTCAGTGGACTGACTCAGCTGGGAGCGTGGGATTTGGCGCCATCTTTGGTAACCGATGGTCGGCGCAAGTATGGCCGACGTGGTGGCACTCCAGCGGTCTCACAGGTAACATTGGGTTCTTGGAGTTATTCCCCATTTGGGTTGCTCTGATGGCATGGCCAGACGACTTCAGGGACCGCTCAGTGGTGTTTTGGTCTGATAATATGACTGTGGTCGAGTGCATTAACCAACAGGCAGCCCGCTGCAAGTGGATCTTGAGATTGTTGAAAGAAATTGTACTACTTTGCATGAGATTGAATGTACAGTTCAGGGCGAAACATGTGCCAGGTGTACTGAATCATGCAGCTGATGCACTCTCTCGTTCACATATGCAGGCGTTCAGGGGTTATCTACCCACAGCAGACCTAGTGGCGGCACCGTTCCCCGAAGCGCTATGGCTAATCGGTGCCCCGGATTACAAGACCTCGTGGCAGCAAGCTTAGCCCCCAGGACAAGGAAGACATACGAAGGAGCGTTTCGTTCCTACTGCACATTTTTGGGTCCAACAGGGAGACAGAGCTGGGGTCAGGAGGAATCCTTCCTGGGGTTCCTGGTAGCGCTGCACAGAGAAGGCCGATCAGCGGCAACGGCCAGTAGGCATAGGGCGGCCATTTCATTCATGGCACAGGTGCATGGCATAAAAGACCCGACAGGTTCCTTTTTGGTTAAGAAAGCCCTTCGCGGCTGGCAGCGCCTCGAGGGTCGCAAGCAAGATGCGAGGCGCCCGATTGGCTTAGACAGGTGGTCTCTACTCGTGGCAAAACTGGACGAGACATGCTCCTCCCATTTCGAAGCAGTTCTGTTCCGGGCAGCTTTCGCATTGGCATTCCATGGGGCTATGCGGGTGAGCGAACTTGTCGCAAGGAACAAGAAAGATGTTGAGGGAGGCTTGAGCAGGGATCACGTCCAAATTAGGGGTGATTCAATGGTGGTCTCGATAGCCAGGTCCAAGACTGACCAGGGAGCTATGAGAAATAGTGTTATCATGCAGCGCGCGCGAGGGTCCCCCACGTGCCCGATAAAGTGTATAGAGGAATACTTAGCACTGAGGGCAGCTACATGGGGGGGGAGTTTGCTGAGGCACAAAAATGGCACCCCACTGACGAGATTTCAGTTCCAGAGGGTCCTAGCACTGACAATCGCTGCTGCGGGCATGGACCCGTGCGATTTTGGGACCCACTCCTTTAGGAAAGGAGCTGCCACTGAGGCTACAGCCAGGGGTCAGAGTGCGGAGGAAGTAAAACAGTTGGGACGTTGGTCCTCGAATTGCTTCAAAAGGTATGTGCGATTGCACATGTTGTAGAGATTAATTGACATGCACTCACGCTTCTTGTCTTTTGTTTGAATTACAGTTTCGTGAGCCTGTCACGCGGGGGGCGGAATTTGCAGTCGACCCAGCACCAGGAGACCAGCGGTCAAGGATCACCGACTGGGGAGAGAGTGGTATGGGTCGTGGGCCACTCATATGTGAGGCGCGCCGGGGACGTATTCAAGGCAGGTGACGCGACTCACGCAGCTGGGGAATACGGGTACAGAGTGGCCTTCCATGGGAAGGGCGGGCTCTGTTTTGACCAATTCGGATCGTTTTTTGAGGGTCTTTTAGGGCGGCAAAGGTCACCGCCATCTGTAGTCATAGTACACCTGGGGGGCAATGACTTGGTGACACTGGGTAGATGAGTGTTATTGGAACACATTTTGTCGGCTGTTAGCTGGTTGGCTAAAAGAGTCCCGGGGTGCACGATTGCCTGGTCCCACATGATTCCAAGGAAGGTATGGCGGGGGGGCCTTTCGGTGTCAGCACTGAACCATTCAGTGAAAAGGGTTAATAATAAAATTGGTAAATTGTTCCGCTCTTCGCAGTTACATAGCATTCCTCATGGGTGTATTCGGGGTGATCACATGTATCTGAATGATGGGGTTCATCTGTCCAGGGAGGGGAATGACTTACTCATAGGAGACTTCATAGCGTGGCTAAGGGGTTTGAGGAAGCATGACCTTTAGGAGGAGTAGGGGGGGGCCGGATAGTCGGTCAACTATCCGGCCTGTGGCGGTAAGGTCATGATCGGTGAGCAGTAATTTCAAGGTCCCTAGAGGGGGGCGCCACCCAGAATGGATGGGAGCGCCCGGGGGGAGGCGGCCATTGGCCCCTTCCACGGGGAGGCGGCACCCACTAAGGATGGGTCGCCTAGGGGGAGACGGCCATAGGCCCCTCCCAGGGGGGGGGAGGCGGCTAGATGCCCCTCCTACTAATTTCCCGGGGGCCGGATATCCGCGACGGCGGATAGAGAGTGTGGGGATGGGGGGGAGTCCACTCTGTCCTTCCTACAGATACCTCACACGGGAACTCAGACGACCTTTAAGATGGCGTCGAGTGGAAAGGGGGCCCCCACCACGACAAGGGAAGTTACAGTTGGCAATGAGGGTAGAGTCCTCTGCGCATGCGCCACTCACACCGTGAGGGCGAGATTTTGGTAGTAGGGATCTGACACCGGTTAAGACCTTGCCGTTGGCCCTTAATGCTAGGATGTACAATTTTAATTTAGAATGTATGCATTTTCAGGATGTTAGACTCGGCTAGGAAACCTTTGTATTAGAGATCTGTTAAGGTTAGCCAAAGAACATGTCTTCATCGAAATGTAATAAATTTAAAATTGTACATAATGATGAAACTTTTATTTAATGTTTTAAATTTTGTTTCATATTTTAATAAATACGGCCGGCAGGGTGACTCCCTCCCGGCTTCCAAAAGTTCAAACCAGTGTCCGACTTCTCCCATCCTTGGGGATTGGTGTTGGGAGGGGGTGGCGGGCATCCCGGCCATATGGAAAGGGGCGACCACTCGGTCCCCCCGAACGTATGGTTGGGTGCCCCGATCCCCCCGGGAAACCATTTTGGGCAGGGGGCGTGGCTCGGCTGGTATGCCCGAAGTGGCGTAGCCGGGGCGCGCCTTTACCCGCCCAAGAGGGGTTGTCCTAGATACCTACACAGACGACCACGCCCAGTAGGCGTACCGGAGGAGGGTACACGCCCTCCCGCAGAAGAATAAATAGAGCGGGAATCCGAAGAAGCGTCCTCTTGTTCCTGTGCTCGGAAGGCTGCACCCACTCGTTGCTCGTGAGCCCTCGACGGAACAAGCGGCAATTTTGACCCACCCACCAGCCCCTTATGGCAATGTTTGTTTAAATAAAGTGTTGCTGAGAAATAGGTGTATAGGCCTTTTTTCCTTTGTAGAAAAAATAAAGGAATGTTTAAGATAAGGATGTGACTTCTGCATTTAGGATAATGTTTTCTTTGTAGGAGAGAGCAGTTGATGACACATCGAGGCTATGTCAGAATTTTTCTTTCCTTAGTAGGTAAACAACTGTTGTATTTATTTTTTGGTCGGGCGGTAAGGTCATGATCGGTGAGCAGTAATTTCAAGGTCCCTAGAGGGGGGCGCCACCCACTAAGGATGGGTCGCCTAGGGGGAGACGGCCATAGGCCCCTCCCAGGGGGGGAGGCAGCTAGATGCCCCTCCTACTAATTTCCCGGGGGCCGGATATCCGCGACGACCTCACGCGGGAACTCGGACGACCTTTAAGATGGCGTCGAGTGGAAAGGGGGCCCCCACCACGACAAGGGAAGTTACAGCTGGCAATGAGGGTAGAGTCCTCTGCGCATGCGCCACTCACACCGTGAGGGCGAGATTTTGGTAGTAGGGATCTGACACCGGTTAAGACCTTGCCGTTGGCCCTTAATGCTAGGATGTACAATTTTAATATAGAATGTATGCATTTTCAGGATGTTAGACGGAATGCATTGACGAAACCTTGGATCTTCAGCATATAATCTTAAAGTCCGGTATTCAGCTGCAGGAATTTGAACTGGTCGATCGTCATATCGTCCACCTCGACCTGTTGGAAATAACTGTGGAAAACAACGAGCTTCCAAACTTTCTTCCCATACACTAATAGGGCTTCCTTTTGCTGCTTTCATTTGAAACAAGTCAATTGCATTCCCCTTTACTTCTTTGGAATGTAAAGGATAAACAGTATAATGTTCATATATTTCTTCACTTCTAGACACATCAACTTTTTCAATTTGGCCAACTGAACAATCACTGTCTTCTTCTGTAGCTGTTTCCTCTGCTCCAACACTGACATCTTTATAGTACTCATTGTTTTTGACCAAATACAACGTTGCCTTTTTGACTTTCCTAACATCCACTAAATATTGCCAGATTTTCTTACTCTTTGTCGGAACCCCATTAACTAGAATAACGAGAGGATCCTCTTCTACTCTTTCTACACCAATTGTATCAATATTTTTCTTGACATCTAGAGGCAAATAAACAATTCTTCCCTTTAATCCTCTTTGTAAATCTGTAGGAGGTAATTTCCCTATCTTAGGCTCCATGCGAACAATAGCTTGAAAAAGATGGACACATTGAATCAAAATTGATTCATAAGTATTTAAATCCATCAATTCAGAAGGAATATCTATCAACTGAAGATTATTATGAGCAGCTCTAGCAGGCATTCTATTTTCATTAAATTTTTTCAAACAATAATTACAAATACGCTGATCAAAACTCAAATCAAAACAATTCTCAATCAACAAATAACTTACAAAATCCTTCCATTCACTATTATTTTCCAATTCACATTTTGCATATAAATCAACTAACCTAGTCTGAATCTTATAATGAGTCCGTCGACAACACACACAAGTTAAATTAGGCCTTTCACTTGATTTCACCTTAAACTTGGTAATTTCCTCGTCAAACTTTTCTGGACTTGAAATCTGTACATTGTCTTCCACATTACCATCCATTACTATATCCATTTCTACACTGTCCTCTTTGTTCCCAAAATAACAAAACTCAATTTCTTCACAAATAGTCTTCACATCTACTTCAGATCCATGCAAAAGAGCACTGTTTAACTGTTTAAGCTTAAGTGCTGGACTTTTTGCATAATACAACCTTCTAACTAATTTCCTCACCTTATTATGATGCACTGCTAACATCCTAAAATGATGAAAAACACTCTGACATACTTTTCTAGAAAGACAAGCCAATGAATGCCCATGCAAACCTGTGCTTTCTCTCACTCTGCAAGGATCTAAGTCTTGCAAGATCTTCATTTTTTGTTTTCGACTTTTCTTACTATATGTACGTAAGAAATTTCGAAGCAAATCGATTGAATCCTGTTGAACACTACAAATACTACTGCACTTCCATGTGTACACTGGACCCTTGGTACGTCTCCCTAAAACTTCATCAGCTAACACCTCTTCTGCATCTCTAGACACAAGTTTCTCTTTTTCCATCACACAACCATCTTTCACCTCATATGCTCGACCACTGGTGTCAACTGCATGCACCAAATCATTTTCCTGAAAGTAACTCTCCTCATTAAAAAATGGCTCAGAACTTGAACTATGCATCCATTCTCCAGAAAATACTTCACAAAAATGAGTCCGATTAATTATTCTTTTCCATCTACTGTTCGATTTGAAAACATCAATTGCCTTATTAAGTATCCTAATTCTATTGATTACTAAAATAAATAATTTTTTCTTAACTTCAAAAGCCTGATCAAAAATCTTCTCTACACTTTTCTTTTTCTTGTAAAAAAGCAGCTCTCTGTTTACCTTTCTTTTCATTTTTTAGCAAATTTAAAACTACCCTATTGCGAAACATTCGTCTACGAATGTCCCTAAATTGATTTAACCTTCTATTGCTATCCATATTCTTCTCTCCTACTCCAATAGAGACATTTTTTGAGGGGCTCTCCTTCCTTTTCAAATTTGTTCTCTCCTTCTGGATCTTCACATTACCGTTAACATTTGTTTTTGTTTTACATATGTTGCGAAAAAAAGACTTAGTTGTCTTACCAGGCCCTTTGTGGGTGTTTTTTGAAGTACTTGTTGTAGAGGATTCTTTTACTTCCGTTGCTAATTTTGTAATTTTCCGTATGTTATTTTTTCTTCTCCTTTGCCTTGAAGGCATTTTTGCTAACTTTTTAAGTGTTGATTTCAATCTGTGGTAAAGAAAAAATAACACATTATAGACCACTATTAGCAAACAACAAAGCAATCACAATAAGCAAACAATGTAAACACTAATTTGCAACATATCTAAGTTTATACCACAAGGCAATCATAAATAAGGCCCAAATGTAAATACCATTGATTTTCCCCCCAAATCGTTTGTGGAATAACAATTTAAAAACACAGCGCAGGACCTATGTACAAGCATTCAATTTCACTTCTGAAACCTCACTGTTTCACAAAATACAAATCCCCTATCTTGCAAATATACATAGCAAGCAGTATCAAAAAGCAAGACACAAACCAACAGCAAAGGAACTCAGGGCCTTATTTATGGAGGCCTTGCGCCACCGGTACGTCACTTTTGTCCCATGTTAAAAGTGATGCACCGGCGCCACAAGGCAATCATAAATAACACCCAAATGTAAATACAATTGATTTGCCCCCAAAATCGTTTTTGAATAACATTTTAGAAACACTGCGCAAGACCTATGTACAAGCATTCAATTTCACTACTGAAACCTCACTGTTTCACAAAATACAAATCCCCTATCTTGCAAATATACATAGCAAGCATTATCAAAAAGCAAGACAGAAACCAATAGCAAAGAAACTCAAGGCCTTACTTATGAAGGCCTTGCGTCACCGGTGCGCCACTTTTTTCCCCATGTTAAAAGTGACACACCGGCACCACAAGGCAATCATAAATAACACCCAAATGTAAATACCATTGATTTGCCCCCAAAATCGTTTTTTGAATAACATTTTACAAACACAGCGCAGGTCCTATGTACAAGCATTTCATTTCACTACTGAAACCTCACTGTTTCACAAAATACAAATCCTCTATCTTGCAAATGTTCATAGCAAGCATTATCAAAAAGCAAGACAGAAATAAACAGCAAAAAAACTCAGGACCTTATTTATGAAGGCCTTGCGCCACCGGTGCGTCACTTTTTTCCCATGTTAAAAGTGACGCACTGGCGCCACAAGGCAATCATAAATAACACCCAAATGTAAATACCATTGATTTGCCACCAAAATCGTTTTTTGAATAACATTTTAGAAACACAGCGCAGGACCTATGTACAAGCATTCAATTTCACTACTGAAACCTCACTGTTTCACAAAATACAAATCCACTATCTTGCAAATATACATAGCAAGCATTATCAAAAAGCAAGACACAAACCAACAGCAAAGAAACTCAGGGCCTTATTTATGGAGGCCTTGCGCCACCGGTACGTCACTTTTGTCCCATGTTAAAAGTGACGCACCGGCACCACAAGGCAATCATAAATAACACCCAAATGTAAATACCATTGATTTGCCCCCAAAATCGTTTTTTGAATAACATTTTAGAAACACAGCACAAACCTATGTACAAGCATTCAATTTTACTACTGAAACCTCACTGTTTCACAAAATACAAATCCCCTATCTTGCAAATATACATAGCAAAGACAGAGGCAGACACTATTAATTGCTTCTCAAAAATATAAAAGGCATTCTTTTACCCCAAAATCGTTTTTTAAATAACTGTTTACAAACACAGCACAAGTCCTATGTACAAGCATTCAATTTTACTACTGAAACTTCACTATCTGCTTCCAAATCTTCTCCATAGAGCAAATAAGTCTCTATCTAAATAAAATGAATCATTACTTACCTTTACAAATGCTTTGGGAGATTAAGAACAGTGTCAGATACACACACAAATATTTCTTTAGCAGAGCAAAAGGTATGTTCTCCAGGCACTGCAACCATTAATGGCACTGATAACCTCTAATTCTACACACATATGCCTCATTTCAACCAATCAAAACTCTTCCCTCACTATTTTCAAACCAACACCCTTCCCCCTTTCAGACCTTTCTATCTGTTACCATAGGAACTCCCTCCTAACTGAACTCTCAGGTTCAAAAGTTTATTCTTCAATGTTGCAAATTAAGTCAGCAAGGATGTTTGACCTCTCAATACACCAGCTTATCCAGGGCATTATTGCTTTAATTGACTTTTTCTTAACCATTCAAATTGCTTCTTTCACACAACACAACCATGCACCCTAACTTTCAGTTTTTAACTATCTGAATCCACCAATCATTGCTTGTGATTCAAGAGCAGGGAAACTCCAGAATTATTTTTTTGTAAACTCCTACTGTTCCAACTGCCATTTCATTCCCACACTTCATCTGACTGCACCAGAACCTTCTCTCTCCATGTATTCTGTTTGGATTATTGGACATAGCTACATCCACTGGGCTCAAAGGTATGCAACTAGCAGAAATTTTCACAACCTTGATTTATCAGATGTGGAAATCAAGTGGATTGGCCAAAGAGGATTGAGATGTCACCAATTGATACCATTAGTGAAAACCTTTTTGCATCTGCCAAACCCTGACCTCTTAATAGTGCACTGTGGAGGAAATGACTTGGGCACTATGACTGGGGTTGGTCTGGAAATGCTTTTAAAGGACATCTTTGATCAATTGATGACACTTTTTCCACAAACTGCCAAGGTATATTCTAATATATGCCAAAGACAGAAATGGAACTGGTCCAACCAATTTTGTCCACAATTTGAGAAAGCACGGAAACATGTGAATAAATCTGTTTCTGCTTACATGAGAGACTGTGGAATGGGTTCAATATACAATAATAACTTGCGTTACAACATGCAAGACATCTACAGAGGAGATGGTGTGCACTTCTCAGATGAGGGGAATAGAATATTCCTCCTGAATTTAAGACTGTGCATTAGAACCTACTTGTAGGTACCTAAATCAGCCACAGAACCCAAAAGCTCTTTTCAGGGCTACCCTACCTCTGATCACTCATAATGATTTTCTTTTTCTAACTTTTTTCCCTATTTTTCACCAAAGTACGCTCCCTGGTACGCTCCCAGGTACGCTTCCCGGTGCGCGTACCGGGCGCTCCCCCCGTGAAAAATGTTTTTAAAAATATTTTTTTTTTAGCCTTTATGAGCCTCCTAAGCCCCTCTCAGAAAACCTAGGGAGTCAGGAGCTGTCTACCGTGCCCCCTTCTACCCATTCCCAACATTGTTTGTCCTCCATCTTGTGTCTCGATTGTACCGAAACACAAAATGGAGGACTCCCGTAACGCTGCCGGTGCGCGTACCGGGGCGCAAATCACAGTTCACTTTGTGATGAATCCTTATACACAGAACTACATGTCCCATAATTCCGTTCCTTGTCACGTGTTAGTCCCATACCATGAGCATTTATCATATCTCCTCCAAAATCTATAATCAATACCGCCACTGTGGGCAAAACATTTTGCATTTGGTTACCGCGTGACAACTTTGTTGTTGGATGTATGTATATATATATATATATATATATATATATATATATATATATATATATATATATATATATATATATATATATATATATATATATATATATATATATATATATATATCCGGTAGGTATATATAGTTAGGATTAGCTACCATAGGATTTCCGCAACATTCTATTGGGAATAACTTTGGCGCCGGTTGAGGAATTTGCGTGTAATTTTCCAAAATTTTGGCCAGCTCTGCTCCGCTCCTTCCCTGAAAGTTTCGGGGGGATTCGTGAAGTGGGGGCTGAGAAACAAGGGGGGTCCCAAAACGTGTTTTCCCCATGTTAATTTCCATAGGACGGTCTGACAAGTCTACAGCCCGAACCGCTGAACGGAATAACGCCAAACTTTGCAAAATTGTAGGGACTGGTACGCAGATGTGCCTTTGCTATGTTTGGTGAAAATTGCTCCAGTGGTCTTTATGAAAATTAACTTCAAAAACACATATATATCTGGGCGGAGCCTAACCACACATCTGATCTGATTGGCTGTCAGCACTTCATCCAAGAAGTGTTGGCAGACATCTTGGGACCAATATACATGATAGCACCTCATTAAAAAGCATTGTAGTTAATAGTGGGTTTTTTTTTTAAAGAAAACTATTATCTCATGCTTTTCCCACAGTGGTTTGGAAGGGGATCTATAAGCTAAACTGAAAGCATATTTTCTGTAAATGCACATTATCTTTCTCAGTCATGTGAGAATGAAGTCTAACATTCTCAGTAAAACATGTACATCCAACAAGGACAGAGACTGTCAGTTAATTCCTTTGTGTTCTACTGCAGCCTCCTAGAGTGTTCTAAAGAACAACTAGAGCGCTAACAGTCCTACTTATTACAAAGGTATGGCACACCTGAAGCCATCTTGATTGGAATAAAGTGGTAACTCTTAAAACATTTAATTTAAAAAGGAACAAAATGAGGGGGTATATTTTGCCATAGAAAGTATTATTAATGCTGCAGAAAGAAAAATTAGGGCACATTTTGAGTGACTTCTCAAATCCTCTTCTATTTCATTAAAACATTCTGACATGCAGTCTCCCAAGATGGCCACCAGAGACAAAAGAGCCCAAATGTAGCCCAAATATCACCCAGATGTAGCCCAAGTATAGCCCAATGACAGAATGTCCCAGAGTGTTCTAAAGAACAACTAGAGCGCTAACAGTCCTACTTATTACAAAGGTTTGGCACACCTGAAGCCATCTTGATTGGAATAGAGTGGTAACTCTTAAAACATTTAATTTAAAAAGGAACAAAATGAGGGGGTATATTTTGCCTTAGAAAGTATGATTAGTGCTGCAGAAAGAAAAATTAGGGCACATTTTGAGTGACTTCTCAAATCCTCTTCAATTTCAATAAACAATTCTGACATGCAGTCTCCCAAGATGGCCACCAGAGACAAAAGAGCCTAAATGTAGCCCAAATATCACCCAGATGTAGCCCAAGTATAGCCCAATGACAGAATGTCCCAGAGTGTTCTAAAGAACAACTAGAGCGCTAACAGTCTTACTTATGACAAAAGTATGACACACCAGAAGCCATCTTGATTGGAATGAAGTGGTAAGTCTGAAAACATTTAATTTAAAAAGGAACAAAATAAGGGGGTTCATTTTGCCATAGAAAGTATGATTAGTGCTTCAGAAAGAAAAATTAGGGCACATTTTGAGTGACTTCTCAAATCCTCTTCTATTTCATAAAAATAATTCTGACATGCAGACTGAAACATGCACTTTGAATACCAGCAGCAGACTTCCCTGGTGAGCAGTAGCTTTACTACAGTGATCTCATGAGCAACTAGAGTGCTAACATTCAGAATTTATGGCAAATGTGTGACACATCTGAATGCCTTCTTGATGGAACAAAAGTAAACAGCATTGAAAATGCAATAGATCTCGCCCTCGTTTAAGTTAAAGCCATTCTGTTTGTAATGAGGTGGCTTTTTAGCTTTGCTTTTATTAGTGTTTTTTAAACTTTCATGTAAATAACATGCATATGTATGCATATATGTATATGTATGCATGCATTTATATTTGTATTTATATAGATATACAGATTATATATGTTTATATATGTATGTATATATATATATATATATATATATATATATATATATATATATATATATATATATATATATATATATATATATATATATATATATATATGAAAGGAAAACTCGCCCAGAAATCCCCAGCGCTGCCACGTTTGTTCTCAGGCTGGAAAAGACGAAGAGAGGAACCCGCAAATGGTGCCAAACAAAGTGCGTTTATTCTAGCTCAATTTTGCTCAGCATGCCCGCCATTACGCGTTTCGACAGTATCCACTGTCTTGATCACATGATGTGATCGCAAAGCCACAAGGGAAATATATACAGTTGACACAAAAGGTGGACTAATCGTAACCACCTGCATATGTAAACAAGTTTAAAAAAATAAGGAAACAAACAGGGGACTATAAAAGTAACTTATAGTCTTCCTGATCACAAATACAACCCACAGTGGGTGTATATAAAGTCATGTAATGTTATATATGTACACATGTGCAACATTGAGCAAATAAATAAATACATATATAAATAAGTTAATATCCTCGCTAGCGTTTAGCTCCCCAGGGGTACGGCTGTCTAATTCCAGGATGTAGCGAGTTTCTAGGACCCTCAAAAGTGCATCCCTATTACCTCCTCTTTTAAGGGGCAAAATGCAATCGATGACATAATAAGAGAGATGTCTGGGGTCACTCTCATGAGTGCTTTGGAAGTGGCGCGCCACAGGATAGGATTGATCCTTGTTGGAAATTGCTCTTATGTGCTGCAGTATCTTCCTGTGAGCCGGTAGTCTGGTGCTTTATATATATATACACACATACATATATATAAATGCATATGCATATATATGCATATATATGTGTATATGTGTGCATGTAGAGAGAGGTAGAGAGGTAGAGGTGTAGAGGTAGAGAGTAAGGGTGGGCGTAAAATCCGTTTCGCGGGCGAATTTGCGGATTTTCCGCAATTTCGTTATCCACGAATCTCGCGAAATTGCGGTAAAATCCGCGAATCAGCGGGGACGAATTTTCAGCCAAGCAAGGTTTACAGCAGCAGGTGCAAAAGTTGAACCTAATTTCTTTGTAACCTTTTACAAAAGGGTTACAAACAAATTAACTTCAACTTGTACACCTGCTGCTAATTGCTTCCTGGCGCCTCGTTGCCTACTTGCAACTATTCTCTGACCCTGCTCTGACCCTTGAAGCAGGGTCAGAGAATAGTTACAAGTAGGCAACTAGGCACCTGTCCAAGGAATTAAACCTCATCAGGAAGCACTTACAGATATAAAAAACAGGAAGAAGGGAGAGGATGGCAAATACACCCATTTTGAGTTGTCAGGAGGGGTTAAACTAAAAGAGAACTTTACAGCACAATTTTCATATGCATTTTGCTAAAAATAAAAAGCTGTATGTTCTGTAGGGGCAACTCAGGAATCTGGCCCTTCAGAGATCCGGCCTCTTTCTTTCTCTCGTTCTCTCTCTCCCTCTCTCTTTCCCTCTCTTTCTCTCTCTTTCTATCTATCTATCTATCTATCTATCTATCTATCTATCTATCTATCTATCTATCTATCTATCTATCTCTCTCTCTCTCCCTCTCCCATAAACGACTGCATGGGTAACTTCGCTTTGCAAGCGGCTCGCGAAGACGCAAAAATCCCCACGAACACGCAAAAAACCCTACGAACATGTAAAAACCCTGCGAACACGCAAAAAAACAAAAATCCGCAAATTCGCACGAATTCGCGAATTTTGCAGATCACGAATTCGCAAATATTCGCAAATATATATATATATATATATTCACTGAAAAAAACATAGGTTTCAGGCCTTATATAGTTAGGAATTAGCATTTCAAAAACCTTTATATATATATATATATATATATTCACTGAAAAAACCATAGGTTTCACACAAGTTATAGTTAGCTGGAAATTTTATTGACATAAAACCATTGAAATTCCACGTTTTAGTTAGTTGGACTCACTATAACTTGCGCGCCTGCAATGCACTGCTGATGACGTCACATCATCAGCAGTTTCCCCAAATTTCCCCCAAATTTTTCCTCAAATTTTTAGCAATCACCATCTCTGTGATTTAACCTCCTCCACCTTATATACTTCTCTCATGTTCATCAATATTGCTGTCCAGTACTCCTGTAGTGGTGGGCATTCCCACAGTAGGTGGAAGAAAGTACCCTTCCGTCCACATCCCCTGGGACAGAGTGATGAGGTTAGCAACCCCATTTTCACCTTGGTGGTGCATGTGTAGTAGGCTCTATGTAGAATCTTGAGCTGCAATAACCTAACTACCTCCTTGGGAGAGGCTGAGGTTTCCAACCAGTCTTCATCTTCTAGGGTGCCCAAGTCCCCCTCCCAATGAGTTCTCAGCGTCGACAAGGGGTCCGGGGAGTTGTTTATAAGTTTGTGGTACACCAGGGAAGTCGCATTTTTGTCTAAATAGATATCCAATAGTCTGTCCGCAAGTGGAGAAGCTTTGGGCAACATTGCCCCCTTAGGTGTTGCTGCTCTCAATGTATGGGTAACCTTGAGATACCTAAACGTTTCCGACTGTGACATCTGGTACTCCTTCTGCAGTGCCAAGAAGGTTTTAACGCCCCCTCTCTCCGAGAGGTCACCAACCCTGGAGATTCCGATCATGTCCCATCGACCAAAGCTCAAGCGTTGCGCCATCAAGCCCAGCCGTCTAGAATCCCACAAAGGGGTCATTAAATTGATTCCATTATGCCAACTCAGTGCCCTCGTTCCTTCCTGCCAGATTCAAATTATAGTTGAGGGCGGTGTGTGGACGGAGTCTGCGGCTCTCCCCTGTAAAGCGCCCTATGATGGCCACCTGGCTGTATATTATGACGGTCTATCCTGTATGCAGGCTCAGATATGGGTTTATGTCCCCAGTGGTTGATTACTGTGAGCTGGGCCGCCCAGTAGTAACTCTTGGGGAGGGGAGTGCTATCTCTCCATCACACCATCCCCTGGTAAATTTCATTAGGGAGATCTGTGACGCACCCCCATCGCACCCCCATCGCACAATAACTGTCTCACTACGGCTTCTATACATCGGAAGTATGATGGGGCACGGCATAGGGTTTGTTATGAAGTATGTACAAGAATCTAGGCAATGCCATCATTTTGAAGAGCGCCGCTCTGCCCGGGAGGGATAATGGCAATGAGCGCAGTGCTGAATGTCATTTTCAGGTGGTCTGGTGGGGGCGCCAGATTTTGGTCATAGAACCTTACTAGATCCCTAGGGATATATATCCCTTAGTACCGGAACCCGTTTGTATCCACACGCATCTGGCATTGTCTGGGAGGCTGGGTGGGTTTCCTGTCAGGACGTATATCTCTGATTTCTCCCAATTGATTGCATAACCCGAATACTTGCGGAATAGGTCGAATATATGCAATATTCTGTAAATCATAACCTTAGGGTTTGCCACATACATTAGGATGTTGTAGGCATAGAGGGAAATGCTATCCTCCAAACTGGCATCCACCGCAGTCCCCGGATCATGGGACCCCTCCGGATCCACAGTGCCAAACGCTCTAACGCAGACAGAAGGGGGGCCAGAGGGCATCCATGCTGTTGTTCCCTTCCGCAACGCAAAGACTCTGGACTCACTCCCATTCACCAAGACACATGCTAAGGGCTCTTTTAAAATAATTTGGCCCAAGACCCAGTCTTTCCAGTACTGCTTATAGAAATGACCACTCCACCATATCAAATGCCATGCGGTTGCCCAGGGATGCGACCAGTGCATCTTCCCAGATAGTCGCGCCCCTACCTATTACCCTGTGCAGCCTTCTAAGATTGAGCACTGTGTTTTGCTCTGGCATAAAGCACGACTGATCAGGATGGACCAGAGAATGCATCACTGGGGTCAGACGGGTTGCCAACAATTTGGCCAGGATCTTAACTTCTGCGTCCAAAAGGGGGATAGGCCTATAGGAAGCGCATTCCCTAGGGGGTTTACCCACCTTCTGAATCACCACGATGTTTGCTATTCTTTGGTGTCTTGGAAGCCTCCCTTTGTTAAAGCTTTCATTAAACATATGTTGTAGTAGGGGGTGCTAGTTTAGTGGTTGTTAACTTGTACATCTCGATTGGCAAGCCATTAGGGCTGCCAGCCTTGCCTGATCTAGGGTCACTAATCACCTGGGATATCTCAGTTTCTGTCAGATCTTGTTCCAGGAGGTTATTATCTACAGAGTCAAGGCAGGGAGCTGGAGTGTGTACAGTAGTTCCTGCGAGTCTGCTATTGAAGTGGAGGAAGTTGGTGTGTAAAGTTGCTCATAGTAGTCCACAAATGTGTCAGCTATTTATCCCCCTCCCCTGACTATGACTCCATCACCTCCCTTAACCTCATGTACCCATCTTGAGGCCACAGTCTTTTTATCTAGCCATGCCAGCAGTTTACCTGCTCTGTCCTCCACCTAGTAAAGGTTATGTTGTGTCACCCAATATCTGGCTTTCGCTGTCTCTTCAGCCACCGGTCTAAACTCAGCCCTTTTGAGCACCAGATGATGTCTCACTTGAGCATCATTGTTAGTGATCACGAGGGTCTCCAGTTCCCTGAGGTACTGTTCCAACGTATCTAGCAGCAAGTGCTTACGCTTTTTTTCACCCACCATTAATGAGATGCCCTGTCCTCTGATCACTGCCTTATATGCTTCCCAGAGAGTACATGCTGAATCTGATGGGGCACAGCATAGGGTGTGTTATGAAGTACGTACAAGAATCTAGGCAATGCCATCATTTTGAAGAGCGACGCTCTGCCCGGGAGGGATAATGGCAATGAGCGCAGTGCTGAATGTCACTTTTCAGGTGGTCTGGTGGGGGCGCCAGATTTTGGTTATAGAACCTTGCAGGATCCCTAGTGATATATATCCCTAAGTACCGGAACCTGTTTGTATCCACACGGTTCTGGCATTGTCTGGGAGGCTGGGTGGGTTTCCCGTCAGGAAGTATATCTCTGATTTCTCCCAATTGATTGCATAACCTGAGGTACTGTTCCAACTTATCTAGCAGCAAGTGCTTACGCTTTTTTTCACCCACCATTAATGAGATGCGCTGTCCTCTGATCACTGCCTTATATGCTTCCAAGAGAGTACATGCTCCCGTATTTTCGGTTATATACTGGCTTGTTGCTTCCTGGATTTTGTACCTAAAGAGGGGGATTTGAAAATAGTGGGGACTTATCCCACCAATGCATGACCGGCGTGGTTCATCTAATTCGTAATCGACACAGACTGGGAAATGGTCAGAGAGTCCACGGGCCAGGTTATTGGCGTCCCAAAAATAGGGCGCCTGTTGGGCCAGGGTGAAGAGGTAATCTATGTGTGACACACTGCAGTGCACCCCAGAGAGATATGAATTTTACTGCGAGTTGGGGTGAAGGCCTCTACAAATGACCTGTAGGCCCATAGCCGACAAGAAATCATTCAGTACTGTGCTCGCTTGGTCGTGTGGTCACACGGGCAGTCGGTCAAGAACTGGGGACAAAGCTGCATTGCAATCTCCACCTATCACCACTCTATGCTCAGGGAGCTTTAAAAGCAGCACCCCCAGTTCAGGCAGTACCAGGGACTGCTGCCTAGGTGGGATATACATCGAAATAAGATTGTAGGGTTGGCCTTCCCAGCAGCCTGAGTCCGACAATAGGCGTCCCTGCGGGTCATGCGCAATGTTTGGGTCGATAAAGGGGAAGGAAGTGCTCATCAAAATACCAACTCCCCTTGAGCCTCTAGAGTAGCCCGAGTCTGCAATTAATGTATGCCCCCATCTATTGAGCGTGCCATAGTGTGTACCCTGTATATGCGTTTCCTGCAAGAGGACCATCTCTGGTGCGTGTTGCTTCAGGTGTTGGAGGACTATTCCTCTTTTTATTCTGTCACCCAGTCCATTTATGTTCCAGGAAAGTATCTTGAACCTTTTATTCCTATTCAGGCATGGTGTGATATCTGGGCTTTTTGGACTACCTGAGGGCAAGGACCCCCCTCACTTCAGTGTGCAGAGCAGTCATGGGCCTAGGACCGGTCTCCCCAACCCTGGGATATAGGAACAGGTGGGTTGTGCACCTTCATAACAGAAAAATGAGATTGGCAAATGGAAGAACTCAATACGGGTGTAAGCTGGATACAGGTTGTGAAGATGGAAAGCAAGAACACTGGAAATAAAATGTCCTGGCAGCTGTTGATGTGAAACATATATATTCACCCCAATAAAAAGTTGAAAAAAAAAGCTTGTATGCCTGATCAACTTTATCAAGGTTTTACAGAAAAGTCATCAAAATTGTGAGTTGATAATCACAGGTGATTTTATTTCCAATTTAATAGGGAATAAGTCAAATAAGAGTTTGCGTCAAAAGAAAATGGAGGCAAAAGAATTTAAAAGCGGTTTGGACATCTTGGGATTACACATTCTGAATGTGAAAATAAAGGAAGATCAACCGGCTAGGATCACCTTCCAAAGTGGGAAGAACCGATCAATTATTGACTATACTATGGTCAGTAAGGAACTTTACATCTCAGTGGACTAATTTTTCATACAATCCCGCCAGGAAAGTGACCATTTGCCGCAAATATTGACCATCAATGCAAAGCTGTTTGCAAAAGAGAAAATATCTGCTCTAACAGTAATCCCGGTAACATACAATCTGAAAAAATTAAAATGGCGTGATACGAATGTTACACAAATAATGGATGCCGCACAACAATTCATAACCAACGGTCGAGTGCAGTGTACCAAGTCACCAGAAGATTTTTGGGAACAATTGGCAAAGTTTCTTCTAAATACATTTCCCGTCCTACCGGGACGTCAAGGTCCACAAAATGGAATTTATGAACCATGGTTCGATATACAGCTGCGAAACCTGAAGAGGGAAATTACAAGAGAATCGAGAAAAGTATTTATGGTGTTAAGAGCTGGGAAATCGGCTACAAACAACAGTATTAAAGAAATGAAGAAGAAATTTAAAGAGAAGTGTAGAGTGGCAAAAAAGAAACGTAAGGAAAAGATCTGGGAAAAATTACTCTGGGCCAGTAAATTACCTAATAGTTGCGAATTCTGGGGCATAATAAATAAGCTAACCAAGGGAACAGGAATGTCAAAAAAACCGGGAATAAGTGAGAAAAGTTGGGAATTACATATACACAATGTATATAATAATACAAATCTTGAGGTGTTGAAGAAATTGGAACATGGGCCAGGAGGACAAAAATATAAAAATATAAAGATTGGTTTCGACCCCTTTTCAGGGAAAATAGTGCAACATGAAGACATTTTAGTCCAGCTTAATAAGGTTCAGTTTGAAAATAATTCACAGGATTCAATTCATGATGGCTCAAACATGTTAATTGTCAAAAACCGACTAAAAGAAATAATAAAAAATAATTAAACAGAAAGAGCAGCAGGGCTTAATGGACTTCCAAATGCTATTTTTAAACATGATGCAGAATTTTGGGCACATTTTCTTACTCCTCTCTTTAATTTTTTGTATACGCAAACCAAAATCATTAATTCGTGGAAAGGGGGTATATTTCACCCTATATATAAAAACGGTAATCGCAATGAACCTAGTAATTATAGGCACATTGCCCTAACGGATGTTGATGCAAAACTCTATGCCTCCTGCCTATTAATACACCTACAGGATTGGATGGAGGAGAAAGGTTTAATTCCCAAATATCAAACCGGTTTTAGGCAAGGAATGGGCACAAGCACAAACCTGGCAGTGATTGCCCTTCTTTCAGAAAAAGCAATTTTAAACAAATCAGATCTATTTGCATGTTATATAGATCTAAAATCGGCTTTTGACAGAGTTTCACGAGAATGATTATGGACAAAATTGAAAGGATGGGGGTACCACAACAACTAATTAATTCTATAATATCCCTCCATAGTGAAACCTGGGCCTGGGTGAAGCTGGGAGACGGTAGTATAGCATCATCCAAGATCAATATAACAAATGGCCTGAAACAAGGGTGTGTCCTGGCCCGAGCCTTTTTAATCTGTACCTTGCAGACCTAGATAACAACTTAACAAAGGTAAATGGCCATCCGCTGAAATTGGCAGAGGATCACATACAGTATCTGCAATATGCAGATGACACAGTGGTCTTAAGCCAAACCCCTCTTGGTTTGCAAAGAGTCATCGGCCATCTGACTAACTATTTCGATCAACAGGGGCTGGAGCTAAACAGGAAAACAACTAAGGTGGTGCATTTAGTTGGCCCAAGACCTAAAAGAAAATTTAAGTGGTTTTCCAATTGTAAAGAAAAAGAGGAAGTTAAAAGCTAAAGTATTTGGGTATCAATTTAGGGTGTTGCATGTCCTTAAAGGATCAAAAAAGTGCAATAAGAGCAAAAGCCCAAACTCTAATATTTGCTTACAAACAGCTCCAAATAAAATTGAGTTGCCCCTCTGTTATGGCTGTCTTTCTGCCAGCCCTCTGGAGAAGGAGAATGATGGAGAGTGACTCCAGCCTATCACCCTCATAGCATAGGGATTAGGCCGATAGACAGGGATCCTGACTTATAAATATAAGGGCATTTTCGTGCCATTTTCCTTAGAGTAAGGCTTATGAATTTAAGTTAGGGGTTAGATATATGGGTATTAGTCATGATTTACTCATTTGCTAATATGCCGATCTGTTTCTCATGGAGCTATGTATATTATGGGCTCCGTAGGCCTTAAGCGAGACAGACTCCATTTTGCTTTCTGCCTGGTAGCTCGAGAAGGCTTTCTAGGTGAAGTGTAATGTTTTAGTTTCAAGCTGTTGTTCGCTTGGAGAGAACCGGTTCAGGCTGACCCTTATCGAAGGAATGTATTTTTCTCCACTCCGAAGACACAACTTCAGGCCGGCCGGCTGGGAAAGTGTCCTTGGTACGGGGAGGTACAAGAATTTGGTGGGCGGCAGGTTACTGGCCGTGAATTTCCATGAAGGAACGGGCTTTGATATTAGCGAAGGAGTTAGTCTTTCAGTCAGTCAGTCCGTAGGCGGCATCTAGCCGTTAGCATCTCTACCATTATTCATTTTCATGGTGGACAAGTCGCCATCTTTGAAGTCGGAGAAAGATTTAAGACCGAAACTCTCTGAAAATAGACTGAACGAGAAGTGGCGCGGAGCGCACTAATGCAGAGAGAGAGAGAGACGGTAGCTAATTAACAGCAAGGTTCCGAGGTCCTGAGGGAGAGCAGACGAGTTTGAGCCTATCAGTGCAGACGTGTACCTGTGACGGCTGAGGGTGACTGCAAGGCGAGCCAGGACCCAGAGACGAGACAGGAGCCTAGATGACTGCCGAGTCCCGATTTCCTATTAACCAGGTGAAGTCCAACCGATCCTTATAGTGCGTGCACCCTAATCTTTCTCTTTTATTTCTTGTGCAAATGTATTGTTGCATAGTAATGTGATTTATGTTTATGGTTAATAAATGCCCTAATTCATATAGAATTACCGTGTGCCTGGTGCTTATGTTCAATCTTGGTAAACGCAACTCCTAGGTGAAAGCTAGGCGCATGAATGGACGAGTAATCCCAATCAGGTAAGTGGTGATCACACAAATAGGGAGTGAGTGAACCTCTGATGTCAAAAGCAACGAGTACACTATACAATCTGGACCCATATCCAAAGTTATTATTGTAGTTTTATCCTAAGTAGACTGTCGAGATATCATCCCAATAATGTTTCATAGGAATGTGGTCGTCGTTGATATGCGGCGTTAATGAGAACGGCGGGAGGGATACTGCCGTGTAAAGCCACCGGATTGTGGTATAAGACTAAGTGAGAGCGTCAGGGGGGATACTGACGTTTATGTTTCGCAGGATCGCGAACGCTGGAAAAGGGAGCATTGGGTTCTGCAGGCCCGTGTGTAGACACGCCGGATTGTGTGTCAGATCTGCCCTGGGGTAGAACGGTCTGGGCCGAGGCGACCGCGAGGCCAACTGATGTGAATAAGATATTGTAGAAAATCTATATATATATATATTGTCATTCCCCATTCTTAGGTGCGACCTGTATATTCATCGTTATATCTACTCAGTGTAAATACGATCTAAGAAGGGAAGGTGAGTACGTTTTGGCTGGGTCACAGGGGCCCCTGGGGGCTGATCCCATCTAAACAGAAAATCCAGCCATTACATCTGGCGTCACGAACTGTTTACGAAGCCTGTGTGCATTGTGTTGTTTTTATCTCGTTGGTTTGCGCTCGGCTTGTACGTATAAAATTTTGTTTATAATTGTGTATATATTTTTTGTGTATCATTATGTTTGTGAAAAAATCATCGTCGGTTTTCAAATTACCGATTCAGATTCCCGGCTGGGAATCTACGCCTTACGAGGCTTTGGCCCGTGAGTGGGCTGATTCTACTGGTTTGAGCGAAAATTGGTCTTCATTCTTGGAGCAGGCGGAGCCTGCTGATGTGATTTCGTGCCTACAGAAAGCGCCAGTTGTGAAGGGTGATGAGCTTCCTATTTTAGGACGCAGAGGGTGGATTGTTCTTAATGCATACAGAATAATGCATGAGAGGGTTGTACAACTACAGAAACAGTTTAAAGATTCGGAAGGACAGTGTGTCGAGTTGCAAAATGCGCACACTTTGTTGCGTTGTCAAAATAAATTGCTTGCCGATAAACTTGAAACATATCAGACCATTGCCGAAAGGGCTGCGGTCCGTATTGCACGATATAAGTATAAACATCGTCGTGGACGTGTGTCTTCACGCAAAGTGCGTATGGTTGTAGCGAAAGCTGGAATGGATTGGAACCCCGATGAGTGGGACGGTAATATCTGGGATTCTCATACTTCTGACTCCTCGGCAGAGGAGGGTGACAAGCGCGAGTCTTCTCGCTCCGGACGTGATTGTAAATCTGCTTCGTGCATTGATTCAACTCCCGATTGTGACCGTGCTCGTTCTTCCCGTGCGGACGACGTGGCTTGCCCTGATTGTGATATTAAATCTAAGATGCGGGCTTCCTCGGAAGCTCTTCCCGCAGTTTCTGCTCACCCGATTTTTCGACGGAAATTACAACAAGCCCCTGGTAATCCGGGTGGTATCGCTCTTGACTGTATTGAAGATTTTACTCAGCAGGAGATCAGTGACATCCTGCAACGATTTAAACAACGACCTGGTGAGACCTTGCTTACCTGGATGGTGCGCCTTTATGAGCTTGGCGCTTCCGGTATTATGCTCGATGCCGTTGATTGCTTACGATTTTGCTCTTTGAGTTCTGATTCTACTATTCAGGACCATTTTCGGAATTTTAATGGTAATGTTCAAACTTCTTTGCTCCAGCTTGCGTCTGACGGCTGTAATCATAAATATCCAACTGAGTCTGATTGGCCCTCTGATGAAAAGCCGTGGTATACTCTGCGCGACGCGTCGCAACGTTTGAAGGAAGAAGTCATGAAAACCTGTATCTTCCTTAGTACTGCTGACAGATTATTGGATGGTCTTTTAACATCTTCTGTGCGTAATCGCATTATTCGTTCTTCTCCTGTTGCCTACAAGCAGGTCATGATGACTTTATTGATTAATCAAACTGGCAATCCTTTGTCTGCTGTGCTTGAGTCTGTTCGTCAGCTTGGTGAGCTGGGTGAATGGTTTAAACCTGAAAGACAATCCCGACCTGAGGGTCGTACTGGTGGGGACTATAAGTTCTCTAGACGTGACATGTTTCTTGCTCTCGTAGCTGATGGTGTGAAAAGGGAAGAGATCGATGGTGAACCCAATAATATCCTATGGGATATGTTCCGTAAGCGTGGTTTGGATCGGAAGGAAGGTGCCCGTCGTGTGCGAAAGAATGATTATGATCGTGGTTCGGATGACAGTGGTGATGAGAGACGACGTGTGAATTCTGATCGCCGTGATGACCGGCGCCAAGAACGTGGTGGTTCCCCCCGTCGTAGTGATGGGAGGGGGAGAGAGGATGATCGTGAAAGGGGAAGAGATGATCGTGGTTCTAGCAGACATAGAGATGCAAGGAGTTATTCCCCTGATATACGAAGGAGGGAGGATCGTAATAGACTCTCTGACCGTAATTCACAATTTTTTGAACATGATACTAATCCGTTTCGTACTGGAGACGGATATGAACAAGAAATTCTGATACCGAAGAAAACTGAAAACATCTACCCTGATCTGTCTTGGTTGACTGAACGCAGGAAAAATGACTAGGAAATAGGTCAAGCTCCGGTACGCAGGTGGGCCCACAGAGATTACAGACCATATGTAGATATTGAGATTTTTTGGAAACATCGTAATATCCAAAGGGCCCGAGCGTTGGTTGATACTGGGGCGGAGGCCACTTTAATTCATGGTAAGTCGAGGAAATTTCATGGACAATCTTTCACAATTACCGGCCTGGGTGGTAAAGAAACGCCCGCAGTTCAAACTGCACTTGAGATTAAAATTGGTGGGATTCCTCGTAGAGAATACTCTGTGTTGGTTGTGCCACTTTTGGAATACATTATTGGAATTGACATCTTGAAAGGTATGACTTTGCATTTGGATGATGGTTACTATCAGTTTGGTACTAGACAGTACATTTCGACCAGACCCGTACGGGTTGGCCGTTTACGCATGCCACCTATTAAGATCCCTTTAGCAACGAAAGTGATTTCTCAGAAACAATATCGCATCCCAGGTGGTCATGAAGAAATTACAGCTACGATTCAGGATTTGGTTGACGCGGGAGTCATTACTCCGGTCACATCCGCTTGGAATAATCCTGTTTGGCCCGTGCGCAAAAGTGACAACTCTTGGCGCATGACTGTTGATTATCGAGAATTGAACAAACATACACCTAAATTGACTGTGGCAGTGCCCGACATTGTTACATTGATTGAGAGAATTCAAAAGCATCCTGGTACATGGTATGCTTCTATCGATATTGCTAATGCATTCTTTTCGATTCCAATTGCCCCCGAATGCCAAGAACAATTCAGTTTTACATGGAATGGACGTCAAATGACGTTCCGGAGTCTTCCTCAAGGCTATGTACATAGCCCTACAATCTGTCACCGGCTGGTGGCGGAACATTTGTCTGAAGTGCCTACGATTCCACAAGTTCAGATTTGTCATTATATTGACGACATTTTGATTCAAGGTGAAACGCAAGACCAAGTACAGTCTCATTTAGATCAGATCATTGACTGTTTGCGAGCAAAAGGCTGGGAAATTAATCCTGATAAATTACAAACTCCATCCCAAGCTGTGAAATTTCTAGGAATTAATTGGCATGAAGGTCACAGAGAAGTGATCCCACAAGTTAAACGTAAGATACTTGATTTTGCTGTTCCCAGAAATAGGAAAGAGGCGCAATCCTTTATTGGGTTGTTTGGATTTTGGCGCCAACATATTCCACATTTGAGTCAAATTTTGGCTCCACTGTATCGAGTCACTCGTAAAAAGAATGCGTTTGAGTGGGGTGAACCTCAACAGACTGCTTTTGATTTGGCTAAAGAAGCTATTCAGTATGCTTTGGATTTGTGGTCCGTGTGTGAGGGTAATGTGGATTTGAATGTGTCCGTGGAAGGTCTGTATGCCAATTGGAGTTTGTGGCAAAAGCAGGGCAGACAAAAAGTGCCATTAGGTTTTTGGACCAAAAAGCTACCGGAGGCTGGTGAGCGTTATTCTCCTTTTGAAAAACAGTTGCTTGCTTGTTATTGGGCTCTGGTGGACACCGAGCAATTGACTTTAGGCCATGCTGTGATTTTGAGGCCTGAGATTCCCATTATGCAGTGGGTTTTGAGTTCACCGAAGTCCCATCGAATTGGACATGCTCAGGAGGCTAGTGTGATTAAATGGAAATGGTACATTCAGGACAGGGCACGTGTGGGTCCGAAAGGTGTTGCGGTTCTACATGAGCGAGTGGCGCAGGCGCCCTCCGATGAAGCTGAGAGTGAGCGTTCGGTTCCCGTAGTGCAGGAGTCTCCCGTGCAGTGGGGTAAATCATTTGATGATCTGTCCGTGGAGGATAGAAAACATGTGTGGTTTACGGATGGTTCTGCGAAGTTCATTGGTGACAAGAGACATTGGAAAGCTGTCTCCTATAACCCGACTACTAAGAAATTGTTGAGCACAACTGGAGACGGTAAGAGTAGTCAATATGCTGAACTCTATGCGATTTACCAAGTTTTGAAACAAGAGTTACCAGGTACATGTCATATTTTCACTGATTCTTGGTCCACTGCAAATGGACTAGCGGTGTGGTTGCCTACATGGCACTCGCACAATTGGGAATTGCATTCTAAGGAGTTGTGGGGTAAAGAATTGTGGCAAGAAATTTGGGAACTGCTTCCGCAGAGTACTGTAACAATCTTTCACGTGGATGCTCATACTCCAATCGACTCCCTTGACAAATTTTTCCATAACATTGCAGATGAACAGTCTAAAATTTCTGAGGCAGTGGTTGACATGCAAAATTCTGATTTGGCGGGATTGGCGAAATGGGCCCATCAGAAAGCAGGACATTTTGGAGAGAAAGCCACTAACAGGTGGGCTGCTGATAGGGGAATTCATATTCCCTTTTCTTTAATTAAAGATGCCATTCTACATTGTCCCATTTGCCAGCATTCTAGAAAGAAAGAGGTGCCTCAAATTGTTCGAGGTCACTTACATCGAGGTAAATTGCCCGCCCAAATTTGGCAGATTGATTATATTGGTCCGCTCCCTATGAGCAGAAATTGTCAATACATTTGTACAGTGGTTGATACCTACAGTGGCCTTTTGGTCGCTTTCCCTTGCAAGAATGCTACCCAAGTGAACACAATTAAAACTCTGGAACTGATTATCCTATATTATGGTGTCCCATTCCAAATTCAATCAGATAATGCATCCCACTTTCGTGGAAAATTGGTGCAGGAATTCTGTATGGAAAACAATATCGACTGGGTTTTTCACATTCCGTATTATCCACAAGCTTCAGGACTGATTGAGAGAATGAATGGTTTGTTGAAAGAACAGTTGCGCAAGTTGACTGATGACCGTTACAGCCGGTGGAGAGATGTCTTACATCAAGCTTTGTTAATACTTAATAATCGTCCTTTGTTGCATGCTGAATCTCCTTTGATGCGTTTGTTTCCTCCACATGTTGATGCTAAACCTAATTCTGTTGCTACCACTGTTACTTATTGGGAAATTACCCCCGGTGCTTTGGCCCCATGTAGAGCAACCCCAGGTTCCGCAGGCCTCGACCTGCATGCTTTAAATGATCTACACTTCCCAGGAAAAGATCGAATAATTGTTGAAACTGGCATTGGTGTCTCTATACCTGCCGGTAGTTTTGGATTAATTGCCCCTAGATCTGGCCTGGCCCTGAAAGGTGTTCAAGTCCTTGGTGGTGTGATCGACAGTGATTATCAGGGAGAGATTAAGGTTCTCTTGCTTAATAGCAGTGAGATGGATTTGTTTATCAAAAAGTCTGACCGTGTTGCTCAGTTATTGATTATGCCTGTCTTCAGTGGTGAGATCAAAAAAGGCTCTGCCCCAACGTTGCTAACTGTGCGTGGACAAAAAGGCTTCGGATCATCTGATCTTCCTGGAGCTAAAATATGGGTGCAATCGCCTAAAAATCCTCCTGAACAGGCTGATATTATTGCGACTGGTCATGACAACACCGTTTTGGTGATGAAGCCAGGGAAAGATGGCTGGGAAGCTGTCCCAGCTGACAAATGTTATTTACGAGAATGATTAAGGCCTGTGTTTGTATTCTTTCAGATCATTCTCTGGACTGCTGCTGCAGGATGTGTCGGCGCTGGACTCCTTTTGGCCTGCTACGCCGGGAGAGGAGAGGATCTACCGACGCCGAGTGATGGGATAACAAGAGCTACGCGATCCGCGTGGCAGAAGTCCTCCAATTTCTGGATCACACTCGCGAAGCGAGTGACGAACTCTCCGCATTTTTGCCTTACCCCCATGAAGAGCGTTACTGACATATTGTCGACCTGTTTGGTCGCTGTCCCCGCGTCTACTGAAACCCTTCATCATGTATTTAATATATCCAGTGCCCGACCTAATGTCATTTTGGGCGACTTCTTGGCCCATGAATATTGTCCCTCATGTACTCTTCTTCCAGACCAAGATGTCCTACTTAATTCCAGAATAACTACTTTTAACATTACCCCTGGTGACCTTTGCTTCATGATGACCTGTAATCCTAAAGCCATCTCTGAATGTTTGCGGTTGAAACTCCAAGCCGCTACTACTTTTTCATTTCACCAGCGTTTGTTATGTATGAAAAGACTTCCTAATTCATGTTTTTCAGTGAAGAACAATATGACTTGCAAAAGTTTAGTTGTTGCCACTAGCCATTATCGTTCAATGTTGTTACCGGCTGGATGGCTCTTTTCATGCGGGAATTCATCTTGGCCCTATATTCCTGCGAATATTTCTGGTGGCCCATGTGCCATCACTAGATTAAGTTTGCTAATGTTTTCTTCACATCCTCCTTCACATTCCCGTATTGTTCGAGACTCTATGTCATTGCATGAAGATTGTGATTCCTCTGTTCATCTTTTTTCTAGATCAGAATATCTTGGTTTAGCTTTTTCTATAATTGGTGTTCCGGCATTGGCCGTTTATAATGCCAAAACAATCGGCAAAATGGCCTGCTGGATGGTCAAATCGATCAACCAAACGTCTACAGTTTTATCAGATTTATTATTGGACTCCCAAGGTGAACGTAGAGCTATTTTGCAAAATCGTGCGGCCATCGATTATTTATTGTTAAAACACGGGCATGAATGCTCTGAATTTGAAGGTCTGTGCTGTTTTAATTTATCTGACCATTCCAAAGATATCCAATCCCACATTAATAAACTTCACGACTTGACTGCAGAAATTAGAGAACACATAGATCAGGGTTTCTTTGACTGGCTTTTTAATTGGCTTCCTGACATGCATTTTTTACGACAAATTTTGGGAGGGGTTATTATTATTGTCTGTGTCCTTATAGCGATTTGCTGCTTCATTCAGTGTATCCCTTCCCTGCTACAATTTTTCAGAGTTACAAAGAGTCGTAGATCAGTTAGTTTTGTTTCATATTATTCGTCTACTGACGTTAGTTCCATTTAGTTATTGGTAAATAGACTGGAGTCAAGGGGTGTAATGTTATGGCTGTCTTTCTGCCAGCCCTCTGGAGAAGGAGAATGATGGAGAGTGACTCCAGCCTATCACCCTCATAGCATAGGGATTAGGCCGATAGACAGGGATCCTGACTTATAAATATAAGGGCATTTTCGTGCCATTTTCCTTAGAGTAAGGCTTATGAATTTAAGTTAGGGGTTAGATATATGGGTATTAGTCATGATTTACTCATTTGCTAATATGCCGATCTGTTTCTCATGGAGCTATGTATATTATGGGCTCCGTAGGCCTTAAGCGAGACAGACTCCATTTTGCTTTCTGCCTGGTAGCTCGAGAAGGCTTTCTAGGTGAAGTGTAATGTTTTAGTTTCAAGCTGTTGTTCGCTTGGAGAGAACCGGTTCAGGCTGACCCTTATCGAAGGAATGTATTTTTCTCCACTCCGAAGACACAACTTCAGGCCGGCCGGCTGGGAAAGTGTCCTTGGTACGGGGAGGTACAAGAATTTGGTGGGCGGCAGGTTACTGGCCGTGAATTTCCATGAAGGAACGGGCTTTGATATTAGCGAAGGAGTTAGTCTTTCAGTCAGTCAGTCCGTAGGCGGCATCTAGCCGTTAGCATCTCTACCATTATTCATTTTCATGGTGGACAAGTCGCCATCTTTGAAGTCGGAGAAAGATTTAAGACCGAAACTCTCTGAAAATAGACTGAACGAGAAGTGGCGCGGAGCGCACTAATGCAGAGAGAGAGAGAGACGGTAGCTAATTAACAGCAAGGTTCCGAGGTCCTGAGGGAGAGCAGACGAGTTTGAGCCTATCAGTGCAGACGTGTACCTGTGACGGCTGAGGGTGACTGCAAGGCGAGCCAGGACCCAGAGACGAGACAGGAGCCTAGATGACTGCCGAGTCCCGATTTCCTATTAACCAGGTGAAGTCCAACCGATCCTTATAGTGCGTGCACCCTAATCTTTCTCTTTTATTTCTTGTGCAAATGTATTGTTGCATAGTAATGTGATTTATGTTTATGGTTAATAAATGCCCTAATTCATATAGAATTACCGTGTGCCTGGTGCTTATGTTCAATCTTGGTAAACGCAACTCCTAGGTGAAAGCTAGGCGCATGAATGGACGAGTAATCCCAATCAGGTAAGTGGTGATCACACAAATAGGGAGTGAGTGAACCTCTGATGTCAAAAGCAACGAGTACACTATACAATCTGGACCCATATCCAAAGTTATTATTGTAGTTTTATCCTAAGTAGACTGTCGAGATATCATCCCAATAATGTTTCATAGGAATGTGGTCGTCGTTGATATGCGGCGTTAATGAGAACGGCGGGAGGGATACTGCCGTGTAAAGCCACCGGATTGTGGTATAAGACTAAGTGAGAGCGTCAGGGGGGATACTGACGTTTATGTTTCGCAGGATCGCGAACGCTGGAAAAGGGAGCATTGGGTTCTGCAGGCCCGTGTGTAGACACGCCGGATTGTGTGTCAGATCTGCCCTGGGGTAGAACGGTCTGGGCCGAGGCGACCGCGAGGCCAACTGATGTGAATAAGATATTGTAGAAAATCTATATATATATATATTGTCATTCCCCATTCTTAGGTGCGACCTGTATATTCATCGTTATATCTACTCAGTGTAAATACGATCTAAGAAGGGAAGGTGAGTACGTTTTGGCTGGGTCACAGGGGCCCCTGGGGGCTGATCCCATCTAAACAGAAAATCCAGCCATTACACCCTCTTACAGTCATCTTTTAAAAACAATGGCAGCACAATTACTTCCTGCTTTGGCTTACGGATTAGAAATATGGCATGGTCAGGAATACGGAATTTTAAACGATTTACAGATAAAAGTGCCAAAAGCTGTCTTTCATCTCCCAAGAGCAGCGTCGCCAGCTCAGATTCGCCTAGAATTTGGGCTTCAAAATCAGAAATAGCAGAGGCAATCTGTTTTTGTGAAACTATGTTGGAAATTTCGCTCCTGTGAACCAGGCACCCTAAACAATTTATGCTGGAAAGTAATAAAAGCTCAGTTTGATGAAAAAACCCCATGTTCATGGGGTGAATATCTAAGAATAGCTCTGGTAGAACTTGACATTTAAGAGGCATGGGACAGCAAGATGGAGAGGGTGGCGTTCAACAGAGTGTGCAATGGCTCCGCAAAACAATGATCTTTTCTAGAAGACAAAAACACAATGGTAAAAAGGCGACACTCTTAGGCAGTGATAAATTCATATGTGAATTTAAAACCGCAAGCCTATCTAGCAGCTCATTTTAAATTATTTCTGAAAAAGAAGTATATGCTGTGTCGGTTTGGGGGTTATGAAACCAAGGATTTGCGACCAAGTTGGAAAGGGAAATACGATAATGCAACTTGTAGACTATGTGGATGTCACAAGGAATCCCTTTGTCACATGATGTGTGTCTGTCCTGCAGTTAGCGAAGCAAGAAAAATGCTTTAAAAAACAATCTTAAAAGAATTTAACATACGTACCTGCAGGCAGACAGTTACCTGTTGGGCGGGGGGGTCATCAAACATTTTAATCTGTAGAGGGGTAAAGCTTTTAATCATGATTGACTCACTCTTAAAAAAGTGGACATTGAATCGGGGAATATGGTTATTAATGAGTTGGAAAATCTTGTATTTATCCAGACACCATGATGCACTTTATCACGGATATGGTTATTAGATGAGTAGAATAATTTTCTTCTTTTGTATTTATTTAAGACTGAATGATGTATTTTATTGTGAAATAGTTTTTAACATACTTTTTAGCACATTTTAAAGAGTTATACTTTATGGTTGTAAAAAAACAAATAAAGACTTTCTTCTTCTTCTTCTTCAGGTGGATGCGTGGGGTAGTGAGCCAGGTAGCAAGTCGTCAGCCCTCGTTTATTTTTGGAGCACTTAACATGAGCTGCAAAAACACAGTCAAACAATCCAAACACATTCCCAAACTAACCCCCCTCCCTGCACTACAGGTTTTAAACCGACCAACTCCCCAACTATGCAGAACGTCTTGTAGCCCCAAACACATTCTGAACATCTGGGGAGTGATAACCTCGTCTTCCAGCCTCTGCCACCCCACCATCTCAAGATAGTTGCTGCATTGACAGCTGCGACAATGTCTCGTGGAATGTTCAGGTGCATCAAATTTCCCTTAGTGTCATTAGCGTTGTAGCATTCTCTGAAAGCCATAAGACATGTGAGTCCCCATGTTAATTTCCATAGGGCGGTCAAACTCACTTTTGGCCCGAACGGCAGAATGGATTTCCACCAAACTTGGCAAAATTGTAGGGACTGGTAGCCCGATGTGCCTTTGCTATGTCTTAAGATATGTGCTCCTGTGGATTTTGAGTAATTTAGGTTTAAAAAAAATATATATATCTATGGCCGCGCCCCGGTACGCGCACCGGGGAGCGCAGCGGGCGCGACACGCGAGGTGCGCACGGAAAGCTGATTGGCTCTCGGGTGTCTGTAAACATTCGAAACAGTCCGGACCGGCCACCATCTTGTGTCTCGGTAGGATAGAGACACAAGAGGTGGGGAAAAAAAGGGGGAAATGACCATAAGGGGGCAGGGTAGACCCCCCCCTGATCCCCTAGGTTTGATGTGGGGGCTATAAAAGGGCCCCGCGGTGCAAAATATTAATTTTTTTTTTTATTTGCGCGGGGGGAGCGCCCGGTATGCGCACCAGGGAGCAGACCGGGGAGCGGCCCATGGGGAAAGAAGAATGACAGAGTTATTAAAAAATGTAGCCTTTTTTTATAAATTGGAGGTAGTTCTAAAAAGAACTGTTTTTTTTCTTCTTTTTGTTGTTTTATATTTTTTTTGTGTTTTTGGAACATTTTGTACTTTTTTGGGCTTTTATGAACTATTTTATATTTTTTTTGTTATTTTTATGGGGAGAAACGAAAAAACAGGGAATTGAAAATGGCTCAACTGGAGCAAAAAAAAAATAAGAAAAAAATTGGTTTTTTTGGGGCATTTGTGGTTGTCCCCAGCAAGGACGATAAGCTTTATGCTCAGTTCACCATAGGAGATGGTCTTACCACAATGGATATATGTTATACGGAAATCCGCAAACCGTGGCTGAATGCAAGGGATCGTCTCCCTTGCCTCTGGTCCCGATGGAGTGGGTTGCTTTCTTTTGGAGGTGGTGCTTGAAGATTGGGGAGGGTTACTGGCCAGTTCCCTCATCTCTGCAGCAGAATAGTTCATCGGATGCCTGTGTTGCATGTGGCGAATCATGGTGTTGTTTCCAAAAGAGTATTTTTTATTAGGGTTCCCCCTGGAAAGTTCCATGCCACAGATTAGGCAAGTCACCTTGGCCGCATTGACTTTTTTCTTGCCCTCTGGGATCGAAAAAAACTCCCATACAATGTGTGGTTTTGGCTGGTATGGGGTATTGTGTTCTTGCAGCCATCTACTCATCCCCTCCTCCTCCTCCTCCTCCTCCTCTTGTTGACCACCAATGTAATCTTGTGGTGGTCCTCTTGGTGGTTGTGGTGGTGGTGGTGGTGCAGATGCTCCAGCTGCTGCTGCTATTGAAGCCATTTCAAAGTACAAAATATACCTCAAAGATTGCAAAACAGGTCTTCCTAAGTCAAAGGACAAAGTCAGAATAAGGAAAAAAGGTGGGGTCTTTCATCATTTGGAAAAAAAAGGCCTGAACCAATCAGAAGTGTTATTTTCAGGTCACAAGACCAGGGATTTCATCATTATGAAACCAAAACTGTTCTGCACCAATAAAAAGTGTTATTTTCAGGTCACATGACCGACACGCTTACACGGCGCGCCCCCGGGCGTGGCGCGTAAGCGCGTCACATGTTTACGTTGCGCGATAGTATTCGCTCGAGTGCTTCCGGGTGCGCTTACGCCGTGCGTATCACGTGGACGCGGCTACGCGATACGTCACGATGATGTTTTCGTTCGCGGCAATAGCGCTAACGGGATGCTCTCCTGAGCGCGCCCTGGGGCGCTTCAAAAGAATATGCTTTCCGGGGCGCGCCCCGGGAGCGCTCCAGGGTAAAAAAAATATATATATATATATACATTAAAAAAATAGTTTTAAATACAAATAAAATATAGGATTCATTCATTTTCAAACATATTACATTTTATAGCTATAGACATTTGCTATTAACAAAATTTTGAAATTCAAAGAAAAAAACATAGGTTTGGGGCCTTATATATAGTTAGAAATTGGCATTTAAAAAACCTATGAAATTCACTCAAACAACCATAGGTTTCACACCAGTTATAGTTAGGAATTAGCATTTAAAAAAACCTATGAAATTCACTGAATGTCATCAGTGATGTCATGAGTGATGTCACTGTCCATGTCATTAGTGATGTAATATGTGACGTCATCAGCAGGGCATTGCAGGCGCGAAAGTTATAGTGAGTCTAACTAACTATAACGTGGGAATTTCAATGGTTTTATGTCAGTAAAATTTCCAGCTAACTATAACTGGTGTGAAACCTATGATGGCTGCAAACTTTGCATCATTGGAGGTCAGCATCTGCAGGTCATACTCAACAAGCTGCGTAATACTTTGGCCCATTGCATAGATCTCCATTGCAGCGCTTGGTGCAAGAAGTGGACAGGCCCGGACTGGAATTTGCGGGCACCGGGCATTTCCCCGGTGGGCTGGAGGGGTGGGGGCCGGTTTTGTGGCCGCAAGGGGCCGCTTTCCTTACAGAGTGCCGTTTTTTTAGCAGCGCTGCAAAATCGGCCCTCTGTAAGAAAAGCGATAGCAGTGCTTTGCCGGTAACAACCCCCTCCCCTCCCATTACCTGGGCCGGTGGAGAAGCAACCTGCCAGGGCTGGTTGCTGGTCTCAGTCCGGCCCTGGAAGTGGACAAATCACTCACCACTCGCACCAGAGAACACTGGGGCAGATCCCTTGATCGCAGGTCAGCACAGGGGCATCGCAAAAGGCGGTGTATACCATCTTGGTCGTCATTCTCCACGCACTCATCTAAGAGGGATTACTCTCCTACACTCACAGATAGTCCACCTAGCAGAGTGTCACCCATTAACGATGTGAACACTTTCCATGATATGCTTACGAGGGGGGCACAGAAATTACGCATTACCATGTCAACTACTCAGACGACCACATCCATTATCTTTGAGACTCTACATCAAAGATCTGCGACAGGACCTCTGCTCCCCTTGGTAACGGGAGTCATCGAACCAGTAATGGATTTGTTTATAGCCCCATCCTCGGTGAAAACAGCTCCTGCACGTTTCATGAAGAAATACAAGCCAGCTGCATCAGATCCTCTGTTTCTTAGATCGGACCCACCCCCAGATTCTCTTATTATTGCAGCAGAAGGTGCTCTGGTGTCCAACCAAGTGATAAGCCCGACAGCAGATGGGGTATCTCTGGCGGCTCATTCATATGCGCACGGCAATGTGCACGTCGTTCCTCCTGGTTACGTCTCACTGCATTAAAGTCTAATGCTCAACAGCGCCTACTGAATCTCCCTTTATCGGGTACTTCTCTGTTTGGGGCCCACACAGACGAGGAGATGGCGAGAATGAAGGCTGAATTGGACACCTTAAAGGCGGTGGGCCTAAAGAAAAAGAATGAGTTCAGGAAGTGATTCAGGCCCTATAATCAGAAAGGTAACCAACAGAGGGTTCAAACCCCTCAATGGTCACAAAGCAAGCAGGGGAAATGCCAATACCAGGGCCGGCACTCCTCAAGAGGAAGATGAGGACACCAGCATCAATTTTCCTCCTCAGCAAAGACTACAGGAAAGCAATGAATCAATGCTTCCTCTAGCACCGGTGCGCACTCCAGTGGGTGGAAGTATAACACACTACGTTTAAGAGTGGGGCAGAATAACCGAAGATCAATGGGTGTTAAATATACTAGACAATGGGTACGCACAACATTTTTGTGCGTCCCCAAGAGACTCTCCTCCAACAAATTCTCGACAGTATCATCGGGACCTCCTGCGTCAGGAAGTGCCGACCCTTCTCGAAGAGGTCCCTCCGGCTCAGAGAGGGAAGGCAATCTATTCGAGATACTTCCTTGTCCAGAAAAAAGACCAACCGAACAAGTTCAGGCCCATCTTAGGCCTGCGCATTCTGAACAAATACGTCAAAAAAGAAAAATTTTGTATGCTGTCTCTTCATCAAATTTTTCCGCATTTGAAGAAAGGCGATTGGATGTATTCGGTGGACCTTCAAGATGCGTACTTCCACATTTCGATCACAGCACGTCATCGCAAATTCCTGCATTTCATGGTAGGAAAAAAAGATTACCAATTCAAAGTCTTACCCTTCGGTCTAAAATTAGCTCCAAGGGTAGTCACAAAATGCATGGCAGTTGTAGCGGCCGCTTTACATCGCCAAGGCCTACACGTCTATCCATACCTAGACGATTGGCTACTGAAGGAATCATCTCCTCTCATGGTGCAAGAACACCTTCTCATCTGTATGAACCTCCTTCAAAGTTTGTGCCTGCATGTCAATCTGGACAAATCGGTCCTTCAACTGACACAGTCACTCCACTATCTGGGGGCCAATATCATCTCCGTCCTCAGAAAAGTGTTTCCTTCGGCAGAAAGACTGTCATCAATAAGGGTCAAAGGCAACATCATCCTTCAAACTCCTCAGCCATCAGTGAGGCAAGTGGCTTCTCTGCTGGGCTCAATGGCCACCTGCATCTTCCTCATACCCAATGCCATGTTGAGGATGAGGCCATTACAGCAAGGCCTGGAAGACAAATAGAATCAATCCTCTTGGCAATGGAACAACCGTATTCTATTGTCCCCTATTGCAAAGAAGTCCATCCTCTGGTGGATGCAACCACAGAATCTCCTGGTAGGAGTTCCCTTTCACCAACCTCTGCCAGAACAATCCCTGATTACAGATGCCTCACTTCAGGGCTGGGGGCACAACTAGGGCATCTTCAGACACAGGGCAGATGGACCCCCAATGAGCAAACTTATCACATCAACATGCTGGAACTGCGGGCAGTTCACTTGGCTCTCAAGGCTTTTCAACCTTCGATACAGTCAGTATCAATATTGGTTCAAACGGACAACACAACCACCATGTACTATTTAAACAAGCAAGGTGGAACATACTCTCGTCCTCTGTTTCTCAAAGCCCAAGCAATTTGGCACTGGCTGCTTGCCAGGAACCTATCAATCATGGCAGTCCATCTGCCAGGAGAGCCAAATGTTCGAGCAGACTCCCTCAGTCGTCACTTCCAAGAGCAAGAAGACTGGGTGCTCAACGACGACGTGGTGGCAGACATCATTCAGCAGTGGGGTCATCCTTGCATCGACCTCTTCGCAGACCAAGAATACAGAAAATGCCTCGCCTTCGCATCCAGGTTTTACCGACCAGGAATGAGGGGGACTGCACTTTTGATAAACTGGTCAGGGACGTTTGCATCAGCCTTTCCACCCCTTCCTCTCATTCCGAAGATAGTGGCAACACTTCTGAGATCCAGAATGAAGATGATCCTAATAGCACCCGACTGGCCTTTCCAGTGGTGGTATCTGGATCTGTTGTGACTGTCAATTCCTCCGCATCGGAGACTTCCGTGCAGGCCGGAACTACTTACCAAGATGGGGGGGAAGATCTTACACCCCAGCCTTCCCTTGCTCAGCTTGACAGCATGGCTCCTGAAGTCCTGCAGTACGGACATCTGAATCTTCCTCAAGACTGCATGGACATTTTACGGGAGTCAAAGAGACCATCCACAACAACCTCGTACTGTCTTAAGTGGAGAAGGTTTTACTTGTGGTGTGTACGGAATGGTTGGAGTCCAGTAAACGGGCAAGAAGAAGTAATCTTGCCATACTTGCTCCACTTGGCCAAGTCTGGGTTGAAATACTCCTCTATATAGGTACATTTGGCAGCTATTGCGGCATATCATAAATCTCCTAACCAACATTCCTTTTTTCAACTACAGGTGGTTAAGGACTTCCTACAGGGGTTGAAGTAAGTGTATCCCTCTTTTAGACCTCCTTCTCCTCCTTGGGAGTTGAACCTGGTATTGTCCACGTTGATGGGCCCTCCATTTGAACCCATTCAAAAAGTAATATTGCCGCACCTTTCGTGGAAGGTAGCTTTCCTAGTGGCAATCACTTCTGCGCGCAGAGTAAGTGAAAAACAAGCGCTATCTTCCAAAGAGCCCTAAACAGTCTTCCACCATAATAGAGTGGTTATGCGAACCCACCCTTCTTTCCTACCCAAGGTTGTGTCGGAGTTCCATGTTAATCAGACGATTTCTCTGCCCTCTTTCTTTCCCAATCTGACCACACCAGCAGAAAGGTCTCTGCATTTGCTAGACCTCAAGAGGCTTCTCAAGTTTTATTTAGAAGCAACGAAATCCTTAAGAAAGTCTGATCAATTGGTTGTGAACTATGGCTCTGTTAGAACGGGCTTTCCAACTTCTAAATGATCCATCTCAAGATGGATAGTATCTTATATAAGGTTATCTTACCAGTTGGCAAATAAACGTCTGTTCGCTTTTCCTAAAGCTTACTCGACTAGGGGCAAAGCGGCAACAGTAGCAGCATTCAGCATGCAGCATTCCTACACAATGTACCGATGGCCGAGATTTACAAAGCGGCATCTTGGAAATTGGTCCATACATTTACCAGACATTACTGTCTGGATTCGGACACCAGAGCAGATACCCAAGTGGGCCAGGCTTCCTTGAGGAATCTATGTTGTGTTAATTTTTGAGAAACGGACACTAGTTACACCTTATGACCATTGGTATAAGGGATAAAGGTCAGAGTAGCCTCAAAAAACTCTATGTTTTTTTGTTGGAAGAAGGTGCGGTATATCTGGTTCGTCCGCCCCACATTAGAGTTGTGGCAGTTATCATTGGCTACTCCGAAGTGAATGTGCCAGCCTCACCCGAGGCACCTCTGGTCTAGGGTGCAGTGTCCAGAGATTTAGCTGAATATCTCATAACCTCGGATCCCAAAATTCCCTATTTTTACTCTCTTCCGAAAACACACAAAAACAGGTCCCCCCCTCCAGGGAGACCTATAGTGTCTGGAATAGGGTCAGTCCTCGAGCCGCTCTCAAAATTTGCGGACGAATTTTTAAAACCACTTGTACAACGTACACCATCCTACCTAAAAGACACCCGCGATTTGTTGGTACAGATCCAAGCAAAATCATTTGACCCAGCAACAATGACCTTAGTGGGTTTGGATGTGGAATCTTTGTTCACTAGTCTGCCACAAACTGACACACTGCAAGTACTGGAAGATATACTTTACTCTGAAGACTGGCAATACAAAACACCGAGACACTTCATTCTCGAATGTTGTAAACTGGCTCTGACAGAAAACTTTTTTGCCTATGAGGAAGATCTTTATTTACAGACCCATGGGACATCGATGGGCAGTGCCTTTGCTCCATCGGTGGCAGGGCTGTATGTGAGCAACTTTGAGAGTAAGTTTATTCACAATGCAGCTAACATGTTCTCCACTAGCATCCTTTACTGGAAGAGGTATATAGATGACGTGATCCTAATCTGGGACACGTCATCCGACCTAGAACAATTTATCCATTGGCTTAACCATCTAGACCCTTGGCTAAAATTCACGCATACCTCCAGTAATAGGAGTTTGGATTTCTTGGATCTGACAATTTTTGTAGAAAATAACATCCTAAACACAAAAACCTACACAAAACCCACTGCCAAAAACAGTTTGCTCTCGTATCAGAGCTACCACCCAAAGCCACTCAGAGACAATCTTCCTTTTAGCCAGTTCCTCCGGCTAAAACGTAACTGCAGCAAAAAAGAAGACTATTTGATCCAGGCGCAAGAGCTAAGTCAAAAACTGTCAAAAAGAAATTACAGGAGGGGCGTGGCTTGAACGCCGCACAAGATGGCGGCTTAGCACCGGAGCTCCGCAAGTCGAGCACCGGAGCCGGCGACTTTCTCCGCTCCCACCGGTCCTTGGTGAGCGCAAATGATATTTCTGTGCGTCGGAACGTGAGCTGAACAAGGAGACCCGAGCAGCATTTCTCTACTCCGACGGAATGCATATCTTCCGTAAGTGACGCTCTTCAGCTCCCCGGCGGCCGCCATTTTCTGCACTTGCCGCGCGCTTCCTTTACAACGAGCGCCGCTTCTCTACCTCAGCATGTGCAATGCGGTTGCTATTTACACCGGCCAATTAACTTTAAAACGCCCTTTCCTGCTCTGATACATACAGTCTGTGACTTTCATGCTGGTTCTTGGCTTTAATATCAGTTTTCACTCCTCATTTTTCATCGATGTTTCCTCATGACTGAAGATGATAATCTCCTCATAATAAGGCGGAGCGCTGCTTTGCATAACGCTCATTGAACTTTCCAGCTGCATTCAGCGCCTCCTTGTCAAACTCTCTGACATGACATGAGGTGATAGCTTATATCCACGAAACTCTATTGGCTATACCTGAGGAAAGGTTCTATATTTTATTGACTACTCTAATTAACTGTTTTTCTTGCATTTCCTCATTTTTCGTGCAACAAATACACGCTTTTTGGTGCCTTCCACTATAACAATCACCTTTTGCTTCCTATTTACAACATTTTTCTCATCAACACATTGTGGTGACATTGTATTTACTTCTCCTGCCTTCTATGGGGAAACTTCGTACTCTTAAGCTCACAGCAACAAAAAACAAGCCACAACTTTCCTCAGACTCTGATTCCACAACTCCTAATATGGATGATCCCACTTCTCTCAAACCTAACGCTACTCACGGCGCTATTCCTAAAAATACTTCAACTAGTAAGCTTTTACAACCTGGTTCAACGAAGCGTTTAAAAAAAGATCCTCCATCTCCAGGTTCATCGTCAAATTCTGCTTCAATGGATCTTATTCTGGAGGAACTTCGAGCACTTAAACCCTTCATGGCCGAAACTACTAAAACCTTACAATTTCTCCATGACAAGTGGTCCACGTTGGAATCTAGGGTTCTTTTGGTGGAACAATCGACTGAGACTCTTCATACCTCACATGCAAAAATTTCGCTCTTGGAAAAAGATGTCTCCCTCCTAAAACGACAGGCGGAGGAGTTGGAAAATCGCAACCGGAGGAACAACCTACGCCTTTATAATCTTCCGGAACTTACAGAGGGGTCTAATCCAACAGTCTTCTTTCAAACTTTTCTACCAAAAATCTTAGACCTTCCTCCTTCCACTTCTCTAAATATTCAACGTGCGCACAGACTTGGCCCGAAAGTTTCTGATAAACCTCGAGGTGTCATCATGCTGTTCCTTCAATACACTGATCTCCTTCAAGTACTTTCTGCAGTAAAGGCTAAAAAACAAGTTATGTGGGAAGGCCGCAGATTATACCTTTCTCAAGATGTTGCTAAGATCACAGCCGACCGTCGGAAGCAGTTCCTGGATTTGAGACCTCGTTTGAGAGCCCTTGGCGCCAGATATGGGCTATTACATCCATGCCTCTTCAAGGTCACCTACAAAGAACGAACTACTACATTTGAAGATCCACTCGTCCTTGAAGAGTTCCTGCGTCGCCATGAAGCCGAAAGCATGGACACTGCAAGACCCGTCTGACCATTTTGATCTGTTTTGTCTGTTTTTTGCCATGTTTTCTCATTGTTTATGATCCCCGTGTCTGACTAAGTGCTCTCCACCCCTGTCTATCTCATCCATATTCTTATGTTACTTTTTATTACTTTTACCATGTGTATTTTAATATTTTCTTCCTCTTTTTTACCTTCTTACAGATCCTTTTCCCGTGTTTCTTCATCCCGGTGTATTCGTATTTCCCTCCACTTCGTTCCTTCGCTGGTTCCTCAAGTGTTCGACGATGTGAGTCTCCGTTGTTGATGTCGTCCTCTTCTGGCGTCGTCATCCCTCAGTCCTTTTTTGATCTCTTTTTATCTGTTATGCTATTATTCTTTCTACACGCTTTGTTCTCTATTCTTTACTGTTCTCTTTCCCCTATTTTCACCTCTTTCTCTTCTATCTCTTTCCTCCATTCTCTTTCCTCTCTTTTGCTCTCTCTCTCTTCCACCTCATGTTTCTTACATGCCTATTACTGTTCTCTTTCTTTTCATATTCACTTTTCATTATATCTTCTTTCACACCATTCTACTGAAGTTACAAATTCCGAGTAGTTACTTGGAATGTTAAGGGGTTAAATAACCCCATTAAACGTCAACGTGTCCTAACCCACTTGACACGCCTCAAAGCTGATATAGCTCTCCTCCAAGAATCTCACCTTTCTGATAAGGAGGCTAATAAACTTAAGCGTTGCTGGGTAGGACATGTCTTTCATTCTCCTGCTTTAGGTAAGAAAAATGGCACTGTTATTTTATGTCATAATAAGTTAAATGTTTCAGTTGTCTCCCATGAAAATGATGACAATGGCCGTTGGGTTGTTACTAACCTTCTTATTGATAAAATTCCTATTGTTATCTTCAATGTATATGCTCCTACAGGTATTGATAAATTATTTTGGCCTGCTATTTCTGACAAATTAGTTACAATTAATGAGAAATATGTTATTTTTGGTGGTGATTGCAATCAAGTTCTGGACCCCTTTCTTGACAGGAATTCCAAAGTTAAGTTTATTCCCTCTAAAATGCACTCTCAGTTTACTGCCTCTCTTCAGAATTATGCTTTAGTAGACATTTGGAGACTATGTAACCCTGACCTTAAAGAGTACACGTTCTATTCCCCCACCCATCATTCCCAATCCCGTATTGATTACCTTTTCCTTAGCAAACCCCTAGCACAACTGGTCACACATTCGGACATCGGTTCCATTCTAATCTCAGACCATGCTCCCGTTTTTGTTGATATTGACCTTATTCCCTTCTCTCCTCACTCAGGACGTTGGAGATTTAATAACTCCTTACTCCTGGACCCCATTTTCTCCACTAAATTTACAGCTTTTACCTCTGAATTTTTTACTCTCAATCATCTCCCTGGGTCTTCCTTTGTTACGGTGTGGGATTCCTTCAAAGCAGCTGCTAGAGGTTTTATCATTGATTTTGTCTCTCAAAAGAAAAAACAATCAATCACCAAATCAACTCAACTTTTAGATAAAATTAAAAAACTTGAATACTCCTACTATAACTCTTCCTCTGACTCCTCACTTAACGAACTTATCTCTGCCAAAATTGAATTCAATAAATTTACCACTAATGCGGCATCAAACGCTCTCCTTAAATGTAATTCCCGTTATTACGGGGGACAGAACAAAATGGGCAAACTGTTAGCTAATTACCTTAAAATACGCAAAGAAAGAACAAAGATTGAATCATTACAGGGTCCAGCCGGTACTTCCTTCTTCAAAGATAAGGACATATTAGCTCAATTTGTCTCCTTCTACCAAAACCTATACACTCCTGAATCTATCCCTGCTCCTGATGACCTCCTTGCTTATTTTCGAGATATTCCTTCCCCACAATCTGCACATGTTGACTTTCAACCACTAAATCTAGACATCTCCCCCTCGGAAATCTCTCATGCCGTTTCAATCCTACGTAAAGGTAAAGCCCCGGGTCCTGACGGTTTCACCATTGAATTCTATAATCATTTCTCTTCCCTCCTCCTCCCTAAACTTTTCCTGTTATTTCAGTCATTTGCTGATTCTGGTTCCTCTCGAGGAACTTTCCAAGAAGCCTTAATCTGTTTAATACCCAAACCAGACAAAGATCATACTTTATGCAAAAATTATCGCCCTATCTCCCTGGTCAACACAGATTATAAAATTTTTGCCAAAATCATAGCTCTTAGATTAGATCCTCTATTGCCAGAACTTATAGGTCCGGAACAATCTGGGTTCGTTAAAGGTCGTCTGTCAACAGACAATTCTCGTGTTTTCTTTAACATTTTAAGTAGAGCCTCTTCCCTTACTTCCCCATTGGCTGCCATTTCTCTTGATGCCGAGAAGGCTTTCGACAGAATCAACTGGGATTTTATGTTCCAAGCTCTTCGTTGGTTCGGTTTCCCACCTAAATTCATTTCCCTTATCTCTTTACTTTACTCTAGTCCCCATGCCTCCATCTTTGCCAACGGCTTCACTTCTGACTATTTTCCCCTCCAAAGGGGAGTTCGTCAAGGATGCCCTCTATCTCCTCTTTTGTTTATTCTAGCTTTAGAACCCTTTTTAACCAAAATTAGACGTGACGAGAACATTTCTGGTTTTCAATATGGTCCCCAACAACAACAAATTAAACTATCGGTGTACGCTGATGATATTTTATTTTACTGCTCCGACCCTCAAACAACCCTACCTTCCTTCCTAAACCAAGTCTCCGCTTTTTCTAATGTATCTGGCTATAAGCTTAACACGGACAAATGTGAAATACTACCCCTGAATCCCTTATGTCTTAAACATCTATTTGATTCTTCCGGGTTTTCTTGGCAACCCTCTAAGATTAAATACCTAGGTGTTTGGTTCGCCCCTCGTCTCTCTGACACCCTCAAATTTAATTTTGAGTCCCTTTCTACTAAGCTCACTTCTTCCATCAATCGTTGGAACCCTCTCTTTCTTTCCTGGTGGGGTCGTCTGGATTCCATAAAAATGATGCTAGCCCCTTTGGTCCTATACACTATTTCTATGATTCCCATTCGCATCCCCAATCATCATTTTAAATCAATAGATTCTATCTTATTGAAGTTTTTATGGAAAGACAAAAAATCCAGAATAGCCCTCTCTGCTTTAAAGAAAGACAAATCTTTAGGAGGAGTCAAATTCCCCAATTTTAAATCATATCATACTGCTTTCTCCTTGAAACAAGCCTTACGTTGGATTTCTTCGGATATTCCATATTATCCTCCGCTTTGGCTGACATTGGAATCATCTTTCCTTCACCCTTATGACTTTAATGAAGTTCTTTCCTTTTCCTCTAGCGTCACCTCTCTTCGATCTCCCATCATTTCTCATACTCGTTCTCTTCTTCAGCCGTACTTAATATCCACCTACCCCTCCGCTTCTTCTACTTCTTCCCAACCTATTTGGCATAATAAACTTCTTAAAATTAAAAATCGTTCAATCTACTGGAAATCTTGGCACTCTCGTGGTTTAAAATGGATATCTCAACTCATCTCTGACTCCTCCCCTCTCTCCTTCCACTTACTTCAAACCCAATTTTCATTACCTTCCTCATCTCGCAAACAATATTTATCTCTTCTTCCCTCCCTTACCCAATATCTTTCCTCTCTCCCCGCCACCAACACTATTCCTAAACTCCATTTTTCCATTTCAAATGCTCTCGACCAATCCCCTTCTGCATCTTTTCTTTATAAATCCCTTCAAACACCTATAGATCGCACTAAATCCAAGGTTGAGTTGGCGTGGGAGGATGATTTGTCTCAAACATGGCCCCCTATTCTCTGGGATAAAGTTTGGTCTAAAATTCTAAGTACATCTAGAGCTGCCAATACTACCCAAACCTTATTTTTTATCTATAATCGTACATTATACACCCCCGCAATTTTGTCTTCTTTCTCTCCAGACACTTCTCCCACTTGTTGGTCCTGTCCCTGCCCTTTGGCTGATTTGAAACACATGCTCTTTGAATGCCCTCCCATTCTCCATTTCTGGCATCTAGTTTGGTCTCAAATACAAAAACTTTTTCAATTCACTATCCCCTATTCTGTCCTTCAGATTTTCCTAGGCTCCCTTTCCCCTGACCTTTCTGGATCCCACCATAAACACAAATTACTTGATCTCCTGATAGCCATCGCTTTCCATCATATTACAACACATTGGAAACAAGCTAAAGATGTTTCTTTTTCTGCATGGTGGAACGCAGTTTGTTTCAATCACCGCCTAGACACTAATTTTGTATCCCCTATTTCTTTAGCAATTAAACGTGACCTTTTATGGCTTCCCCTCACCGAATATTTATCTAGAATTACCAGGCCCTCCCCCCTTTCTTCACCGCGTTCTGTTGAAGTTCAAAAACCACCGTGAATCGTTTTATCTTAATATTTGTAAATTTATTAATGCATCTTAATTTCTTTTCTTTGTTATCACTTCTATGATGTATGCCTCTCATGTTTTTTCCCCACCCTTAATATTTCTGCAATTTTGAATGCCATTGGTTTTGTTTCACATCCTTTTTTGATCAAATATTATTCTGATGTAAGAGAGTTTTATTGCTTTTTATAACTTCTGATTGTCTCTTCATGCCCTGTTATTTCCTCTTTATACCTTAATAAACTTCAAACTTAAAAAAAAAAAAAAAGAAATTACAGTGCAAGAACAATAAAGTACTGCAAAAAAAGAGCGGACAACCAGCCCAGGGAGTGTCTTCTACAAAGTTACCCAAAAGCACAAGTACAGGACTTGACGACCTGCGTCACTACCTTTTGCCCATCAACTTACGAGGTAAACAAGCTGATAAACAAAAATTGGCATATCCTAAACACTGGAATTTTCAACTGGCCAAAGCCGAGGTTTGCCAATCGCAGAACAAAGAATATCAAAGACGTCCTAGTCCATACCCGCCCCTTGAAAAAACAACAACAATCAGTCACGAGAGATGTGACTATGAACCCTGTGACAGGCCACTACCCTTGCGGGTCCTGTGTAGCCTGTAAAACAACCACAGTATCTAAAACACTACAGCTAACGGAGACACTGGTATGGACACAACGTCAGCATACGAACTGTAATTCATCACACGTCATATATATGATCACCTGCAAGTGTAAAAAAAGATACATTGGCATGACTTGTCGCAAAATAAAGCTAAGGATTGGCGAGCATAAGAGTAATATTCGCTTAAAGAAAAACACCACAAGACTTTGTGCTCACTTCATAGAGATGGGTCACTCATGCGAAGAACTCCACTGGACAGTACTTGAAATGCTCACTGATAAAAGCACCAATTGTGAGCGCCGTCTGTTCGAAAAAGAACAAAGGTGGGTGGACCGCCTCAAAACCTGTGAACAAGGACTGAACGATGCCATTCCCTGGCACCGTTTTGCCTATTAAAAAACATTAGGCATTCTGATGTATTAGTGTCTAGAAACAGCCAACAATGTTATTACAGCTTCGTGTGGTTCAATAAAGCTACCAGAGATGCGATACACTGAAAAACCCCAAAAAACGCAAAAAACGCAGTAATTGACACGTCCGAGTGACGTTCTAGGCACCTTTAAAAATCTCAGTGCTCTCAACTCAAGCCACACCCCGGGGCAGAGTCAGCACAAGGCGGAATTCTCCTTACACGCGGGTAATGGCGCCGGCAAAACAAGACCTCCAGATACTCCGGTAAGACAATCTACTCTCTTTAAACTAACGGAGTCCCTTTTATAAACAGCTCTGAGCTCCTCACTGTCTAAAAAGCGATACCCCGGAAAAGCAAAGCTCTCTTGGCCACAGGTAGGCGAATTCGTCTTTCAAACATATCAGCCATGCACTGTTCGCAGCGTTTTAACTAAAATGTAAACAAGTCTTGCCCGTCCCGCTATATTGATAAGCGCTATATACTAACCATGCAGTGTTTGGATTAAGTTAACAAAACAGCTACGCACTGTCTACAGCGCCTGCCCGCCCCGCCCCCGCCATATTGATAAGCGCTACGATGCAACGCTGACAAGGGCTATATAATACAGCGTGTCTTACTAGTTCCTGCCTAAGAATCCCTATTTAACCTTAGAGATAACCCAGGTTTACCACCCCCACTCTCCTTTTTTGCCTTCTGAATATTAAAGCATATTTTTGGTAAAGAAAAATGTTACTTAACCAAATTAAAGAGAAATGTGATACATTAACGAAATAAGGTGTATGTGTGCATGTTATATATGGGCATTATTTTCGTCTCATTTCAGATTAAGAAGGAAAATTTCCCCAATTGTGTAACCAAAATAAGAGTGTTTGCACGCCAAATTAAGACTACACAAATTGTGTAAGTACCATACCTATATGTTTGTGAGTCCTGACGAAAGCTCCGCAGACCCTTCCTGGCCTAACGGAGCTGAAACATGTCGACGTTTTTTAAGAAATCATACTATCAGACCTAGTAACTCGGTCTAACATCGTACCACTCAATTTTTAATGTGGTAGAAACAACCCCCATTAAAGAACTTTCGGGCTGTTTTTCCCCTTTTAACTATTTTCTTCCTTTTTTGCACACTTTACTTTGCACCTTTTTTCACTTCAAATCTCTGGACACTGCACCCTAGACCAGAGGTGCCTCGGGTGAGGCTGGCACATTCACTTCGGAGTAGCCAATGATAACTGCCACAACTCTAATGTGGGGCGGACGAACCAGATATACCGCACCTTCTTCCAACAAAAAAACATAGAGTTTTTTGAGGCTACTCTGACCTTTATCCCTTATACCAATGGTGATAAGGTGTAACTAGTGTCCGTTTCTATTTTTGATAACCAGCAATTAACCTTGGGGAACGAAACGGAGACCTCGATCCCTCATCCCTCTTTCTGATTACTTATTATTAATTTTTGAGAGTCTGTGTACGCCTAAAGGCGGTTTTCCTATATCTGAAAAGCACTCTGTTTACTTGCCCGCAGGATGAGGGGATGGGCTTGCTATTCTATTCATGTGCTTATGACTATTGATGAGGAGTCACTAAAAGAGAAGGATTAGTTACTTACCTATAATCCTAGTTCTCTTCCAGGGGTATCCTCATCAAAGTCATAAGCAACCCACCCACCTCCCTGGACAAGTGAACACAATGCATACTCTGTTTCTATAAAGGGACTGCAGTTATCCGCAAAGAACAACTGACCTAACTGTCACCCCTGAGGCATGATGGGAAGCTAGGGGTCATTGCTGCCTAAAAGGCACGGTGCCAGTTTATTGTTACTGTTTATGTGGGTTAGCTTTTCAGCTTTCTACACTGATGTTTTCTCTACAATGCAGCCTATGTGCTGACAATATTTTCCCTATTCCTTGCAGGATTACCTTTTCTGCTGTATAATAGAGCAGTTTTCAAAGGCTTTATTTTCTCCCTGCTTTATTAGAATGTATTTATATGCAAAGACTTCTCTTGCAACATTGTTCAGCATGTCTGTGGAAGGCTGCATTGTGTGTTTGTTTATATATATATATATATATTCCCAGATGAAAAGAAATTGGGTCGCACACCAATAATCTGTTGTAATTAATCCAAAGTTTTTATTTTCAACAACTCCAAACACTCCAAACTATATATATGCTGGCAATTGTGAGAGAATAAACCACCTTTGAATTCTAACTCGGCGCTGTGGAGTGGTCTGTACCTGTGGTTTCCGTTGGTTGTTGTTTGGAAAACTTTTCCTTGTGCAGTGAACGGAGCAGGACTGTGAATCTATATATATATATATATATATATATATATATATATATATATATATATAGTTTGGAGTGTTTGGAGTTGTTGAAAAACTTTATATATATATATATATATATATATATATATATATATATATATATATATATATATATATATATATATATATATATATATATACATATATATATATATATATATATATATATATATATACATATATAGAGCTACATATATGGTTTTCACATATATGATATGTATTTCCGGGGTCCCGCACATGGGCGGGAATATTCATGTGCTTATGACTTTGATGAGGATACCCCTGGAAGAGAACTAGGATTACAGGTAAGTAACTAATCCTTCTTGAGGTTTGTAGTGGGGCAGGACCACTAGCAATACCAGGTCCTTCTATTTGGCCGCAAGACAGCTCCTAGAACTTCTTGAAGTGCCTAGTAGTATTTGCTGCTCATCTCAGGAGCCAATGAATTGTCGTCTATCCCTACCCTGCTTAAACAAGGCATCAACTTCACAGGAAGCCCTGTGACATTTCAACTGGACATGCAATGTCCTTCAACTGTTGGGTCTTCACATCAACCACAACAAGTCAGTCTCCACCCTGGTTCAGTCTCTTCAATACTGTGGGGCTACCATTGACACAGAGCATGAAAAGGTGTGTCCTTTGGAGGCCTATTATCCCACAATAAGGTCAGTGTAATCCCTCCTCGGACCCATGGCCTCACTACGCATGCATGCTTCCACATGCGTCTCCTGCAGGAAGGTCTGGAGGACCTGTGGGATCAAGCAACAGGCAATTGGAAAGACAAGATCAGTTTCTCGCCTCATGTGGAGTAATCTCTAACATGGTGGTGCTCTTTGACTAATCTCTTTCATGGGATACCTTTCCATCAGCTGGCTTCCTCTCAAACCATAAAGACAGATACTTTGTTACTGGGATGGGGAGACATTATTGGTCATCTTCAAATCCAAGGCACATGGTCTCCAAAGGAGATGTCATATCACATCATTCTCCTCGCGCTCTGTAATGTCCACCTGGGACACAGGGGGGACACGGACCAGACCTTTTATCCCACAAAGCCTAAGCACTTAGGAATTGGCTTGTAACTAGAAACCTGCAGATCATGGCAACTGCCCTCCCAGGTGTGCAGCCAGACACCCTCAGCAGGGTTCTGCAAGAAAACCCTTGATGGGTCCTTCACGACGAAGTGGTGCAAGATATCTTTCAGCTATATTCCCCACTGCAGAAAACAAAAAATGCCAAGACTTCGCCTCGAGGTACTTCCAACCAGTAATTATGGGGAATGATCGAAGGATCGACTGGTCAGGTAAATTTCTTTATGACCTTCCACCAATCCCTCTGATTCCGGCAGTCCTCATCAAGCTGTCCCTCATCCTGATATCGCCGGTCGCAGCGTCCACATCTCAAGCTGCCATGCCAACCAGACCTGCTAACGAAGTTTAGAGGTCAAATGGTTCACCCCAATCTCTCCTTTGGCTGCATGGCAAATTTCTTTATGCCTTTCCACCAATCCCTTTGATTCTGGAAGTCCTCCTCAAGCTGTCCCACTCGAGAGCCATACTCTTCCAGATAGCCCCAGAGTGGCCACGTCATTGGTGGTTCACAGACCTCCTTCACTGATTGCAGCGTCCACATCTCAAGCACCCATGCCAATGTGTTGCTTTGACCTCCCAAAATACAATTTTTACACAATGTCCCAAACACAACGAAGCAAGAGACATATAACACAACAACAGCTCTTAGAAAGGGGTTTCACTTTACAAAATGAAACACATCAAAGACTATCTTTTTAGAATAAGGCTTGGGGTTTTATTTATGCAGTGCTCTCTAACAGAAAGGCTTTCCCAGATGTCAAATGAACCACATTCAAATGTTTATAGAGATATATATTTATATGCAAGCAATAATAACACTTGGCAAATGTAACTGTTAATTGCATGAACAATAATATTGAATAAACAAGCAGCAAATAATACTGGACATCCTGCGAGAAATTAGAAAGATATATACACTAAATACAACAAATGATTACTTTAGATGTGCACTCTGATTCACTCACACATCAGAATGAAAACACCTCAAATGACCATAGCTAATGAAAACTAAACATGCACGCATGAACAGTCACACATCATAATGGCACTAGTCAGAAACAAATCACCTCACCAGATAATTTACTCGACGTCCTTGCCAACTCAAGCTGGAGGAGCCTGTTGGAAGCCAGGCATGGACTCGCAATCAGGAATCAAATCCAGATTCTTCTTGTGACTGCACGGCTACCCCACAAGTGAGCTCCTAAGCTGCCTGCCAAGATTCTCTGCCTTTAATACCTTTTTACTCAAAGTACTGTGAAGGTTCTAAAAACCTCGCCCTATTTCTTCTGTTACGAAAAACTGAGCTGACCCTACTGGTCTGTGTCAAGGTCAAGACAGAAGCTGGCCAGGCCGCTGTATTTCGACTCCAAGACAGAGCTGTACATTCCACACATTTCTCTGGCAACAACAATCTCTGCTCTTAAAGACACCAAGCACACTTCCCACACATTATCCCAGCAAAGCTTACAAAAGCCTCCATCTAGTAGAAAATAAAAGAACCTTGAACGTGGATAAACAACTTGAGCAATCTGGGGGCCTGCCTGTGTTCGCAGAGCAAGACAGAGTCAGGATTCGAGATGAGGGCCTGTCACAGCCAATAGTAAGAACTTCATAATACTTCCCAATGTACAACACAATGCACATTTATGCACCACTTCCTATAGCATCACATACTTCATCTCTCAATGTACAGCACAATGCACATTTGAGCACCACTGCTCATAACACTGCGCTTTGAGACCAAGAAGTACATTCCACACCTCTCTCTCTCTCTCTCACTCTCTCATGCTTTCACATCCCACACGTTCTGTTTTTGCCAAGCTGTTATACTCTGTGACAGCTCCCACTTTAAGACTGCAAGATTAAATATTCAAGGGAAACAAGGCATATATGCAGGACGTATATTCATGCTAGGGTTAAATGAACCACCAAAGTCAATTAAAATTATGGTAGTCAAAGGTCATCATGTGGTGTCAAACAATAAGAGTCCCTCTAGCACTACAGTCAACCAGACGTGCTAACGAAGTTCGGAGGCCAAATGCTTCCCCTCATTCTCTCCTGTTTGAATTTGGAAGCATGGCCCCTGAGCTAGTACAGTATGCACACTTGAATCTGGCACAAGACTGCATGAACATCCTGAAAGCGACGAGACACCTGTTGATCCATTCAGCAGATGCCTTGAAGTGGAAAAGATTTGGCTTTTGGTTTTCCTCTAAGATTGTGTACTACTACTTGCCAAGAAGATGTCATTTTTCCTTATCTCCTCCATTAGGGAAAATCTGACTTGCAATTCTCTTCTATATAATTCCACATGGCTGCTCTCACTGCCTACAGGAAATGTCCTTCACATACCTCTTTTTTCAAAATCCCAGTGATTAAGGACTTTCTTGAAGGGCTAAATAAGGTTTCTCTCCTATTAATGTCCTTCTCCTACCTGGTAGCTTAACATAGTCAGATGTTTCATATATAGAAAAGGGGGGTATGTATGCAAACATTTTAATTGAATTTGAACATTGGCGTCTATTTGCACAATTTGATTTTATAAGCTTACTGGTATAATAGTCAAAGTGGCGGATTTGGCAAATAACTGATTTCTTCTGGGCTATGGTTGGGCTGCCTCACTGCTATGGGATTTTTACCAGAGATTGAGTGGGTATGGTAGAGATTGTAAAGTCTGTACGCGCTATGTTTTTATTTGGATGTTCTTTTAACTGATGGAGTGGACTTGTATGGATTATTACTTGTTATATGGCTTTTTTAACTACTTGTTCGATAATTGTTATTGTGTATTTATTGTGAGATGGGTGGTTTGCATGGCCTAATAGTCATGATATCAAACTAATAAAAACTGAACTGAATCATAGTCCTTTCACGGTTTATGCAGGCCCTTTTTTTAACCTATTCACAAGGCCTCCCTACAGCATCTCTCTTGGAAAGCCGCTTTCCTCATAGCAAAAACATCAGCGCGTAGGGTTAGAAAAATTCAGGCGTTATGTTCTCTTGAGCCCTACATGGTCTTCCGCTCTAACAAGTTAGTTATGAGGACTTGGCCAGAATTCCTCGCCAAGGTAGTTTCGGAATTTCATGCCAATCAGAAAATTTCCTTGCCAACTTTCTTTCAGCATCTTTTAATTGCGACTGAAAGGACTCTTCACTTCCTTGATGTGAGGTGGGTCTTGAAGTTTTTTCTAGACAAGAATTGTGACATATGTAGATTGGACAAATTGTTTATATATTACGGCCCAGTCCTTGCAGTTTCAGCTACCTCCAAACAATCCATCTCACAATGGGTAGTGTCTTGATTTCTCTTTTGCTATAAAAAAGCCAACAAGACCTTAGCAGCTAGACTGAAGGCACGTTCTTCTACAAGCTAAGCAGCTACTGCTGCTTTGATGAGAAAATGTCCCTTTAGCGGAGATCTGTAAAGCGGCTACAGGAAGGTCTATTTACATGTTCACTAAGCATCACTGTTTGAATTTGGATGCTCGAGCAGTTGCCCAAGTAGGACATGCTTCCCTCAGAAATTTATTTGCTTAATTTGAACCAATTGTCATTCCTCAATTGTTTTCCACCACCCTTGGTAGGGATAGGCTTGCTATTGTATTCAAACGCTTATGACTATCAATGGAGATACTCTACAAGAGAAGGAGCAGTTTGTTACCTGTAACTCCATTTCGTAGGGGAATCACCACTTAAGTCATAAGCGACCCACCCGCCTCCCCGGTCGATACAACAGAAGATATTATTGGAAATACCTATCACAACGCATTCCTTCTAAAAGAACTGAGGCAACTGCTACTTGCTAGGCATGATGGGATACTGGTGGTTTCTGAGTCCTTAAAGGCTCATACACCTCTTAAAACTCACATAGTGACAGCCTATGGGGCTGCACTGTCCTGCTATGATTCATCTTCTACCTTTACAAAAAAGGGTTTTGAAAGAGATTTAAGCTGTTTTATCAAATTTTGACTTCAAAATGATATGTATTCGGGGGTATTTTAACCCTTTTGTGATTGCAAAGTCCAATGTAGCCTGTATTTTAGGATGTGCATTATGTTCTTTCTATAAGTGTTTCTACAGGCCTTCCTGAAGAAAGGCAAACATCTACACTTAAGAATATCCATCCATACTACTATTATAAAGAGAAAGCCCAAACCTTTGAGGCGGGTAAGCTCCGGAACCACAGCGCCAACCGGAACACCCAATACAGAGTTGGAAAGGAGAGTATCAGCTGATGGACATAGGCTATACACCAGCCCAACATATACATTAGAAGGGAAAAAGAACATTTGGGAAAAAGTAGTCCATTGTGGGCGTGTGCGTTGTGCTGGGGGCGTGTGCATAGAGCGATGGGCGCAGCATTCATCAAAACCCAACCCTGCTGAATTATACCGCTTGCGATGGGCGCGTCATTCGTCAAAAGCCAACCCTGCTGAATTATAGCGCTTGCGATGGGCGCAGCATTTGTCAAAACCCAACCCTGCTGAATTATACCGCTTGCGAGAAGCGTTGTGCTGGGGGCGTGTGCATAGAGTCAAGCGGGGCGTGTGCATACAGCGATGGGCGCGGCATTCCTCAAAACAAACATAGATTCCACTGTGAGAAGTTGGCCTGATACTTGATGTTCACTAGTTCTAGTGATCACCTTGTATCAGTCCAAACAACCCTTATGGTGATTGGTTGTAAGTCAACCTTATAGACCAGCTATCCTAATAGCAGCATGGACAAAGCAGTCTTAGGCTAAACTCTTTTGGCATGTGAAGCCAGCTGTTTTACCACATATAACCCCTTGAATACCAAATGAAAGGACACCACACAGGTTGTTATGAAAATAAACAATATATGTATTACTAACAAACACCTCTGAACTCTTTATGAGATCAGAGGGCTAAGCACATGACAAGACTCTTAAGAAAAATACGTTTAAGTTGCACAAACTGCAATGGTGCCCTATGGGCACGTCAAACCATATACTAAGTAAGTGGGTTGAGAAAGTCTATAAAAGGAATGGAGCTGTCCAGAGGCTGTAGGATCGCTGGAACTACACTACCCTAACCTTAGGTAAGTAATAGGAGGCCCACGACACGCGTGTGCAGAGTGTGAACTCACACACGAGATGCGTAACAAAGTCAATGGACAGTACAAATTATGAAAAGGTAAGTATTAGGCAGTTCCGACTAGTTAGAACTAAAACGACTGAATACCTGGACACTAGGAGAGTCAATCTACCCTTGAGCACCGAAATGCTCTCGTTACCTCACCCACGGGCTGCGAGTGCATAGGTGTGAAAATGTGTCGGGTTTCCGCGTTGAAGTCAATGGAGCCTTGAAGAAAAGATGCTGCAGGCAACCAGGAGGAAGCTGTCCGGAGTGATCCAAGGGTGGATCAAGGAAGATGGAGACCTGAAAGCAGAGGGGACAATGTTCAAGTCACTAGTCAGTGACTGGAGTGGAACCAGGAAGGAACCAGATGCTGTCGTCGCGATCAGGTGAAGAGTGGACGCTTGACTCTGCAGCCACGTGGACCAGGAGGTGTCTTCGACGACCAGGATGGAGGCACGAGCTGTCCCACACAGACTCTCGCTGTCGGCAGTGTTGGTTCCGGATTCGGCGTCAACAGGCCTTGGCAAAGGCAACCCACGCGGTGAGTGGAAAAGTCGTCTGTTGCGCACCAGGAGGGTCCGGGGTGCTTCTCCTTTGCAGGGAAGCAAGGGCAGGCCAGTCTGGAACAACCAGACCAGCGGTGTAGATGTTGTGGATCGTCATCTAGGAGGCAGCTAGCCAGCTGGCAAATGACCAGACAACGCGTCAAGCAGCAATCAAGCAAAAGGGCCCCACGCAGATCTCGTGGATGCTGGAGAGCTGATCTTCTGTGCAGGAGCTGCTCGGGGCTGGGGCTTCTCAATCCCCAAAGCACTTTCTCGAGGATGCCTCTGAAGTCATGCTGGAAGCGAAGTGCAATTTCTTCAAGATGGCCGGTCCCACGTGTCTCGTCGCACCCACGGATCTCAGCTGTGCTACAGATGTAGGTAGAGGTCGGAGAGGTCTTGAAGTCTGGGTCTCGTCGGGCTCTGAAGTCTGGATCCACCAGGGAAGACAACAAAGTGAACCTCTAGGACGCTTGATGGTGCCTGCTGCTGCAGGGTGGTCACTCCTTGGCCACAAGGGAGATTTCTTCAGTCTTCTGTGGAGCGGAACGTCGAAGTCCAGAGTTTCTTCTTGTAGAGTTTCAAATCAGGATTAATCTAATTTGGAATGAGACCAGCTCCTACCTTTATTCTCCTAAAGGGGGCTGTACTGCGACTAGGTCCCTCCCATGGGTGGGACCAGGAAGGGGGGTGGTTACCTTTGTCAGGTTTCGCACCAGAGCTGGGTCTGGAGTGCCCCTGCAACTGGTTTGGACCGGGGTATGCACAGGGACACCTTGTGTGCCCCAGGCATGTCTCATTCCTTTAAGCCTGTCCTACCTAATACACAAAATCCTGTCTGGGGTGGTGCTAGCACCTCCCAAGGAAGGAAACCCTTTGTCCAGGCCTCCCTCGCTGGAAGGACTCCCAGCAGCAGGAGGTCAGACTTGTGTCTGTGGTGGCAGCATCCATTTTGTGATGCTGAGGCTCGAGTTAACTTTAACCTGGTTTCACAGTTACATACATGTCGTGTCCCTCTAAAAGGGTGGAATGCTACCCCCGTCGCCAGAACTGGCGAGGGGGTAGTATTCCAATTCGTATGACACCTTACTCGACATGTTTTGATAATGCTATGCCAAAGTTAGCAATAACCCCGAGGCTTATAATGCACTTAAGAGTATATGGTATAGCGTTATTATGGAAACAGCTAAAGGACTTGGTTCCGAAAGCTGCAGACAGGCTCAGCTCATGCTAGAGCACCATCTCACATAATTCCAAGCACTCTGCCTCCAGGATTGTTAAGGCCTGCCATAGGAGTGTCTTATAGGAGTATATGTGTCCATTTTACGGTTAGATATAGGTATACTATATCTAAAGCAAAGGGTGATTACACCACCTTGCCCCAGCTGTGTTACCAGCCAGTTGTGTCTGTTTAGATGGCCAGCCAGGGGTGGCACAATACATGCTGCAGCCCCTGGTAGGCCTTGGGTGCACTTATGCCCTGGGTACCTATGGTACACTGTACAAGAAAAAAAAATGTAATGTTGGCTTCTTATATAGCGCACTATTCACCCCAAAGGGTCTCAAGGCGCTTGCTTTGGGAACCCGTCCTGGTTTTTCCCTGTGAGATAGCCCCTACTGGGCACCCCCAAGGTGAAAGCCAGGCATCCCGCTGCGGGGGCCGTAGTGGAGATTGAGCAAGCTATTGCCCAGAGTTGCAGAGTGTGAGCCCCTGATTTGAGTAGGCACCGAAGCGAGAATTATCGAGTCCGTGGACATTTTGAGCTCAAGACGCTGCCGTGTCGGGAATTGAACCCTGGTCCCGGTCTGACCTCTGCTTCAGGGTCTGCCTCCTCTAACCAGTGAGCCACACTTCTCCACTAAGAACTTACAATAGTGACCCAATACCAATTGGTAAATGCACCTAAAGTACATGGATGTCAATTTAGAGAGAGAACAGCTAGGCTGTTGATCTGATTAGCAGGCCCACAGCCAGGGAAAGTCGTAAACCAGTGAAGCAAAAAGCAAAAATCTGGGGTGACCATAGGATTGCAGACCCTACTCTCCTACATCCCCCGCTTGCGAGAAGCGGAAGTTGCATTTGCCATTAGACGCGAGAGTTGCATTTTGCATTGTTGGCCGTTGATGTCATGTGGTGCGTCTAAGTGGTGCTACAGCGGACAAAATCGTTCGCAACTGCCGCGTCGCCTGGAGCGGACACACACGTTCGCATATTGCGGCAAGGACAACAAACAGAAGAGCGCACGCTCACCTTCAGCGGTACCGAACGAGAGCTTTTGAGCGGACGCACAGGCAAGTTTTGAAATACATTTGCCTTGCCTATTACAACCATTGCAGAGATTCTATTTCATCCAAGGACTACGTCGGGCGTGCAGCTAGTATTCTATAAAGGAGTGCTCCAGAATTTCCACACATGGTTGGAACTATTCAAACGTTTATGTCTTCAATGGAGACTCCCATTCGAGAGAACTGGAGTTGCAGATAAGAAACTAATACTTCCTGCGGATTCTGGACGTTTCCTCACAGAAATGTGAAGAAAATGTGTGTTTTTTTAGTCAGAGTTTGAGGATTGCAAAGGATTTAGGGTCAAACGATCCGGTGAGAGCCTTGCAGGCCACGCCTTCGTCGATTTCTCTAGGTGTCTAGTTTTCAAAAATGTACAGGCTTGGTAGGTTTCCCTAGGTGCCAACTGAGATAGGGCCTAAAATCCACAGCTACCCACTTTGCAAAAAACAGGACAGCTTTTAGTGGAAACATTTGATATATCCAAGTTGCGTTTTGGTCCGTTTCCTGTAACAGGCACTAGGCTTACCCACACAAGTGAGGTACCATTTTTATCAGAAGACATGTGGGAGCATATAATAGTAGAATATTTGTTATTACCTATTGGATTTTGCTGCATTTGTGCCCTACAAATGTATGCCAGTGTGTAAGAAGGAAGACATTTGGAAAAATACCCTCAAAATCCCATGCTTGTACGGCTACCCACATATTCAGAGATGTACAAATAACCACTGCTCCTAAACTCCATATCTTCTGTCTATTTCAGAAATACATTTTTTTTAAAAAGAATTTTATATAGCGCGAACTAGACCCGAAGATATGGGGTATCAGAGCGCTTTACATAGCACCAGTTTCGTTACACAAGGACACATTCATTTTTGTCAAGCACGAGGAGATTAAGGGCCAGATGTAGGTAATCCAAATTTACCGATTCTAAAATACAGAATTTGACTGATTCTGTATTTTAGAATCGGTAAATGCTACGTAGGAAAACATTCGGTAAGTATTACCGAATCGGTATTTACCGATTCGGTAATTCCCATTCATTCCTATGGGCCTGGAGGCCCATAGGAATGAACAGGAATTACTGAATCAGTAAATACCGATTCGATATAATGGGGAACACAATCAAGGGTGGCAGGGTGTCATATTGACACCCTGTTGCACCCCTGAATAGTGCACGGGTGCACATGTGGCACACATACATGCCCTAAGGGTATGTATGTCTGCCACATCGCACTGTTGGAAAAGCAGAAAATTGCTATTTCAAAGGTTTTCGTTATTTACCACCAACTTGTAGTTGGTGGTAAATAACAAATCCTTACCTGAGGAATGCACTCACTTGAGTGCTCTCTACATTAAGAATTCGGTAATTTACAGATTACTTAAGTTACCGATTCAGTAAAATACCGAATCCTACAAGCATGCCACCTACATTCCAAATGCCAAAACCAGACTGTAACAGCCCAAATTCTGTAATTTCGGCCGTTACCGACCGGTATTGGGCGACCTACATCTGGCCCTAAGTGATTTGCTCAGAATCACAGGACGTTGAGCGTCGTTGCCGAGACTCAAACCAGGTTCCCCAGCTTCAACGTCGACCGCTCTAGCCATAAGGCTACATCCTCTCCCCCTTGATACCTATTTTTAACTATTTTTACTCTACATCTTTCACCTTATGAATTGATCTATACTCAGTACACAATTTAAAACCATTGTATGGTGCAGCTCAGTTGTTGGCTCTTGGTGCCTCGGGTTCTTGGAGAACCTACAAACCCTATATATCCCCACAACCAAAAGGGTCCAGCAAACATGGTGGCATATTGCTTTTGTAAATCAGCTATCATGATTATTTTTTTTATATTCAAATTGTATCGGTTTTTAAGGCTTAAAAACAGCAGCACAAACAGATTTTACATTTAGAGCATCAAATACTGTCACAGATGTTAGTGGTGTAGCCTCAGTGTGAAGCACTAATAATCATGACCAACTCTAGTTTGGTCCCTGGTACCCTCCCCAGCCAGTTATATCAGTAGTCCCCACCATTTCCCCCATGCTAATGGGACAGCCTCTCGCTTCATAGATGGGCTTTTCTTGTGCAGCGTTCCTGTCCACCCCTCTGTGCCATTTAGCAATACTGGCGGTAGGGTCTTTCCACGCAGCCGCAATATCGTGCTTGGCCACCATAACAGCCGTTCCTAGAATTTTTGTATCCATCCGGGTCTCATCCAGGCCATCCATGACTCCTAGGAGTAGAGCTAGTGGGCTAAGTGGGACTTCCCAGCACAGGAGAGTGCTCAGTTCGGTTCCCAGTATAGAGTGAGGGGGGCACCCCTGTCTCATCCCTCTCTGGATTGGGGAGGCGTCTGAAAGATTTCCATTCATGAGCAGGGTGCCAAGTGGTTAAAGTATAGTATTTGCATTAGACTGCGGAAGTGGTGTCCCATACCCGTCGCCTTCAGCATCTCTTCCAGATACCGGCATTCAAAATGTATGGAAAGCTTTTTCAAAGTCGATTAATAGAAGGGCGAGGTAAGGGGTGAAAAGTTGGCGGTGGGCTAGTGTCACGTGAAGGCGCTGTAGGCAGTGCTACGGAGTGGCATCAATCCGCATTGGTCCAGGTGGATGAGTCTATTGAGGACCAACTTAAGGCACATGGCTAGGATCGTTGTATAGATTTTGACTTCTGTGTTTATTAAGGAGATCGGGCAGTGCTCTGAACAGTAGGCCAATGGGGGCTGGATTTTGGGTATGACCACAATTGTTGCCATATCTGTTTTTGGCCGAAAGGCTCCCTTCTCTACCACCTCTTTATATAGTGCATGGAGGTGAGGTATCAGGGTGTCACGGTATGCCATATAATATTCCGTTGGGTACCTGTCAGACTCAGGTGTCTTCCCACCTGCAGCCAAGGAGATAACCCCCTCTATTTCTTCTGTTGTGATAGTTTGGTCTAGTAGGGTCGTTTCTGATGTTGTTAGTCAGGGAAGGAGAGTATGATCCAGTCGCATCGACACTGGGAAGGCTCCGGGGCCAACCTTCCGTGTAGAGCCAGGAATAGTAATCTGCAGAAGGTTAAGCGATGGAGGTAGGTGTGCAACTGGTTTGACCTTGTTGGTCGAGAATCTCTGGGACTATTCGGTTTGCCAAGGGTTTGGAGGCCAGCCAGTGGAGCAGTTTACAGTTTTTATCTCCCCATCCATAAACGTGGAATCCAGAGGACCTCCTAATTAGCTTCGCCTATTCAAGCGATAAGTGGTTTATTTCTTCCCTTAGGAGCTCCAGCTGTTAGCTTTCCCTCCCTCTCCCTGTCTCGGTTGTGGTCTGCTCCAAGCAAGTCGCCTGGGTCTCCAGGAGGGAGAGCCGGTTCCTCACCTGGCGGGCGAGGAAGGGGCATTGGTTCCCCATGAGATGCGTCTCTTGGAGCGGAGGGACATTGGGGGCCAACCTTTGGGAGTACTTCAGTACTGCAGTGTGTTTCACTTTGGAGTGGAGTGGTGCGGCTCACTGGTTAGAGGCGGCAGACCCGTAAGCAGAGAACGGCCCAGAACCAGGGTTCAATTCCCGACGCGGCAGGGTCGTGGACCAGGGTAAAAAACGGACTCGATAATTCTCGCCTCGGTGCCTAGTCTAACCAGGGAACACACTCGGCAGCTCTGGGCATTGAGCTTGCCTCATCTCTACAACGGCCCCCCACAGACGCCAGAGAAGCCTGGTTTCACCTTGGAGATACCCAGAAAGGGACCATCTAACAGGAAAAACCAGGACGGGCTCCCCAGCGGTCCTCAGCGCCAGGATACTCCATGGAGTCGCAGTGCGCTTTACAAGTACACCCACATTTACATTTACATTTGTCAGGAGCCCGTTGACATTCCAGGAGAGAATTCGCAGGGGTCTCTCTTGCATTGGGTTACAGACATAGCGTGTGCAAGGGGGTAGCAATAGCATATTTGAGCTGGCGGGCCAGGCTGCCTGAGTGCCGGAGCAATATGAAGGCCTATTCAGTTCACACTGTAGGCGAAGTGCACATGTGTCTAACCTGGTAAGTTGGGTGCTGCGTCTAGAAAACAAGCCTAAGATTAACCTTGGGACAACGGTCCTGATCCCCCCCTTAACCAACCACCCTCCCTATACTTTGTTAAAGGAAGCTTCTGTCGCCCTAACTACAACAAGTTGCAACAAGACTAAGCTATAGGCTTAGTGTGTGAGCTGCGTGGTGGACCCCTCAATGTGGCAGGATGCGTTTGTCTCTAGAGCAAGTCTCATTAATTGCACCAGCGCCATTAAGGGCAAGAGCAGCATTTACTGGATACCATCTATAGCTGGCTGCAGGGACTGGTTTTAGTTGAGTTTCCATTCAATTGTCTGGCTCTGTGAGAGATCGGTGTCATCACATCCAACAATCAGAGGCCAGCGGGGCCTCCTGTCAGACTGCGTCTCCCCGGCGCATTAGTCTTGTGGCAGGCTTGTGGTTTCCGGTAGTTTGGGAAGTTCACTGGAGGCTCGAGCAGCAGCCTTGGGTGAAGCAGATACCTCTCTGTGGCTTTACTTCCTTTGCGAGAGCCGGTGCGCTCTCTCTGTGGTCTAAAGCCTTCGGTGTCATGGTTCAGGAGCGAGGTGCGGGGTGAGAGGCGGTACTGTGGGGCCGGAGGAGACGTTCCTTGGTCGCCCAGGTCCATGCCTATTCTGCGGTGTCAAAGAGATGGGTTTTGTTTTGGAAGACCACCCTGAGGTGAGCTGGAAACAACAGTCTGTATTGGAGGTTCAGGGGTCGCAATTTCTGCTTTAACTTCACATAGGATCAGCGCTGCGCCAGGACCTCCCTGGTATAGTCCGGGAAAATCATGACTTTGTGCCCTAGGTAGTACAGGGTTGTCTGGGAGCGGGCATTCTGTATGGAGGGCGCCATCTTGCGCAGCGACCCCTCCGCGCGGTCGGTTCCACAGTCAAAGAGCAGCCGCTTTCCTGGAGGGTCGTGCCCGTCCTCGGCCAGTCACCACTGCAGCCCTAAATCTACAGCCTACAGGTCTCGCAGCTTGATTACGCTGTCGCCATCTTATTGCCAGGTGCATATAGGGTCAGGACAGCGCCACGACTGCAGCTGCTTCTTCACAGTGATTCTTTTAGCCCACTGCAGGTACAATCAGCGCACTATATAGAACCACTTATCCAGAGCACTTTTTTCCTATCCCCCACTCCAAATAAAAAATCTAAATGTAGCTATATTTTGGCTATTTTCTGGGTCTCCTCCAGGGGAATCCACAAACCCTGGGTACCTTTAGAATCCCCAGGATGCTGAAAAAAGGGCACAATTCTGGCATGGATACCTTATGTGGAAAAAAAGTAATGAGTTCAAAACTGCCCCAAATAGCAAAAAAAAGGCTTGGCACTGGAGGGGAAAAGGCCTAGTAGCTAAGGGATTAAACCTGCCTACTTTGTGCCATAGCTAGCAGGAGGTTTAGCTAAGATTCATTTAGTGAATTCGAGGATTCATCCTGACAAGGGTTGGGATTATATCTTAAAGTGGGCAGTCATCCATCCCAAATAATTTAATTTGGTGCAATCATGTTGAGTGTTTTGTTAGGAAAGTAGAAATGAGGTTTATCACTAAAGGCTTGTGAAAGGTGAATAGAAGAATCGGGTTTTCTAAGTAACTTGAACATTTTTAACTTTGTTTTTGTCTGGTTGCCATCTTCTGCAAGTGTATGTATATATTCAACCAACGATGCACATTAGCATCATATGAGCCTCACTAAGTCCAATGTGGACATGTGCCACTAGGAATCCAAGTGACAGGTCCTGGGGATACCTCTTTTGATGAGTTCACACCTCAATATACTTTTTGCTACTGGTTCAAATGGAGGGAGGTCATCTGTTGTGCACTATATTTAGCAAGTTTACCAGACTCACTTTGTGAGCATTTTTCTTCTGTTCATTGTTCTCCTCTTCAGGGCGCACTGGTCGGGGTTGTTGGAAAAGTCGGCTGCGGGAAAAGCTCCCTGCTTGCAGCACTCACTGGAGAAATGAACAGGTAACAATGTTAAATGTGTTGAGTTTCTTTGTTATGCTTTAATGTAACAATCACATTCTACTAAAGACCATACTTGGAACAAATAGTCCAGGCTCACATCATGAGCTCCATGTGCCCCAATAGAATGTCTCCTATGAACGTGACTATAGTCCGTTAGAAACGATTGAGCTCTTATTTATATTAGTGCACTATCTGAGAGAAAAGGCACAAATAAAACTAAAACTTAAATAATGTATTTATGCATCATTTCTTTCTTTCTTTATAACAGCGTCAGATCATGACAACAAGAAATGCTACACTTATCAACAAAATTTACTACAAGTAGATCATGAACAACTTGGGTGAATAACATAAACAGTATAGGGGCTACGATAACTGAAGAGTATGTCACAATATAAGACAGTACATATGTCTGCACTACTATATAGATATTTACAGCTGGGCATGAGGACAGAATTGGGAGGTGGGTGGGTACAGTGTGGGGTGGTGGTATACTATAAGCCATTATTTCCTTGTCTGAGAATATATATGTGTGTGGCATGTGTAGCTGTAGATGCACATGCTATGCATACTTCTGCCATCTAGTGTTGAGCTCGGACGCGTGGAAGTGGTTTTTCTCCAAAGAAGTATTTTGAGTCACCAGGTATAGTTACTCCACCTGTTACAAGCAATGTGCCTTCGTGTTCAGACATGTCCCTTTGAGCTCCAGATCGATACCACGTGGTGGTGTCTCCAGGCCTGCTCAGATCCGTTCCTTGTTGGTAGAAATGACAGTTGCAATAACTTCCAGAGCCACCCATCGCATACCTCTTCCTGCTCGAGTGAGTGGGTGGACAACCTGACGTCTTGTTTAGGGCCTCCATCACTTCCTCGATGTAGGAGAATGTCCATGTGATTGAAAGGACTCCATTCTGTTTCTGCCCAAAGTGTTGTGCAAACTGTCTGAGGACAGACATTTCGCCCAGTCTGTAACCTTGCTTGTCCCCTGATCACCAGGTGGTCTCCTGTACAGCTGTCTCGCCTTTCGAAACAAGAAAACTCTCTGTACCTGCTGACCTCGTCGTATCGCCACAGCTTTAATGGTGCATCTTCAAAAGGACGGCACTCCCGGCATGACATCTTCCTCGGCCGAGACACAGAGGGCAACCTTCAGCTGAGATGGACGAGCCTTCACTGGCAGAGTCTGGCATCGAAATCTGTCTGAAAGGGAGCACTAACCTCCCACAGACCTGTTCTCGACCTCATGCGCAGCCTGGGGAGGCTAGCGATCCCAGGCCAGTCATGAGGTCTTTGGTCTGCCACTGACACAAGGCCATGGTCGGCTCCGAATAGAGGGGTCAGACCCGACGCCTGGCCAACTTCTGCTGCCAAAGTCCTTCACACAGCCTTGCCTCGACTACCACTTCGGCTTGGGCCTTGACCATGTTATCGAGGCCCCTATCGGACCCGAAGACTTCTTGCCCAAATCCCAGCTCGGCTTGCGGGTTCATTGAAAATCTCAGGCTCTGAAAAGACCGCCTCCTCCACCACTTCTGAGGATGTCAAACTAACCAATCTTCCTTCAAGCCAAGATGAGCTCGGCATCAGGCAGTAACGGATACACATCCAGCCTGGCACTGCACAGATCCTACCCAAGCCACTTGACGCCATGTGTGAGAAGTTGGCCTGGTATATGATGTCCACTATTCTAGTGGGCACCTTGCACCAGTCCAAACGACCCTTATTGATGGTAGGTTGTAAAGTCAACCTTATAGAAAGCTATCCTAGTGGTAGCTGTGGAGAGCAGCCTTCAGGCTAAGACTTAGAGGCGAGTTAAGCAAGTTGTTTTACCAATTATATTCTCTTGAATGACCAAATGAAAGACCACACAAGGTATATATCAAATATATATGTATTTAATCTAAACACAACCCCTCTGGTCTCTTTATGAGGTCAGAGGTAAAAGTACAATATAAGGAACTTAATTAGCATACGATAAGTTGCACAGTATACGTTATGCCCTAGGGGCCTCACAAACCATATACTAAAATAGTGGTATAAGAACCACGTCTGGGTTAGAAAGCAGGCCCAGGGCCTGTAGAACCGCTGGGGCTACCTGGAACCACCAAAGGTTAGGATGCAGGAGGCCCACGGGGGACGCGTGCAGTGTCTAAACACAGCCGCGGATCACCATTGACTTTTTATGGAGAACGAATAAGTTACAGTTTTAAAGATTAAGGGCACTTCTAGGTGAACTACAATGGAACCCTTTTAGACTTAGACACTTCGAGAGTCAAGAGCCACGGGAGGACCAGAGTACTCGAGTTACCTCACCCACGGAAGCCGGGTGCATAGGTGTCTTTTGGTGTTAGGTTTCTTCGTCGATTCCAATAGAGAGCTGCGAAGAAATGCTGCAGGCGACCAGAGGTGAAGTGTCCGGGTGGATCAGAGATGTGAAGAACCTGAAAGCAGAAGGGACCGAGTCTGTGTCACTAGCCAGTGACCAGGATGGTGGTTAACCCAGCTCTCTGCAGTTACTGCCACTTCTAACCTGGGTGCAGAGCTTGAGTCTGAGAGAAAAGGGGATTTGACTACTCGGCAGAAAGCTGAGCAGTCCTTGGTACGACAGCTCTCATGGAGCTGTTACCAGAGATCCTTCTTTATTTCCTGTCTGCAGTTCTTAATGGCCAAGTTATATTCTTTCCTTAATTTTCTGACTTCAAGTGGGTCTCTTATTGGGTTGCGTAGGGCCTCCTTTAAAGATGAGAGAGCCCTATGACATTGGGGATTAAACCAGCCTTTCACTTGAGATTTATTAGAATTTTGTTTACGGGATAATTCCTCTCTAATAATTTTGGTGATCTCAGCAAAACTGGTTAAAATCAGATCCTTAGGGGACTCTAGGTCTAAGCATGTTTCCAATTCGGGGAGTGATCTTTTTATTATATTAGCTGACAGTACATTCGGGTCTACTTTCGACTATTTAACTGTATAGCCGTTCAACTTGGCTATGGACAAAGTTTGTTGATTAAGCAGACTGGGAATCCTAGGTTGTTGAGAGGTGCACTGAACTGTAACAGTAAGGCTGTTAGGATAGTGATCGTTACTAATATCCACTCCCGTTGCAAAGTTAGACAGGTGGGCTCTCATGTTATGTGTGCATAATATGAAATCTATAACACTCGACAGACCCCTCCCATGGAATGTAGGGGAAAAGGCTATGAGAGGGGCTAACAGGTCATTTGAAAAACCCAAATCTAAGGAGAAAAGATGTTTATTTGAACAATTCCCGGGGTTAGAATGAGTATAATGGGCTAAAGGGCACCTGCATTCGTCTGTTATACCACACTTAACATTTTCATATTTAACACACAAAGGAATATTAAAATCACCGCCCCAAATCAAATTAAAAAAAGATACTGGGTATCTTGACGGTTGCTCCATTAAAAAGACTGATATTTCATTTAAAACAGTTACGGATTCAGGTAGAGACAAATTATTGTAGAAGTTAACCAGAAAATAAGAGGACCCTTTTGTCACCGTTATTCTAAGAATTTGGTAATTCTCGGCTATCTTCAGTTCAGATATTTCCTTAAGTGGAAGGTCGTTAGATAGATAGATAATTAGACCTCCTTTAGGTCTACCTGAAGGAGAAGGACGAGCACTTGAATGGAATGTCTTATAACCCTGTAAATGAATGGGAGAAATCAACCAAGTCTCCTGGAAACATAGTATGTTGTGTTTACGAATTGTTTCGAGCCAGTAATCTTGGTCGATTTTTATGCATAACCCTGCTACATTCCGGTAGATCATGGACAGGCTTAAGGAACAAATTGGATCAATAGAGGGGGGAGAAGGAGTTTGAAAGACTTCAGTTAGGAAGGGCAGGTCAGGAAAGAAAGGATTATGCGATGGATTGCGGGAACCATCCGCCGCTGGGCATCGGTCCCGATTCTGTAATTTAGGGATGCTCTCTGGTGAAGGATTATAAGAAAGAACTTCCAAAATGGGAACGTCTACGTTCTCAATACCTGAAATCATTATGGCTACATGGTCCTTTTGGATCGTGTTGGACTTATTTGCGAGTCAGTCTACCCCCTCTAGGCTCGAAAGAGCCACAAAGCGATTGGAAGTAGCAATATAAAGTTTGGGCCTAAGTTGCTCTTGGGGTTCATTGGGTTTTGAATTTCAACCAGGGCTCTTGGGTAGAAATAGCTTAGTGATCTAGTAGATATGCCTCCCTCATAGCTATCGCTATACCAGTCTCTGATGAAGTTTGTAGCCCTATAGTCTTGAAAATTTATAATTACACTGTCCCCTTGTACATCCTTGGGTCTTTGTCCCAACCATGGTAGCCTCCTAACATTAAAAATTCTACCATCGATACTTGCCGGTAATGGCCTGGTAACACTTAACCAATACGTGACCTTGTTTTTCAGGGTCTGGTAATTTTCAGATTGTCCTGGCTTCAGCTCTGGAACCCCAGTTAGTACTATTACATAAGGTTCTGCTTCAGGCGGGAGGTTTACGTGCTGCACGTTCCTTCTGGGGTTTTTGGCCGCCATTCGCCTCCCCCCAGAATTATCGAGTGCCTGTCCCCTTTTGTTAGATTGCTCTGATTCTCGAGTTTGTCTGGGTTTGGAGGAGGGGGGAGCTGGGTTAATAGGTTGACTAGAGGGAAGGATAACTTGAGTAGTTGATTGGGACTTACCCCTAGAAGGACAGTCGCTAAGTTTGAGTTTTTCTACAGGTACAGAAGTGTTTAAAGGATACCTGGTTGTAGACAGTTCTCTAAGTAAATTCATGTTCGAGTTCCCTGTGGCTTGAACTGACTCAAGTTGGTCTGCTATTCGCTTAACCCTCTCTACGAGGGGCAACAGTAGGGATTTCATCAGATGTTCTATATTTCTCATGAGATGGTCAGGCAGAAACGTGTGCAGGGGATTTTGTTCAGTTTTACTTTGCGGGTCAATACTAGACGTTTTGATGGTTATTGAGGGTTTAGAATTTTTTGCTCTGGAACCTTTTTGTTTATTTCGGCCTCGTTTTCTTTTTATGGGGAGAGATGACACTGGTGTTCTAGCACAAATGGTTCTTGCTGGGAGTTTCTCTTCGAGCGAACTATCAGTAGGGGATTGTGATATTGGTAGAATTACAAACCCCCAAACTGGCCGGACATTCGGATAGATCGTGGAGTTGGCGCGGGATACCAATGTCCATTAATAGAGCAGACCCAGAATGAGGCAGAGAGGGAGAAGAGGCTTTCTGGATGGGGCCGAGGAAGGAGCGTTTGTTGAGCCACTCTGAGGATATACGCCGTTCAGCCTGCTCTATTTCGTGTTCAACGACTGAAACGACCCTGGTGATGTAGTTATCTAGGGTCCCTTTAAAGGAGGTGGATGAGCACCCCGTTAGGAATTTCCCACCCAGGCTAGATTTTGTGGTCATTTTCAGGTAAGGAACATACAGTGTTATAGCAAGATTTTAAGCAAAAAATGTTCACTGCAGTTCTTACTTCTGAGCCCATAGTAGGATTGGCAGATAACAAAACGAAAGGGGGGGAGCCCAGACCAGCTCTGGACAGCCCCGGACGGCCACAGACGGCCCGCCCTTGTCCTGGGCTTCTCCTGACGCGGGAGCAGGGCATGCTTTTACAGCGCCTCCGGGCGCGAGATCTGTCGTGGGCGTCTCCTGCCACTTGTGCCCCTGGGAAGCGTAGTTTCTCCACTCGGCGGCCGCGATGAGGCAAGGTGCGGTGGCGGGAGAGCTATGCGCAGTTTGTGGGGACCGTTCAGCAGTGTCCCAGTGTCCCAGTATAATGAGCAGCGCCTAGTCGTAAACGTGCTGGCGGAAGAGCGGAAGTTGTGAGTTCATTCACACACAGTGTTATCAACCCACATTAGCTTAATGCACCCTCAGAACTGAGAATTAAATATTACTTGGTTACACACTATGTTTCGTACTATGGCTTCTTGCAAGGACACATTTGTCTTTTTACAGTTGTCCCAGGGAGCTCGCGCCTCTCTAGATCAAGAAATCCATTGCCCCACCTTGCAAAAGTCATCCGGATGCAGGAAGTCGGGGCGTTGGGCAGGGAGTGACGGACGTGGACAGGGGGAGTAGGGAGACTCCAAGGAGGAAAGGTGTCCAGCTACAGCGACTCCCTTACAGAATTCTCGTATTATCTGTCCTTAAAACCAACGTGTATCACTTTGTTGCATTTTGTGCTCATATAGCGCTCCTGCATCTTCACCCTGCCTTAAAGGAGGTTCTCTTGATCAAGGTTTCAGCGAGGCCGGATGGCCAATCCCAACTATTCCACGGTTCTTGTGCTGCCCTGGTCTCAAGCAAGAGTCCTGAAAAACTACAGGGCCCAGAATGCACTGTTCTCTGGACCGGATGGATGAGCAGGTTGAACGATGGAGTTGAGAAACTGACTCGTTGGCGTCTTCCCGAACTTGAAAGGGCCCTTCAGTACCTGTCAATCTCTCCGACGCGGGGTTGAACAGACTTTCCCTAAACAGGGATCAAGTCAGCAAGGGGAAAAGTTTGTGCCGCTCCTCTCACCGCTGGAGTACCGGCGAACCAGCCCTCCTCGGCCCTTTTGTCTTTCCGGGATCTCCCTGAAGTGCTGTGGGCTTGACTACTCTCCTAGGAGCAGCACGGTGAGCAGAGCACTCGGAGCAACCGGGTTCAGCAGGGACAACCGGAGCACCTTTGCAGCAGGCACAGCCAATTCCGAGGGTCAGCAGAGGCCGGCGTCTCGGATATTCAGTCGGATTAGTTTGGTCCTCAGCAGAGCTCAGTCTCGAGTAAGGTCACGCGGTGTCTCTGGAGTACCTTTGCATGTGTACAACCTGTCTTGTCGGATTATCCCACTTCACCCTGTTTGTTGCAGTATCACATGGTGGTGGTGTTGACCGTGAACACCCGCACAAGCCTTCCCTTTATTAAAGAAAGGAAGGCCTTCAATGTAGGTTGGATCACCCAAGCTCCAAACAATTGATGTGGAGCCCAGAGACCCAGCAGCTGCAGAGTCAATCTCTCCGAAACCCAGGATAGAGGCTGAAACATTGGTATTATAGCCTGAATACCCTGGACTTGCCATTGTCAAGGACAGGCCTGAAACCACACTGTGTCTAGAACAGCCCTGATGATAGGGAGCATCTGGGAGGGAGTCAGGTGGGACTTCGGCACGGTGATAGTGAACCCCAGCAAATGCAAGAGGGTCACCGTAGTCTGGAGGTGGAAGATGAAAGCCTGGGGCGAGCTCGCCTTCAACAGTCAATTGTTGAGGTAAGGAAAGAATGGAACCCCTTACCTCTGCACATGTGCTTCAACCATGGAAATCACCTTGGTGACCACCCGAGGCGGGCTGGTGAGACCAAATGGGAGCACACTGGTCTGAAAATGCTCTTGGCCAACTGTGAATTACAGATAGTGTCTGTGGGAAGGCAGGACAGGAATGTGATAGTATGCGTCCTGCAAGTCCACCGCAACCATCCAGTATCCCGGGTAATGGGCAGACAGAATTTGAGCGTGAATGAGCATCCTGAACTTCAAGAAGAAGTTGAGAGAGCACAGAAGTAATTTAAGAACACTGTGGTCTCAGTACGAAGCTAAGATAGGAAGATCACAAACACGTAATGAGAGTCATGAATAATGATGTTTGCGTATATTATAAAGTGTAAATATTTGATACTATTATGGATTGATAAGAACATGATACGATTAGAAGAGAGAATTATTCTCTCCTGTATGATGCGGGGATTATGCATACATATTATGCATGTGTCACAGACTTGATCAATGGTGTGTGCACGAGGTTGTTGGTATTGCGGGCTCTTTATCATTGATTGAATAGCACTTGAGAATGTGATTGTAAAGGCGCATTTTGTATTGTTTCCAGCCCTGAGGAAGCCGGTTGGTTGTCTTAACCACGGTGAACGCGTTGGCAAAAGGGAATGGAGTTGGAGAAATAAAACAAAAAAATGACCTTCAAGAGCCTAATGGATAATTGTTGTGTTCTTGTGCTAAATAATGTTATGATTGGATTGTGATAATTGGTGTGCTCCAAACAATGCCATTCTACTGATTCCCCCACCCTCTCTATGGCTCCCTTGGCCAAAAGAGCCACACTTCCCGATGAAGCAAAGAGAGACGATCCTACCTCAGCTTTTTGTAATTGAGTGGCACGAGTGGGTTGGGTGGTGGTATCCAGAAAAGGGAGCGATTAACCCTTTTAGACAGTTTGCAAAACCCATTGCTCGGATGTTACTAACAGCCAGTGATGCAGGTGATGATGTATCCTGCCTCTGCCTGGATGGTCATGGTGATGAAAGGGCAGGCTAAAGGGATTTGGAGGCTGCGGCTTTGGGTTGGGGGACTGACTCGAGCTCTGGCTGGAAGTGTAGTGTAGTTCCTATATTCCCAATAGGCTCTGCACATTGGAATAGTATATCCTATAGATTTGACGTAGGACTGAAGTCGACTAGGTCTCTACTAAATATACTAGACTTAATTGTGAGTGCCAGCTAGCTCAGAGATCACTAGAAACTTTCTCGAGTACACAAGAAAGGATTAGTTTCTGATAACCGCATAAACATGACAACTTTGTTTCCCAAGAATAAGAAATCTATCTCTAGAGTCGCGGAAACAATACATAGTTATTTCAATCAGTCAATCGTGCATGCTTCGTTTCACCAGAGGTGCAGAGAAATAGAGAGTCGGGCGTTTTCAATGAAAGGGTATTTATTGAACAGTCTTCTTTCTCATGCAGAGGAAATGAACTGCTACAATCGTAATACTGGTTGCAAAGTATAATGCGTACAGTACGAAGAGTATTATAAAATAATATTGTAAAAGCATGATATGGTTTCTAAGTAAGCATGGGCAAATTTTGCGAATTTGCGATCCGCGAATTTGCGGATTTGCGAATTCGCGATCCGCAAAATTCACGAAATTGTGCGAATTTGCGGATTTTTGTTTTTTAGCGTGTTCGCGGGGTTTTTTGCGTGTTCGCGGGGTTTTCTACGTGTTCGCTGGGCTTTTTGCGTCTTCGCGAGCCGCTTGCATAGCGAAGTTACCCATGCAGTCGTTTATGGGAGAGGGAGAGAGAGATAGATAGATAGATAGATAGATAGATAGATAGATAGATAGATAGATAGATAGATAGATAGATAGATAGATAGATAGAGAGGGAAAGACAGAGGGAGAAAGAGAACGAGAGAAAGAAAGAGAGGCCAGATCTCTGAAGGGCCAGACTCCTGAGGTGCCCCTACAGAACATACAGCTTTTTATTTTTAGCAAAATGCATATGAAAATTGTGCTGTAAAGGTCTCTTTTAGTTTAACCCCTCCTGACAACTCAAAATTAGTGTATTTGCCATCCTCTCCCTTCTTCCTGTTTTTTATATCTGTAAGTGCTTCCTTATGAGGTTTAATTCCTTGGACAGGTGCCTCGTTGCCTACTTGTAACTATTCTCTGACCCTGCTTCAGGGGTCAGAGCAGGGTCAGAGAATAGTTGCAAGTAGGCAACGAGGCGCCAGGAAGCAATTAGCAGCAGGTGTCCAAGTTCAAGGTAATTTGTTTGTAACCCTTTTGTAAAAGGTTACAAAGAAATTAGGTTCAACTTTTGCACCTGCTGCTGTAACCCTTGCTTGGCTGAAAATTCGTCCCCGCTGATTCGCGGATTTTACCGCGATGTCGCGAGATTCGCGGATCGCGAAATTGCGGAAAATCTGCAGATTCGCCCGCGAAACGGATTATACGCCCACCCTTATTTCTAAGCCATAAATACATAGAATACATATATTTATAAATAAAGACTAAAAGTACTCAACTGGTGCTTCTAAAATACGCCTACCCCGGTGTACTTAACCTACGTCTAGTACAAGGGAAGAAGTAAGTGAGGTGTAGCTTAGTTTAAGTATTCTTTTGCCAAGAATCTAATCCAAGAATTCTCTAAGGGTCCAATCAGCTCTGTACCTTGGTTTTAGAATGAAGGAAGTCTTGTATCTCTCTCGAAGGACTCGATTTTGCAACAACCCGCAAGGGTAGGTGAAAAAACACTGGAGCTGTTTTTCTCGGCAAGAGAAAAGACAGCATCTCTCAGTGCGTCTGCTGGAGGGTCGGCTTCCTTCGGCACTTGCTGTAGCAGGGCGTCGGGCAAGTAGTTAGTCGAACTGCTCCAAACCACTGTGTGTCTATTTGGGCAAGTGTGGGCATATTTATACCTTGAAGGTGCTGAGTTTGACGTAAAGTTGGACATAATACCGTCATCAAAGACTTAGTTCTTTGAAAACTCCATGAGTTCTTGGATAAATCAATATTCATGCAGGGGGAAGTCCCTGACTGCTGAAGGCGGGTTTTTCCAAGAAATCGTTGTAGATTTTCTGAACTAGTGGAAGTAGCCAAGCCGTATTAGGACTACTTAAGCTATGTCTTAATATGGTTATGATTTCTATACCTATATAAGCATAGGGTATTTTATACCTATATAAGGGCATGAAAGAGGAAAATTAGACTAGGGTCCTAAAACACTATACAACACCCACTCCACGTATTATATCTAATATTACTAAATCCGTAAGCATTTAAAACATAACATAAGCATGTGTTCACAATCTGATAAGGTTGCACACGAAAAATGAGCATTTGTATAGTACGCATTTAAAAGCAATAGGCGTCTTTCAAAACATGAAGTATGATATTGGCAAAGCTAACTGATGAATCATGTAATGATATTTATGAAATGGCTCTAAGTTTACAGAAGAAAAAGTTGAGACCATTCCATGGTAGAATATATATATATAAATGTTATTTGTATTTTCAGAGGACAAGGTCAAATACTGTCTCTAGGAAGTGTTGAATTTCTTGTTCTCTAAGAATAGTTCTACTTTAAGCAGATTACTTTGTGGCAAAAAAAGTAAATCTTTCAAGTTCTTTGGAAAAAAGTCAAAATTAGCCGTAGAAAAATAGAGTTCCAAAGCTTTGGAATGATTGTTATTAAAAATGAAGGCCAAATTCAGAGTTCATGGAACGCTGTGTGCGGATTTCAAAAGTTATTCTCGGTGTCAGGAGAAAACATCAAATCGTCTAAGCTGGCAAAGAAATCATCTACCACAGTAGGTGAAAGTGGAACTACTTCATCAAGCAGATCAATTGTGCACAGATGAGAAGCATCGCCGTCAGCGTCAGTTGCCGCGTTAGCAATGTTCATAACAGATGGTACCTGTGTGCCTGTTGTTCCTCGTATCTCACTTCCAGTTGGATTTGCTGGTGAGACCTCAATGAACGCCGTCATCAGAATTGGTAGCCGTTGGGGGCAACACAACACGTGAGCCATTACCGGACTCAGTAATGCGTCTGCATCCGTTGGCGCAACCAATGGTAGTGTTAGACAAACATCTAACACGCATTCTTCTCCGCAAAGCAGGCATCGTAGAACAGGTAATTGCAATCTTGGAAGATTGGTCTGAACGAAAGAAACAAAGTGGTATTCAGATCTCTTAAACGAGCCAAGCCAAGAATCTGTGTAATCCTGTCACGATACCGCATGGCTAGGAGAGCTTGTTCCATGGTAGTCTGGGTATCATTGGTGACTGGACTTGCCATATCGGAGCAGAATAAACAAAAATAGAATTCCTGCTACGAGTCCCAAAATGAGAGGCAGGCCGCCGAACACAGAGTGCACGAAATTTGGAAAAATGCGGAGGACTGCTTCAAAGGGTGCTAAAAGTCCCGAAAAAATCGTCTTAAATACATGTGCAATACCGCTGGTATCAGACATGTTTAAGATTTGACCTAACATTTCTACGAAATGTACTGGGCAGTTTGTTGATAATAATGCATGTATCTCCGCAGAAGTCCTTGCAACTAGCAGATGATATGTTTCTCTAGACGAGGTCAGTGGCACAGTTTTTTGCAAAAGAATGGCTTTCATTCTGCTTAAAGTATCAATTCGTATAGAAGAGATATTCAGTGAAGGCCATAACGCCGACTCCCTGTCTGTCTTGCTTTTTGGATACAATACTTGCATACAACAAGTGACCCTGGCTGACACACTAACTAGATACTCTTTTCCTGGCAACATGCCACAACAGCTGTGATCATTGAGCATAACGTAGCTGCCATTCGAAAGCTGCCTGAAAATTGGTTCTATCACTGCTGCTGGAGAACCGTGCAGATGTCCAAGAGAGCTTATTTGAAGAACCTTTTCAGGCTCCGTGTAAATTAATACCTTTGCATAAAAGTGTTCTGCTTAGTGAGTTCTTACAATTTTTTCCACTAAGAAATACTTTACCCCACTCCAACATTTGTGTGTGTATGGTAAAATCCAGGTTGACTTAATGTATCCTTTACCCAACCTTTCATACAGGCTTGCTGGTATATGCTGTAGACAATACTGAAATTGGAAAATCGTCACTGGTATTGTGATGGTGCCATGTATTATCCATTCTATGACTGTTTCTCAGAAACAGTTAATGGTAATCTTTCCAGTTTTTCAATGCTCAGCACCGTATAGTCTGCTCCTCTTTGTGCCAAAGAGATTTGTTTATCTGTAAGGTTAAAGACAGTAAACAATGACGTGGTATTGATTAGACGCCATGGCACGTAGCCTGAACTGAGATTTTGTAATGTCCAGCCTAGCAGCATTATAGGCCATGTTGTAACATTAGCAAGTCCTGCTCTATTATGTTAATAGCAGATGATACAATGCTGTCCAAAGAATAAATTCTGGAGGACAGAGTTGTTAACCCATTGTCCACTACAGAGAGAGCTTTCTCTAAATTCATACAATCAATTTCTCGTATTCTTTCTGCAGTTTCCATTTGTGTGACTTTCCATGCTTCATTGTAAGCTGAATATATACCGCCGTATATGAAACTTTTTTGACGTGGTTTAGGAGGTCCAAGTAAGAAGTCTTGTAAGTCAACGCCTTCTTTAAGTAAAGTTAAGTGTAGTTTAATTTCTGGAAGTGTGGATTTCTGTAGCCACTCAAGGCATAGTTTTCCTACACTGTATGTGGTGACTATCCCTGGATGTTGTCTCTGGGAATATCTCGGATCTGGCCTGTTCATTTGAACCCTTGAGTTATGTTCAGGAATCTATCTTGACAGTTATTCGTGTTTGTGGGCCAGATTAACAATTTTTTCCAATCTGGATTAGTTCTGTTCTGTTGTAAAATCTGTTTTACGTCTACCTCTTCATCTGCAGTACCATTACTGGACAGTTTGTTCAAATCTTTTATCTTAGCTAAGCCAAGACAAGATGTTTGTTGTACAGTGTCATTTAAAAACATTATTTGTTCTGGGATAATGCAGGCTCTGAATAAGGCTTCTAAACCTTGTACCTGCCAGTCTTTTGTGCCCCAAACAGTTTTTGTCTTAATGTTGTCTTTCCAAAAGTTAAAACCTAAAGTAGACAGCTGAGCATAAAAGTTCGCAGAATAAATTTATTTAGTATTGGTCAGCATGTTTTTCATTCCTGTCTTATTCATATTTTTTAAATAAAACGTTTCTGGATTTGTGACATTATAACCTGAGAAGTATGGAAACTTTTAATAAAATGTTTTTGAGCTGCCCTTTGGCGGCGTTGGACAATGTTCCCATTGATTATGAGTAAAAACATTTCTAGGCTTTGCAGATTTGTGCAAGTAATGGTGACCATAATGATTAAAACAATACATTTGTTCATAATCTGATGAACCTTCTAAGTATTCATGTTTAGTGAATTTAGCTGACATTTGTAAATCTGTCCTCATATTATTAACAGTTTCAAAGTCCCAATCATCAGAAAATGTGCTGGGTGAAACAAAGTCACTCAAAGAAACCTTAAACTGGTGTGGAATCTTCAACAGCTCCACCGGGACATAAATGTCATAATCAGTTGTGTCCCATGCTATACCACCAGGTATAGGAACGGCTGTGATGGTCACTGAGGACAGGTCTCTTCGTTCACAATGAGATGATTTGTGAGGTTTCAGGAGCAAGTTGGTGTTCTTACTTGCTGTGTCCATTGTACTGTATCTTTCCCAAACTTAAAACAAGAATGAGCCAGAGCAGGAGAAAAAGTACACAATCCAAACTTCAACCCATGGTGAAACCAGATATGTTTTTTCAAGTTCACGAAAGAGTTCTGTCATTTTTGCTTTGAAAGTTTTATTTGCTGGCGTAGTTTCAGGTTCACTGGGATCCTCAGAAAATGTATCAAAGTTGATGAAATAGCCAGAAGCAGTTCTGTCAGTTGTTGGGATTGCATCCGGGTTTTTCGGAATCGCTGGAGCTGTTTCTTCCTTTGTCATATTAGTATAGTCAGAGGCTATATCATTGTAGACTGGTGTTTCTTGACGAACTGTTATTTGGGTTTCAAGAGGCACAAGTTCCATGGCTTTGTTGCATAGTCCTTCTTTTCTTACTGTAGGTTTATCAAAGGTGATTAGTCTTTCAGTTTGAACCTCTTGGATAGTAGCCAGATTTGGTCATCTGCTACTTCTCGGGAGTCCACTGGGCCTACTACTTATTATCGGCCACATGATGTGGTTTGACCAGGTCGGTGGACACAATTCTGTTCTCCCTTTTTCCAGCAAGCGGCGGTAGTAACACTGATCTTGTTCCAAGGATTGTTAGGACAGGTACTCCTTTTCTGTAAGAAGGCCCAAATTCCTTCTTTACAGCGATCTTTTCCCTGACTAGATCCCCAATCTTTGGAATCCAGACAGGCCTTGCTGGGACAGGTGGCTTTTCTTCAGTGGTCGTTGGCTTTTGTGTTGTGTTACTCAGACTTCTTCTTATTTTATTTAAGTCCTGTAAAACAGCCAAACTGTCTTTGATATCAAAGGGTTTCTGTTCCATCACTGAAGTTTGACAATCAAGATCCTGGATGAGTATTCTAGTACCAAATAGTAATTCATATGGAGTGATTCCCCTCAGAGAATTTCTTGGCCAGATTACTAAGACTACGTTGGACACTTATTAGATGTTTGACCCACCCGTCACCCGAACCTAATACCCTAGCTGTTATAGATTGCTTTATGTCATGTTTTCTTCTTTCCACTACCGCATTTCCCTCAGGATGGAATGGACTTGAGTACCGCAATGCAACGCCCAAGCTAGCCATGGCCTCTTTGTAAGCTCGAGAGCTAAACGCAGGACCCTGGTCAGAATGTAGCGTGCCAATTATGTATGTGCTGATAAAGACTCGCACATCTTTTATAACAGTTCTGGCGTCAGCCGAGTGCTGGGGCCATATCCAAATGAATCTTGTGCAGGAATCCACTGTGACCATGATATACATATAGTTGCCATCCCTCTGTAAGGGACTACAGTGGTCCAGGTAAACACATGCTAATGGTTTATCTGAAATTAGAAGGGGCGTCTGCGCAGGTCGCTTCACTGTGGAAACTTTCATTTTTTGGCAGATTTCACATTCTAGAACAAAATTTCTATCTTGTTTCCTCATGCGCGCCCACCAATATCTCTGTTTTAATAACGATACTGTGGCTGACACTAGTGCGTGTGCAGAGGAGAGTCCTTCATGTGCTGCTAAGATTAGTCCTAACTTATGTTCCATGCTTAGGATTGCCTTATGCCCCACTCCAGGGATTCGAGCAAAAGGAACATTATTTGCATCAGTTATATATGAGTACTTTACTGGAAAGCCTTTTGGGAGTGTCTTACCACTGTCTTTTACTGAAGCGGTGACAGCTTGCATTATTTCGCTGTCTATTTTTGTTTTTGAACAAGTGATTGCAGCTACGGAAACTGTTTGCACAGCTACCTTTGTGGCTTCATCAGCCAATGAATTCCCTTCAACGTGAACGCCATCACGCTGATGACTCAGTGTATGAATCACGTGAGTCTTTTGTAGTTCTTTTTGCAAAAGGACTACTTGTTCCCAAATCACTTTATGCCTAATTTGGACACCTTTAGCGTCTTTGAAACCGCTTTGAACCCAGTTCTGCAGATATTCATTGTAAGACTGGATGCAGTAATACGAATCGCACACTATAAGTGTGGGTAATTCGCGATCGGTATTCTCAAGCGCCATCTTGAAAGCCTGTAGTTCAGCTCGCTTAGCTGTACAGTCTCCGAGTGATTGAGTTTTAGTGACCATAGGTCGAAATTTACCTTAGCGCCAGCGACCTTTAACAATCGCGCACGCAGCACTATAGGCTTGTTTACCCCAAATTGCGGGCTGTGCTGATCCGTGTGTATAGATTATACAGCCGTAATGTTCTAGAGACAGAATTTCGGTCAGCAGAAGACATTCTAACTCGTATTGTAGAAATTCTTGTGTTTTCAAATAGGGGTCAAAAACGTATTCAACGTCTGTTGCAGCAAGAGAATTAACCCATTGTATCCATCTTGGATGTAGAGCTTTTGCATTTGGAATGCTTGCCTTTGTTACTGCCTCTAAGGCAGATACAGGTGTAATGATTTTAATGAGCTTACCCTGTGCGAGGGCTCTCTCCTTTGCTACAGCAGTCTGAACCGCTGTCAGAATTTTTTCTGTTGAAGTGAATTTCAATTCGGCTTGTGTGTACAAGTGTGATGTGTAAGCTATTGGTACCTTTTCACCTTCGTTAAAGGTTAGCTATGTGAATACGCATCTCCCTTGGATGATTTGGATCACAAGATTGCGCACGTTGTCGCGTGTTTGTAACTGTGTTTTTGCTAACATGTCCATTTGAACTGAACCCAAAATTTCTGTGTGTTTTTGAGTCCAATTAGTTGATTTGAAATCAGGTTTTATTAGTTCGTAGAGATGTTTAACCCTTTCTGCGTAATTTAGAACATAAGTTCTTCCAAAATTCAGGAAACCTAGAATTGACTGTAAGTTTTTCAGAGTTTTAGGAGGTTGAAGCAGCGCACATTTCTCTAGAAAGTTGGCTGCCAGGCTTTTGCCTTCACTTGATAACTTGTATCCTAAGAATAGGACGTTGAGGTGGGCAAAAATTGAATTTGTACCCTTCTGAAGCGAACCCGAGTATTATGGTGTTCACTCTTTTCAAGTGTACGTCCAAATCATCGTCTGTAAGATAGATGTCATCAACATATGATAATGCCTCATCATCATACGTTTGTAGTAACTCTGTTACTCTGGCTGAAAATAAACCTGGACTATTCTTGAATCCCTGGGGGAGACGGCAAAATGGTCGCTGTATCCCCATGATGGAGAAAGCGTTCAAATACCTACTTTCTGGTGCAATGGTTTGACAGAAGAAACCATTTAAAATATCTAATGTCGTTTTATATTTTTTGTGAACAATGTTAATCATCAGTGCTGCACTGTGTGCATTTTGTACTGCAAAAGTTTTGCAACAAGAGTTTAAATGTCTGTAGTCCAAAACTAGGCGATATGAATTGCCTGGTTTGGAGTCAGGAAACAAAGGATTGTTCATGGATGAGGTGCATGTTTCAATCACCCCTTGGTATTCAAGTTGATTTAAAATCTCCCTGACTTGTTTTTTAGCTTCCTGTTTTACAGGATTTTGCCTTTGCATTGTTGGTTGAATTTTCAACTGGATTTTATGGTGAGGGGAATCCTCATCATATCCTACATGATTTTTGTATAATGCTGGAGCCTGGGCAACTGCCCATTTCCTGGCATAGGTGCATTTTTTATGAATTAGAATCAGATTTGAGAAGGCTGGCTTAATTACCTCTTCGCCATGTGGGCACTCCCTGACAAATTCAGGTGGCCAGTCTTGTTCAGCTAGAAGAATGTCATAACCCTTAGATCGCTTCTCCCAAAAGAGTGCTTTTATTTTCCTAGTTATGTGCCCCTCATTCCGGAGTGTTACTTCATATAACGTATGGGGTACACTAACCCTGGTGTTGGCAGTTTCAACTTGAATGCATTCATTCAAGTCCACTGTCTCCAGATGATCCTTCAGGATCTTGCGAGCTATGGTGACCTCTGCTGCGCAGTCTAGCATTGTCTGGACCCACTCCCCGTTCTTGAGTTGTATCTTCAGAGGGCTCCTGTTGAGGAGACCTTCCTCTGGACTGGGAACGCTTCTCTTTAGGAAGTGTCTGTTTGGTGTTTTCCCACTTCTTTTTAGGAGTAGTGAGATTATTTTTAATAAAAACTTTTTCAGGATTTTCAGTTAGTTGGGGTTTTACTGGTTTCCCACCCAAACTATCTCTACCTAGTTCTTCATACGATTTTTCAATAATTCTGGCAAGCTCATACGGTTGCTCAGTAATATCTGTTTCTTTTAGTTTTTGGCGGATCACCACGGATGCTGCTTCACCTTTAATGTTGGCTAATAGTATAGCTGAGACCTGTTTGAAATCTTTCAGTAATTTCATACCAAGATTCAAGGCCGTTTCTGGACCGTATTCATTTTGAATCTGTCTTAGAACGTATGGTATTACCGCCATAGACGGAACACCATGTGTTTTTGTATAGATTGAAGCAAAGACTGTTCCCCAAGTGTCACAGTCTCTACGGGTGGTGCAATCCCCATTGGTAAACAGATTGTCAGAATCCTGTGTTTCTCATGAGGTGTACTATCAGGGAATACTGCCTCTATTTGAGTCATTTTTTGGGCTAACCAGAATGGAATTTGTTCCCGTTTTGCGGGCAATTTACTGATTACTGACTGTATAGTCTGTGGTGTAATTTTGTTTGTGTTCCCCTGGTGAGGGGTGTGCTGTGGAATTGTTATAGCAGGTTGGACTGTTAAAGTCCGCATGACATATTGAACCAATTGTCTGTGTATTTTTATTAGCTGTTTTAGATGAGCTAATAGTTCTGGACCTGCCATCCTTTCAATGTCAGGATGTGGTGTATAGCCGGCTAGTATCGGCCATGTTCCTCCTGGTCTACCTAGTGGACCGAGCCTGGTAATGTGATTTTGATGTTGTAGGGCGCTATTAAACCAGAGCTGATGCTCTTGGTAAGTAAGTGGAATTTCAACGTCCTCGAAAGGAACGTATTCCGCTGGAGGTTCCTCTACTTTGTAGTAATGGAACTCGTGTGTTACTGCATTTGCTGCAGGAAATAGGTTACATGAATAGAATACCTCTGTCTGTCCATATTCATGTGCCTCTAGAACAAATATTATCTTACCACCTCTCAATGATACTCCATTTTCTATAAGTTTTATAGTGATTGTTTTCCTTACATTTGCCGGGATGAGTATAGCATCCGCGTCATTTATTTGGAGACTTGTGTCATCTAAGACTGCCTGAGCTGCTGCTGCAGCTCTCTCCCTTTCGTCGTCACTCTCGGTCATTTTGTTGACCGAAAGTTTGCAGATCAAGTTTCAAGGAAACAAAGATTAGGTGCACAATATTTTGGAACACTGTATCCTTCAACGTTGAACAAACCAAAAATTAATACATAGGATTTTTTTTCCGTCCTACTCAGTTATGGCGGATATTTTATCCTTTAACCCACTCCTGACGTCTATTGGAGTATTTTACAGGAAAAAGGGGTCTGTGTGAAAAGCACGACTGAGTTACTCTAGTATCTAGCATTAAATTATCGCCTTACCAAACGTTGGGCGCCATGTAGTGTAGTTCCTATATTCCCAATAGGCTCTGCGCATTGGAATAGTATATCCTATAGATTTGACGTAGGACTGAAATCGACTAGGTCTCTACTGAATATACTAGACTTAATTGTGAGTGCCAACTAGCTCAGAGATCACTAGAAACTTTCTCGAGTACACAAGAAGGGATTAGTATCTGATAACCGCAAAAACATGACAACTTTGTTTCCCAAGAATAAGAAATCTATCTCTAGAGTCGCGGAAACAATAGATAGTTATTCCACTCAGTCAATCGTGCAGGCTTCGTTTCACCAGAGGTGCAAAGAAATAGAGGGACGGTCATTTTCAATAAAAGGGTATTTATTGAACAGTCTTCTTTCTCCTGCAGAGGAAATGAACTGCTACAATCGTAATAATGGTTGCAAAGTATAATGCGTACAGTACGAAGAGTATTATAAAATAATATTGTAAAAGCATGATAGGGTTTCTAAGCCATAAAATACATAGAATACATACATTAATAAATAAAGACTAAAAGTTCTCAACTGGTGCTTCTAAAATACGCCTACCCCGGTGTACCTAACCTAGGTCTAGTACAAGGGAAGAAGTAAGTGAGGTGTAGCTTAGTTTAAGTATTCTTTTGCCAAGAATCTAATCCAAGAATTCTCTAAGGGTCTAATCAGCTCCGTACCTTGGTTTCAGAATGAAGGAGGTCTTGTATCTCTCTCTCAGGGCTCGATTTCCCAACAACCCGCAAGGGTAGGTTGGAAACCCTGGAGCTGGATTTCTCGGCAAGAGAAAAGACAGCGTCTCTCTCAGTGCGTCTGCTGGAGGGTCGGCTTCCTCCGGCACTTGCTGTAGCAGGGCGTCGGGCAAGTAGATAGTCGAACTGCTCCAAACCACTGTGTGTCTGTTTGGGCAAGTGTGGGCATATTTATACCTTGAAGGTGCCGAGTTTGACGTAAGGTTTGACCTAATAACGTCATCAAAGACTTAGTTCTATGAAAACTCCATGAGTTCTTGGATAAATCAATATTCATGCAGGGGGAAGTCCCTGACTGCTGAAGGCGGGTTTTTCCAAGAAATCGTTGTAGATTTTTGGAACTAGTGGAATTAGCCAAGCCGTATAAGGACTACTTAAGCTATGTCTTTATATGGTTATGATTTCTATGCCTATATAAGGATAGGGTATTTGATACTTATATAAGGGCATGAAACAGGAAAAATACACTAGTGTCCTAAAAAACTATAAAACAGAAGCCCCATATGGTCTTTAGAGACCCCGTGTTCAGCCACGTGAAACCTGTTGGCCAGGCTGGTAAAGACGCAGTTGGAAGCTCCTACAGTGGCCACGGAATCCAGACTGAGATTGACAATGGGCTATAGAAATGTCCAAGCACCTGGCCTTAGCCCTACCACCCTTGAACGCTCCAGCGCTGAGTCTGCCTTATGTCCGAAGAAATTAGTGCCATCAAAGGGCATGTCCAAGAGAGAAGCCTGGACATCCCCCGAAAAGCCAGGCATGGCCTCTCAATGCAAACCGACAAAGAAATCTCTACCTAGCGAGTCTATCATGTCCAGTCCAAATGTGATCTTTGCTGCCTCTTTGCTAACTGCATTCACCTGTGACAGTTTGGCTCGTGCCTTCTCTGAGACCAATGGTAACACATTCACAACTGAATCCCAGATCGTGTGGGTATATTGGCACAAAAGGTATGCAGTATTCACAGACTGCAATGATAGTCTGGCGGAAGAGAAAACATCTTCCCAAAGGTGTCCAGCCTCTCAGATCCCATGTTTGGAGTGGAAGGGAATGAGCCAGGGTTGACTTGGGACATGGAGGCCTGAACTACCAGGCTTTCTGGGGTAGAATGCTGGGTGAGGAAATTGGGATCCTCTGGAGTGAGGCAAGGGCCCTGAGCATTTGTCCTATTCACAGGAGCCCCTGTGCAGGGCTTGGCTCAGGCCCCAAGAAGGCCATCTGTAAGTGGTTCATTAAAAGGGTGTAAAGGTTTGAATGGAGTAACTCCCGGCTAAAGCACTTCTGTCAAGACATTCTGTGTGACTGCCACTCAGGCAGGGTAGTGTAAGGTCCAGGACCTCAGCTGCACTCCTCACCAGCATAGCAAGTGAGGCACCCGCCTCTATAACCACGGTAGGGGAGAGACCAAGTCAGTGTCTGGGGAGGTGTCCAAACCACTGGCATTTGCCAGTTCCTCATACCAGCCATTCTCAGCATCTTTTAGCGGGAACTGGTAACCATAAGGTTCCTCAAAACTCTCCCATTCGCCCTCAAACCCAGGACTATCAAAAGAATTAGACACTGGCTCCGACATGAGGGTATGCCACTGTCTGTGCCAGAACCTGCGTAGAACTATCCCTGCCTGGCTCCGTGTCAGAGTTGGGAATGACGATGGGAACTGCACCGCCGTGGGATGTCTGCGGCACCAGAGGCATTGGCATTAGAGCAACCGCAGGGGAAGGTCAAGGTGACAGACCAGCGCCTCTACAGATCCATCAACGGATTAAAGAGATCTGACTGGCGCTGGAGGTAGACCCCCGGCAGAAACCCAGTAGGGGCTCCTCCCAAACCTATCGGGCCCAAAGTCATTCCAGAGGGACAGGCTGCCCAAATATGAGGTGCATGGCTCTTGACTGGGCCTGGATCACTCTGGCTTCTCGAAACTCTGGGAGGTGCAAAGACAGCGCAGACTCCAACACAGAGCTATACCTTGAATGCCGACGCTCCCTTATTTCATCAGATTACTTCGACGGAAGTGGCAAAGTCGAAGATTTCTTCAACTTCTTGCTCTTTATACACCTGTGGGACTTATCTGTTCCTGACATCGTCGACTGTGACATCCAGCGCCTGGAGTGGCTCCGCGAACGATCTGGGGACATTCCACTCAAGCGAGATTTTGGGCTTTCCGGCGAGGAGCTTGACGGACCGCTCTGGCAAGGTCTTAGAGTGCATTGCGCTGCAGTTGACCCAGGTCTTTGCATCATAGTCGCGCTTTTAATACCAGATTCCCATCAAATGTGGGTCTGTCACTGGCATCTGGCAGTAACAGGTGCCAAACGGTTTGAAACTTGCCTTCCTGGCAGACATCCTAACACACCAAGAGACAAAGTCTCAAAAAAAGCTTGACAAAAAGTTTAAAAAAGGGTCTGTCGAAGCACTTTCTGGATATTTCTCGATGTGGGGTTTTTAGTAAGACAGGAAGCTTGGCGCTCTGGCTGATATGTGTTGTGTATGTGATGCTGAGAGTGAACACGGTGCTGCCACGTCGGGGGAAAAACCCTGTAACCCCTGTGAATGTGTGAGTCGTGAAACCCACACCAGTAATGAGAAACAAAGTCCTGGGCACACGTTATGAGGACATCACACTGGTAGGAATGTCTAGTATTGTACAAATATGGAAATCGGTTGAACCAGTGTCTTACTGTCCTTCTACCCCTAACTTCAACTTGGCCGGCGTATCCTCCCCAGCCCACCCTAGACACTGGACATCCTTCACACCATCCCTCCATGCTTTTTGTTCTCGCTCCACTGCACACCCGCATTGATCCATCCTTCACCCTTTTGAGGAGCAGTTACTTCTCCAAAGGAGTTACACACCCCCTCCCATGGGTGCACACCTTCCTCTCGCAGCGCGACATCTTGAGAGATCGCTCAAGGCACCACTCAATTCATTGCCTCGCAAACCAGAGGCTCCCTTACTGCAAGAATTCCCTTATGGACCGCATTTTCCACTAAGATACGTAGGCCATTCCTGATCTCCAATCAGCCTCGTGACCGCATCGGTCTTTAGACATTGCCACACAGCCCTGAAAAGTCACGGGAAAACTCCCACATGTGACGAAACACGTGTCGGCTGGTTGTTTCATTGTTGTTGCTCTAATAAATACAATTGAACAAACACTCTGGTGTCGTCCAATAGAATTGGTACAATAAGAGACATTCCTACCAGTGTGATATCCTCATAACGTACGCCCAAGACTTTGTTTCTCTTCCGGGATATGCCCTGACTGGTAGAGAAAGAAAAGAACTGACAATAGCGCTAGGGTGGCGCCTTTATAGGCACAGGGCATGTCACTTTGGCGCCTACGACACTAAGTGGAGCCAAATATTGCCTCCTACCGGCATACAGGGGTACTGCTCAACAAAAGTTTCCAGATCAGTGGGGTAAATCCTAAGATAAGGAATTCTAAGATAGGGACTCTCCGACTAGAAGTGTCTATCAAATAAAGTGTCTATCAAATAAATGCTTTACACATGCTTTCTCTTATGTTAAGCAAACACAAGGAGATGATGGACGGAGCACTGAAACTTTTCAGACTCTCACCCCCAGTCACAGATCTGGGTTGAATCCATCATCATTCTTTAGCTCACTTTGCCACCTCAGTTCACACCCAGCTATATGCAAATCAGTCTTAATTCCCATGAGGCACAGAGTCAAGACTGTAGCCGTGTCTGAAATGAGGTAGCGAAGTGAGCTAAAGAACGATGATAGATTCAACCCAGATCGTGACTGCGGGTGAGTGTCGGAAAAGTTTCAGTGCTCCGTCCATTATCTCCTTGAGTTTGCTTTGTTCGCCCTAAGTTGTCAGGGTATGCCCAGACGTGGGTCCCTTGCTCACTTTGCCTCTGGATTCAAGCTAGCTTGCTTGATGAGGGCTGTTAGCCCGAAACTGGTCCCAGGATGCTTGTTTCCAGTTCAGAGAAGACATGGCTTGGCAGTTCGGGCTGGACTTTTTCCCATGAGGGACAGGGTGAATACTGATTTGCATATAGCTGTGTCTGAACTGGGGTGGGGAAGTGAGCTAAAGAACGATGATGGATTCAGACCAGATCTGTGACTGGGGGTGAGTGTTTGAAAAGTATCAGCGCTCCGTCCATGATCTCCTTGTGTTTGCTTTCTCCTATGTTAAAAAACAAAAAAACATTGAGGGGTTTTGGCTCTAGAGCAGCAAGGCCAAGCCCACTTAAATTAAATACCAACAGAGTGCCAATGCTAATGCTCAACTCCTGCCCTATTAACATCGAAATGAAACAATGCCACCGAAAACCTCTTTTTCCGTTAGATTTAATCAAGAATTTTGTAAAAATTCACATGTATAAATTACCAGTACCACAATATAAACAATTTAGAATTTTAGAAAACAACATCCAAGCTCCCTTTACCCAAATACAGGACATAAGTTCACCCATACAGACTTCTCTTATGCGCACTCTCAGCAAACCACCTTCTCTATCAAAATGAACATACCACTCATACCTTCAATACACTACCCTCACAAACCAGCACACACATACCCAACTTGAAAAGTTTGCAATTAAAAAAACTACAAAAAAAAGTTCAATATCCAACCGGGCCAACCATGGAACAGTTTATTCAGTGGCATTGTTTCATTTCGATGCACTGTTAGTAGGGTAGGAGTTGAGCATTAGCATTGGCACTCTGTTGTTATTTAATTCTCCTATGTTAAGTCTGACTGTTCTGTGCCAAACTACCAAGTGTTGATCTTCCTATGCTGCCAAGTGGAAGAGGTTCATACACCACTGTACCTTGAATGACTTAAACCCTCTTACACCAATGCTCCAGGACATCCTTTACTGCATCTTTCATTTGCAGAAATCAAGGCTATTCTACACCACAATATGGCTACACCTAGTTGCTGTTGCTGCATATATGCAGAACTGGGAACACTCTTCACGATTTCTGTCATTAAAGCTTTAATGAAAGGCCTTTAACGAGTCATCCCACCAAAGATGCCATCTACCCCAGTCAGGAACCTCAGTGTGGTCATGAGCTCTCCTTTTGAACCTCTACTCTGTTGGTATTTACAAATCCTCTCCTACAAGGTTGCCTTCCTAGTAGCCATTAGCATCAGTGAGTTCCAAGCTTTTACACTAACAGAGCCTTTCTTCTAGGTCCATAGTGACAGGGGTGTCCTTATAACTAATCCGAAATTCCGTTCCACAGGTGGACTCCATTTTTTACCTTAAATAGATAATAGAACTCCTGATCTTCTTCACCCCCACAACTCATCAGCGGAGAGAGCACTACACACACTTGACTTGTAGTGTGCTCTTATGTATTACATAAATAGGACAAAGTGCTTCTGTAAAACATACCAGCTTTTTGTGGCCTTTGCAGAGCTGTTTAAAGGTCGCTCTATATCAAATGCAGGTATAGCCGAGTGCACTGTCAAATCCATTCAAACCTGCTATCTTCAAGCCAAAGGAACCCTATCTGCCCCCAGACTTCACTCCACCTGCAAACAGGGTGCCACTGTTGCTTTTGTGGGGGACATACCTACAGCTGACATTTGTTACTCTTTTTTTTTTAATGTATTCTTTTTATTAGACATTATATAACCAGTTGCCATCTCAACAGACAATACAGTTTCATACATTCGGCGCAAGTGTGTGCAGCATGCCTCCTTGTTTTTGCCTTCAAACAGATATCAACTAAACAGTAACAAACATAACTTCTTAGTCTATACGGTCTTGAGCATTCACCATTATTACATTTCCACGATTACATTTTAGAGAGTTCTCCTTCAGTTGATTCCTTCCACTCAGCATTATACACAAGGCATGAAGATCTTTCAACCCTCGTATCTCCCACCTGTCATTTCACATCAGTTAGTGAGGCCGGAGCACACTCACTGTGCTTTTGAAGCAGTCGTCAGACTCATACTCATCCCATCAGGATGCTGTACTGCTTGCGTGTTATCCCCCAGCGACTTCTTGTCTTGTGTGGTCAACCCATCCATCATGTCAGGTATTCCTCTCAATAGTGTAGCCCAGGTATCCAAATCCTCATGTAATTTTTCATCCCAACGACTACTCTTCATTTGTACTTCTTCAGCAACCCCCCATTTCACCCCATCCCTACACCATAGAGTGGTAGAGGAAGCCCTGGTGCTCATCCATACAATAGCTATGCTTCTATTTGGTAGGACAAATGCAAGCTGGAAGAATTTCCACAGCATCTTCTCTTTCTTGGGTCTGGTTTCTTAATAAAACCCAATAAGTATACCCTGGGTGGCTCATCCAGCACTAGTGTTGCGATGTCTCTTAATTGAGATACCACTTGTTGCCAAGTCTCTTACTCCCTGGCACGCTCATCCCATGTGTATAAGGTTGGCTCACTCAGTTCCACATCGGGGGCTAGTCACCCCCTGCCCACATACATCTACGGAGTTTAATTGGTGTTGTATATTTACAGTGGAGGAAATTAAAATGAATTATTTTAAATCTGGCATTACATGAAACTGTCTTTACCAGCTCACTTGCCACCATCCATTCAGAGTTAGTGAGCGTGTCCGTCAGGTCCCATACCCACACCAGCCTTGCCACTGGACTGGTTCAATCCCAGTCCTGTCAATTTTAAGTGCTCTGTAAAGATGAGTCACTAGGTGTCTTGCCGGTCCCGTAGTCCGCATCAGCTGTAGGTTATTGGTCGGGGGGGACCTCAGTACAAATGTGCCATACCATATGTACCAGTTTAGTATACTGCAAGAGTTGTCCTCCTTCCACTGAAAATTGTGTCTTGGCCTCTTCAAAGGTAATACATTAATTCCACAGGTACTGGTCCCCCAATGTCTCACAGCCCCCATCTCTCCATCGCACCACTAATATAGACTTGCCATGAGCTGAAACAGAAGCAATGTCCATATGTCCAGCTCCCTGGCAAATGGCGGTCGTTTTAAGACTTGCTTAACCACCCTTTCCCAGATCTCTGCTACCTGTGCGCTCAAGCACAGGGTGCCTCGAGCTGTCCTACTACTGCAGATGAGTAGCTCCATCAGTGTTAGCCCAGTATTGGTGCCACGCAATAATCTCTTCTCCCAGTTATCCTCCGACTGGTGGCCAGTGCACCGCATGTTGCAGTTTAGAGGAATAGTAGTTTAACTCCAAGACTCGTAAGCCTATGCCACCCTCCAGCATGTCTCGCTTGAGCTGAGGGAGTGCCACCCGACTTCTCCCTCTGGCCCACATAAGAGAGATCAACAGACTATCCAACTACTTAAATAGTGCACATGGGAGCATGTAAAACACATTCTGCAAAATATACAGGCACCTGGGAAGAAACACCCTTTTTGCCACCCTTCCCACCAGGGAAAGCAGCAGTGTATTCCAAAAACTCATATATTTAGTAAAACCAGCCAGTAAGGGGTCAATGCAGTGTCGTTTCTGGACATCAGCAGTTTAGCCCACTCTGACCCTTAGGTATCAAAAGGAGTCAGTCTCCCATCTCAGCCCCAATGACGGCAGGTCTGTGACCAGAATCCCCTCCAATGTCTCAATTGGGAACAACTGGGATTTACCTCGATTTATTTGTAGTCCTGTCACCCTAAGAAACTTGTTTAAGTGTGCCAACAGTCATGGTACAGTCTCTCTGGGGCACCTGCATACAGCGAGATTAAATGCACTGCGTTCCCCACTCTGACACCGTTTGCACTCATAGACCTGTGGAGGAGTGCCATCACCGGTTTCATTGCCAATGCGAACAGTAGTAGTGAGAGCAGGCATCCCAGACGGCTACTCCACCGTATTCCCATGCCTCTGAAATCCACTGCTTACCCTGTCCTTTAGTTCAGTGTATAGTATCTCCACCCATCGGCAAAAGCTAGACCCTAGCCCATCTTCCAAAACACACATTTTAGGTAACCCCACTCCTCTGCATCAAATGCCTTTGTTATGTCCACTGACACCAGTGCCAGCTCCTTTTCTCTACCCATGGTTTAATGCAGACCATGAGCTAGTCTACATAGGTTAAAAGCCGTGCAGAGTCCTGGTGTAAAACCACACAGGTCCTCATGGACCAGCGACCCCTTTACTCCCGTCAGTCGGGTCGCTAGTGTTTTACACAGCACTCTTGTGTCCACATTCTGCATGGTGAGAGTTCTATTATGGGTCTGTTGCTTCTCCCCCTGGCTTGACTGCCCCCTCTGGTAGATTCATAGGCAACACACCACTCACGTTTGTCTCCTGGAACATCTCCAACTGTGAACCCGCCAGGTGTGCTCCATAAGCTTGATAAAATTATATCTGGAAACCATTGCTTCCCGGCGCCTTCCTGCAGTGCATGTCCCTAATCGCCTGTCTCTCCTCCTCAAGAGGGAGCTCAGCTTCCCCCCCCCTGAACATGGGGTGGCAACACAGGGACAGCCACACTTGCTAAATAGTCTTCCACCGTCTGCTCCTCTACTGCCACTCCCCCCATTTAGGTCCCTCAGATGATCTCACAGCACTTCAATAAGGATGTGTTGCATGTTTGATGTAGTCCTATCCCTATGTTGAATCATAATGATGGGGGGGGGGGGTGTAAGACCCGGCCTCGTGGCATGATCCTCCCTGACCCGTAGCGACACACCCTGACCCTTGCACCACACCCAACCCAGGGGTACCCCGGCCCAGCCAACCCTTCCTTCCATGAAACACACCCGACCCCGGACCTCCCCATCCGTAGCCTCCATATTCCCGGCCCCATAAGGCCTGCATGCCCACTTCCCTGCACCTAAGATGGCCGCCCAGCCACAGCGCGACCTAGGCCTAGAGGCGCCATCCAGGCTGGAGGACAGCGCTCCCAGTGAGTGAGAGAAGGAGGAGCAGCTTCTAGCGCACCTCCGACCTCCTCGTGAGGGATGGGTTTCGATCGCCCCTCCGGCCTCCCTGAGGGCTGGCTCCACGCCTGCTGTGTGTCTAGGACTCCTCCCGAACCTGACTTTAAAGGATCAAAGGGCTGCGTGGCAGAAAACCCCAACAAGCGGCCCCCAGGTGCTAAGACCCCTGCCGGCGAGGACTCCGGACATCAAAGAGGAGTCAACCTATAACAAGGGGGGCTCTGGGACTATCGAGCAGATTCGATCCCGGAACGACAAGAGCCCTGCTGACGTGGTTGCGGCTCTCCTGGCAGGGAAGGACTTCTGCCCTAACCACCTGAACCCTGCTGAGTGACTCGCAGCTCCCTTGCAACCTTGGAACTCCTGAGCCTTGCTGAGTGACTCGCGGCTCTCCTGAAGATCGTAAGACCTCCGAACCCTTGCTTGAGCCCTGCTGAGTGACTCGCGGCTCCCCTGAAGATCGTAAGACCTCCGACCTCTTGCTTGAGCCCTGCTGAGTGACTTGCGGCTCTCCTGAAGATCGTAAGACCCCCGAACCCTTGCTTGAGCCCTGCTGAGTGACTAGCGGCTCCTAAGACTCTCTCGGTCCGGCTGGACCCCAAAGACCGCATCGTATCCCCCGGCTCGAGGATTGAGAGCTGCGCGCCGGATACGCACCTACATTGACTCTGATCCACAAAGACTGTCCTGCTACCCATATCCCTATCAAGATTCTTTGAGCCCTTGCTCTACTTGTATATATCCACCTTGCTGATCATAAAGATCTCACAAGCTTATTAGATGAAGATCCGTTCTTAAGAACCTACAAGTGTGGTGTCCCTTTGTTGAGTGGTACTTGTGCAGCGCGTACGATCCTAGATACGAGACTCTTCCCCTGAGGAGTCTCCCGCCAGTGCTTGGTTACGTTCCTAAAGGGGTGGGTCCCAGGGTGGTCAGGTACACTCCCTGCCTCCCCTGAGGTCGCCTTCTAACATTGGTGGCAAGCGACGGGATCCGAGCCCGCAATCTAGAGATCTTACAGTAAACGGCTGACGCACTACCGAACAAAGACGGCAGAAGAAACCACCATAAGTCTCACCGAAGCAGACGCAAGTACTACGTTCCGTGCGGAACAACTGGAAGAGTACACGCACAAAGAGCTGAAACAATTCTGCAAAGAACTGAAAATCACTACCACTGGTCTCAACACCAAGGAAGATATGCAGAGAGCACTGAAAACCTGAATGGAGTCCGGAGCACCCCACACAGAAGGAGCGGTGGAGCAGCAAGATGAAGCCGGACTCCTCCAAGGACGAAGCAGCATCAACCAGGTACGGAGCCCCGTACCAGACGGGGGCCTATATCCGGAAGAACTAGCAGACAGAGAAAGAAGTCGTTATCATGAACTTGAACTGGCCAAACTGAAAATTGAGGGCGAGCGAAAATTAGCTGAGAAGAAGCTAGCAGTCGAACAAATGCGAGTACAAGGCGAGTTAGAGGAGAAGAAACTCCAACGGGAGCATGAAGGAAAAAGACTTCAGCTGGAACATGAACGCGGCTTGAAGGAGATCGAGCTCAAGACACGGAGCGAAGAAGCACGGCCTCCGGGGGGCCCAGAGACCGTCCCCCCAGCAAAACCAAAGGTCCACATCCCCAAGGATGTGGTCAAAGAATACTACAAAAACGACGACATCCAACAATGGTTCAAGGCCTACGAAGTCGCCATGACCTCCCACTGAGTCCCACAGAAGGATTAGGGGGCCGGGTTGTGGGGCCGTTTCCTGAGCGAGGGGAGAGACACCCTGCTCGACCTACCGTCCTCCATGCAGACCTCCTACAGCCACATGAAGGAGGCCCTCCTAACAAGGTACGGCCTTACCCCAGAAATGTACCGCCAGCGGTTTCGGAACTGCACGAAGATCCCTGGTACCACGTGGGTGGAGTACGTGAACTTTTTCAGCCGTGCATTCGAAGGGTGGGTCAAGGGCAGCAAAGTAACCACCTTGGAAGAATTGACAGACCTCATGTTGTGGGAACACTTGTCCATGAACTGTTTTGTGGAACTACGCCAGCACCTGCTCGACAGCAAGCTCACATATCCGAGGAAGCTGGTTGCTGAAGCGGATCACTGGGTAAACACCCGGGTCACCAGGGGACCCGTAGGAGACTACCCCCGAAACAATCAGGGACCACCCCACCAGAGAGGGGGGGAAACCAGGGAGGGCAGAAAGACTCCCAGTCCGGTCCCCAGAGGAACCAACCCCCGAACTTCCCAGCACCCCCACCGGCTGCTACCGGTCCCCCAGGTAGACAGGGGCACCGGGTTACCATCAATTGTTACCGTTTTCAGAAGGGCGGGCACTACGCCAGTGACCCCCAGTGTCCTATGGCCCCGCGTCCCACCACCACAGCTCCCCTAGCCAGACAGTTAGCCATCATAGCTCTAGGGGAAGAGTTTGAGGACACCGAGGAATGGGAACCCGCCGCTATGGCCTTAGTATCATTAGGGGATAGGGAGATGGTCCCCGGGAGCCCCCTGCCCACAAACACCCAGAAGTACCAGCAGCTAGTGACAATTAATGGCCAACAAGTAGAGGCCCTTTGCGACACCGGGGCGAGCATCACAGGTGTCCTCAGTCATTTAGTCCATGAAGACCAGATCCTCCCCAATGTCTTTTGCCCTGTAATTTCCTCTGACAACACTGAGAGCCTCTGTAAGGTAGCCCTGGTGCCGTTTGAGTGGGGAGGAGTGGCCGGTAAATTAAAAGTAGCAGTCCAAACCTCCCAGCCTGTCGACTGTCTCCTGGGTGACGACCTAGAGAGTTCCCCATTGAAGCAGGTCGAACGCAAGACCCACTTAGGGATGATGGGTCTCCCCAAGTGGGTGTGCGCCACCACCCGATCTATGGCGTCCCGACTGCCCCCCCTCGGGGAAGTAGAGGACGAACCCGCCAGCCACCCCCCTGGCAACGAAGACAGGCTCGACCCAGCCGAGACCCCCGACATCTCCCCACGAGGAGAATATGTAGCTGGAAACGAACCCTTACACCCCGACCCCACACAGATCACCAAGTTAGGCGATCTGCCCGAGTTGGCCCAGTGGCGCCACGAGGGAGCCCCTCCCGAGAGGAGTTCTGCCGGGAGCAAGCCACCTTTCCTTCCCTGGTCGGACCCCGGCAGCAGGCCGAGGCCCAGGCCGCGGGCGACCAATCTGGAACCCATTGGTTATACTGGGAGAATGATCTCCTGTACAGCAAGCAGAAGTCGGCGGAGCTAGGATCAGCCCGGGTGCTGGTGGTACCCCTACGCTTCCGAGACTTCCTCCTGGGCTTGGCCCACGATGTACCCCTAGCAGGCCATTTGGGCCAAGACAAGACGTACAGCCGCCTAGTGATTCACTTTTACTGGCCAGAAATGAAAACAAACGTAGAGGCCTACTGCAAGTCCTGTCCCACGTGCCAGGGTAGTGGAAAAAGCGGAGGAAAGCGCAAGGCTCCCCTCCAACCCTTCCCCGTCGTCAGTACCCCCTTTGAGCGAGTCGGAATCGACATTGTAGGGCCGCTGGACCCACCGACCTCTCAAGGTCACCGCTTCATCCTCGTCCTCGTGAACCATGCCACCCGATACCCCGAAGCCATCCCCCTATGCACCGTCACAGCCCCCGTAGTGGGCCGGGTGTTGATGGGAATCTTTTCCCGGATAGGTTTCCCCCGAGAGGTCGTGAGCGACCGCGGGACAAACTTCATCTCCAGATATATGACGTCCACTATTGCAGCAATGTGGAGTATCCTATAAGTTCCCCACTCCGTATCACCCCCAAGGAAATGGCCTAGTAGAACGGTTCAACTGAACTCTGAAGGGGATGATCATGGGCCTAGAAGAGCCCCTCCGGCGTAAGTGGGACGTCCTGCTCCCCTGCCTCTTGTTCGCCTACCGGGAGGTCCCCCAGAAATCCTTGGGGTTCAGCACGTTTGAATTACTCTACGGACATCCCGTCCGGGGGCCCCTCAGCCTGGTCAAAGAAGGGTGGGAGACAGCGCCCCGGGACCCCCCGCAAGATGTGTTCCGATACATTTTGACCCTCCGAAACCAGACTCGAAAGTTCCGAGAGCTGGCCGAGACCAACCTCGAGGCGAGCCAGGAAGAGATGAAGCGCTGGTACGACCAGAATGCCACTCTGGTTGAGTTCCAGCCGGGCCAGCAGGTATGGGTCATGGCCCCAGTGAAACCTTGCGCCCTCCAAGATAAATGGACTGGGCCCTTCAAAGTCATAGAGCGGAAGAGCCAAGTCACGTACCTGGTGGACGTCCAGTCCCCTCGGGACCCCCTTCGGGTCCTGCAAGTGAACCGCCTCAAACCTCACTTCGTGCGGACGGAGTTGAGCCTGCTGCTGGCCACAGATGATGGGGCGGAAGAGGAGACAGAGCCTCTCCCTGGCCTCCTGTGTACCAAGGAGAAGGATGGCTCAGTGGAAGGAGTGAACCTCTCTCCCTCCCTCACTCTCCGACGACGTGAGGACTGCCGCCAGCTCTTGGGGCAGTTCTCCGACCTGTTTTCCCTTGTCCCCAAGGTCACCGACTGGTGTGTCCACGACGTGGACACCGGAGACAGCCCGCCGGTGCGACACAGAGCCTACCGAGTCCCCAATCGAGTCCGATCCTGCATTCAGGCGAGGTCTCAAAGATGTTGGCATTGGGGGTGGTCGAACCCTCCGACGGCCCCTGGGCTAGCCCAATGGTGCTGGTTCCGAAAGCAGCTGCCCCTGGCGTCGCCCCAGAACTCAGGTTCTGTGTGGACTACCGGGGGCTCAATGAAGTCACCGGAGCCGACGCTCACCCCATTCCCCGCGCAGACGAGCTCATTCACCGTTTAGGGTCTGCTAATTTCCTCAGCACCTTCGATTTGACCTGCGGATAATGGCAAATTGCGCTCACAGAGGGAGCCAAGGAGCGGTCCGCCTTCTCCACCCCGGACGGGCACTATCGCTTTTGCGTAATGCCCTTCGGGATGAAAAATGCCCCGGCCACCTTTCAGCGACTGGTAAATAGAGTCCTGGCCGGGCTAGAGGAGTTCAGCGCCGCATATCTGGACGATATCTCGGTTTTCAGTTCAGAATGGAGCGAGCACCTCCGGCACCTCTGGAGAGTGTTGATGGCCCTGCGCCAGGCAGGCCTTACAGTGAAAGCCAGCAAGTGCCAGATCAGGCAAGGATCAGTGGTTTACCTGGGGCACCAGGTCGGAAGCGGGCATGTCGCCCCTCTGCAGCCTAAGATCGACGCCATCCTAGCCTGGGAACCACCCACCACCCAAAACAGAGGTTCACATCCAAGAAACAGCCTAAGAAGGTGCAGTGGACCCCTGCCTGCCAAGAGGCGTTCGACGCCCTGAAAACGGCCATGTGTACCACCCGGTGCTCCAAGCCCCTGACTACTCCAAAGAGTTTGTGGTGCAAACCGATGCTTCCGAGCATGGCATTGGAGCAATCCTCTCCCAGGTTAATGACAAAGGCCTAGACCAGCCCGTAGCCTTCATCAGCAGAAGGTTACTACCCCGAGAGCAAAGATGGAGCACCATTGAACGCGAGGCGTTCGCTGTAGTCTGGGCCCTAAAGAAACTACGCCCCTACTTGTTTGGAACCCATTTCAGAGTCCAAACCGACCATCGCCCCTTACGATGGCTCATGCAGATGCGAGGAGAAAACCCCAAACTGCTACAATGGTCAATCTCCCTCCAGGGGATGGATTTCACAGTAGAGCATCGCCCTGGTACGGACCATGCCAATGCTGACGGCCTCTCCCGGTTCTTCCGCCTCAGCGAAGAGAACCCTCAAGAGGATGGGTAGTTCTCTCCGGCCTTCAGCTGGGGGGGAAACGTGTTAGACCCGGCCTCGTGGCATGGTCCTCCCTGACCCGTAGCGACACACCCTGACCCTTGCACCACACCCAACCCAGGGGTACCCCGGCCCAGCCAACCCTTCCTTCCATGAAACACACACGACCCCGGACCTCCCCGTCCGTACCTTCCATCTTCCCGGCCCCGTACGGCCTGCGTGCCCACTTCCCTGCACCTAAGATGGCCGCCCAGCCACAGCGTGACCTAGGCCTAGAGGGGCCACCCCGGCGGGAGGACAGCGCTCCCAGTGAGTGAGAGAAGGAGGAGCAGTTTCTATCGCACCTCCGACCTCCTCGTGAGAGATGGGTTTCGATCGCCCCTCCGGCCTCCCTGAGGGCTGGCTCCACGCCTGCTGTGTGTCTAGGACTCCTCCCGAACCTGACATTAAAGGATCAAAGGGCCACGTGGCAGAAAACCCCAACAAGCGGCCCCCAGGTGCTAAGACCCCTGCGGGTGAGGACTCCGGACATCAAAGAGGAGTCGACCTATAACAAGGGGGGCTCTGGGACTATTGAGCAGATTCGATCCCGGAACGACAAGAGCCCTGCTGACGTGGTCGCGGCTCTCCTGGCAGGGAAGGACTTCTGCCCTAACCTCCTGAGCCCTGCTGAGTGACTTGCGGCTCCCTTGCAACCTTGGAACTCCTGAGCCCTGATGAGTGACTCGCGGCTCTCCTGAAGATCGTAAGACCTCCGAACCCTTGCTTGAGCCCTGCTGAGTGACTCGCGGCTCCCCTGAAGATCGTAAAACCTCCGACCTCTTGCTTCAGCCCTGCTGAGTGACTCGCGGTTCTCCTGAAGATCGTAAGACCCCCGAACCCTTGCTTGAGCCCTGCTGAGTGACTCGCGTCTCCTAAGACTCTCTCGGTCCGGCTGGACCCCAAAGACCGCATCGTATCCCCCGGCTCGAGGATTGAGAACTGCGTGCCGGATACGCACCTACATTGACTCTGATCCGGAAAGACTGTCCCGCTACCCCTATTTGAGCCCTTGCTCTACTTGTATGTATCCACCTTGCTGATCATAAAGATCTCACGAGCTTATTAGATAAAGATCCGTTCTTAAGAACCTACAAGTGTGGTGTCCCTTTGTTGAGTGGTACTTGTGCAGCGCGTACGATCCTAGATACGAGACTCTTCCCCTGAGGAGTCTCCCGCCAGTGCTCGGTTACATTCCTAAAGGGGTGGGCCCCATAGTGGTCAGGTACACTCCCTGCCTCCCCTGAGGTCGCCTTCTAACAGGGGGGGCTCTCCATCTTCCTCTTAAGTAACCTCACCATAGTTTACTAGGTATGCCACCTTCCCTGTGTAGTCTGTGTGTGTATTTGCGTCTAGTAAACCTGTATAATCTGTCCCACAATTCTCTTAGCCGCCTACTAATATCTCTACTGCAGGCACACTCCATTCGTTGCACATCCGCCAACCCCTAGCTTAGTCTGGAGCTGTTAGCACAGGCTGCCTACCTTACTCATACACATATGACTGCTTTTAGCGCTTCCCATTCGATACCCCTGCTAATCGTCGTACCCCAATCACCATCCAAGTATTCAGTTATGTTATCACCTATGGCTTGTATGAATGGTGCATCCAGCAAAACCTCCATCTGTAATCACCAATGTCCCCTATCATTATGTGTCCTAGCGCCGTTCTACTCCAGCAGTAAAGAAGAATCTACCCAGGTAAGTAACCTTCTGTATATCCAATCGTATATCTGTAGTTCCCTAAGCTCTGTCCAGTCAGCTATAGGTATCATGGGTGGGCGAGTAAGAAAATAATTCCTTTCCAGGTGTAAAATGCTCTCTCCATACATCCACACATTGTAGGTTATGCATTGCGTCAGTCAATGTGCCCATCATGCCTGCCTTAGTTACTCCTCTAGGGGGCCGTCAATCTAATATTGTATCCAATATACAATTAAAATCCCCTCCCACAGCAGTCTCTCTACCACGTTATCTGTCACGATTGATTGCAGTTTAAGAAAGAAGTCCTTATCAATGTTAGGTGCTTACATGTTCAAGTCAGTGATATCCGTTTCAGACATATCTACCCTGCATATCTGCTTCTGAGTAGAGTAAGAAAAAGGGAACCTCTTGGGCCACCCACAATACGACCCTACAAGCGTAGGATGAGAAAGTGGAGGAGTATAGTTGCCCCTCAACTTCTTATGGAGCTTGATCGTCTCAGTGTCTGTGAGATGGGTCTCCTGTAGAAAGGCAGTCGCCAATCCCATGCGTCTCAAATAGGAGTGCACCCTGTATCGGTTAACATAACTACCAAGCCCTTGAATGTTCTATGTGACTTCTATAATCCTTTATCATGGGATTGTCTGTAACATTTAAACCTCATACTCCCCACTCTCAATGTTCTCAGTAATGCGTGGCATATAAAATCCTGTACGCAAGCACAGCAACAGTAAAACATATACACCCAACCCATCTGACAACAACCAACATCAACAATGTCATGATTGCCCACCATTCCCTGCTCCATAGACACAGATAACCCCCATTTTCCCCGCAACCCGTCTGTTATCAAACTGGTCGGTGTTCCAAAACGAATACTGGTTCCCAACCCTAACACAGCAGCTCAAACTAATCCCCATACCATGCAGGAGCGAGTGGTGCCAGCACTGCCCTTCACCCCCATCAAGGGGCAAAAGTCTGCTCTGGGTCTTGTCCCAGCTGCCCATCTAATTTTGTAAAATGATGTTTCTGCGAGAGCCAAATACTTTTTTCCCCCGAATGCATGGCATGTCTCATCTAGTGTCTGTTAACCGGTAGTTACCCTCTTCACCTTGCCCCCCTTTGGTGTCAAGCAGGCCCCCTCTCCCAATCTCTAGTGTAGTTAAAGTATGCAGAGATAATACATCAGCCCACTCGACCACAAAGGGTGTACTTCAACCAGTCTATTAATCTATATGTTCGAGGCATATGAGCTGTAGATTGTATACTTTAGCATAGATCGCCATCTGGTGTTGGGCTCGGATGTTTGCAGTTTGTTTTTGTCGAAGAAGTGTTTGTTCGTTACAAGGTAGGTGACTTCTCCTTATGGTGACAGTGCGCATGGGCATCGACTCCATCCCCAGATTTTTTTTTCCCGCCATCGGGTTGGGATGTGACTTGCTGAGCTCCGGGTCGTTATTGAAACCCCCTTAGACGCGCAATCACCTACCACTCGACGGTATTGTCTCGACCGTGTGTCCCTTTCTCGACACGCATCTTCTTCAATAGAAAAAACTTCGATAAACTTCGATGAGGGCCATTGGTTCTACCCCGATCAATTCCGACGGAAGTCGATGGAACGGACTCCCTTCAAGAAATGTCACCGGTGTGGTGCTAAATTCCCACACTCGTACCTACACCCATTGTGTAATTTGTGCCTCTCTCCGGAGCATCAAGAGGATACATGTGAGGCTTGTCTATCTTTCAAGTCTAAGAAGGTCATTTGAAATCGTCGAGCATGACGCCACAAAATGTCCAGAGGAAGCGGCTCCATTCCGGACATCTTCCATCCAGGCCTGACAGCATTCCGGAACAAGCCCAGGAGGAACAGGTCTCAGTCTCCGAAGCAGATGACTCTGACGTCGAGGACGAAGTCACCTCAGCTCAGCGGACCGTGAGTACCGAGACCCCTGCCCCACCCAAGCCCATACCAAAGGCTCCGGTAACACCTTCGCCACAAGGATCAGGTCCACACCGGTCAAACATTTCAGATGCCTCGCCCTTGGGCTCGGCTATGAAAAGCAAAGACAAGCCTTCCTGCTCGGGCTCGAGCCAACCACACTCTGGTACCGAAAAACCACCTTCGGCACCGAAGTCCAAGGCCACCGATATCCCATGCCCTCCTCCATCGGCACCGGAAAACCCTCCGGCACTGAAACAGCTGAATGACAAACCCTCTGAGCTGAAGCAAAAAGTAAAAACTTTGACACCGAAAACATCAGAGCCTAAACAATCCAGGGAAAAACCTTTGACACCTAAACCCCCGTAGCAAAAGACTCCGGAACCGAAATAACCAACACCGAAGTCTTCAGAACCAGAAAAGGCTTCTAAACCGGACACTATCCCCATGCCTAAACAGTCTAAGACACCTCATAGGGAGAAATCTTCTGCACTGAAAAAGAACACCGGCTCCGATGAACTTTTTGTCACGGATCCAAACCAGAAAACAATTTATATCCATCCAAAGACTGATCATATTCTCTCCAAACAACCTACAAAAAGGAAACCGGACCATTTTCAAAATTCTCCGGTTCCGGCTAAAGGAATAGACATGGGCACTAACACCTCTCCACCCCCTACACCTCCTCCTCCTCCTATTGATCCCAATTTAGTTATCTCTAGTACACTCTCCAGAACACACGTTTCTACTCTCACAGCCAGAGGATAGTGATAATGGAGATGGGGACAGACAAGGGGATGATTACATAATCCCACAACTAGACAATGATGACAATGATGATCCCCCACAGGAGCCAGATCCTTGGATAGACTATAGCACAGATCTTGACTTAACAGACCCAGATCTTTCTCCCTCTAAGCCATCCCCACCAGACGATAATGTAGGTTTTGCCCAACCAATCAATAGGGCCCGACATATCACAGAGTAAATCTACATTCTGACCCTGTAGAGGAGGATTTTCTCTGAGAGACTTTTGCTCAGCCACAAAAAACCTCACACTTCCTAACAATGTTAAAAGGGCTCATTAGACATGCACCAGAAGTGTTTAAGGACCCTATTGGGACTAGGGTTCTTAACCCAAGGATAGACAAGAAATACAAAGCTGCTCCTAGTGACCCTATATACATTAAGGGTCAGCTTCCTTTAGATTCCCTGGTAGTGGCTAATGCATGTAAAAGGGCCAACTCTTAAGGTTCAGTGATGCCCTGCCCCCAGATAAAGAATCCAAATTATTAGATGCATCAGGCAAACATATGGCGTCTCAAGCTGCACATTATTGGAAAATAGCCAATACAGAAGCTCTCTTGGCAAGGTATGAAAGGGGTCACTATGATGAGCTTGAGAAACTCATTAAACACCTATTAGAGTAATACAAAGACAAGGCCAATGACCTCATACAGGAAGGCAAATTAATCACAACCACATCAATCAAATGTACTCTCGACCCCACAGAGTTGCAAACCAGTATCCTTAATCAGACCTTCGACCAAGAGCACCTCTTTGGCCCTGCAGTGAACACATCTTTACAAAAGATAAAAAAGGACACTGAAACTGCAAAGTCTATGGGAGCCTTGCAGTTATCTTCTTCTAGAGGCTCCTTTCAACGCTCCTTTTGTAGGGCTGGCTCAAAAACCAACACACCAGAGCACCCATGATCATCTTATAAAAGCCCCAATCAGAGTTCCTTTTCCAAATGATACTTTAGGGGAAGCTACAGGGGTAACAACGACAAGGGCAGAGGCCGGGGTAACAACACCTGCAGCTCCCCTACCACCATGCACTGACTTCCCTGCGCTTCCCCCCGACCACTCCACACCTGTCACGGGACTCCTTTCACAGTTCCTACCTGTCTGGAATTCCATCACCACAGACAGGTGGATGAGACAAATTATCCAGTATGGTTACTGCCTGGAACTCACGTCCACTCCCCCACACATGCCTCCCAAACACCATCCAATGTCCACAGAACATTTGACTCTCTTCAAACAGGAAATTCTCTCTCTACTACACAAAAATGCAATATAACTGGTCCCCTTACCCCAACAGGGCACAGAGGTTTATTCAATCTACTTTCTGATTCCAAAACAGGATGGCTCTCTCAGGCCAATATTATTATTACTTTATTTTTTTAAATTCTTTTTATTGTTTTTCCAAATAGTAGGTGCAATACAGCTCTAGGGAGCATTATAACAATAAAAAACATTACAACAATGCTGTGACCCACTGAACACGCAGTAATACAGTACTGCTGTATACCTTATTTCCATTATGACACACCTCAATGGTCCGTTACATTGTTTTTTACACCAATATTTCGTAATTCAGTCTGTGGGGTGGTATCAGTTTGCCGAAGAAGGTATTGTTTGAGCGGTTCCCATATGTCTTGTCATGGAGATGGGCTTCGTCTTCACACTGTGTTAAGTTAGCATGAGTTTATTAGAAGTTTAAACGCCATTTTTCCTTTCTGCTGCTTTTCTGCACACAGCACATATTGTTATTAATGCTTTGAGCCTAGTAGAATATTTTCCTTCAGACGAGAATAATATGTTTTCCTATTGTATCAGCTTTGCTTGGTAAGCTATGTCTGAACAATGAGTCCCGAGGCCTTCAAGGTTATTTCAACATAGTGGTTGTTGTTCGGTCTGATCAGCTCACGTCCTAGACATAACACATATGCAGCTGTGGCCAACTCTGGTTATGGCGCGTTTATTAATGCATTGCGCAGAGCATGCAAACACACTTGATGAGCATTCGCATGCAGAGAACTGGTGTAGAAGATGATGTAATCCCTTTCTATTAGACCAGAGGTATGGGGCCGCCCTTCTAAAACCCAAAGAGACCTTCTGTAGATATAATATAATATACTAGCAAGGGAGGGTAAGACTGAGGTGTAATTTAGCCTTCTTCCCTTTAGCATTTAACATTCTTTCTCCCTTTGTATTTTATGGAATAGTAACTATGCTGATAACCTTGTTGCTTATAATATGTTTGCTTGTATTAGCTAAGATACTGCGCCTGAAAACACGGCATTAGAAATAAATATTTCAAACTTGCACGTGTCTTCATTTACTCCTCGTTTTGGACTAGTATGAGTGTATAACGAAAGAGTGTGCATGTGTTCCACGTTACCTGAGGTGTTCTGGGTTGGTTAATCATTGGGGGTATGGAAGAACCAATGAGACACTAATTGCTAGTCTGGTAAAGATTTTGGCTACTAAGGTGAGTTTTGGCACACCCTAATTCACTGAGGTTCCTAGTCTCTATGCACAGTTCTGTGTAGGAGCAGAATCCCTGTGACAGTCTCTTGGCCTTGACATCATAGGCAGTTCTTCCGCATACAGCGCCAAATGCTCATTGCAATATACCATGTCCTTGATCCACAATTTAATAGTTGGGGCTAAAATGCTTTCCCAATGTAGCAATACTTGACGCTTAGCCAGCAGGAGTGCAATACGTACAAACTTTCCCACTGCTCCCTTCAGCTGCGGCACAAAACATAATAAGAAGACAGCAGGTGTACATTGTAGGGTAGACCCCGTCATCTCTTGAAGTCGTTGCACCACACCCTCCCAATACATTAATACACGTCTACACCCCCATGCAAGGTGAAGGAAGTCAGCATCAGGATGACCGCACCATTTACAATTACTTGTGTCTCTAAGTCCATATCTATGTAGCCTGGCCGTAGTGTAGTAGGTTTGGTGGATGTATTTAAAATGTATTATGCACAAATTTCCGTTAGGAGTAATGGATCCCGTCAGTCTACAAATATGCTCCCAGTCTGTGTCTGATAGTTGAGGAGTTACACTTTGGTTCCACCGAGCAAGACTTCTGTCCGGGGCATGGACCCTCCCCTCCCTCACCTTCCTGTATAGTTTAGTAATCAATTTGCGTCAAGATGGTGCTACCAGCAGCATCTGTAGGGCACGTAGTGTTGGTGGTTCGTCGGGGTATGTATGATAGTGATCCATAATCGTGAGCCTCAACCTGAAGATGTTAAATTAAACAATAGTGAGGGATTTGTTATTTAGGACAAGTGTTCCTCTATAATAAATCTCCCCTCCGGATATATATCCCGCATGCACACAAGACCAACTTCCCTCATGGCTTTGATTGGGCTTTCTTCTTGTGTGATAGTGAGGGCTACATGGTGTACTATAGGTAGTGCTGGTGCATATAGAGGTAATCTATCAATAAGTTTTCCTATGGCCTGCCACGCTCCTATAGTTGTGTCTACTGAGTTGGTTTCTGCGCGGGCGTGTTCCTGCGGTTATGTGTGATGACCTCCGCCAGAGGCACCGGGTTGTGAGTCCCCATCTTCCTCCGTAAAAGCGTGTGGCCTGAACCAATAATATGCATATTGTGCCTGCGCACATAAGTAATAAAGACATAGGTCTAGTGCGTTAAATCCACCACTAGCATCATCCAGCGTCAGTGTAGCCCAGGTCACTCTGGCCTGCTTACCGCACCATATCAAGAAAAGGAGCAAGGTTTGCACCTCCTTGAAGAATTGGCAGGTCAATTTAACTGGGATGTTTGTGAACAAATAGCGGAGACGGAGCAATACAACCATTTTGACAATCCCTATATGATCAGCAAGGGAAAGCGGCAACCTGTTCCATCTGTCCACCTGCTGCTCCAATTGCATGCATGTCCTGCCATAATTTTCCCTGACCACGAGATCAGGGTCATGATGTACCCAGACCCCCAAATGCTTCACAGGCTCTGTGGTCCACACCAATGGATAGTCCATGCTGGGGGATGCCGTTTTGGCTGTGAGTGGCATGATAAGAGATTTATCTCAGTTGATCTGCAGTCCCCAAAAAAGACCAAATTGTATATATTTCCACAACACTTTGGCCAAATAATGACCTGGCTCCCTTAAAAATAGTACCATGTCGTCAGCACAGAGCGATATGCCAACCGGCCGATGCAAAAATTGTAGTCCCACTTTCCTGTGACGCTGGCGAATGACACACGCCAACGGCTCGAGGGCCAGTGCAAATAGTAGCGGTGATAGTGGGCATCCCTGGCGGGTGCCCCTGTGAATTTTAAATGGTCGGGACGTCAGTCCTCCAACCCGCACTAGTGCTGAGGGATCAGCGTATAAAAGCTGCACCCATCCGAGAAATAACGGCGGGAATCCCATTCTTCTCAGTATATGGAACATATATTCCCATTCAATGGAATCGAACGCCTTCGCCGCGTTCAGTAGAACCGCAGCAGCAGGCAGCTCGGGATCTATAACTTGGAACATTGCAAAAACCATTCTCAAATGATAAGACGTTGATCTTTCCGAGATGAAGCTCAACTGATCTGGGAGAACTAGGCTGGGCATTAGTGGCTGTAATCTAGTAGCCAATATTTTTGCCAAGATCTTGGCATCAAGATTTATTAACAACAGCGGTCGATATGATTCACAGCTGTCAGGGGGTTTATCCTTTTTTAGCAGTGTAATAATCAATGCCTGGTGAAGAGTCGACAGCAATAAGCCAGATTCATGTGCCTCTGCGTACATCTCAAGTATGTGGGGGGTTACTAAATCTATGTAAACTTTGTAGAACTCGGCCGTGAGCCCATCCGGGCCAGGTGCTTTCTGATTGGGCAGATATCAAAGCGGCATATGGCCGCTTTGATATCTGCCTCGTCAATGGGTTGATCTAAATATTGGCGATGATGGTTCGAGAGCCAGGAGCATGCTATGTCTGCCAGATAAGCATCCATCTCCGGCTCCGCTGCGCCACCCCACGACTCATAGAGATCAGAGTAGGAGTCGCAAAACTGCTCCCCTATAGCCTTCGGTGCATGGTGGGCCACCCCCTGGGTGTCTGTGATTTTAGTAATGTGTTGGAAGTCCTCCTGCACTTTTATTTTTGTGGCCAAATTATGGCTCGGGCAACCCACCTCTCCATAAGCACGTGCAACCCGCCTGAGTGCTATGTAGCGAATCTCAATCTCTGCCAAAGAATCATACTGTTGTAACAGGTCGTGTATGCCTGCTAACATATCAGGACTGGGGGTGAGTGTATATTGTCGTTCGGTCTCCGCCAGCTTGCGCTCAACCTGAGCAAGTTGCCGGCGGATATCTTTTAAAATACCGGCTGTGGTGCTAATACAAACCCCTCTAATGGTGACTTTAAAGGCCTCCCATAGCGGGGCCGTACTGTCCACCGTGCCTACGTTAATGTCAAAATATTGCTCTATGGCCGTCCGTATTGCGCCATTATAAAGAGAATCCAGTAGTGCCTGCGCCCGAAAGCGCCATGTATAGGGTCGGCGCTCATTTATTTTAAATGTAAGTAGCACTTGGTTGTGATCTGACAACATGCTTGGGAGTATCACCACATCTGTAACCCAATTATTCGCCTCACAGTTTAAAAGCCAATAATCAAGGCGAGACCAGCTATTATGCGTGGGTGTGGCATGCGTGCCCACTTTAGCTGTTCCATTCCGTAGTCTCCACACGTCCACTAGCTTAAATTCCAGCATAGCGTCATTGACACTCCTTGCAATTTTAGGTGTGCGTAATCTTTGGGGCTTAGATTTATCTAGCTGAGAATCTAAATATGTAGTAAAGTCCCCGCCCCACACCGTGGCTGCCTCGGGTCACTCGTGCATAGTGCTGTATAATCATGTGAAGGTCTCTAGGTCGTCCGCTATGGGGCCATAGATGTTGATCAGGGTAATGAGGGAAGTGCCTAATTTACCATGTACCATGGCGCATCGTCCATCCTTATACGCGTAGGTGCTGATTGGTGTAAAGTGTATGCCCCGCTTCACCAGAATAAGCACTCCTCCAGCATATGAGGACTACGATGAAGCCTGTTTGTATCCTGCCCATCTAAGTGCAATCTTAGTCTCTGAAGCCGCAGTTAGATGCATCTCCTGTAGCAGAGCGATCTGAATGTCATGGTAGTCGAAATAAGCAAACACCGGCCTTATTTTTTTGGGGGTGTTGAGGCCGCGGACATTCCAGGTTATGCAGTTTACTCACCCACGCTCATTCTTGTGTAACTGAATAGCCAATGTCATTGCTGTGTTGCTATCTACCAACAAGTGTATTCAACAGTTGTTTCATCAATACATTCGGTATGGTCACAGCGAACAATCCTAACATTAACCAACACCCTCCCCCCCCCCACCCATTTCAGCAGTCCCAATTCGCCAAATCCATCCCCTAACAATACCCACCCCCGCTCCCACCTCCCCCCAACAAACCCCATAGGAATTAAACATCTTGTGTGGTATACACACAGGGACATGAGCAGCCAGCCAGTGGACCCAGTGACGGCCCTCACATGGGGGTCACCTTGAATTTGCAATGACACCCAACTCCGCCCTCCCATGTCAACCATGAATCAGCTCAGACGCTTAGTACTGGTGCGATAGCACACCCATTGTAAAAGTGTTCCCCCCACTAGGGCCAGGCATAACTGACAATATACATCATGAGTTTGGGTTGAGCACCTATTTGTGTCCGTATGGTTTGCTGCCAAATCCGTCCAGGAGTTAACGACCCCTGCAATGTTCGACAAAGGATTTATGACTATTATTCCACATCTGAAACATGCTCCTGAGATTCTTGCTCACCCCTGGGCGATCGTCTGCGCGGTTCTTGTGCCCCTCTCTGTTTCAAAAATGTTTGCACCTTCTTAGGGTCATTGTAGAGACTGCTTTAGCCCCCCTCCGTAACATGGAGACGAGCGAGGTAGATCATTGCATATGGAATGTTTTGGTCGCGAATCACTTTCTTGACATCCACAAACTTTTTCCGGGCCTCTTGAACTTATTGCGTGAAATCTGGGTAGATGGAAATTGTCATACCTTTCTTGTGACACCGTTCCCAGTTCCCTTGCCTTTTGGAGTTCTGCACCCGATCTCTATAGTTTAGGAGTTTTGCTATGATGGGACGCGGTCTCGCACCAGGTGGAGGGAATGGCGCCAAGGACCTATGTGCACTTTCAACAATAAAGACGGGTGAGAAGGTGTCTTTACCCAGCAGCGCAATCAACAGGGATTCTATATAAAGGTCCATGGGGCCCGTGTTGGTCGATTCCGCAATCCCCATGAAGCGTAGGTTGTTGCGACGAGACCTCACTTCTAAGTCCTCTGATTTCGCCAAGGGTGTCGCCAGCAATTTATCTGTTTTTTCCTGTTTTGTTTCTGCTTGGCGCTGCACATCCTCGTCATTAGAGATCCGCCTCTCCGCCATATCTATCCATTCTGTGTGCCGATCTAGCCTTTCAATAAACAACAATAACTCAACTGGTGTTATTTAAAAGGCAATTTGAATAGGTATACTAAAAGTATTACGCGTACAGAGACAAGGAGAATCAATTGTTTTGAAACATGCTCATGGCATTGTATAATTAAAGGAAAGAGAAAACATGGGATATACAGTTGTAACAGCACTGTACATCAATAAATGCAAAACAACCCGCATTGGACTTGGTGCTAAACTTGTGAAGGTGACACAAGAAGTGGCGACGCAAGTGACAATTGTGATCAGCAGGAACGGCGCATGGTGTCAAAGTGCTTAGATATATACAGTGAAAACAAATGATAATGTGGCTTGAAAATAAATTGCAAAGCGAAAATCTTGGTAAAATTGAGGAGTCTTTTGAATCTAGCCACATTGGGGGATGCACCATCTGTTGCCCTGAACGGTTGACGACGTTTAGATCTTCTTTCGTCAGGATCATCTTCAGGACTGGGCTGTGAGTTGGATTGGTGCTGTACAAGGAGGAAAGGAAAGAGGGTAAGGGTAGGGGATTGGAGGGTGGAAGGCAGGCGCGTGCTTGTTCCCCACTCCAATCACATAACACCCAACCCCCCCCTTTCTTCCTTTACCCACTACTCCAGAGTCGCATAGTCACGTAGCCCCGTGGACCATTGTACTACTTACCCACTCTACTCCACCTGATCTAACCCAGTCACATAGCCTCCCATTTCCACCCCCTGCCTGCGGCCCCCCATGCTGCCCCCTTCGGCACCGGTTGCCCGCGCCTGCCTTCCATCCTATTTTCATATGCTTACCCTAATATCAACACGGTTTAAGGGTTACACTCCTGTAGTCTTCTACAAGATCTAGCCTTTCAGACATGCGGTCCACTCTTTAGGTCAATGAATCAATCTTCCCGTCTATGCCGGTCAGCGTTGCCTGGATTGTCGAGAACATAGTTTGAAAGTCCATATTTGTTCTGCCCCAGGGTTGTCCGACATTTTTTTTGCCTGCTCAAAATTAAGCCTGGGCTGATTGCGGTCCGGCTTGCCCATTGTCGCTCGTCAGTAGCCGCCAAAGCGCCAATCCGATGTTAAGCCACAGGCAAACCTGGGAGCCCGATTCTGTTGGTTTGGCGCTGCAGTGAGTGCGCCCGCGCCTTGCGCGCAGTCCATGGAAGTGGACATTCTTGAAGCAATAGCATGGTTTCAGTAGGACAGTAGGAGATCCTCAGAGATATGCCTTGCCGTCTCACGATCTGCCCAAGGAGCGTGGGTGTCTGCGCTGATGTTGCACATGGCGGGTGTGCACTAGCAGTTCAGTGCACGTGGAACAGGGCCTCTAGCTATGGGTCGCCTGCTGCGCGATCTCACCTCCACGCCAGCGGGACCCGAGACTCCAGCTGTGAAGTCTGCAAAACCAACACCGGTCTTAAGGCCGGGGGGCACAGATGAACAGACAGTGCGGGACCCGCTCCAGCCCGTGTATTCCGTCGGGGCGCTGCGCAGGGCCCACCATCGGGCGCCGAGTCACACCGGCTTGGTCCAGAGTCCCCTGCCGACAGCGAGGGAGCAAAGGAGGGCAAAGCAGAGGCACCGACCCCCGGGGCAGGCCCCGCAGCACCACCCGACACCGCCACAGTCCACCCCACACCTACCGCAGCCGGGTCCCAGTCAAGCACACGGCCTGCCGCCGCAGGCCGCCCCCACCTCTAGTCCTCGGCACAATCAGGGCCCCCTCGGCCCCTGGCCTCCGCAACGCCGTAGAAGTCAGCTGCACGGCTCCATCAGCGGCGTCCCTCAGAGCAGGAGAGGGACTACACAGACATCTCTATGCGGCGTCCGAGGCCGCGCCTGCGTCTCTCATAGGCCCTGCGATGTCAGCTGCGTCGATGCTGTTATCGATGACTTCCCGGGAAGTGACACTTTTGGATTTCGGCGCAATCGGTTGCCACAGTGTTCCGGTGCGTGGATCCGTGGATTCTGGTGCACAGGACAGGCTGGAGAAGGAGGATAATGTCATGATTTAATAGGCAACTGCAAGGAGCTCGTCTACGAAGCGGTCATCTTACAGGCTGGGCTAGCTTCGCCTCCCTCTCTTAGGCCAATATTAGACCTCAGACCTCAGACCCCTAAACCTCTACATCCAATCAGATCACTTCCACATGGTCACTCTTCAACAGGTGCTCCCACTACTTCAACAAGGTGACTTCCTCTCCACTCTGGATCTAAAAGACTCCTACTTTCATATTCCTATTCACCCCTCTCACAGAAAGTATCTCAGTTTCACGGTGGACGGACAACATTATCAGTTGAAAGTCCTTCCATTTGGAGTAACCACGGCACCCAGAGTCTTCACCAAATGCTTTGCAGTGGTAGCGGCTCATTTAAGAAGGCAACACATTCATGTGTTCCCTTATCTGGACGACTGGCTCATATAGGCCAAATCCCACAACAATTTTGTGCAGCACACACAAAACTATCCCGCTACTTCACGACTTAGGTTTCACATTAAACCTCGACAAGTCTCACCTTCAACCGTCCAACATACAACAGTATCTGGGGGCAACTCTGGACACCTCACGAACTCTAGCATACCCCAATCCAGGCAGGATTCACTCATGCAGGCTCTAATATTGCAATTTCGACCCCAACACTTGTTGCCAGCTCTAGTGTTTATGCAGTTAATCGGGATGATGGCTTCTTGCATCGTCCAGATGCGTCCCTTGCAGGAATGCTTAGCACATTTTTGGATCCAGGCTTAAGGTCAGCTGACAGATCTGGTGTTGGTGGACAGCCGCACACATTGCTCTCTGCAGTGGTGGAATGCACAAAACCTTTCCAGAGGGCGGCTGTTCCTCGACCTGGTTCCACAGATTGTACTAACAACAGACACGTCACTCACCGGCTGGGGAGCTCATCTACAAAGTCAAACTGTTCAGGTCTTATGGACCCCTCGACAGAAATAACTCCAAATAAATCATCTGGAGTTACTAGCAATCTTTTTAGCACTAAAGTCTTTCCAACTTTTGCTACTAGGCAAAGCTGTCCTAATACGTACAGACAACATGACAGCAATGTATTACATTCAAAAGCAGGGGGGGACACACTCTCTCCAACTTTTACGCCTAGCGGAAACTATATGAAGATTGGCTATTCCTTAAAAGATATACATCCTCGCGGAACATCTCCCAGGAGTACACAATCAGATTGAGGATCTGCTCAGTCGGCAAACACAACAAATCCACGAATGGGAACTTCATCCTCAAGTTCTTCTTCCATTCTTTCAAATGTGGAACACCCAGACATAGATCTGTTCGCCACACATCCCAACGCAAAATGCCCAAACTTCGCCTCCAGGTATCCACACCCGTTGTCCAAAGGAATGCGCTATGGATGAACTGGTCAAACAAATTTGCTTACGCTTTTCTGCCTCTCCCGCTCATTCCGTTAGTGGTTCGGAAACTCAAACAGCATTCCCTCACAATGATCCGAATTGCTGCAACATGGGCCCGACAAGCATGGTTCACAACCCTCTTGGAACTATCAGTACTGCCACATCAGAAGCTACACCTCTCACCCAAACTTCTTACACAGAATAATGGAGAGATTAGACACCCAGATCCCAATCAAATCAATCTTGTGATCTGGCTCCTGAGGTCCTAGAGTTTGGCTACCTCACTCTCCCACCAGATTGCATGAATGTCATCAAAGAGGCTAGATGTCCTACCACAAGAGCATGCTATGCAGCAAAGTGGAAGCGATTCATTTTTTATTGTACAAATAACAAAATCAACCCACTAGATGCTTCCATTCAAAACATTATCTGTTATCTCTTACAACTACAACAATGTAATTTGGTATATACATCTATACGACTACATCCAGCTGCATTAGCCGCTTCCCTCCAAAACAGACAACACGTGTCTCTATTTCGAGTTCCTGCTATCAAAGCGTTCATGGAAGGACTTAAAAGAATATTTTCACCTAGAGTTCCACCCTCCCCAGTCTGGAACCTCAATATTGTCCTTACTAGGCTCATGGGCCCCCATTTGAACCTCTACACAAATGTGAGTTACACTTCCTCACTTGGAAAGTAGCCTTCCTGGTAGCTATCACATCCCTCAGGAGAGATCTCCAGACAATAATCGTACAAGAACCATTTGTACAAATGCATCATAGTTAAGTGGTTCTTAGGCCTAACCCAAAATTTCTACCTGAGGTAGTTTCTACCTTCCACCTTAATCAGTCTGGTGAACTCCCAGTTTTTTTCCCTCAACCAGACTCAGTGGTAGAACGTGCTCTTCACACACTAGATGTCAAGAGAGCGTTACTATACTACATATACTGCACACCGCAGATTTCAAATATTCTCTAACATGGCCAATTCCAACTTTTCACCCTACGGGGTTCCCCAGGGCTCTGTGCTCAGCCTATTACTTTTTAATTTGTATGTCAGGCCTCTTGCCTATATTGCAGAACAAGCCAGTCTAACCCTATTCACTTACGCTGATGACTCCCAGATCACCTTCTCCCTTTCAAGTACTAACCCTGGCTCCTTACTTAAAAAAGAGAGAGTTTTCCCTGCTTAACCCAGAAAGGACCGGAAAGTGAAGTAACCAAAAAGAAAATTCCTTTCTGTGTGTTTAAATTTTTAAGAAAACATTAACACTTGTCTTAATCAATTATATCAACAGCCCTCCCATGAACATTGCGTTTGAATCAAAACATAACATTTCACGTATCTAAATATATTTTATTGTCTCTTTTTTAAAAACAGTTCCTTTCAAATACTCAGTATACACAGTTTTATTTAAAAGCATATAGTTTTTCTCAAAAAAACATTTTACATTTATCCATTCAGTTGATCAAAACATAATACATAATCAAAAAACAATACATTAAAATTTGTCGACGCGTTTCGGTGCTTCTTTGTTTGGAACACCTTCCTCCTTCAATCAGGCTTAGGGAAAATCGCCACCTTGATGAACGACAACCTCCATAAATTGAATGGAGGAAAGACCGAAGTCTTGATTCTTGGCCAAAGAAAAGACCTATGGAGCCCTTCACCCTGGCCTGCAGAGATGGGCGCCCTCCCGCTGCCCTCAGATCACGTCCGCAATTTAGGAATTACTATTGATAATGCCTTAACCATGCGCCAGCAGGTAATCAAGGTCTCCACCGTCTGCTTTACCATCTTGCGTTGGCTTAGGAAAATCATCTGGATGCTGGGGTACACGCCCTTATAACATCCCGGCTGGACTACGGTAATGTGCTTTGTCTGGGCGCTAACAAGGCAGTGACAAGACGACTGCAGCTGGTACAAAACTCTGCTGCAAGATTACTGTGCAAAACTCCCAAAACTGCCCACATCTCCGGACATCTACGCGACCTACATTGGCTCAGGGTAGAGAGTAGTATCAAATTCAAAACCCTGAGCTACATGTTTAAAATCAAAATGGACATTGCTCCACAATACCTAAAATCCCTGGTACGCCCCTACACTCCTTCTCACCACCTCCGGTCTTCATCCCACGGAAACTTCACTCTAGAATCAAACTCACCAGGATGGGGGACAGCTCTTTTTCATACCTAGGTCCCACACTGTGGAACTCTCTCCCCCTTGAGATCCGCAAAGAAACCAGCTACATACGCTTTCGCAGAGCCCTTAAGACCTGGCTATTCAACCAATAATTCTGTTCATTTGTATTAATTTCATTTTACCAGCACTTTGCCCTTCCAGCGCCGGGAAAACCTTTTTTGGTAGCTGCTGCGCTCTACAAACTTAATAAATAAATCAATAAAATAGAAAGAACTAAACCTTTTAGAAAGACTAAACAACTCTTTGTATCTTTCTCCCCACCTCAAAAAGGCAATCCCATTTCAAAAAAAGGAATTGCAAGATGGATTATCAAATGCATCCAAATATGCTTTCTCAAAGCTAAACCAACTCTAACTATTCCCCCTAGAGCTCATTCCACACTCAAACTAAGGGTTTCTATGGCATTCTTAGTGAACATTCCCCTAGATGACATCTGCAAAGCAGCAACTTGGTATACACCATACACTATTGTGTGGATGTGCAAGTAAAACAACAAGCTAGTGTGGGCCACTCTGTATTGAGAACACTGTTTCAGACCACTGCAACGGATACAGGTTGCCACCGGTAAGGTGGGAAACAGCTATATAGTCTATGCTAAAGTATATATTCTACAGCTCATATGCCTCGAACAGAAAATGCTACTTACTGGTATACATCAGTTCTTGGTATGTAGAGCTGTAGAGTTGTATACGCCCACCCACCTCCCTGGATACCTTTATCCGTAGCAGAATTATCTTACTTAGATACATTACACATGGGCATCCTTTTCTACTTTCCTATTAACTCCATCATTACCCTTCATGGTGAAAAACAATATGAGGATGGAGCCGATGCCCATGCGCATTGTCACCATAAGGAGGAGTCACCTATGTTTTGACTAACAAAAACTTCTTCGACAAAAACAAACTGCAAACAATCGGGCCCAACACCAGATGGCGATCTATGCTAAAGTATACAACCCTACAGCTCTACAAGCCAAGAACAGATGCAGACTGGTAGGTAGCATTTTCCTTTCCAGCCGGGTCGGCGGTACCATGTCTGCTCCACTGTTCTGTGTGCTGGAAGAGCCAGCACTGTCCCTTAACATATCTGCCAATGTTCCATCATCTTGAACTTTAATTTGGCTATCGAGTGTGTCCGCCACTGACCACTGTCTCTGTGATGTGCTCTATGGAGCTGCACTTCGGCGTCCGCTCTACTGTCTCTACCGGTTCTTCTTTGGTTGCCCATCGGTACTTTATCCAATCGTTCGAGCCATGACCACGCATCTTCCGAGCAGTTGAAAAAGTTTGTCTTACCCTGGGCAACCACTCGTAGCCTGTCGGGAAACCATCATATATAAGGGAGACCCATAGTCCAAACCTGATGCTTAACCTCTAAAAGCGATTTCCGCTAGGCTAGTACTTTTCTGGTTTAGTCATGGAAGATGAATATTGTATGATTTTTAGATTTCAGCAGACCCTTCTAAGAATACAGCCCTGTTCACGGTAATGGAAGATCCTAGCAATCAATGCTCTAAGATGGTCCCCTGCTGAGGGCGTTCGCCTAGTGAATGGTGTGCACGCTCCACTGTTAGCATGTGGGTTAATCCCTCAGGTTTGAGTGTATTTTGTATCCACTTCTCCAAAAAGGATCCTGCTGAGTCCCCCTCCACTCGTTCTGGAAACCCCACCATGCATGTATTGTTACGGGGGGATTATCCCTCCGCGTTTTCCATTCTGTCCTCTGGTATCTTAGATGTGGCTTTCAGTCTCGCCACTTGGTGTTTCGATGCGTCAAAATTTTGGTCCAGGCAACCAATCTTTGTTCTGAGGCAGTTACTCTCTCTGTTCCACCTTTCTCCACCTCTATAGCTACTGAATCTATTTTGCCTTCCAGGACCGTGGGTGTCCCCTGTATGGCCCTCCATCAGTGCTGCTCTGGATGGTGCCATCTGGGCATTGAGGTCTGTTTGTCTTGTGATTCATTGTGGCAAACCCTGTGGTTGGAAATCAGTAAGTGGGTGGTCTATGCACTCCATAGGTTTAAAATATATAGGTCCTAGTTAAACACTATTGTTTGATCAGTGTGCTGTGTCTGACTGAACACTAAATACTCTAGTGAAACTGTAGATGGTGGCTAGGCTGCTAAACTGCCTGCTAGCCTCAGGCACGCACTACTATGAAAGATTTACACACTGTTAATTACAATTTAAACATTAAACTGAAAACACAATTACCATTCAGTTCTTTTTATTCATAAAGAAAGAATTGACTTATTTAATACTCAATTCAAAAACATCTTCACCTTGATGTTTACAAAAAAATGGATATACGTAATTTTCAGGTAAACAAAGTAACAAGATACAATTTTATCCTTTAAACAATGCAGATGTAGATAGCCCAATGCATTTTGGGGCTTGTCATTGCCCCTCTGTCAGGGGAAACACTGTAAATCAAAACATAATAAAAAATAAAACAGTTGGAGGAGGAGCTTTGCGCGCAACCAAGATGGCTCCCGAGACCCTCATAACCTCCCACGTCTATCCTGTCGTCTATCCTGTCCTTCATTGATGTCTTTGTGACGACGAACCACGGGTGAAGCGAGACCTGCATTCCGATTCCGAATCGGGCCCCGGGAACCGATGTTGTGGTGCCCAGAAGATCGCGGCCTAAGTCTCCGTGATGCCCGGCTGTGGAGTTGGCATGGTGCCCGAGCTGTAGTTGAACAACATTGGCCTGAGGTGGCAGGGTCGACCGGTCTGGTTGACTTTCACTTTCGATTTGTTTTTCTGGAAGGGATTTCCGACTGGGAGTGGCCCCCCAGTGCCAAGGGCAGCTATCCTACGCTGCACCCGAGTGTACCTCCTCACTGCTTTGTGAGTTTTGGGAGGATACCTGGCCTTTGCCCACTGGATGAGGTTGGACATCCGCCCGGGGGTCCCTGGAGCCTCCAATGATCTCTTTGTGCGTCGTCTGGAGGATTTTGAAGGAAGGGCTCGGCGGAACAATGTCCGTATCATCGGGGTCCCGGAGAAGGCGGAAGATTCTGCAGGTGACCTCTTAGTCGAAAATCTTGTTGTTAACCATCTTGCACCCAAGGGACTGAGTAAGTTTTTCACGGTTGAGCGGGCTCATAGAGTTCCGGGTGGTAAGCCAAAGGTGGGTGCCCCACCTCGGCCTATGATCGCAAGGATTTTTAATTTCCGTGATATAGACGCTATCCTGCAGGCCTCGCGGATGAGTGATCCTATGAAGTTCGAGAACACTACCATCAGCTTCTACCCGGACTTTACCCAATCTGTCCAAAAGCAGAGACTTGGCTTCCTGGGGGTAAAGAGGAGACTGCGTGATATGGACCTTAAGTACGCTATGCTTTTTCCGGCCAAGTTAAGGATCGAACACGCGGAGCGCACTTATTTTTTCGAACGGCCGGAGGTGGTGGCTGACTGGCTTGACACTCTGCCGAACCATCGTGCACAAGAGGAACAATCTGGAGGGGTGGAAGGTGGACCGATGGAACAGGAATAGACACCTTTGTCTGGTTTCTGGGGTCCCCAGTGGGCCTCGAACTGTGGTTCGCTAATCCTGTAAGGTGAATTGTTGTGACAATCGTGGGGTTACGGGGCTATTGGTGGGTCTCTTTCCTCCTCAGATTAACTTTTTGTAGCTTAGTTAGATGTGGGGGCGACAGGCACACTGCAAGTTGGGGTGGCTTTCTAGTCTTATGCAGGGGTGCAGGGTGGGGGGGTTTGTAATGGGATGTTGGTGGGGGGGTTGGGGGGTTCCTGTTGGGGTGTGTGTTTGTTTTTCTGCAAGGCAATGTATTGTTAGACTTTCTGATCGAAGTGCTGGATTCCTACTGGGGTTGGATCATCTTTCACTTTCGGATGGGGGTAGGGGGCTGAATCTGATGAGCTGGAATGTGAATGGGTTGGGGGATAGGATTAAACGTGGGGTAGTGCTGCAATTATTGAAACGTCTCTCCCCTGATGTGGTCCTTCTTCAGGAGAGGCACTTGATAGGTAATACTTGTCATGCCATGAACAGGAAGGGGTATCGTTTGGTTGCCCATGCCGGGTTCTCCTCCGGCTCCAGGGGGTTGGTATCCTGATCAAGACTTCTCTCCCACTGGAGATCGACGCTACGGTCCTCGATGATAGGGGGCGCTATGCCGCTCTAGCGGGTAGGTGGGAGGGCCGGACTCTTTCCCTGGTTTCTGTCTATGTCCCCCCTGGCCTACAGTCAACTACTTTTGCGGACTTGGGACGGGTTGTCCTTGCTCTCCCCGAGGGATCATTGCTATTGGGTGGTGATTTGTGGTTTTTGGTATGGCTGATCGACATCCACCTAGGGATCTTAAGGGGGCGCAGAACTGGCTTCACGATTTCATTGATACTCTGGGCTTGGTGGATTGCTAGAGATTGTTGCATCCCGCTCAGCGGCAGTACACATTTCATTCGGGTGCTCACGGTAGTCTCTCTAGGATTGATTATGTTTTGGTGCCGGCTGCACAGGCGCTTTCTATTACTGAGGTTAAGCATCTGGCTCGGGGGATCTCTGATCACTCTCCACTATGGCTTCGAATGGAGTTCAATTCTGGGACAGAGGGTCGGGAAGCCCCGATTTACCCCTGGTATCTCCGGAACCCTAAAACTCGTGCGGACCTGGTACAATCTCTCGACCAATATTTTCTTGAGATCGAGGGTTCTGTTTCATCTGCTGTGTCACTCTGGGAGGCTTTCAAGGCCGTCCTTAGGGGCCAGGCCCTGTCGTTAATCGCAGGCATTAAGAAACTGAGGGATGAGGAGGTGGTTAAGATCGAGGCGGAGATAGCGGACCTTGAGCTCGGCCTGGAGCGGGAAGTTACCCGTGCCAAGACGCATGTTTTGCGACTTAAACAGTTGGAATATAGGGCGTTGGTTACTGATGCGGCTAAGGCCATGAGTAGAGAACAACAGGGATGGCTATATGACGTGGGAGATAAAGCAGGCAAACTGATAGCGTGGCTGGATAAGAAGGATAGGGCTAGTCGGATCACTGAAATAATATCGAGCCCATTAATATCGACTTGCAGAAATATCGATGAGAAAATATCGAGGGACAAAATATCGAGTTTCTATCTTTATACAGGTAAGTACAAAAATATTGACTCTAAAATATCGACTGTAAATAATATAGACTGTCAAAATATCGTTTTTTTTATGTCTTTAAATTAAGTTAAAACTAATATAAAAATGAATATATTTAATATAAACTTAGTTAAAATGATTAAATAAATGTAATATTAATAAATAATTAATGTAAATTACAAAAAAAAAAAATTAATATATATATATATATATATATAAATACATATTATTAACTAAACATATATAATATTTTTACCGTAGCATAGCAAATTGTTTAAAATTTATTGTAACAACTATAGTGAATTCAACAGTAGAAAAACGCTGGATAGCGTAGGGGTAAAAATTACTATTCCCACTCCAGTGGGTGCAACAGTAGGGAAAACGTTGGATAGCGTAGGGGTAAAAATTACTATTCCCACTCCAGTGGGTGCAACAGTAGGGAAATTGTTGGATAGCGTAGGGGTAAAAACTACTATTCCCACTCCAGTGAGTGTAACAGTAGGGAAAGCGCTGGATAGCCTAGAGGTAAAAATTACTATTCCCACTCCAAAGAGTGCAACAGTAGGGAAAACATTGGATAGCGGATGGGTTAAAATTACTATTCCCACTCCAGTGAGTGTAACAGTAGGGAAAGCGCTGGATAGCGTAGAGGTAAAAATTACTATTCCCACTCCAAAGAGTGCAACAGTAGGGAAAACATTGGATAGCGGAGGGATTAAAATTACTATTCCCACTCCAGTGGGTGCAACAGTAGGGAAAGCGTTGGATAGTGTAGGGGTACAAATTACTATTCCCACTCCAGTGGTTGCAACAGTAGGGAAAACGTTGGATAGCGTAAGGGATAAAATTACTATTCCCACTCCAGTGGGTGCAACAGTAGGGAAAGCGTTGGATAGTGTAGGGGTAAAAATTACTATTCCCTCTCCAGTGGGTGCAACAGTAGGGAAAGCGTTGGATAGCGTAGGGGTTAAAATTACTATTCCCACTCCAGTGGGTGCAACAGTAGGGAAAGCGCTGGATAGCATAGGGGTTAAAATGACTATTCATTAATTAACAATTAACAATTTTAATTAATTTACATAATTAATTAATTATTATTAAATAACTTGCCACCCTATCCCCCTATAAACTCACAACCCACTACAGAAAATAATTTACTAAATATTAATTATTTATCAATTAAATATTTATAATTAATTACCAATTATATTTTAAATAATTACCAATTAATAATTATTTACAATTAATATTAATTAACATAATTAATTAATTACTATTAAATTACTTCCCACCCTACCCCCCTATAAACCCACAACCCGCTACAGAAAATAATTTACTAAATATTAATTATTTATCAATTAAATATTTAAAATTATTTACCAATTATATTTTAAATAATTACCTATTATTAATGAATTAACAATTATTATTAATTTACATAATTAATGAATTATAATAAAATTACTTCCCACCCTATTCCCCTATAAACCCACAACCCGCTACAGAAAATAATTTACTAAAAATTAATTATTAATTATTTATTATTTATTACCAATTATATTTTAATTATTTACCAATTAATAATTAATGAACAATTATTAATAATTTACATAATTAATTAAATGTAATTAAATTACTTCCCACCCTATAAACCCACAACCCGCTACAGATTTATATTACACAATTATTAAAAATTATTAATAACTACCTTATTTTCGATTTATTTTTGTCTATATTCTATTTAGTCGATATTATGTCTCGTCTATATTTTTTGATTCGATATTTTGGTTATTAATATCGATATTACTCGATATTTTTGTAGTCTATATTATGTCTGGTCGATATTTTGGCTAGTCTATATTTTTTACTCAATATTTTGTCCAAACAATATTTTGGAATCGATATTATGTCTGTTTACCGGCTAGTCGTGTGGTGCCCGTGATTGAGACGGCGAGTGGTGGTCGTGTTACCGACCCTGAAGAGATTGTTCAGTGCTTTGCGGATCACTTTCAGACAGTGTACTCCTCTGTGTCGGAGAGGCCGGAGGAGGACTCACATCTATTGCTGCGTGATATGGCTTTACCGCATCTTTCTTATGTTGATAGGGAACAAATGGATGCTCCAATAACCACAGACGAGGTGGCTCTTGCGATTTGCTCCCTGCGTTCAGGAAAAGCTATGAGTCCCAACGGTCTGCCTATTGAACTTTACAAGTTGCGGCCTGACAAGATAGCACCCTATTTAAAGGATATGTTTTTGGAGTCTCGAGAGTGTGGTTCTATCCCTAGTGATCAACGTCTTGCGACCATTGTGGTGATTCATAAGGAGGGGAATAGAGGGATAGGTGTACATCATACAGGCCGATTTCTCTTTTGAACGCCGAACCTAAGATCCTCTGAAAATTGCTGGCTAACCGTTTGATCACTGTTATTAGTGAGTTGATACATCCTGATCAATCCGGTTTCATCCAGCATAGAAACACTGCCCTGAATCTTAGGCGTCTGCATGGCGTTCTCGCGAGAACTGCGACGTTGCATGAGCCGGCCATCTTGGCGTTGTTGGATGCCACGATGGCTTTTGATACCGTGGAATGGCCATACTTATGGGCTGCGTTGGCTAAATTTGGGTTTGGACCCGGTTTTATTGGCTGGGTGCGGCTTCTCTATGAGGACCCCCTTGCGCACATTGTTGTGAATTTTGCTACTTTGAGCGTTGTTCAGGACGAGATTTAATCCACACCCGAACCATCAAATCATTTCCGATTTGACTAGACCACTCCACGATCCTTGATTGATCGCGGTGTTACAATAATTCTGAGAATCATTGAATCAGCCCCGACTTGACCAGACCACTCCACGATCCTTGCATGATCGCGTTGTTCCTACTTTTCCTAGTTTTGAAAACATCGACGGCACTTTGGACCACGCCGATAGACTATACCACCATCCCGTTACGCCTGATCTTGAACGGTGCTAACTTTGGGTCCTTTTGATACCACCTTGTGGTTATGTGTCCCAACCCCCAGTCCTGATGAAGACCCCACAGCAAGGATAGCAACGTACCTGCATATAAGAGGGTCGAAACGTCGACAGCCATCTGTATTTATCAACTCCACGCCCTATTGCTTTCATTCATTGAACTTTGTGGAGTATGTTGTTTTGTGGAAATAATGATTTGAACCTGATGGTCCCTGTCTCTGCACATATTGTGTAACATGGACGAATGTTGTATATTCATTGATTCTATTGTCACTTAAGAATTTTCCTCCTTCCTTTCACTTCATCCTCACAGGATCACACAAACCCCCCCCTCCTTTTTTTCTACCTATTTGGGGCACTGTGAAACCACTAATTTATTTATTGCTTTGGATAAATTGTATATTTGGTATACACATTCCCATTGTGATTAAAACAATGTGGATCAATTTGTTTCTTGGTTGATTAATTTTTATTTGTCCTACACATTGTTCTTACTCTACTGGGACCCCCTCTCATAATTACATTGATAACCCTGGTCCCAGTGACTTTAGCTGGGTAAAACCCCTATAAATACCCTAGCCCTAGAGCCACTTGCTGCATGGATCCGATGGGAACCCTCGATGAAGGGCATTCAATGGTATCCTGATTTTGAAGATCGCATCTCGCTCTACGCAGATGATATCTTATTGTATTTGACCTCACCCCGGAAGTCATTGATGGTTTTGTGCGATGTTTTGACCTCCTTCGGTAGGAACTCGGGCTTGATTATTAATTGGGCGAAATCCTACCTATACGTTCTTTCTGGTGACGTCCCTCTTTTCCACGTACCGGTCCTATTCAGGTGACACTGACGGGGTTTAAATACCTCGGTATCTATATTTCATTGGATCCTGTGGCCCGGTACGAACAGAATCTTCTGCCACCCTTGGCTAGATTGAAACAGGACGTCGCGGGTTGGCGTTAACTTCCGCTTTCGCCGCTCGGTCGTGCGGCCCTATTTAAAATTATGTCTCCGCCTCGTTCTCTGTATGCTCTCCAGAACACTCTTGATATAGTTCCAGCTAGCTATTTTCGTGTGGTTGAAGACCTTCAGAGGAAGTTGATAAGGGAGGGTAGACCTCGTATTGCTCTTGCCAAATTGACGCTCCCTTGGTATGACAGGGGTATTGCTCTCCCTGACATCAAAAGTTATTATTGGCTTCTCAATTGGGGGCCATTAATCATGGTACGTATGGTCCTGAATTGAACCCTGCTTTTGCTATGGATAGATGGCTGTTGCCCGGGGGTAATTATTATAGGGCGCTGTACTCAAAATCGGTGGTCAAGACTCTGTCGGGGCCTATGAGGACGGCAGTGCGTACATTTCAGGACAGTACTAGTTCCATGGGGTGGAAAGATCGCTTGACTCCAGCGACCCCGCTTTTCTGCTCGGACAAGCTTGGTAAGCTGTGGAAGACCAAGGGGTTCGATAAATGGGACCTCATCGGTATCAGTAAGGTGGGAGACCTCTGGGTTAAGGGCCAGGTGAAATCGTTTGAGATGTTAAAGACGGAGTTTGAATTGAGTGACACAGAGTACTCCCGCTATGTTCAGGTTCACCATGCCTTAATGTCGGTTTTCCCTTTGGGTGAGATAATTCCGGAGTTGTCCCCACTTGAAGATAGACTATTGGATGGCCATGTGCCCGACAGCACTATCTCCCTTGTTTACAAGAAATTGATTAATAATAGGTCAGACCTCCTGTTACATCTTCGGGACTTGTGGACCCGTGACGGCCTCAAATTGGATGACGAGGACTGGCAGTCTGCGATCTCCTCTCCCAAGGAGGTCGCGATTCCAGCTCGACTCCGACTGGTACAACCTAAGATCCTCCACTGGGTTTACATCACGGGCCCCCGTTTGGTCCGAATGGGCTTTTCTGAGGAGGAATTATGCAAGCGACAGTGTGGGCAGGTAGGGACTTTTCTCCATATTATTTGGGAATGTCGTGAGGTTGCTGCTTTCTGGAGCGGTGTGGTAAATAAAATTACCTATACATTTTTCTATACATTAAATATCAATAAGAATAGCTCATAAAATGAGAGGCAGAGTCCGTGGTATCTGAGTCATACGGGCTTTATTCCAATGGCTCGAGCCAGGGGAGAATCGTGTTCCATCACCACTAAGGTTCAGGAAGGGATATCACACTTTTTATTAACATCACACAATATATATAGTAAAATCACATAATTGCAATGGATACAGTAGGCGTAACACTCCAGGCGGAGCAAGTGAAAAGAGAGAGATAAGAACATATGGGCGTAGAAAGAGGCTTATAAAGAGGCGTACACTCGGCGTGTCATAGGAGTGTCACAGGTGGGTGGATGTATGGAGGAAATCTGCAGGGTCAGCAGAAACCTTTGCTCGACATGCGCGCGCAACTTAGTCATGACGTGTAATTGACGTGTAACTGGGGAGAGCTGGGGGTTTGACTTTAGCACTAGTAGAGGAGTCTGGTGTCTGGGATGTCAGAACGACCTGCACCTATAGCCTATCTGATATCTTGTGTTTGGAGGATGTATTGTCTGAAGTAAAAGGTCTCTCGGGCAGAGGCCGTTCATCACTGATGCTAGTGCGTGCCTATATTTCTCTGTGCATTACGTGGGGGCATGGGCCTACTATGGCAATGGGTGCAGTAAATTACTTGCAAGAAGACAGGAAGGCCGGGCCCTATGCTCTGCAGGAGGGAATATGTTTACCTATTTCACTAGACTGGAATGTCTTTTCGCGGAGGCTGAACAGATATATGTAGGCAAAATACCGTCTTGGCAGGCAGGCCAGGCCGAGCCGAGCACCGTTCGCCTGGGCAGGAAGTAAGGTAGAGGTCAGGGATGCATACCTAAACTGCAGCTTTCTGAGACAGAAGAGACTCGGAGCCTCAATTCAGGGTCTGGCTCGACTGGGCCACAAAAACGTGTGCTTCGCGTTATTTAAACATGTATCATGTAAATGCATTGGAAAAGCAGGCCTTGGTGCAGAATTAACGTTTCACTCAGGGAAGGCCTAATAACTGACATGTTAACGTTAGACGAAAATACAGAGACATTCTTGTGGCAGATACAGGAAGGGAATTACATGGTAACATGGACATACATGGAGCATAAGTATATGGATAGGGTGCGAGTGGGGGACACATTGACCATACAAAAATTTCTATTTCCTCATTCCCTCATTGGCCCCTACTTCACCCTTTAGGATATGTCTATTTTCATGAGACCATCTATCTGTTCATATAACATCATTTGCTCGTCTTTTCTTATTCGAGCACGGGAACGTGAACGTGGACGGGGAACACAAGCAGTGGCGCACAAGCCGCAAATCGCTGGCCCACATTGCAGACAGAGACAGCAACTGAATACTATGAGCAGTACTATCCCTAGGAATGATAACACTTTCCATCCCCAGGCGGATATCACACTCCAGAGCCAACCGGACCATGTCCAGGTGCCTGGATTCTGATGTATCTGGTGAGCAATCTTATGGAGCCTTGTTATTGCTGCATATACTGACGGTGCGTTATTAGGAATAAACACACAACAACTGGAGCCGATCACTCTACAAGCTCCACCCCTATCGGCCAGGATGACGTCAAGAACAAGGCGGTTTTGAAGAACAACAAGTCTCATAGCAGACTGTTCTTCCGTTAAGTTACCTAGAGCAGAAGTAGTCTCATTCACTACTGCTTCCAAAGTTCTGGTTAATCTACGTATTAATTTACTATTTTGGATGGGGCCTATGAAGAAAAAGAATCCTTTATTGAAATCGGTATATTGCTCCAATGTTGTTTCAGTCTGATCGACAATTGGGGACTCGATCTCCCTCTTATGTCTTATATGTACAAGGTGTGAATTTCGATGATAATCGGATGGGGCTAGAAAAACAGGTGGTAATAGGAACGCGATATAACACGTTCCATCCCAATCCAAGGGCAGATGTACATAAGCTGTCTGACCACAAATAAAATAGGAATGACGGGAAGCTTTGAAAGTAGACTTTCCTTTATCACAGAATTCGACCATAGTATTACAATCACTGTGTCCGAGACGTACTGAACCATTCTTTTTAACGCATAATTCGCCTTTCACTGGTAAAACTGTTATAAACAGTAAGTCCGAATTAGTCTCGGACTGGACGTTCAGGATCATGAGGTTAAGGGAAAAATTCCCTAAGGCATATACTTCATTTTCTAGATCGGTCCCTTTCCTTTGGGGAAGACCATCTGCGTCTGGAAAAAATACTTTATTCATGACTGTATTTAAGTTACCCAATATCCAATCACCCTGGGAAACTGTGGACTTATTGTCTAGTGATGACATTAAAGCAAACCATGCTCCGCACGAACCATTGTGTGTAAACGGATAGGGAAAGAGGGGCAGAGCTCCCTTGTATTTCTGATAAGGTGGGAGTCGGCCGCATACCCAGCAATTTGTAGCGTTGCTGGTCTGGTGAGTATGGTGTAACATACGAATGAAAGTGTTGTTGCGCATTGCTAGTCGATAGGATAGTTCGTGAGGTGGCAGATCACTAAATGTGTGCTCTACGGTGTCATTAAAAGAAGAATGTACATGTGAACCAAGAGGAGGAAAGAAAACATGTAGTGTCAAGCTTATACATATAATCGTTATACTCAGAAAAAACATAATGATTAGGAAAATAATGCATCTGCTACGCAAATTCTTGCAGTACTTGTTTTTCATGACTTTCTGTCTATCTCTCTCACTATTTGGGTCTATCTCATACATGTCAGAAACCTGTCTAACCACTTCACCTGAGGGGGACTTAAACAATTAAACGCTGTCTGACTTACTAGACCGTAACTTACTTCTATACTCCTGCTGCGGAGTTTTTTCTAACAAGGGGAGTTTAGTGTCAGTATCGGAATCAGGGCAGTCCTTGGGAAATGTCTCTGGGCACAGTCCATGGAATCTTTTTACGTGGCTGGAATGAAGCCAGCCTTTCCTTCCCTCGACTTTCACTGCGGTCCTCGTGGTCATCAACACCAGTTTCGGCTCCCGCCACCTGGGCTCCAGAGGGCTTGAGCGGTCAAAGTTCCTTATACAAACAAGATCCCCGGAACGATTTCATGCGGTTTGACTTGGGTGTTGTCCGGGAAGGCAGCCGCGACCTGTGAACGACAAGAGAGTAGTGCAGACATCAAGGAAGCCAGGTAATCTGTCAGCATATTACTATCAACATCAGTGATCTTGCGCGGCATAGGCGTACCCCACATATTCGGTGGTCTGCCAAAGACCACTTCGTACGGGGATAGCCCCGTTCTGGAATGAGCTACCATACGCATGTAAAAGAGGGCAACCGGCAAGGCTACCATCCAATCTACACCTTTTTCTGCACAGACTTTCGCTAACCGTGTTTTCAGAGTCTGATTATGTCGCTCTACGAGACCAGCTGCTTCGGGGTGTCGTACGCAGTGGAATTTCCACTGGTACCCTAACAGGAGTGATACCTGTTTCATCAATTCGGACGAGAATGGCTGTCCATTATCTGAGTACACGACACGGGGCAAGCCGTATCGCGGGAAAAATTCACGAACCAACTGCTTGGCAGTGGTCACAGCAGTGTAATCTGGGACTGGGTAAGCTTCTGTCCATCTGGAAAGGGCACATACAACTACGAGGACATACTTGAATCCTCAACATCTGTCCATCTGAATATAGTCCATCTGGAGGACTTCGAAAGGGTGGTCAGGAGGATGAAATCCACCTTGTTCCACAGGAATGCCTTTGCCTGGATTGAACTGACAACAGATCATGCAAGTACGCACTTTCTGTTTTGCTGCTGCACGTAAATGCTTGTTGAACCAAATATTCTGTATACTGTCTAACATGGCTTTTTCTCCTAAGTGTGCTGGACTATGTGCTGTATTTATGATAACTTGAACCATAGAGTCGGGGAGAAACCATGTAGCTTTTCCCTTTGTCATCCATCCCTGATCTGTCTGGACCCCTCCTTGTTCAGTCCATTTCTTAATTTCGTCTGGAGTGGCATGTGTCTGTATGTCGAGTACATCTTGTGTGGGATCCTTAACTGTCATGCAATGTGTCTGTGATGATACATCAGTCTTAGTCGTGTTAGTCGGTATGTCTGTTTGAGTCTGAGCCGTGAGTTTAGCTGTTCGATCTGCCAGGTCGTTACCCTGGGAAATGGTGTCTGTGACTTTCGTATGTGCTTTGCACTTCATGATGGCTATGGCTGTAGGCAAGTGTATCGCTTCTAACAGAGCTTGAATGAGGGGGACCATGCTGGATTTTGGCTCCGTGGGAGGTCAGAAAACCTCTCTCTTGCCAGAGTACGCCGAAGTCGTGAACGACTCCGAATGCGTACAGTGAATCTGTGTATATATTTACTTTCAGGTTCTTAGCTCGTATACAGGCTTGGGTCAGAGCAATGAGCTCTGCTGCTTGGGCTGACAAGGTATCAATGCGATGTGTTTCTATGACCTCAGTATCAGTGGTCACTGCATATGCGGCCACTAGCTCTCCTTTGCTTGTTCTCATACATGAACCATCCCATAAAGTGTCAGGTCTGGGTCGGGTAATGCAATGTCTGTCAAGTCTTGTCTTGGTTTTGTTACAGTGTGAATTATTTCCACGCAGTCATGTGGTGCAGGATCTGTTGTACTCGAAGGTAAAAGTGTAGCAGGATTTAATGTGTTGCAACGTCTGATCTCGATGTGTGGCTGAAACAGTGTCAATTCATATCCTGTCAGTCTTGCTACGGTCAGGTGCTGTGTTTGAGTTCGGTTTAGGAGAACTTCCACTGAATGTGGTACTTGTACTGTCAGGGGATGTCCTAATACTATGGAATCGCTTTGTCTGATTGCTAGAGCTGTTGCTGCAAATGATTTTAGGCACGCAGGCAGAGCCTGGGCCACTGGATCCAATGTACTGGAAAAGTAAGCACAAGGCTTGTGTTTGTCTGCCTGATCTTGAGTGAGAACCGATAACGCTGTGCCATCGCGTTCAGTGACAAAAAGTGTAAAAGGTTTACTGTAACATGGTGTCGCTAAAACAGGTGCTTGACATAAAGCTTTCTTCAGTTCATCAAAAGCTTGTGTATGTTCCTGAGTCCAAAGGAGGACAGTCGAAGTCGCTGCCTCCTGTGTTGTCAACTGTATGAGTGGCTTCGCTAGATATGCATACTGGGGAATCCATTGTCTGCAGTAAGAAGTGAGGCCAATGAAGGCCCGTACTTCCTTTTGTGTCTTGGGCTGTGGAAGATGTGCAATTAACTGGATACGGTCAGGTGTCAACGGTCTACCCCTCTTGGACAGCAAGTGTCCAAGGTATACCACTTGCTGGGCACAGAATTGTAACTTCGAAGGGGACACCTTGTGCCCCTTCTCCGCCAGGAAATATAGGACTGTCAGTGATGCACGTTCACAGTCTCGTTCTGTCCGTGCCGTGATCAATAGATCATCGACATATTGAAGCAGTGCAGTGTCAGTAGGCATATGAATACTGTCTAGTTGTCGTTTCAGAGCCTGACTATAGATACTAGGGCTTTCTGTGAATCCTTGAGGAGCACGTGCAAATTTGAAGCTTCGGCCATTTAAACAGAATCCGAAGAGATACTGGCTTTCCGGATGTATTGGGACACTAAAGAAGGTGTTCTTGAGATCGATTACAGTAAAGAACGCTGCTTCTGAATCAATAGCAGTCAATAGTGAAGAAATGTCTGGGACCACAGGGTACTGGGGTATTATGCATTTATTTAATTCTCGGAGGTCAATCACCAGTCTGTAGACCGGTGGTGCATTCGGGTCAGTTTGTTTAAGAATCGGGATGATAGGAGAATTACATACATTGGAGTCGGTTTCTACAACCACTCCTTGTGCAATGAGCTCGTCAACAATTTTCAGTAAGGCCACTACAGCATCAGGCGGTAATTTGTATTGTCGGATTCGGGGCAGTACAACTCCTTGTTTGAGGGTAACACAGTATGGTGTAATGTGCATGCAACCTACATCAGTCGGCCCTTGTGCCCATAAATGCTGTGGAACATTCTGAAGTCTGGGGTCGAAGTCTCTTAAAACATAATGTCCTTTAAAATCACGTAAAAACAATCTCACTCCTTCCGGATAACAACAAATCACTGCTCCCAGTGCTTTCAACGTTTTTATACCAAGCAAGTTCTCTGGACATGATTTCGTGAGCAACAAATCTGTAGTTCGAGATAATGGACCAACTCCTAGAGGAACCGGTTTCGATACTTCATTAACAATAGGCTTTCCTGAAAATCCCAGGGAAACATTCTGTGAGCCTGAGAGGGGTGCCCCTGGAACCTCGTCATGACTGATGGTAGTTCTGCTCGCCCCTGTGTCAATCAAAAATGTTCTGTCTTTCCCTAATACCTGACTATGTACATAGGGACCCTCTTGATCTACAGGAACCTCGATAAGGGGCAAGCCAACCTCCCTCTCTAGGCTGTTTCATGAGTACTGCTGATAGTCTGGGTAGTCTGACTGTGCATACTGGTACATTTGTTGCGTGACATGTTGTGTGGCAGCAATGGGTTGGGGTTGGGGTACAGCTACTGTCTGTTGTGCGTTCTGTGGAGGTTGCGTGCTCTGCGGGATATTTTGTGGAACATGTTCTTGTCTAGGAGGACGCGGTCTTTCTTTCGTCTTGCCTGTAGCGATATTGTGTCTCAGAACGGCACATTCGTTTATATAGTGACCTGGCTGTTTACAGTAATTGCAGTTCCCTTTAACAGGAGCTGCAGAATGACCGGGCGGTGCCGTACCCCTTTTCTGACCACCAGCGGGGACGGACTGAGCAACTAGTACTTTCATTTTCGTGTCTTTTATACGTCTCTGTTCGTGTTCGTGTTCTTCTCTAATTCGGTTTTGATGGTACTGTAACATTTGTAACATTTGGGAAGGGCTATTTGCTTGCCATGTACTTTCAACTTTCAGTACTCTATTTTTAACTTGTGGTAAGGAATTCTCTACTAATTTGGTCACAAAAAGATGTGGATACGATTCACTACTTGTCTTCAGGCCACTATTTATAATGAAACATTTCTCGAATCTGGAATAAAAATCACTAGTGTCTTCGTCTTGTTTCTGTTTGCAGGCTGAGATAGCATCCCAGTCTTCCTTTTTAGTTGTCAATAGCCTCGGCAGGACCTGTATTAATAATTCTGGTAATTCTTTAGCTTTACTCCCGAGGCCAGTACCAGGAACTCGTGTATTTTCCTCGTCTTCTAATTCTGTCCAACTAATCTTTTTCTCTCCCACTTCCCATTCTTTTTCTTTAAGTTTTTCGTAAATACCTGCAGGCAACAGAACTTTCAACATTTTAAGTGTATCAGCATATGTATACTCTCCCATGCGGAGCATGTCCTTTAATTCCCGGTGGAACCCTGCTGGATCTTTATCGTGACAGGGCACTAATTTTTTCATTTCCAGTAATTCCATTTTCGTCAAGGGTGTGTATACGAATACTCGCTGCAGCGTACCCGCATTATCTCTAACGGGATGTACCTCTCGTAAGGGGTTCTGTCTGTCTATGTAAAATGTTTTCCTTTCTGGGTGTGGAACAGGAACGAAATGTGGAGTCAGGAAAGTCCTGTATTTATGTCGCTGTTCTAGAATGACATTAATTAAATCGGTACCTAGGCCTCTCCATCTACCTAGGAGTAACTCTTCCAATATATTATATAGGGGACCTGGATCAGAATGCTGACTTTCGTACAATGTAATGAGATTTTGGATCGTGTACATACCAGCTAATCGCTGTTCTTCCGGAGGGAGACTAAAAAATGTTTGCGCTACTATGTCATCTTTATATACGCTAGTATTGCCAGCCCATTGTACTGCTGACCGGGCTAGTTCCTGTTCATGCATGGTACTAAGTTCACTATAACCTACGCGTTGTTTCAGTACTTTGTCAGTGGCTTGGAATAGATGCTCGAGAGAACATTGTTCTGGTATGGGAGAAAGAAAACGTTTCTTACATTCTGGGCGTATAGGTCTATCAAAGGGTCTCGCCCTACCTACGTACTGTATTCTATCCGGGTTCTCAATTGCTATATCACCGTCTTCTGAAACTTCGTCATCCCCTTTCTCGGCTTCTCTCTCTGCCCTTTCCCTCTCGTGTATGTCAAGGATTACCTTACGAATCTTTCTGTACATGGCTTCTATACAACTCTGTTTACTATGTTTACCATCAGCTATGTTGTCACTCCATTTTGTCAGGACTTTCATCCCTTCTTTATCATGACCGGGCTGGTCTTGTTCCCTTATCAAACAATTTATCAAAAACTGTAAGATCATAAGTTGGATCTCCACTTTCCTGTGTGCCATAGCCTCATGAATGCTTTCTGGTCTCTCCCCCGTTCTAATAAAGTGATATATGTTGTCTAAATGTTCCTTCATGTCTGGTAGAATAGTCAAATAGTTTGTAACACGTCGTACACGCAATGAATATACAAGCATTTGATCTTCACCTGGTACTGGATCATATATGCAATCAGTAAGATACTGTCTAAGGGCTGCGTATGTAGCCACTTTTGGCGTGCGCTGTAATGCTAGTTCTCTTAGTGATGTTCGTTTTAACGGAGGCGGGGTGAGGGGGTCTCCTCCCGCTGCTCCTAAATTGTGATCGCCTAGACCTGCGTCGACTATTACTGGCTGTGCTGTCGCTGGTCGTGTAGCGACTGGTAACGTTGTCACTGGTATGGTAGGTTGATCCTGAACTACAGGTGCGGGGAGAGAAGGATTGGGAGGGGGTTTGGTTACAGGAGGAACAGTGGGGGAAGACGTGTTAACAGAGTGCTGAGGAGGATTATTTGGAGGAGGATTTGTATTAACGTACTCTGGGACAGTGTCATCTAAGTAGGAAGAAAGGAAAATGTCCGCGGCGGTCTGTTTATGACGAAGTTTAGTCGGGACCAATGGTGGCGGCAAGTTACAGGGTATTTCCGGGGTCACTTTGGGTAGGCCCTCGGCAAGAACGGGATACATGCCTTTAATAAGGGCATTTCTTTGTCTGTCTAATTGTTCTGCTTTGACTCATTCACCTTCTTCTAGTAGTTCTCTTTCTTTAGCTTTTTCAGATTCTTCTCTACTTCTCTCTGCTTTCTTGATTTCTTTCTCTGTTCTTCTATGCGCTTCTTTACGCCACAATTCTATGGCATCTTTCTGAGATTGTCTGGCTTTCTTTTTCCACAGTGCTTCCTCTACTCTCATGATGCAATCAGCATCCCATGTCCCTGAGACAGGCCATCTATAGTTCTCTTCCAGATCTTTTGTGTAGTCAACCCATAAATCTAAGTACAGTATGGCATCTAAGCCGTGTTTGTGGTACATAAAATGTCCGGGAGTGTCCCTAGGCGGGACGGGAACTGCCTCTTCGAGTATCCCTTTCCTGGTTCCTATCTGACGTAATTTCAAAAACAGCGGCATGTTTAAACTGACTTGAACAATAACACAATAAGCACAATAATAGACTACACCCAATCTTTCATACCACGATATTAAAACATTTTGACACAGATACTAACTAGTACATAGAATAACACAATTAATAACAATCCTGAAACACAATACTATACTGGATGCACTGCTAGAACAGTACAGTCATACCGGTCCCATAAAGAGACACGTCATACCGTATCCACCTAAGTGAACACGTCTATACCGGATCTGTGTACCCAGACCCGTCTTGACCGGGCTCAATGAACCCGTCTATATGCGTTCCCAACAACGGTACTCACCGGGAAGCAAAACTGAAGGCCTCGGAAACTTGATACTGGACTGGACAGCTACGGCTTCTTGATGCGCATGCGCCTTGGAACAGGTGGGCCTCGGGATACCTCGGACCGTGCTCTCTCGTCTTGGGCTCTGGTCGGGACTCTCCGCATTCCTCACCGCCTCGTATGGATGCCTGCTCGCAGTCTCCGTCTCCTCCGTGGGCCTGAGGGAGTTAGCAGGAAAACCCGCGAATGTGCACAGAAAGGGGTCCGTCACGGCTGTAGAAGGGGTCAAGAGCCTGCGTTACATCGCTGGCGCGTGTGGAAGGGGAGGGGTCCCTATTCGGGCGCCAGATTATGTGGAAAATAAAATTACCTATACATTTTTCTATACATTAAATATCAATAAGAATAGCTCATAAAATGAGAGGCAGAGTCTGTGGTATCTGAGTCATACGGGCTTTATTCCAATGGCTCGAGCCAGGGGAGAATCGTGTTCCATCACCACTAAGGTTCAGGAAGGGATATCACACTTTTTATTAACAGCACACAATATATATAGTAAAATCACATAATTGCAATGGATACAGTAGGCGTAACACTCCAGGCGGAGCAAGTGAAAAGAGAGGGATAAGAACTTATGGGCGTAGAAAGAGGCGTATAAAGAGGCGTACACTCGGCGTGTCATAGGAGTGTCACAGGTGGGTGGATGTATGGAGGAAATCTGCAGGGTCAGCAGAAACCTTTGCTCGACATGCGCGCGCAACTTAGTCATGACGTGTAATTGACGTGTAACTGGGGAGAGCTGGGGGGTTTGACTTTAGCACTAGTAGAGGAGTCTGGTGTCTGGGATGTCAGAACGACCTGCACCTATAGCCTATCTGATATCTTGTGTTTGGAGGATGTATTGTCTGAAGTAAAAGGTCTCTCGGGCAGAGGCCGTTCATCACTGATGCTAGTGCGTGCCTATATTTCTCTGTGCATTACGTGGGGGCATGGGCCTACTATGGCAACGGGTGCAGTAAATTACTTGCAAGAAGACAGGAAGGCCGGGCCCTATGCTCTGCAGGCGGGAATATGTTTACCTATTTCACTAGACTGGAATGTGTTTTCACAGAGGCTGAACAGATATCTGTAGGCAAAATACCGTCTTGGCAGGCAGGCCAGGCCGAGCCGAGCACCGTTCGGCTGGGCAGGAAGTAAGGTAGAGGTCAGGGATGCATACCTAAACTGCAGCTTTCTGAGACAGAAGAGACTCGGAGCCTCAATTCAGGGTCTGGCTCGACTGGGCCACAAAAACGTGTGCTTCGCGTTATTTAAACGTGTATCATGTAAATGCATTGGAAAAGCAGGCCTTGGTGCAGAATTAACGTTTCACTCAGGGAAGGCCTAATAACTGACATGTTAACGTTAGACGAAAATACAGAGACATTCTTGTGGCAGATACAGGAAGGGAATTACATGGTAACATGGACATACATGGAGCATAAGTATATGGATAGGGTGCGAGTGGGGGACACATTGACCATACAAAAATTTCTATTTCCTCAGCGGGGTCCATGAGGTAATGAAGGAAGTGACGGGTGTTGCTCTCTTGCCAGAGGTCAGACGCTGCTTGTTGAATGTTTGGGAACCCACGGATTATAATTTAGCCCAGACTCAGTGGGCGTCCCTGGGTGCCATGATTGCCAAGCGAGATATTGCTCAGTTGTAGGGGTCCCAGAGGCCGTCTACAGTCGAAGTATGGAAGGAAAACATGGACTGGTGTATGTTCAGGGAAAAGACGGTGTATCTGGCCCGAGGCCGTCCCCGAAAGTGGTGTAGAGTGTGGGGACCTTGAAATAGTTATCGTGGAGACATATGTACACCGCCTGCAGTTGATAACATTGATGTCCCACCTTCCCCCTTACCCCGCATTCTGACCATCTCATTGTATCTTTATTGAGTTTGGCCCCTGTCCCCCCCTACCTTTCCTTATGTTGATTGCCGCTCATTGTATTTTCTTTTCCTTCCTCGATTGAACTGGCACTTTGTATAACATGTTTTATGACTTGTTTGTTTAATATTTTCAATAAATAGAAACAAATAAAAAGACGAAAAAAAAAATAAAACAGTTAGTTCAGCACTTAAGGAGATCTATAGGTTCAACTTTATATTTCCATGACTCAATACAATTCAGTTAAAGGTGATTACATCAGGGTAATGTATGCTTGCTGAAAAACCAGCTGTGTTATGTATTCGTAGATACTTTTAGATGGTGCGATATTGGGATTAGTATTGGACAGTAATGTATCTTTGAGCATGTACAAACTCACGCTGCATCACATATATTGGCGATGGTTGGTTGACATGTAGGTTTTCTTCATTAAACAGAATATTGGTGGACTGAACCATTGGTTTTACACCCAGTGGGTTGTTTTAACCTAAAGGTCAGAGTAAGTTTTGCACACGTTTTTCTTGCACAGGTGATGGTGTTTCTTACACTGTTTCTCACATCTACGAATGCATAACACAGCTGGTTTTTCTTCACCTTGATGTTTCAGTATGATGTAATATGTATGTGTTTTGCAATGTAAAAAGTACATATAAGAAAATCTTAATTCCAATACACGTATTGCTTTCATATTTTTATTTAGATAATATGCATTTCTTGTCCTGAAAAGGGTGACATTTTTAACTTTCACGAAACGCCGCGTCAACAGTTCTTTTTACTAATTTTAACTCATTTGCAAGTATATTATTTTCCATGATATGTATGAAACGGACGAAACTTTTGTATTAATGAAATGTTGTTGACATTAATTTGTTAACTTATTGCATTTGCACTTTGTCAAGATTTGAGCAATATGATGAAAGTTTTTCAATAAGTTCTGAATAAATCTCATCATAGTAAGTGTATTGCTTTTCATTGCTACACAATCAGCAATCTGACAGTTGTTTCTTTTCTTTTCATTCCTTTGATGTTAAGTCTATCTAGAGACTTTTGGGGAGTAGTTATTCTACATATTATATCACATGAACCTTACATCCGGTTTGCTCATGTTATTTATTGTTTAGATTTGGCTTGTTTTTCGACTCATGAGAAGGTAATTCTTGCTTTGTTGATACATATACCTGTTCCTTTTTTAAGTACTAGGAAACCTCCTTCATATTTTGGTGATGGTTCCTATGGGTGCCATATATTAATAAATATACTTAAATATTCTTCAGGTATGAATTGGAGATCAGAATGCAAGAAACAAAGAAACCCAAGATATACAATGTTTGTGTAAATAATACTTTGTTGCATATTATTCACCTGTAAATTCTCTTCCACTATTATGAAAAAGCTAAATTCCGATAACGTGTGCCCCAGAATTGTGAAGAAAATCTTTTATTACTAGAGTCCTTGCCTTTCAGTATGTGTTTCTAGTGTTGCTTACTTTTTTCAGAAAAGGCGGCTGTGTATTTATCTCCGATCAAGAGCATGGATTCGGCTTTGTGGCACAGGAGCCTTGGATACAGTTTGCCACAGTGAGAGAGAACATCCTGTTTGGAAACAGGTTCATTGCCAGTTTCTACCAGCAAGTGATTGACGCCTGTGCCCTGACGGATGATCTTAGCGTGAGTAATAGCGCAGATCTTTGACTTGCATATAGATTAGAGTAGTGGCAATGGTCATGCCAGCTGCATGGTTGACCCTTCTTGTTGATTCTTATTTTATTCTCATTATTGCATGTGACTTCAATACCTTTGTCGGTATATCAGCCTGAGCTATCCCGCTTCCACTCCTACCTTCCCTGTCATTCTACAGCTCCACTCACATCTGGACATTTTTCTTCACTCAAATCATAGACTCAAACCCTCCCATCCTATCCTGGAAACCTCCAAAAGAACAGCACTTTTTGGATTATCAGTGACATTAACCCCACCTTCTGTTTTAGAAGTCAAGATTGTTTATTCCAGTTATTCTGTTAGAGATGGTACTTGTATCTTGTGTATCCTGATCTTGTTTACATGCATGGTGATGGTCATTAAGAATTCAAGAGCGTAAACTCTTGAAAACCCTCAATCTATCACTGAGAGTAAACCAAGGCCTTTCTGTTTTAGGAAACTGCTGCAGACTGAACTTTTTGCACATTCCTTTGATTATCTATATTCAGGGTTTCTGGACGCAGATGACAAAATTTGAACCATATACAGGTCTAGGATCAGTGTCATGCCTGTTAATATCTGAAAATAACCCACAACGCTTGGGGGGCGTGGCTACGGCGCGTAGCGGAATGGGTGCCTAGTAAGGGAGCTCCACATGCCGGAACCGAAACACTGGGCCAATACCATCCTAATCCCGCCGGGACCGAAATATAAACGCCTTGGAAGAACTCAGGAGGCACGGGGCAAGTTTTCAGCCGGCGCTGGGAACTGGAGAGCGGCGCTTTCTCCTCTGACTCGGCGCGATAGCATTCTGAATGGCGCTGAAGAAGATGGCGGCGGACGGACGAGCGGCCTGAATATCGGCTGCCGGCAAAGGCTCCCTGCGTGCCTGGGACCTGCGGGCGAAATCAGACAGACTGTATGGGCAGCTCCCCTGAGCAAGGCTGTGCGAAGCTGAGAGGGCAGTGGAGGTCCGACGACCAGACGCGCAGAAGGTGCCGATGACGTCGATGGGCCCGGACTGCCTGCGTGCAGGCCTATCGTGCTGCAGCTGCAAACACGCCGGAGCCGGCCGGCGAGGGAGTCGGTGAGGCATCGTCCAGGCCGGAGTGCTGCAAGGAGTGTGCTGCCTGATCTGTGGCCCTGGATAGCGGCCAAGAGGCGCGGGCCTGGTACGCGAGGAGCGGAGGGGTGAGTGCGGCGCTGGGGGGGTTGGGCTCAGCGGGTAGAGCGGCTTGGGACTAGCAGTGTGAGTCGCACACTGGAAGTGACGGCGCCCGGCGGGGCCTGCGCGGCGGGCCTAGGTGGGTCACGGCCTCCGCAGAATTCCTCATCCTCCAGCCAGGCACAGGGCTGCTCTAGGGGGCCTGAGGGGTCATCTCTGTCGGCTATCTCGGTTGGTTCCGGAGCCTTAGTCGGCTGTGGGCGACTGAGGGGCGGCCGGTGGGCACAGAGGCCTCTCGGGGCTGGCGTTGAGGCCTGAGCTGGACTCAAGCGGACTGCCTGGACATCAGGCAAGGACACAGACGCCGGCTGACTCTGCAGGTCACGGGTCGCAAAAGGCGGTGGAGACACTCACAATACTGGACTGGCCCTTCTCCTGACACGGCTGTGCTTATTCGCAATAGTGCGACACACGGGACCTCGCCAAGATTGCAGCGCCCTCACGTGTAACTGGGCGGTCTCCCTCTGGATCAATGGCGGATGAAGCTGGGGTTGGTCACCGGTAGGTCTGCTGGTTCGCTGCTCGCTGATTCTCAGCAGCGCTCCGCTGAGTGCAGGACGGACCATCAGGGACAGCTGCGGCGCATCTGAGGACGCGTCGCGGGAACGCCGACACCACGAGGCACCTGATATAACGAGTCCCCTCTCTGTTCGCAGCGGCGCACATAACCTCACCAAGCTGACCGGTTGGAGTGATTAGATCGACGGCATCCAAGGTGATCCGCAATGGGAAAGTCGGAGCCCAAGCAGGTGAAACTGACATTCGAGAATAAAAGGCAGACACGTAATGCAGATGGGTCTAGTGAGCAGGGAGACCAGCGTGGGGCACAGAGTAGTCAGGATGATGCTGCAGATAACACCAGAATGATACTGCTTGAGCTTAGAGCCGGTATGAAATCTATCGACGGGAAAATTGATGCTCTAGCGACCGGACTGGACGTTGTGAAGAAGAAAGTGGACCAGCATGAACACCGCCTAGATGTACTGGAGAACAGGGTATCTAACGAACATGATGCACAGGCGGAGGCGCGCACGCAGATACTCCAAATGGAGAAAATACTTGAGGTGATAAGTGCAAAAAATGAGGATTCAGAGGCGCACTCTAGGCACAACAACGTTAGAATTATTGGCCTATTGGAGACCACTCCGATCTCCAAAATGGAGCCCTTCATTGACGGAATGCTACGTGAGCTTTTCGGGCCCGCCCATGATCGTAGAGAGGGCATATAGGTAACTGGGGCCTAGACTAAACCAGAAGCAGGGCTGCGTCCAATAATCGCACGCTTACTGAATTATGCCGATAGGGATGCCATCCTGAGAGAGGCAAGGGCAAAGGAGCCGGTGGTGTACAAGGGGGACACTTTATCATTCTTTCCGGACTACACGCCGGCCGTGCAATCTGCGCGCCGGGAGTTTGTGCCAGTGAAAAAACTGCTGAGGGAGGCGACGGTGCTATATGCATTGCTCTACCCGGCGAAGTTAAAAGTATCTTATGAGGAGCAATCGCACTTCTTCACAGATGCGAAGTCTGCATTGAAATTCGTGAAACATATCTGCAAGCAGAAGCCTAGGCGGCAGCAGGCGGAAGGAGAACTGGCAGCCTCAGGGCTGGAAGACACTGACTAGAGACAGTATACTACAGTTAATTGCTCGCTGCTCATGTCGATGTGCACTTGAGGGCTCTGCCTTAGCCGCCATGTTCTTTCTCTTTTCTCTGTTACAGTTGAGTGGGATGGTCGGGTGGGTGCAAATACCGGACTAATCTGAATGCTTCCTCTGAGTTCTGAAGGGGTGATTGTAAACTGTTGAGTATAATGTTTTTCAGCACGGGTACTGACGGGGGTTTGGTGGTAATAGTTCCGGCGGCCGCACCTAGGTGTGTGAACACGCTGCTGTTCCTCTTCCCCGAGTGGGCATCACCCAAATGGTAGCAGTATGCAGGGAGGAGGGGGGTACTGTTCCCGACCTGATTGGGAGGTTGGAGTGGGAGGTGGGAGGGGAGGGGGGGGGCAGGGTCTAGGTGGTTTCTGTTTGTTCGGTTTTGTTTAGGTATTGAGTCTGGCAATTTGTGCATGTCAAGGCAAAATGTCTTAGTGTCACTTGTGTTGCTGCACAGCTGCTTGCGCTGTGCCCCCTCAGGGCTCTGTGTTGTATACAGTAATGTCCAGATCCGTAACTGATTGATGGCAGATAAATGTATGATGTTGACCTGGAATGTGCGCGGCCTCAATTCCCCGAGGAGGGTGAGACAGGTGATTGCGTATCTAAATAGGCATGAGATACAGATCGCCCTGCTGCAAGAAACGCATGTGATGCCACTCGCTGCGCGCAGCATGTTCGGAAGATGGGCGGGATTCCATCTGGCTGCCACGTACTCATCGTATGCAAGAGGTGTGATGATACTGGTCAGGAAAGGGGTTGATTTCCAAGAGCTGCACAAATACACAGATGAGGAGGGGAGGTGCGCAATTGTGTGTGGAAAGTTGCGAGGCTCGTTGATCACGATTGTTAACGTGTATGGATCGATAGCGGATGACCCAATATGTATAGACCGTGTGAGTGGTAAGTTGCGTGAGTGGCCGACCGCACCAATAATCTGGGGAGGCGATCTGATTACCAACCTGAATGCGCAGTTGGACAAGTCAAACCGGATATATGATGTTACAACGCGTACTTTTAGCACGCATACCATTACCATGGATTTTTTACAACGCAGGTCATTTTACAAAGGATCCCTTTACAACGCAATACACTACAACGCAGATACTATTACAACGCATACCATTACAACGTAAGTATAGGTAAGTATATAATATTAATATATAATGTAAATAGTTATTTTTGTATTATTTAATTTAATTATTTATTATTTAATTATTAAATAATTTTATTAATAAAATTAATTTTAATGTTATTATTTGTAAATATATATTAAAATAACCCCTGTACCCCAAAACCCAAACCCAGCACTAAAACCTAAAAATACCCCTGTACCCCAAAACCCAAACCCAACTCTAAAACCTAAAAATACCCCTGTACCCCAAAACCCAAACCCATCCCTAAAACCTAAAAATACCCCTGTACCCCAAAACCCAAACCCAGCCCTAAAACTTAAAAATACCCCTGTACCCCAAAACCCAAACCCAACACTAAAACCTAAAAATACCCTTGTACCCCAAAACCCAAACCCAGCCCTAAAACCTAAAAATACCCCTGTACCCCAAAACCCAAACCCAGCCCTAAAACCTAAAAATACCCCTGTACCCCAAAACCCAAACCCAGCCCTAAAACCTAAAAATACCCCTGTACCCCAAACCCTAAACCCAGCCCTAAAACCTAAAAATACCCCTGTACCCCAAAACCCAAACCCAGCCCTAAAACCTAAAAATACCCCTGTACCCCAAAACCCAAACCCAGCCCTAAAACCTAAAAATACCCCTGTACCCCAAAACCCAAACCCAGCCCTAAAACTTAAAAATACCCCTGTACCCCAAAACCCAAACCCAACCCTAAAACCTAAAAATACCCCTGTACCCCAAAACCCAAACCCAACCCTAAAACCTAAAAATACCCCTGTACCCCAAAACCCAAACCCAACCCTGAAACCTAAAAATACCCCTGTACCCCAAAACCCAAACCCAACCCTAACACCTAAAAATACCCCGTACCCCAAAACCAAATACCACTAAAAAATATAAAATAAAATGTAAGATAAACTTACCTATAATTATACTTACGTTGTAATGGTATGTGTTGTAATCGTATGTGCGTTGTAGTGTAATGCGATGTAAAGGTAATCGTTGTAAAATGACATGCGTTGTAATAGTATGCGTGGTAATGGTATGCGTTGTAAAAAATCAGTGGTAACAGTTACATACCAGTCAAACCCTATGACACATCGTACCCCGAGAGTTGCTGAGGAAGTGAAGAGAGCTATGGAAGAATTTGGTTTGTATGACGTTTGGAGAGTTCGAAATCCTCACAAAAGGGAGGGTACACATGCGACACCTACACATGGCAGCTGTTCAAGGCTTGACTACTGGCTCGTCGATGGTGAACTGATGGAATTGTTGTAATTGGCCCGGCCGCATTAGCGATTAGCTGAACCTACACGTTGTCCTCCTTAACTTGGCTATATATGAAAACCCCATTTTGAATGTTGTAGCGGCCATCTTAGATCATGAGCGGCCTCGTGGCCGACGTACCCTTTAGTCCGTTGTCCGTTCCATTGATCACTCCTATCTGCCCAGCAACAGGCTATTTTTAGTACTGGTCGAGTCGCACATGCGCAGTTCTCACTGACCCGTAAACCTTCTGGAATGTGCACCAAACTGACCAGCGGAGTTGTGCCCCCTCCAATGAGCTGGCAGTATTCCAAAACATGACCATATATGTCCTTAAATGTGTCTTAACTTGTGCCGCCTATCTTTTATTGCCCCAAACTGTATATAAACGGGGTCACACCGATGTTCGGTGTGATACCTCTTGCATTACCGAAGGGTGCTGTTTGAGTGTACCACCACCCCATGGGGTCTTAATAAACTTGTTCTTTGCCTTTTACAGTTTCCGTGCCAACAGTTCTTGAATATAAGTGGGTTATCTCTGGAGTGTGTAGGCCTTGGGAACCCCGAATTACTTCAGAATGGGTCGACGGGGTAATGCCGTTGGCTCGCACACTGTCAGATCATAACCATAATCTAGTGAGATTGTTATTACGCTATCCGAAAGCGATGCACCGTCCGTTCACGTGGAGATTGCGCTCCGAGGCACTCCTCAACCCTATATACGAGAAGACCATACATGATGCCATAGTACAGTACTTTGCATTGAATAAGGGCACTGTGGATCAGGCAGAAACACTCTGGGAGGCCTTTAAGGTCACCATAAGAGGAGTTTGTATTGGCACGGCAGCGGGTATACTGCAGGATATACGAAAACAACATCAGAGAGTCAAAAATGAACTGCGCGCTCTCGAAAGGGATTATGCGTGTCGGCCTGAGATGTCAAAATTAGCCCGAATACAAGAACTGCTACGGGAGTACGACTCCTTTGCTGAGTCAGAGATCAAATATTTATCTCGAAGACTTGCCGCTAGGCGGTATGGCGGGGCGGGCAGGCCGGGTCGCACTCTGGCGTTTAAGATTAAAGAGCGCTACGACCAGCAACGTGTTGAAAGGATAGTGGACGACTCAGGAACTGAACACTATGCTCCGGAGGCTATAACTGAGCAGTTCCCCATGTTTTATGCAGATTTATACAGCGCGAGAGGCTCACAGCCAATGGAGGACTTTGATAAGTATTTGGAAGACATTGCGTGCGCCTGGCTTTCTGATGTGCAGCATAAATACCTCAGTCTCCCCATAGACGAGCACGATATAAAAATGGAAATAGCGGCACTACCAAATGGTAAGGCGCCAGGGCCGGACTGGCTTACAGTGGAATTTTATAAGAAATACGCAGATCTGTTAGCTCCATTTGTGCTGGAAGTCTATGCGGAGGCACACGAAGATGGGACGCTCCCTCCCTCGTTACGAGAGGCACTAATCGTCACCCTACTTAAAAATGACAAACCGGCGGACCAATGTCAGTCGTACCGCCCATTGTCAATAATTAACATCGACGCCAAGATTTTGGCCAAGATTCTTGCCACCAAATTGCAACCACTACTGCAGGGGCTGATATTGCCTGATCAATCTGGATTTGGCCCGGAACTGTCCACATCGCACAATCTGCGTACGCTCTTCTCTATGTTTCACATATTAGAGCCCACATTAGAAGCTGCGGCGGTGCTACTTGACGCCGCAAAGGCGTTTGATTCAGTGGAATGGCAGTATATTTACCGGGTGCTACGCCGTATGGGGTTTCCTCCAATGTTTATACACTGGATAGAGGTGTTGTACGCAGCTCCGTCGGCAAGAGTGCAAGTGGGCGGATTCACGTCTGAGGCATTGAGTATAGAGCGTGGAACCAGGCAGGGCTACCCTCTCTCGCCATTGCTGTTTGCGATCATCCTTGAGCCGCTGGCCAGTGTCATTTGGCAGCGCAGCGCAGCGGCATAGGGAGAATTCGCTGAATTTCAATCACCGGCCGGTCGCAATATCACTGTATGCGGACGACATGGTCCTCTTCGTGCGTGAGCCGACCAGATATTTGTCGCAACTGCTGCGGGAATACGTGAGATTTGGTCTCATCTCTGGTCTACAGATAAATTGGGAGAAATCCTATATAATACCACTCACGGCTGGTACTACACAGCCTGAACTAGAATTCCCCCTGATGTGGTCCGAGGACCCGGTCAAGTATCTAGGTGTATGGGTACACCATGACCCCATGGTTGTGATCAAGGAAAACTACCGCAAAGCGTGCTCGAGACTGGAGGCAATGGTCGAGACCTGGATTTCGCTACCACTGTCACTCACTGACTGTATCGCTGTAATAAAAATGGTCGTGATACCCAGGTTCCTTTATCTATTCGTGAATGTGCCAATAGTGTTAAATATGGCATTCTTCAGGACTCTCAGCGGCCACCTGTTGCGACTTGTCTGGGGGGGGGGCTGCGCGGGTGCAATGGTTGACCCTTACCAAGAGCTACGAGAAAGGAGGCTTCGCAGAGCCGGACTTCTACATATACTAACTCAGCGCGCAGGCTCAATACCTCTATTATTGGTACAGACCACATGCATTCCCGCCCCACGTTGCTGTGGAGGAGGGGGACACTGCTCCGATCCTGATATATAGCGTGGTAACTCACCACTCGCGTGGCACTCCGAAGTCGGAGATCAACGCGGTTAACGGCACGATCACGGCCTGGCAGAGGATAGGGAAGCTGGCGCAGAAGCTGCCACTGTACGCGTCGGCCTTGCCTCTTGGGCGCCACGCATATATTTCTGTCACTCTGAGGCACCAACAATGAGAATGCTCAGGAAGGCGGGCATCTCGCACATGCGCAATGTCTATCCCGATGGCAACTTCGTTGCGCAGGAGGGTTTTCGGCATATCACCAATCAGTCGCTCCTCTTCCGCTTTGCGATGCAAAGATTGAGGCATGCGGCCCGTGCGCACTACCCCAACTTTCCGGCTGAGCCCCTGGAACTATTGTCTTTGCAGTCAGTAATTACAATACCCAACAATAAGAGGCTGATATCTAATTTGTATAAACTCATTAAAGATGAGACGATAGATGCAGTAGACAAGAGCTGGACTAAATGGAATGATTGTCTGCCCGCGGTTATCTCCGAGGATAATTGGAAGCACATCTGTGGGTTAACAGGGACACTCTGTATGAATGGCAATACTATACTCCGGCGCGACTGTTCCGGTATGGGTTGCAGGAGTCATCAAGGTGTGACAGGTGTGGACAGGATGATGCAGACTTCATGCACCTAGCCTGGAACTGTCGGAAGGTGGCAGACTTCTGGGTTTCGGTGGTCGATTGCGTACACGGAATGATCGCAGTGGACCTCCCTTGCACTCCTCTAGTGTGTCTTCTGTGTTGTGTGCCGCATGTGAGAGGGACGAGTAGCACTCTTGTGCGTTTGGCGCTGCTGCTGGCTGCACGTAGGGTGGCGATCACGTAGGGGAAGGGGCGCAGGCCTCTGGTCGGGGCATGACTGGCAGATCTGGTGTATTGTCGGGATAACCTCATCGTCTATGCGGAGGAGCTGCCCACCAGGTCGAGACCAAGAGACATATGGGAACCACTGAGACTGTATCTGCTGAGTAAGATTGAGTGAACTGTGAGCTTGAATTGAGTGCCTGGGGGGGGAGGCGGGGCGTGTGCCAAGTATGGTAGAGGGGATCCTGTACTAGGAGTGACAAACAGCGGAAAGGATTTATAGACACCTGAACTGCACGTTGCCTAAGACAAGCTATTTGAAGCAGCTTCGAGATTGTATATGTGCTTTCTTTTATTTCTTTTTGGGTCCTTCAGCACTTCCTCTTTAGTTATTCTATGTTAGATTTTAATGCTTTTTGTCAGATATATCAGCAATACTACTATGTCACAAGATGATGATGCAAGATTCAAATGATGACAATTGAAGTCGTTTTTACAGTGTCTCCTGTTTATACCATGGCGACTATATGGAGGAAGATGTCTGTATTGTTTTCTTATCTTTGTGTATCTTTTTGAAAAAAAAAAAAGAAAATAACCCACAACGCTTAGAGGTGCTCTAAACCCTAAGGCAGAGTGACTTGTGAGCTTGTTGAGAGGGGAATGACAGCCCCCACCTCAAAAAAGGCTTATGGTCCCAATGGATGGATATAGAAGATCAAAAATGTGCCACTGGACATTATTATTATCATTATTATTATTAAACATTTATAAAGCGCATGGCTACCCTCAGGCATCCCAGCGCTAAACAACTGAGTAGAGAGACTGATAAATTTAAGAAGCAGTCTGTTGAAATCGCCATGTGTTTAGAAGCTTCCAGAATGGTAGGATATGCATTTCAGTGTGGAGGTGTAATGGGAGTATATTCCATAGTTTCGCCACATTGAAGGCGAAAGAAGTTCCTCAGTTTCTTGTCCGCCTGACTTTGGGAACAACTGCGAGGTTAAGGTTAAGCGATCTCAGGTTTGGCTTGGGGTGATACCGAGAGATAAGAGGTTTATTTATTGCCGGGCCTGTTCCCAGCATATTCTTGTGGGTGATGCACAAGGCCTTGAATTTTATTCTCTCGGTGATCGGCAGCCAATGAAGGGTTTTTAAGGCTGGTTTGGCTGACTGGGTTTTTGGTATTCCAAGTAATATCCTTGCTGCGCAGTTTTGAGTGACTTGAAGCTTTCTTAGTGTTGCCATGGATGCGCCCAGATAGAGGGAGTTGCCATAGTCCAGACGTGACAAAACCAACGCCTGGATATAAATTCTCCTTGCCTCCATTGGGAGCAATGGGAGTATTTTCAGGAGAGATCTCAGAATACCAAAGCAAGCCCCGGTCATCTTACTTGTTTGATGGTCGAACTTGAGAACGTTGTCTAACCAGACACCCAGACTCTTTATCTTGGTTTAGGGAGTCGGGGCGAATCTAGGTACTTAGGCCAGGTTTGAATGGGGCCTACACTGAGGTGGTTACCTAGAAACATCAGCTTGGTTTTTCCTCCGTTGAGTCAGAGGCAAGAATGCTCCATCCACAAGGTGACTTTCTCTACACATAGTTCAAAGTCCCACGGAAGGTTGCCGGCCCCATTAAGAGTTATGACCAGCTGAGTGTCATCCGCATAGGTCATAATCTTAATTCTGTGGGGCAAGATGATATCGGTCAATGGCTGCATATATACATTAAAGAGAGTGGTTCTCAACGAGTATCCCTGTGGGACTCCGCAGTTGAGCTCGAGTTTCTGAGATGTAGCATCCCCTGAAAAGACTTGGAAGGTTCTTTTATCTAGGTAAGATTGTATCCAGGCGATAGCGTTCTCTTGTATTCCCAGTCTCCTAAGTCTCTCTACTAGAATGGAGAGGTTGACCGTATCAAAGGCAGAGCTTAGATCAAGGAGGATGATGGCAACTGCTCTTCCATGATCCAGGATCTGCTTGGCGTCCTCTACCACTGTAAGAAGGACAGTCTCAGTACCGTGGTTAGGACGAAAGCCCGCCTGGGTGGCATCGGTCTCTAGGAAATTCAAGAGCATAGTGTTCACATATTTCTCCAAAGTTTTTATAGTTACCGGTAGCAGTGATTATTGGGCGGCGGTTTCCTAAGTCGCTAGGGTCTAGGCTAGGCTTTTTCAATAAAGCCTTGACCATCGCACGCTTGCAAGGGCCTGTAACAAATCCTGTAGACAAGGAAAGATTTATCATTTCCAGGAGGCTTGGTAGAATCACCTTCCCTGCTTCATGTAGAATATGTGGGGGAGCGGGCTCTAAAGGGGAGCCTGATTTAATTTGTGGAAAGATTTCTGTCAGCTTGTCCAGGTTCATTGCTGCGAATTCTTTAAGTACAAGCTCTAAATTTTGTACGGGCATCGTGGTATCTGCCAGATCGATAGGACAAGGAGATTTGGGGAATATGTTATAAAGTTTATTAACTTTACCCTTGAAGAACTCTGTGAGTGCATTGCACCGTTCTCGGATGGCCTCAATCTATATGTCATTTGTAGGGAGCGCTAGAAGATCCTGTGCGATCCGGAAGATTTCCCTGGGAGTATTACTAGCTGGTGTAATGATCTCTCCATAGTAGGTTGCTTGCGCTGCTTCTGTCATCATTCAATATGCGGCAAAAGAAGAATGGCAGTTTGAGTTTTCACCTCAGATTCGGACTGAACTCTAGCTGCCAACAAAGATCCACCTCGGTCATCCTTCCTTGCACTGTAAGCCTAACCTACTTGCACATTACTCTGCTCACACCTTCTAGATACTGACTGGTGCCATTGTTAAAGGTTCCTGTTGCAGCCTCCAACAGCCCCTGGGGCAAACCTACGTGATATGATTATTCGCATTTGTAAATAGTGTTCTAAAGTGACTCAAAAGTTGACATGCCAGTGTGCTATAAAACGTACCTACAATAAATAATGAGACTCCCTGGTCAACTACTATAAATAAGCAGAAATGTGTTTCTGTATGGTGGTTTATTCCCACACTTGAGTCTGTTTAAATTAGCAAAGGGAAGATATTTGTCTTATATTTCTAGGCAAAGATATCCTGAAAGATAGACCAAGCTGTGAGAAGCCCCTACAGCCTGTGGACTTAAGTTTCCCCAAGGCTTTTGTCCTTCTTTTTAGACCACATGCTAGGATGCAGATAACGTTTCTCAACACTTGATAGAGTGAAGAGAGACAATAAATACACATGAAGGCATAGATCTTCCTTCCTATAAACACATTTAAAGTCATTGATAGGAAGGGTGATGTAACATGCGCTTGAATCTATGCTTTCTGGTTTGTCTTCTTTCAGCACCTCACTTGATGTCTTTAATTTGGCTAGCCCTGCTTTGCTTCACTGCCTAATTCTTTGGTACTGACTTATTGTCCTGCACTGGTGGCGTCACCTTTGTCCTCATGGTGTACTGCGCAACTCACAGTCTCTTGGCCATTTGACGAGTGTGGTAAGATACTAGATTTTGTCCTTCATCTAAATACATCTTTGCACCAGAAGCCTACAGGAATACTTTAAAGCTATAAATCTTCTTTTTTTTAGGGTACCTCTGTTTCTCACTGCACCATTAAAACATGGGGTGGTGACATGGTTATGGACCAGCCTGACAATAAGGGAAGTTCCCCAATAAAATTAGATAATAAAATGCCAGAAATGTTACCACATACGGATTGGTGTCACTACAACGCATGCTTTTACATCGCATGCCTTTACAACGCGGTTTTTACCACGCAGTCCATTACAATGCATAATGCTTTTAGGCGCTGGATAGTGAATTATTTAATTTACTATTCCAACTCCAGTCCCCGTTGATAGCAGGAAAGGTGTTGGATAGTAAATTAAATATATTCCCTATCCTAGAGCGCCCCCCAGCGCAATGCGTTGTAATGGTATGCCTTGTAATGGTTGCGATGTAATGGTAGTGCGTTGTAAAAAATGCGTTGTAAGTGATGTTCCCCCCACATACTTATGAGATTATCTTAATATTCTGCAGGTATAGATATCACTAAATTATTTAAAGTAATAATTGTTGATCATTCGCTGAATAAAATTAAGAAAATATTTAGCATAGATACTATTGTCCAACGTTACTGAATTGTCATTTTTGCAAAACATCCAATCCTTATGTTCTTGAGCACGGTCTGTAAATCCACCCAATGGTTCTTGACTACACAATCACTATCGATTAATACACACCTTTAGAACTGCATTTTGATCTATTTGCATTTGTTAGCACCAATGCTCCATACACAATATGGAATGTGTCTTTCCGAGGGTGTCCATGTTCTGGTCTGGTGCATGCCAGTAGCACTCACATTGAGAACTGTTGGTAATGGTTAAGAGTACACAAGTTATCAGAGTACGCAGATGATGATAAAGTGGAGGCTATGCTGAGCAGAGACATGGTAATTCAAAATGCATAGTCAGAATATTATTCAATTTAAAATTAAATCACATATAGAAATATCTTAAAGAGCTGCATTGGCTCCCCTTTAACTAAAGGATCATGTTTAAATCTAGCTGTATCCTTCCTAAAAGATTGTACAGTCAGAATTCTTCTTTATCATCAGATACATTTACTAAGTTCTCCCCTATCTGCTGTTTTAGATCAATAAATAATCTTACATTCTCTTTAAAGAAGTTTAAACTCAGCAAATGGGGAGGAAACCCTACTCAGAATTTCCTTCCTCATCAAATAAGAGGCATTCTTAAATTATTCCAATTCCAAGTAGAACTAAAACCCTGACTCTTCAAGTGATGAGAGTTATATTTCCATCCACTGTGAACGCTATTTTGGAAAGGGGCGACCAATCGGTCCCCCCGAACGTATGGTGGAGTACCCCGATCCCCCCGGGAAGCCATTTTGGGCGGGAGTCGCGCCTCGGCTGGTATGCCCGAAGCGGCGTAGCCGGGGCGCGCTTTTTCCCGCCCAAGAGTGGGTTGTCCTAGACACCGAAGCCGTCCGCCACGCCCAGGGAGGCGGGAGGAGGCAGGTCCACGCCCGCCCAGAGAAGAATAAAAGGAGCCACAAGCCAAGGAAGCATCCTCTTGTTCCTGTGCTCTGAAGCTGCACCTCCTCGCTGCACGTGAGCTCGAGACGGAACGAAGAGCCATTTTTGAAATTTGTAATTTCTCTCTTTTCTCTTCCAGCACTGCAAATCGCGTTCAAGATCTTTCACCTACGAAAAAATGCCGGGCAAGAGAGTCGCAAAGAAGGTCAGCACCGACCAGATGCTCCGGATGTTGGTGAAGGACATGGCGGAGATGAAGAGAAAAATGGCGGCCAGGGACGGTGCGGGAAGGCCAAACAGACCCAACCCGACGGAGGCCCCGGCCGGAAGAAGGAAGAGGGCCAGGAATGGGTCAAACGAGGACGAGGTCCCAGTTCCGGAGGCTCAACCGGTGAGCCCTCCTAGACCAGTGGAGATCCCCGCGCCGGCTCCTGCCGAGGGCCAGCGGATCCCCGTTGTGGTTACCCCAGTGGACGAAGGGGACATGCCTCCGGGGTTGGCCGCCCAATTGGCGGCATGGCTGGGTAATAGCAGCGGGCGTTCCGTGGCTCCGGGGGACACGGCTGAGGAGGCCAAGCAATTAATGAGGCAGTTGCGGCAGTCTCGAGAGGCCGCGAAACCTCCTTGTCCGTTTGTTTCCCCGCAGGCTCCAGTAGAGCAACCCGCAGCTGGCACGAGTTCGGCAGCAATGGCGGTTACAGCTTCTAGCTCAGGTAAGCAGCTAATGCCGATTGCGGGGAAGGGGTCTGTACCCTCGAGAAGGGAGAAATTGGCTCAGCATATCCCGATGGAGGTCAAAGAACGGATATGGGCTGAGAAATACGTAAACATGTTCTCCTTACTAACTGACCATTATGAGATTGAGCATGTGAAAGCTCAGAAGGAACTCATGCACCCGAGTGTTTGGCGCGCAAAAATGGCCGCCTTTAGAGTCGATGAGACAATAGGTAACTGGGGTAGAGCATTTGGCATATTCACTTCGATTATGGGGGAACGGAGACCTGATTTGTTGACCGAGTTACCTGTGTACCAGTCACGTATTATGGAATATTCTCAGACATATGTTGGCAATGAGTGGTTTTGTTATGACAATATTTTTCGTAAGGCTAAAGAGTTCGATACATGCCTGACGTGGGATTGTTACGACTCCATTTCTTGGCAAAAAATGGAAAAATCAGGCATGTTAAAGGCGCCATTGTTGGGGGGGGGGGCGGGGGTGAACTTTCCCGCCAACCATCCGGGGCGCCCTTTCGCACAGGGGCAAGTAATGAGCATCACCCAAGGCCGAACGGCACTACAGGTAAAAAAGGGGTATGCTGGAATTTTAACAGGGGAAAGTGTACGAGGCCCCAGGGGTCATGCAAGTTTAGACATGAATGTGGGGGGTGTGGACAGTCTTCGCATCCCGAGACCATGTGCAGAGCCAAAACAGGTGATAACGGTAGTAGGGCAAGCGCCAAACAGGTCTGACATAGTCTGAGGGGCGGCATTACCCACACCGGTTGATACCATGGCAATGATTCCTTGGCTCAGCAAATACCCTGATCATGTCTCCGCTGGGGTGCTGCGAGACGGGTTTTCTTACGGTTTCCGCATCCCGGTGGGGAATTTCCAGGGTAAAGCACAGTGTAGGAACCAACTTTCGGTCCTGCATAATACGGCAGTGGTGCAAGCAAAGATTGGGAAAGAAGTAGCCCGGGGTCGGGTGGCAGGACCATTCAACACGCCACCAGTTCCTAATTTTGTTTGTTCGCCATTGGGAGTGGTCCCCAAGAAGGACCCGGGTGAGTTCAGACTGATACATAATTTGTCAGCCCCGAGGGATTTGTCAGTTAATGATGCAATAGACCCAGGGCTTTGTTCGGTGCGGTACGCATCCTTCGATGATGCAGTCGCCATGTTGAATCGCCTGGGACCCGGAGCGCTGATGGCCAAATCTGACATTGAGTCCGCTTTCCGGTTGCTCCCCGTACACCCGGACGATCAGCGTCTCCTGGGCTTTATGTTTCAGGGGCGCTATTACATGGATAAATGTATGCCAATGGGCTGTTCCATATCGTGTGCTTATTTTGAAAAATTCAGTTGTTTTCTGCAATGGGCATTCACAAGGATTACGGGTTTTCAGCATGTCATGCATTATCTAGACGATTTTCTATTTCTGGGGGCAGCCGGGGACACAGAATGTGCACAGGCTCTGAATGAATTTTGTGATTTGATGGGACAGTTTGGTGTGCCATTGGCGCCAGGTAAGACTGTGGGGCCCTCAACTTCGCTCGAGTTTCTTGGAATAGAGCTCGATTCCGAAGAAGGTTGCTTCCGCTTGCCAGAAGAAAAAGTGCGGAAATTCAGGGCTTCGCTTGAAGCATGTATTAGAGTAACTAAGGTGAACTTGCATCAATTGCAGCAGACTGTGGGGCAGTTGAATTTTGCCCTTAGAATAATGCCAATGGCCCGCCCCTTTTCCCGCTCGATTGCACAAGCCATGGTCGGTCTTAAAGAGGGGCATCACCGCACGAGGCTCTCGGCCGAGATTCGCCAGGACATGCGCATTTGGTTGGCATTCCTGGCGGACTTCAATGGTCGGGTTGTCTGGACGAAGCCGGTGGTGTCCTCCGAAGAGTTGGGGCTGTGGACAGATTCGGCGGGGAGTATAGGCTTTGGCGCCATCTTTGGCAATCACTGGTCGGCTCAAAGGTGGCCGTCATGGTGGCATGAGTGTGGACTTACAAGTAACATTGCTTTTCTCGAACTGTTCCCTATTCTGGTGGCTTTGAAAACATGGCCTGAGGGGTTTAGGGATCACTCTGTGGTGTTCTGGTCTGATAACATGACCGTGGTTGAGTGTATCAATAGTCAGGCAGCACGATGCAAGTGGATCCTGAGGTTGCTCAAGGAAATTGTTTTACTATGTATGCAATTGAACGTGCTTTTTAGAGCGAGGCATGTGCCAGGGGTACTGAATCAGGCTGCTGATGCGCTTTCTCGTTTCCGTATGCAGGCCTTCTGGGGTTTTCTGCCCACAGCGGACCCGGTGGCGGCACCATTTCCCGAAGCTCTCTGGTCTCTCGGTGCCCCGAACTACAAAACCTCGTGGAAGAGAGTTTAGCACCCAGGACAAGGAAGGCATATGAAGGGGCGTTCCGTTCCTATTGGTCCTTTTTGGGTTCTGCTAGGGGAGAGCTTTGGGGTCAGGAAGAATTTGTCATAAAGTTTTTACTGTCTCTACGGAGGGCAGGTAAATCGGTGGCCACGGCCCAGAGGCATCGGGCCGCCATTTCCTTCATGGAGCGGGCTCATGGTATCCAGGACCCTACAGCGTCTTTCGTGGTACAGAAAGCGCTGCGTGGGTGGCAACGCCTTGAGGGTCGCAGAGTAGACAAAAGGCACCCGATAGGTCTGGATAGGTTGGCCCTGTTACTGTCCGTACTCCCTGCTACATGTTCATCCCAGTCGGAGACAGTGTTATTCCGGGCCGCTTTTGCATTAGCATTTCATGGGGCTATGCGGGTAAGCGAGCTAGTGGCAAAGAATAAGCAGGATACGGGGGGTGGACTGTGCCGAGAGCACATCCAAGTAAAGGGGGAGACGATGATTGTCTCGTTTGTCAGGTCCAAGACCGATCAAGGCGCGATCGGAGATAGTGTAGTAGTCCAGCGGATTCCCGGATCTCCCATGTGCCCGATTGCATGCGTTGAGGAGTATTTGGCGCAGAGGGCGGCATCATGGGGAGGGACCTTGCTTAGCATGCAGATGCCACCCCACTGACGAAGTTTCAGTTCCAGCGGGTGCTTGCAATGGCAATTTCGGCCGCGGGCCTGAACCCGGGCGAGTTTGGGACTCATTCCTTCCGGATAGGGGCTGCTACAGAGGCTACAGCCAGGGGTCTGAGTGTTGAAAAAGTGAAACGGTTGGGGCGTTGGTCCTCGAATTGTTACAAAAGGTATGTGCGGTTGCACATGTTGTGAAGCTGATATCATGTACTCACGCTTCTTGTTTTTGTTTGGTTACAGTTTCGCAAACCTACGAGGCGGGGCGGACTGTGCAGTCGGCCCGACACCTGGGAACCAGCGGTCAGAGATCACCGGCTGAGGAAAGAGTGGTGTGGGTCGTGGGCCACTCATACGTGAGGCGTGCCGGGGACGTATTCAAAGCAGGTGACATGATTCACACAGCTGGGGAATACGGGTACAGGGTGACCTTCTACGGAAGGGGCGGGCTCTGTATTGACCAGTTTCAACCTTTTCTTGAGGGTTTGTTAGGGCGGACAAGGTCACCGCCGGCTATAATCATAGTACATCTTGGGGGCAATGATTTGGTGACCACTGGTAGACGACTACTTCTCGAGGCGATACTATCCACAGTAAGTTGGTTGGCGAGGAGGGTTCCAGGGTGCACGATTGCATGGTCCCATATGATTCCACGAAAGGTGTGGCGGGGGGCTAATTCAGTGTCTGCTATAAATCATTCTGTGAAAAAGATTAATAACAAGCTTGGTAGACTGTTCCGTACCAGTACATTGCATTCGATTCCTCATGGTTGTATCAGGGGGGACAATATGTATCTAGAGGATGGGGTCCATTTGTCCCGGGTGGGGAATTCTTTACTCATAGGAGACCTCGTAGCCTGGTTAAGGAGTTTGCAACATGACCTTTAGGTAGGAGTTTTTGTGGGGGGTCCGGATAGCCGGTCAACTATCCGGCCTGTGGCGGTAAGGTCATGATCGGTGAGCAGTCATTGGAAGATCCCTAGGGGGGGGCGTCACCCATTACGGATGGGAGCGCCCGGGGGGAGGTGGCCATTGGCCCCTCAACGGGGAGGCGGTCCCTTCTAAAGGACGGGACGCCTAAAGGAAAGGGAAGGCGGTCAAGGCCCCTCCCTGGATAGGAGGGGCTACGGGCCCCTCCTGGGAATTTCCCGGGGCCAGGACATCTGCGACGGCAGATGTGGTAAGTTGTGTAGGGTGGGGAGGGGAGTCTACGCTACCTTCTAGACACCTCACACGAGTCCTCGGACGACCACGTACATGGCGTCGAGTTAACAGGGGCCCCCGTCAAGACAAGGGAAATTGGTATGGCACACGAGGTGCAGTCCTCTGTGCGGCCGCCCCTCACAAGTGAGGGGGGAGTTCTGGTTTAGGGATCTGACACCGGTTACGACCTTGCCGTTGGCCCTTAACGTTAGGATGTACAATTTCAATGTGAAAATGCAATTTTGTAAGGATGTTAGTATCGGCTAGGAGAACCTTTGTATTAGATATATGTTAAGGTTAGCCAAACATCGTAATGTGGATATGAAATTGTACATGATATGAAACTGTTATTTTAATGTTTTGATTTTGTTTCATATTTTAATAAATACGGCCGGGAAGGGTAACTCCCTTCCCGCCTTCCAAAAGTTCAAGAACTGTTTCCGGTTTCCCAATTCTTGGGGATTGTGTTGAGAGGGGGTGGCGGGTATCTCAGCCATATAGCTATCTACAGCGACAGAAATCTAATTCATGCGTGACAGATTACTTCACAAACTCTCAAAATAAATAAATACATCATATGTAAACTGGAGATTTGTAGGATCTTGTTGCTTTTTTGCTTTGCTTAGCCACTGTCTTTCTTGAGTCATAAGCTCCACTTTAGGTGTATGCAGTGGAGTTTTAGCACACTCACAGGAAACTCTTTGTACAATAGTTTAAACGTGGTAGTATCTAATGTAGCTCTAGTGCTAACAGTTCAAACTCATTTTCACAATGTTACTTGTGTCCCTGCAGCCATTTCAGGAAGCATGTAATAACATCATTTTCCAAAACATGTTTTATAAAAAATAATAAAAACTGTAGGCTTACATATAATTAACGACACACATACTATATAATTAGTGTGTGTGTGTGCTTTATTAATTCTATGTAAGCTTACCATTTTTATTTTATCTCTGTATCCTTAAATGTTTATTCACCATTCAGAATATTCATAAGATGGTTTAAATTAGTTTAAAAATGTTCTCAAGTTAGAGTTAAAATATATTCCTACATTTTTTCCAAATTACAACTACATCTATTTAATCTAAATACCGCTCATTGTGCAATAGGATTCAATAATAAATTCAGTCAAACATGATATAGGAAAACGATGTTATTCTAAAAAATATTTTTGAAAAGTTATTTTTGTAAAACATGTTTTGGAAATAATGTTATTGATATGCTACTTGTAATGGCTGCAGGGACATAAGAAGTAACATTTTGAAACATGTTTTGAACTGTTAGCACTATACACAATTATATATATATATCGAACAAAACCTCTGCTCCACCTGCAAAAGAGCACGCCATGAGGGTATCTTGGTTTAAGGCTTTTTTAAGAGAGAAGTGTTTCGGCTGACACAGCAGCCTTTCTCAATCTAATCAGCGCCCATGTTTTCTTAAGCTTAAATACCCAGGGGCAGATTTACATCAACATTTACAATGCGGCGCACCGTGGGGCAAAAACGGCACAGATGCGTGACGCATCTGGGCCGTAAAGGCGGCGCATTGCTGGAGTTGTGTCGCAAGCGCGGCGCAGCTCCAGCAATGCTCTGGGGGGCTCAATCTGTCCAATGCTGCGTCAAGCCTTACGCCTGCTTCAAGCAGGCGCAGGGTTTTGACGCAGCATTGTCCTAAAAGTGACTGAGTGAAATCTTGTAGATTTCACTCAGCCACTTTCAGGAGGCGTTCCTGCGCAGGAACCCCTCCCCCGCGCTGGAACGCCTCCTTATGGCGCAGGGCTTTACAACGTGACGCATCTCCCAGATGCGTCACGTTGTAAATACCCCGCACCATGGCGCATCTTTTGCGCTGCCGCTTCGTCACAAAAGTGACGCAACGGCAGAGTAAAAGAGGCGCAAGGGGCTTGTAAATCTGCCCCCTAGTATAGTCAAAGGCATAGAAGAGTTATTTGATTGACGAATAAGGCATTACATTTCTTATTGAATTACATGCACATTCTTTATTATCACTTTGTAAAAGCAATGTGCTACGTGGGAAATTTTATGGATGTTTCTTTAAAAAATGCATAGTGCATCATAATGTTCACACTGAGTGCCTAGTGCACAAACAAAACACTGGGCATTGCACAACGCAAGAGGCGTTGCCTTAATTAGTTCAAAGACAGGTACTTTAAAAAATCATTAAGATAAAAAACATTGCGCTGACCCGTGAGGCAACACTTGTTGAAAATGAATACATCATGCTCCATTTTAGATTGGAGCAGAAAAAAAACCTGCTAAAAGCCTTTTGCTTCGTTTGTTATATGAGGGCTCCGCAGAACAATGTCGGTGGCACTAAATAGGCATATACGCTCAGCTATTGAGCTAGCAGTCATGCTCTGCAACATCGGGGTTTGGTACATATAAAGTAATAACAAATACCATTGATTTGACAGATATTACACGCAAACCGTACGCCAGTGTGAAAGCGGTACTTTAAGACATACCCAATGCGCTAATTCACCTGTGGTCACTCTCGACATTGCCTAATCTCTCCCGCAAGGACTACTACTCCCATAATGCCTTAGCATTACAATGCTCAATAAGGGAAATGTACAACGAAAACATATACCAAAAGGGACTTGGGGGTAACCCTCCCCCAAAATAAACAGTATGAAAACAAAAACAATATCCTATATAAAATTCGAATGGACTTGGGGCATAATACAACCAAATAAGATGAACAAAAATATATAAGCAAGTCTACACAGACACACACACACAAAACATATACCATGAAATTGAGTTTTTTTTTCTTCTTTGTGTGAGTAAATAGAAACGTGTATTTATGTGTGTGTGCACCAAATTTGACAGAAAGGTAGCTCTTGGTACAGAAAGTGCATTTTGTTATTTGGTGTAAATCTGTTCAGTAGTTTTGGAGATATTAAAGTAAATGCAAATTTGTATATCTGTCGTCGTGAATACTTTATGATTATTTCACAATGAATTGCAAATGTGTGCACCATCAGAAATGCCATGATTGGCTGGCCGTAACCTGTGTAGACCGTTGAGGCATCCATTTTAAATAAGTGGACAGAATCCTACAGGGCTAAAAGTAAACATGAAAAGTGATAAAATGGGTCGGCCTTAGGGGTAGTGTCTGCAATATAGGGGTGCTTCTGATAAAACTTATGTGTAAAGTCATTCAAAAATCTATTTATTTTCCTCGCGTGCAATATTCATAAATTTGTCATGGAGTTCAGCGCAGTTCATGTGTAACGTCATGACAAATGTACATCTATTGCCACAAAAATAAAAAAAACAGCTCACCCACTTACACACCCAATTAAACACTCACGCAACCTCTTATACATCCATTCAGAGACCCATGCAATCACTCACAGACCCACTCAAACAGCCACCCACACACCCACTCAGACACTCATGCACCCATTCACAGACCCACTCAGACATTCACATACCCACTCAGAGACCCACTCAGACATTCATGTACCCACTCAGAGACACTTGGTCCCACTCACAGACCCACTCAGACATTCATGCATCTTCACAGACCCACTCAGAGACTCATGAACCCACTCACAGACCCATGCATCCACTCACAGACCCACTCAGACATCCACACACCCACTCACAGACCTACTCAGATACTCATGAATTCACTCACAGATTCACCCAGCCACACACCCACTCACACTCACTCACTTATGTACCCACTTGTAGACCCACTCAGAAACTCATGAACCCACTCAAACACTCACAGACCCACTCAGACAATCACACATTCACTCATGCACCCCTTCATAGACCTACTCAGAGACTCTTGAACCCACTCACAGAACCACTCACAGACCCACTCAGACACTCACACATCTACTCACAGACCTTTTCAGAGGCGCATGCACCCACTCACAGATCCACTGAGACACTCACGCACCCACAGACGCATTGAGACATTTATGTTCCCATTCACAGACCCACTCAGACACTCACACACCCACTCGGACCTTTTCAGAGACCCATGCACTCAATGAATGACCCACTCAGATACTCACACACCCACTGACTGACTCACTCAGAGACCTCATGCAGCTTCTCACAGACCCAGACATTCATACACCCACTCACAGACCTACTCAAACTTTCATGCACCCATTTACAGAC